>NC_071406.1:34254052-35458305 GCF_017976375.1 Cuculus canorus | reverse complement strand
GGTGTCTGCCATTGTAGCACAGCCTAGTTACAGTTCAGTGAATCAACACAAAAAAAAGAATTCATTTCCATAATGAAAAGGACTCCACATGGCTGCAGAGTGATACAAGAAGAAAGGGCACAGCAGCTTGGGAAGATTTAAAAAATAAATCAAATAGCTTTTTGCCTCATTGAATTGCAGTTTTGAACCCCCAAATGAACAGCTATCTTTAGCTGATCATCAGGAAAGCACAGAGAGCACAAAGTATCAGGGTCAGCATCACTGTCTGCAGGATGCCAGCATGCAGCCTCAAGAGAGGGTTAAACATAGCCAGGCACCGTACATCTGCATCATCAGCACTGCACAGGGACCAGCAGCACAGGTCTATTTATAAACCAGACATGTACAGCTGTAGCCTGCAAAGAAAGACTAGGACCGCAGGCTGCCAGCCTTCAACATGCTGTCTAATTTAATTAAAGAGATGGCTGTGTTCACATGTACACACATATCCACACATGTCCTTTTCCTAGGAGAATTACAAACAATGAGGTCAGTGTTTTGAAACCAATACATTTCACAAAGGTTTCTGTGGGAAGGGTAAGCATCTGCAGCAAGTATGTCCTCACACAACCTTCCCATTCCCTCTGTGACCAAATGTGACGGATGGGCTATGGCTGGTGCAGCTCACCACTGCCTGGGTAACCACTAGCGCTTGGGTGGTTACTGGGCTTGTTCATAACCCTCGATATGAAAACAAAGTTATCGTAGCATGGCCAATCTGCATGGAAAGAAGAAATTAATTTAGTTTGCAAGCAAGGTATTTGGGAGTCACACACCTCTGCACCAGGACAGATCGCTGTTCTGTCAAGTTTCTATTTAGAGAAGTGAATCCTGATCTAAGATACAAAGCTCTGTCCACCACTAAGCAGCTAAAGGGAGCATTTCCTTGTTGTGTGACTGAAAAAAGCCTCCA
Source organism: Cuculus canorus (assembly GCF_017976375.1). Lineage (NCBI taxonomy): Eukaryota > Metazoa > Chordata > Aves > Cuculiformes > Cuculidae > Cuculus > Cuculus canorus. The sequence goes on along the minus strand of NC_071406.1, from coordinate 35,457,353 downwards.
CCATCTCCTTCCTGTTTCCACTCTCCCTCCCTATACTCCCTGGAGAGCTGAACTCTCCTGCCCAGGAGTCCTTGAGCAGCAAAGGACAGGAGGACAGAACTGGCTACAATCAGGCTGCCACGGGTAAAGCACTGCTGGCACACAACAAGCAACTTGCTGACAGAATGCTGGGGTACAAATGGCAGCTGTTAGTGAGGCAAAAGCAGCCACAGAGGAAGCCCGGGGCTCAGGTCATAGCTTGGGTTCTGCTGTCCCCTCAGCCTCTGGGGGCCAGGAGCCTTTGGCTGCATGAGAGCACCCCACAGGTGGGACTCCAGCAGCTGTCAGGTAGCCCAAAGCTAGTTCCCCGCACAGGCAGGGAGCAGTAAGCACATATGTACCTTTCTGCCTCCACCAAACCCCAACAAAAACCGCTTTTAAAAGCCCCTGCAGGAACACAGGAAGCTGTGTTTGGGTTCCTCCTGGGCTTGTTCTGACAGCCACTGCAATACAGTTGCCAGTGTCTTTGCTTGCAACCCGACGTGGCACTCACTCAAAACACAACAAACCTGTTCTGGAGGAAATGATGCTCCTGGAGTCCAAATCAAGCTTCTTTACTAGAGTATCAGGGTCAATCTTCAGCCCGGCAAACACACCAGAAGATGAGAAGTCCCAGTCCTTATCCTAAAGAAACATTAAGCAGGAGTCAGAACAAATACCACCAGCCAACACGCATTATGAAAACAAAATAATCAAACCCAGCGCCACTCTGATGGGAACACGCCGTCCCCTCCAGCGGCAGCATGTGAGTGCCTCTCCAGAGCAGCCAGGCAAAGGTACAGTCAACTCACAGCCTGCCCCCAGGCTCTCCTACCCAGAAGATAGCTTCACAAAGTCATGTTTTCAGCTGTTCTGTTCTTATCTGATTTCATAGAATCACAAAATGGTTGGAGTTGGAAGGGACTTTAAAGATCATCCAGTTCCAACCCCTTGCCATGGGCAGGGATACCTCCCACCAAATCAAGCTGCTCAAGGCCTCATCCAACCTGGCCTTGAACAACTTGAGGGATGGGACAACCATCATTTCCCTAGGCAACCTGGGCCAGTTCCTCACCACCATCATTGTGAAGAATTTCCTCCTTACATCTAGCCTAAATGTAGTTTCTGCCCAAACTCAATCTCGCCTCATTCAAATGAATTCAGGTATTGAGCTGAGAACTGTGACCAGCATTCTTAGGAAAAGCCAGATTGATTGCAAGTATGTAAATAACTAACAATACAGATCAACAATAAATGAGTAGATTAGGAGCCTGAATCCTAAACTGACAGACATTAAGTAGAATCCACGACTACTAGCAATTTACCAAATCTTCAGTACCTAATTCCTTTATACACACGATACCTTCCAAGTCCTAAGCTCTGCAGCACCTTCTCTGGTTCTTTTAAAAAAATTTATTAGTTTAGATGACAGTATCCCCCAGCACCGACACAGAACTTCACGATGGTATAAAACTAGCTGTACATGGAATCACAGAATGGTTTGGCTTGGAAGGGACCTTAAAGCTGTGAGAATTGATAAGTTTTGCTGCAGCTGGTTTGTATGTTTCATTGTCTTGTCATACAAATCTGTCTTGTAAGATGTAGCTGTTTTAGGTTAAGAGATAACCTGTCTTAGGGCTGTGAGAATTTATTAATAAGCTTAGTTGTCTTGTAAGATCCAGTTGTTGTAGGAAATAACATGAAGGGAGTCTCTGGACATGGCTGGATAATCCAAAAAAATAATGAGCATTCTTTGAAGATTTATATGGTTCCTTGTCTAAAACTAGTAAACACCCACTGCTTTTGTAAGATGTTATGCCTTTTTTAGAAGGGCATTCAATTCAGCACTGAATTGTAAAATAAAATTATTACTGCCTTTGCTTCGAAGACTTTGTCCTTTTCAATATTTTAGAATCATAGAATCATAGAATAGTTAGGGTTGGAAAGGACCTCAAAGACCATCCAGTTCCAACCCTCCTGACATAGGCAGGGACATCCCACTAAATCGGGCTGTCCAAGGCCCCATCCAACCTGGCCTTGAACACCTCCAGGGTTGGGGCAGCCACAACTTCCCTTGGCAACCTGTGCCAGCGTCTCACCACTCTCATGGTGAAGAAATTCTTCCCAATGTTCAGTCTAAATCTGCCCCTCTCCAGTTTATACCCATTCCCCCTCGTCCTATCCCCACAAGCCTTTTACGAATAGCCCCTCCCCAGCTTTCCTGTAGGCCCTTCCGGTACTGGAAGGTCGCTATAAGATCTCCTCTGAGCCTTCTGTTCTCCAGCCTGAACAAGCCCAACTCTCTCAGCCGGAATGAGTGTTTCTCACAAAGACCGTGACGTTCCACCTCCCACTGGGTCAGGCTGCTCAAGGCCAATCCAGCTTATTCCTCCTTCGGCACAAGCCGTAGGTGTATCAAAACCGCTCAATCATAAAATCACCAGTTTGGAAAAGATCTCTTGGATCATCGAATCCAAGCATTCCTATCTGCTACTAAACCGTGTCTCTGAGCACGTGTGGTTGAACACCTATCCAGTGTCGGTGCTGCAGGGGCTAGAGAAGAGCCCGGCTTTAGAATCATAGACTAGTTAGTGTTGGGAGGCACCTTAAAGATCACCACCACCACCGCCCGTCCCGCGCAGGGACACACCCCAGGCCACGCTGCCCACGGCCCCACCGCCTGAGCCGCGCCGCACGTGACGCTCTCCCCCCTCCTCCCCGCGCGCGCGCGCCTCCCCCCGCCCCGCGGTTACCGCGCCGCAGCCGCCTGTGTCGGGGCCGGGGCCGGGGCCGGGGGGCGGCGGGGCCGCGTGGGGCCGGGGGGCGGCGGAGTGCAGCCGCGCGCGCCGCGCCTTCCCCACCATGGCGGGCGGCGGAAGGGGCCGGGCCGGGCACCGCCGCGCCTCTGGGAGCGGAGCCCCGGCAGCAGCCGTGTGTGCTCGTGAGGGACGGGGAGAGCACCTGCTGCGCCTCCATCATTCACTGCAGGCGTCCTGATCGCCTACAAACCTCCTGCTATCTGCCAGAGGTGCAGACACTAAATATCGTGTATCTGCGAACACCCGAATATCTGCCCAGAGATGCACTTGATATTATCCACAAACACCCAAATATTTGCCAGAGATGCGCTTAATATCATCCACAAACACCCGGATATTTGCCCAGATATGCAGACATTAATATCTGCCAACGCCTGAACATCTACCCAGAGATGCATTTAATATTATCCACAAACACCCAAATATCTGCCCAGAGATACAGACACTAAATATCATCTGCAAACACCCAAATTGGACACGAGCCAGCAATGTGCCCAGGTGGTCAAGAAGTCCAATGGCATCTTGGCTTGTATCAGAAACGGCGTGACCAGCAGGTCCAGGGAGGTGATTCTGCCCCTGTACTCGGCGCTGGTGAGGCCGCACCTCGAATCCTGTGTTCAGTTCTGGCCCCTCGCTACAAGAAGGACATTGAGGCTCTGGAGAGTCTCCAGAGAAGAGCAAGGAAGCTGGTGAAGGGGCTGGAGAACAAGTCTTATGAGGAGGGGCTGAGGGACCTGAGGTTGTTGAGCCTTGAGAAGAGGAGGCTGAGGGGAGACCATATTGCTCTCTACAACTACCTGAAAGGAGGTTGCAGAAGAAGGGAGCTGGCCTCTTCTCCCAAGTGACAGGGGACAGGACTAGAGGGAATGGCCTGAAGCTGCGCCAGGGGAGTTTCAAGCTGGACATCAGGAAAACATTTTTCACAGAAAGGGTCATGGGGCACTGGCAGAGGCTGCCCAGGGAGGGGGTGGAGTCACCATCCCTGGAGGTATTTAAAAGACAGGTAGACGAGGTGCTGAGGGACATGGTTTAGTGGTAGATAGGTTGGATTTGATGATCGAAGAGGTCTTTTCCAACCTAGTGATTTCATGATTCTATGAACATCTGCCCAGAAATGCACTTAATATCATCCACAAACACCCAAGTAACTGCCCAGAGATGTAGGCACTTCTACAAACATCCTGGCCTTTCCTCAGACATGTAGAGGCTTGGTCTGAAGAAAAAGAGCATGTGATGAAACAAGGAAAGGGGTATCAGATAGGAAGAATTTGATTAAGGATTACATGAAGGATATCCTTATCTCAACTAGGAATAAAGAAAGGAAATAAGCAATTTTATAATAATCTTCTTCATTATGAGGTCGGTGAAGCACTGTCCCAGATTACCCAGGGAAAATGTGGCAGCCCCCTCCGTGGAAGTGTTCAAGGCCAGGTTGGGTGGAGCCTGGAGCGCCCTGATCCAGTGGGAGGTGTCCCTTCATATGACACGGGGGTTGGAGCTGGATGGGCTTTGAGGACCCTTCCAACCCAAACCATTCTATGATTCTATGAATTTTGTGTTAAAGTAAAATTGTGTAACCTAATGAATGTATGTATTAGATAGGTGTAACAACTGTGTTAGGTGGGATTTTGAGCATCGATTTTGTATAAATAGGCCGTTTTTTCTTCAGTGTATGTGCTAGTTTTGTGGAAGATCTTCCACCTAGCACCCTGTGCAGAATAAAAGCAATATCTTCCCTTTAAACAAAATACTTTATTTAGGAACCCTTTTTTTTTAAACTGATTTGAGGTAATATGATGGTTTGGAGCAGCCCCGGGGCCCCATGTCCCCACCCTCGCCTTGGGGCTACCCTGAGTAGCACTTTTCTACTGAACTTTTGAAACCTCAAAAAATGACAATGACAAATGTTGTGTTTACCAATAACTAGTTTTTTGAACAAGGAGAAGTTCTTGTGGTGTACTCGTCAACACTGACTGAAGTTCCTTTTTCCTTTTCCGGAGATCCCTCATTCAGCCCTGGCTTGCAGACAGACGAGCAGGGACGTGCCAGAGGATAAGAAGAGCAAAGCTAAGGGAAGCCAAGTTACCTCCAGCGGGAAAGCCAGCATCCATGAGTCCATCTCCTGGGTGGCAGCCACTCCCACATAGCCAAGGGGGTGGTCAGTGTGGATCAGCATGGGCAGCACAGGAGTGCAAGGCAAATTGTGCCACACAAGTGCATAGATGGTGATCCTCCTTGTGGGTACCAAGAACATGGGGAAATGCAGGTCCCTGGGAAGGTGATGCTGCTTGGAAAGATGCCATGTCCAGTCTACACACCTCCTCACAACCAAGTGTACCCTATACAAATAACAGAAGGTTGAAAATAAAAGATATCTCCAAGGGTAGAGATTCTACAGCTGCCCTGAATCCCTGCTTCTGTTGTTCCACTTGTTCAGCTGGAGAATGACAGTGGCTGGGACACACCAGGGAACATTTAATGTTCGTCAGGGAATGAAAATAACACCAGGAAAACTTCCATTACCCTGCTAAAGCCTGAGTGAGCATCATTTAGGAGCAAAGCACCAAAGTGATATCTCTGATCACCAATGTCAGCAACCATGGGGAGCAACTGCTCTGAGAATGCCCAACTGGATGCACAACTCAGCAATCCACTCCCTACCCCTGCTGCTCAAGAGCATCCTGCAAAATACAGAACCGTCCAGTGGCAGTGGCAGGAGGAAAATACAATCCACTCTAGTAAAACTAAAATTAAAAAAGGAGACTAATAAAAACAAAGATGGTTCAAAGAAAATAGAAAAAGGAACATTTAACAGCATGAAATGTTTACAATTGGGTTGGGGAGCATGCGTGCTATGCCCAAGCACATACGTGTCTCCAAAGGATGCCCACTCGCTTCACCCTCAACAGGCTTAAACAACAGCAAGGAGAAATAAAACGTAGCAACAACAAGACATCATCTAAAAAATGGAAATTGTTCACAAACCAGGAAGTATGAGAGATTAAAACATCAAGCAGGTGAAGTGGACGCTGAAGGAGTGTGAGTTGGGCCAGTGGTGGGGGGAACGACCAGGAGAGCTTGAGCACTGGCATCCTAATGCTGCAGCCCTAGCTTGCGTCTGCTTGGATATCTTGTCACATGTGTGTTTGCGAAAGCAAGGACACAGCTTAGAAGCAGCTACTCATTGGCTAATACATGCAGTAAATAGACAGACTAAAGAGCCACCAAGTTAAGTACCGATATGCTGGGGACAGGCGGTGGTTAAGGGTCCTCTGGGACAGCGAGACAGAATGATGAACAGCTCAGGAGGAGCTGGGTGTACACAGCAAGCTTCAGCTTCTGAGCCACAAGGACCATGGTATAGCGGCTCTGCTCCCACTGCTCCAGCTCAAGAGGCTCCCAGCCTTCCCACCCCCTTCCTGTGACCCAGTGGTGACAGCAGAGCTGCTGACAAACCCAATGAAGAGAGCAGCCAAATAAGGGCCATGTGTACTAAAAAAGGAAAAATTACAACAGCTCCTCTCACTTAACCACACACTTCCTTTCCCCGCAATCGGCAACATTGGCAGGAAGTCCCAGCAGCTTTCCCAGCTTTGTCTGCCCTGGCCCACCTGCTCCAGGGCTGAGGGCTGCTCTGCAGCATCCAGCAGCCCCCCAGGCTTTCTGAGCAAGGTGGGGTGGGCACCTCAGCTCCCAGCAGGCTCCATCCGCCACCATGTCCCACACCAGCCAGATGATACTTGCTCCAAGGCTCCCATCCCACTGCAAGCATTTCTACCATGCTTTCTAACTACACCTAATGCCTGGCCACGATGAAAACAGCTCTGTTGTCTCCTTCAATAAAAACTCTAAGCCATGAAGTATTCATCAGCAATTTGCTGCTTGCACTGCGATTCTCTTTGCTTGCTGCAAAAAAAAAACCCCAACTCCCTCACAGTAAGGCAGCAGCAGGTGAACTGCATTGCTTTGTTACAATGCATAGCGGTCACTCAGTGTTAGCTTGTTCGAAGGGGAACCTACAAAACAATTAACAAAAGCTTGACAATTATTTTTATAAATGACCTACAGTCCTGTACATTTTTTAAATTACTTTTTTCTTTAATATAGTACCCTAAAGAAGTTAAAGGGTGGTTGCAAGAAGCTGACTCCTCTCTGTTCAAGGAAATACTGTGGCAGGTGCATTTGGAAGAGTCATTGGAGCCTGCACAACAAAATTCAAAGTCTGCTTAAAAAAAACCCATAGTCCTGTGCTGTGCTACAGCAAGAGCAGCGTTGGTATCCTCTGCCAAGCAAGGAGCCCTTGCTGCACCAGCAGGAAGTCCCCACACAAAAGTTTCAGGGCCCAGCCCAGAGTCTAAGGCTCCTCATCTTCTAATGATAGCTCCTGAAGGAATCGGTTTCCTCCACTACCAGCTTTATTTGCCAACTGGGGGAATGGGCTGGCCCTTAGCAGTGCTGTGAAAAGTTAAAAGTGAGGCAAAAAGGGCGAGTTTTGGGCTGAGTCCCTTTGCCAGGTGAAGCAGGAGGGCTACAGAGCTGTTGAGGAGCCCAGGGAGGAGGTCAGCCCCAGCCATGGAGGGCAAGATGCTTTGGCAGGGCTTTGGCCAATGTGAGTGGGGCTGGTTGGGTTTTGGAGGGGGAACACGCCCTTCCCCAGCCACCGCTCTGACTTCCTCCTTTCTGCCCCAGCCGACTGTAAGACAGAAATAGGAAGGAAAGATTGGGGTCCGTCGCGTAGGTCCGAATACCTGTCTGCTTTTTCCAGCCAGGCTTGAGGATTTGAAACCATCCTCATCTCAGCCCACTCACAGGACAGAGGAGAGGGCTTGATGCGAGGCAAGTACATCTCTGGGTTTTTTGCTACTGGTCTTCCTTGTTGGGGAGAAGGCAGCCGGGTAACAAGGCAGTTTCAATAGCTCTGGTGTTTCCAGTGAATTTGTTTTACAATTCTTGATCCAGCCACTCACCGCTTCAGTCCTTAGATGGGCTTCAGGGAGCTTGGTGCAGTGTCTCCATGTGTGGCATGGCACGGCAATTGATCTACACAGCCTTTGCAGAAGCAGCTTGCCTGATCTGATATAGTTTTGCTTTTGGAGGTAGGCTTAATCCTGGAACTGCAGGTGGTTATTTGGGGGGAGGGTGTCAGACTTCACACAATCCCTTCCTTGCTGCCCTGCAGACCTGGAAAGCTGGGCCAAGAGGGTGCAGTGTGGTCCCCCTGCACCCTCACGCACAGTGCAGGGGAGGGCAGTGCTGGCTGAATGCTGGGCCAGCAGCACCAGGCAAACACCAGCTCCCTGCCCAGGATCCCAGTCTTCCTCTGGGGATCCCATACAAGCACCCACTGCTGGCTGCAGGATGTGAGGCTCAGAAGGGAAGAGGGAACCAGTGCTGCAGCGTGCCAGAAGGGCAATGGGGACGGCTACTAGGCGAGCTCAACACAGTGTCACTGCCACCACGCTGGCACAGGGTCTTCCTGGTGGTCCCTGCACCCCTCTGAGTCTGGGAGGAGGGCTAGGAGAAGGAGTGAGAACTTCGCTCTTCTCCTCCATCTTTCTGTGTGTTGTACACATGAAATACTCTGATGGCGACCATTGAAAATGTCTGGCAGTGGCAGGGAGGCTGGCGGAGGCTGTTCGCAAGAAAACCGTGGGCAGAGCAGCTCCTTCCAGAACTCCCATGGCTCTTGGGTGCAGGCAAAATGTGGGACACAGCCTAGGTGCCAGGGAAAACAGCAGGGCTTTTAGTTTTGATGCTTTTTCCAGTGATGCAGCCCCAGCTCCCAGCCTCCCAGGCAGATGAAAAGCAAGCATTAAAACACTTGCAGAGATGTCTCACCCTGTAGCTAGCATGGACACCAATACATGCCTTCTGCAAGGTGTGGAAGGCTTTGAATGGTGCATTTTGCTGTCTCAGCTGTTACATCCTGCTTCACACCATGGCTTTACACTTTTTCTGTCCTCATCCCAGTGAGTCACCACAGGGCTAATGGTGATGGGGGATCTCTTCTTTGCTCCCACAAGGCCTGAGCTCTGCCAGCTCCAGGGGACACACTGCACTCCTGGGCGGGTCTCTGGGTCCCTGCGTAGGTCCAGGAATCTGTCCTGCATTTCTGCAAAACCCAGCAGCTGTTGCAGCATCCCTACTGGGATCAACCAAGGGATGATGCCCACTGGAGATGAGATGCAAGAAATGGCTTCTTTGCTTCTAAGCATCCCAGGCTACTCTGGGCATGACAGCTGGTGAAGCAGCACCTTCCCACCCAAGCAGAACTCTGAACTAGGAAGACCCAGAAGCATAACCCCCTGCCCTCCTAGAGCAGAGCCAGGGTCCCATAGGCACCCAGGGACTTCAACACTCAGCAAAGGGACATCAAGGGCCAGGTGCTTGGTGCACATGGGATAATGCTCATCCCTCACATCCCACCCTCTACAGGCACTGGAGGCTGCTAAAGGGAAATGTGTATATAAAAGATATACATATTTCCTATAATAGGACTTGGGAATGTATGTATTCGTCTTATATATATTTTAAATACTTTAATATATTTTTATTTTTTTATCTTTTTTTCTGTAATTTTATATATGTAAATATATATATATATACACACACAGACACTGAGTGTGGTACTCTACCCAGAGAGGGTCTTAGCCTTGGTGGGACTTACCTGCATCGCACAAACAAGTGATGGAAGAAATGGCCACAAGCCAAGTGACATACCCTCTCCCATCCTTACTGTACCCCACTCTGCTCAGTTACCTCCCACCCTGAGGAGGGGGTGAGCAGCACTGCTGGGTACAATAACCTGTGTCTCTGTCACAGCATGGTGGTGACGTGGCACCAGTGATGCTTGGGAGTGTGGAAGAAGAGTCCAAGGGCACCAAGGCACAATCGCTGATGCTAGTGGCACCTCAGTGTTGCAGGGAGATGGTGCAGATGCCCCAGGAGCCCTCCTGCAATGCTGGGCACGAAAGCACAACGTCCCATTTTGCAAGCAAACAGATATTTAGCAAAATGCTGAGGCGAGGTTGTGGCTAACAGACTGCAAGACCCAACTATGTAGTTTAGCACTCGTCTTATTTATAGCAAAGAGGTTGCTGCTAGCATTAACACTCCCCATTCAGCCCTATTTGTAAGTCCCATCTCATACTTCCATGCTACACAGCAGCCTGCTCCATTTCCCCCACACCTCTCAGCATGTCCAGCACCCTGAAATCTGGTGGGACCCCACTTTGCTTCCTGCCCATGTGCAGGACATCACCCAGCCCTTTCCTCATCCACCTTCCCGCAGGCTGCTTGCACAGTTTCTGGCTCATAGATGGTCCATAGATGGAATCCCCCAGCAACTTCTGCAAAGGACTCCTGGTGAAGCACAACCCAGGTCCCGAGCCACCTGTGGCCTGTAATGAGAATATCAGAAGTCAAGGCAAAGGAGCTCAATGGTTGGACTCAATGATCCCAAAGATCTTTTCCAACCAAATTATTCTATGATTCTAAGAGGACTCTGGTCTTGGGGTGCAGCCTTCTCCTCTCGATGCCAAGGTGCTTAGTCTCAGCATCCTGCTCCTCAGCCCAGGATGTCGGTGATTGTAAAGCTCTGCAGTTCCAGCCCTTCACACCAGGGCAGGAGGATGGATTGTGTGCATCTCTCTCCTTGCCTTAATTTATGAAAAAGAGGCAAAGCCCTCAATATCCCAGCTGAGCCAGGAGAAGAGTACCCAGGACTGGTGGTGGCAGTGCAAGTCTGAGACTAAGCCGAGGGGATCACTGAGGGGGCTGGTGAGGCCCATATCGGTGCCCTGCTGATGCAGAGAATCAGACTGAAAACCTGCTTTGCACTACTCTGAACACCATAAGGAGGCAGACAAAAGAAAAAGCCACATTTACTCTCCTTGAAAGTCACCCTACGTCACATATATACTCATCCACCCACATACCAGTGAATAATTTCCCTCCATAGCAGAAGAAAAGAGGTCATGAGCTTTTTTCTGCTGCTCTCCCCTGGCATTGGGGTGTGCTTTACATTGCTGCAACCAGGGAAAAGAGGAACTTTGGGGACTAGAAGAGCATCCAAAACCAGCCCACAAAATGAGCCCTACCTTATAAAATTCAATAGCAGCCAGAGCTGTGTGTGTGTTGAGGTTCCCACTTTATTTCTGGGGTTGGGGAGCTTTTTTAAATCCAGTTTTAACTGGAGACTTGCTCAGTTTTGCAAGATGAGCCTGTAAGCAGGAATCTCTGACCTCCAGCAAGGATGAGGAACTCACAGAGCTTTGCTCTACCTCATTGCCACTCCATGCCTTGGCATGACGTCAGGAATTAAACACTTGGAAGGGTGGGCAGGTGGGATGGCAGAAGCACATCCAGCCAATAGGTTTGGTCCGCAGAGCTTGTGTGGGAAGTTCTATCTTGTAGAAGAGCTGGAGCCTCCTTAGGCCCATTTGCTGTGTTATCCTGAGTGCTATGGGAAACAAGGGTGAGAGGGGCTCTTCCCTCCTGCCAGCAGTGGCAGCTTTTGCTGGGCAAAAGCCTGTTTCCCAGGGCCCATGTTGTGGGGCGGTTTACAGATACATGAGGTCCCACTGTTTGCAGCATCCCCAGGGCTCTTCCAGACACATGCAGCAAAGCAGAGGCAAGGAGTGATCAATAACAAATGAAAAGTGTGAATACAGCTAAGAGTAAAGCAGATGTGGTCGTGAAGAAGCCAGTTGTGTCTCGGAGTGTGATGTTGCTCTTGGAGGACCTTTCGGGTTGGACTGACAGTGGTCAACAGCCACATTCCAAGCACAGGGTGCCACAGTGCAGAGAAGTGATCAAAGTAATTTCCCAGCAAGGTGCACCCAGGAGGGTCCAATGGGGGTCTGGTGTCCACACTGCCTTGAGCAGAGCTTTTACTGTTAAGAACTTGGAGGGGACAAAATTGTGTTGGGCTAGCTCAGTACAGCAACTGCAGATCACACAGGCTATGTTGCATCTCTGACAATAAATTATGCCCTTAAAAAGTTAGCAAGGTGGACTGCAGTGGTGGAGGGGGACTGGTGGATGATGCCTTTGTGAAGAAGGGGCTCTGTCTGGCCACCACAGGATAGTTATGGTCCAGACATGGCAGAGTGAGCTCCTGGGTTCACCATGAAGGTTTGACCAGCCGACCACAGGTTATTGCCTGTGCAGCCATGGAGTTCTGATGGAGAGGCTGGCTCCAGGGCAGGGTGGGGTTCCCAAAGCTGAAAACCTTCACATCCACATGACCCCTGCCATAAGCAATGGTGGCAACCAGTCTTTCCAGTCCTGCCACATCTTGAAGTCCTTTCTACAGCTGGGTACCAAACCTCACTGTGCCAACCCAGAACTTCTTTCTGCCCTCAGGTTAAGACCTTGCTTTCTTTCAAGGCTAACCAGTATCATTCCTGGCTTGTCTGACATCTTACACAGGCTGCTGAGCTAAGTAAGGACATCCTGATGTCTCAGAAGGGCATCTAAACAGCCCTTCATACTAACCTGATCTCAGTGCCTTTTGAAGGTTTCTTTTGTTTTCTCATTTCCATTTGACTCTGGACTGTTAAGTTGGCAGATTCACAGGCAAGAGTGAGGGCCCTTTGTGAAGCTGGCAGGAGCCAAGGAGTGGTTGTTCTCTTGGTCAGGGTAGTGTCAGAGCTATTTCAAACCAAATGACCTGGTTTTCTGATGCTGTGTCTAATACTGCTAAAAAGGGCAATGTTTTTTGTTCCTTCATGTTTTCTTATTCCTTTTTCTTCTCTTAACAAATTCCTTTTTACTCACTTCCCCATTTGCATCCGTGTTGCAAGGCTGCGACTCTGTTGGGTTTTATCTTACGTCTGTGCTGGGGGAAGGCATTAAGAGAAATTACAGTGTTAATGAACATAATCTCATTGACACTACAGGAAGAACACTAAAAAACTGCTCCCTAAGAGCAATTTAGGCAACTTTATGGATAGCTTAAATGTCTAGGATGAGGAAATGTGCTTTGAGGCAAGAAGCGAGTAGTCTAAGCAACTAGAACCAGCCCTGTGAGAATGTGCTTGTGAAGAAGAGAGTGTTCATCATGCTCTGAAACACTGGTGTAACTAAGGATAGCAAAGGTTTGTGGGGTTTGGACAATGTGCTTGGGAGTCCTTCCTTGCACACTGGTAAGAAATGTGCAGCCACTTCCCCAGCTCTGGAGTCAGAGCCCCCACCCATGGCAGTGGGTCATGGCCCCCCGCCCTGTGTGTGTCTGACTCCAACACCCCATCCTTCTTCCTCACCCTGCATATTGTGCAAGGGCCAGCCCAAGGGCTGCCACGCTGGGGGGCTGGACCTCTGCACACAGTGCAGCCTCTCCGCTTCCCTTGGAGATGGGACCGCAGCTCTCCTAGAATGTCAGTCGCTCAGGCTGTGATGTCGGCAGCCCTCAGCAGGAAAACTTATATCAATTCACTACACAGAATACTTCCTTTCACTGATGAATCACTTAAATGTAAAACAAGTAGTAATAGATACATATGCCATACTAGTTATTTAATAGAAATGGTCCTTTTGTTAATTTTGATTACAATTTCCGTAGCCCAATGTAGAAGATGAAAATAATCTTATCTAGTAAAAACTAAATGCAGTGCTTGAGATTTTCTGATGTTACATAAATATAACTGTGTAGGTAGAGGAGTCTGGACAAACACTACACCAAGCTTTGCAGCAGCTCTGTTGGATGCGTAGCAATACAGTGCGAGTTCCCACTCTGCTGGCTTCCGTGCATAGTCCAAAAGCTATGTTTATTGGAAACCAGCTTACTTCTGTAGGAGCACATGAGCACCCGTCCTGAGTCAGCCTACACACACAGGGTGGCTGCCCTGGCCCTGGCTGCCCAACTCCCCGGACTGTGTCAGTGTCACCCTCTCGGGCTCTGCCTGCAGTGAGATGGCTGTGGGAAGGACATGTCCCACCGGGGCCATCCTCTTCTGCAGCTGCTTTCTATAGGGTTCAAGATCTGCCTTCCCTGTAGCTGCCATGCTCCAGGCTGTTACAGACATGCTTTTTGTATTGCAGAAAATGTTGGGTAACTGCTGTCTTCAGCTGCCGGCAGTGAATTGGGTGCTGCTGCTGGTGACAACAGGTGAGCCAGATCTGCTTTTCCCCTCTGCCTTTCCCTGGTGCCTTGCATGGGCAGTGAAATAGGGTGGGAACCTAAATGCTGCCCAATAGTGGTGGGAACATGGCACTGAGAGGCGTGCAAGGGCTGGAAACTGCATCTCCCAGGATCTCCGGTTAACACAAGCCAGGCCACCTGGGACACAGTGAGGCAAGTAAGGATCCTGCCAGGGTCCCCAGCATGGGTTTTATAGCCAGAGTGGTCTCAGGAAAGCATGAGTACCATGTTCTGGGTGTCAGAGCACCCCGTGGCTGCCACCACTGCAGACCAGCCTCCCTCAATGACCCCGCATACCAACTCTGCCTTCTCTCCATTTCAGCCTTTGCCATGGAGTGCCCCAAGATCAAGGTGGGGACATGCACGGACTGCATCCAGTCTGGTCCTGGCTGTGCCTGGTGCAAGCAGCTGGTAGGTTCACATAGCCTCCCGTGCTGTCAGCCCCCAGCAGTCATGTAACTTGCAGTGGGAACATCGCCCTGCCTGCCCAGCTCTGCTTGTGGTGGAGGGAGGACACTGCATCGTGGGGGCGTTTCATGCCCTACACAATGGATGAGACCATAAAGGATACGACAGATAGGACCCCTCAATCTTCCTTTCTCCATCCTTGCCCTGGAGACCAGCTCCCAAAGGAGCCCACCCATGTCTTGCTCCTCTGATTTTTTTTCTTGCTGATATTGCAATACAGAATTTCACCAAAGCTGGTGAGCTAGACTCTGTCCGCTGTGACACCATAGAGCAGCTGCAGCAGAGGGGATGCCCACACGATGAGATTGAGTTTCCAGTCAACAACATTACGAGGACACAGGACAGTCCTTTAAGCAACGAAATACAGCTGACACCCCAGGAGATGCACCTGAAACTGAGGATAGGTATGGTTTTCCTGGTGTTCCCAACGCCCTTCTGCTCTCCTCCAGGCCCAGCTGGGGACTAGCACTACCCAAAGGGCAGGGCAGGCAGCAGGGCTACCCTTTGTGCTGAGCTGGGATGTGGCAGTGCCTCCCCCATTTCCTCCCATTTTCTTCTGAAAAAGGAGGATCCCAGCGGAGGGTGGGTGATGGGGTGAGATGTTAGCCTCAGCATGGCAGCTGATCCCAGCATTTCTGTCCCACAGGCCAGCCTGCTATATTTGAGGTGAAGTTTCGCCGTGCCTTGGGGTACCCCATTGATCTCTACTACCTCATGGACCTCTCCTACTCCATGCTGGATGACCTGGAGAAGGTGAAGAAGCTGGGAGGGGAGCTGCTCAAGGCACTGGAGAGCACCACCCCTTCTCGACGCATAGGTGAGCCTGTGTCTGGCACAGGACCACAGCATAGCTTGTTGCTGCTGGGAAGAGCAGTGGGGCTGGAGCAGGGCAGGCAGCAGGCAGCGTGACCTCTCAGCAGCGGCCTCTGCCAGGGTGGAGTGTGCCAGGGCAAGGGATGTGGACATATACACAGCAGCCAGCAGATTGTCCACGCCCTGTGCCATGGGGATACTTACCAGTCCCTGCCTACCCTTGGGTCTGATGTGGTCCTGGATGCCATAGGGTTTGGCTCCTTCGTGGACAAGACAGTGCTGCCCTTTGTGAACACACACCCTGAGAAGCTGCAGAACCCCTGCCCCAACAAGGATGAGAAATGCCAGCCTCCTTTTGCCTTCAAGCACATCCTCTCACTGACTGATGATGCCAAGAAGTTCGAGAGTGAAGTGGGGAAGCAGTTCATCTCTGGGAACCTGGATGCCCCAGAGGGAGGGCTGGATGCCATGATGCAAGCAGCGGTGTGTGGGGTGAGTCCCTGCGTCTGCCCCGCTGTGCTTAGGCACCATCCATCAGGATGTAGTTCTGCCCCTCTCTAGGTGGGCTCTGGAAGCCTATCGTGTACAAGTCCTGATTTGGCAGTGGGGCAGGTTACTCAGGGGAGGGTACAGGAGAACATCTTAACCCAGAGCTTCCTGGTTCTCATCTCCTGTAACCCACCTCCCTTCTGCCCCCTGCCCCACACTGGCACAAGACTTTGGCGAGGGCCATACCTGCTGGCACCATCTTCCCAGCCCTACTCAGACACAAGTCTTCATATTGTTTGCAGGACTTGATCGGCTGGCGTAATGTGACCCGCTTGCTGGTGTATGCTACTGATGACGGCTTCCACTTTGCCGGCGATGGCAAGCTCGGGGCCATCTTAACCCCCAATGATGGCCAGTGCCACTTGGAGGACAACATGTACAAAAAAAGCAATGAGTTTGTAAGTACTTGGTGCTGCTCAGCAGCTCTACACCCTCAGCCGTGCTCCCCCAGATGTTAAAAACAAGTCACATAAAAAGCCTGTTGCTGAGACCAGAAGGTCACCATAATCACCTTAAGTTGGACTGTGGAACCAGACTGTACACCCTTCTGCTAGTGGTGGAGATTGTGCTGAGCACAGCATCCCTATCCCCACCTAGGACTACCCATCTGTCGGCCAGCTGGTCCAGAAACTTGCCGAAAACAACATTCAGCCCATTTTTGCTGTCACCAGTAAGGTGGTGGATGTGTACAAGGTAAGGAGACCAGATAGGTGCCTCCTGGCCCTCCCAAGGACAGAAACAGCTGTGGTGTTCTGCCACTGCCCCCTGATTCACTGTCAAATGGTGGGAACCACTCACCTCTTTGCTCTCTGTTGGCAGAAACTCAGTGAGATGATCCCAAAATCAGCAGTGGGAGAGCTGAAGGAGGACTCCAGCAACATCATTGAACTCATCCAGGAGGCCTACAATGTAAGTGCTGGAGGAGGCTGTATTTCACCTTTCTGGCAGGGCCCAGAGCAGGGAAAGGTTCCCATTGTGTGTCTTCATTATCAGAGAGCAGCTGGGACCAGGGTTTTGAGTACAGGACATGCTGAGTCCCTCTGCCAGCAGCAAGCAAGAGGTTCCCACCTCTCCAATTCTATCTATCACCTGCCTTTCTTCAGGTGACTGAGACCGACCCTGGCCTGGGGTGCTCCCTGCCCCATCCCCTAGGTTGGAGGGAAGCCCTAACCTGCAACCCCACACCCCCTTGCTTGGTCTCCTCTAGGACTGATGGCACTTTCTCGACCATTTCCCTGCAGAACCTCTCCTCACGGATCATCCTGAGCCATTCCACCCTGCCAGACATCCTGGATGTCAAATATGACTCCTTTTGTGGTAATGGCAAGGAAATCTTGGATGAAGCAAGAGGGCAGTGCGACAATGTCAAGATCAATGATGAGGTATATTCCTCTGTACCAGGAACACAACACAGCTCTTTTAGGTCCTGATGCCCATCCTGTTTAACAACAGGAACACAGCCTGTTATCCCAGGCTTTCTGCTTACATGAATTCAATGCCAAGTGTGTCCAAAATGCTGTGGGATGGGGGAGGATCCTCCATTGCACTGGATGTGCCTTTGCTCAGCCTGGGGCCAATATCACCTTCTGATTGCTCAAGCTACCTGATGGCCTGTGACCCTTCCCTTTCTCACTCTGCACTTTCTAGGTCACATTTAAAGTGAAAATCATGGCCAGGGAATGCATCAAAAGCCAGTCCTTCACCATCCGGCCACTAGGCTTCACAGACACCCTCACTGTCCACCTGGACAGCAACTGCAACTGCAGCTGCAATGAGAAACCCAACCCAACTGACTGCAGTGGGAAAGGCAGCATCGTCTGTGGGATCTGCAGGTACACACTGTCCCTCCAAAACACTGTTTCAAATGCTGTCAGAACTGGGAACCTTCAGGCAGAGGACTGTTGGGCCAAGCTGAGCACCAGCTGCTTGTATGCTCCTCCAAGGACATCTCTACCTGGAGAACATGGGGCTGGGTGAGGGCTCAGCAGAGGGATGCACATGTGGTGATCAGTTATAGCTTGGCTTTGCAGATTTGCACCAATCTTCTTATTCATAGAGGTGGTTTATGTTCACAGAGGCAGGGGACACAATGAGATTTTTTCTGCTGCTGGAGTCTTTGCTGCTTTCCTGAGGGCATCCGCCCACCCATCCACCAAGCCACCCACTGAACAGATACAGATTTCTGTAGAAATCTCTCAAAAATCCTACTTCTGGGCTGCAGTCTTTGCAGGTCTTTAAGTGCAATTATTGCTTTGTGGCTTTTTGGTGACAGAGAGAGGAAAAGAGTAGGTTTCCTCAGGAAACGTTCAGGTCTCCCTGATAAGGGTTGGAAATTATAAATATAACAATTTCAGGGCAGCTGTTTGGTGTTGTAAATACCACTAGGGGAAAAGCAACGTTTCTGAGGTTTCCTTCCTATCAGCTGCCCTGCTCCAGCTCCAAGTTAGTGCCAACACGCTGTTGTTGGAGTTTGGCAAAGCCATCCCAGATTTGTCTGAGGTCTGGGCTCCCACCCCTCACCCCATGGCATTTCTTGTGGGTGCTGACCAAGGCTTACTCCTCTCCTTTGACGACAGTTGCAATTCAGGCTACATGGGGAAGAACTGCGAGTGCGACACCAAAGGCAAAACCAGCAAGGAGCTGGAGGGCAGCTGCCGGAAGGACAACAACTCACTCATCTGCTCTGGGCAGGGTGACTGTGTGTGTGGACAGTGCGTCTGCCACACCAGCAATGTACCCAACAAGGATATCTATGGCACTTTCTGCGAGTGTGACAACATGAACTGTGATTTTCACAATGGCCTCCTCTGCGGTGGTAAAGGTGATGCATCTACCTGATGGGTTTTCCACTGGGTAACTGTCTAGAGAGATTAAATCCCCAGGGAGATGTTGCCTTTCCCTGCCACAGTCCAAGTGAGTGGGTTTGGGGTTCCTGGGTCTGATTGCACCAGTCTACAGGACCTCTTTGACCATCTCATGGAGGGTGGCATGGAGAACACAGGGTGGGTGATGCTCTCCAAGCACAGGCAGAGGGAGGCAGACCTGGCTGGCTGTGGGATCCTGGTCTGAAAGGTCTTCCCCCACAGCCCATGGGACATGCGACTGTGGGGAATGCAAGTGTGAGCCCAACTACGAGGGCAGTGCCTGCCAGTGCTTGAAGTCGAAGGCAGACTGCTTGAATGACAAGGGCCATGAATGCAGCCTCCGCGGGACCTGCCACTGCAACCGCTGCCAGTGCCAGGGGGCATACCAGCCCCCCTTGTGCCAGGAGTGCCCCAGCTGCCCCTCACCTTGTGGCAGATACATGTGAGTGATGTGCCCAGAGCTGGCACAGGGGGGTGATGGGAATCGTCCCCAGCTCGTGGGCAGGTGCAGGCAAGCACTCTCTGGGCAGAGCCCAACCATGGCCAAAGCCGGGTGAGACAACCTCTGCCCCTGCAGAGCTGAACTGTGACCACCTGTTTTGCAGCTCCTGTGTAGAGTGCTTGGCCTTCGAGAGCGGCCCCTTTGAGAAGAACTGCTCCCAGGCCTGCCGCAACATCCGGGAGACCAAGGAGTTGACGGGGGAAAGCAGGCAATGCAGGGAGAGGGACTCCCAGAACTGTTGGATCTCCTTCCATATGGTACAGGAGGATGGCTTGGAGGTATACACCTTCACTGTCAATCCTGAAAAAGGTACCCTACTCCTGCTTCTCCTGCCCCTCTGCAGGCAGGCTGCCAGCCCTGCCATGGTAGCCTCACTGCCTTGCCAGTGGCTGCAGTTGGACACTGAGTGTCTGCCCCACAGAGTGCCCAGAACCTCCCAATGTTGCGCTGATCGTGGGAAGCACCATTGCTGGTGTGTTCCTCATTGGCGTGGTGCTCCTGCTGATCTGGCGGCTCTTGACGGAGCTGTTTGACCGCCGTGAATATCGCCGGTTTGAGAAGGAGAGGTCCAAGGCAAAGTGGAATGAGGTATGAGAGCTCATCTGCAGCAGTGGGGTGTGCCTGGATGCTCACATCCATGGGATGGGGACACCTGGAGGTCAGACTCGGAGGGGTCATCCTCTCCAGAGGCAGCGGTGGCAGACCTGAACCCCCACACTGGCTGGATTTTACAGGGGGTTGAATCAGCCTGTGGGTCTTCTACCAATGCTGTCTGCACTGTCTTGATTGGGAGAGGCGGGGCAGGTAACGATCTGCTGGAAATCCAGGACAGCACAACAGCAACAGGCCTCTCACCCCTCTTCCCTCCAGGCTGATAACCCCCTCTTCAAGAGTGCCACCACCACAGTTGTGAACCCCAGGTTTGATGGAGAATGAAGTGGAGCAACGCCCAGCAGCACTAGGACCCACCGTTAAATAAGGAAATGCCACGCTAAGGAAATCTCAAACTAAGGCTCCCACCTCCTTTTCTTTATCCTGTTGGTTTGTTCCCTTCTTCCCAGAGGCCATCAGCTGAGGGGTGGACCACACCTGACTCCTGGTGCAGCTTGGGTCCGTGGAGCCGGGAGAAGGACACAAACGCAGCTTTTCAGAGCAGGGCTCACCACTGGGCACACGCAATGGCTTCCCTACCAGTTACTGCCTGTCTTGGCTCTCTTTGCCTTCTGGTAGGGCCTTCGGATGCCAAGCTGCAAAACCAGCTGACTGCACAGAGCGCTTCCAGCTTTGATTTGGAGCTAGGGTTTCAAAACTGCCATTTTCCCTCTGCTCTAGCAGGATCTGCGCCCAGGCTGCTCCACACTTTCCCCTGCTGCACTCGTCTCCACCACTATGTTTGTACTAGTTTCTAAAGCATTTGCTGCTGAGTTGGACGTAGAGGGTCCTCCAGGCTGGCAGTCTGCCCTGGAGGTTGCAGTGAGGTGATGGGCCCTGAGGACTGGATGCATACATACATGCGATGGGGACACCTGGAGGTCAGACTCTGTGGGGACATCCTCTCCAGAGGCAGTCATGGCAGACCTGAGTGCCTGTACACAGAGACGAAGAGCAGCGAGGGAACATGCATTGAATCTTTCTTCCAAATCATCAGCTGCTCCCCGGTGTTGCTCCCCTCTCAGACCTACCTTGGGCGAGGTTCTACTTAAGCTTCTGCAAGCCTGGCTTAACTCCACCGGGCCTTGAGCCCTCTGCATGACAAGAAGACAAAGGAGCAACTGTTTGAACCATGAAACATCGTCACTGAGCGTGTGAAACATTACCTGCATCTCCGAGCTCAGCTACAGTTTCTTCCACACCCCCAGGGCTCTATCTCTTCCCTGCTCTGCAAGTGCATCTGACTTGCCAAGGGCCTGATGTGCTAAAGACCTGCCAGAGCCTGAAGCACATCCAGCTCAGCACTTTTCCAGACCATGCATGGCAGCTAATTGCTCTTACGTTGTGGGGTCATTCCTGTGAAATAGCAGTACAATTCCATATTTGATTTAAGTTTGGGAGTAATTTGCTTATAGCTGTATTATGTCACATTTTTATTTGCTCTCTGAAGATGTTTAAAGTTAATAAAAATTAATATATGAAGTATATACATCTGTCCTGCTAAGAATGAAGTGCAAGGTCACAGCTGAAGTGTTGGTTTGAGAAACTGTAGCAAAATCCTGTTGTTGCTGTCAGCATCTCCCATAAATACAATTCCTGGGAAAGATGCTGACCAGATAAACAAACTGTCCTCTACACTATTTTGCCTTCCATGTCCTGAAATGTGTTCCCCTGCAAGCCAAAACTGACTCAGTAAAAAAAAAAAAAGCAAACCAGTCCTTGTCCCTGCCCATCTACTGGCTGCTATGTGTAAACCACCTTAAACAAGAGTGGCTGTACCATGTCAGATCAAGGGTTAATTTGGGCCATTTTGATGTTTTCTACCAGTGACTGTGAGGATTTAGGAAAGGGTAAGAAGAAGGGAAGTGTGTCTGATTCTTCTCTCAGTACTATGCAACCCTGGATCTATTTTTGGCACGACCCTCTGCTCAGTGTAGGTCCTGTATGCCTTGAGCCTGGCTGCACAAAGAGACCAGGGACATTCGCTAGGGCTCTGGATCTTGGATGTAACGCCCACTGCCAGGGACACAGGCAGAGGCTGTTATTTCTTGAACATGAAGAGACTCTATCTCCACTGTCAGCAGCTGCAGGTCTTACTGCTGGTGTAGAGCATGCAGTACAAGTACAGCCACATACGTTCTTCAGAGGACCATCAGAGCCAACTGGTAAGGAACCCAGACTTTTTTAAAAAAATATGTTCAGACGTACATGCTAAGGCACATGGAAAAGCCCAGGGGGAAACCAGTGAGCTAGGAGGGTCCTTCAGGCCCCTGGTCTTGCTGTAGCCCAAAGGCTTGGTGGTCTCCACATGGAGACCTGCTTGCAAAAGCCAGAAGTATTTCTCAGCCAGGTGTGGAATGGTCCTTTCTACAGGCTTCAAGTACCACCCTTGAACATCTTTTCTTAAAGTTGTTTCATTTCCATCAAGAATAACTGAATTGTATTTTCTTTGACTTGGGGTGGGGAGGAAGACAGTTAATTTTCAAGTCAAGGTGTTGACTTGATTTTGGTAAGAGCAGCTGTCAGCAGCGCAGGCTGGGACACCCCGACTGGTTCACGTGGCTGTCCTGCTGGCTAGGAGGGTGCGGGCTCCCCCTGTTACTGCACACAAACCCCACAGCCAGCCCGTGACACAGAGCATCACTTGAGACAATGCTGCTGAGATGTAGCAGAGAGACATTTGAGCCCCGGCAGGGCTCTTGTCACTTGGGAAGGAGAGGGGCCACTTCTTAGGAAGCTGGAAGGCAGAGGTGCTGCAGGAGCTGCCAGGTCTCATTCCAAGAGAAACAACATTTTGGATTCTGATCAAACAACCTGTGCATTTGCTTTTATTACGACCAGGAGCTCCGCTTACAATTAAGCCACTTGTGTGCCAAAGGGATAATTTCCAATATTCTTGAGATAATGGGACCAGCCCCACAAGTCTGAGTCCCTTGCCAGACGCTTAATGAGCAGGTAGGTGCCACCCAGTCCTACTGTCCCCATGACAAAAAGCCCTCGATTAATTATCTGCAAGTGCAAAGAGAAACATCAGTGTCACCAGAGGTTTGCTCCTACCCTGCCACACCGCTGGAAATCTTCACACCCGCACCACCGGGCAATATCCCACCACCCCGCTGCGGGTGAGCAATGCTGGTGTGCAGGGTCTTCATGAGGCTCATGGCATGGGGAGGACACACACCACCACTGACCAACCTTTTCCTGCCATTTCCAGCGCTGAAGTGCCTCATGGTAGCGAATTCTTGTGAAAGTCACCTGGGAGGGTTGCAGGAGAAAGAACATCACCACCTCAAAGCCAGCCAGGAGGAGCTTGCAGCGGCTCAGGCAGTGGCAACTGAGTTGCTGGCCTTACCATTGTGTACAGTGGGACAATAGTGGAAGGCATGAGGGTGTAGAGGAAGTTGTCTACGTGCTTCCGGAAAATGAACCACATTGAATTCACGTGTTTGCGCATCTGTTGACAGAGCAACCATTACCTCTTCGCAAAATGTCTTGGTGGAGCCCTCTGTGTTTTGCAAGCTCTCCTGCTGCCTGTCCTGGGACGTTGCTTCAGGGAGTAGTGCACCCCCAGCTCCAGCGCATTCCCAAGGAGCTCTTAGGCTACAGTCCACCAGAGCGAGAGCCCAAGCAGGGTCTTGCCAGAGATACTGCCCGCTGTGTGCATCCTAACAAGGTGCCACCATGTGCACAGCCCATGGGGCCGCAAGGCTGTGTGCAGCTCACCTACCTCTATGTAGTTGTACATGGCTAAATCTGAGATTGCATGGTCATCTGGCACCCTCAGCCTGGAGAACTCGGGGAGGCAGGCACCTGGTAGAAGAAAGCGGCAGCTCACAGGCTCAATACCTCAGTGGGGTATTCAGCTGCCAAGGGTTCCTCCTCTGCTCTTGCTCCTCCCCAGCCACCTCACTCACCAAGGTCATTGTGGAATTGGTCCATTAATTCATCAAAGACCAGACAATCCTCAAAGCCCTGGCAGGAAAATTGGAGGGTAAATAGGCAGAAGGAACCACACATTCGCGAGAAGTGCGCTCACAGGTGCTTAGCCACAGTAGCTGTGCACACATGCAGGGTCCAACTGACCACAGCTTCAGAGCATGAGGCTGATGCCAGGCCACTCTGCTAGTGGTCTGGCAGAGAAATCCAGGGGGTTGCCTTTCCCAGAAGACTGGGGCTGCGCTGCTGGACCCCCCTCCTACGCAGGCAACATCATCACCGCATCCCCCGTCCTCCCTGGAGAACAGACGGGTCCTGGCAAGCAACCAGGTACCTGAGGGGAATCCAGCACCTGCTGGTGCAGAAGTGGCATCAGACCATGAGACAGGCCAGCCCATGAACTCTAGGGAGCTACACTCTAAACCCAGGTATTTCTAGGTGAAAAAGAGTGGGGACCTGACTGACACAGCCCAAGGCCAGCCGTGAACTTACTGCATTCATGCCCTGTCCATAGAAGGGCACAACGGCATGCGCAGCATCTCCCATCAGCACACATCGGGAAGCAAGGTGGTAGGAGGAGCACTTCACAGATATCATGGCCTGGGCTGGCAGCAAAAAGTAATCACGCTTCAGCTCTCGCCTTCAGGCAAAACAACAGATACTTCATTTGTGGGACCACAAGAGACAAGAAGAGCAAATTATGCCATATCTGAGCTAGGAATTCAGGGCCACAGGCACTGGCAGTGTTGGAATGCAAAACCTATTCCAAAACCAGGATATTTGTGCTGGGCAAAATGCTAGAGAACACCTTCCATTAACCCCCCATGGACCAATTATTCTGCCTGCAAGTTTTAAGGTCTGCACACAACTTGACCATGAGTGAGAGTGTCATCAACATGACAGTTCTCCTACTTTAAGCAGTGGTTAGATGGCCGTCACTGTAGGAATAAAATATCAGAGGATATCTGGGTTCCTAAATTATATGAAGTCCTGTGATCCAGTCTTCTTAAGAAGAAAGGAAACTGCCTAACACAGCTGAGAGCCTTGCTATCAGCCAAAAGCCCCTCCATAATAGATAACTGTTACAAAACAGAATTATTAATAGCTGGGCTGGAGCTCCCACTGGCTGAGGAGTTTCCCTCTTTGCAGGAAAATGAGGACATGTTGGCCAGAACCACAGCCACTGGGACTTGTGCTGGAAAGGCTGGTCCTGGTCCTCACTGTCTCCACAGCCCCCAGGTGAATCAGGATGCTCCGGTTCTGTGTTGCTACCCTTGTGTCATTTTCCCAGCAGCGAGAGGGTCCCTACTGCCTGGGGAGCAGCATGGTACTGGGGACTGCCTGTTCTTGTATCTCACAGCTCTGATATCTGTTTTAGCCATGCAATCAATAAGTGCCAGACTTTATGTAGTCAGCATAGTGGTGGGTTTCTGGTTTTGTTTTTGTTTTTTTTTTTTTTTTTGACAAGCCCAGCTTTTCTCAGTCTGTTAGCTAAAAATCTCAACATTTGTGCACCTCAGCTATCTGGACTGCTCTTGTGCTGCATTTCAGTGTTGCAACCCTTACCTTCGCTCCAGTGGAATCACTTTGCTCACCGACCTCTAACATCAAAAACACAGATCATAAACAAACAGCTAATCCATCCCTTGAGTTCCAACCCTGTAACAGCAATATGAAGGCAGCGAGAGGTGATCTGCTCTTTGCTCCCACAGCAGCAGGGGGCTGTGTCTCTAAGGAACAGTGGTGTTTCCTCCATCAGGAACAGCCAGCGGCTGGGGCTGCGTCCTGCTATTGAGCCTGTTATTCCAGTGTGGACACAATGCAGGCCTTGGTCTGCTTGCTCGCCTCTTTTTCAGACCTACAAGCCATGGACATCCACACCAACAGCAGTTACAACCCTTTTGCCCACCAGCTTCAGTGGAGTCCCCATCACTAGGACCCTAAGGCTCGGTCGGGATGCATCCCCTTGGCTTCGCGGCACTGTGTTAATGAGCAAGAAGGGGAGATTTGAACACTTACTCTCCGATGAGGGGGATGGCATCTGGGAAGTAGGTCTGGAAAAAACCCAGCACTTGCTCACCCGTTGTGAGCTTCTCAAATTCCTCAAAGGGCATGAAGAGTGTGCAGGTGAAGGACTTGTCCTGCCAGCCGGGGAGGAATATCAGAAAGAAGCCCGGAGGCCATAGTGAGCACCTTGGCTCCTGGAGCAGCAGCTCAGAGCCCAGCCTGTCACCCAACAATCGCAGCAACCTGTACGCACAGTGGGGACAAGCACTTGGCTACCACTTCCCAGGGTGGGCTTGCACATGCTAAGGGCAGGCAGGAGGGAGACAGAAACAGCATGTGATCTGCCAGCATACTGCCCTGATACTCCCATATCTGCTTTATAACATCCAGCTGCAGAGAGCTGGTTTTCTTGGATGCATGGGCAGGGAGAGAAGGCACAGGCACCTTCTCGGTGTTGTGAGTCAGGGCCACTCTGCACACACCACCACAGGCTGTGGAACATCTGGCACAGGCTGGTGGTCCGTCCTGGCATCCCATCAGCCCTCTCAGCCCCTGCCATATGCCTGCCACCACAGCTGATCCAGCCCCACAAGCTCCATCCCATGCCCCAGGGGTGCGTGGCAGTGGGTTATCACCATGTTGGGCAGTGCAATCATCATGAAGGTGTTTCTTGGCCAGATATGGAGGTAGTTTGGTTCCATGGCAAACTGAAAAAGACGGAAAATTGCCTTATATCCCTGCCCTGCTCAGTTTCCCCAGCCCAGTCCCACTGATTCTGCTCCACACTAGCACTCTAGTTTCCATCCTTCGTACCATGAGAAGGCACGATGACCACAGGGCCCCTTTTTGGTACCTGATTCTTCGAAGAGACACAGAGCAAGGGCAAGAGGAAAGGGTAGGAAAGATGAGCAAAAATACGCTGTTTTGTGATTCCTGATGTCTCCACAGTACCATTCCTATATCCCCAAGACCTCTCAGAGCTAGAGTTAACCCCATTGCTCCAGGGTAGGCTCTCTAGGACTTTTGCAGCCAGGTACCAAGACACTGGCTCCACCACTGGAAGAGGAAGATATGTCTGCTTTCTCCCAGGAAAGTTTTAATCCTTTGGCTGAGTCCCAGGTAAGAAATTAGTTTTTCTCAAGCTGCTGTGGCACAGCCCCATGACAGCTGAGCAGGGTGTTCCACCTACGAAGGGGGTAGCAGTGCCTGGGACAGGCACACTTACGTCTCCATCCTTGGGTGGGATGGTCAGCTCCATATAGCCATGAGGAATGTACTCATGACTGTAGTTAAAGCGTGTTTGCCTCATGAACTCCTTTCTGACTGTTGAGAAGGCTCCATCACATCCCACAATGAGATCATATGTGACTTCCAAAGGCTGCTGATCAGCTCTGAAAGCAAAAGGGTCCCTTAGATCAATCCTGCCATAACTCCAGGTCAGCTCAGCACTGCTGGGCACAGGGGATCTGCCTTTTGCAAAATGCACACATCACCTCTGGTGTTATTAATCTTCTAGGGCGAGGGAAGATTGGCTTTCAGTGACTGGGAAGTTCAGCATTAGGATAAGCATTTATCCTGTAGGTTATCAAAAGTGTGACTCTGCAGATCTATCCAAGAATGCAATAGGCACTGTTGGGATAATGCTGGGACTATTTCGTAGACCCTCCATCCTTGGGTGGGTGTGGGACATGACCAGAACTTAACACAACTATGAAACGTTAGCTGCCCTCCGGATGAGCAATCTGCCCCTGAAAAACAGTACTATAGAGACATTGCTTACATTTTTTTCAGCCTTCCCATGAACTCAGCTCTGATGTCTCTCCATTCCAAAGCTGACACTGAGTTTTGCCTGCTTAAGTTTCACTAAACACGCTAGTTTCAAACTGAGATTGCTCAATTATTTGTGGTTTTATGAATGATTAAGCAGGAACTAACTGATCACAGCATTTGCTCCCAGGCTTGCACAGGAATTACCTTTTTATGGTTAACTTCCCCAACTCTGCGTTGCACCCCAGGATCTTGTGTCCAAAATACAATTTAGTGTTGGAGTACTTCTCAGCAGCTGTGAAAACAAAAGAAAACTGGATGTAGAGGTTTGCACCATGACCCCAAAAATACATCAGATAGATCCCAAAATTACAGGAACTCTTGCCATTACAGCAAATAAGATTGCTGTGTTGAGTGGTGGCTGGCAGGCAGGGCAAACTAGGACTGTGTTTGGTCAGCTCTAGCAAAAGCTATTTTAAAAGTGCAAGAAATCCTGCAAAGATCTCATTCTTCCCTACAACTACATGAGTCATTGACCTGGTTCCACCACCACACTGTATTTCAGGGTTTGATGAGGTGGCTGTAGACAATGGGAAATTTGGCCTGACCAAATTTGTTTTTGTACAGTCAGGGGTTGCAGAAAATGCCATGAACCTTGGAAAGGCTAAGGACATATCTCTTGCTTTGGCTGGTGAAGTTCTGGGAGCAGATGCCAGTGCCAGGAGCTGGGGAGCTAAGGCAGCTCCCACTTGAAGCCAAAGGAAGGAGAGCTGCTCCTGGGGCATTTCTGCACATGAAAGAGCACTTTCTGTGCCAGACAAGCAGCAGGGAAACAGTACAGGTTTTCTTCTTACGAACACGGCTAGATAACTTTTGCCCTTTCTGAGAGCCAAGTTATGCAGAACTCATGGGCAAAGAGAGCCTGGGGCTCAAAGTTTCCTTTTCACGGGACAAATCCTAAATCCTCAGTGAACAGGGTGGAAAAGTATTTGCAAACAGACCTGGCAACCTACCTGTTAGCAGTTCTCTGTTTAAGTTTGCTCTGTCCACAGACAGAATGTACTGCAAGGCAAACAAACACATGGTTCAGGCAGCACTGCTGAAGGATCCTCTGCGTGGCCAGACAAGAAATGCTACCAACTCCAAACAGCCCCACTGAACCAGGGCGTCACACAATCCCCCTCCAGCTCACAGCATGCTTTATAAGACTGAGCCCCAGGCTGTCCACCACACAGAGCTACAAATACCGTGAAAGACCCCTTGTGCTCTGCAAAGCATCTTCAAGTGGCAGCATGAAGACTGGTACCTGGTTCTTCTTCCCATAGGGAATAGAGTACTTCTTCCCCAAAGGTGTGTGTATCCTCCTTGCCCGCATGGGTATGCCTTTGGATACAATCTGAAATGGAAGGGAACACAACCCAGCCTTCTGGCCAAAACTGAGATGCTGAGGAGCAGGGCACAAGCTACCAAGTGCCATCCCCACTGTGCACTGCACTCCAGGAAGAGTGGAATGCTCTCTAGTTAAATGATTTTGTGTGGTTGTCCAAGTTACTGAGGAAAATTTTGCAAGGCTGTCAATGCCAAGTCACTATATTTTACTGAGATTACTTACGAACTCATTCTCATAAAAATCAGGGAAAATTATTTTTGGATTGAAGGAACATGAAAAGCCCCAGGGTGCTGGGCAAGGCAGGGGATGACAGACAAATTACATCTTGGTGCTGGGATACGAGCTGTTGAAGCCTGGGCTCCTTCCCTGCAGGGAGCCAGGATCCAGGAGACCCCACCACTGCCAACAGCTGGATGTTAAACAGTAGCAAGCATGAGCTCAGAGCCTCATGCTGGGCAGAAGTCAGTGTGCCCAGATTTCAGGAGTCAGGCAAAATCTCAAGGTTTTCCGGGAAAATACAGATCTGGGCCAGTTGTTGGGGTTAGGGGGCAGCCCCCTTTATCATATCCTGCTGGTACTCCAGCTCTTTTGGGAGTCTGCCTACTCTTACTCCTCACCCTCCAGGAGGGAGAAGAGAATGAGGGAGCAGTAAACCCTGGAAGGTTGTGTCTGAATGTTGGTCTCCCAAGGAAGCACCTTCTGCCACAAGCAGAGCCCAGCTCCCCAATGCTGAGTGCTGCCCCAGGCTGGGGGAGATCCCCATTGGCAGCCATGCCATGAAGCAGTGGTGAGACAGGCTGCAGGCATGTAGTGGGTGAGGTCTGGCCTCACCCTCACCATTGTGGTAGCCTCTGTGTGATTGGGGAGCAGAAGAGAGCCTGTCTATCATCAGCTGAAGTCAACAGTGTCGTAACCACAGAGACTTCCCCACCAACTGAAGTTGCCAGGGTACCTGATCTTCCATCCCCACAGCCTGGAGGGCTTGGCGTCCTCTGTGGGAAAGGGCCAAGTTAATGCTTCTGCCACGGGCAAAGCTGGCCACTCGGATATCTGCATGGAAAGAGCAATTGGTTACAGAGATACAGGTACCACAGCCTAGTGTGGGTGACACCTCCTGAAATCCCTGCAGTGACAGCAGATGAGGTGGTAGGGAGTCCCCATCCCCCTACTCTGTGTGCAGACAGGGCAGATTTCAGAGGGCACATTCAGCTGTTGAAAAAGTAGCTGAGAAGGTTTGAGGGCCGCTTCCTTTGTGCCTCCTTGAGCCTGGAAGAAGCAGCTGCACCCAAGTGCTGCAAAGTGAATGCTGGATCCTGACAGCTCACCACAGTGCTGGAGGCCACGTTATCATTAGGAGCTGCTTCCCCTCTAAGCAGAGAAAGAGACGAGTGATGAATGCCTGGCACCTTCTGCTGGGACCCACAGACTGACAGGTTTTGGAACACTGGCAGGCCACCCTCTCCATCACTGCTCCAATGGAAATGTCTCAGCAACTGGTCTACCCCTCCTCCTCACCCATTTCTGCAGCGGGGATCCAGAGCTGTGCACAGGACTCAGGACGGACACACCTGCAAGCTGTGCAGCAAAACCAACCTTCCTGATGTCTGCCCAAGTGGGAACAGTTACCACAAAGACCATGTGTCAGACAGGGCTTCTCCTCCCCTTCACTGCATATCTGAGCTGAGTTTCACTTTTCATGGTGTCATTCCCATCTGCCGCTTGCCTTGCCATCTCTGTCCTGGTTTTAGTTCTCTGTCAGCTAATAGACACTAAAGTTGAATAATTTCTCTCCTATTCAACCAGCACCTGGGCTCCAAATCATCCTTTCTCTGCTGCAGTGCCCTGTGGGGCTGGAGGCATCCTGAAAACACTCAATTTCTTTCTGTCACTCCCACCATCAGCCCTCCACAGCACTGACGGCAGTGGTTCCAAGTCAAATTGACACTTTTAACCCCAACAGAGATGCTGCATCGTTAACAACAGCTGTGGCTTTCAAAGTTGTGACCCAGTCTGGTTCAACAGCACTGTGCTATAATTCTTCGTGCAGAGACCAGTTCTCAAAGATAAGGATTTAAGCCAAGAACATGAAAAGGAGCATCATTTTAGTAGCTGAAGGGTGGGTTCTCTCCATACAACATATTTCTAATCAACACTCCCCCTACACCAGGAGCTGAACGGAAGTGTGAAAGCGTATCTCCAGAGTGCCACACTTTCAGATTTCATTTTCTTTCAGCAGTTTCAGTGAGCTCACACAGTTCCTCTCTAGCTTCTTCAAGAACTGTTACCATTAAAGGGACAGAAACATATTAATATAGCAGTAATGATCAGGCCGAACTTACCTTCTCTGGCTTCATAAACATCAACATGGAAACCTCGTCTAGCAAAGAAACAGGCATTTAATGCACCCACCTACAAGAGAAGGATCAGGAAGGGTAGTGAAGTGTTTCACTAGCAGCTATATCACAGATCATTACTGAGGCTCATCAAGGGAAAGCTGCAGTCAGGGGATGCAATTCAGCATGTACAGGAAGACTGTTTGATCAAGGACCTTAGAGGACTTCTTCCTTCAAAGAAGTTCTCTGGCATCCTTGATGTGCCTGCAGAGCATCCAGGACAAGAATCACCCATCAAAACTCATCGTATACAATCATACCAAGTTCAAGACTTGTTTGGATGCAGTGATTAATTTCAGCAAGGCTAACTCCTTCAGCCAGAGGCAACAGGAGCTGGTACAGGCAAGCTCCTTGCTCCTCTCTAGATTATATCTATCTTCCTCAGTAGAATTCAAGGTACTGCAGCATTCTCCTGATAACGTGGAGGGGAAGCTAGACCTGTGCAAAAGCAAGATGTTACCTTAAAAAGAACAAAAAAGTCAAAAAAAGAACTTAAAAAGAACTTAAAAAGTCAAAAGAGAGATTTAGTTGCTGCATGTTCTATGCTGTCCTTTAAAGTCAGATCACTCTGCAAAGAGCAATAGAGGAAAACCATTCCCAAACAGGAGTGGGCAGAGTAAGGCATGGCCTCTTAGGCTAGAATTTACCGAGTCCCAGTCCTCACAAAGCATTTCACATAGTGATATGGTTAAAGCCAGACACAGCAATGGGGCAGGAGGATCTGGCGGCGTAAATGAGGGCTGTTATTTAGCGTACCTGGGCACCATTCCTCCATCTCCCAAACCCCTTCCTTGAGAAAAATCCTCTTGGCTGTGGGATTCATTTGCACACATTGTTCAAGGCAAGTGTCCAGCACAGACATGCACTACATCTCTGGGATATCTCAGCAGCAAAGCTTTCTCTCAAGAGCTATTCTCCTCCTACAAAGTCTTGGTTGTCCAAATGAGCCTCGCTGCCTCCCACAGTGAGAATTCAACCAACTTCTCCTTAACACCCCATCATCTGAAGGAGGAATGATTCTAAGAAAAACATTCACCCTGCATCTGAGCAATGATTTTACAGCCCTGGCTCCCTGCGAAACACAATCACACAGCAGCCAAATTGCATTTCCTACCAGACCACCACCGACAACAGCGACTCTTTTCCCCTGTGGGTCACTGGGCTCCATCACTGGGGCAGCTCCTGGGTCACAGGTTCTTGCTGCTTCTTCCCTCCTCCCTGTCCTGCTGTTGCTGCCCTTGCCAGCAGAGAGAGAAAGGGGAAGGACCTGGGTTGCTGAGTCATGCCTGGGTTCTTCTCCCCCAGCTCATATTAAATTTTAACTCCCAGCGCAGCGTCAGCCTGGCCATGAGGTGAGCCACACTGAGCCTTAGGTGAAGAGACATGAATGTGGCACCATTCAGCCAGGCACCATTAGAAAACCTCTTTTTAAAATTGTAAAGCAGTTATGCAGCCTTCAAAGACCTCCTATTGAAACGTGCACAGAGCAGGAGGAGAACATACATTCGCTGCGCTTTTGCTGGTGCTTCGCTGGGCTGCAACTGCAGAGGCACCAGTGGATCAGCGTGGAGTAACTCCTGAAGTCCCAGGAGCATTCTCCTGAGACATGAACCAAACTGCTTGCCCAGGGGCCTGATCCCATCTGCAAAGACATCTTTTGCTCAAGGAAGCTGTGTGTGGCTTGAAGTTTTTGGGGTGTGATGCTGAGCAGAGAGTCCATGCCTAACCTGCAGGAGCTTTCCAAGGCTTAGATGAGCCTGTGAGGAGACATCTCTGTGTGCACCATTTCACATGCCCATCCTCGGGAGGAAGTGCTCTGAGACAATGCCATGCACATTGAGCTTCTAAAAGGGAGGAGCCTACACATAATAATTAAACAGCAGACAGTGAAAATGTGTACATTAATATATACTGACTACACTTTACTGTTAAACCTGCAATGCACACCCCAAAACAGCAGGTTTGTCTCAAGGGAGCAAACCCAAATCCCTGCACTAGCACAGCACCACATTCCATTGCACATCCTGATTCCCAGTACAGCAGGGGCCAGCAGCTCCCAAGGGGACAGGGAGCAAGCACCATGCTATGCTCCTAATCTGCAGTACCATGCAAGGAGAGGGCACGAAGGGAAGGACCAACAGGGCCCACAGGCAGTGCCAGGCCCAGGCTTAAGTGGGACTGCTAGTCTTGGGGAGGGCAGGGGTCCCAGGTGGGGCTGGTTATGGCTGTTAAAGACCATTAGTGCCTGTAGGCCTTAGTGCTGTGTCTGAATGAGTCACCACTGAAGACCCTCCACTGAGTTTCTTTGATCCACACAGCAAACTGACTTACCCTATCTGATTGACTCTAGCGTACCCAGCAAAGAAAACAGAGCAGGGAGGGCAAAGAGCAAGGTAAGTTTGACATAGTAAATAAATTATTCATTAATTGCTTTCAAAGCACAGACAGCACACTGTGAGCTTCTAGCAGTGGCAGTTATTTGGAAATATCACTCACAGCACCCTTTGCACAGTTCTCCGGTAGGCTTTACAGATTGCTCCACCACCCTGGCTTACCAATTTGATAGCAGCATTTTAGGGTACAACAATTAATTCCTGGGCTCCTGTGGAAAACACAGTATACAATCATTTAACTAAAGCTTGTCTTATAATACTGCTTTCTGCACAAGCAGCCTTGGCTGTGGTCTGTGTACCTGCTCCAGAGGCATGGACATGCAGAGAAGTCTGACCCACTGGTGAGCAGCACTGTGTGGTACCAGTAATGAGCCACAGCACACCTCAGCTTCTCGCTGCCCCACCTACCTCCTTAGCTACTTACAACAGCTCTTGGCAAACCGGACTAAACTTTGTCCTATCAGGGACTATTTAAACCCAGTACAATATCTTTTCTTCTTCCAAACACGATTTAGGTTTCTGAATTTATCATCATTAGATACACTCACAAACTGCACCAGGCAAAACCAACATAAACATGTTCTCTACTTTAAAAACAGGAGAAGGTGGGAAGACATTGAGAAAGTGCTAATTCATTGTTTATCTTTCTGTATTAAACAACCAGGCTGCTGGGAGCATGAGAAAGTATTGCTTGATTAAAACTCTGAGGGAGCCTTCTGAGGAGTCCTGAATGAAAACAAAAGCACAAGGATAGCATCAGATTAGTGGGAAAAGTAAAGAAGGGAAAATTGTTTGATTTAAATTGCTGAAGAAAAAGACATGCCAATATCCAAGGAAGAACTTTGGGATTTTATTTTTTTTCTTAATCAAGTCTGAACCCTGATTATGTGAGGGAAAAGTTGAGAAACAATGAAACAAATATACACAATTCCAGGCTGCTTAAATCATCTTCCAACAGCTCTTTGAGAAGAAAACTGTAGGTTGTTTTGTAAATGTGAGATTTGCAAGAGACTGGGAGCCAAAGCCCTTCCAGGGCAGAAAACATGGGCTGCAGTTTAGCTAGTGGTGGACATCATGCATTACCATTCAAACCCTGCAGAGAGCAGATTTCTTTCTGTTCTTCTCCACTTAGAATTCTTTATCCAAAGAGTGTGTAAAGCCAACTCATACATGTAGGGCAGAGTGCTAGTCTTCAGGAAAATCCACTGCCAGGATTTTGCTCTGTTATGCAGGTAACTTGCTGTTGCATCTTCCTGCTCATCTTAACTTCCCCAGATAGGTAATTACTGTAGGACAAATATATCTGTGAGGGAGTAGACCTCAAAATGCTGAGGGTGTAGCACTTCAGGCTGATGAAGTTTGGTGACTAAACTCTCATCCTAGGTTAGTTTGCATTGTCACCGGAAGGAGGCCAGCAGGCCCCTTTGCAAGGGGTGTTTCCTCAGTTTGGAAAGTAAAGGGCCCTGATTCGCAAGGGCTCTGATAACACTGATGTTAAGACTATTTCATGCCCAGGGGCTGCTGTGGGCTGCCAGGCCCGCAAGACGCTTCAGGATCGGTTTTCTTGATTCTTTGAAGAGACAGCAAAAAATGATCATCGCTTGTGGCTGGTCTGGGCTTGGGAGATGAGAGGAAGCAACTGAACTAGCAGAAATGGGTGAGCAGACTACAGGTGCATGGTACATTTATTCTGAACATCTGTAATCATTCTCCCACTCACTTCTTGTATCAACAACGTGCAGTCTTACAGACATTAGGCTGTCAATCACACAGGTTACTTAGGAATTGTTCAAATACAGGCTGATCTCAGCAATGCTATGGTCCACTTGCAGAGAAACACATACTGTCAGTATGTGGGCCACCTGCAACAAGAGAAATGGCTTTATTGTGTTTGGTAATAGCCAACAGTGGATGCTTGCTGCAGCTGCACAAGGACAGTGTAGATGTGTGGGATCTCATAATTCATGGTGGAAGGTAGTTGAAGATGAGGAAAAATATAGCTTAAAAGCTGTGACAAGATCCCTTTCTGCAAACAGCTAATTGCACCAATTCTGGAAAGAGCCGAGAGATAAAGATCTGGTATAGATTACAAACCCACCTAACAATGAGGGGAGTGGAAGTGTTTAGCCTTTACAATCCCATTAGATAAATAATCTGTTCAGGAATTCAATCCCATGTTAAAGAGAGCCATAGAGACACCCCTTCCAGCAGGTCACCCATGCCTGAGGAGGCAGCTGCCTCCATCGTGTCCTTCTGTTCATTAACGCTTTGAAAGAGCCACAGCACAAAAATAAAAGTTGTGTTCTGACTGATGCAACAGCAAGTCCCCATCCCAAAGTCCCCAGCTACCACACCACACTCTAGCAAAGTGCATTTCTTTACCAGCTTCAACATGTAAGAACTTTCTAGCACCAGTAGAATGCCTGCTTTCTTGCTGTCCCCTCGTGATGTACTTGGCAAGACCACTATTCTCTCAGCTCAGATCCTTGCCCAAGGCCCCTCCTGCCACTGGCATTCACATGAGCAGACAGTTTGAACACCAGTCCTGGGTGTGATCTGCTTACACCTAGAAAGCCAGCCTGGACAAGCTTGGAGATAGCAGGGAGGGCACAGGCAAGTGAGGCCCTGGTGGAGCCGGCTGCTGACCTCTGCTAACAGCTCAAGGGGTCTGCAGACCTTTGGGCAGCCTGGGGAGAGGTCCATCCATTTCTGCATTTGAAAAAAACCTCTCCTGCAAGCGCAGGCTTATCACAAAGGCTCGGCTTTACTTCTGAATACTCCCCTCTCTTTGTACCATTTTTCTTAGTGAGTGGTGGTGTTTTTTTCACTAAAACAATTTATTTCAATAAAAATCCTACCGGAAACGTTAGCCTGAATGTAAAACACATGCAGCCCATTTTTAGCAAGTGTCTGTTGGCTTCACAGGGAGACCCAAAACTCATAGTAAGAACCACTGCAGACAGGCATTGCTGGGTGTTGGCTCCATGTGGCAAGGACACAGCTTGGTATCATCTGCAGACCTTGTCTGTTTATTCTTCATGTTTATTAGACAGCATGCAAGGGTTAATTATTCAATTTATAAGGTTGAGTGTATCAAATAATCAGTTAACCCACCGATGTCCTACTGTTGTGTTAAAGACAATATTCAGGACTGGCCTCAGTGAAGAACCACAGAGACACTGGATTGTCTCCTCTACTTTTCTACCCAACCTGTGCAGGAAGGAAAGGCTAAAAGTTTACATCATGACTGCTTGTTTACTTACGTAGGCAGGGCAGGGAGCATACTGCTGGTCCAGTGATGTGGGGTGGATGTGGAGGGGAAGCTGCCCTGTGGCACTGGGAGCACCTCTCTGGGGGGGTAGTGGTGGTGGTGGTGCACTGCAGACAGTTTGGGTCTGTCTGCTTTCACAGCCAGGGGAGCAGCAAACTGCGGGTCCTTGTTGGAGAGAAACAAAGGGCAATTTGTGAAGTCTGTGTCTCCATGGTCCCTGGTGACGGGCTGGGTTCCTACTCAGCCAGCCTTTGGTAAAGGAAGTCCTTCAGCATGAGACTGGAGATGGCTTTTGCATACTCCAGCAAACACTCAGCAATTTCAGATTTTACCTGATATTCAGAGGCCACTCAGACCCCTCTCCCTGCAATTTACCCCATCAATCTTCATCGGGGATGTGCACAGTGACAGGATGGCTGGGGAGGAAGGCAGGGACAGGGGAACGCACACTCTTCCTCTGCCATCTTCCCTTAGATTCCCGGGGCCTCCACAGAAACTGCAGATGGGTCTCCCAGCACCACTGTCTGCTCCAGACATCTCCCTCACAGCATGGGGAAAAGAGCATTCAAAACCAGAAACTGCAAACTTTAAGTAAAATATAAAAGGACTTTGATCTGAGGCAACACTCAGTGCAGCTCTAACATGAGGAAGAGCTGGCACTGCCGACCATTTCCACAGCAAGTCCACCCTGTGACAATGGCTGACAAACCAGCAGGGCCCTGTGCTGTGGGTGGCCTCCTGGGACATCAGTGACCTGAAAGGTGAGAGTGAGCAGCTGCTGTCAGAGGCTTTCCATCCAAGGCAGGCATTCAGTCCCAGCAGGTGCCAAAACCCATCAGGTCCCTCCAGGCCATGGGATGAGCTGTGGAGGAGGATTGCATTTCCTACCCCTCTGTTAAACCTGGGGCTCAGGGGCTTTTAAGCCATTTGTGGCTTTTCCAGATAGCATGTAGGAAAAGTGCAAGTGAGCTGGGCAAAGACTGCAGAAGTGTGGGAGTTACTTCCTAAATATCCAAGAAAAAGAAAACAGATCTTTCTTACGGCACAGGGAAAAGACATCACTTGATAAAGGAGGAGTGGGAAAAGTAAAGGGGAAGTTTTTGAAACACTGGCACATCCTCTCCTCCCCATAGATCATCTGTCCTTGCTTCTTAGGTAACAAATGCTGCAGAGTAGACACTCAAAATACATTTTTCCAAAGCACTTAAGAATGATAAGGAGCTGTATTACCTTGTTAAAAATGACTTAGGAATTGGTCATCTAAGGATACGTTCAAAATCACCTACCTCTTATCAGACATTGGATGTGTTTTGGATAAATCCCTATAGGGATCTACACACCAAAATATCTTTAAGATCCATCCTTTCAAAGCTCAGTAGCCATTGATTTTCAGTGATACAGGAACTAGAGCCGTAGGGCTTCAAGTACAGTCACAAAGACTGTGCTTCAGTTCTAGTCCATTTGAAACTGCCAGGACAAATTTTACAGTTAAAGGATTTGTAACACAAATATTGCCCTGCTCTTTTTACAGCAAGTGGACCTGCAGATGGCCAGCATAGATGTCTTCCATGCACAGTCTGTTAGCGGTTTAACTGTACAGTTTAGATATATATTTCAGAGCTGGACTGAATCCAGTTTGCACTTGTGGAGGAGACACTTTGGAGACCCAAAGTTCCATTGGGTCCTGTCACAATTCTCCTCATGGCAAAGAAGCTGGCTGTGCTCTGCTCACTAACAGTCTTCTGGTGCAGGTTTGAAGACTCACACAGCTGTTTCACACCTCAGACTTTTTGCCTGTTTTGTCCTGGCCCTGCACCCCCCCAGGAGATCAACCATTGTGTCATGTGTGCAAGGATGCCTTTCAGACTCCAGTGTCATTACCTGCTGTGTATGCTGAAGCAGGGGAGGGCTGGCTCCAGCAGGCTGTGCAAATGCCATTGGTGGCAGAGCCTTCAACATCATGTTCTGCATGATGATCTGGTGCATCTGAGCATTCTGCATCAACATCATCTCTACCATATCTGAGAAGAGGTCATCCCAGGGAAGAAAGTAAGAGTTTTGTCAGCAACTGACATGCAGCAGAGGCATCTCGGTAAGAAATGCACTCCAGCAAACAGACCGGTCACTGCAACCAAGACAAAGCAGCTGAAAGGGACACATGAAGAATTTTAGCATTATTTGCCCAGGCAGTGCAAAATTAATGTTTGTGAATAAGACTGTTCAGACCAGCTCTCTTGTTTCTCCTCCCTTCTACAACAAAGCTGCTGTTGAGAATCTTCTACTAGTTTCTCTACAAGGTCACCCCTCTGGCTATGCTGACTGGCAGCCCGGAGAAGGACCGAGCGCAGGAGCTCTCTTGCTTACGCTAGCACGGACCAGCTTCTTACAGCACTCTCCCCTGCATCAGCTCAAGATCATTGCTTTCCATGTGAAAGGTTTCCTCAACTTTATGTGATATTGCAGTGCCACCTTTAGAGTCCACTGCACATGCATCAAGCCTAGTTACCATGATCTCTGGGTTCCAATCACAAAGGACCTGTGCAGTGTAACTAATTCATTGGGGGCAGGGGGAAAGAAGTGGGGTAGGAGAGAAGAAAGAAAAATAAAGGCAATTCTCCTGTTTGGTTTTGGTTTTGGTTTTTTTTTCTGACTAGTCATACCAAAAATAATTTACACATGTCAGCTTCAGAAAAGTCATGCATGTTTCATGTTTGGGACCATTTTGTTTATGAAAATAAACTCTCATTAAAAAATCCAGACACTGAGATGAACAAAGAGCAAAGAAACATCTCAATTTCATGACTAAGGATTTCTCTGCAGGATAAAGAAACCTTTGGCTGAAGGCTGAGCCATGAAAGTCATCCCAGGTTTTTATTCATGTATTATTCCACAGTTGCATCCACCTATGTTTAGAAACAAACTATTTTTATTGGCATTGCACTATATCTTGAACAGCACTTTCAGCTGTTCTGTCTTGTTTCCAAACACAGGACATAATAAAAGTCTATATTGTTCTGAGGAGATTGAATAGCAGGTTAAGAGGGAACAAAATAATAAAAACAGATTTTAGAAGTCTGTTTGTTAAGTTTGGAATCATCTGTGTGTATGAATTTGACCTTGTTAATATTACTCAGTGCCTGGGATTGAGCTGCTTTGCCTTCCCAACCTTCTCCGGTATCTTAACCTCACTTTGCTGAGTTTGTAGTCCCTTTTTATTTTTTAGTTTAGCATTAAGAGCGTGTCTGAAATCCTCTCAGAAATAGTATCTAATCCATTCATGGAGCACAATTCCCACAGCTCTAGCAGCAGCCTGGTCGTGAAGCAGTATGTCACTAACTAGCCTGGACACTGTCCTGTGCCCCCTTTCCCACTTTGCGGCAAGTGACACCTTGCCTGCCCTCTCTGGGTCTGGTGATGGGAGCTGGCTGCTAGATGGAGGGTATGTTACCTTCTTTAATGCTTCCAGAGCGGGAAGCTGCAAAAGGCTGGACAGGGGGGATCTGTGTTATCAAGGGAGGTGGCTGAGGTAACTGTTGGATGATGGTGGCAGGCTGAGGTGGCATCTGAAAAAGAATGGGAAATGGAGAAGTCACAGGTGGTTTCAGTCAGCTCCCTCATCTTTGGCAGGGGAGAGCAGTGGGTATCATCCACCTGGGCTTCGGTAAGGCTTTGGACACAGCATCCCATGGGAGTCTCATGGAGAAGCTGTTGAGGTTGTGGGCTTACAAGCAGACATTGATGTGCATTGGAAACTGGCTGAATGCCTGGCCAGAGCATGGGCAACCCTCCCACTCC
Organism: Cuculus canorus; assembly: GCF_017976375.1. Taxonomy (NCBI): domain Eukaryota; kingdom Metazoa; phylum Chordata; class Aves; order Cuculiformes; family Cuculidae; genus Cuculus; species Cuculus canorus. Next base: position 35,416,574 of record NC_071406.1, on the reverse strand, counting down.
TCTTGCTTGCTCATTTCTATGATGAACCACTCATACTGTTAATTTCGTGCCTTATTTGTAGGATGATTTCCCTTAGATTTTGTCCAGGGCAGTGAGGGTCCTATGCAAGAGGCAGGATGAGCATTTCATACAGCCTTCAAATCCCTCCACCTGCGGTTGATGTCTCAGACAAGAACAGCACTAGCAATGTTTCCTAGAAGAGAGGATCCTTACCGCCTGCTGGATAATCCTTGGTGGCTCCACTTGGGGAGCTGGAAAAGGTAGCTGGTAGACATGGGGGGGATCGACTCTGTGGCTATGACAGTGTCCTCCAGCTGGTGCAGATGGCTGTGAAAGCTCTTCCAGAAGGTGCTGCTCCTGCAAATTCAAGTATCTTCTTAAAGAAAACCTGGCCACAGAAAGGCAGAGAGTACTGTTACACTCTCTGATCTACATGGGGTTAGCCCTTAGGAACCCGCAGCAGGGTGCAGCCTTACTGGCCAAAGCACTGCTGCAAAACCACCCAGCACTGCTGTGTATGACAGGTAGACCACAAGAGAGTGCTGCATGAAGGGAAGCACTCAACCAGTGCCTGCACAAGTATAAATAAACTTTTTCTGCCCACATACCTTGAAGCCGTACAGTTTTCAGCACAAGCAGAAGGGAATGTAAAAAAAAAATTAAGAACAAACTGCCAAAAGTTTGGGAAAATGTTTCATTAATGGTTGGGAACCTCCAGAAATGAGAAATAAGTAACCATTACCACTATCCCCATTTCGGTGGCATTGAAAATCCCTCATTTGCATTTTGGCACTACCCCAGAGACCTTTTGATACAGCAATTCAGGACAAACAGAATCAAGCCAACTACCTGTAGCAGAAGCAAGCTTCATTAGCTCTGGTGAGGGGAGGCATACAGCTCTCAGCCTCTTTCTTGGATTAGCTGGGCCAGCCTCTATACTCTGAAACAGCAGAGGACTCAGTATTGCCCAGCCTGAGAACTTAAGGACAGGAAAGAAGTGAATCCACATCAGCAGTGGCTTTGCAGATAACCTGGCCCTTTCTGTTGTTTCTGTCCACAGAGACAGCGTGGAGGGGTCTTACCCTAAGGTCCTGCAGAAGATCTTTCCTTCGCCTTAGGGCACTTTGGAGCTCATCCTCACGTCTGTTCCCTGAAGGAGGAAAGGTCCATTATCTTCTCAAAGGATCACAAAGAGAGAGCTATTGTAACACCTACACTATGAGATTAATTTTGCAAAATGTGTTATAAGATAGCTTGACTTCTTCCACAAAAGGCTTTAGGCTACTTTTCTTGTCAAATTCACGGATAATGACTTTATACCACATGCAGACACAGCTGTTCAGCAGCTCTACTAAGGCAATGCACCTTCTCTGAAAATCAACCTTTCAGATTGCTCTCTAAAGCCCTCTTTTAATCTCCTAGCTTAGAAAGTCATTTCAGCCTAGAATTTTCTAGACACATTCTGCACATGCAGAGGATGATTGTGCAAAGTCTAAAAAAAAGTTTGTCGTAACATAACAAAATAAACTCCATTTTGAATGTCAACTTTTCTGTTTCCTTTTTGTTCTGAATCAACTCCTTTTCAGTCCTTCCCACATTCAGCTGGTTTTGAGCTCACTTGATGTGAAAGTAAGAAAGTTTTCAGATACATTTGAGGCATGCCTGGCATCTGCTCTGAAAAGCATCAATTTGTATTTTGAAACTCTAAGTTGTTAAAGGGATTTTTATTTTTTGGCCACAGCATTGGACATTTCCAACTATTTGTGCAACAGCTCAGTGAACATGAGCCCAGAGTATAATTTAGAAATATTGCTGATCTTCTTCTGGTAGCCTTTGCGTACACCATGCAAAGAAATGAGGGCACTGCACACGACATGCATAGCTTCCATGGGAGTATATTATTGAAGGGAACACACTGCTTGTACATGAAATGTCATAGCAGTCTTTGAAAGGGTTTGATAAAGACACAAATTATTTTAAACTCCCTTATTTATCAACTTTTAGCTGGCTCACTAGCTTTTATACAGAATTGTCTAAACTTTGGAAGTTTCATAAGCATGCTAAGATTTCTGATTTCCTGACCAAACCAAAGTCAGGCTGTAGTTGCACATGCATGGTTTCCTGGTAAAATGCAGTCCTCAGGACCAGCTCTGTCAGAAAAATGATATGTTTCATAGGCTGTCACATTTCTTTTACACTGGAAACCTTGTTGTCGTCTGCATAAGGCTGCATTGGTCAGCTTCAAAGGTGCAAAGCAGCATTACCAGTGGAATGTTTCTCCTGCCCTGATCGCTCAGAAACACACAGATGTCCTAAAGATTCCTGGCCAGGATCACCAAAGCCAAGCATACAGCTGGGCTACAACAGGTGTTCACTCCTAGCTAGGATGAATAGGATCACCACTACTTTTCTCCGGCTGAACCAGCATCCTCAGCTAAGAGGCTGCAAGAGGACACCTGAGCAAGAGGTCACTCTTACATCAATGCTTAGCTGATCATTTCCCTTTATCAAAAAAAAAAATGTTGAAGAAATCAAAAAGATAAAATGTAGATAGCTGCACAGTATAGCAAGCCTCTTCTCCTTGCATCAAAGCTGCACCACTGGCTTCGTAAGGATGCAGACAGGTATACATTCTGCCATTACTGCACAAGTTTCACTGGAACTTGCATTTTTGCTGCTTCAAATGACCAAGGCTGCATAGATAGGCAGGCAAAGCTGGGACAGCACTGACTCAAGTTCAGAGTCTCCCTCATGCCTTTCAGACAATGCTCAGTCACAGAAGCCATGACAGAGCAAGTTCTGACTACCCAAATGCCCCGCTACTGAGCATGCAGCTTTTAGGGAGGAGATGGGATCGCCTGGTGTGACCTGCTGAGGAACTCATGCCTGAGAATATCACTAAACCCTTTCTGTATCACATTAGAACAAACACTTCTTTTTTTACTTGAGGCTGGGACTGGTGGCTCCATCTTCTCTAGGTTCTCCTGTTCATTTTCTAGTCTCTGTTGGTAGAATGACAACAAGACCTGGTTATGAGTCAGACAGCAAAGTTCACAACAATTTCCAACTGTACCTTATAAGTATGGGTTTGGGATGGGAAAAATAAAGCAGAAGTAGAGACGAGTGGTGTTTCTTAACTGCTAAATCACAGCTAGAGGGGGCTGCAAGAAGTATTCATAGAAGTATGAAATATCTCACTACAAATCTAGTCACAGTAAAAGAACAGTCATGCTTCCAACTGTCCAGGCTATCCCAGACCTGGAAATAATTAACATGGTGAATCAGGAGACTTATACATCCTGCATTTTCAAGGGCACAGAGCTGGATCATATGCCAACAGTTTAGGGTGTTCAAGCTGACTAATAGGCCTAAATGGACCTGACCAGCCTCACCTGAGGCTTCCTTTCACACCTGTCACTTATGTGCCCAGAAGCCTCTTTAATCTCAGTTCCTACCAGAGCTATAGTGGATGAGTATTGGTCTGCAGTTCAACTGCAGTCATACCTCTGACTGTCTATGGATCCTTCTAATCCTGATCCTAGCCTGCAGTCGCTTCCCTGGTTGGCATTGGACACACCTCATCACCATGGGCTTGCCTGATAGATCTGGACCTTTGGTTGAACCTGGCCACCAACTCTGGTTCTGTGCTGCTTGCCTCTTCTGGGGGCTGGCCTCAACTCCTTGCCCCTTAAGGAGCAGCCTGATGCTCAGAAATTAGAGACCTTTCACTCATGCATAGGCTCTTTTCTTGGTTCTGCATGGCTCTACACTGGTGAAAGATTTCCCCTCAAATGGCTGCTGCATCTAAGACAAAAGACTCCGCTACAGAGACAGATTGAATGCCACTTCCAGCATTCACGTCTCCAGGCAAGTTGTTTTTCCTTCCACACAGCTCTTTAAGTATCTTCCAGAGAACACTGAAGGAGAAGATCTGAAATAGTGGATGTTGTATGTGCTGAGGGTGGATGAACAGAACTGAGTGGAGAACCCTGGGTGCATTGGTGTGTGAAATCACAGGAAAAAGCTACTGGGATTCTGTGCAGAACCTCATGAGCTTCCAGCAAAGGCCTGCCCATGTTCCACTAGGTAACGTTTCTTTTTTTTGTCTACTTTCCCATAAGATGAAAGGAAGTTGCCTTAAAACAATTCGAGGTCCTCTTTACCCAAAATTTACCCCAAAACTTTACCTATCACCAGTCAAACTGGATTTGAGCATATTGGTGACATCTTCCACAAGTTCAAAGTAATTTTAACTCTACTTTTAATTCACTGTAGGTCCATGTAAACTTGTGTAATGCTATTTAAGAAAGTGACAGTGGCTGTAGTACCACTTCACATTGGCCTGCCCCTGCTTGCACAAAGAAAGAAGTTCTCAACTGGCTGCAGGTGCTTTTTGTATCTCAGCAGAAATATAAATATTTAAAATACAATTTTAATGCTTAAACATGCAAGAGCCGTAAGCAGAGCAAAGGTGACCACCAGAGGGTCATTCTCTTACCTTTTCTAGGAGTTTGAGTTTCAGTCGTGTCAGGTGATCTACCACTGAAGGATCTGTCATTGTAGTAGACTCCTGGAAGAGCAGGCACGTGAAAACAGGTTAAAAAGCTAAGCGAAGGCAGATAGGTTTTTAGTGAACATCTTTTCTCCTCCACAATCTTTGCAGAAGAATAATTCTATTAGAAAGAAAAAAGCACCAAAAAAACCTCAAACAAGATTGTGAGCAATTGAAGGAAGAAGATAAAAGCTTCAGTTTCACTCTTAGGTAAAAATGAGTATAGATGTTCACCACAGTGTCATAGACACAACTTTTCCTGCCATTTCTCTCAATGCATTTTCATGCTGCAGGCTGTGGTGGTCAGAGCAGGGTAACTTGGGGTGACTATCTGTCTGTTCTTGATGGTTGCAAGCCTTTCTGTGCCAGTGGCACTAAGGCTGGCTATCAGTGTTGTTAGTGTCTTCTAAGCAGCCTAGAGTTTTGTGCCTGTAACCTGGTTGCTGTGTTTGTAGTGTCAATACACAATACAAACAATTCAATCTCCGGCTGTAGAAGCCTATGGAACTTTAGTAAAGCAAATGCCCAGCACCTTAGTGGACAAGAATGAAAGAAAGAAAGAAAAGCCAATGGTTCTATAACGCAAGTCCAGTGCTAGGGGTCAGATTACGATCTTGCCAATTGCAATATATATCCTACTCTAAAGGACCCTTAGACTTTTGACATGGCTCCTCATATGAGCTTTCATCACTAGATAGTAACTAAAACCTAAAAGAATTGAGTAGCATAGCTGGAACTCATCCCTGGATGAGTAAAAGATTAAAGAGGTTATGGTATAACATTCTTTTGCTTGCCATCTCCAAAGCAATGTGTAAGGTTTCTCCTTCTCCCAGCAAAGCCCTAGCAGCATAACATTTATGAGTAACATCCATTAAATCAACACCAAGGCATGAAAAATAAGCCAGGTAATAGATATGCATTCTCATTATCATATTTCAAGCCTGGTTCTGCTCCTCAAAGTTACAACCCCTTCTTTACTTGAAGGCTGCAAAGCTGAAGCTGATAGATGTTCGTAGGTAGCACTGTGTGAGTAGCATGGATCACTTCTTCCAGCTGTGACCCACACAGCATGCGTGTGCAACCTCTCCTTAAAAACACCCAGGCTGGTAGTTACTGGAGAGGATACAGAAACTGAGAGTGGGGATCCTAAAAATAGCTGTGCCGCGTTAGAGCTGGGGCTCAGCTTTCTTTGGCAGGGCTTGTTTGTGAATGCTACAAGTGACATGGCAGAACAGAAAACCCTCTTGTCTGGCAGCAGTTTTCCTGGGAAATAGCTCTGTGTACTTTTTTGTACTTTAGAACACAAATAGATTTTTTTTTTCCCATTATCTCTAACAACTTTGATCCCTTTATCCTTTGGGCAGCTGCAACAATGTTCGATAAGGAGTTTCCTAGTCGTCTTAAACTTAAGCATAAGCCTCATTATGCAAGTAACCTGCAAAAGTATAGTTTACTTGAGTGTTAGGCAAAAAAAAGGGTACATTTAGACTGTTTTAAATCAAGATTCTGGAAAAGTTTATTGCAAATATTCTCATTTGTTTTATATATGTGTGTTTATATACATACACAGGTACACATGACTGTTCTCCATGCACTTTTTCCATACCATTTGTGGTTTATATTCCTGTATCATATTCCCATTCAGGTCTCTCTTTTCTAAGCAAGATCATCTACTTAATGAATTCTCAATCAGCAGATTTTTCTTGCTCATCGATGTCATAACTCAGCTGGGAAGGGGTAAGGCAAGAGCCCCCATAGATGGCTGTCATATTAACCTCTTTGCCTCCACTTGGCCATTCTCAGAAGGTGCTGCAACAAGCCATGCCTTTGATCACACCGTGGCTGTTTATACAGCCTCTCGTTTATCTTCTTTGCTCCTCCCTGTACCTTTCTGGTTCATAAACACTTTTGTGATGGAGTGACCAGGGTTGTGGGCAGCATTCGGGCAGCCACTTACCAAAGCAAGCTGTTACTGTTGTCTCCAGACAATCGCAGCAGCAACAAGCCTATTATTAGTCATTGCTGATGATGTAGGAGGCTTTTTGACTGCTGAGGAATACTGAGCTGATGTTTTACCATCTTAATAAAATGATTAATAAAATGCCCCCTAGAAGTTAAATTTCCAGAGCCTTCACTGCGATACAAATAGAAGGTTAGAAGAAAGGCTGACAAAAAGAGCCAAGTATAAGTAATCAATTAAAAATACAGTGCCAGCATTAAGCAAACAAGGAAGCGGGAGAAACTTCTGCTTGATGTGACAGGTATCCCAGAGAAAATCCAATACTAAGTCAAAAATGCTTTCCAGCAAATCTGCAAAAGGATCATTCTTTTCCCATGCTTCTGGATGCCCTGGTGACAGTGGGATCCCTACTCTAGGGACATCTTACAACCTGCTAATTAATGACTTGCCAGAAATATGCCAGCCAGACACGACAGGATCTTGCCAAAAGGCATCTATAGTTACATTGAATCACAAACCTGGGCTTGCAAATGGACATGGTAATGCAAAAGAGCAAAACTGGACAAATTTAGTTCTGCAAAGGATTAACAGGAGTGTTACGTGAACCTTACAGGAGATAATTATTCTGTTCTATCTAGTAGCACTGAAGTCAGAGTTAAAATACTGCATCTAATTTTAGACATTGTGGTTTAAGAGGAAAAGAAAGTCCAGAAAAAAAAAAAAAAGATGAAAAAGTACATTTACAAAATGTAAGTTCTGAGGAAGACTTGGAAGGCTTTCTTTAGTGAGTAAGTAGATGGTGAGGAGCTGACAGGCTAGCAGACTTTAAATAAATGAAAGCATACAATCGAGAACAGGGTTTGAGTTTTCTGTCTGTAAAGACTGGGCAAGAAGCGTTTGACTTAGGGACAGAAAAATCTGACAAAAAACAGCAAAAAATCTGAATTTTACATTAAGATAAAAAATGGAGCAGCTATCTAAGGAAAAAAAACTTTCACAGAAGTTGTTTAAAAACAATCTAAAAAAACCAACTGTAATGAAAATTGTAAGACTGTTAGACCCTTCCTCAGATACAGGAATGGATTAGATAAGCTGATGAGATCTGTACCAGTACTACATTTCGATAGTGTCTTTTAATGATTTCAGTACTTCATGCCCTGAATTGTAATTGTTGATTTCTAAAACACAATGTAAAAAGAACCAAATAAAATGACATAACTCAAAATATCTGGAGACAATAAGCTTTCATGCTCTGGTTCCATAGGGAGGAGTCTTTATCATTTCAGCTTTAAAAGTGTCTTAATTAATTAAAAAAGAGTTAAAAGAATAAAAAAAAGAAACATACACACAAAAAAAATCACCAAAGTAGAAGTACATACGATCTCCCTCTAATCAATAACTTCCTTCTGCCAATGTTGCAAATTAATAGTCGAGAGCTCTTGTTAGGCTGCTTGGTGCTTACAAGTATTGTAAAAATGTCCTATCTGCATTTAAGGCTAAACGTATTAATAATATATATATTGCAGTTAGGCTATTTCATGCCACTGTCATACGTAATGTTGTTTTTACTGTTACTTCTGAAAACAGTAGTCTTAGTTTGAGCCAGTATTCTTATGGTTATCTTATTTATGATTAAGTAGACTACACTAATAATATACTATATTTATGATTTATGATTATTCATAAATACATACAACAATGGCAAACCACTAGTCTCCACAAATACTGCCCACTTATTTGCAGGTATGTTGCAGCAGCACCCAGAGTTCTCAGTAAGGTTTCACTACCAGCCTGATCTTAGTGCAGCATTATCAGTGCTGCTGCTAATTTAGTTGAGGTATAAGTGACCTCTACTGCTTTTATGGTTATGTCAGGTAGAATTGGTCTTAGCAGAAGGCAGCTGACGCAGTCCTAAAGGGCAAAGGAGCACAGGAAGGATGGATGCTCTTCAAGAAGGAAATCCTGGCAGCACAAGAGCAGGCCATCCCCGTGTGCCAAAAAAATGAACTGTCAGGGAAGAAAAACAGTTTGGCTGAGCAGAGAACTTGGGGCAGATCTCAATAAAAAGAGGAAAGTCTGTGAGCTTTGGAAGAAGGGGCAGGCACCTCAGGAGAACTACAAGGATGATGTGAGGTCACGCAGACAAAAAATCAGAAGGGCTAAAGCCCAACTAGAACTTAAATTGGCCAATTCAGAGAAAGGTAATAAAAAATGTTTCTATGAATATTTTAACTAAAGGAGGGTCAAGGAGAATCTCCACCCTTTACGGGATGCAGGGGAAACAACAGCGATAAAGAGTGAGGATAAGGCTGATGTACTTAATGCCTTCTTTGCCTCAGTCTTTAATAGCAAGGTAAGATGTTTTCTGCATATCCAGCCCCCTGAGCCAGAAGACGGGGAGAGGGAGCAGAACAAAGCTCCAGTGATTCAAGAGGAAAAGGTTAGAGACCTGCATGGCAAATTAGACAAGTCTATGGGGCCAGATGAGATCCACCCAAGGGTATTAAGGGAGCTAGTGGAGGTGCTGACCAAAGCCCCTTTCACCATCCACCAGCAGTCCTGGCTGACGGGGTAAGTTCCACTTGACTGGAGGTTGGAAAATGTTACGCCCATTTACAAGAAGGGTCAGAGGGAGGATACAGGAAACTACAGGCCTGTCAGTCTGACCTCAATGCCGGGGAAGATCATAGAATAGGTGATCTTGAGTGCTATCACAAAGCACACACAGGGCAACCAGGAGATCAGGCCCAGTCAACATGGGTTTATGAAAGGCAGATCCTGTCAAACTAACATGATATCCTTTTATGACATGGTGACCTGCTTACTTCAGTAAGGCCTTTGACAGTGTTTCTCACAGTATTCTGCTTGAGAAACTGGCTGCCATGGGCCTGGACAGGAGCACCCTCTGCTGGGTTAAAAACTGGCTGGATGCTCAGGCCCAAACAGTGGTGGTGAATGGAGTTAAATCCAGATGGAGACCAGTCACGAGTGGTGTTCCCCAGGGCTTGGTGCTGGGCCCCGCTCTGTTCAATACCTTTATCAATGACCTGAATGAGGGGATCGAGTGTACCCTTAGTAAATTGGCAGATGACACTAAGCTGGGCAGAAGTGTCAGAAGTATCCCCACCGTGCCTGAGGGTAAGAAGGCTCTTCAAAGGGGTTTGAACAGGCTGGATCAATGGGCTGTGATGAACAGGATGAGGTTTAACAAGGCCAAGTGCCAAGTCCTGCACTTGGGACACAACAACCCTGTGCAGTGCTACAGGCTGGGGGAAGAGTGGCCTGGAAAGCTGCCTGGCAGAGAACAACCTGGGGTGCTGGTTGACAGCCGACTGAACATAAGCCAACAGTGTTCCCAAGTGGCAAATAAGGCTAATGGCATCCTGACCTGTATCAGAAAGTGTGACCAGCAGGACCAGGCAAGTGATTGTGCCCCTGTACTCGGCACTGATGAGGCCACACCTTGAATACTGTGTTCAGTTTTGGACCCCTTGCTACAAGAAAGACACTAAAGTACTGGAGTGTGTCCAGAGAAGGGCAACAAAGCAGGTGAAGGGGCTGAAGAACAAGCGTTACGAGAGGCAACTGAGGGAACTTGGTTGTTTACCTAGAGAAAAGGAGGCTGAGGGGAGACCTTATCACTGGCTACAACTACCCGAAAGGAGGTTGTAGCGAGGTAGGTGTTGGTCTCTTCTCCCAAATGACAGGTGATAGCATGAGAGGAAATGTCCTCAAGCTGCACTAGGGTATGTTCAGGTTAGACATTGGAAAAAAATTTCTTCACCAAAAGGGTTACGAGGTGCTGGCACAGCCTGCCCAAGGAGGTGGTGGAGTCACCATCCCTGGAGGGATTTTAAAAATGAGTATCATAGTATAGTTAGGGTTAGAAGGGACCTTAAAGACCATCTAGTTCCAACCCCCCCTGCCATGGGCAGGGATATCCCACTCAATCAGGCTGTCCAAGGCTCCATCCAACCTGGCCTTGAACACCTCCAAGGATGGGGCAGCCACAACTTCCCTGGACAACCTGTGCCAGTGTCTCACCATGCTCACACTGAAGAAATTCTTCTGAATGTCTAGTCTAAATCGGCCCCTCTCCAGTTTATAACTATTCCCCCTGGTCCTGTCCCCACAAGCCTTTACGAATAGCCCCTCCTCAGCTTTCCTGTAGGCCCCCTTCAGGTACTGGAAGGTCGCTATAAGATCTCCTCTGAGCCTTCTCTTCTCCAGGCTGAACAGGCCAAACTCTCTCAGCCTGTCCTCGTATGGGAGGAGCTCCAGCCCTCTGATTATCTTTGTAGCCCTCCTCTGGACCCATTCCAACAGCTCCATATCCTTCTTATGCTGAGGATTCCAGAACTGGACACAGTATTGCAGAGGAAGTCTCACAAGAGAGGAATAGAGGGGCAGGATCCCCTCCCTTGACCTGCTGACCACGCTCCTCTTGATGCAGCCCAGGATGTGGTTGGCCTTCTGGGCTGCGAGCGCACATTGCCAGCTCATGTCGAGCTTCTCATCGACCAGAACTCCCAAGCCCTTCTCTGCAGGGCAGCTCTCAATCACATCAGCCCACATCGTGTACTGAAAACGGGGATTGCCCCTACCCAGCCGCAGGACCATACACTTGGCCTTATTGAACCTCATGAGGTTCTCACAGGCCCACTTCTCCACCCTGTACAGGTCCCTCTGGATGAGATCCCATCCTTCTGGTGTGGCAACTATACCACTCAGCTTGGTGTCATCTGCAGACTTGCTGAGGGTGCACTCAATCTCGCTGTCAATATAATTGATGAAGATACTAAACAGCATCGGTCCCAGTACAGACCCCTGAGGGATACCACTTCGGTCCGTACTGGGTCAGGGTGTTCAAAGCCGCATCCAACCTGGCCTTGAACACCTCCAGGGTGGGGCAGCCATGACCTCTCTGGGGAACCTGGGCCAGTCCTCACCACTCTCACAGAAAACCATTTCTTCCTAACACCTAATATAAATCTTCTGTCTTTCAACTTAAAACTGTCTTTCCCCTTCTGCCCCGTCCTGTCCCTGCACTCTCTGATCAGGAGCCCGTCCCCAGCTCTCCTGCAGCCCCTTTCAGTCCTGGAGGCTGCTCTGAGCTCCCTCCGGAGCCTTCTCTTCCCCAGGCTGCGTGGACGCTTTGGGTGCCCGCCGCCCATTGGGTGCCTCGCGCCTGGCGCCCCGTTCAAATCCGGACAAACTGTCGCAGCGCGGGGGGCGGGGCCAGAGGACTTGTTCCGGCCCGACCGGGGGGGGGGGGGTGAGTGTGTATGTGTGGGAGGGGTTAGTTAGGGGGCGGGGCCGGGGAGCGGCCGATCTTGCCATTGGCCGGGGACTGCCCGGCCGCGGGGCGCTGGCCAATCCGCGCAGAGCTTCCTCCCGCCTATGGCCCCGCCCCCCGTTCGCTATTGGCCAACGCCGCCGCGCCGCCATTGGCGGGGCTCGCGTGGGGGGCGGGGCTCGCGTGCTGGCGCGGCCATGGCCGAACGCCGTATGTGACAGCGCGGGCTCTGTCGGCCGGGCCGCGGCATGGAACCGGAGCCCGAGGCGCGGGGGCGGGAGCCGGCGGCTGACGGGGCCGAGGTGACCGAGACAGCAGGCTCGGGGCGGGGGTGGGAGCGGACACAGAGCCGGGGTGGGTGGAGCGTGTCCAGAGAAGAGCAACGAAGCTGGTGAAGGGGCTGGAGAACAAGTCTTAACGAGGAGCGGCTGAGCGACCTGAGGTTGTTTAGCCTTGAGGAAAGGAGGCTGAGAGGAGACCTTATTGCTCTCTACAACTACCTGAAAGGAGGTTGCAGAGAGGAGGGAGCTGGCCTCTTCCCCCAAGTGACAGGGGACAGGACAAGGGGGAATGGCCTCAAGCTGCACCAGAGGAGGTTCAGGCTGGATATCAGAAAGAAATTTTTCACAGAAAGGGCCATCGGGCCCTGGTAGAGGCTGCCCAAGGAGGGGTGGAGTCACCATCGCTGAAGGTGTTTAAAAGGCGGTTAGATGAGGTGCTCAGGGACATGTTTTAGTGTCAGACAGGAATGGTTGGACTCTATGACCCAAGAGATCTTTTCCAACCTAGTGATTCTATGATTCTATGACTCGGAGCTGGGGGGGTGGGAGCGGGCACCGAGCCGGGGCGGAGGGGCCCTGCCTTCTCCAGAGGGAGCCGTGCCCGGCGGGAGCGTCCAGAGGTGCAGAAGCGCTGTGCGTAGTGAGCAGGGGCAGCTTGAAGCAACGCAGAGATCTTACCTTGGATTCTGGCTTGGGTTTATCCTCTTTTCCCTTTAATTCTTTCATTTTTACCTAGGTTTCTGCTCGGTTATTTGTGGCAATACCGTGTTCCCGGGTGAGAATCTGGCTCTGAAGTGCTGGGGGGATGGGGTTTGTTTCCAGTCATGTTGTTAGGAACAGTTCCCAGGCCTGCCCTGGGTTTGGTGTGGGTTGGTGGCACTGGGCAGGATGCTCCTGGGACACCGCTGATGTGTAACAGTAACGTTCTCTCAGTAATTATTGTCTGCAACTGTGTAGTGAGCATTTGGTATGTATTAATCCTCTTGGATAAAAACTTCTGTTTTTGTAATGATTTTCAAGGAGCTGGTTAGAAATGCCTGACTACTTACTTTCCTTTGAATTTGGTGTTTTTGCTGGCTTTTGAGCTGTTACTGTCGTATTTCCCTTCTGGGCATCTCTTGCTGAACAAGGTTTGCCAGTCCAAAGCTACAGCTTCTCTCCCCGTTCTCACCATCCCAGCACGACTGGGATGGGGAACTGCAGCTAGGAGGGTCTAGCTGAGGCTGCAGGGTGTTGGGAGCTTTGGACATATCGATCTGTCCATGATAGGCTAGAGCCTTGCCACCTTATATCCCTCCTGGTGATCCTCACAGGGGCCCATTCTGCAACAGACTTTTCTGAAAGTCTTGCTGGTGAGGTCAGAGGTGGCTTGGAGCTGTACTGTCTGCCTCGGACCTTTTCAGCAGTCTTCTGTGTTTCTGTTTCAGCTCCCCTCTTCCAGTTCTGTGCAGAAGGTGACTGAAGACAGCATTATTGGGAGGGGAGTGGAGTTGTGCTGGAGCAATTTGATGCTGGGCAGTACAGCTCATCTGACCCTGGCCCTGGCGTGTCCTACTCGCATGCTGTCACGGTCACCACACTTCCCTGTTGGCAGGTCCTCATCCACTTGCCCTCGCAGCCTCAATCCATGCTGTGTGGACACAGTGCCCTGTTAAATAATGATTGTGTGATTAGTTTGTGGATTAGTATTGAGAGAGAAAACTTTGAGAACAGGAGTTCTTCAGGCTGAAAAGTTGCATTAGCTGTGGCAAGACTTATGTTAACATTTCTTTGTAACCCTTCTCTAAGTGCAGTATCTGTTTATAGTTAGAAAAAAATGTGATAGACTTGTCTGGAATAAGTTATTAGTTCCCACCTGTTGTACAGCTGTTGTTTGCCATTGAGAAAAAAAAAATGTAAGGACTTGCATTGTGTTTCAAGTTGTGTGGGTGGAGCCAATGTTGCATTTATTTTTTTTTTAAACCATATATGTGCTAAATATCTCTGTCTTTTTAAAAGAAAGATCGTTAGTAGTCAAAATCAACTTTGCTATTGTGTGGTGTCACATAGCCAGTGTACTGAGAGGAGAGGGTTTAGAAAGGCAGAGACAAACGTAGTGCTTAATTTGCTTATTAAAATGTCACAGAGATCCATTACTTAGCCAGCAGATTGCTGGCACTGGACAATTTCCAAAAGCCACCCCAATGAATGAATGGAAGCAGTGTCCATTGGGGCTTTTTAAACACACAAGTAGTATATTTGGCTTTGGAAGACAAACACATGAGCTTCAGATTCCTTGGTATGTTCACACACAGTTTCTAGCATGTATAGATGTGTGCTTGCCCTGTCTTTGCATCCACACTTATATTCATGAGCTGATTTATGGAACAGATGCATGTTGGGTTAACTACTGGAATATGTGCACCTTTAGGCCCAACCTATACCTCCTCTGGCACATCTTGCTGCCATTCCTTCCAGTCCAGTTGCCAGAGAGAAGGGATCAGCATCTGTTTCTGTAGACTGTGATGAGGTCTCCTCTCTGCCCTGGTCTCCTCTTCTTCACGCTGAACAGGCCAAGTGACTTTAGCAGCTCCTCTTACAGCTTCTTCTCTAAATCCTTCACCAGCTTTGTGGCCCTCCTCTGGACTCTCTCCGGTAGCTTTACATACTTTTTATACTGTAGCACCCAAAACAGCACCCAATACTCAAGGTGGGGCCGCACCAGTGCAGAGTAGAGTGGGACAATCACTTCCCTTGACTGACTGGTAACGCAGTGCTTGATGCACTGTAAGACACGGTTTGCCCTCTTGGCTGCCAGGGGGCACTGCTGGCTCATGTTCAACTTGCTGTCGACTAGAACCCCCGGATCTCTTTCCTCAGGGCTGCTTTCCAGCCTCTTACTCCCCTGTCTGTATAGACACCCAGAGTTGCTGTGTCCCAGGTCCAAAATCCGGCAATCGCTCTTGTTAAGCTTCATGCAGTTGGTGATTGCCCAGCTCTCTAGTTTGCTCAGATCCCTCTGCAGGGCCTCTCTGTCCTCAAGAGTGTCAACAGCTCCCCCTGATTTTGTGTCATCTGCAAATGTAGTTCCTGCATCCAGGTCATTTATGAAGATGTTAAAGAGTACTGGCCCTAAGATGGATTCCTGTGGAACCCTGCTAGTGACTGATTGCCAGCTTGGTGTAGCTGTCTCTGCACTGATATAGAACTGTTCAGTGTTCATCCTGATCAGCTTCTGTAGTCATCTCGCTATATATCTGTGAGGCTGCTGGCAATGGCGGGGGACAGGAGCATGGTGCTGGCTGTGTTTAAGGTGCTGCTGCAGCAGCCTGACTTGGGGCTTTTGCCTTCACCCTCACTCCCTATCCCCTCAAAAAATAAAAACAAGTATTTTTTCTCTTTGGCATCCTTAAATTTTAGTCTGCTAAATAATGACTTGGGAAAGGAATATAGCACGAATGTTTTCCACTTTAAACCAGCACTTTCATGATTCTTTTTCATATATGAATAAAAACACTGTTATTGAAATACGTTTACATTATCAGCAAATAATAATAATAATGATAATAGTAATAATTCCAACTGTTATATTAATTGAAAATTGTCATGATTTGGCACTTAAGTACTGACTGTATCAGGAACTTCAGATTGCCATTTTTAACAAATGCAACAGCAATTGCCAAGGTAGTAATTGAAAATCAAAACAAAACCTGTGTCCAGCACTACTTTCTCCTTGTTTTTTTCCCACCTCCAGTTAGCGGGTGTGTGTGATGGCCATACAAGCCTCTAGTAACAGACCTGTATTGCCATACCTCATCTGTGAGAAATTTTCTGCTGTTCCTGCCTTTTATGCACTAGGAGCTCAAAAAGGAGTGTGTTTTTCCAGGAAGTTTTCTCACTTTATCAGTTTGACAAAGCTCTGAAAACGTGTTTCTGGGTTTTGTGTGGGAGCACTCATGCTTGTGTTTACCGTATCTAGGAGGTGGACTAAGGTTTGTTTGAAGAACCTGTTTCTGTGTGGTGCTGATGTAGTTTTCTACTCTTTTCAATTTTCAGTGGATATTCTTTTGGTACTCATTTCTAAAGTATGTAAAACAGTAAGTCAAGGAGAAAATTCTGTGTGCAGTAGAGCAGGGGAGAGCTGAACAGTGCCGCATGTGCTGTAGTTTTTATGTCCTCTGGCCCTAGCTACAGGTGCCAGACAGCTGGCAAGAATGTGGTGGAAGTATGTCGGTGTAGCAATTAAGCAGGGATGGAGTTGACATGGGAACCACATGATACAGGACCTGGCAGGCTTATTCTGCAGTTCTGACATGCTTTATGTGGTGGTTGCAGCTTTTTAACTCACAGTCCTGGCAAGATAAAGTTGCAGTGTGTTGATAATATTGATACCTGCAGAAGGGCTGGGTGCTCTTCTGTATAGAGGGCTGCTTTGGGTGCTGTCAGAACCAATGCTGTTGGTGATCCCATGACATGCTATGTCTTGGCCAAAAGTGAAGCTTTTGCCTTAGCATATGCTACTAGAAAGCAAATGGAGAATTGGGCCCTTCAAAAGGGACAGGCTGGGATCTTGCTGGAATGGGAGAAAGATCAGTGTTACATGCTTTCTTCCTATTCACACATATTACTCCACGCTGGATGATTGCCTCTGTATCTTATGATACTCTTACAATGGCACTTAAGTTCACATGGCTGATTAAAGGCTTTGGAAACTTGATACTGCCCTAACTAGGGCTTTTCTCCATCCAGTGATTTATGAATCTGGAG
The DNA here is from genome assembly GCF_017976375.1 of Cuculus canorus. NCBI lineage: Eukaryota > Metazoa > Chordata > Aves > Cuculiformes > Cuculidae > Cuculus > Cuculus canorus. Next base: position 35,399,739 of record NC_071406.1, on the reverse strand, counting down.
TGTGTTTAACTCCTGCATTCCCTGGTTGATTAGTGCAATAGCTGTTTTTAACATATTGCCATCGGTAAATGCTAGAGTTAACACTGGATTTCAGAGCACAGTGTGTCCCACTACAGTTACTTTTACTGGTCTAGTCATTTTGCATTTTGTGAAAGGCAATATGGCCCCAGCAGTCTTTGTTTAATCGGCAGTCTTTGTTTAATCTGGAAACTAGTGAACATTGATTTGAAAATAAGCTATTTTTACATAAATATCTTACTTACCTACTGGTAAGAAACTGATGTCTTTCTGCAAATATACGTTTTAACCAGTCTGTTCAGTGCAGCACTTATGTAAGCGTACTTGTGTTGAATAGCAAAGCCGTCAGGTAGAGGTTGCTGTCATGCTATGGGTGTCAGGAGAAAGGACTGAACTAAATCCATATGTTACGCCCCACTCCTGACACCAGTAGTGTTAGGGACCACCCCAGCCCAGTCGCGAAGGGGAAGTGAAAAGGGTTCTGTTGATATCTGCATGGCATATTGGAGACTAACAAATCTCCCAGGGTAAATTCAAATGCACTATGTATTTTGGTCACAGCCAAAATCACAAAACAGATGCTTGCGTGCACTCTGAGTGGCAGCTTCTCAAAGTTGCAAAACCAGATTCCAGTCTGTTCAGATTACAATCTGATACCTAGAACACAGCCAAGGTTGCTAAACTAACTACAACACAACTCAGATTTGATCTGATACGCCGTAGTGCCAAGGAAAAGAAGATATGTCAGTGCCAAGGAAAAGTAAGATACGTCAGTGAAGGAGAGAGAAAGAAATAGCTGGGGAAAAGAAAAACTATTGCCACTCTAGTGGGGCACAGTGATTCCTCACGAAAATGTGGTCCATCTGGCAGCAACTGCTCCAGCAGCAATTCTTGAGAAACACGTGGTCCTGTAGTTCTTCAAGCCAGTCGAGCAGCAGCGCTTCTTCGGGCCGGTTCCATGGAGTAGTGGGCACACGCACTGTGCCTTCTTGGCAGGCCCTGTTTGTAGGGCAAGTCCATCCCTGTTAGCAGGTTGCGGGTGGTCTTGCTCTGAAAGTTTGTGGTCAGGCTGAGGGGCCAGTGCCTGCTGCCATATGTCCTTCTTCTCTGCAGCCCCCTGGGACAGTCAGCCCATACAGGAGCCATGAAAAAGCCCCTGAGGTGCACACTGAATGAAAAGACCCAGACAAGATTTTTCTGCAAGGTGCCCATTTTATAGGAAGACCAAGCTGTCAAGCAATTGATTTTCTTATATGTTGCTGGTAGAATTTGACAATTATGTTTACATCCCCGTGTCATTTGACTGTTTTATCTCATCACAAGGATATATTAACAGTGCATTTCATAAAATGTGGTTGTAGTCTGGGAGAAAGCTTTCTTCCTTATGAGAAAGATGTCTGGATTTATGCTGCAAGTGAGATGTTACTTGGAAATGCTGTTTAAACACAATACTAGAGTTGAAAAATATCATAATCCTGCTTAAGGTGCTAAGGAAACTTGGGTAATAAATCTGTCAGTGACATTCTTTGTAAGTCCCTGGTGCTCCATAGAGCTGTGGTAGTCTGATAAAGTAGAGCATCTGATTCTTCAGCAGAAGAAATTAAAATGACCTGGCTTAATTAATTTGCTATTTATGTACTGTAGGCAGCTTTCTGGCTAGGAAGTTTTGCTGTATTCTCTTAAGGGGGTGGCGGGGAAGGAGCATGAGGATTCACTTCCGTTAATTTTAATACTAAAGCTTACGCTGGCAAAGATCTGTTTAGACGCATTTCTGGGGGGTATTGGTTTTGCTGGTCTTGCAGAAAGACTGCTCAATTATTATTTTTTTTGTAATTAATATTTTTTCCTTAATGATCCTGGTGTATTAACAGCTCGTTTATTTACTAATCTGTCTTGCTGTAGTTCTGGATTGTCACTGCACAAAGTTTCACTAAGTAAAATTCAATTCTTGTACTGAAATGAGTCTTTTGTACCAGTATAAGATTTCTTGCTTAATTGCACAATTATCCAGTATGTTCTAAATGTGTAGAAAGTAGGAAGATAAAGCAGTTTTCCTGCAGATGTACATATTTTATCAAGACAGGATCTTCGTCACCCATGAGCGTGTTAATCTTGTGGTCCTGCTACCTTTTTCTCACTTACCTCTCCTTTTACCTCTTCCAATCTTTTATGCACAGTCTGTTTACTTCAGACAAGGAAAACCAAAAAGCAACATCACGCAGTCGGAGAAAAAGACGTCGAAGAGGAAGAGCTCGTCTCTCCACACGCATGACATTCCAAAGGAAGAGTACACACTAGCAGCCCAAGCCATTTGTAAGGATATAGAGGGTAAGACTGAAGACACCAGCCTACTGAAGAAGAAGACTGAAGACACTAACCTGCTAGAGACAGTAACAGAAACAGAGGTAAATCTTATTATTTTTTGCATTTCACTTCACTGTCTGCAAATAACAAGTATTCCAGGTGATTGTTTTGCTTAATTGGGTGTTAGCTCTCTGGCACTGGTGTCTAGTTCCTGTTGAGAAGTAAGATAAGTGATGTACTTTCACTTGTAATAATTAACTCTCTTGCAGAGTGGTGTAGATAACTGGAAAAACCCTGTCCATCATGTGGACTGGACAGCTGATATTGTCAAGGAGTTGTCTGCTGTCAGCCTGCTAAATTGAGGTTGTTCACCTTTTGCTGCCATGCACTTCTCTTTGGACAGACTTTTGGTTATGCAGCTGTGGCTCCATGAAATGGCAAATCCAGACTGAGGGGAGTGGTGGATTAGCAAAACTACCAAGACCTTATAATGCACAGCATTATTTTGTTTTTATAGCACTTCGCTGGCTCGAATGTACTTAAATGTTTTCTGAAAAAATATAACTTGTTCCAGCATACTCTTAGTAGCAGATATGGTCCATCCTCTGACAATTGTGTTTAAAATGTGGTTATGCTTGCATCTAATAGATCTCAGTATGTTGAAGACCCTCTAAAGGTAGCCTTGTACTCCTGTCAGTAAACATAGAAATGTAGCTTATGATACAGCTTGAGATGGCCAGACATTTGCTGGTATGCAAATAGAGATACTGCTCTGCCTGAATCAAGCAGTTGCTTTCTTGCTTCAGCTCACAAGCAAGATTTTTATCTCTGTATCGGCTGTTAATGAGGCAATCATGTGAAGCTTTCTCTCTCTTTCTGTCATGTAATAAAAATAAGCAAAAGATAGTTTTCAACAATTTTTTTTCAATAGGAATCTAGCTTACTTCAGAAGTGGTTGGTCCATGCTTTCACAAGCTTCAGAAGTGACAAGGCAAATCTCTGGCTACAACAAACTATCTCTGTCTTGTTCTGGGAGTTTGTTTAGGAGGTAGTTCCCCAGTGCATTTCAGCATGTTCTCTATGCAAAGATTCGTGAGTTTAGGGGAGACAGTGCCTTCTGCATGAAAAGCAGCTCTCCAGCTGTTGATGTATTTTCATAGCATACAATAATAGCACCAAACTACTGTGTTTCCAAACCTGCAGTGAAAGAGGATATCATTTGCACTTACTGTCCTGCTTTCTGCTGTGAGAATATCCCTTGTGCTTTTAAGATGTCCTGAGTGTCATGTTAACATTGTGAAGGCGTTTATGAAGCCACATGCTAAGATGTCTGCAAAAAGCACGCAGAGTTTTGTCCCTGAGCCACAGCATCAGCAGCAGTGTCCTTGTTCCATTCACATGAACTGAAATTGAAAAACCAAACAAAAATCACTTATTGTTTCTCAACAGCTACTGTCAAAATAGCTGGTTTGTAAAGCAAATGGAATTGCTTTCTAGGTTATGTGGAGAGTGCACCAGTGGCCATTGGAAACTAGTTTGTGCAGATTCAAAATATGGGGAGGGTTGTGGGCTGCCTTTTCTAAATAGTGCTACAGTCATCTTTGTCTTCTTGTGAACTTAGTGAGAAGTAATCTCTCAAGATATCAAGCTACATTAAGTATATGCATCAGAAAATAGTACTGTTTTTGTAATTGTCTGAATCTTTTTAGCATGTTTGCTAAATAATCTTCTGTCAGTGAATTTACTAATATTTAGTAGTATGTTAAAGAGTATATTTGCAAGCCACAAAGGCAGAAGACAAAACATTAAATCTCAGTTGTGAAACTTAGACCTAATTTTTGAGTAGGCATTCGTGATAATATTTTTTTAATTTTTTTTTATTTGACCATGGATGCCTAGCCAAGTTTATCGTTAAAGTCAGTCTCTCTCTCACTGGTGTGTTATCTCACAGCATGGACCTTTCTGGCTCATGTGCTTAGGATGTTTCCAGAATAATTCAGCTTTTCCTTATGTACCTTTAAAATGGCTGTGATTTAGCATTTGTTTTATTTGTTTTACTTAACAGAGGAGTGCTGACTTGTCCAGCTGGGGTGTACTGAATGAATACGTGGCTGAAGTAAGTGTGGAAGGATGTAAAAGATGCTAGTGGAAGATGCCGATATATGTATGGAAGAGAAGCATACTCACTGGTTACTAAAATTATTAGTTATTGAGCGTTGTTATCAAATTTGATAAAAGTGGTGCAATTTCACTGTTTTGTAGGGTGAAACAGGTACATGTACTGGCTGCAAAATTGGTTGCTAAGAGAACTGGTTTGAGTGAAAACACAGACCTTGCCCAGAGAAATTTGAACAATGTTTTTAATATGAGATTATGTTTATTCATTAATTGTTTCATACATTAAAACCAAAAAAATACTTAAAATACAAGAGACTGTCTCCTCTGTGAGAATTGTAACTATTGCTCCTAAGAAACCTCAGGACTGATTGGAGGAGCTTCTCTCTTTGTACTTAGGGTTTTTTTTGTTTGTTGTTTTGCTGTTAAAGACCATGGAAACTCAGAGGATGTTGAACATTTATTTGCAATAGCTGCTTACAGTTGAATTTAATTTTAAGTCAAGAATTTTACATTATTATTACTATTTTTCCTATGTATGAACTGTACGCCAGTCAGTACAGGTGAGTGTAAGATCTTCATTTAATTTTGGTAGTATTTGCACCCTGCCCCAACTGTTCCCCTCAGCTTGTAAGTTGGAATGTATTTTAAATCCCAACATGTGTCAAAATGGCACTTTGCAATGATTTGGTGCTATAGAATGCTGTTCTCCCTAATTTGCTCTTGCCCTTTAAAGTATCGTATGAAAATATATTATCTATGAAAATTTTTTATTTGAAAATTTTTTATTTGAAATTTTTAAAAATTAAGGACTTCATGTATAATATTTTTGTTAAATGCAAAGTCCTAGTGTTGAATTAATTTTAAACTAGAATTTGTCCAGAATTTAAGCTTGAAGCTGCTTATTTTCAGAGCAATTGCAAAACAGAAATGGTGAATAAATAACCTTTTTTCTTTTTTTAAATTTTATGAAGAAAATTACGATAAATCATGCTGCAGAACACAGTGAGCTTGATGCTAAAATATGTCCGGTGGGAATAGCTGAGTTAGAGGATGGACTTCTGGAGGAACAGGAAGCAGCTGAGAGACTGACTGTACAGATGAGCAAGCTACAGGAACAACTTACCCAGCACAGTGACTCCATGCAGATTCAGATGTGTTTCATAAAAATGGATAATGAGGTTGATACCACTTTTATTTTAATCCTAAAAATATTTAGGAGGCAAAAATAAAAATAAATATTGTGGGTTTTTTTTATTATTGAGTAGTACTTCACCTTGCTAACATGTGATGTGAAAAGCAGTAATTGACCATTTGCCAATATCCAGTGCTTTGTGTTGCTTGAATCAAATGACAGTAAAATTGAATTTGAAATGCTTCTATTTTAAAGAGAGTTTTTAGGAAATACATAGGTACAGTCTTCTGCTGGAAAATGATTGGACACTTCCTACTAGTTTTTGTTGATTACATTTTTTTACTGCATTGAGGAGTTAGCTTTTTTGGAGAGAACCTGCAAGAACTGCTAAGGCAATTGTAGTCAATCATACACTGAGGTAGGGACTCTGTGTAAAAACATGGGACTTGCTTTTTTTAAAATACTTTAAAAAAAAACCTTATGAAGTTCATGCTGAAAAATGGTGCAAAAAAAAGCCCCAAAGCATCATTGAAATGGAAGTACTTATTGAAACGTCAGTGTTTCTGTGGGTATGTCTGAAAACCACTTAATGGATGCAGCCAGGCTCCTTTTCAGATGTTCACATGGGACAGCAGACAGCACCCCTCCACTCACCATGTCTTTTACCCGGAGATCATTCATGCCTTTTGATTATTTGTAAATACTTGTGGGGGTTTTTTTTGTATGAGAAAATGATTAAGTAGGATAAGTTAAACTTCATTAAACTGACAGGTACCTTCTCCCAAAATATTTTGAGAAAGATATTTTGAATTCACTTTCACTAGCATTTATTTGTAAAGGTAAATTATAAGGTCCTTCTGAAGAATAATTACTTTCCCTTTTACGTATTGTTTTTCTCCTTTTAGGACTGGGAAACAAAGGTGTTTCCTGTTGGTGGGAGATGAATTGATAAGGTTTATGTGATTAACATAAAATAGGGTTTATGTCTCCAAACTCATTAGCTTTCTCTCACTTGCTGAAAAGAGGAGCTGACAGACAGGAAACAGTTTAGGGGGTACTAAATATTAATTATATCCTGTAAATCTTGATTGCTTTTACATCAATAAGAGCTACAAAATTTTTAAGTAAAAATACTTATTTCCTTGCTGGCATCCTATAATTTGTTAAAAAAAGTCACTTTTGATTAGATTTGTCATCTCTTTGAGATCAGTGTAAAGTTTGTCTTTCATTAGGGCTGCTATCATGTTTGAACACAAATACTTCTGGTCCTTTGGTGCAAATTCGTTAAAATTTCATGTACCTCTAACAGCTTTGTTTTAAGAAAGCGTACTAGGTTTCTAATAAGTTAAGACTATTTTAATTTTAAAAGTGTGCTTCTTGTGATCCATGTAGGAAACTACCATTCAAGAGCGAAATGAAGTCGCTAAGAATATAGCAGGTTGCCTTCAACAGACAAAGAAGGATCGAGATGATCTAGAGGATGAGGCTTCAAGTGCCATTGGTCAGATCCATGATTTGCAACTTCAGTTACATCAGGTGTGCCTCTCCTCTCCTCCAATTTTCGTTTCCTTACAAAGAGAGTAAGAACAAGTTTGGAATATGAATTTAAAAATATCTTGAAATCATTGCATAGCTCTTCATAATTCAGTTTGCAGTGCAGCAGTGAAAATGATTTCAGGGCAAGATAGAATTTTCTCCAGTTGCTAGGGAGAAGTCGCGAAGATATCCTTATGTTTTCTGCTTACTTGTTTGTGTGATGTTTGGGAGGTCATTACATTTCTTTGTCTATCAATTTAGCCCTTGTAAGGCAATTTTATCCAATATTCTTAGTGGTTTGGGATCTATACACAGCAATCACTGTAGTAATACGGGCTTACATGGAATCAGTTTTCTTTGCCTTTGCCAAAGAAAGCTCTGAATATGTGCATGGGCAACTGTAACAGCTTATGTGGAAACTTGCTATGTTAAAATAATGTGACTTGGCTCAAAGAAGATTTAAAATAACCTGAAGATGGGTTGATGCAGCCCATATGACGCATAGAAATCTGCTTCAGTGCAACAAGGTGATCATGGATCTAATCCCTGGCTAATGAGGGCCTTTCATCTGCTTTAATTTTCTTTTTTTCAAATATTTCATTCCTTTTTGGTGAATGCTTGTTGTTACACTGGCTATTCTCTCTGAACTTCTGTATATTTGTTGTCTCAGGAGCACTGTAGTGTATTTACTGTTTCAGGTTTGCAAGAAAAGAATTGTGCTAGGAGGGATTACATGTCTAAGATGTCTAGATAGGAAGGGGACTTGAAGAAAAAGTAAAAATGAAAACTAGGATTTAGTGAAGTCCACGCCCTGGAAAATAAATGCTCTGCTAAATGAAATGCTGACTTTGGAAAAGAACAAAAAATACTGTTTTATGTAAAATTCTGTCTACTATTGACAAAATGTGGAGTAATAGTGAAAATTATTCTACAGATGACTTTTGGCATGTGCTCCATAAGCCATTGAAAGAGAGTGAAAAAGCCTCCAAATAGCACTTCAGGGGTATTCTAAACAAGGCAAGTAGTATGATGGGGGTTGTTTGTGGAAGCATGTGAGCTTTGATAACAGATGAAAGTACTAGTGCTTTATTAAATATTACCTCCTTGGCTTTAACAAAGTCTTCAGGGAAACATGTTAAAATTGGATGAAATACATCTATTTTAACCCCTATAGGTGTAAAATTTTTGTTTTTATTTAGAGGGAGTGGAGAGGAAAAAAACTTTAGTATTGAGCTGTAAATCCTTTGCAGAGAAGATTAAGTTTCATCATTGTCCTCTTAGCAGTATGTCCAGTCCATTGGAAGTCCTGCCCTTTTTTAGGAGCTTCATAGATGAATTATCTAACATTATTTATATCTTTACAACAAGGAATAGTATCTAAAACATTACAAGTGTTGTCTGACATTATAGGGAGACTCTTAAGTGTTGAGAATGACAGACAGGTAAATCTCTGGTAAATTAATGCAGTATATTTTGAGTACTGTGAGACTTTCTTCTAACTGTGAGTACTTCTATATGTTCAGGTTATTGAGATGCTGAACAGTAAAAGCCCAGGGAAAAAAGAATTATTAAGCATATAACAGTACAGTTGTGCCTGAACTTGAAACACCTAGATTAGAGTAAAACTTACTGTATCTGTAAACAGATTTTTTTTTTTTTTTAGAAACAAGTGTATAGGCATTGTGATTACTACCATATATTAAAGTGATTTCCTTTAAGCTCATAACTTGCAATGCCATAGGTAGAAGCAATAAAATTTTAATTTTATATTGATCAGATGAGTCAAAATTAGACATGGCTATTCTGTTGGCTGCTCCTGTCTATGGTAGATATTTTCTCAGTGCAAATGGATATGAGATAGATATGTGTGTGCAGCATTATAGCATGCTTTTTTTAAAATTTTATTTTTAAATAAAATACTCAAAGTTTGAGATGGCCCGTATTTTCTTTCTCTCTGGAGGCAGTGGCATGTTATTTTTTATTATTTGGACAATTTGATATTTGTTATGACATTCGAGGAGTCTTTCAGTAGTTCTTTCCGCTCTCCAGTATGTGTTTAAAAATCCTGTTGCCTAGGCCTATGATCCACCCTGCACTTAGCAGTAAATATTGTTAATGGAGATATATTAAGAGTATGAGGTTTAAGGAAATTAAAACATATCACATTTCAATGGCATATTTAATATGTATAATTTTATTTTACAGAATACCAAAGATAGAGAAAATCTGCTTGCCCAAGCAGAAGAGGACATGAAAGATAAAATTCAACAGCTGTGTAAAAGCATAGGAGAAAAAGAACGGCATATTAAAAGACTTCAGGATCTACTAACATCAGAAAGATTTAGTTTGTCTGTACTACAGCATACCCTTTCTCTCCGGGACTCAGAAATAACAGAATTGAAAAATGAAATAGCTTTTTCACGAACAAAAGAACAGCAGCGTATTGAAGAGCTGAAAGTCAGTCATGACAAGGATATTTGCAGACAGTTGGAGAACTTGAGGGCTGAGCTGGAGAAGTGCCACAGAAGAGAGATTGAAGAAGCTAAGCAGGTATATGAAGAAGAAGTTGTTATGAAATATAAGAAGGAACTTGAACAGTTTAAAAAAGAACTCTGTGCTCTGAATTCTGAAGAATACATTCAGAGTTTGAATGGCATGATAATTGACTTAAATAATAGTCTTCATGAGTCTGAAATTAATAAGGAGAACTTAAGAAAGAAACTTGAAAACCAGCAGGAAGACTTCCAGAAAGAAAAATCTGAAATTGAAGCTAAATACAAGGATTTAATTGATGGCTTTAAGTCTCAACTTTCTGATGCAGAAGAGCAGATCAAGGAAGCCCAGCAGTATAAGCGAGAAAAACAGTCTTTGCATGAAGAGATCCAGAAACTGAATTCTTTCATCCAGGAATTAAATAAAAAGCGAATTTATGACTCTGAAAAAAGTATAGATGTAAGGCAAAAGCATGATGAAGAGACTGCCTCCAGTAAAAAGGTAATGAAATGGAGGGAAAAACAAACTTTACCAGAGGTATCGCAGTTGCAGAAACCAGAGCTTGAGGAGATGTGGAATAAACAGCACCAGTTGAAAGGTGAAGATGAGCTATTTTATGAAGAACTAGAGTTCCAGCGTGACTTCAGAGTAGCCTCCTCAAGGGATCAATTAGAAGAAATTAAGAATTCAAAGGTCACAGAAAATAATGACAGCAGTGAAGGAGACAATCTATCTGAAGAACTCTTGTCAGAACTAGAGCCTTTCAGTGGTGGTGAAGGCATGTTGGCGAAATACCTCATTTCCACGAAGAGACCAGAAGAGCTGTATGTGTCTGGTGCTTCTGAAGATTGTACCATTGAAGAAGGCAGATGCAATAGATATGGGTTAGACAGTAGTGTGCTTCTACAGCTTAGCAGAGATTTTATAACTCCTATGTTAAACTTCAGCCTTGATGAGGAAGCATGTCCTGGCAATTTGGCTCAAGAGGCTTTTGAAGAGACTGGGGTAGGAGCAGCGGCCTTTGCTTCATTTTTGTCAGATAACTCCCTTCAGCAAATCAAAATTAGTGGCCACGATGATGTAAAGGATGATGAGACAATTTGTTTAATAAAGAGCATGAAACTAACTGAGCAGGTCCATGAGGAGGAGTCAGCCTTAAAGAAATCTTATCAGGAGACCCAAGAGGCTGCTGGAAAATGGGAGGAAGTGATGGCTGAGCTCTCTCGTATACGTGTGGAACTGGAAAAGGAACGTGAAGCACGGAGCCATTGTGAAAAAAAGCTTCTTCAGAAAATGGAGAAGGAGAAAGAACTTGAAAACAAACTAAACCAACAGGGTGAGGATGGAGGCCAACCTTACTATGCTGTAGAGCCTTTAACACAAGTGTCAATGTCCTCTGCCTGGCAAGAATTGGTAAAAGACCTCCAGGAGGAAAGGGAAATGTTGATGGTGCAGCTGCAAACTCAGGAGCAATTAGTGAAAGATGTTCAAGAGCAGAAAACAGCTTCTGATTCTGTAGCAAGTGAAGTACAGTCTCTTTTTGGACGTCAGTTAGCTGCTTTGCAAAGTCGGAGGGATCAAATGGAAAGACAACTTCATGCTCAGAGGGCTAAAAATCAGACAATAGCAGAACTGCTTGGTCAGAAAACTGTACGTGAAGAGACTTTGCTAAAAGAACAGGAGTTCCTCAAAGCTGAAATCAATAATAAAGAACAAAATTTAGCACTGCTATTGAAAGAAAAAACGACCTTAGAAGAAAGATTATCTGACATGGAGAAGGATCTAATAAAAGCAGAAAAAGCACTAGCAGAGAATGCTTGTATCATTGAGGATTTTGAGAAAAACATATGTGACCTTAATGCTGAAGTGAAAAACCTTAAAGAAATACACGAGTGTGAAAGACTGGGATATGAGGACAGATTAAACTTCAGTAACCTAGAAATTCATAAACTTAATGCTGAATTAAAGGCAAAAAGTACTGAGTACAGTGACAACAAAAGTCAGTTGACTGAAGAAATTGCCCTTTTGAAGAAGGTTTGTTTGGATCTTGAGACTCGCTTGCAGGAGTCCCTTCAGTCTGCACAAGCTGCACAGGAGGCACAATCTGAGGTGGTGAAACATTACAAAGAAGAAATGGATAAAATGGAGACTCAACATATTGCTGAACTAACTAGAGTGAGTTTAACGCACAAGAAAGAGGTAGGAAACCATAACAATAATAGCAGGAGCTTTGGGATTTCAGAATGCTTAAGGTAGTAATTGTAAGCATTTTTATGCCTGTTTTCAGATAGAGGAATTAAATGCTGAAATAAAAGATAACATGGAAAAACAGCAGAAGCTGGAAGGAGAAAGAAAGGAACAGATTGTTTTAATAAAAAAGGTAAATGCTGTAATTTGGTTTATTTCAGAAAAATAAACTAATTTTGTAGTATTTGTCACTTAAGCCATATAAACATTTTAGAGATGCAAAAAGCTCTCAATTGTTTTTTTTCCACAGTGTCGCTGATTTTGGATCAGGATGAGCATTCTGGCTCAGTGATTTATTAGGGGGCTAACTAACTGTATTTTGAAGAAAGCTCTTTCTATGCAGGTACATGAACGAGAGCACGATCGTGAAATCTCTGAGCTGATTGCTAAACATGAAGACGAAATGAAGAAGCTCCGTGCTAAACTAGAAGAACAGCAGCACCAGCAGGATGAACTTCAGCAGCAAATGGCAGCCACACACAAAGCAGAGATTGAGCAAGCTCAGCTCCAGTCACAGGTAAAAATGAAAAAACGCAGTAATTGCTGTTGGTTTCCTGATTGTTGCAAAGAGAAGGCTCTTTGATTTTTTTCTGAGTATGTGTCCACTTTTGTATAGTGTTGCAATTGAAGCGTTCCCTTGGTGAGTGGTAGTAGGTATTTTCTACAGGAGTTCTCAAGGATCCTCACTGCAATCATATTTTAACATCAATTCTGAAGAAAACTGCATACTTAAATGGATGGGTTAACCTCCCCAACTTTGAGGTTTTTCACATCTTTAAGCTTGAAAAAAAATTAAAAAAATTATCAAATATACTGACCCCCTCCCACCTTTAAATTTTCCCACTAATATAATTAGGAATGCTCCTGTGCTATATGTATGTAAACCTGACTTTTTCCTCTAAATATTTACTGTGGTTTTGAACATTTCTGCTAAATATAAAATGGCAAAGGAAAGAATACTTCTGTTGTTAGGTCAAATTACAAGATATTGGTGTACCATTAAGTTTATTTAAGAATCAAAGAGTTTGGCTGGTGCATTTTAGCTGCCGTATCTGACTGCTGGATGTTTCCCACTTCTTTTTTAGTGCAGCATGGTGAATTTTATTTCCAGTTTTCCAATATAACTTCAGAATTTTTCTCTTTAACGCATTATAACCAACAGCGAATGAGGAATCTTTTTTCTGAATAGACAGTGAAAGGTTGGGGGAATTTGTGTTCTGCTTTAAGAACATTATGAGGAAGTGGACAGGTGCAAGGTGTTTGGTAAGGGATGAGTTTATTGGTAAGGGATGAGTTTATTGGTAAGGGATGAGTTTATTGGTAAGAAAAGCCTTTAATTCCCACTGAAAACTTCATGCAAATCTCATTGTAACAAAAGTTGGCTTATTTTCAGGGTTATATCCCCGACACGAAGAAACACTCCCTAAGTACAAAAAAGTAAACCTTAGATGTGTTCAACAGTTGAAGGCAGTTGAAACTGGTCATGAAAAAAGTGAACATAATTCATTAGAGGGAGGGGGAAAAATCCTCTTTGTTCTCCATTACAGAAACTGCACAGCCTTGAATTGGAAGCTTTACGCCTAAGCTTAAATAATATGCACACCTCCCAGCTTGAGCTTACACAGTCTAACTTGAGAAAAGAAAAGGAAACTGCCCTTGTGGAACTACGGGAGATGCTCAATGATAAGCGTGCTCAAGAGGTAGCAATTCTGCAAAGCCGCCATCAGCTGGAGTGGGAGAAAATTAAAGAACAGTGCTTGAAAGAAAAAGAAGACCTTAAGTTAAAGTATCAGCAAGAACTAGGTATTAAGATTGGGGAATAATGGACTAGAAATTGAAACCTCATTATTATTATTATTCCTTCACAGGTTTCTGTCTTGGTGTAGAGCTGACCTTCTGAGAGGTGACTGGTGTTGCCTTGAATTAGAGACAGCATCTGGACTGGCATATGCGGAAGTGCATGCCTTGTATGCAAAAATGAAATTGTCCAGACCCAGGTTTAATTTTTCTTTGACTATATGGGAAATTTTGCTGCTATTTCTGTAAAATAGCACTGTACTCAACTAGTTGCTTTCAGGAGGCATTAGATGAGCTCTCATTAAGAACTTCATTGGTGCAAAGAGTAGAGCCCTTATGTTTCTTACAGGTTTTTACTGCCTTAAGTCAGCACTGACTACTGTTGTGTTTCTGAATATAGGGTATAGAAATGATGGTGTGCTTGGTGTTGTTTGGGATGTTTGCCTCTTCCCGGTTCAGGAGACTGTTTCTGACCTGTATAGCAGAGCTTGAGGAATTTCTGGAGAAGGGGGAGGCCTACAGCAATTGACTGAAAAAGTTTAGGAACAGTTCCTTTATTTGTCCTTCCTTGAGAGGAATAGAATGGTCTAGGGCTGTGTCTTTTTTACCCAAGAGTCAGAAGCCATTTGTTACCACCAGTGTTGAACTGATAGCATGGTGGGTTGAGGGAGCAGGAAGAGGTCTGGATGCAGTTCTTAAGATCCATGCTGTTTGTATGTTTTGACAATGTCGCTTAATATGAACATAACCACTTCTGAATGCTTGAATGTAGGCGCTGAGAAGGAGAAACTGGAATCAGATGGTGGAGGAGTCCTGGTGGAGAGTTGTAGATGCTTTGACCTGGGGGGCTAGAGGAAAGACCATTTTCTGCAGGAAGGCGATGATTGGGCGTGACCCAAGTCATCTGAGTGCTGGGACACTGTCTTGTGACATAGCTGATATTTCTTTGACTACTGGACCATTAGTTGTGTAGCTGTCACCATCTTAGTCTCAAGACTTCTCATTTCCCTCTGAAAAACTTGAAATAATGTTGTAAGCCAAGGCAACAGTACTAAGCCATGAGGAAGGACACCAGTAGGCCTTCACAGGATTCTTGTGGATCAAGAAAGGTGCTGAACAAGAAGCTGGAGTGAATATGTGAGGAGGTGGGAACGAAGAAGCTATTGGTGTCAGTGGTAATTGAGCAGAAAACAGCATCTGTCTTGCAGTCTGTCTCCTAGGCATTTTCAGAAGAAATTTGAAAAGAGCTTTCTACTTTCTGCTGCTGCCTGCCACACTTTCTCTGTGCTTGTGGAGGCAGGTGATTCAGACATTTAATAGTCACATACAGCGAAATATTAGCACCTAAAATGACATTGATAGGTATCTGAATCTATATCTTTAGTAACAAAAATGTGATGATATGTTTTTGTTTATGTTTTTTATGGTTGTTTTTTTTAGTACCATGCTCTCTGTAGATTTGAGTAGACTTTTCTTTGCTAATTAAACTAATTCTTTGTAGTTGTAACTGTGAGATATTTATTTTCTAAAATGGAAGTGAATTACTGGGATATAGTGTAACAGCAGATTTGGGTAGAACCTGGTACCTTATGCTGCTGCATGCCTAACCTATTCAAGCCCTGAGTTTGGCAATGAAAATGGTAATCTCATCCATATTTCTACTTATAATTTAATCATAATATTTTATATAAATTTATTAATAAGTAGTATTTTATTTCACAGTTGATCAGAGAAAGAAAATAGAATTGGAAATGGAAGAGACACATATCCAGGCACTAGAGGTACAAATTCTGTTCTTCCTACAAGAAAAACTAAAACTCGCTTCAGTAAAGTGGAGCTGGTAGAAGTCCTGTGTCTACTACACATTTATTGTAGAGGACAAATAAATGGAGGAGAAAGGAGTTAAAAAAAAAAAAAAAACGCAAACAGTGCTAATTTAGTAAATTTGTTTGCTTTAATAATGCATGTTTTGCTCTCTTAGACTCTCAAAAAAGACTGGGAATTGGAGTCTGAAATGCTTTTAAAAAGCATGTGTGAAAAGCTATCTGAAGACCATGAGACTGAAATGATAGAACTACAGAAAACTCTGGAAACAGAATTAGAAAAAGTCAAAACAGAGCTGGAGCTTCTTTCTGCTGAGAATGAACAATCTAAAAGTAAGTGCCATGGACTGGAAAGAAGTTGCCTTTATTCAACAGTGGCAAAGCTAACTGAGTGTTTTTAGAACCTGTATGAGAAGCAAATAAGATGTATCCATGTATTCTTACTTAAGTACTGCATTGATGGCTTGAGACTGTCTAGAAAACGGGACATAAATGTAGAATTGTTTAAAGCCTAGTTAGCTGTGTTTTGACTTCTGCAGAATATAAGATGGACTCCTTTAAAAGGAGTTGCTGTTTGGATGGCAGCTGAAAACCGGCTTTGGCAATCACTGGATCAATCAAAATTCTGATTAATATCTTCTAACAAAAAAAAAAAGGGTGTTGGATTGTGAGTAATTAAAACTTGATGGAACAGTGACTTTTAGAAATACTGTTCTGGAAGCGTTGTTTTTGAAACTACTGTAACTAGAGTTTTTATTAACTTGACAAATGAAAACTGGATGGGTACCTAGCCAGGTACATCTGTTTGTCTTTTGCTGAGATGCAAATAGAAGGTAGGCCTATGAAAAGTTTGTGTAGGTCTCGAAAGTCCAACACAGCTGCCCAGGTAGCAGTTGACTGGCATAGTAATGTCAGATTGGCTGTCAATGATGACATGTAAACAAGCCATGAGATGTGGTGTGCCATGAAGTGAGGAGAGAGAGTTCATCAGAGTGCCTAGCCTCGGGAGCACTATAAAAGGTGAGAAACATGGGAAATAATGCTCTCTTCAAATAAATAGAAATGCAGTGTTAAAGGTGCTGGATGATGCTGGCTGGCAGCAAGGCCAGGTTTGAAAAGCCTTTTTGATCTGCCTAGGGCCAGATGCTTTCACAATGTTTGGTTCTCCTTTGGCTGCTGTGAGGACTTTTTCGTAGCAACTACTTATTCTCCCCAGCCTGCACTGACTTCACTAGAGTTCCCTGAACCTGTATCATTAAAGTCTGTTCCATGAGGATAATGTGCATCTCTTGCAGCTCAGTATTGCTGAAATGTGGTTACTTAATTGCAAATTGTGGGGAGGTCAAGATTTGTTGACCAAATAAGGTAGAAACAAGTTTACAGGATTGGGAGTGTTCAGTGTGAAGGCCAAGTGCACCTGTTTGAAGCTTTTCTAGTCTCTCTTGTTCATAATTCCTACTGTGTGCTGCTGAGTGTGGTCGTAGGAGAAATTGTTTGTAGGCCATGAAGAAATGCTTGATTCCCTAACGTTCTTATATTCCAAATATGTGAGCTTCTAGGTCAGGATGTTTGTTCATGTATACAAAGAGCAGATGTTCATCCCTCTGGCACTACTGTTGGTTACCTCCTGGCTAATAGTGTGAGATACAGAGATGCACTGTGTAGAAATGTTAGACTTTACCATTCAAGTATTTTTGTGATTCTCCGTAAGCCATCATTCTAGAGACATGTGTTAGACAGAAGTTGTACAGGTTATTCAGTAACCAGGAAGGTGGTGTAATGGAACTAATTTTTAATTATAGCAAAATATGTAGAATTGGAGAAGCAACACCAATTAGCCATTCAAAAATTACAAGAACAGCTGCGAAGAGAACATAACCAACTCCTAGAAGATATGAATATGAAAAGTCAAAAAAAAGAAGAGAATCTTCAGAAGGAGGTAAATAATATTTCTTTATGTATTTGAAGTGGTTGATAATACACAATGTAAGAAAATCTAGACTATATGCATATCATATTTTTATATTTAGGGATTTTATTGAAAAACTAAAATGCATCTCTCAAAGTAGGATTTTTTTGTAGTGGTTCAAAATCTTTTGAATGCAAATACCTTTGTGCCATTTGATGCTCTCTCTTCCTCTGTAGAATAGATGCTTAATTTTCTTGTTCCTGTGTTTTATTTTTATCTAGCTTACGCGTTATTTTTGTCGGTAATGATAAATATGGCATCAGAACAAATTCCTCTCTGAGGCGTTGGTCTAATAGTTCAGTGTTCTTATCTCTGGTAGCCTGGATCTGGATGAGTCTGGTTGTCATTAAGTGTCTTCATGTATTTCTGACAATTAGCTGTTGCATATCAAAAACCAGTTTTGCTCGAACTGCTTAAAAAGATTGATTTGTGTGTATTGTTGGTTTTTGTTGTTTGTTTTTTTTTTTTTTAAACATGCCTCTCATAGCTGGAGAAGCTTCAGGTCATTCATGAAGAACTCAAGACTCGGTCACAAGAAGAAATCAGGCAGCTTTGGTCTCAGCTCGATAGTACCCGAGCAAATCGGCAAGAGCTAAGTGGTACGTTCAAAACTCATGCATTTTTTTTTTTGCCTCTTCTTTGTATAGAAGTACGCATTATTGACATGAAATACTTCTTAATTGTGTACCAGCAGCACACAGGTAGGTTGCAGAAGTGTCAGTGGGTTGTATTCCAGTGATCTGTTTCTGCAGCGAGAGATGACTAGTTGGTTCAGCAATCTCAAAAAGCATCATGTGGCCATAGGCAAAGCTCACTCCTGTTGTTTTCCTTTCTCTTTCCATTCCATTCCTGCACCCTATAAAAATCTTGAGTGAAAACCAAACATTTTTCATTTCAATGGCAAATTAAGTATATTGTAGTTTAAAAGATGGAAATGATGCTGATCAAAGCAATAACATGCTCCTATTTGTATTCAGTATGGAAGAAGGTATAAATTCAACTGACAAAACTGTTAATCGATGGTAGGCAGTAAAGATCAGTGTTTAGTTTATGACTGAATGGTTTACTGTGGCTATATTATTCTTCTATTTGGAGGTAATTAAGAGATTAATCTGCTTAAAAAAAAGGCAGAAATATTTTAAAACTGTCTGATTAGGTTATTTTGAGGTAGAAATGGCTTTTTTCTTTTCTTCCCCTTTCAGTTCTGAGGTTAGGTGAATAAAATGCTTTTTTGTTGACACTTGAAACAGGTTCACCATATTCTGAAAGCCCTCGGTGAAAGATATCTCTGTTTTAAAAATAAAATAAAAACATTCAGGTGATACTTCTGAAGTCAGAATGAATGATAATATTGTTTTCCTATAAGGCTAAAAATAACCTCCGTTTTCCATAACTATGCTTTAGTTTAAAAAATAAATCCCCTAAACCTAAAAGCAAAAAATTAAAGAAAATTGTTCACAGCAATTAAACATGAACCATTTGGGGGATTTGTTGTGGGTTTTTTTAATTAGTCTTATGTGTATCAACATTAAACTTAGGAAAAAGTTTTAAATCTTGAGCCAAAATGATGACTGGATGAAATCTAACATCATGTGCCTTACATATCTTAAAGTATCTGTTTCAAGATTTAGATGTATAGAACAAAACAGTCAATTTGTAATGTAGTAAACAGAGGTGACACATTTTCACTTGAAATTAAGTAGAGCACCTCTCAGATGCGTGTGTGCAAACAGATGTATAATACATGAAAGAAGAAATTTTGGGAAAAAAAGAGCTGGAGACCATGATATTAACGTTAGCTATGTGTGTGTTTACCTTTCTTTGAGGCCATAGCATTAGGTACGTTTGCCTTTTGTTTTAAATGCAATTTCAGATTTTCTAAATAACTGTAAGTAGCTTTTAAAGCATGATAGACTTCTGTGAGTGTTAGTTTTTTTTTTTGTTTTTTTTTGTTCAATTTCATAAATTGAATAAATAATTTTTCTGTCTTGTCAGACTTTACCTTGACGTTTTCAGATCTCTGTTTTTATATTACAGAATGATAGCAGATGGCACTTTATAGTATTTTCTGGAATTCTTATATTTCCTTTCTGTAGCTCTTATCTTTAGTAACCTTTCCAATGTTCTTCTGTGTTTCTAATCACTTGCATTCCCGTTCTTTGGACCCTTTCTGTTTCTTCTTCACCTTGCTTGAGATGGTGAGACCACAATGCAAGGCCGAGGTCTAGGTAAGGATATCTCTTCTAGTGTGTGACATCTTTAAGGTGTTTTGTTTTACTTTTCTTTGCTTGAGTTACCATTTGACAATGCATTTGGACTAGTTTGAGGACTCGTGGTGGATTCAAAATGTAGCAGCTGGACAATGGGATTGCCTATCTGATGCAAGAGTGACATGCCAGTTCAAAACTGTTAAACGTTTTTCTGGGTTAATTTTGTCCTGGCAGACTTTGCTGGTTAGGCAAAACCTAGTGGTGCCAGATTGGCCTTCCCTTTCCTGTCCCATTAGTCCCTCCTTGTCATTTCGGTCCTCTGGTCCCAGTGTTTGACATCTACTCCCTTTGGAAGCAGACTTGAGCTTACTTACTTACTTTTATTCTTAAAAGTAAGTATACTTTTATTCTTATACTTACTTTTATTCTTAAAAGTAAGTAAGTAAGCTTAAAAAGTACTTACTTACTTTTATTCTTTCTGTTGCATGTTCATTGCGAGACTGTGTCATGCCAAGTGTGCACTTCCTGGTTTGCTACACAAAAACACACTGTGACAGTCGGCTGCATTACTCCCTAGGTAGCATCCTCTTGTTTCCATAAATGTTTCTGAAGTTTCTCTTCTTGCATAACATAAGCAGATGCTTTTCTCCAAGTTTTTTCTTCTTGAAATGCAATTCCATCTTCAATTGATTTGTTGGAGATTCAGCTGACTTAAGTCACCTGGAAGTTATGCCATCTGGGAAACTTTAATTCCCTGTCATGATTTTGGTCCTTTTTTCCTACCTTTTCACTTTCTAACACGTTGATGCTTTTTTAATAGAGAATATGGGGAGGAAAGCTCTCAGAGCTCATGAATATGCAGCAACACTGGCCATTGCCCTCACACCCTGGAATGAAGGGAGCTTGCAGACCCAGCCTTGGTTGCTGTCTTCTACTGATTTTTGTTGTTTGTTTTTTGGTTTTCTTGTTGTGTCGTTTGTTTTAATTCAGTCAACTTAGTCTGTGCTTGAGCTGATGATGTATCGCTGAACCATCACTTAAGTAATCCAGGATTTGGTTTTTGTTTTGTTTTTTATTTTATTTTTTATTTTAAAATAAAATTTTGGATTTTTTTTTTCAGCACGGTTTGTGCTGAAGTTTGTTTGTTAACTAGTTTTCCCTGGAACAAAATAAATGTTCTTGACTAAGTAGTTGCTTCTGGTCGCTGTGACAAGGAGGTGTGAAGATTAAGCAATATTGCAGGACTCTGCATATCAGTAGTCCAGGCATGAAGCACAAGGAGAGAGGAGGGGTATCCATCTCCTGCTAGTTTTGATTCTTGTCATGAGGATGTTTTCTCTGAAGGCAGTGTAAATGGAAAATGTGTCTTCAGTCTTCTGAGGGAGGAACATGTCATCTTTCAGAAGTTCATTTTCTTACATAGCTTGTGGGATAACGTTTTACTGCTATCTCAGCAACTAAAATGTGGCTGATCTTTACAGAAGGACTTAGCCTAAAGGTATGTATTTCTGAGTTCTTGTGGTGGTTTTGACTCTGTTTCAGAGCTAAAAGAGCAGCTTCTGGCTCGTGCGTCACAGGTGGAAGAAGTAGAGCGTTTAAAACAAGAATTTGAACAGCAGCGTCAGCAAAGAAAAAGTGAGCATGAAAATGAATTGGAACAACTGAGACTTTATTTTGAAAAGAAATTAAGAGTTGCTGAAGAAAATTACAGAGAAGAATTGACTTTGCTGCATCAAAGACTGCAAGAACTGAAGGAACATTCACTGTCAGAGCTGGAAGTGAGTGAAGATCAAGCAGAGGATGTCAGGTGATCTATTCTTTTTGCTTTCATCTTGTATGATAGCATGCTTTTTTTTTTTTTTTAATCTAAAAGATGTTAGCCTCTAAATCTGTTGAGATTGGGCATTTGATGATCTGTTGTTAGAAACACAGCGATGGAAGTCATGAGCGCACAGTCCTGAACAGTTGTTGTAGTAGCTCTGTGCCTATTTTGAGCACTACATTCTAACTCAGTGAGTTTATTTAAATTTATTTGTAACATGTTATAATCTTAAATATTAAAATTCTTTGCTTAGTTCTTCTGTTGCGGTTTTTGAAGACTCTGCTGGGAGAGAGAGAAAGGATAGACTTGGTCAGCTAAATCAACTGTTAGAACAACATCAGGTAGGATTCTTGGTATATTAAAGTTCTACTGTTCATTACATGACCTGTATGAAAATTGATGTCTAATTCCTAGCTCTTTGCTAAGAGTGACTTAGTTTGGAACATTTATTAATGTTAATTATTTTTAAGTATATTGTAAATTATCAACTTTAAATAGTTCTCAGACTAGCAGAACAGATGAAACATGGTGTTCTGCAAATTTGTCCTCTGTTTGGATTATTCTGTGCCTAGTAAGGAGCCTGTCAAAGCTCTGCCGCACAAGTGCAGAATTGTTGGTGTTTCTTTTCTCTGTAGCTTCAGTAGAAGTTGTGCCTTTTATTGCTGTCTGTTCTTTTCAAGTGTGGATTCTAATTTGGTCCCTCTTCTATTTATGCACCTATTTCCATGTACCTTATTGTAATTTAAGATCTTGACCTCTTTGCTCTCCTTCTTTGAAGCTAATTAAGAGTTTCAAAAAGGAATTTTCATTTTTTTGCTTTAGATTTTTATATTTACTTTTTAAATTAGTAGCATCTTTTAAGTGAAGGATTGAGAGCTCATGCTGTCTAGTGTATGTCTTGTCTGCTTTTCATTAGAAAATCACATAAACCTGTGAGTTAGAAATGAGAAATGTATACATCACTCCTTTCTTCTTGCTGCAATGTGTTACCTAGCTGAGTATGAAACTGTGTTCTTGGATTATTGCTTCTAAGTTATGTGGTGTGTTTAGAAGGGCACTTTCCCCTTTATTATACTTGCAAACAGCTCCTGAAACTCATATCTGCCTGGTGGCATGGTTCTGGAGTGTATCTGCCTTAAGGGACTCTGCCACTCCAGTAGCAGAACTAGAAGCAGGAACAGAGCATAACCAGATATGTGCACAGCAGGCAGGTGCATTATAATGCAGTTCATGTAGTGCTCTCATTGAAAAATTCAGTTGAAAGCATGATTTCCTCAAAGCTGAAGGTGTCTTTCTACCACGTTCCTTATGTAGGAAGAACTTGCCTGTTTGCAGGTGCAACTTACAGAACAACACAGACATGAATTAGATTCCTTAAAGTTTTCCCTTGGACTTCAATATAAGGAGGACCTAATGAAAATGAAGATGGATCTTTCAGACAAATATAGAACAGAAATTGAGGAAATGGAAAGACAGCATTGTTTAGAACTTGAGGAGCTCCGTGCCCAACTTTCAGAAGAACATATAAAAGGTAAGATGATCTGGCAGGCTGGGGAATGAAACGATAAGCTGCTGTCTGGCTTATATTTTTCTTTAAATATTTAAAAGCTTATCTGAAGAAGTTTTCAATTTGTAATTTATTAGTTTAAACTGTGGGGAACACTTAACACATGTTAATCCCTGGCACTGAGCACTTTGCCTTTTTGACTTTTATGGGCATGTTGAGTTGCACTTCTGAAGATGTGGTGACTTTAAATAGATTATTCTGTAGTAAAATCTACTGCAACTGCAACTACTGCAAACTTTTTTCGTTTCTTTTTTTTTCTTTTTAGAAATTACCAAACTGCGCTTGCGGAGTGCTCAAGATGCAGCACGTCAAGTTGAAATGGAGGTGGCTGAGCGAGTGTCTGTGCTGGAAGAAGAGCACAGGACTAGGCTCTCTCTCCTCCACTCTGAGAAACAGTATGTTGCAGAGCTTTTGGAAGAAATAAAGCAATTAAAGGAAGAGATCACTAAACAAAAAGATTTTTCTGTGCAGAACGAAAAGCATCTGAAAGAGGAAATGGAAAAGGTAATTGGCATTACCGTACTGTTTTGTTTAGAGTTGGTTAAGCTCAGATCTGTTGAGAAGGCCAAGGGAGAGATGGGCAGCACTTTAAAAGTGCCTAGTTCAGTGACAGTAGCTTCAGCTTTAAGTGGACTTGCATGGATACACACGAATATTTAAATATGGGTCTGAAGTTCAGAGTACTTCAGTGTTAAATGCTTAGTTTCTCTGCAGGTGGACTTTTTTAAGAGCATAGATGTTGTGGGAAGGCAAGTGGTTCAACGGTTGATCCAGTCCACCTTTTATATTGACATGGGTCAAGCATATGTATACCACTCCAATATAGGCATGTACAAAAGGTCATCATCCTGAACATCTCCCTGCACCACACTGTAGTGTCCCAGTGTGAAACTGAGATGATGCACTTGCATGCTATGACATGTCATGTGGAGAATTCAGCAGAAATCACTGTGGCAGATGGAAAAAGCCCCACTGCTAGACACGTTCCCTCTAAGAAATTTCTGGCTTTCATAGGACTGTCTTTTGCAGCAGATAACCATGTGTTTACAGACCATTTTTTGAGGGAAGAAGGAATTGAATAACAGATTTCTGTTTCGCTTTGCTTGTTGTAGCTCTTGTACCTTCATTGTCCAAGTCTGAGTTGAGAGAGTTGTGCAGAAAGGGGCCTGGGGGTGCTGGTGGGCAGCAGACTCACACAGGAGCCTGCAGTGTGCCTGGCAGCCAGGAGTGCCCCTTGCAAAATTTTTCATGGATCGTGTTTTAATCAAAATCTGGTGGGGTTTCCCTTTTTTTCTGTCTCTCCATATAGGTTGCAGCATGAATGAATGCCTAATATTTGTTCAAAACAATCCTTCCAAGTGAAAACTGAAAAGTATACTTCATACTGATGCTCCGATGTGATCCCTTAGTTTTTAATTTTCTTTTAAAAGATGACCTTTTTGTTTCCTTATTTGACTATTTATTTGTTTACCTGTTTACTTCTAGCGTATTTTTAGAGTATTTTCTTGCCTTTTGTTGTTTAGCAATCGTTTGGTGCTTTCACTTCTGTTTTAATGCTACATGCTTTTTACATTACTTCTATGCTATGTGCCAGATAATGGTCTTGGGCACTGCGTATAAAATACCACTGGGATGTATGAGGAGAGGAAAGACTTAAAAGGGATTTTTAGTCATGTGCAGTATAAATACTGAAGATGCCCTTAACTTTATAAGTTGAAGTTGCTGAAATGAAGAAAAGCGGCCCCAATAGAAGATGGCATAGAGTACCATATTAATTCTAGAGTTTTCCCTGGAGTTTTTTCTTTACCCCAATTAATTCTTAATGGTGGAGCCTTACTTTTATTTTGGATTATGACTTCACTGTGAGAACTGAATCTCTCCAAGACCCTAAATGCTTGAGAATGTTCCCTTCACACACTTCAGTTTGGTTGTGGTATTTTATGTGTTTTTAATAACTGTGTTCACAGGAAAAATATAAAATTGCTGAGGAACACCAGAATAAATTGAGGGAAGCCAGAGAAGAAATCCAGAAAATAGAGACTATTTACAGAGAAAAAGAGAGGAAATGGAAATGTGAAAGTGAGGACCAGAGAACCCAAGCAGAAGAGAAGTTATCATCATTGTGTGTAGAACTGCAAAACAGAGTGGAATATGAGAAGCAGAATTTACAAAAGGAGTTTGAACTTCGTGAAACTGAAATGCGTCAACTTCAAGATCACCAAGCTGTCAAAATTCTAGAATTGGAGAAGCTGGTAAAAGAACAACACAACAATTTACAGCAACTGGAAGACAGCCTTGCAAGTATACAGGCTACGTGGAAATCTCCAGAGCAATATGACAGTGACCTGCAAGCTGCAGAAGCACACATGGCAAAAGAAATGGAAAAGGCCATACTTTGTCTGCAGGAAGAAAGTGCACTGAAACTTATGGAAGCACAAAACAAGTAAGTTATGAGTATTTGAGCACATTTGCTTACCAGTTCAATCATTTTATGGCTGTTTTTTCTTATTTTAAACTTAAAGGGTAGTAGTGATGTAGGTTTGTCACTTGATGGCACTAGCTAACCTATGTGTAAAGCTTACTCTCCCAAGCAACAGTAATGCTGTCCATTATGGTTTACTATAGAATTTTGCTTCATGTAAGTGTGTTTAGTCTAGCAAATCAAACAAGGTGTAACATACAGAACTTGACTACAGCTAAGAATACAATGCACAGCTGAAAATTGCATATGAGCAGTGGAGGGGGAAATGTTGTAAAACATGTGAGTGGGAAAATTCTTTAA
The DNA here is from genome assembly GCF_017976375.1 of Cuculus canorus. NCBI lineage: Eukaryota > Metazoa > Chordata > Aves > Cuculiformes > Cuculidae > Cuculus > Cuculus canorus. The sequence continues at coordinate 35,373,921 of NC_071406.1, read as the reverse complement.
ATCTTTTTCAAGTGTTTTCAAACAATTCAAATTAATTTGAGCGCGTGTTTCCTGGTGAATGAAGCTTTTATTATCCACTGAATGCTGAGACTGATGGGTTATGTATGGTATTCCTCAGTTCTTAGACGTGAAGGTTGTAACTGCTCAGTTTTTCCTTCCCTTTCTACCCACATTTGGTTTTAGTGTATTAAAGGAAATATTCAAATGACTACACATTTATATTTACATGCATTGCTTTAAATTTACCCCTTCTTTCCTCCCCAAACATACGCTCATGGAATAAGATTGGGGAAATAAGTACAGTAAGAAAACGCTGAAAGCAAGAACTTAGTCTTTAAATAACCAATCACTTCTTAATTATTGGTGTCTGTATCCAAAAGTGCTATAGTTAATGATTACAGTAAATTGCAGCATTTCAAATTGCAGCCCCCAGGTTATCCCACGTGTACTTCCACAGTAGTTTTATGTCTCAATCTTAACCAAGTGGTTTGGAAGATGTTTCTTATGACAATTTGTTTGCTTGGAGGCAACACATGTGAGATGTTGGCAATGTGTATGTGGTGTCCTAAATGCCCTCAGATGGTATTATTTTCTCAGGGAGACAGTGACTGCTGTTTGCATGCTGCTTTGTATGATTGAATAATTTAGTAGAGATGATAGTCTACCTAGTAGTAACCAGATACTACCAAGTAACGTTGCATAAACCTTTAATTATGTGGCTATGAAATCATCTTTGTGGGTTGCTTTGCTCTGTATTCAAAAACTCTGTATTTGAAACAAAGTAAGAGCTGTGAGGGCTAAGTATGGCCTACTTATTTTTCTTGATTATTATTTATTTTGATTAATTTTTTTAAAAAAAATCTTTTTGACAATATTCTCGTAATGTTCTTGGAAATGATAGGTTTATGGAGGAGCACAAAGATATGACTCAGAAATTTACCACTGAGCAAGAGATTCTACTCCAAGAGCTGAAAAAGAAACATGTCAATGAACTGGAACTCCAAAGTCAGCAGTTAGAGGAGAAGCATAAGCAGCAAATTGTGTGTCTTACAGCTGAGTTTCAGGCAAAGCACCAAGCTGAAATTGAAACACTTAAATCTACTCTAGAAAGTAAACAGCGGAGTCAGCTTGAAGCTCGTGTTGCTGAACTGCAGACAAAGCACCAGGCAGAAATTGACGAGCTGGAAGCTAAACATTTATCAAATCTCGATTCCTTGGAGTCCTCCTACCTATCTGAAATTCAGAATATAAGAGATGAACACAGTCAGGCTCTTGAGAAGCTGCAGTTGCACCACACAGAACAGCTCCGTGAAAAGGATAAAATGCATCAAGCACTCTTGGCTCAGGAGACAGAGATGTTAAAATTAAAGCATGCTGAAGAACTTGAGCTTTCCCAAAATAATTTGAAAATTGAGCTAGCTACTGCTCATGTGGAAAAACTTAGAGCCATGGCTGTTGAAGCAGAAGCAGCTCATAAGGTAAGTCAGAAAGAAAACTTGGCATTAAAGGTGCAATTTCATGGTGCGTTCTGGCAGATCACATTTTCTTGGGGTGTATTTCCACAGCCTCCTTTGTGCCAGCACTAACACTTGCGTGTGGTTGTAGTGCGAGCTGAAATAGGAAACTGAAGCTAAAAATTAAGTCCATCCGTCACTGTTCTCCCTCCCCAAATGCTCAGACTAGTAAGTTTTCTATCTCAATGTGTGGAAAAGGTACAAATAAAGTAAAGTAAGTAAATATTATTAAACATAATTCAGCTTGGAAGGTTTCAATTTTTTTGTTTTGGCTCAGAGCTTTTCTGCCTGATAGAGTTCCCATGTAATTCTTCAGAAGTGAATAGAACAAAGTAAATGTGATTCTGTAGGTTAAACTACATCTCTAGGAATCCAAAGATCGTTCCTAATGGCACAGTCTCAAGAGGAAGAGTAGAAGAAAGGTATCTGTAAAGGTCCCAGATGAGGACCTTCAGGACCTTTAACAGAAGTCCATAGTTTTACTCTTGATAGGGCAGAGTTGTGAGTGCTTGTAGAGTTCACATGGGTGAAAAAATGATCCCAAGTCTTCTTCAAGTCAAAGACATAAGCAGGCTTAGCTCATTGCTAAAACTTCAGAGTCTTCCAGAGAGATGTATGGTTTTTCAGACTTGTCTGTCACTGTGGCCACTTCCCAAACTTAGGTTATATGTGGTGTCTATGCCCACAAAGGCTAAGAGGAATATCTTGTGCGGGAAAAGGTGGATATTTTTCTTCTGTCCTGTCTTTTGTATTCTGCATTTTGATTGTTCTTGAGTGCAAAGAACTTCAAAAACAAAAAGTTGCCTGGCAGAGAAGGACCTGGGGGTGTTGGTTTACAGCTGGCTGAGTATGAACCAGCAGTGTGGCCAAGAAGGCCAGTAGCGTTCAGGCTTGGATTAGACATCATGGCCAGCAAAACCAGGGAAGTAATTGTGCCCCTGTACTCAGCATTGGTGAGGCTGCACCTTGAATGCTGTGTTCAGTTTTGGGCCCCTCTCTACAAAAAAGACACTGAGGTGCTGGAGGGCATCCAGAGAAGGTCTGTGAAGCTGGTGAGGCAGCTGGAAAACAGATTTGATGAGGAGCAGCTGAGGGAAATGGGTTGTTTAGGCAAGAGAAAAGGAGGCTGAACAGAGGCAGACCTTATCACTGGCTACAGCTACCTGAAAGGAGGTTGTAGTGAGGCAGGTTCTGATCTCTTTTCCCAAGTGACAGGTGACAGGATGAGAGGAAATGCCCTCAAGTTGCACCAGGGGATGTTCAGGTTAGACATCCAGAAAAATTTCTTCACCAAAAGGGTTCTTGGGCACTGGCAGAGGCTGCCCAGGGAGGTGGTGGAGTCGCCATCCTGAAGGGATTTGACAAATGAGTAGACGAGGTGCTCATAGATATGATTTAGTAGTGGACAGGTATGGTTGGACTCGATCTCAAAGGTCTCTTCCAACCTAGTGATTTTGTGATTGTTTTGATGGCGAGTTAGGTCATGGATTGAGGAAAAAGCAGGGGATTTACAAAACTTACTAGACAGGAAAAATAAACCCATTACGATGTTATAGAGAGAGGTTTTTTGTATGTGTGCTCATTGTCCATTGTTCCTCTTTGCTTAAAAGACTGATACAGCAGAACACTAGCTTTACAAATGGCTTACAAAAACGTTTGTACTTACTTTTTTTGCTTTCCTTTTTAATTAATGCTTACACAGGATGACTTGAGCACAGCTCTTCAAAATCAAAGGGCTTTGCTGGAAGAAGAAAAACGTCTGGCCCTGGATATATTGCGTGAGGAAGTATTGCATATGGAGGAAAAGCATAGAAAAGCCCTCCAAGAACTCCAGGATCTTCATGAAGCAGAAATTGAGAAACATAAGGAAGAATACTCCAGGGAGCTGGAAAAAGAATTGGGGAAACTAAAAGCACAGCATGAACATGAACAAGAGGTCAGAATGTTGCTAATATGTAAACCCAAAATAAGCCATACTTTAACATACAGTAAATTAGAGTTTTATTAATCTCAGAAGGAAGGCTGTGTACCTAGATGGTTTTGGATTTTTTTTTAATAGTGCCAGTAGATAAGAAGAGACAAAGTTAATATTTTTAAGCCTTGCTTTGTCTGAAAGGATTTAAAAGAATTAATATATTTATTATTATTATTAATTTTTTGCATTTAAATCCATATGCCCTCTTTATTGCAGGAGTGCACTTGCTTTCTTCTGAGTTCCTGCCATATTTAATTCAAATTTTTAAAGCTGCTTTATACAGAACTAATAGGTAATAAATTAGGTAATCAACCATTTGTGGAAAGTAACTGCTCACCTCAAGCTTTTATAAGTGAGCAACACGTTCTAACATTAATTTATTTTTTCTTATAGAAATAGTAGTAGCTAATATTTTTCCAAATATATGTTTTTCAGTAAGGCTTTGAAATCTTCCTTCTTGCTCTTAGAGCTTTACATTTTCTTCTTGTTGAGAATGTTTATATGTGAGCTTGTTGATGTTTACTTTCATAGTGAAGGCTAAACATTTGATCATCTACACTAAATTCTCTTTAAACATTGAAATGAAATAAGATCTTCTATTTATTCAGTCTTTTATAGAATGTGACTTCTGTTGATAGAAGCAGCTGCAAGTGATTTAAGACTTATCTCTTTTCTATATTATATTAGAAGTCACAAGCAAAACCAACTTTATTCAGCTATAACCGAGCAACATATAATCAAATGACTTTTGCTTTTTGAGTTACTAATTTGAAAATTGGGTAGCTTGCTAAATAACTCGATAATCACTGCTGCAACTTTGGGTTACTTGGTACACCTCACAAAAAACATTTGAGCTTGAGGACATCTGTGTTCTTTTGGGCTGTAAGGCCTTAGAGGTGGTAGTGGTTTCCAGCTGGCTGGAATGCATGGCAAACTCTCTACTTTTGAAAGAATAGCTTGTCGGGGGAGTTAGTTGTGGGAAGTTCTCATGATGATTAATTTTTTTATGACTTTTATCGGAACAGAGAGAAATCCTGTTTCTAGGATTTTTTTTTCCCCTTAATTGTAACGTTTTGGCTAAAATATTTTACATTACTTACTTGTCTGCAGATGTATGCTTCTGCATCAGCCTCTGAAGTAGAAGCTGTGCGAACAGCTCTTCTGGCTCAATTTGAGGAGATAAAATTGAAGCAACAGCTTCAGTTCCAGGAGGAGATTGAGCTGCTGAAATGTCAGTCGGAGGTACTGCTTGAACAGCAGATTGCACAGCTGAAGGTAGGGTCTGGTAAAATGAACTTCAGAGCACGCACTGGTAGCATGTTTTTCTGAAACCATGGTCTTTGAAACAATGCAGTGTTCTGTAAGCAGTTGTGGAATTGACTACAGGGCTGTCTTAAAATCCTGAATAGGTTATGAAGTGGTGTCCTTCAAACAAATCTAGAAAAAAAAAAAAAAGTAGTAAGTATTTACTCTGAGCAAAAGTCCTTGTGTACGTTTGTGTTCACTTTGTCATTTTAAACTTTTTTCTTCTGGGTGTCAGCAGAGACTGACCTTGGGCCCTCTCTTGTGTACCGTGCTTGGGTGAATACCGCAAAAAACGTGTTATCTAAGCTTTTACCAAGTGTATGGTGACAGTAAGCACTTTGTGGATTAGATTTTCTTTGTAGTTGTTCTTAATTTCTGCTTTCTTGGGTCCATCATTTGAGTTCATCTTGATAACTTAATTTTATTATTATACTTTATTTATTATTATACTTATTCCTGAAAATTATATTTGTTTGGCCTTGTGTACAATGTAGTAATTGCCTATCATTTTCTGAGTCTTGTGCAAAATGTCTTCATTGGTTAGGTGTCAAGCATGTGTCAAGCTATAAAATGAATGGAGAAGACATCTTGTGTCAGAAGAGAGGAAAACTCACCAACACACTGAGAGCAGTGCTTACATTCATCTCACTGTCATTGTACTGAGCATGGGTTCAGCTCAACTTTTTGAGCAAGAATAACTTGGATTAGATGAAATAGCTTCTCCTTATTTGTTTTGCCTTGAGAGATATGAACAGATCCTTACTGTTCCTGTCACTGCCCCAGCCTAAGGAGGGACTTGTAACAGTTTTGCAAACCTCTAAAACTGGATGCTGCAGACATGCAGAAATTTCTCCTCTTTCTTGCCTCTGGCCCACTGTGGAGTCCAGGTCATTGTTGACCTCTCTTTTTCTGGTACAGCTGCCCTCTGAAACGGAGGACACAAGTGCATCCTGAAAAGCTGCTGGAGGCATATCAGGCGTTCCTGTCCTCAGCTGAGCGCCATGGAAAGTAGGACCAGACTGACTGTTGCGCATATATCCCAGAAGTGATTCCTGCTTTTCTCTCTCTTGTGCTGCCTAGCTGCTTTAATTGCTGAGTAGCATTTGGAACACCAGAAACTTCTCTTCTTGTTGAAATTTTGCCAGAGGCCGTTCTACTACTGGTACAGCTGAGCCTGTAGGTTTTTTTTTTCATTAACTTGATGAGTCAGAAGAGACTGACTGTAGTTTGCAGTGTCAGGCTGAGCTCTGATACAGGTTTTCACAATGAGCCTTCCCCTGCCCACTTCTTTCATGCATATTTATGAGGTTGTCTTCATGCCAGCCAGTTTCCTCGCTTTATACCCCTTGCCCCCCCCAAGCAGAGTTTAGGTGTTCAGAGTTCCTTTCTGCAGTCTGACGTACTGTGTTAGTGGATGCACTGTTTCTGAGAAGAACAGGCAGGCTGCTGTAGAGACTTAATACACAAGCTTACTGTGCTGTCAAGGGAAGTCCTCATACTTCTTTGTGTCTGTTCATTTCTATCTTGCTGACTACAAAGCACTCTGCTGTGGATTCTGGGTAGGAGTTAGTATTGCTATTCCCAAAGTGCCAGTGTTTTTCTTGATTTTGGCTATGACAGACCTTATGGTCTCATCAAGCAGCAAGTAGTGCTCACTTTGAGGAACTGGTAGTGGATGTGTTATTCTGTTCAGTGCAAGGACTGACTGAGTCTTCCACAAAGGATCCAGGACAACCAGGTGACTTCATACATACTGAAATTTTATTTCATGTCTCAGAAAAAATTGGGTTTTTTTTACTTACCAATAAAAAAAAAAAGGCAGCTACCTCCTTGGAATGTATTTACTTTCATAGATTAAATTACATGTGTTTAGGTTTTTTTATACTGTGATCAGGAAGACTTATTTACCAGTTCTGGTGTTGCAGAAACAATTACTTCCCTTTAGCCTCATTGGGCAGGGATCCCAGGACCTTGTTTCACCTTGTTACAGCCTGCTTTTGACACTAGTAGTGTTGGGGCCCACCTCGACCTACACAGTTGAAGAGGGAGAGTAAAAAAAGCATTCTTCTGATATCTCTGTGGCAAATCGGAGACTGACAAATCTCCCAGGGTAAATTCAAATGCACTGTTTGTTTTGGACACAGCCAAAATCACAAAACAGATGCTCGGGTGCACTCTGAGTGGCAGCTTCTCAAAGTTGCAAAACCAGATCCCAGTCTGTTCAGATTACAATCTGATACCTAGAACACAGCCAAGGTTGCTAAACTAACTACAACGCAACTCAGATTTGATCCGATATGCCATAGTGCCAAGGAAAAGAAGGTACAGTAAGATACGTCAGTGAAGGAGAGAGAAAGAAATAGCTGGGGAAAAGAAAAACTATTGCCACTCTAGTGGGGCACAGTGATTCCTCACGAAAATGTGGTCCATCTGGCAGCAACTGCTCCAGCAGCAATTCTTGAGAAACATGTAGTCCTGTAGTTCTTCAAGCCAGTCGAGCAGCAGCGCTTTTTCAGGCCAGTTCCATGGAGCAGTGGGCACATGCACTGTGCCTTCTTGGCAGGGGCCCTGTTTGTAGGGCAAGTCCATCCCTGTTAGCAGGTGGGGGTAGTCTTGCTGTGAACGTTTGCAGTTGTGGGGTGGGGAAGGGGGAGTAGCACCTGCTGCAGCCCCCCGGGTTAACCAGGAGCCACAGAAAATCCCCTCAAACACATGCAGCCCTGCAGTCAGACAATGTTTGAGACGTAACAAGTATAGAAGTTGGACTTTACAGGCCTCTGTCCTGTGCTGATAGAGAGGGGCAGTCTAAGAATCCCTCCTTTCAGAGTGCTTTAGACACCCTGAAGTAAGTGACATCCAATTTAATAGCTTCTAGATCATTTAGCCATATAAATCTACCTTGCAGATTGTCATTTTTTTTCTGGTAAATCACTCCTGTATGGAACTTGGTCCTGTGAATGCTTGCAGTTACTAAAAGTGGCTTCTGTCCATCTCTGTCCTGACTTGTCCATCTGTTTTCTGTTCCTCATCAATATCTGGGCAATCTGAAATGACTCAGGTCTCAGTGAACCTATTCAGGTATTTCATTTACCTACTTAACTATTTTTAAATCATAGTTTTGCATAACTTTGTTGACTGAGAGTGTTAACTGTGTAATTTACGGCTATTTTATCTGAGACACAAGGTGTGTACATTTAAGGAAAAAAAAAGGTGGAGGAGGGTTTTGGTTGTAGGGATTTTGGGGGTTGGTTTGATGGTGTTTTTTTTTTGTTTGGAGTTGTCTCCTCCTACCCCCCAGTAAATCGAAATATGTGTGACTTATGCAGGATGAATTTGAATCTGAAAAAAAGGCATCACTACGTGACAAGGAGCAGATGTTGATTCAGGAAAGGGAGATGGCACAGGCTGCTCAGCAAAAGGAGCAGAAGATGTTATCAGCCCAGCTACAGGAAAAAGCAGCAATAATTACCCAGGTGTGTGGAAAATATTTTGAGCATATATTGTAAGTACTCTTGTGGTTGTATTTTAGCACAGTGCTCTCACCTTTCTCAAGATGTGCATGGGGGGATTGTGTGTATAATTCTTGTGATCCCTGATTTTCAAGGTGTAATCTTTAATGGGCTTAGTTGGATTGCTACAGCAGTAACATGGAAATCAAAACAGGTAGCAGCTTGAAAATGGTGTTCAGCCTTCTCTTGGAGAAATTAATTCTGCTTTATAAGAGAAGGTTACATGTTTACTTTTTTGTTGTCTGTATACAGATGCTGTCTGCATCTATGTTTTTTTTGGTCAAGAAAACATTGTTATAGTAACTTTTGTTAGGGCAGCTAACCCATAACATGAAGGAAGTGAGATGGGCGAATGGGAATTTTGGATCCAGAAACAGCAAAGATAATATTCATTTGCCAAACAAACGGAAGTCTTATGTCTCCTGGAAAGCAAGTATCTAAGTTGAATCTAGGTTAGCCAGAAAGATTTAGAGAGGGAACAGTTTGAAAAAGGTGTCTTCTAGGAAGTTTAGCAATGTCGCATTCTTTTTCAGTAATTAAAATAATTTTGAGTTTTCAAAATAGAAGATAAGCTCAAATGAAACATCCATGTCTTCTCTCAGGAAGCTTCTTCAGGGAGCTCTGACCAAAATGTAAGTTTGGTATATTGGACTGTTCTGGTAGGCTCTTATATATTCAGTGGGAAAACCGGGAGTGACACTAAGAATTTCCCCCCCTGGATAGAATGTATTATTGTTTCCTACTCTTCATACAGGATTTGATGGGGAGTGAGAAAGCTGGCAGGGGAGCAGAATGTTTTCCATTCCTTGCAATTTCCCTTACAGATAGATATTTTGACTAACTTGTTGGCTTACTATTGAGACAAAATTTCTAGCAAAATAGTACTGACCTTTTTCAGCAGCAAAGTCTGAGGGTCAGGAGTAGATATAAGCATACATATAAAAATAAAGATATATATTTATTAATGGAATGGAGATGTCTTCTGAACATATGTGTATATATATATGAGGAGAGAAGGAATTTTCCTAGAAACGTGTTTTCAGGCAGAGCTTATAAAGCAAAGAAGAAAATTGGCCAGTACTGATGTTACTGGATAAGGTTGCTGTTAAGGTTTGTGTGTTACAGTGTAAAATTTATGCTAGGACATTGCTTTGTGTCTTTTAGGCGTAACAAGGAAAGCAAGCTATGAGCAAACAAAATTATGACACAAAGTTTTTACAAGCTTTTTGCATTGCTTCTATGTGCTGAGGCTGATTGCAGGGGAGGCAGCTCCCGAAGTAAAATCAGCATCAGAAAAGAAGAACTAAAAAAAATAACTATTCATTTTTAGTGTTTCTGCTTTCTTTCATTTCTAGTATTTGTGGGAGCAAATCTGCGTAACAGCAGATGATGATTTTGTGAATCTATACAAAGTGATGAAGGGTAAAATCTTTGGGTGAAGTTCATAGTTTAAGCAAAATTGTAACTTTGTTGCATTGTTACTGTATTTTGCACAGCTGGAAAAGAAAGTGGAGTCTTTGAACTGTGAAATAGAGGAGACCAACTCTGAACTGGAGACACTTGTTCAGCGACGAGACAGAGAAAACCAAGAAGAAGGGAATTTGGTAGCCATGTTGAGAACTGATATTGAAGAGTCCAAGAATGAAAGGTTTGTACATCTTGGGTTATATGATGCTCAGTGGTTGGGGTTTTGTTTGCTTGTTTTCTTACTTTTCATGAAGAAATGGGTAACTAGGCAAAATTAAGTCAGCTCAGATTAACAGTGTATGATGAGGATGTGTTGGCTTTATTTGCAAGTTTCCTTGAGGGTTTTTATCACCAACTTATCTTGACGTGGAGAGCAGGAGAGAGGTTTCTTCCTTTTTTTCCTTGTAGTCTGATGAAGACTTTAGGGGTTTCCACTGGCTATAATCTTGGAAAAAGCTAGGAAATGAAAAAAGCTTCTTGGTCATAGAAACCTTTCAGCACAAGGTAGATTGGTTTGATATGTCATTGGAAAGTGCGAGTCGGAGAGAAGCTGTTGTGCTCAATAAGCTTCTAGAAGAATCCCCTCTCTCAGCTTTAAGAAGCTTGCTTACTGTTTCTCCTAAAACTAAAATATTTTCATAAATATAACTTCTATTGTTTCCTCTGCCAGAACTCCCCTACTTGTTTTGTTGTCACAGATAGTGTAGTAGTAAACATTTTATCCCTGCTGGTGCTTCCACAAATGCGGAAGCCTGAGATGCTTGTGACTGCAGTATGAGATCTCTCCATCTACTTGTGGAGAAGAAAAAAGGTTTTTTTGCGGAGCCTGCTGTGTGAAAATGCCCTTAGGTTTTTTTGTGAGTTGTCGCAGTCATCTTCAGTGATAACTGTCAGATTATGGCAAGATATCCGTTTCAGACTGTCAGTTTTTTAGTAAGTTCGAAGTGTCTTTTCATAGAAGTGCATGCAATTTTTGCAGTGTTCTATATGCTTTTAATTTATTTCCTAGGAAAAAAATGCGGGAATCTTATCAGCATCTTTTGAAATTGCTTATGGAGTTGGTGAAGGCTACAATAGCTATTGAGGACCTTATCTGTAGCAGGATTGGTCTTTGCCTTAATGACAGTCTGGCTTCTAGAGATTCTAGAGAAAGTCAGAGTATTATGGAAGATATGGGATTTCTTCAGTATTTCAAAGCCAAAGAAAAGCATCACCTAGAAGAAGGTGAGTACAAATCTGCATAACTGGATGTAGTCGACACATGTTCTTGAAAAATGCCTTATTTCCTTTTATGTGGATCAGGTTCAGAAAGGGGGAATTTCTTGCAGCAGTGTTTTCTGTATCTCTTTCAAAGTTGCTCCATACTTAAGAGACTATCTATCAGTGTTCTAATTCTTTTAATGTTGTTGGAAAAGGCTGACTGGACTAGAGGGCTGGAATGATGAACTTGGTGAATGCAGTGTTTCAGGCCCTGATGTATAGCACAAGATTTCCAGATGTTGTGAAAGACTGTCTTGGTTCGTCATTGTGGAGTTACTAATGTGTACAAGTTTTCACCTTGTAATACATATTCAGGACCGTGCAATGTCACTGTCTAATGACAGTTATCTGAGTGTTCAGTTGTGTGTTTTCAAATAGCTTGCTTGTTTTCAGTAGATGAGTTCCTTGATGAAACTGTGGCAGAACACAACCAGCTGTCTCCAGTGACTGATGAGGGGTCTGACTTGAGCCAACACTTATGTGAAAGTGTTTTTGCAAAGCCAGAATTGGCATGTGAAAATGAAGAAATGATACTGAAAATTGGTCATCGTTTGCGCACTGCAGTGGAGAGACTTCTGGAACTGGTTACAGAATCAACTAAACAAGTAAACCTTTTTAATCTGTATAGATGTATAATTATACTGAATATGTGAAATCTGTTTTATTGCTTCTGTTGTTTAGTACCCTATAGGATTGGCAACTAAAAAGAAACAGATTTTGCCTGAATACATGACAAGTTACCAGTATAGGGAGGCATGTGCATCCCTGCTTCTTACAATGAAGATTTTGCCCATTTTTGATAATTTCTTAATAAATGAGACTTTAGCAACTTTGTTTTCCTTCTAGCAGATCCTGTAGGAAGGGTATAGGTTGGTTGCCTTAAGTAAATTTGAAGTAGGTTTTTAGATGCATTTAGTAACTTCAGGAGACCAAGAGTTAGGGAGTTTTGAGGGGCTTTTATTAGACTTCACATCATTGCTTTTTCAACATGGGTAAGCAGGTTCAAGAAAAATCATGTTAAAATGTTTGGGAATATGTAGATAGCAGCAAGCAAACATCCTTGCAATTTTATGCTGCTTAATTCTGATAAAAGGAGCTGAACTCAATATCGTGGAAGAATTTTAGTATTTCCATAGTGAGTTTTGCAGTGTCCTATATATTCAGCTTTGTGAAGAGAAGTTATAAATCTGAGGTAGATGCCAGTGAATTGTATGCATATAAAAGATTGAATTTAGTCCTATGGTAATTAGTTTGTTGAGTAAAGAACCCCCTAATTAAAGAGAAAATGTGAAGAGAAGGAATATATCTGAAATTCATCTTCTCATCAGGTGTTTTATGCAACCAAGAGATAAGTGTCTATGTGCAATGTATATTTACCATCTTAAAAAAAAAAAAAAAAATCCCTCCTTGAATGAGAGGCTTAAACTTGTGCTTTTGGGTGCCGATGCCGATTCTGCTAACATGTAGCTGCCTTTTAGTTAAAGCACTAGCCCAAGCTGTGGCAAGTCTATATTCTAGGTCAACTTTGTCAGCTGTATTCAAGCATACTTTTCTTACATCTGTGAAAATTTCTTTCTATCAGGATAAGCTAAATATAAACTAAAAGGGAACGGGGCTGCTCTATTCCTTTTCCTTGAACTTGAGACGTTGCATGAAAGAATGCGAGACACACTCTCAGGCAACTGGTACCATACCTTGGAAACCTGATGATGTATTGACTTTACTGTCTGATAGACATGTCTGAATCTCTGAAGTATTTAAGTGCAAGTATGCCTTGAATTTCAAGTGGCTCAGGAAGTATCAAGCTGAGTTGTGCCTAAGTAAGATTTGTTGCAAAAATACAGGTACAGGGAGTCACCAAAGTGTCCTGGGGGTTTGAACAATGTCAACCTAGTACTAAAACGAAACTTCAAAACCTGCATCTTAATGCATAATTGTTATGCAATATTAAGAGGTACTTTGTTTAAATGTCTGTAGTATTATTACTTTGCATGTGCATCCAAGATCTGATGCTAGGGGGAATTGTTTACTTCTAGCTAGAGAAAATGCATGAAAACCATGCACAATTTGAAGAAGAATTCAGCCGCCGAAATCGGGAAACTGCCCAAGTGGTTAGTCAGCACCAAGAACTAATGGAGTGCCTCAGTGAGGAAAGTGAGGCCAAAAAACAGCTGGCATTAGAGCTTCATAAAGCGGAAGGTAAGAAAATGAAACAATGAAACAAATAGGAAGAGATTTTGGTTTCATTTACTCCTTATTCCTCCAAATATCTATAAAGTGTCTTTTGTTGTTGATTTTCATGTCTATAATCGTTTTTTTGCCTTTCAGATTACTAAACTACTTGAAGCTTGCATCTTCTCTTGCAAGTCTACTACTTAAATCCCCATCAGAATTGCATTTCCCTGGGATGAGTGTGATATTTTTTAGTCCTATACTTATACAGTATAAATATATGCTGTAAGTATGTAAGGGTCATAACCCCATGCAAAACTACAGGCTTGGGGAAGAGTAGCTGGAAAGCTGTCCAGTGGAAATGGACCTGGGAATGCTGGTCAACAGCAGCTGAATGTGAGCCAGCAGTGTGCCCAGGTGGCCAAGAAGGCAAACAGCATCCTGGCTTGTATTAGAAGGTCTGGTCAGCAGGAGCAGGGAAGAGATCGTCCCCTGTACTCAGTGCTGGTGAGGCCGTATCTTGAACCTTGTGGGCCCCTCACTACAAGAAGGACATTGGGTTGCTGGAGCATGTCCAGAGGAGGGCAACGGAGCTGGGCAAGAGCAAGAGTCTGGAGCACAGGGGTTATGGGGAGTGGCTGAGGGATGTGGGGCTGTTTAGTCTGGAAGAAAAGAGGCTAAGGGGAGACCTCATCACTCTCTAAATCTCCCTGAAAGGGGGTTGTAGCAGGGTGGGTGCTGGTCTCTTCTGCAAAGTAACGAGTGATCGGACAAGAGGAAATGGCCTCTAGTTGCACCAGGGGAGGTTTAGATTGGATATTAGGAAAAACTTCTTCACTGAAAGAGTAGGGAAGCATTGAAACTTGCTGCCTAGGAAACTGATGGAGTCTCCTTCCCTGGAAGTGTTCAAAAACCATGTAGGTGTGGCACTTCAGGAGATATTCCCTCAAGGGTCTATACTGGGACCAATGCTGTTTCATATTTTCATTGATAATATAGACGGCGAGATCGAGTGCACCTTCGGCAAGTTTGCAGATGACACCAAGCTGAGTGGTGCAGTTGTTACACCAGAAAGATGGGATGTTATCCAGAGGGACCTGGACAAGCTGGAGAATTGGGCCTATGTGAACATCATAGGGTTCAACAAGGCCAAGTGCAAGGTCCTACACCTGGGTCTGGGTAATATGCAGTTTCAGTACAGGCTGAGGGACATCATGAATGAGAGCAGCCCTGTGGAGAAGAACTTGGGGCTGCTGGTTAATGAGAAGCTCGGCAATGTGTGCTTGCAGCCCAGAAGGCAAACCGTATCCTTGGCTGCATCAAAAAATTGTGTCCAGCAGGTTGAGAGAGTCGATTCTGCCCCTCTACTCTGCTGTTGTGAGACCCCACCAGGAGTATTTTGTCCAGTTGTGGAATCTTCAGCAAAAGAAGGATAGAACAGTTGGAATAGGTCCAGAGAAGGGTTATGAAGATGACTGAAGGGCTGGAGCACCTCTGCTATGAGGACAGGCTGAGAGAGTCAGGGTTGTTCAGCCTGGAGAAGAGAAAGCTCTGGGGAGACTTTAAAGTGACCTTGCGGTGTCTGAAGGAGGTGTTCCAAGAAAACCGAGGAGGGGCTTTTTACAAGGGCCTGTAGTAACTGGATGAGGCAGGATGGCTTTGAATTGGAAGGGGGAAGATTTAGATTAGACATTGGGAAGAGACTCTGCATGATGAGTGTCATGAGACACTGGCACAGGTTGCCCAGGAAAGCTCCTCCTCCCTGGAGGTGTTCAAGGCTGGGTTAGATGGAGCTTTGAGCACCCTGATCCAGTGGGAGGTGCCCTTGCCCATGGCAGGGGGGTTGGAACTGAATGATCTTTAATGTCTCTTCCAGCCCAAACCATTCTATGATTCTATCATTTAGTAGGAACAATGGTGTGGGGCTGAGAGTTGGGATTGATGGTCTTAGAGGTCTTTTCCAACCTTAATCATTCTATGATTCTGTACTTTTGACTGTGTGTGAAAAATACCATAATTACAGTGGTTTGCGTTCCTGCATGTCTAAACATGGGAGCTTGGATTGTTGAATAGAAGATATACTCCCAGTGTAAGTCATCCCATCTGTCTGACCTTGGAAGCATTCAGCATGAACTAGAGCAATATTGGGTGGTAGTACAGGCATAAAGAGGCTCTGTAATAAGAGACAGAAAGGCCAAGGCTGTTGATCTCAACACGATCACAGGCTGCATATCATCAGTCTATTGCCCTTTGTAAAGAGGTCTTCTCCTTTGTGTAGGAGAATCTTTGGTTTTCATGTCCTTCAAGCTTTTCTCCCTAATCATGGCATCTGCTTTTCATTCCTCTTCTCATATTCATTTGGGCTTTATTTGGCCTTTCTAAAATTCTGCTTTCTTTTTGTGACTCGTTCCTGGATTTCTTGGTCTCTGAATCTAACACTTGATCTTACTTTTTGTAGATTCTGTTTCTTCAGACTTCAGCCCCTCAGCACAGGATGTGTCCTGTGCTATGTTGTGGGGCGATCTCAGGCCATCAAGGCTTAGCAATCCCTATATATGATTCACATGTTTCGAGGCATTTTGTGACAAGGAAGCCTCATAAAATTGGTTAGAATATGTTAACTGGTAAACTTTATTCCTTAAGATACTTCAGAAAGCCTAGCTACGGTGTAAATTTAAGTAATCGTGCACAATTTGCTTTGTCATCTTCCATTGTTTGTGTAAAATTGTTTATTCATGTCTTCAAGCTGCATTTTTCCAATAGATAAGCTTGTCTACTGCTTTATTTGCATTCTGACTTGGGATTTTAGGAATTATCGAAGGCTATGTTGCAGAAAAAGCTGCATTGGAAGAGGCCTTAAATCTGAAGGAGGAATCTGAACGTCGCCTTGTTGTGGAGCTGGAGAATATGCGTGAACGCTTCCAGGAGCTAACCCAGGAGCAAGCAATTCTTGGTGAGGAGTGGGTATGACATTATTAGTGGAAAACAAAATTGTCTCTAGTCAGGGCACACTGCTATGTGTTTCAGTCTTTGATTGGATGACCTAGAGAGAAGCTTGGTCTGGTGCAGAGGTTAGCAAGGTCTTCCTCTAAAAGCAGAAAATAAAATAAAGCAGCTGGTTCTTGGATTATGAGAAGGGGAGCGCTGTTAGTGAAGACTACTGGTATAGTCTTGTGCTTAGTTAGAAAAGGGAAGCTCTGAAAAAGTAAGAGCCATGTATTAACTACAGGTAGGTAGTTGCAACAGATAATTAGCAGCAAGTTACTAACTGAAATGCTGTTCATTTGACATTGCAGTCATCAAGAAGTTGGAGCTTCCAAGGTTCTTGACTACTTCTAGGACAAAGGAAATAGTTTAATAATGATGGATGAAACAAATACTCATGGAAGATTATTGAATTATGAAAAAATGGTGGTGATGATGTGTATTACATGTACCTAGGCTTTTCCCCTGCTCCCCAGCCATGTCCTGGCAAAATACACACACGTGGTCAGTAAGGGTGACTGTGGAAAGGTTTTAATTATCAAGCTTAAAGTCTCTTTAGGTTTTTGAAGGAAAGTACATGGGTCCAAAAAGTTGAATGTGTAGCATTGTTGGAAAGGATAAGGTGAGGCAAGTATCTTCAACTTTTTATATAAGGATGACTCGCTGCAAGCCAAAGACAGGTGCTGAAATACCAAATGAAACTTGGTTAAGTAAGTGCAGTCTAAGTTCTCCACTCCCCCACTCCCTCAGCCCCCTAGAGTATGTGATATGTTGCATTCTGGCTACAGGGAGCTTATGCAGGCAAGTGGTGTACGATAAGGGGGAAACCCTAACATACTGGATGGAATCTAGTGGCACTCAATGAGTGGAAGTTGGTGCTGTGACAACTCACGCTGCAATAAGGGGGCACACGTTTTGACAGTGATTTAATAAAGACCCTGAGGGATCTCAGTTTAGTATAGTTGGCTTACATGTAAGTTAATTTTTTGATTCACAGAGGAAAATTCAGGGATGTTATATGACTTGCACTATGCAGAACCTCACAACCAGCTTATGCTTGTTCTTAATGATGAATCTATGAATCATTTAAGTAGCATTATATAGTTTCGACTTCTTGAATTTACAGCCTTAATGCCATGCTAATACTTCTACTGGAAATAAATTTCCAGTAGAAATTTATCATTTGGGATCACTGCCTTTCCATTTCTGCTAATGCCCATATTACACTACCCTCAGTTATGACAACATGATGTCACCTTCAGTTATGTTGCATAGATCTTTACTGCATGAGCAGATTTAACTAACGGGTAGTTGTACATAGAGCATGCTTAGGTCAGAAAGAAACAGTTCTCTAGTGATTTTTTCTGTTGTCAGTAGGGGAGGAATGTAAAGACTCTAGATTTCAGGTTATTGACTCAAATCTTTTAGGAGGGCTGTGTTTGACTGCCCTCAAACTTGGGAGGGCACTACTTGGGAGTCTCTGTAGATTCCTGCTTGGCTTTCAGCCCTGCTTGTTTCATTGTTCTCCAACTCTCATCTGCTTCTTGCCTCTCCCCAATCTCCTCTTCTTCTCTTCACCTTGCTTTTCATCTCTCTTCTGGCTCAACTGTGCTATTGTCCTTCATGTGTGGACTGCCTTCCTTCTATGTTATTCCTTTTGGCTCTGCACTTGCTCTTTCAAACATAGTGCAACCAAAATACTCATGTTGTAAATAAAGTCATACAATGGTTTCAGTTGTATGAACTTTAAGAGTCAAACTCTCCTGCAATGAACAGGGACATATTCAATGAGAATAGAATAGAATCTTTCAGCTGGAAGGGACCTGCAACAATCAGATGATCCAACTGCCTGACCTATTCAGGGCTGACCAAGTTAAACCATTGGCACTAAGGGCATTGTCCAAATGCCTCTCAAACACTGACAGGCTTGGGTCATTGACTACCTCTCCGGGAAACCTGATCTCAGCACTTCCCTCTCCACGTCCCCACCTCCTGTAGAGATCAATGAGATCGCCCCTCAGCCTCTTTTCTCCAAATGAGACAAACCCAGAGTCCTCAGCTGCTCCTCACAGGACATGCCTTCCAGCCCTCTCACCAGCAACTCAGTCAGGTTGCTTAGAACTCCTTCCAACTTGACCTTGAATGTTTCTGGGGATGGGGCTTCTACCACCTCTCTGGACAAACTGTTCCAGTGTGTCACCACCCTCATGGTAACAAATTTCATCCTTGTATCTAGTCTGAATTTACCCTCTTTCAGTTTAAAACCGTTACCCCTTGTCCTATTGCTACAGGCTCTTTTAAGAAGTATAGTATACATGTTAGTATTAGAAGTTGTGTCTGTCTCTGCTTCTCATATGACATGTTAATAATATCTTACTGTTACCTTAAGAAAATTGAATAGTGGTCTCATGCAGACAGTCCTTGCTTACAGAGTCTACACTTGTTTGCCCCAATAAACAGAGGAAGAAGGGGGGTGGAAGACCTCTCTACCTCAGGGGAAGACAGCAGAACATAAACAGATTCAGGAGCTGTAAACTGAAATTGAAATGTGTGTCGTGCTTGCTTTACAACAGTGATTACGGCCTTGAGTAATACTTCCCACCAGAAACGAAAGTAAATTCATGATATTATTGAACTAAGGTATGCCAGTGGGTCATGGAAAAACATGACAGATTAGAGTCTAAGGCTATTCCAGTGAGCCCTGCTGGGGTGAATTCTGCTTTGAATCCCCTGGCAGGAGCTAAAAGGGGGCTTTGAGGCATTAATTATTCTGTCTCTGTCTGGGGAAAATTGCAAAAAGATTATTTATTCATTGTCTTGGAAAGCACACAAGTTACTAGCCAAGAATATTGCAAGAAACTTGCATGGTTATGATGTAAACCATTTCTAGAGTAGCTCTAGTCCAATTACAGACATGGTTCAATGTTTGTCATAGGGAGTATTGCATCGTAAGGAAGATGATTTGAATTTTTGTCAAATAAATGGTAGGCACTATCTGTATTACCTGTAAATTTTTAGGGATTTAGAAGATGGAATGGATCACAATGTTCTGTTCTTGTCTTGTACATGTTTTGTGTTTTGATTTCTAGGACCACCTGTTGCTAATGTAGCACAAAGAGAAGGTTCAGGTTTGTAATGAGTGTGGGTTTTTTTCTGTTTTCTGTTACTGTTACATTGAATGAATAAATTGATAGTTTTGCTTTTATTTTAACAAAGAGGAATAGTACTTCATAAATAGCACAAGAAATTACTAGGGTTATGGATATCCTGGCAAAAAAATGTTATGAGTTCTGCGATGCATCATAAAACAACTAAAACTAAGAATATTCAATTCAGTGATCAATATTTAAAGGAAAAAAAATTGGTTTGCTACTCTTAGGCTTAAAATACTTTGTGCCATTATCTTTGTGTTTGCCAGCTTCATTTTTCTTTTGAGGGGATGGAGTAAGTGTGCTTTGAGCTTCTCATGATACACAGTCAGCTGTTAAAACTATTAAATTAATATAATTTTTATTTAAATTAAATTAATCTAGAGCAGGGGGAAACATTTGAGATGATGTAAAATGGAGAGCTAAAAAAATACAGCAAATACTGAAAGAAGTATAAGGGAGGCTGGAGAAATGTAACTGAATGGATAGGTGGATCAGAAAAAAGAGAGAGGATGGCAAGGAAAACTAGTTATGGGATGGAAGGTGAAACAAAAAAAAAGCAAGCAAGAAGGATCTGTAGAGTTTTCTACTGCCTTTGGAAGTCTAATGCTGAAATAAAATTTGTAGCTGCCAAATTGAAAGAGATATCTTCCTTCCCCAACGACCACAAACTAAAGTGTGTCTACTTAACTCCTGAGTTAGCAAACATTTAGATCTGATAAATTTATAGCTGCCATGATTATGTTTTGTGTTCTACTCCAGGTATAATTCTCTTATCACATTTTTAGATTAATTTTACTTATACGAACATGTATATTTATATATTCTCTTGCATATTTACTGCCTCTTGTTTCTAGACTTTTACCTTTCACCCAAGATGTGTGAGCTGCGTGAGCAGCTCAAGTGAATAGGAGAGAATGATTTGGGTAAATTCCAGTTAGAGTTAAAAAGCTGCACTGGGCTCTCTTGCCCATTACTATATATTAATTCCTCTGTCCATTCAGATCTCCACAAACACTATGTTTCTCTAACATATTTTTGGTAGCCACTGTCCTGAAATTTGCTGCTGCTCACTCAGTGAGGGAACGTCTAAACTAGCTGGTTAGTGTGTGCTTTAGAACTTCCATTCTCCCTGTAGCTGCTGCCCTGCTCTTGCCAGCAGCTCTTTAGAACCTGAACAGCTGCATTTGCTGCAAGTGCTGAGCCCTCAAATTCGTCCCCTTTCCCGTACTCCAGCCACCTGTAGTACTCTTCCTCTGGTTTGGTATTGTTTGTAGTGTGTGGAAAATATGACAAATAAAAATCATATTGTTTGGAGTTGGTTGACGTGGCTTATTCCTTGAAAAGCTGATACCTCATCTCTTTTTTGGTGTGCAGCACTAATATGAGTGGAATGGCCTCGCTAATGAAATGCGCTTTGAATGGAGCTTAGCATTTGCTAATGGTGATCTTGGGCATGCAGAGGAGTGTGCCAGGGCATTACCAAAGTGAAACTGTGTGATAGATAATGTTTGTTCCTACAAAGAAGCAAATCTGCAATCTGATGGTCTGTTCATGCTGCTCATAATTACATTTATACACCTGAGGAACGTGTGCTTACAAAAAAAAATTTAACCATTGTTCTTCACTGAGATTTGCCAAAATTGGATACCTGCTTTCTATGAAATGTTTTCAGTTCCACGTAAAATCTGTTAGCCTAATACTTTCAATTTGAGGAGGTGACCAAGACCATTTATTTCTTTTTTATCTGATTGGTATTTTGTCCCTCAGAAAGCATTAGTGTTCTTTTTGAAGCTGGAAAAAGCCAACTTGTTAATGACCATGTTTCTTGGCGTATAGAAAGAAAAATTCTTGTCCTTGTTTTCACAAAAGCATCAGTTCTTTTCTCTGCGCATCAGTACCTCCATGCCCTTCCTGTTGGTAATGTATACACACTGCAGTGTGCCCTCCTCCATGCACCAGGTATGAGCATGTACAGTGGATTGCACTTTTATTTCCATCTCAGGCCTGACAAAACATGCTGCTGTGCAGCTGTGGCTGGGATTCCTGCTCCTAATGGAATTCAGACTCTTGTTGGCTTTTTTCCGGGCTGTGTGTTTTAGCCTTGAATAACTTACTATGCTGTATCTCATGATGACAGGAGACTGTTACAGCTCCAAGTGTGCTGTGAGAGAAAATGCTGTGGTGGAAGCTCTTCATTTACCTGCAAGCATTCTGCCAGAGCCTGAGTTACATCCACAATTCAGTGAACATTTGAATAGGAAGCGTGGAGCTTAGTTCATGTGATTGTTTAGCACTATGCTAGAAAAAGGGAGCGTGGCACAGTGACTGCACAGTTGCTGTTACTATGCAGGCAGCTGAGCACCTGCTTTTGGTAGTAGTGAGTTTGCAAAATGTGATAATGTACAAAAAATGATCACAAAAAGTGATAGTGCACAACTACATTCCAACTACATTTCACTCCAAGCAGTGCTTGGAATGTAGTTGTGCATTATCACTCAACTGCAGAAACTACTTACCAGGACTAGACCTTTTTTAGATACATAGTCTGTGAGTGTATCTCCGGCAGTTCCTCACTATTATCCTCGATTAATCCTGTGACTTGTATTTATCAGCTAATAGCAAACTTAAAATGGCTGTGAGGGAGGACAGGACTCTTAATGTGTTGCGGTAATGGGTTATTCCCTTCATCTGGTGTGTGTCATGTTCTCACGTGGGCAATATACATCTATGGTACACGTCTTGAAGAAATCAAACTGATAAGCAATTTTGTGTCCTTTTCAGTTGCTTTCAAAAGCTACCACAGGTCCTGAGAAAATCTGACAAACAGTTAAAGAATCTGGTATAGTTATGTATCTGCTGAGTTTTCTTTTGTTCAATTAACCTCTTAGTTTTATCTTGCACATTTTAATATTGTCTTAATGCGGAGAAAGTCTAGTTGCTACAGTAAGAAACCAAGGTAACTGAACCACGAAGTCACAGAGTTGCTGCAGACCTCTAGAGCTCGTTTAGTCCGTAATTTTTTTGCCAAAGCAAAATCTACATCGCTTGTTTCTCCTTGTCCAGCCTCTTTAATTTCCAGAGGCAAAGACTTCACCGTCCCAGCACAGTTTAGGGCTTCCTTATCTTTACTGCCATGACATTTTTTCCAGTGTTTTATGTAAATGCTATTGCATCCTTCTAAGCTTTCATGAGTTTATCTTCTTGGGGATCAGCATACAAACATTCATGCTTTTTTTGTTTATTTAAAGTGTTAAATTTAATTGAATACCTGTGGTTAGTGAAGCACTGGAAAAGATTTTTGTAAGGAGGCTGTGGTATCATTTTTGGTTTTGAAGGTTTGTAACAGCAACTTAAAAGGTGCTAGGTCAGTAATCATGTGAATTGAGTTGATGACACTTGGAGAAGGGAATTGTCCCATGTTGGGAACTAGTCTGGGTGTCTAGTTAAGGTCCTTGTTGGAATCACAGACTTACCTTTTTGTCTGTGACTGAAAACATTTAAGGTAAATAGTGGAGCATTTGAGAAGTAAAGTAGTGAGCTCTTGCAGGACCTTGCTTTAAATACTAAATAGCTGGACTTCTAGTTTTGTGTTCAGATTACTTTTAGCTATATTCACATAAAAATATTTTTTTCTCCAAGTACATTCACAGTAGAGTCTCAGTTTCGGTCTCCTAAACAGTGTATTCAGTGTATCTAACTGATGGAAAATGTGGTTTGTAGGTGTAAATTAGCTCTTGATAACTTAAATAATCTTCAGCTACCTATGTTTTCATAGTTGGGGTATTTCTTTTGCATTTGTACAGGATCAGTACATGCCATCTTTTTCCCAGGTGTTTTTTCCGCTTCTAGCCTCAGAACTGGACTGATTTTCTGTAAGTGTGATTTTTCTCTGGCTTTTAATTCCCACTCGGGTTCAGAGAAAAAAATTCTTTGCTTTCTCATAGCACCTAACTTCAGTGTAGGACTGGGCACCACCAGCTGCTGAAGAGATGGACCGGGTGCTAACTCAGCAGTGTGGTCAGCGGCAGCAGTATCCAGCGTGGCAGAAGGCAGAGGAGTAACTGAGAGGCTGACCTGAGACTGGGTGTTTGAGGTCTAAGGAGGATCTTGGCATGGCAATTTGGAGGAGTTGAGAAATCAGTATTGGATAGCTTGATTGGGAAGAAATTTGAAGTAGGGTGGGAAGTGGGGATGGAAAAGGTGGCAAGGATTTAGGATAGAATAACGATGGATGGAGCAGTTAGAAGGATGGGTATGAAAGTGGGGTGTGGGGTTTAAACTTAGGGATGGAGTACATATGGAACAGAGTGAATCTGGAGAACAGAAGCTCTGTTGTGGTTTGGAAAGAGCCTCTGGGAAGGAGGAGGGCGGAACCTGGATTGAGAGGGCAAAGAACTAAGGGAGGGACTTTGAAAGACTCCTGGCTGAGTGAGATGGGGCTCTCTGGAACTGCAAGGTCTCAAGGCATGAAGGTGAAAGCTTTCTGTGGGCCCAGAGTATCTCCAACCAGGATTTACTTTGGAATTGAGAACAGATGCCTGTGTCCTCCTTTACTACATTGTATGGTAGCCTTAACACAATGGGCAGTTGAGTATCACACTTACTTTTGTGTTTCAGACCATCTTGAGCTCAATTTGATTTTTGTACCCTACACTGAAAACTTTGATGTTGTTTTTGTGTTCCTCTTCAGGTCTACTCAAGGAAGTAGAAATTTTAGCAAAGGAGAAATTAGAGCTTCAATGTCAGGCAGAAAAGGACCATTCCAACTTACGCTCTCAGATGAAAGTTTTGGAGGTGGAACTGGAAGAACAGCTGCATAGTAATCAAGACCTGGCTACACAGTTATTGGAGGTTGCTGAATTAAAACAACAAGTACAAGTTCTTGAAAAACAGCTTAAAAACCAGCGACAGTTCATGGATGTAAGCGAGCTTGCTACCACATTTCCATGGTTTTGGAGGTGATAAATATCCTTCTTTGTGACTGAGACTTGGAACATGGTTCCTAAAATATGATGCTTTCTGTTTTATTTGATATTGAGACCTTGGTTTTCTAGTCTTGCAAAAGAAAAAAGAAAGGTAGTATTTAAATTCCTTTTCTGTCGTATTACAGGGGTTTTTTTTCATTTGTTTTATTAGTTGCTAATTGTATGTACGTTGGAATCAAAAAGGGCTTTTTTGTCTTTCCCTGTGACTTTAGCTCTGCTTTCAGGGCTATTAATAGGTGTTAATTATTTTTTAAATGAGCATAGTTTCTTCGCCATGAAAAAAAACCAGATTTTTCTTGTATTCGATATTCTAATGAATTGGAAAGTTTTTTAAAAAGACTTTATCTCTGGCTGGGTTTACAGGAACAAGCTATAGAAAGGGAACATGAACGTGATGATTTTCAGCAGGAAATTCGGAAACTGGAAGAACAGCTAAAACTTGCAGCAAAATCACAGACTTCAGGAGAACCCAAAGAGTATAGGGTGAGTAAAATCACACTTAGTGGACAAATGATTTTATCGCAATTGAATACAAAACCCTGTATTGTCTTGGGAGACTGAGTCTTGAGAGACCTTTTTTCCCCTCTGTCACCCAGAGCGCAAATTTTCCCCCAAGTGACCGGACTACAGTCAGGCAGTGAGGGTGTACTTGCATTATTTCTGGACACGGAAATAAATGTGTGTTCTTTACAGTAGTTTCGTAGCCCATGAGCATGGCTTAAATTAACTAAAGAAGATAACAATACAGACACACAGCTCTACATAGCACAGCTAAGGGATGACTTCTGGATTCCAAACATCTTCAATTTTTCCAGTTACACCAGGTGTCATAAGAAATATTCTTTGTGTGCGTGCTTTAAGTTTCTAAATAAGTCCTTTTTTTTTTTACATGTTCATTTGTTTGATGCTTGGTTTCAAAGATTAACTTTCACTTTTTCTTCTTGTTTTGTTTTTTTCTTTTTCACGTAAACGAACCTACAGAACTATGAATTGATTCTACAGGTATGGAAAACAGCATGAACACCTCTTTAACCTTTCTCCTCTTTTTCCTTCCAATGTCTTCTATTGATTAGATCTGCTATGACTGTTCTTTCCTCTTCCTGATATGTCAAGTCTGCTTCAACTTGACCTGGAGATAAGCACACACGTTTCAGGGAGGGAAAGCTCTTGCAAGGAGTGAGGAACTGCCTTCAATTTAATTTCCTGTACATAAGTGCTTCATTCTCCTGGCTTATTGCTCAGGTACATTACAGGCAGTTACTTAGTGTAAAGGAGCTTTTTGTCTTGACAGGAAAACTTGAGATTCGGAGTATGAAACAAAGATGATGGAATTACAGTGGTAGACTGTGCCTTCGGCTTTTGTTTGTGGCCTTGCTCTTAGACTTCAATGTGTATACTACTTAATTTCATTTCCATCTATCAATTTATATACGGTTTATGAAATTATGCACTTCTGTGTGAGAGAAGCAAATCTTGTAGGAACAACTGAATCTTTGCTAGAGTGAATTTTCCATGCTGGAGGACAACTGATTGTCACTTGCATTCTGTAACCTCTGGTAGGACTTCATTAGGCTTCTTACGAAATAGAGTGATTATATACCATTCTACATCAGTGTCAGCTTCTCATTTGTATGAGGATCCAGTTATCTGGCATTAAGATTTTCTGAGTGCATCACACGTGCAGCTTGTGTATTAATTACTCTGTGGCAGAAAAAGAATGGCAGAGATTTCGGTTTTGAAGGCCTTATGACCTGTTGGAGATCTGTTTGTACCCCGAACACGTCCCTCTGTGGCCGTCTTGGGCATACAGAATCACAGAGGATATATGTCAGGTTATTCAAAATACGATAAACCGTTAAGACCACAGCTTGCTTTCTATCCAGGATGTTAGGTGGATGACAATAGGTTATTCTTTGCTAGAGTGCTTCTGGCTTAGTAAAGAAGAAGACCTGAGAAAAATAAGACTAGCCGCAGTAACTTTGCAGCCTCTGTCAGAAAGGATTAAAACTTAATTGGAGAAGGGAAGGTAACTCAGCAAGTGGTGTTTGGGGGGTAGGGCAAGGTATGCACGCAATCTGTGCCCAAAAAAAAAAGTCAGGATTTAGATGGTGCTTGTACAGTTATTTAATGCAGCTGGAACATCAGTAATTGCTTAACTCACTCTGAAACAACTTGGTTCACTTGAACTAATTTCTTCATGTAGGAGTTTAAACAAGTTAATAGTTGTTCTCTCTGCTGCTCTCCAGAGTCAAGGCATATGTGAGTGGGATTATTTTGTGAAAATAATGCTGACTGGTACTACAAGCTGCATCTGAGAGTTTGCCAGGAAATTGAAGACTGTGAAAAGGTTTCCTTAGCTACAGAACTGCAGCACTGGCTTTCTAGCAACGTGTCGCTAAACAGACTTGTCGTGTGTAAAGTGTCACAATGTCTGGGATCCTGATGATATATACCAATATTTTATAGCATTGAAAAGTACTAAAGTTCTAAAAGATTGTTCTGTACTGAAAACCTTTTCTGAAAGGCCCGTGTTATACTTAACAGTTGATTAATGGCTGATGAGAAGAGAAGGAAGTAAGATATATGTGGAATTAAGCAAATGTATATATGCCTATAAGCAGCTGAGACTATCATGTTAATCACTTGGTATTACTGACTACTCTGTGATGTTCTGCATGCTTATTAATTTGACCAAATTAACTCTATTCTTCTGTATTTTACTGAAGGGTGTTCTTCTGCTTTAGTAATATCTCTAGAATACTTTGAAGACATAAAATTCTATATTAATTCAAAGATTTTTTTAATATATGTAATATTGCAGTGAAATTTGGACAAAGTCAGACACTTATTGATGAACAAAGCATTTATTTTATAAAATCCCATCTTCCCTGCTCATTGGTATTGACCAAATTATTTCTTCTTCGGAAGGTCCCCTGTTAGTTTCCTATTTAAGCTTGCTTTTGCTGTGCTTAATGACTTTTACTTCCGACACAGTATGTCTGTCACACTTGGTGGGTAGCAGAGGCAGAAGAGAACCAAAGCTCCTTGTCTTGCCTTCACATTAATTACTGGGATGAAGGAGTGACTGTTTTCCAGTAGCTCTATGCATGGTTTGATCTCATTGAGATCAAATGCAAAATTATTAGCCTTTTCATATTGAAATTGAACTGAATTTCCGTATTTTTGGAAAAAGAGTACCTGTTCTATGTTGACTGCTGATTTGCAGGCATTGAGTATTTATCTTGCATATTTATCTTTCAATTCTTGGTATCTTCCTTTAAACTGGAACTCTTTGAAGTAACGCAAGAGGGTTCTGAGGTTACATAAGTACTTCTAATTACTATCATCTTTGGTTTTTTTAATCCAAAACAAACAAAACCCGACAATCCTCTCCCCACACACCACAAGGCCCCTTTTGATGCTCACTGGGACTTGAGAGTATACCTTCATCCAATCCAGTACTTTGCGAGAAGACTGCCAAAATTAAGGAGTAATCAAATGCGTATTTAAGAGGTAAAAAAATTTGGAAAACAAGTTTTCAGAAAGTTGCTTTTTCATCCTTTCTGCTTTTACTTTCTCCACGTCTGCTTTTACTTTCTTCTGGGATTTTAGCACTAGTCTAGTCCGTAGTTAAACTCCACCTGCTTTGCCATGAAATTACTCTTGCTTCCAAGTGGAAGTTTGTTATATTGCCTGAATATCTGTATAATGTTACTTCTGTATAGGTAGAATCTTTACAAGCAGAAATGAAAGAGAAGATGGATGATTACAATAAGCTATTATTGGAAAAGGAGCGAAAAAACGAGGAAATTACAGCTCGTGATAAAGAGATAGAAAAACTGGTGGCACAGATACGAGAACTGGAGCACAGCGGTACTGAACTCTCAAAGACTGTACGCTGCTTGGAACAACAACTGCAAAAGCTGAAGAAAGTAGAAACTGAATTAAAACAAGTAATTTTAAATACTTATTTAAGTGGGAGTGGCATTATGCAGATGGTATCTTCATGGGGGATATCAATGAATGCAGTACAGTGTTGTGTGAGACTTTCCCTGGCACCCAGTGGTGAGTTAAACTGTTGTGTAGATGGCAGGTTTCGCAGCCACAGTTCTAAAGAAACTCTGGTTTTACAGACTCCAAGCCTACTTAGTGTAGAGACTGTCTTTTGACAGTTGTTATGTTTGCATGGATCAGAGCAGCTCTTTTGCTTCTCTGGAAACTCCTGAGAAGATAGTGTTACTGAAAGTTAAACATCGTGAGTCTTCATTAAATAACTCTGCTTAAAATCATACTATCTTAATCAGTAGCTCCTCTTGCTATGTGTCTTTGGAGCCAGGTCTGTTTGCCATAGTCTGAAATTTTTAGTGCTTTGTTACTACTGCAGATATAATCACAGCTTAGAGCAAAGAATTACATTCCATTTAGCAAAAGTATTTGTTTGCTACCAAATATCTGAGTAACCTTTTCTACCATTTTAAACTAAACGTTTCTGTATCCTCCCTGCAATTTTCCTTGGTTATGTATTGTTAGAGTGACTGTTGGGTTTGAAGTGTTGAGTGGCATAGTCTAAACTAAATGTATTAGTTTTCTCATTTTGTAAATATTTGCTTCCGTTATTTTTTATTTTAAAAATATTGAACAAAATACTTTTTGTTTTAGCTTCAGTTAACGTGATATAGATTAGCCAGTCATAGTTTATTAGGTACTCCTATTCCCATTTGACATTTGTGAGGTTGCACCTGGAGAATGGCTTGGTTTTAGAGTGTCATGTACAAGACAGAATTTGGCATACTGAAGCAAGTCTAGCATCAAGACCATCAAGACAGTCAGAATGTTGGAGCAAGTGATTTTTGAGGGGAAGCTTAGAGATCAGGGTTTGTTTAACTTTGTGGAGATCTTATTGTTGCCTACAAGCATATAATAGGAGGTTATAGAGAAGGTGGAGTCAGACTTGGAAGTACACAGTGAAAGGATGAGAAGATATGCATGTAAACTGCAACAAGGGCAATTCCAGTTAAAGTGTAGAGGGAAATAGTCATTCCGGGGGGCAAACAAATGGTGAAAAAGGGACTCAGAGTGGCAGTGGTGTGTCCATGACTTGGAGATGCTCAGAATTTGTCTGACTGAAGCCCTGAGCAGAGCCATGTTGGTTCTGCTTTGAGTCAGAAGTTATCAGAGAGCTCTAGAGACCCTTACGAGCTCAAGCTATTCTGTGATTTTATCTAAAGATACAAAAGCTATGCCCATTCACTTTCTGTTGGCTTGCCTTGGAGTGTGATGTTGACTCTGATATTACTGTTGGCAAGTTGCTCTTGTCTCTGAAATCTTAGCTTTCTGATAACAGGCTTTCTTTATCTACGCAAATTCAAAACATTCTTTTAACTGTCTCAATGTCCCAGGAAATTGATATTTCTTAAAAATTTTATATAAGTCAAATCCAGACTCTGTTTATTTTTCCAAGAAACTAATTTATCAGCTTTAAGCAATGTTTTACTAGTCTATACTATTGACAGGCTGAGAGAGTTGGGCTTGTTCAGCCTGGAGAAGAGAAGGCTCCCAGGAGATCTTATAGCGACCTTCCAGTACCTGAAGGAGGCCTACAGGAAGGCTGGAGAGGGGCTATTTGTAAACGCTTGTGGTGATAGGACAAGGGGGAACGGGTATAAACTGGAGAGGGGCAGATTTAGGCTAGACATTAGGAAGAACTTCTTCACCATGACAGTGGTGAGACAGTGGTACAGGTTGCCCAGGGAAGTTGTGGCTGCCCCATCCCTGGAGGTGTTCAAGGCCAGGTTGGATGGGCCTTGGGCAGCCTGATCTAGTGGGATGTCCTTGCCCGTGGCAGGGGGGTTGGAACTAGGTGATCTTTAAGGTCCCTTCCAACCCTAACTATTCTATGATTCTATGATTCTGTGATTCTATTCAGTTTGCCAACTGTAGACATTGTAATAGTTTGTCCTGAAGCAATTTTGTGCAGTAAATAAGTGCCAACAGAGCCCTAAGAATGATTGGCTGTTGTGCATTTTTTGCTGTAAAAATACACATGATGTGAGTGGCAATTACAGATTTTTATTTTTGCCTGAATGCCAACATACAAAACATGTAGGTGTTGCAGATAACGGAGACTAGCACTAATAAGAAATAGGTCTGAAAAGAGTAATTTTGAATATGGAATGGTATCTTTTTGTGGAGAACACTGACTAAACTCAAAGGTCGTGTAATAAGTGCTGAACAGCAGAGGCAGTTACTACCTTAGGTTTTGTGCCCATCTTTAGCTTATCATATTAAGTACAGATACTTATGCTTGTTGTTAGGACAACTTCCCAAGTGAAGCTTTTCTCCTTGGACTGACACAGCTCCTGAGAAGAACTATGAGAAAAGAGGACCAATGGAAAAGTTTTTAAAATAAATGAATAAAACTACGGTAGCTTAACAGACTACAAACGTGACAAACTTAGTGCTGGGGCTTCACATTCTGACTTAAGATGATGTATCTGTAGTAGGCTTTTGATCTACCCCAAACTCTCCATCTCTTAAATTAAATGAAGTCACCACGTCTTAAATTTAACTTTGCAAATATATGGCGTCATAATACATTTGGAAATTTGTTCAAGAACAAGATGTTTAGGTTCTTAAACATTTAAAGTGCTGTGTAATTGAGAAAGTATAACATATTAATGAATGATAAATTTTCAGAAATTGTTAAACGTGGGCTAGAAAAAATAAAGGAGTAAAAGCTTAAGGGAGCTGAAAACACCGAATTGTTTTGAATGTCTATTTCTCTGATGGCCATTGGGATTATGCACTTTCTTCTTGTAATGGGGTTTGTCAGGTATGAAGAAGTACTTTGGCAGGATTGCTCTGGTGAGGTGGGTGTGTGTATTGACAACAATTCTAACATTAAAAAATATATATATTTTGCAGGATAAAGAGGCATTGCAACAGCAGCAGTACAATAACCTGATTCAGATCTCTGCCCTACAGTCTAAATTGGATGAAGCGAGGCACAGGGTACCAGCAGATGGAGGTTCTGCCCCAGTGCTGAAAGAACAGCTACAGGCAGAGCAGAAAGCGCTTCAAAGCAAAGAGAGAGAGGTGGGAGTTTTGGTAGTCCTGGTGTCTTCCAAGTCACTGACATAATTGCAGAAACATTTTGTGCAAACCTGTAATTGGAAATTTAAGCCATTAAAAAAAAACAGTGATTAATGGTACGGTAAAAGTGCCTTATTACCCAGTGTTCCTTATGTTTTGATGTTAACTAACCTTGCTTTTTCTTGTTTTGTCATTTTCTGTCTGTCCATCTCCCCTCCCACTGGAAACTGTCTTATGATGGTTATATCAACTTTGAGACTGATTGATCAGTATCTGTTGTAAAGTAATTTTCCTTTCCTTCCAAAGTTGAAGTGGAGCCAAAGGTAGATGCAGTTTTGTTTGACATTGACTATAAGCGATAATTCCATTAAGAACAGAAAGGTCAGTTGCCCATAATGGCGTCATCTGACCTTCTCTACTTGCCAGAGAATGTTAGCAATGAGTTCTTGTACTGAGCTAAGCTGGAACTCAGTGCAATCGATCACATTATTTTTAACTTTTATTGGATTTACACACATGGATACCTCCCCACACACTGTATATTTATGTAATATTACATAATTATCATAGTATCTGTAATATACAACCTACAATCCAGTTTAGGATGTGCAAAGGAGGAAAACATGGCTGATCTTCCCATTAATTGTACACCATTGTTTCAAGACCAGTAAGATAATAAACTCTAATTTCTTACAAGTGGAAGTTCCATGTCTCCCATGAAGTATGACTTCAGGAGCCACTAAGCCTTTTCATTCTTAAAGCCCTATACCTCACTACCCATTAAGCCAAGAGATTATAGAAGCTGTGGGTGGCAAGATCAGTGTTTCCAAATAACTCTTTGCACTCGAGCTTTCAAACAACTACAAGCAGAGAAACATGTAGTTATCGACTCTTTTACAGCTTAAAGAAGTCAATGCTGAGAACTTTTTTGATGGCTTTAAATTGGAAGGGGGAAAATCTAGATTAGACGTCAGGAACAAATTCTTCACAATGAGGGTGGTGAGGCACTGGCACAGGTTGCTCAGGGAAGCTGGGGCTGCCCTATCCCTGGATGTATTCAGGGCCAGGTTGAATGGGGCTATGAGCAGCCTGGTCTGGTAGGTGTCCCTGCCCATATGAGGGGGTTGGAACTAAGTGATCTTTAAGGTCCCTTCCGATCCAAACCATTCTATAATTCTATGATTGTGCTACTGGGATTATGATTATGATTGTGATTATTCTGTGATTGTGTTACTGCAGTGCTGATTTCTGTCTTTTAGGAAGACAAGAGTGGTGCTGCTCATGATTATATTTGACATCAAATGCTAACATGTCTCCTATTATGTCAAATTACATCAGCGTCAAGCCTTCATTGTTCAGAACATAGATTAACATATCATTTATGAGGAGTTAGAATTTTTTTTTCTTTTAAAGAAAATAGAAAACCACCTTTGCAGGACTTTGGTTTCTGAGCTGAGGAGATGGAACACTAGCTTCTTACTGTCTTTTTATGTCTCAAGTACTTTATTAATGCAACTTGATTACAGAGAGCTTAAATCATAACTTGTTCAAGTAACTTGCTCTCACTATATATAGCTACAAATCAAGTTTTATCTTTTCTGCTTAAATAAAAGGACTCAATTGAAACAACTATGCATTTTCTTTTTTTTCTAGATTGCAAGCTTGTTAGACCAACTAGAACAATATAAAGATAATTTGACCAGTAAAAATGAGGAGATATTGCAGCTGAACTTGCAGTTAGAAATGGAAAAAAACCTCAGCACTTCGAGCATCAGCCAGCTTCAGTTAGAGAATGCACACTTGAAGGTAGGTTTTCTTAGCTTTAATGTGCACCAGCTAAAACTCCAGACACCTCCTTTCTTGAGTGTTCTCATCTTTATCTCCTGATGTTATATACAGATACATAGTTTATTTCTCTTGACAAAGGAGTATTGCTTTAGGATTATAAGGCTAATTCTGTTTATTGTAGAATGAAGAACCCTTGACACTCTAGATTCATGTTTATGGCAGTATTTTCTAGTGTCGTTTGATTTAAATAAAAAGCTTAGCTTTTTTCTAGCCCTGACAGATTACAAACTACAATGTTGTCATTTAGTAAACACTACATCTTTGTGGGCATTTGTGAGCTTTACAGCCCTAGCAAATGTTACATGTTGGAAGACTGGCTGTTTGTCAGTCTGACAACTAGAGAGTTCATCTCTTACCTTGAAAGAGGTAAAGATTGCACAGCATTCAGAAATGTGGCAATCTAATCTGCTGGTACAAGTCTAAACAAAGTAGCTGTAGTTGTGTTCTAGAGTTCTTTAACAGAGGCAGAGAAAGTATTAATAAAATCCTTGGTTCTGTTTTGCCATTAGGTTGCGAGAAAAATTAGGTTGTTTCTAATGAGATTGCTGTTTTTTCCAATTAGGAGGATCTAATGAAACTTGAAGTGAAGCAAAATCAGGACCTAGGTATTAGTGATTCCTCAGCTCTGTCATTCCCACAAGCATTACTTAAAGAAAAGAATCAAGAAATTGATCACTTGAATGAGCAGATGAAGAGGCTCCAGCATGAGCTAGAGAATACTCTGGAGAATAAAGTAAGAGTACTTACTATATACTCATTGCTTAATTTTGAGGGAAGGAAAGTGTACAGAATCTTATTGTAGATGAAATCTATTGGATAATTCTCTTAGGAGAGTAGAGAGTATTCTGAGGAGCTACCAGCTGAAGGGAGCAATTCTTCCTGCTATTAAATGTGTGAATTAATGCTTATGTGATTTGGAAGAAAAATGTAATTTAAACTCTGTGCAATAGTAATTCTGCCTACATGCAGTAATATTTAGACCTTGTCCTTTTGCTCAGATAGTAGAAGACCAAAAATCTGAAATTGAAGAACTTAGATCACTTGTTGAGCACTTTCGCAGTGACCAGGAAAGGCTGCGTAAGGACAAAGATGAAGAGGTAGAGCAACTCCATGGAGTAATTGAGAAGCTTCAAAAAGAGCTGGCACAATTTGGACCAGTATGTCATGAAATCAGTGACCACCAAGATGATCTCTATCACCTTGCATTGGGAAAGCCAGTGGAAAACCTTCAGAATGAGTTGAAGAGGGGACTGGTAGATTGTCAGGGTGATACTGATCCAACCAGAAGAAATGAATTACTGCTCTCTAAAGTGAGAGAACTTCAGGAGGAATTAGAAATAGTCTCAACTGCTAGAGAAGCTCTGCAGCAGCAACTGGAAGAGAAGGAATTGCATTTTAAAAGAGAAGTGGAAATTTTGGAGAAAAAGTGTCAAAAACTACAAGAGTCATCAGAGCAGCAGATCGCAGAGCTAACCTCTCTGAGAATACAGGACAGTGCACTTCAGGAAAAGTATAACCTTTATCAAACACAACTTTCTCAGAGAGAGGTTGAAACAAGGATTACTACTTCTCACATTCAAGAACTTGAAGACACTGTGAGAGAAAGGGAAGCAAATATTCTAGAGAAAGATATGCAAATGAAGACAATGGCAGAACAAAGAGAAGCTGATGCAACCCAGTTGCAGTACTTAACAAAAAAGGCAACAGAGCTTCAAACCAAGTTGGAAAAGAGAGATACAAGTCATGCTCAAGATGTTTATAACCTTCAGTTAGAAATTTCTAGGCTTCAGTTACAGGTGCAGGCACTGAATCAGAAAGAAGTAGCTTATCAGAGAGAAATCAATGAACTCCAAGGTAGCACTGCAAATCTAAAAGATCAAATCAAGACATATGTGAAAGAGCTTGAAGCCTTGCAACTGGAAAGAGGTCAACTTATTTCACAGTTGGAGTTGTACAAGCCAAAGGAGCAATGTGATCATGACCTTCTCAAGCTGTCCTGCCAAAGGGAGAGAAAATATGAAGCCTCTAAAAAGGGGATGGAGGTATTGGAAGAACTGGAAGCAAATGTTGATCAGTCATTTGCAGTACTGGCTTCCCCTACCAGTGAACTGGTATGTGATTTGTTTTTTAATAGTAGTATTTGTTTTCCAAAATAATCTGATTTTGTGTCATGTAAAGCCCTACAGTTTATCCTTTTCAGTGCTCTAAGAAAGGGTCAGAATGGATACTATTGCATAAAACTAGCTGTGGTGAGACAGTTGAAGGGTGTCTATCTTTGTGTAGTTCCTCCAACAGTGGCTAGAGGTATTTGCCAGGAAGGGCTAAGTACAGAGCAAGGATGTGTGGAAATCTAGTCCAGTCAGGTTTTTCTGAGCTGGACATGGGGCATGGATCATAAGGTACATGTTTGGGATAGGTGTCAGGGTATTGACAGTAGGATATTGTTAGAGCCCTGTTTGAAGAGCAAATAACTTCCATAACCAACAACACTGTACCAGATTTACTGGCTGTGTTTAGCTAACTCTGTAGGTCTCTTTCAAGCTGTAATAGCCACTTAGTAGTAGCAGTAACTCATGAAGATCAGTTATCAGCTTTCTGTCGGAAATCACATGCAGCAACACTGTCTTTCTCCTGTCCAGAATAAAAGTACAAGTGCTTGATCTCAGCTTAGTCATGATTATTTGTTACAAGCTTACATTACCAGAATATGCTGTGTGAGCTCCAACCAACTGCATTATTTATGCTTTTTGTCATGTAAAATGCATACACAGTGTGAGGTGCACACACAACTTTAAAAGCATGTTTCCTGTAGATATGACTTGAGGATGTATGGCAAATATAACATCTATATGAATATGGAAATTATAAAGCCTAGTTAGCTGGCATATAAAATATACTAAAGTATTGGATCAGTTTTACATAAAACCTGAAATAATAATAGATATGACTATTAAATTTGAGAAGAAATTTTAAATGCATGTTTTTCCATTTGCAAAATCACATTTAAATTCCATTAAACAATTAATATGTGTTATTTCATTGTAGAAAAAAGATGAAGTTATGTTTGAGTTGATGACACACGATATAAATCCAAAACCTCAGATTACACAATCGCAAGAAAATACCTTGACTCAGGATTTGGACATGATCAACAACTCTGAAGAAGAGCAAGATTTGAAAAAGCATTGCCAGCAGATCTTGGAAATTCATCAAGCTCCCGATTCTCCAAAGCACAATTTGAACATAGACAAAGACACTTCAAAAGACTTTCAGAACTTTATTGCAGGTATGGCTTCATGGGCCTCGCCTGAGATTCTGAGAAAGCAAGATATGAGCATGGAACTTCAACCAGTGCTTCATCTGACACCCTTTTCCGAAGTTGAAAGTGCAGATTTTGAAATTATGCACACCAGGTCATCCACACAAGAAGATAATTCTGTATTTCTGGGATGTTCTAACCTGTATGAAAATGGCCGTGAGGAAGCAGCAGTCAGAGTAGAGAGCAAA
The DNA here is from genome assembly GCF_017976375.1 of Cuculus canorus. Classification (NCBI taxonomy): domain Eukaryota; kingdom Metazoa; phylum Chordata; class Aves; order Cuculiformes; family Cuculidae; genus Cuculus; species Cuculus canorus. The sequence continues at coordinate 35,337,150 of NC_071406.1, read as the reverse complement.
TCTCCATCTTTCTCTGAAAGTACATACTCTGATGACCAAGATATGGAGAAGAAGATTTTGGTAAGTGATATTTCATGTTTGATTTAATTCTAATTAAACAAGACTGCTCAGCTCTGTCCCCCTCAGAACACTCTTGGCTCCAAGTAGTACTTACCAAGAGCAGTAGGTCCAGCAATGTTCTGGATGTACAATTGTTAATTCCTCTCTTACTGTGAGACAGTGGAGCACATCCTGGCCTGCATTAAAACACTGTTTACCACTGCTTGTAAATTGAAAAGAGTCTTTCAAAACCTAAAATTGATCTCTTACAGCAGCCTTCTTACAGCAGGCTTTGTGTCCTGCATGTCTGTACGCTGCTGATGTGGTGTCAGTAAAAATATGGGTATTGCTCTTGTGCTCTCAAAGATTTGTTGAGAGGATGGACTCTTCAAATCCTCATGCTATGTGGAAGCAATGGGTAACTTTGTGATAATACTTCATGTTCAAGTAGTTGAGCTGAAACCTGTAAACCTTTTTTGCTACCACAGCACCTAATTTACTGTGACAGTCTTCCTCTTACAAATAGTTGTCATTGAATATTAGAAGAGATGGTTTCAAAATTGGAGAACAGAGGTTTTTCTTTTTAATGTAAATATTTTATACGTTTACATTTCTATCGTTTCACAGGAAGATAGTCTGTACTTCAGAAAATTAAACTTTGGTTGTACATTTCTGTGCCCTGCTCTTGAAGGGCAATTAATTGTAAATACATGTCTGTTTCTTAAGACTATAGAAAGGGAGAAAGAAATTAGATGGAATGGGTTCCAAAGAGCACCAATGTTGCCTTCATCATTGTATTTGCCATCTCTAATACTGTGATCAAGTAGGCATTTGCTATTATAAAATCTACACTAGTAACAAAGTTGTTATAAGTGTAGAAAACTCTACAGCTGGATTCCGAAAACTAAATTAATGTGAAAAAATATTTCCAAGCAGATGAGAGAAGCTGATAATCTAACTTTAACCTCTTCTGACTTGCAAGATGATGTAAGATTGAAAGCGTCTGCCATAGATGCGATGAGCGATGGATATGGCAGCAGTAAGTAACTCTGGTCGTGGATTCCTTTCATATTTTGTTAACTTCAGTATAAAAATACTACATTTCCTTTCTCCCATTTCCTTTTCCTGGAGATCTTTTATTTGAAAGCTATGACTTTCTTAGGTGGTTCTTTGTTTAGAAAGACTTGTATATTTGTGCTAGTGGAAGTCTACCTTTTCATCTTTACATATTGAAAAGGAGATATGGGGTTTCAGTGAGTCCTGGCTTAACTGTAACACTTTCTCTGGTGCTAAAGGCAACTTACAAACATTTTACTTGTTTAAGTGGGTTAACTAACTAGCCTCAGCTGACCCTGCATTCATGCTAGCAGAAGAAATCATGGTTATTTTGCAAGTGATTATGCTGGTTTCGTGTTCTTGTCATCTTTGTAACACTTGGAGGTGGGGTACTGTGTCTTTCTTCAGATACCAGCTCAAATTTGGCAGCTAAACTGATGCAGGAGCTACAAATGTCGGACCACCTAGATGCTAGTTTCATGGCTTATCTGCAGTACCACGGAATGTTTCCAGATGCTATGGAATCTGTGAGAGAAAAGGAAGTACTTTCACCACAGCTGAAGGTAATACATGATTGATATAAGCATACCAGGAAATTGAAACTGAAACAGTGAAAATTTAATGTTAATTTTAAATATAGTTAACAGTTTACACTGTAAAGGTAGGAGCTCCATAATGATGTAAACTTCAAGTTGATTGTGGTTCTTGAGTCACTTTTGCATCTTTCATGTGACAAATCTAATGACGTTTTTCTGTCTTGCACTTGCTAGAATTCAAAAAGTTTTACTAGGACAAGCCCTGGTGATGTTTCAGAATGTGGGAATACAAAGACTGATTCATCCAGTCTGTTGGGTTGTCTTGGAGGCTTTACAAAAAACTGTTTCATAATTAAGCATGGCTACCTGACAGTGTACTCTCCTGCTTCTTCCTATCATTCTGATGTGATGGAGAGCTGGAAACACCACTGCAAGGTGTGAAGGTATCTTTCACAGTCAGTTCAAGGAGCATGGAGGATATATGGAAGACTGAGCAGTGATTGCTTATTCTAGTCAGTAAGGCAAGTTGAAGAAAGTGTATGCCTGGAACACTGGTTTGGTTCTGCAGCTGAATGAGCTCTAGGCATTCCAGGAATTCCAGTGGGTGAAAGTGAGAAATTCAGTGCTTCGAATAATTTTGTCTATGAGGCTGGTGAGAAGTACATGGGTAAGTGCTGTAGCCTACAAGGAGTTCGAGTACTTGGAGAAATTTCAGTAATAAGAAACTGGAAGAAATATACTTCCTAGAAAGTGAATGCTACCTTCTAAAGTGTTGAGCAGATTCTTTCAGCTTGGTCAGCAAATGAAGGAAGATGTGTGTGGTGAAGGAAGGCTGGGCAAGGGGGGAGGGTAAGCCTGAATTCATGCTCAAGCGGACTGGCACAAGTAACTCACAAGATGGAGATCGGACCTTCCTCCATCATCTGAAGTGCCCTTTCATAACCTCCATGATGCTCTGGAGCTGGAGAATGAAGAGCACACCGAGTAACTGACATGATCCAGGAAAAGCCAGCCATACAAAGTTGAAGGAATCATCCATTTGCATTAGAACCAGTGCCACCAGCAAAGCACATAAAGTATTAGTAACTGGAGATTCCTCACTGAGAGGCATTGAAGCACCTGTCTTCTGTCCAGACAATTTCTCCAGAGAAGTTTGCTGCTTACCACAAGCTTGTATTCATGACATCACTGAAAGGCTGCTGAGCCTGGTAAACACTGGAGATTATCATCCACTTCTACTGTTCTGTGTAGGATCTAACACTACTGTAACAATGCAACTTGGAACCATCAAAAGAGACTGTGTCCCCCCTTGGAGGGTTTGGGAGCAGGGTTTGGGAGCACAGATGAGAGTCTCCTCTATCCCCCCAGTCAGAGGAAGGGGTCCAGGATGGAAGACATGAAAAAGTGAATGCCTGACTGTGTAGCTGGTGCTTTATTCAAGGTTTTTGTTTCTGTGATGACGGGTTTACCCTTAAGAAGCTGGAGCTGGTGGGATTCACCTGACCAGGTGGGACAAGAGTGTCTTCACCGATAAGCTGGCCAAACCTATAAAGAGAGCTTTGAATTAGATTCAGCAGGAAAAAGGAATAGGGTTTTAAGCAACAGAGAAGAGCCAGGGGCTGCTGGTGTATTGGGAACCAACAGGGAAGCAGACACCTGTGAAATGCCTCAGGCTGGGGCTAATTCTTCCAAAAGAATTACTATCAACAGCCCAAGTGAAGTGCTGCTATACCAATGCACATAGCATGGATAACAGAATGAGTTGGAAGTCACTGCGCAGCTAGAAAGCTACGTCTAATTGCTATCACTGAAACTTGGTGGGACAAATCACACGATTGGACTGATGCAATTGGTGTCTAGTTCAGAAGAGACAGGCCAGGAGGGAGGGGTAGTGGTGTTTCTCTGTATATTTGGAAATCAGGATGCTGAATTTTGCGAGAGCAAATTTTCAGTTGTTTAAGGAATGTGTGGATGGAACTCCCTGGGAAACTGCCCTCGAGGGGAAGGATCAGAACAGAGCTGGGAGCTGTTTAAGGGCACCAGAGATTTTGAATCCCCCATGTAAGAAATCAGGCAAAGAAGGCAGGAGACCAGCATGGCTGAGAAAGGACCTCTTGGTCAAACTAAAGCATAAGAAGGAAATGCACAGGCACTGAAATGAGGGGTATGTAACTAGAGAAGAATATTGGGACAGTGCCTGGATGTGTAGGAATGGGATCAGGAAAGATAAAGCACAGTTGGAGGGGAATTTGGAACGTGAGGAAGAATAATAAGAAGGGCTTTTGCAAGTACATTGGACAGAAAAGGAAGATTAAGAAAATGTATGTGTACACTCGCGCGCGCACACAGATGATAAATAAGACAGGATAACCAACAAGGCTGAGGTGCTCATTTCTCCAAGTTTTCACTCGCCGTCACTCTTCTCACATCATAAGTCCCTGAACCTCCAGGCAGAGACTAGGGGAATGAATTCCCTTACATTGTAAGAGAAGATCAGGTTCAAGACCACCTGAGGAACCAAGACATACACAAGTCCATGGAACCCAAAGAGATAAACGCCAGAGTCCTGAGGGAACTGTCAGATATAGTTGCTAAGCCACTCTCCATCATTTTTGAAAAGTCATGGTGGTTGGATGAAGTTTCCATGACTGGAAAAAAGAGAAACATCGCACCTATTTTTAAAAAGAATAATAAAAAGGACCCTGGGAACTGCGAACCTTTCAGCCTCACCTCAGTGCCCAGTTAGATCATGAAATAGATCCTCCTGGAACTTACATTGACACATAGAACATGGGAAGGTGATTAGATACAACCAGCTTGGCTTCACCAAGGGCAAATCATGCCTGACCGGTTTGGTGGTTTTCTATGATGAAGTGACTGCATTGGTGGACAAGAGAAAAGTGTTGTCTTCTACCTGCACTTCTGTAAGGCCTGTTAATGGTTGCTAAAGGTTATAATCATTTAGAATTGGCTAAATGATATATATGTTTGTGTATATATAAAAATATATAGTTTATATACTGTAAATATGTAATAGAAATATTATGTATTGTAAGTATATACTAAAAATAAAATAATGCAATATGTAATCCATAATATCATATTATATATTGCAAATATATACAAATACATATAATATAAATTACATAGAAATATATATTATTTTATTTGTAATTATATATCTATAAAAAATAATGAAATAATCATTATTTTGATTCCATTTATTAGAAAAGCAACTCACATTGGTTCAAAAGTTAACTTGTTCAAACAAGCGCAACAAAATAATATCAAGAGTTAAAGAAAAATAGTCTGCAATGAGGAACATAAATGCTCCACATTGAGGCAGGGATATTTCTGATGAGATGTATGTAGAAAAGGACTTAAACCTTCAGTGACTTTCCTTGAAAAGAGACCAGGAAACATTTGTATATGATGTGATGGTTCATGGACAGGGAATTCTTTAAAAAGATTATTTTGCGTGACAATGTCAGAAGAAACAATTTCCACTTCGTAAATTAAGTGATTATTTTGGGATATATTGTTTGTACATGTCTGCTAAAGGTTGTCTGAATACTTAAGTTTTTCTGGCATCAATGGGGTTTAGTAACACGAGTTCAGTCTTGATAGAATTTAATTTATTCCCAGGAAAGTTAGCTAAATAGTTCAGAAACAACAAAGATCAAGTACAGTCCTTTGACATAATTGCTTATTAGCATGTTGATGTACACACCAATAAGATGTGCTGGCCAAGGCTGCTGTTGGTACTTTAATGTTGCAAATCCAGTATTCAAGAGTAGAGTGGCCACTGTATTCTTAAATATTGACCTCAGTTGTTAGAAGATAAAAATTCTCTGGTAGCTGTTGGCTCACTCTGTGTGTGTGTATTCTTAGTTTATTCAGCTTGCCAAGTAGCAGGACCGACTGGCATGCGCTTATCTATATCACAGCCTCAGACAGCCTTATTATTTTTGTTGTCTAATGCTATCCCATCCTATTCTTACACTGCCAGAATGCTGAGGCCTGTTTCCTAATATTAGGCATTATCATTTTTTTTCCTTCTCAGACGGTGCTGAAGATGGTGTATGAGGAGAGCCGGAAAATATTGGCTTTGTCAGGACATCCCTTTGGTTTTAGGGAGCTGAAGAATGTTCATCAGACCAGAGTGGTGATGGAGGGATGGCAGAAGGAGTGCTTAGCCTTGCTCGATGCTATACAGTCGCTGAAAGATTACCTTAGCAAGGTGGCAGATAGAGGAGACAAGGTATGACAATGAAAATATCCTTTAAAGCAAGGTAAGCAGTTCTTTTTATTGAGAAAAATGTTTATTGTTATATAGTTAGTGTGTATGCATGTATGTCTATACATATGAGGAGTGAGACTCTTTCCTTTAAGATTTGAACAGGCCTCTTCAGAAACCTTTGGCCTGCTTAAATTAACAGATAGGTGTATTCTTACTCAGTAATGTTATTAAAGACAGGAGTAGAGATTGGAAAAGATGCCTTTTTTTAAAACAAACACACACTGTTTTAACAGGAACACTTGGGTATTGATGCTGACTGGAGAGGAGAACTGCTGCAAGCAGTACAAAGCGTGCTTGAGAAGGAGAGAAATGTGTTGCAAGTTGAATTGAATTCTCACTTCTCCAGTCTTGGGTCTGGAGATGAAGGTTCATTAGTGGAAAAACTGGAGTACGTCATGAAACAGCAAGTAAGAAAGCATCTTGAAGTGTTAATGCTCATAAATCACTTGTCCTATCCCTCTGTATTTTTTTAAGATTTTTATAGTTTCATTACTTCAGCTGTTAAATCCTTTCTTGTGCCTTAATCCAGATGATGTGTGATCAACTATGTTTTATTATCATTTTTCTCAAACTTTGTATGTTGTGTTACAAAGCCTATTGATTATTTTACCAGTCATCCAGAAAAAATAGTGACCTGGAAATTGGGGTTTTTTTGATAAAAAAAATTTGCCACTTCTCGTACAAAGGGTATATATTGAGCTAACTCTGAATCTGTTTGGGATTTTTGTGCTGATGGTTTTTAAGTTTTAGGTTCAGACCAGACGTTTTGTTTTAATTATGATGTATAAACTATAATTAATAACTATTACTCTATTTGGAATCTAGCGAAGTGAGAGTTTTCTTTCTTTTTACTTTGTTAGCATGAAACATGAACTTAGTCATTTGAAGTTACCTCAATATAAAACTTGCACTGCAAGGGTTTCTATAGCGTTTGTCTTTGTAGAAAATATGGGAATAGCCTTGCAGATTTAATAGGGCTTGCTTTCGTTTTAGGAGGAACAGAGACAGATGGTTGTAGAGCACCTTTTCTCCTCAGACCGGAATAGCCTGCTCTCTGAAATACAGGACCTCCGAGCTCAGCTACGCATGACACATCTGCAGAACCAGGAGAAGCTACAGCAGTTACAGGAAACTCTTACCAATGTGGAAGCTCATGGGAGCAAACAAGAACACCACCTCCGGAGAAAAGGTAGTAATTGCCAAGCTTTCATTATCTGGTCTTTTATGTCAGTTTTTTCCTTTTTTACCTAGAAGATGAAAGGCAAAAAATGATTCTTTTGCAGAGAAGCAGGTGGTGTCAGCTTTACTAAGGCGCATGGGTTTCCTGAGTAGCAGGAGGAAGGAATTGTTCTTTCTAATATTATTATCTAAAAAAAAAAAAAAAAAAAAAAAAAATCGGTGAAAGGCAAAGCAAAGCTTTAAAATAACCCAAAACAATAGAACTGAAAGATAACTCTTTGTTACATAGCGTACATGTGTAGAAAACACATCAAGGATAGTAAAATACCCTTATTGGTTTTCATGAGATTCTTTATGTACCTGTTTACTAGTAAATGGTTTACTTAATGAGGTTTGAAATCCATTAGTAACAAGTTAGTTACAGTATATTGAAGTAGCTCTCCTACTACAACCCAGCTTTCATGTTGTTCTCACTTTGCTGGGTTCACTAGCAGCAGAGCTGTAGCATGTATGTGGGTTTTTCTGCTGATTCATATCACGTTTGGAAAGAAATGAGTTCTCCAGACAAGAACACTGTAATACAGCTGGGGATTTTCCCCTTAATTTGAACCAGTGTAACTGATAACACATTGTCAAGTTCTCTGCAATACAAATAACTGTTAAGATTTTCTTATTCTAGTTGAATTATTAGAATATAAGCTTCAGCAAGAAAAATCTGTCGTAAGTGACTTGCACAGCACCCTGTCTGAGGAGCAGAAGAGAGCCTCTGAAACGTGTGATCTCTTGAATCAAGAAAAAGTAGCTCTGAAATCAGAGCTTTATGAAAGTAAACAAGAGAATGAAAAGCTGCAGAAAACCCTAGAAGAGCTTCAGAAGGAAATAGACCAGTTAAGGTGAGAAGTAGATTTATTCATTTATTTTATCAACAGATCTGAAAGAGCTTTATAGTTACTGGATTCACAAATGGCTTACCACTTGGAAAAACAGTGATGAAGACTATGCTCTCATTTTTCATGATTATGTACATTTTTCTTTACTAACTCTTTAAATTTATTTTTTCTTAAATTCAAATTTCTATATTCACATTTCTTGTTAGCCTTGACTGAGAAGATTGTGACAAGTGCATGTTTTATGGAAGCATTAAAAGTGAACAGACTAGGTGCTTGTATTCCTGATTTACTCCACTGCTTTTGTTTTAGTCTTCTTTTTGTCTGTCACCTTGTGTATGTACTCCGCACTCCAACTCCTCCCTTATTCCTAATGTATGCCGATATTTTTCTTCTGTCTCACAGCACAACAGTTTTCATAGAATTATAGAATGCTTCAGGCTGGAAGGGACGTTAAAGCCCATCCAGTTCCACCCTCCCTGACATGGGCCAGGACACCTGCTGGATCAGGTTTCTCAAAGCCCCATCCAGCCTGGCTTTGAACACCTCCAGGAATGGGGCAGCCACAACTTCTCTGGGCAGCCTGTGCCAGTGCCTTACCACCCTCACAGTAAAAGATTTCTTCCAAATATTTCATCTAAGTCTCCCCTCTTTCAGCTTTTTAAGCACTGTATTCCCTGATAAAGAGCCCCTCTCCAACTTACCTTATAGGCCTCCTCTAAGTACTGGAGGGCTGCTATAAGGTCTGTGGAGACTTCTGTTTTCCAGGCTGAACAAGAGATGGCTCTGGTTTTGGTCTGCCAGGGTAAAGAAAACTTCTCCCTTACTTGTAACTGTTAACTAAATATGTTTGCAGGTGCTAAACAGCCCTTACTTGCAGGCTGACTCTCTTGAGAAAAAACAGAGGCCGTCTTAAAGAAACAAGTCAATGGACCAACTTGCAAAAATTAGTAACTCATAATGTTTTGCTTGCATTGCTGGTTCTGTTCTGGACGTAGATGGAAGTGTCATTTTCAACTTTGCAGTTCTGCATTGGAAAAAAAAGAAAAGGATTTGACAGCTGCACTTGAAGACTTGCAGACTGAACATCTGAAGGAAATGGAACTACAATCTTTGTTTGAGGAACAACAGCTTGAGCATAAGAAAGCAGAAGATGAAAAGACAAAGGCCTTGGAGGTAATGCCGTACATCTTGATGCTTCAGTTAGATTCATGCATGAAGGGAGGTGAACTAACAGGTCATTTTTGCAGTTATTTCATGTCCAGTGTTTTTTCTTTATTAACTATTTAAAAACCCTCAAAATCTCCAAACTTCTAATGGATGTGCATAGCGTTTATTTTGTTTTCACAGAATTAAAGCTTTCAGTTACCATCTTTAATTGAATGTACAGAAATAAGCAAGAGTTGTTTGTATGTATTTATTGATTTTTCCATATCTTCTTCGTGGTTTTGAGACTGATGCTTTCATGTTCTTGGAATCAGTTTTGTGCTGTCCCTTGCAGCACAGGGAGAAACAGATTCTATAATTGTGTAACTGCACCCTTTATTGCAGAACAAACATGCTAGAAGGATGTGGTGTGTATGATCAACTGAAATGATAAAGAAAACCACCCAGTTATAAGTACTTGGCAGAGAGTAACTGGATCCTTTCCAATATTACCTGTATTTTTGGAGGTTAACCAATGGCTTTATTTTTGTTTCCTTTCTTCTAAATTGAATGGGAAACAACTGAACAGCTTTCTCAAGTGACACTGTGATAGCAATGACTCAGTTTTGTAAGAGGCCCACAGTGACAGCAATAGGAAGGATCATTGAATCATTGAAGTTGGAAAAGACCTCTAAGATCCTCAAGTCCAACTTTCAGCCCAACACCACTGTGCCTACTAAATGGTGTCATGAAATGCCACGTCTGCACGTTTTTTGAATATCTCCAGGGATGGTGACTCCACCACTTCCCTGGGCAGCCTCTGCCAGTGCCTCACCACTCTTCCAATGAAGAAGTTTTTCATAACATCCAATCTAAACTTCTGGGACAACTTGAGGTCATTTCCTTTCATCCTATCGCTTGTTACTTGGGAGAAGAGACCAGCAACTGCCTCGCTACAACCTCCTTTCAAGTAGTTGTAGGCAGTGATACATTCTCCCCTTACCCTCTTTTTCTCTGGACTGAACACCTCCAGTTCCCTCATAACCTCTGTTCTTCAGACCCTTCCCCAGATCTGTTCCCCTTCTCTGGACATGCTCCAGCATTTCAATGTCTTTCTTGTACTGAGGGGCCCAAAACGGAACACAGGATTTGAGGTGCAGCCTCACCAGTGCTAAGTACAAGGGGACCATCCCTTCCCTGGTCCTGCTGACCACACCGTGGCTGATGCAAGCCAGAATGCCATTGGCCTTCTTGGCTACCTGGGCACACTGCTGGCTCATGTTCAGCTGCTGTCAGCCAGCATCCCCAGTTCCTTTTCTGCTGGGCAGCTTAACCGCTTCCTGAAGTCCAGGTAGACAATATCCACAGCCTTTCCCTCATCCACTGGACAGGTCACCTGGTCATAGAAGGAGATCAGGGTGATTAAGCAGGACCTGCCCTTCATGAACCTGTGCTGGCTGGGCCTGATCCCCTGGCTGACCTGCACTTGCCTGGTGAGCGCACTGGTGAACTGTTCCATAATCTTTCCTGGTACTGAGGTCAGACTGACAGGCCTCTAGTTCCCCAGTTCCTCCTTCTGGCCCTTCTTGTAGATGGGCATCACACTGGCAATCCTTCAGTCATCTGGGAACTCCCCTGTTGATCAGGACTGCTGAGAAATGATGGAGAGTGGCTTGGCAAGCTCCTCTCCAGTTCCCTCAGTGCTCTTGGGTGGATCCCATCCAGTCCCGTAATCTTGTGAGTGTCCAGGTGACATATCACGTCATTGACTAATTCCTGCTGAATTATGGGGGGTTACCCTGCTCTCCATCCCCATCTTCCAGCTCAGGGGGCTGACGATCTGGGGGATAGTTGGTCTGACTATTAATGATTGAGATAAAGAAGTAGTCAAGCACCTCAGCTTTTTTCATCATCCTTGGTAGCAATGCTCCCCTCCATATCCAGTAAAGGGTGAGTATTATCCTTGTTTCTCTTTTTGTTGTTCATGTATTTCTAAAAACATTTTTTTTATTGTCTCTAATAACAGTGGCCAGATGGAGCTCAAGTTGGGCTTTTGCTTTTCTAATTTTCGCCCTGCATGACCTAGCAAGATTCCTGTACTCTTATTTGAGTTACCCACCCTTTTTTCCAGAACAAGAACTGTCTTTTTCTTCTTGAGTTGCAACAAAAGCTCCCTGTTCAGCCAGGCCAGTTGTCTTCCCCACTGGTTCACCTTGCAGCACATGGGGACAGCCTGCTCCTGCTCCCTAAGAGTTCCTTCTTGAAAAATGTCTAGCCTTTGTGGACCTTTTTCCCCTTCAGGACTGTTTCCTAAGGGACTTTCTCAACCAGTGACCTGAACAGGCCAAAGTCTACCCTCTTCAAGTCCATGATAGTAGTTTTGCTGACCCTGCTCCTTACTTCATCAAGAATCGAAATCTCTATCATTTCCCAGTTGCTAAGCCCAAGACAGTGTCCAGCCGCATCTCCCACCAGTCCTTCTCCATAAACAGCAGGTAAAGTGAGGCACCTCTCCTAGTAGTCTCACTTAACAGCTGTGTTAAAAAATTTATCTTCTACACATTCCAGGAACCTTCTAGACAGTTTCATCTCTGCTTTGTTGCAGTTCCAGCAGATGTCCAATAAGTTGAAGTCCCCCATGAAAACAATGGGTAGTGATTGTGAGACTTTTGTCAGCCGCTTGCAGAATTCTTTGTCCTGGTCAAGTGGTCTATAACAGACGCCCAGCAGGATATCTGTCTTGTTGGCCTTCTGGCTCTTGCTTACCCAGAGCACTCAACTTTTATCATCAGCCACTGACCTCTGCACAATCAACCCCCTCCCTAACATCCAGAGCCACAGCACCACCTCTCCTTCGCTGCCTGTGCCTTCTAAAGAGTTTGTAGCCATCTATTGCAGCACTCCAGTCATGGGAGTCATCCTACCATGTTTCTGTGGTGAGAACTGAGTCATAGCTCTTCTGCTGCACAATGGCTTCCAGCTCCTCCTGTTTGTGGCCCATGCTGTGTGCATCAGTGTAGAGGCACTTGAGCTGAGCTATCCATTTCACCCCCAATGTTGGGGTGATACCCCTAGGCTCACTTCTAGTGAGTCTGGTTCTATCCCTTTCCCCCTTCAAACTTCGTACAAAGAATTAACAAGATTTAATATAAACCTTTTCTTAAGCTTAAAAAACCGAAACAAAGCTATCAGAAAGCTACAAAATAATCCTGGTTAAGTGTGCTAAGTGAGGAAACGCAATTCTGACTCAATTACTTGTAGTCTGGCCTCGCACATCATCTTTCTGGTCAATGTTTAGATTTTTGTGTGGTTTTCATTTTTTTGGGGTTTTTTGTTACTGCTTGCATGGTGGATCATGGTGCCAGCATCCTACAACTTTTAAAAAGGCTGCTCATGCGGGGAAGGCAGGGGCTGCTTTAACTGAGTCGAAGAGAAAAGTGCATTGCCACTGGGGTAGTTGTGCAACAGATTAAACAATTCACAGTTCTCTTTCTGCAGCCTTGCATTGCCAAATCATCCCTTGAAGCCCTACTACGGAAAGCTGATGCCACTTAGCGTCTGATGGCTTTCTACAAGATCAGAGGAGAGGTGGTGTTGGCTGAGGACCCCGCTGCTAGAGGGACAGCCATACTAGCTCTGATGGTCTGCAAGATGTGCCTGGAATCTGCCCCTTCAGTCGCTACCTTTTCTGCTGAAGAGAAGCTGACTCCCATAACAGACTTAGGGATTGATTATTTTTATCAGCCTGTACTACGTGATTTAAACAGATGGGCTGTAAAATCCAGAGGTTTTACATGTACTCATACTGCTTAGATTTTTGGTTCTTTTTAACTCAACATGGGTTATTTCTGCTTCAGATATCCCATTTTAAGAGGATTGCGTGATGCAAAGAATAGTCATTTCCTAATGAGGGTCTTTTACTAATTGAATCAAAATAACATACCAGAAGGTATTCAGTGTTTGGTGGTGTTACTTGGTGTCACATTGCTAACAAGCAAGCTTCTGGCACTTAAATTTAAAATCAAAAGTTTATTTTCTAATTACAGCTTTTTAATACTAGAACTAAACCTAGTTCAGTCTTAAATTTCTTCCTAGATAAAATAAGTTGAAAACTGCCAAATGCCGGCCTGCAGCACAAATGAGTGTTTGTCTTAGACTACTAATATGTGCTTCCTCACTTTGAACAGGAGCTGCAGGCTGCCTTGGAGCTGCAGTCAGTGCAGAATAGCCAGCTGGCTATATCCATAGAGTATGAGAAAACGGTAAATGATAATCTCCGCAAGGAACTTCAGATCGAGCACTCCCGCTGTGAAGCGCTGTTGTCCCAGGAACAGACCAAATTGTTGGAGCTGCAGAGGAATTTGGATGATGAGAAGAATCACTCATTGGAGCTTCTGAATTCATTGAATCATGAGCGCGTTTTGACAGAGCAGTTGAGCATGAGACTGAAAGAAGGTGTTTCCTGTCAGCACAGGGAGTCACTGCTGGAACAAGCTTTTGTTCAAGAGCTTCAAGCCCAACTGGAAGAAGAGAGGTCCCGAACTGTGAAGCTAGCTGCTGCTATTGAGAAAATGCACCAAAAGGCTATTCATTCCAAAAGGCAGCTAGAGGCTGAAATACAGATGCGCTGTGAAGAAACCCAGAAGGAGAGAGAGGTCAATGACAAATTGCGAGCTACGCTGGAATCTCTTCAGGGTCAAAAGCAAGAGGTAATCCGTTCCTTAGAGGCCCAGAAGGAAAGAGAGGCAAAGTTGGAAGCTGACTGGGAAGAACTGCAATTGCTCTTCAAGACGATGAAGGAGCAAGATAAGAACAAGAAAGAGGAAAGAGAGCAAATACAGCAGCAACAAACAGAGCTAGAGGAACAGAAAGACTGGCAGAGAGATCAAGAGAAAGTGGTGAGAATGCCTGTGCAAGTCTTGCCTTATATTGAAATAGCCACAAACTGGGATTTAACCCCATGGATAGTGTTCTTTAATTGAAATGTTTCCTTCCTTTAAAGAAAGCATTCTGGAAAATGCAATAGATGAGCTCTTTTCCTGTATTTCTCAAATGCAGCTGTGTTTAGGGTTTTTTCTTTCAGTTTATTGTTGGCAGAAGTTGATCTTGACATCTTTGCCTGTGCTGGAAATTGCTAATTATTAATGGATGGAGAAGAATATGACTTAAACACAGAACAAAACCTACCCAGATTTCATGTCATTGCCCTTATTTTGAGCTGGGCTTTTAATTATGGTTTGCAACAGTATTTATTTCACCCTTCTTGTTTCTCAGCTCCTTCACTTTCATTAGAGAAGGAGGGGGGCTTTGCATGCTCTCTGGAGGCTTGTCAGTCACCGCATCTGGAAATGGATGGAGAAAATGCCCTCTCCAGAGCCATTAGATGGCTTCCCTGTGGCCCTGGAAGGCAGTACTGTAAGCCTTGCCCTAAAAGCAGTCTGCAAATTAAGGAAAACAGAGATGGATATGCTAATTAGGTGTGATGTTTTATTTGCAGTCTGTGTGTGTGTGTATAAAACAAACCCAAAAACCACTTATATGCGTCTGCGTATATATGTGTGTGTGTGTGTGTGCGCGCATGTGCATAAGATGCAATTAACTACTACTTATTCTGTTCAAATAGGAAAACTTGGAACAGCAACACCACAGGGATGAACAAAGAATTAAAGAGCTGCAGGAAATGCTGGCAACATTACAAGAAAGAGAAAGAAGCCTCCCTTGTCCAAACTGTCAGCAGGAACCGTTGGGTACTTTAAACAAAGATCTAAATGCCAAACCGGCGATGACAGAAGAAACTGAAAAATCACATTTGCAACAGCAGCAACAACAGCTAGAGAAGATAAGACAGCGGTTGCTTTTTGTAGTTGTGCGCCTGAATGAGTTCATATATAAAACTGTAGATAAGTGAGTAGTTGTTCATAAAATAGTAGTTTTCTTTCTGTCCTGCTTCTGAATTTGTGTAAGTCTTGGCGGAGAGCTGAAGGGAATGAATCGCCTATCTGCTTACAAGGCTTAACCTAGTGTGAAACCATCATTTCATGGTGGCAGCAGGCACTGATTATTGTTATCCCACTGTAGCCATTCCCAGTAGAATCTTGTATGTCTGCATTTGAACTAGATCTATGAAGTGAGCCTGCTTTTAAAGAACCACCCAAAAGACCCCACTACTGGAAAAAGTATTCTAGTAGTTTAGTAACTGCAGCAGTCTTGTTAGAGAGCAATCAAAAAAACTTATCTGCAAGTTTAGAATGAGAAACTTCATTGAACATGACAGCAGTAGGAGTCAGGAATGAGTGGCCAAGTCACGGTAATTTCTTACTGCTTTGGCAGCAGAGTAAAATACAAGTGATGTTTTACTGCAGCCTGAATTTGCATGATATGATTTCAGACTGGTATAAAACACAGACTTCTGAATAAATCCGATGTGGCACTATTTAGAATTTCTAGTCTTAAAACTTAACAAAGCTTACTAATTTCTGTGTGTATTCGGAGTAGTTTGTATAATGAATAATGCATAAGTATAGCCTCAAAATCTAAAGGTCATCCAGTGGGAGAAGGAAGCAAATCTGTGTTAACATCACTACAAATCATCCTGATACTGAAAAAGTATTTCTGTTTAACAGAACAGTCAATGATTGGGCTGTATCAAATGATGAAGCTGTAGCCTCCTTACTGCAGACATTAAAGGATCTAAAATCAGATTTATTGTCTCCTCCTGTATCACAGGTAAGGAAAAGAGCATATATTTGTTGGTTATCAAAAAGTTGTTATTTATTCTTTGAGTTGCAATACTAATGTGAATTGATTGATTTATTTATCCCACTCCCACCCCTTCCTTTTTTGTTAAAATTTCTTTGCTTTGGGGAATGGAGAAAAGATGCACACGTGTACTCACTATGTCATTATGTTAACATATCTCAGTATCAGACTGGCTTTTTTGTTGTACTACAGAATCTGCTTCTGATGGCATTTTTTTTCCTAGATATGTAATATATCCAAGGATAACAGACCCTGGGGTGTGTTGCTGCTGCATCCAGAGACAGTTGTTTTTCAGCAAATTGTCAAGTAATTTTCAAAAACCACAGTAGTGGTTTGTCATCTCAGGAGGGGTTATTTTCACTCGTGTTTGCAATATTGCAAATATTTTACGCAAGTCTAGAGATGATGAAAGCCTGAGCTCAGGTCTATTGATATAAAATACATAGTTTTTAGATTCCATCTTATTTACCAGATAACTTTGCCGTATCATTTGTATCTTTCTCTTGTAATAAAGAAAGATATCTTCATTGCAGCCCTTTCAGCCAAAATTTGGGGATTTAGGGCTAACTAACACTCTTGGCTCTGTTTGATTCAGCCTCTCTCTACTCCCTCCCTATCCCTTGATAGCAAATCCCTAGAAATAAAACCTTTGAGAGAGAAAGTTCTGATTGGCTGGTACACAAAGAGGCTTTTGTAACTTCTGTTCTTGCATGCTGTGTAGTACAGCTCTAATGTATGACAAGCTGGCTAGGCATGGTGCAAGTTCTTCCTGTGCCTAACTGCTTAGAAACTACAGTTTTCCTTCTGTCACCTGTGCAGCAACTTAGCAACTTGGTGATTGCCAAGGATCATCTCCTGCCTTCAGGAGGAGGATGTAAGCTCTTCCAGAGTAGGTGTTCATGGAGTTATTTTGGTTGTCTTCCTCTCACAAAGCTTTGGAGCCCTCTGCTATGGACACAATACTTGGAGAGCCTGTAGGGGGACCAGACATCCTTGTGGCTCTCTTTAAATCTGACTTAGCAGAACTCCCTCTAGAGCTGTGCTGTTTCTCTGGCTCAGCTTCCTCTAAGTTTTTACTCTACTGGGAAAGAAAAAAATAATTCCAGTTCTTTGTTTTTCCTCTGCCGTTAGTCCTTCAGCGCTGGAAACTCTGTTGCAGACACTTCACAACTTATAGGTTTTCTAAGATCTCCTCACCATCAGTTAGCAGGCCTCTTAACATTGAGCCAGTGAATGCCATGTAGAATAGCAATCCCTTCTGTTGCTGGACTGGACTTTGCAGTTGCCTACTCCAGGGACTATGACCACAGTAAAATAAAGGGATTCAAGTTTTCTGACTTTTTTTCTTTTTTTTTAACAACACCTTAGTGAAGCACTTTAAAGAACTATGCCTTCCTGTAGCTTAGAGAGCGAAAAATCTACCTTGATATCCTTTCTTCAGTGAGCATGAACATCCCTCGTCTGCCCTATTTTCAGGCTTTGATTTTTTTAGACCTTTTGTTTCAAGCTGCTCTCTGACTTTCTCCTTCCTTTAAGGTACTGAACCACATGCTCTGGAGGCTGAAGGAGTTTACTGCTGTTACCTCCTTGAGTTGTGATAAGTTGGGGACTCTTAGGCAAGGAAACTGGCAAAATGCCAAAATGAAAAATCTGTGCCAAAATGTATATGGAGTAGTCAAGTGGATAGATGGGTTGTCTAGAACTCCTCAGATACTACAAATTTCTGTTACAGCCTTCAAAAAAAATTGAGCTTTTATAGGTCTGTGAAATGCCTGGGATGGTGGGACCATAGTCCTTATTGGGATGCTTGCTGAGGAGACCAATATAAAGCAGCTTCCTTCCACTTCTGTATGATACAATTGGGTTTCCCACGTTTGAACTATGCTGTAATAATACTTACCTGAAGTGTATGTCATATCCAAAGTCCTTATCTCTGGTCTTGTTCTCAAGATACTTTTCTATCCCATCTCCGTGTGTGACATGGCACCACTGCCATGTCAGTGAAAGCCACACATAAGGAAATGCACACGTTTATCTAACTTCAGTATAGAAGCCTGAAATTGCATAGAACACTGGTGAATTAGCTAACAGGATGAGAGTTTAACCTGGACAGAAATAAATACCTATTTTCAAAACAATCCTGAAGGTAGTGTTGGATTCTTGAAATGTTTTCTTTAACTCTAAGAAGTGTTAAAAAGTAGCTGAGAAGTGGAGAGCCTTTGCTTTCAGGAATTTTAAGGTTAAAAGGGAGGGAGGTGGGTAATGTGCCTAAAAGATGTGGATAGCATTGGAATCCGCATTTGTCGCTGCATATATTGTAGGCAGTAAAAAGACTTAAGATGGCTGTGAATTGTTAAACCTTATTATATACGATTTTTTTATTTGAGAAGTTGTGCTGTTCATAGAAGACAAATGTAAATGGCCTGCCTTAGTATATTGAGGTATTTGTGAAATTACTTCTGAAAAAGTTCAAACTCCCAATAAGGTTGCTCTAAAATAAATTGCTGAGAAATTCGGGCCAGTTGTGTATACTGGCTCCTCTAATGTACAGACTTTATTTCAAGGGATAAAACATTAACCACCACAAAAAATACCTTTTGTTTATCTGCGGTCTGCTGCATCATGTGTGAATGTAACTGTTAACCATTAAATTGACAGTCGATACAAAGAGGGTTATAAAAGCAGAACTTCCACAAAGAATTGGACCTGGAGTCATGGGTCTAATTCTTACAAGAGATAACTTACCACAAAACTGAATTTCTTGGACTGAATGTGTTTTTTCAGAATTTACTTCTGTAGATGCTTCACAAAATCATTTTGTGTGTGCATATACACAATCTCTGTGCTGCCTGGGGATGTGAAAGAATGCCAGATGATTTGATTCCTTTTCCAAGTGTTTGGGAGACTGTTATTAAAGGAAACAGGATTACTGTAAAGCTCCTCAGGCTGATCTGTAGAAAAGGGGTAAGGGGTAGCTTGATTAACAATCAGTTTGTTACTCCTTTAAGAAGGGCTGCTTGTGTGTTTTGGTTTCCCACCCTGCCGTTTAACCCAAGTGCCATTGCTGATTTCAGACACATTAGTTTTATGGTTTTGTTTGCCCATAAAGTTAGATTGTTATTCAGTTTGAGATGTTTAGGTGTGGAAGTAGTGTGGAAAAACCATCACGGCTCACTTCCTTTGGGTGTTCTGTTTAGATCAGATCCATGGACAATACCAACCCTGTTCAAGAACTGGAAAGGAATGCTTGGCAGCGAGAGAGAAATATTTTGCAGAATGCACTGAAACAGGCTGAAACCAAACTGGCTAAAGCAACTGTTGAAATTGAAAACAAGCCAGTGGTAGAAACATCCAGTCCTAAGGTAATATGATCATGATGGCCAGCACGTGGGCTGTCTGGAGCTTGGTAAGCTAGCAGTGCCATAGCCTTTAGCATGTCATTTAATCCTTTGGCACTTGGTTTGCTTTCACTCTCTTGCCTGTTGTACAGGTTTGCTGTGCGTGAACTGTTACAAACTCAGGATCATAAAACCCTCTGCAGAGTTCAGTCCTTGCTAATATTGTTCTTGGGCATCACGTAGGGGATTATTGTCACATGTAGAACAGGTAATCTAGTAATAAGAACAGCTAATTTAGTAATTCTGGTTTTTTCTAACAAATATGATAAAACTTGCTGTGGCAGAGGACACGTACAGCTCTTATTGCTGAGGGCATAAGTATCTGTTAGATTATAGCATTTAATTTACACTTAATGCTGTAATCTCTTTCGGTTGCTACTTTAAAATATGATTTTATAGATTAACAGTTTTATAAACTGCATATTAAATTAGGAACACTTTCCCCATATGTACCTCATCAGAAAAGTTCCTAGTAACTTTCTTGATGTTAGACAGGAGCTTCCACAAAAAGTAACCTAGCTTTTTGGAGTCTCTTTCTGCTCCTAAATGAGAGGAAGATTCCAATTTTTTGTCGAAGCATGAAAATATTAAACATCCACTATTTTTAATTCCTCCATCAATCTTAAATATTTTTTATTCCTCTGACAGATTTGTCTGTAATCTGGTCAGATGGGCTAATGTTTATTTAAAGTAGATGTTATTTTCTTTATTAAAGAGTTAAACTTAGAGTTGAACAGTTTTGCTTTGAAAACATTCACGTGATTGGAAGCAGTCTGACACTCCAGACTCTGGTGGTTTTTAGCTATGTATGGAATTGTTCCAGCTGCCTTTGTGTCTGACACACATGGATGTTTGACATGAAGACAGCTTGTCTATGACTGGTTCTTTGCACACCAACCAGTAACCATGCCTAGACAACACTTCATAGACGTATAGAAATTCAGTAGACTTGGTACAAGCCACCATGTATGGTGTCCAGACTGTCAGAGCAATACCACTACTTTGCACCAAAACTGGCCAAGTCACAGAATCCGTTATACAAATTCCTGCTCAAAAATTCATTTTAGAAATAAATGTATACTGCTTGTATACTTTATAACTCTTAAATAGCTTTCTACAATTTTGTAAAGCAAAAGAGGTCTTAGATACCCATGTGCACAACCAAGTTATGGGAGATATTACTGGAAAAAGCAAGCAGCTTTTTTCAGCTTTCTACAGCTAAACCTTAACAGATTGAACTCTTTTTTTAACTTTTTTTTTTTTTTTTTCTTTCTCCAGTTGCAGAGATTATATAGGAAGTACCTTAGAGCAGAGAGCTTTAGAAAGGCTCTAGTTTATCAGAAGAAATACCTCTTGCTGCTTCTCGGTGGATTTCAGGACTGTGAACAAGCAACCCTCTCTCTAATAGCACGTATGGGAATCTACCCCTCACCTGCAGACCTGCAGCTTTCTGGATCACGTTCCCGTCATTTTACCAAGTTCAGATGCACAGTCAGGGCGATCATTGCGGTATCAAGGTAAAGCCAAAACACTCACTGTCTCTCATACGTGGTGTTTCTTGGAGATATCTAAAACAGATAGTTCCTGTGGTTGATCCTACATTAGTATTAAGCAAAAGGTAACTCCAAAACTAGTTCAAATGAGAGTAGTTAGCTGTAACTTCGGCCAAACTGCTATTTCAGAACCAGCCCTGGGTTGATCTGAGTTGCATGCATACTAAACTAAAGATCTATTAAACGCTGCCTCCTGTCTTGTGATACTCGGCTGCAATGTATTTGAGAATTGGTGCACAACCGTTAGAAACTGATGTCCTTTTAGGTCTGACTCTGCTCTATGCAGACTCAGTAGATAGTCTGTCTTGTATCAGAATGGGATCCTCTTATCAGTGATGGGTTTCCTCTTTTGAATCCAGTAGCCTGTGTTTCATTGGATATGATTCTATCGTGCTCTGTCCCTTACTATCAAATGGATTTTGTTAGCTGTATTGAGCTGCTATGAAAAATAATGAAAAAAATATAGGTTTAAATGTAATAGGTGGCTACTTCTTAGCAATTCTGTTGTCTAGTAAAAATGATGACTAGCAAGTTTCAGACTTTCAGAAGACGATGCAGTGTCTTGAGGCTGTTACCTTTGATGTTGATGATATAATAATCAAATCATAAAATGATTTGAGTCAGAAAGGACATTAAAGATCACCCAGATCCAAACCCCCTGGCACAGGCAGGGGCACCTCCCACTGGATCAAGTTGCTCAAAGCCTCATCCAACCTGGCCTTGAACACCTCCAGGGATGGGGCAGCCACGACTACTCTGGGCAGGCTGTGCCAGTGCCTTACTAAATGACAGCAATATCAATGGGTGTAGGAACAGTCACCTCCAAACTACTCCTGTGAGGCAGGAAAAGCCACTACAGAAAGGTCTGGAGATTAGGGATAGAGCAGAGAAGCAGTAGCAAAATAAGCAAATCTTTCCAACAGTTAGAGGATTGCCAAGAGTTAAGTGGGACAAGCCGTCATTCTGAAGACGGAAGCTGAAGAATTCTTCCTTCATTCCTGCAAGGATTGTTAATTATGTTGTTTGATACATTTTGTGCTGACAAGGTGTTTCATGTTAAAAATTAGTGTATTTTTTCCTTGTTTTTACTCATTTTGTTACTAAGGTTAAAGTTTTTGGTGAAGAAGTGGAATAAAGTTGGCAGAAAGAGTGCACAGGGTGAAACCATTTCTCACAACATAGGAGGTAATACAGGTAAGTGTTTTGGACAAGTACATAGTATTGATCATAATTAATCATTTCTTATTGGTGATGTGTTTCATTTTAAAAAAAGAAAAAAAGAAAAATGAAAAAATACCCACACAAGTGGCAGTATCTGTTTATATGTTAAAACAAATGTGTTTATCCATTTCCTGAACACAGTGATTATGAGTTTAGTTAAAATTGAGTTACAATATGAGTAAGAAGTTACAATTCAAAACTTGGAGAAGAGCTCCTTTTTACTTTATTGCAGCTGTTCAGGCTGTGAAACTAACTCCTGTGTTCATAAAACTAGTCAGAGAATTATATTTGGTGCAGTTTGAAGCTACCTGTAATGGAAATTAATGCCTCGAGTTGTTAATAAGATATGGACAAATACTGCCGTAATGGTATTAAAACAGATACATGCAGTATCAAGTCTTAGAAGTGGTGTACTTGCTAGTGTTATTAAGGGGGGGAAAAGGGAGTTCAGAGGTTCAGAAGAGACTTAATCTGATGGCAGATATCCCATAACATTTTCTCTGGAGTTTAAGTGCTATTGAAGATGACAAGTGATAGTTAGATAGTCTGATGCAAGGACTGAGTTCCTTTAGGTTACATATGAATGTGTTTGTAAGAATTCAAACAAAAATCTTAATGCAGTACCCAATATTGTAGAACTGTCCCATTTTATAAAATATTCCATTAGTTGTGGCTTTTCAACACTAAACGAAATTCAGATGAAATAGTGCATTTGTCATTACCTGGCACTACGTAATTTTCATGGTTCATAAGTTGCTGGAAATATTTATTTTTTAAAAAGGCAACTTCCTACATAAAAGCACTGTGGTGTGGTTCCTGTAAAACTTGAATCCTGAAATGCATGCTGAACTTTCTACCCCACTACAAAAATAGCATCTTGGTGGCCTCATTGAAAAAGATTTTATGTCTTTTTGTGATTTAACAGACCTGTCTGAAGGGTCTTTACTCATTTAATGAAAACAAAACAACACCCCACCCACACACCTCCAAACCTTCACCAAACCAAACAAAAAATCTCTTCTTTTCTCCCCAGTCTCTAAAGTTGGGGCATGTAAGTCACCTGTAACCAGCTGTTAGAGCGAACAACAAGAATTAAAATTTCTTGAAATGAATACTTTGCTCATGTCAGCCATTGAAATGTCCCCTGTGCGGCTGTAGCAATAGCTGATGGAAATGCAAGTTTGGAGAATGAAACAGTGCAGGTTCTTCATTTACAGGAAGCAATTGTTCAACATTAAAATTCCAAACTTCTGTTAAATTTCATTGAAACAAACTAAACCAACCAAAAAAGCAGTTGACTCTAGAAAGTGTATTTTAGCTGCACTTAAAACCAAACACAACTGTACTCTGCTGTAATTCTTGTGGGGTTTACTGCTTATGTTTATGATTAGTCTGTTTTGAATGGTTCCCAGTGCCTATTTTTTAACTGTTTAATGTTTAACACAGCTTGTGGTGCTAGAATGGAAATTCTGAAAGAGCAGCAGCCCCCAGCTGTTCATCTCAGCTCTCCCCCAACCCGAGATGCTGGGCTGTGCCACAGAACCAGCTCTCCAAGATTTGTGAGCCAGTCCTCCAGCTCCCCTCATCGCTCACACCACAGGTCAGTCTGCAATCTCTGCCTGCAATAATCATCCTGATGGACAGTCTGTCATAAAAATGTAACCACTTATTGGAGGAGGTACTTGAACAAGAAGAGGAATTTGTTTTCTTATTCTTCTTTCTGGTTAATGTTTTATTTCTTTAAGACATTGCAGGAGAAGAAAACTCTTTTGCTTTAAGCACATCTGACGTTCTTGGACTGAGGGCATTCCTAGTAGCATTCCCTTGTTTAATTTGGACAGTACAGAATTTACAATAGCTATGTCTGTTAGGCTGCCTTGAGGACTAATTCTTATTGCCTTTGCTGTCCAAGTTGGAGATTAATTTCTGGGCATACTGTGGAAGTGGCTCCCTTGCCATAGGCATTAGTATTAGCTGCCTTCAGGCAGCACGCAGAATGGGAGGTGGATAACTTGCAGGGTGTGAGCTGTTGCAGTTTTTCATGAATTATGGCCAGTTCACAGAAATTCAACCCCAGCTACCTGTTGTTGGATTGGATGTTGCAGATGAGATCCTGTACAGTGCTGCTTAGACAGTGCCTGAGCTGTAAGCTCCGTTCTTGGGTTGGAAGAAGGTGGCCTTCAGTCATTACTGACTTTCTACTCCCAGGTTCTCCTGGCACCTAGAAGCATTGCATAGTCCATTACTGGGTGTAGCATCTCCTCTCTCAAGCCACTTCTTGTATGTGGCTTCCTCCTTAAAATAGGGATTTGCCAGAGTTGATGTGGAAGGTAGCTGTTCTCAGTCCTGTCCACTTGGGATGTGCTGTTTGTTTCTTAATCTCCTTGCTAAATTAGCAACTTTAACCAGCAGGCAAGAATTTTCTTCATAAAGAAAGAATAGCAAGGAAGTAGCTGTTGTGATCTAGAGGTATGCAAAGACAGCAAATGCACCAAATTATTTTATGTTTTTTAACATTGCTGTCTGATTTAGGAGACAGGACAGTGCTTATCATGAAGGACAGGTAGTGTTCTGATTTGCATAGAATTTAGCAAAACATTTTGGAGCGTTGGAGACCTGCAAGCATTTACCAAAAGTCTTAATTCTACCCCATTTCTCTGTCATGGCATGTGTCTGGCTCTGACAGCTGGAAACAGTAGCTGGCAGCTTACTTATCAAGAAAAGACATATGTATTGTGTGGAACAAGGATCTTAGTAATAGGGAGCCCTGACTGATTACTCAGTGTGACTGGTTTAGTGGTAGCTCTAGTCTAACGTGGCTCTAAGATAGGGTAAATTATGCCTGTTGCAGCTTTTGTTTCCTGGCAAGTCTATGCAGAAGGAAAGGATGGAGACCTTCCACTAATCAAAAGGAGCAGAGGGAGGAATAAATCCTAACCTCACATAAGAGTGTGTTGGCACAGAGTGTCCCCTGAAATGTATATTGCCGCTAATATTTGTGATTTGTTTTTAATGTCCAGAAAGGAAACAGTGTCCCACCTACCAGGTCCCCTTTTGCAACCTTGCCCTTCAAGATAGCATTTTATTTGCCTGAAGAGGAGAGTGCATGCCTGGGTGCGGCATCCTCTTCTTCAGTCCTCCTCTGCAGAAGTGGATCTTTTCTCATTTGACCTTCTGGATTGGCTTCCGACTGCTGCTCTTGTACCTGAGGGACTTTGTGTTGCAGATCAGTAGAGAGAGATTCATAGATAGTCCCTGCATACAAGGTTGCCTCGTCTATATTGTCTTATATGTAACTTGGTGGTGGTTCTTACTGTTGTTCCGGTTTGCTTTGTACTGTGTTACTGCCTATATGAATGTAACTGTATTATATTTATTTGAGAGTATAGCATGAGAAGAAGAAAATAATTTGTTTTCCATTTAAGAGTGCATCCATCCACAAGTCCAGCTTCAGAAAAGTCACTTGTGCCTACTCAAGACCCTGAACGATCGCTAACAGAATACATCCATCGCTTAGAGGTTATCCAGCAAAGACTAGGGGGGGTGCAACCAGGTAAGAACCACTTTGTTACCTCTCATAACTGCCAGCAGTCTGGGCTGCTTTTTGCAAGGTTCTTCCTACATATTGTGTATAACAGTTAAAGCATGTAAAGAGCACTATTTTAATTAAAAAATATATAAATATTGGGAGGGGAAGGGAGAGGAATTAAGTAAGCCTCCGAAATTAAACCCTTTTGTGAGTGATATCTAAAACTAGTCCAAGGGTGGCATTTCTCAAAATAAGTTCTTAGTGAAATTCCTCAGAGATGAGGCTGAATAATTTCATGTGATATTCCTCACCCTGTTATCAAGTCTAAATAAGCGAGTGTTGCACTTTAAATGAAGTTATATATAGAGGTAATTTGTTTTTAAGTCAGAAAACCATTGTAATAGCTGAACAGGGCTTTTGCTGCAGCACAAACTATACTACTTCCCTCGTTTATAGCTTCTTTATATTCCATAGCAGATTTAAACAAAATTGGAGGCAGGTAAAAACAGGCATCTAGTTCTAAAATTGACCGAAGAGCACACAAAGGATTGTAGTGGCACTTATCTTTGCTATTTAAAACACTTCCACATAATTTCTAGATTGAATTTACTTATTTTAATCTTCTAGTTACTCTCTCTTGTTATATCTTAGTTGTATCACAGAAATTCCTTGTCCTAAGGAAGAACTTAGAAACTGTCATTGTGTCATCCTCAAATCATCTCCTATCAAGATTACATGTGTTTTCCAGTGTTTTGTTATTTTTGGGACTCCTGACTAAACTTTCTTCAGTGTTAGAGGATCTCTGGATTGTGAACAACAGAGCTGGACCTCCGGTAGCAGTGTCATTTGTGCTAGACCAAATACAAAGATAACTTGTTCCTTGCTTATACAGGTAACCGTGTTGCAGGAGCAGCCTCCTGCTGCCTGCCTTCCCCACTGCAGGGCAGCAACATAAATTAAACAGCAACGTAATAATGGCACTATCCATGCACACACACACAGAGCCTGCACCTACAGCCCATGCCGTGGCTATGCCAGGGAAAGCCCAGCTCCTCTTGTCGGTCACAGCAGGTGACTAGGGGAGAGCACCCATGCTAGCTCACATCACTGATAGAGATGGGATCATGGTGACCACAGTTCACATTGGAGTATAACATGTAGTTTCATCCCAGGGCCCGGGATGAAGCACAAGGCTCTAGCACTGCTGCCTATGTGGAGGCTCCTGGGGAGCCTGCTGACAGCTGCTTCTCCAGGATCTTAAGAACATCTTCCGCAAAGCTTGCTTCACCCATCCAGGTTTATGTTGCTAGTTTCCTGCTCTGAGCTAAAGTGGACCACCAACTCAGATAATGCTATTTCTTTTCATCCAGCCTTTACCCCTTTCATTTGCTATTGCCGGTTCCATTACCATGTTAGTTCTGGCTGCTCATCCCCACAACTTCATGATGCTACTTTTGACTCACTATGATCTTTGATCTCCAGGCAAGCACTAATTACTTCCTTCCACCAACCACCACCCTTGGCTCCCGATCATTTCAGCTAAAAGCTGGAAGGATGACCAGATAGATATTTGGCTGTGGCACTGTGGCAGGGCCATATGGATTCCTTCACAAATTGCACATACATGCCTGTTTCTTTCACTGAGCGTAACTGTTGTCAGCTGCTGTTTCCCAGGCAGACTTGCCTCCTCTCACTGTCCTTCAGCCTTTGCCCAAAGACGTGTGACTCTATATTGGTCGTGCAAAGATGAGAAAAATATTGACCATACCCAGAGAATCTCTGCCAGCCACCACTACTCTTACTGCTGGTCACTCCTCCAGTCTTCAGCAGCAGCAGATCATCTCTGTGGCAACTTTCACGGGTGAAAGGGTGGGAATTCAGTCACTGATCCCTGCATTTAAGAGTGACTCTTGGCTCTGCGATCATTGCAGATGCTCATTCAAATAGCATCTACTGTGCTGGCTTCTCAGTAGCATCAGGTTTGAACATTTATCTGTGTTATAGAGATGCTTTATTGTTCTCATTCAGTTTCCCCAAAATTTATAAAAGGCGTTATTGTGACTGCTGACATTACTGCTTTTGGAAAAGTAATGATTCTTAATTTAATTTCTGAGACAAATTTTTTATGATTACATGTTGCATTCCTAACACATTTTTAGTGTTAACTTTGAAATATTAGATTTGAAAATTACATGTTTCTCTAAAAAGTAATCTTGTCTTTGTCAACATTCACAAGAGCCTGGTATAGCTGGACAACAGCTCTGGGGAAAGTCTAAAACATTGCCTGTTCTTCTGGATTTCTGAGTTGATATAATTGGAAAAAAAAAAGTTTTTTAAAAAAGGCTACCTTTGCTTACAAATGCCAGTCTTGCTGTAAAGTCAGCAGGTACAGTGACATTCCATAGTGGGACTTCCATATGGGCATTTTGACATTGTTCTAAGGAGGAGTTTACCTAAAACCCTTACTACCATGGCTTTGTGGGGCTTGGGGGTTGTTTTCCCCAAATATTGCAATTGTTTATGGCAGATACAGATGGATAAGCAAATTTCTAAAATTGAAGCCTGACAGCATTTCATGGAAATAATGGTATTTTACTTTATGCTAAGTGTGGAATTAATATTCCACAACTGGGACACCATTAATAGCAGTGGAAAGTGCGTATCACTTGTGTAATTTTCACGTTCCCAGAGTGCTGATGTCAGGAATTACTGATTGATGTTGCAACCTTTCGAACAGTGCTGTAAGCAAAATGGTTTCCCAGTTTCTAATGAACTTTAAGGTGACAAGACCTTGTCCAAGAACAGAATCATGCAAGAGCAGCAGAGTTGAACTGAGCGGCCCTGTTGCCATGTGTAAAGTAGGCCTGCGATTGAGCACAGGTCTTAATGTGTCAACATTCACATTGGCAGGCATGTGAGCTTTTGAATCTTGTTTGGCATTGTTCCTAGGTGGCTCATATGAAGCACATTGAGGAAATTACATGCTGCTAACTGTACCCTCTTGCTTCATAACACAAGCAATTTTCTAATATTCATTTGCTTTATTTAAATTTAGGACAAGTTCCAGGTCCACCTTGGCAGAGGAACATGAAAAAGTGATGAGAATGCTGCTGAAATCTGTACTGCAAACCCTCTTGAGTTATTCCTTCCTTCTGAGCTGGTCCATACCAAATGGAGGCACTTGCGATCCCTTATGCAACTGAATAAAGGGCAATGCTTTTGCATCAGATTTTTATATGACTCTTTTAACTATATTTTAGTACTTTTAAGAGGAAATTACTTTTCACTAAAAACAATGTTCTACATTCTTACATGAAATTACTGCTAAGCTAAGAGCTGAAGTGTGTCTGCATCACCGTATTGTAAGTTGCAAAGAGTCTCTTTGGTGTTTATTTTTCTATAGTGTATAGCTGGATTCCATGTAAAAAAAGTTATTAAAATGGCATTTTATTAGTGAATTATTACATTGTATGGTTATTCGTTTCCACCTTGCCTATTTGCTTTTTTTGCTGTTTCCATAATTGTTTGGGTTTTAATATTTCTGTAGGATCATTCTGACTAACAGGACAGGTAAGATACTCTCCCAAACAGCAGATGCATGTAGTCTTCTGTGAATTTTAGGGTTTGCTCTTGTGCTTTTACAATAAATAAGTCCCCCCTCCCTCAATCTTTCTCATCACATTCCATTTCAGTGTCAAGCCACCATTCGTTGAGCTCATCTGAGCTATGCATGCACGATAGGTTTAGTCTGACTGAATTAATGCAATATAATTCATCTATGCCAGCTTGGGAAGTCAAATGTGTGTGAGGATCCTTCAGTGTAATCTTCACCAATCAGGCTGATCCTTCCAGCCATGAACTTGACTCAGAATCTCCTTCCAATTTCCATTTCCTGGGGGAGAGGGAAGAGCAGAGCTTTGGTGGCAGAAGATTGCATCTCCATGCCGCACAGGATGTCTGCCCTCACTGCACTGCAGCGGTGTCCTGTTTGGTGTGTCCCCTCCATTCCACTTGAAGTGACAGCTTGGGCAGGTTTCTTCTCTCACCGCCCTGTCACAACCAGCTATGGGTGCTGATTTCAATAAAGATAATGGATGCTAGCCCACATATGAGCAAACGTGTGCTGGAACCAGTGCACTAGAAGGGCACTAATCCTCTCCTGGGAGACTTTGAAGTAGTGTGGAAACAGCTGAACTCAACTGGCTGCAACCTTGCCTCCCCCTCACTTTCTCAGGGACTCTGAGAGAGCATTCTGAAAAGGAGCCTCCCTTCAGACACTTGGCAGACTGGAGGATCTGTGTTACAAAAATGTTTACAAGGTTAGGAACTTTAAAGAAAATAAACCAAATTGTTTCCAAAATAGATTTGTTTTAGACTAGTGTCTATAAATGGGAAAATAAAGAGAGTCAGTGTGGGAAAGTGGAAATTCAGTTCTGCCAAAAGTGTGAATAGAGGGCATAGAAAAGAAATAAGTAAATCTTACAAGCACTGGATTAAAAGCTCTTGGACTGCTGGTATTGATCGGTCCTATTTAATCTGCATTCTTTTAGCTTAATTTTCCTAATTAAAAAAGCTCAGAACTTTTGTTTAAATCTATGCATTTTTGGCAAAACCAACTAAACAAAACGCCTGAACTGTACCTCCTAATGAAAGTGAAACTCCTGATCACAAATGCTGACTCTGCCCAAGTACCTGGTGCTGTAGCTGTCTTTTAGGGGACAGTTCCAAATGCGTATTCAATTGGTGGTCAGAGAAGAGAAAAGGTGTTCTGGTTGGTGCACCCCCTTCCAGTGATCATGTCTCAAGTGCACGACTGAGAGATTCCACATACGCTGAATAAGACCTTTCTGTGACGTTTCCCTGTGGTATTTGTTGTTGTGGTATTTTACAGAAGCCAAGTGCTTCTTGGGATAATGTAATACTCATTCTTCTCTTTTTATTTAGAAAAAATACAGGGAGAATTGTAATACCAAGAGTACATTAAGACTCCAGAAATGTGAAATCTCTACCTTTGAAGCATACGTTGTGTTTAACTTCGGGGTATCAGAAAAATCTGTTCTGGAGGCAGATTATTCTACTACAGCCTATTAAAAAAATCTGTCTCTGCAGGGTATTTGACAGTGGGGATATTGGTGTTCGTCTGAGATTGATGGGCATAGTTAACTGCTTTTGTCTAACAATGGTCTTGGCAAGCCCTTGTTTATCTGTCAGGTAGATCACTCTTCAGTTGTCTAAAAAAGTATGTGATGTGTATGTGTATGTACATACACAGAGGAGCCTGGCCTCCAGGAAGCAAGGCAGGAGAAGAGGCTGGTATGAGCGGCAGGGAAGAGGAACTGTTTGTGCTAAAGGCCATAGGGGGAATAAGCAGTGCCAAAAGCTTCTGTGCTCTGTGGAGGAAGTGCTGTGGAGCGCTTCTACCAACCTGAGGCGAAGGAAGAGTCTCTGCAGAGGCACAGGGGTGCCCCTGCTGCTCATGGCTCTGCAACAGCTGCTTCTGTCTCAGGGTGACAGGAGCCTGGCTCATTTAAGCACTGTACCTGGCATCTGTATTTTTATTGCCTAGTGGTGGGAGCATCCAAGGCTGCATTCCTGAGTCCCAGCAGACTCAGAGCCACCACCAGCAGGCTGGACATTGTGCAGTTTAGGCTCAGGAGACTGCAAAGCCATCCCTGGGCAGCCCTGTGACTTTGGTGGTAGGCAACCCTGCTGCAACCGTTCTCACCCTGGCCACCCTTTGGGGAACCTTCTGCTGGGTTCTTTTGCCACTTGCCACTCAGCCTATTCCAGAAGCAAATGTGGTTTCAGGAGCTGGGGGCTGTGTGGTGCTTTGCAGGCTGCAGGTGGGCCAGCCACTGAAGAACTGCTGGATGCATCACAAGTGGCATCCTTCTGCCAGGAACAGGTAACTTACTGCCTGCTGGATGTTGGTAAGGCCTTTCCCAATGCCTCCTCTTGCTCTCAGTGAGCTGCTGCTGTGCCACTGCGCCAATTCTTTACAATTTTGAGAACGTCTATTGGGCTGGCTGAAGTTACGTTAAAAAAAAGAAAAAACAAAGAGCAGCAATGGAGGTAGCTAGCTTTGTGCTTCTCATTGCTAGTGAGGTAACGGGTAAGAAGCATCCTCTTATTTGAGAAAAAAAAAAAAAATACTAGGTGACCTGCAAGGATGAGGATACAAAGGGTACCATGCGTAGGAGGATCCCAGCTGTGCCACTGCAAAAGCTGATTCAGACTCTGCATCCACAGTCCCTGGTAACAGGAACTGTCCTACACATGGGTCAGGGCAATGCATGCCTGTGACCCAGCACATGCAATGTTATCTTGACACACATTATATATAGGAGAACCTATTCCGATTTGGCATAAAAGTTATTTGGCACAGACAAATAGTACCTGATTTGGTAAAAAAGCTTGCCCAAAGTAACTTGTCCAGAGTTCCAAACCAATGTGAACTGAGTGGATCAGTGGCTCAAAATCTGATTCTAGGAGTGTTTAACACTGAATGTAGCATTTGGTCAAGCTGCACACTGAATAGCGTTAAGTTTATTTCCTGTTATAAATAGTACATTTCCAGACCAGATTTCAAAACTGCCACTAAATCACACACACACGTAATTTCACACTCACACGTGAACTGCACTTTTCATTTTGACTGGCTAGGCAGGGGCAGTATGAGACCTTAGGGCCTGTACTGACAGTGAGCTCGTAGGTAGTGCAAGTCTAAATGAATGACTAGTTCTTGCACTTTCGGGTGGACAATAAAAAACACCTTTTAAAGGCCAAAAGGTAAATTTTCTGTGTGCATATTCAGTTTCCTGGCACACTCTGGTGTTCATAGGTTGTCATATCACAAGGATCGGTTCTGTTTCAAGTGAACTTGGCTTTGCATTTGCATCTTTTTAGATCAGTCTAAAGTATAAGTAATTTAACGTCCCAAAGTTTCACTGCTCTTAGGTCTGTCACTGACTGGGTGGAAATAATTCAAGTATTACATTAGCATATACACAACATCCCTAAGAGCAAACACTTCCTTCCCTCAGCATTTGGCGCTCTTCCCTCTGCCCAAGCCGATGCAGGGCTTGCGTCCCACTGTGCATTCAGCAGTAACCTCTCCATGGCAGAGAGCACTGCGTGCTCTCCTCTGACAGCCCCGCAGCAGCCCCTCCAAGGTGATCTCCCTGGGCATTCGCTGTTTCCAGACAGGATGCAGGGTTCAAGAGACAAATGCTGCAGCCCCCTGCTCACAAAAGAAATGCGCCAAGAAATCAAGCCCATCAGTCTTTTAGGATCATAGAATCATCAGGATGGAAAAAAACTCTTGGATTACTGGGTCCAACCATGCCTATCTGCCACTAATCCATGACCTTGAGCATCTCATCCACCCATCTTTTAAATACCTCCAGGGATGGTGACTCCACCCCCTCCCTGGGCAGCCTCTGCCAGTGCCCCATGACGCTTTCTGTGAAAAATTTCTTCCTGATACCCAGCCTGAACCTCCCCTGGCGCAGCTTGAGGCCATTCCCCCTTGTCCTGTCCCCTGTCACTTGAGAGAAGAGGCCAGCTGCCTCCTCTCTGCAACCTCCTTTCAGGTAGTTGTAGAGAGCAATAAGGTCTCCCCTCAGCCTCCTCTTCTCAAGGCTAAACGACCCCAGGTCCCTCAGCCCCTCCTCATAAGACTCATTCTCCAGCCCCTTCACCAGCTTCCTTGCTTCCATGCACCAGCTTCCTCTGGACATGTTGCAGAGCCTCAACATCCTTCTTGTAGCGAGGGGCCATAACTGAACACAGGATTCAAGGTGCAGTCTCACCAGCGCCAAGTCCAGGGGGAGAATCACCTCCCTGGACCTGCTGGTCACGCCGTTTCCGATACAAGCTGCTTCTGATCTGCGACCTGTAGTTAAAGCGTTGCGAAGGACAGTGGAAGCTCCGGCAGAAATGTCTGTGCCCAGTGAGGGGTGGGGAAGTCAAGGGTTGAACAGTGTGGCTTTCCAAGCACCGGTGTTGTTGCCCTCGGAACTACACTCCTGTAGGATACTCTTGGGAGGAGCTGATGGCAGCAGCACGAGCTCAGAGGCTGCAGCACTCCTTCTTCCTGTGAGACCTTATCTGGAGTACTGTGTCCAGTGCTGGAAGGATATGGAGCTGCTGGAACAGGACCAGAGGAGGCTACCAAGACGATCCGAGGGCTGGAGCAGCTCCCATACGAGGACAGGGGGTTGGAACTAGGTGACCTTTAAGGTCCCTTCCACCTCTACCTGCTCGAGGATTCCTCCTACGCCCCGTCGGTGCCCACGCTGCGAGGAGCGCGGTGCCCTCACCTGGTGCGCGGGGCGGCGGCGGCTGCGGGCAGCGAGGAGGCGGCGTGGCCGGCGCGGAGGGCGGCGGGCGGCGGCTGGGCGAGCGCGGCCAGGGCGAGCAGCGGCGGCAGCAGCCACCGGGGGCCCCGGCACGGGGCCATCCCGCGGCGGCGCGCTCAGAAGAGCTCGGCGCTCAGCGGCCGCAGGCGGGAGCCGGTGGCGCGGCTCAGCGCTTCCAGGATCTCCGCCTCCTTCTCGACCATCTGCGGAGAGCGGCGCTCAGGGCGGGAACGCGCGGGGACGCCGACACCGCCCTCTGCCCCGCCGGGCACCCCCGGCCCCACCGACCCCCCGAGCACCCCCGGCCCCACCGGCCCCCCGCACCCCCAGCCCGCGCCCTGCCCCCGCGGCCACCGCCTGCCTCCCCTCCCCCTATCCCCCCGCACACCGCCCCCCGCCCCCTCCCCGCACCTGCCGCCACTCGTCCCGCGTGCCGTGCCGGTAGCCGAGCAGATGGCAGAGCCCGTGCGCCGCCGTCACCTGCGCGGGGACAGAGAAAGTGACACGCGCTGCGGCGGCCGCGGGACCGGGGCTGGGGCGCGGGGCTCACCGCCAGGACAGCGTCCAAGTCCTCGCCCGAGTCCCGGCACCGCCGGTGGATGAGCTCCACGCCCAGAAAGATGTCCCCGAGGGTCCAGTCCTCGGGGCAGCGCGGCCGCGGCAGCTGCCCCGGCTCCAGGCGGTGGAACGGGAAGGACAGGACGTCGGTGGGCTCGGGGCGCTGCCGATAGGCGCCGTTCAGGCGCCGCATCAGCGGGTCCCCGGCGCACACCACCCCCACGGAGAACCGCGAGGCGCCCAACGCGGCGCGCAGCGCGCACACGGCGCGGCGGAGCGGGGCGCGACGAACCGGGACGGCCCGCTGGGCGTTCCGCAGCGCCACACTCATCGCGGAGCCGCGAGAGACGAGACCCGACCCGCCCCGCGGCATCCGGCACCGCCCTCCGGGACCCCGTACCCGGCAACGCCCCCGCGACCCGCCCCCACTTCCTCTCCGCCCCCGCATCGTACCCGGGATCGGGACCCGGCTCCGCCCCCGGGACCCGCCCGGCACCGCCCCTCCGGGCCGCCGCGTTCGGGCAGGGCGGTAGCGGTGCTGCCACCGCCCCCCTGGGGTCCCGGTCGCCGGTTTCGCGGCGCCGCTAGGGAGCGCGCGGTTCGGCTTCCGCCCCCCCCGACCCGGGCGAGGGGCCCCTCGCGCCGCCCGCCTTCACCTTCTCGCCGCCCTTCGGCTTCGGCGGCGGGGGCGCCGTTCTCATTCGCGCGGCCCGAGGAGCCGTCCCCGCGGGTGGGGGAGGCGGAGGAGGCGGCGCCCGAGGGGTGAAGCGCGAGGAGGAGCGGCGGCGGGAGCGGAGCCGGGAGCGGAGCCGGCCCGAGCAGCGCCGTGGTGCCGTCGCGGCCCCGCGCGGGGGCGCTGTTGGGGCGCACCATGCGGGAGCTGCTGCGCAGCCGGGGCCGCGGGCAGCGAGACCGGCACGACCCCGGCCCCGAGCGAGCGCCGCCCCGCGACGGTACCGGGGGGACGGAGTGGGGGCGGGGGTGACGGGGAAGACAGGGAGGGGGAAGGGGAGACCCCCGGCGCGGTGGGCTCGGGACACGCACGCTGCGCTCCTGAGGGCAGTGCGCTCGGGGAACGATGGTGATCTCTGAGGGTGGGAGGCTGGGAGGGTGGGGAGAGACCCCCCCGGGATGGCGGACTGGGATGGGAAGATCCGTGGGACGGTAGGCTGGGGGGGGAGCCCCGCTTGCTGAGGCAGCGGCTTTCCTCTCTTGGCAGATGCCGCCCCCGCCACACCTGCCCGCCGGGCTCGGGGCAGCGAGAGCGCAGAGGGGTCGGGGGGCCTGTCCCCCGGCGAGCTGACATCCATCCGGTGCAAGAACATCCCTGATGACCTCAACGACAGGACGGTGCTGGAGAAGCCCTTCAGCCAGTTTGTGAACTGCGGGTCGTGACCAGGCGCGAGAGAGAAAAGGCTGTTGTCCACTCTTTTGATCACTTTTGTGAGCATCGTGAGCGAAGGGTGTAAGAGCAGGCGTGGGTCTAAGTGCCCGGGACAGGGCCTACTCGGGTGAGAACCGCACCCCTCGGTGGTAATGCTGTCGGTGTTTCTCCTGGGGGAAAGCTTTGTGATGTGACCACTGTGTGAAAGACAGAGATAGAAGTGTACTGAGCTGCATCTAGAATGCCTGAGCTGCAAGAGAATCGTAGAACCATTGGGTTGGAAAAGACCTGATTGATCATCAACTCCAACCGTACCTGTCTACTACTAAATCATGACCCTAAGCACCTCATCTACCTGCCTTTTAAACATCTCCAGGGACAATGACTCAACCACCTTCCTGGGCAGCCTGTTCCAGTGCTTGATAACCCTTTCTATGAAGAAGTTTTTCCCAATGTCCAATCTGAACTTCTCTTGATGCAGCTTGAGGCCATTCCCTCTTGTCCTATTACCTGTCACTTCGGAGAAGAGACCAACACCCACCTCTCTGCAACCTCCTTTTAGGGAGTTATAGAGAGCAATAAGGTCTCTTCTCAGTCTCCTCCAGGGTAAAAAGCCCCAGTTCCCTCAGCCGCTCCTCGTAAGACTTGTAAGAGCTCTGCCTGGCTTTAGCTGTCCTGTTAGCATCTCGCTGAAACACCAAGTGGATCTCAGGCTTGACAGCTTCACGGGCGGGCGAGGGGAGCTTGTGCCTTCCTTGCAGGATGACCTGCTTACTGCGAATGCTGCTGTTACCTCTGCTCCGAGCTGTGTCCAGGAGCCAGTTTGGAGACAGTGTTGTGTTGTTTCTGGTTTGTGCTTCAAAACACACCTTTGGTCTTGACTGCCTCTGACCTGGCTGTAGCAAAACGCAGTGATCTTTGTGGCAGCGTGCCTTGTCCTGCTGGTTGAGTGTGAGTGAGAGGCTGAAGTGCAGTAAGCAGAATTTTGTAGAAATTGATAAATTTCTACAGGTGAATCAAGCCCTGCATGTAGATCCTGAACAATTTGTTTGGTTGCTCCAAGATCCCGTACTAAGTTTCTCTTGCTATGTTACAGTTAGTTAGGGAGCAAAGCTTGTTGAAATGAGCCCTGATTTAGTTTTCAGTTTTTCTGTGTGAGCTTCTTTAACTTTTAAGTTCTTGATGAAAATGAGTCGTATGTCTAAGTGTCCAGTTTTTCCTGCAGCGGGAAATGGAACAATATAGCTACTGCAGTACCAGAAACAGCGTTAGACTTTTAAAGAAGACAGAGCATATCGTTCATTCAAGTTGCTTTAGAGATAGGGGAGACTTCCAGGGAGAGGAAGGTGGAGGCGCTGGAAGAAGAAACTACTTCCTGGGGGATGAGGAGTAACAACGGCACCAGACAGAAACAGCAGTTGTGATTATCCCCATACGATAACCGCTGCTTTTCATTTCCTCTTAATCTTTGCAGATTCTACCTTAATTGATTCCATTCTGCAGCGATTATCTGGACAGGAGGAGAGATCTGAAAAGTACAAAGATGTAAAGAAAACGTTTGAGGTTTGGCAGCCACAAATCTGCAGAAGGCACTGTGAGCCTTTGTCAACCTGGCTTTCTCAAAGAAAGCAACTGTGTGTGAAGTCTCTTAATCCTAGAGTTTCTGGTTTAATGGCAAGACACGCTGGGATCCATGGTTTGTGTTATGGAGTACTGCTGGCTGCCAATAGAAGAGAGACGATGGACCAAAGCCTGGATTCATGCAGTAGAAACATTTGCTGTATTCCCTATGAGCTAAAGAAACAGCCCACCAAGGGAAGAAACCCCAAAAGGAAATGTGTATTTCAGTGCTGCACACCCTGAAGGTCTTTGCTATCATCAATTTTAACTAAAAACTGTATTGATTTTCTTCTTTTTTTTTTTCTTTAATATATATATAATTTCAGCTTGGGAATTGATTAAAGAATCTCCATGGAATTTAATATGGCATCATGGCAGTCATCTCCGTCAACAGAGGATCAGACTTCCTCCGAAACAGATGATCTCTGTCTGTCACTGCAAGGTAAGTTACTGTAGTTCTCTTTTTAATGTAGATTTTTGGAAAAATCTGTGACTGTGCACACGTTGAAGGAACTCTGAGAAACCTGTTAAAGCTAGTGTTACAATAGTTCGTGTCTGTGCTTCTTTGCAGATGTTTCTGTGTTTAATGAGAGATGTTTCAGCAATGGAATGAAAGATAATAGCTCTTTTAGTACTTTCTTGCAGGATTTTCAGAGCTGTTGCCTTTTTTTTGTACAGATGTGTTTACTGTTTCGTGTGCTTTGCTGTGCAGAGTACATGTTAGTGTAATGAAGCTTGAAAACCATAAAGAAAATAGGTAGAGAAATGAAAGCAATATGGTTTCCAATGTTCCGTCTCCATTTTGAAGTGATGAAGCTTGTCACAAAATCGTGAGGCTGAACCCATGAGGCTCAAGAACAGAAACACTTATGTATCTGCTTAGATTTATATATTGCTCTTTACCAGTTTTCAAGCTGATCTCCGCAGAGAAGAGGGTAATAGTTACCACCCTCCCTGCCAATAAAATTGAAAATACTATGAAACTGCACAGTGTGGGGGCTTGGGCTCCTTCTTTTCTGTTCTTTTGTCCTTCCCTCTACCTGAGATGTTAAAATAAAACTAAATCAGTCTGGTCTAGGACTGCTCTCCACTGCCAACTCTGCACAGGGACATGGCAAGCCCCAAGCCTCTGGTGGCAGGAGTGGCCTGGCAGATGCTGCTGGTCCTTTCCCCTTGGCACAGCCCTTGAACATCGCTGGGGCTCTTTCCAGGTGCCTGGGGCTCGCTTTGGAGAGCTGTCCATGCGGAGAGTTGTTTGCTGCAGAGAGTTGTTCCTCTCTGTGTTCCCTTGTTTGGAAAAAGAAGGGCTTCATGGCAGCATATGTGGAACTGTTGGGGATGTCACTGCTCTTTGCTGATGATGAGCCGGGAGTGTGGGATTGCAGCGAGGGGAGTGAGCAGCCCCTGGGGGAATGGGTGGCTACAGCAGAAGCTGAACAGGGATTGTGATGCTGTGGAACGGGAATGCCTTTTGCTTTTGGGTTGTAAATTTGTTTACACCTGGGAAGACCCAACCTTCACCTTCCTTTTTGTGCACAAATCCTTCCCCTTGCTTCCCAAGGGCAGCAAACAGGCCCTATGTGTGGCATTTCCTGCCAAGCCTATTCAGAAGTATTTTCCATGCTTTATGAGCTAATTTGAACACAAGAGAGTGTTTTGGCTCTTGGGAGTTTGAGGCAGGGTCCTAATTTTTGGCTCTGCTTACTAATCCCTGTGCATGTTCCTGTTCATGAGTGTAACCCAAAGGATGATGGCATAAGAAGGTGGCTGCTAAGGCTGTTTTTGGAGAGTGTTTTGTGACATACATGGATTATGTTATTTTTATGCAGTTATGTCTAATCCTTTATGAATGGATTTATTTTTGTTGTGCAGTTTGTAGTAGATTGCAAGTAGATCTTCGAGTAAAGGAGGCTATCTCTCCGAGACTCGCTTAATTCATCCAGAGGTCAGGTAGATTACTTATTCTTACCTAGCATTTTTTTTGTCCTGGCTGTACGTATGTTATGTCTTATGAGGAGTGGCTGAGGGAACTGAGGCTGTTCAGTCTGGAGAGAAAAGGTGAGAGGAGACCTTATCGTTCCCAGTTGGTCTTTTCTCCCAAGTAACAAGTGATAGGAAAAGAGGAAATGGCCTCAAATTGTTCCAGGAGAGCTTCATGTTGAACATTAGGAAAAATTTCTTCCCTGAAAGAGTAATGAAGCGTTGGAACAGGCTGCCCAGGGAAGTGGTGGAGTCGCCATCCCTGAAGGGGTTCAAAAAGCACTGTAGGCGTAGCACTGAGCAACAGGGTTTAGTAGGCATGGTAGTATGGGGGTGACAGTTGGACTTGGTGATCCTAGAGATCTTTTCCAGCTTTAGTGATTCCTGTGGTACTGTGATTTTTGAAACGGGCTTAATCTCCTTCCTGTCTCCTTTCACAACTGCTAGTAGTTTACCACTGTATACCAGCCCGTAGGACCTGGGCGAAGAGCTGCATGGACAGGGCACGCTTCCCTTTTCAACATTTTTTACTGGGGCACGAGTTCAAGTACTTCCTTCTTCCTCTGTGTGCCCCTGTTTGGCCATGTTAACAGTCTGCATTCCCCAGGGAGTGCCCAGCACTGAAAAGGATGCTGTTTGAAGGTATATCCCCCAATGACGGCCTAATAACTGTATCCCGCCCTTCAGTTGGCCAAGACATCCCGTTGTGTGGTTTCACTTAAAGATTACTATCACCTATCCGCAGCTTCCTTCTTGGCTTCATCACCCAACCCCATGCAGAGACTCTCCCAATTTTCAAGAGTGGATCTGATACCGCCAATGGCCCTGAGTCTTTCAAGGAGCATTTAGGAATGGATGGAGTTGTTCCAGACATGTTGCTCTGTGGAATGATGTGTTAATGTTGCCACTTGCATTTACTGAGCTTTTGGGAAAACCTTCATTAGTTGCTCTTTGCTGCATCCAGTAGAAGTATGCTCGATGGTTGTAGAGGTCCTTACAGTGTCATCTGTGCAAGCAAGAAAATATCAGCTCTGAAATAACAGTTGAGAAAGACAAATATCGAATTGTACCTTAATGTCTGCAAGAATCGACCTTAGATTTGGGATGGATGCCATGTATTTTTTTGAGAAATATAACCAGATTTTTTTCCCTTAACCATTCTCTTCTCCTTCTTATCCCTTCTCCTCCTCCTCCTCTTCCTCCTCCTTCTTTTCTTCTCTTCCCAGTGCACCGAGAGTCTACGCAGAAGAAAGCCTTCGCTAGCTGGATAAATTCAGTATTGGCAAAGGTAAGAAGGGGTTTCCTTAGGAAAGACAGGCCTTTTGCCTTTTTTATTTGGATGTGCTATATGGAGATTACGTGTTTTAGGTACTGGCTGGAAAATACAGCCTCTGGAAAGCATTTGTTTAATAGGTGTAACAGCGTTGTATTGATCAGCCAAGGACATCTGTATCGGACAATTTGTAAGTAGATGACAGTCTTTCTTGCTGATGTGGTAAAACATACTTGTGCTGGGTTGTGGCCCATGTGTCAGGGTTTTGAGGTTTTGTATTTATGGTTAGTCTTCCTGTGTTTAGGTTCTCTTACGCAATTCGAGAACATGAGTTTAATGGGATGACCTGAGTGACTGCTAAGTGTTAAGACAACCCAGAATGTAGGGTAGGTGCTCCTTAAGCTTTCACAAAGCAGCTCGTTATGTGCTGGACTTCTGGCTTGCTCTGGTAAAAACTGTAAATCCTGTTTTGGACCCTCCTTGGGTGGAAGCTGCTGAGCTAATGGTAGATTTATGTTGTCCAGTGGATGAAAAGAGTAAGAGTTTAGTTATTCAGTTCTGTAGTCAAATTTGAACTGAGGATACATTGATTAAAAAGTCAAAATATGAATTAACTGCTTGTCTTAACTTTCCCTTTTTCAAAGTTTTGGAGGTCTTTTGTCACATCCCACCTTAAAAAGTATAAATACTTCAAAATGTGGCCTAAAATAACCCTTATGAAACTTAGAGGCAGGGCAAGGGGGAGTAAGAGGCAAACGTGATAATGGTTTGGAAGAAGCAAGCTATGGCTGATTAGAATTTATCTTTCATCTTGTTGAAAAAAATAACGGATGCTAAACATTTCTTTATTTTACAGCAGAGCCATCTCTGATGTTGTGTAGTGTGTTGAATTCAAAATGACAAAAGATGGTGTAACAAACGTTGACATTTGTTTTGCGGCATGCACCTCCTTCAGTCATCTCAGACCTGTATGCAGACATTTGCTTTTGGATCTTTTGGAAGTGCTTTCAGGTGAACGTCTGGTAAGACAGAGTAATAAAACTATTACCTCAGTCCTTTGTCACAGTGATCAAAGATTTCTGGATAAGCTTATTTGTAAGCCTGTGAATGATCCCTTTGGAGTCATAGAGATATAATTGAATAATTATAATTTATTCTTACACCACTGACACTGAAACAGACCGAAATAAGTTGATCTGAAGTAATTTGTGAATCTTCACAGAAAGACACTTACCAAAATATAAAATAGAATTAATTTTTACGGCTGAGGATGTAACCTGTTGTTTTTGCTTCACAGCCACAGGGGAAAAAAGGATTTAATACCTTCCAGTGCAGAAGCAACATAGAAAATACTGTGACATTTTTAAAGAGCAGATCAGTGAGTATTAACTTCAAAATTCGCAACTCAAGCCAATTTAGCTCGTGAAACGTTTTCTTTGTTAACAATGATCCTATCTTTTTTCCCCCTAGCTCAAGCTCATAAATATTCATGTTGCTGACATTACCGAAGGAAACCTTTCCATTGTGCTTGGCCTAATTTGGACAGTTATATTTCATTTTCGTGTAAGTATTTCAGTGATTTAAGAGAGGTTTAGTAGGGGGAAAAAGCACAAAAATGTGTTGACTTTCGTGGTTGCCAAACGATGAATTAGCACAAAGCCGAAGGTTATATTTTGGCCTGTAAAAGTGATGGTTCAGGGTGGAGACACAGCGGTGCACCACGCCTGTGTCTGAGCTATTTCACCAATGCGATGGTAGCATTACAGCCTGATGAACAGAATCCTGCTGCAAGTTGTAGCAAGGGAAGATACTGAGACTATTTCTGAAGGGAGCGGTTGAAAAATAGGCTAAACCTTGTCTAAGGCCTGTGATGATAAAGCTCCAAAAAGAATGAATAGCACTAGATGCCTCACATCCATCTCCCCCAGAGGCAGCCCCCTCTTCAGTGTTGGCTGTGCTCACAACGTGTAGTTCTAGCTGTTATTTTTTCCGTACCAGGTGCCTGAAGTTCCTGCAGTTACATGAAGGCTGTCATAGTGGTGTTTTGTACAAGATACCGAGTGTGTCTCTTGTGTGGTGTGAGGTTATGGAGAGGAGGAGTGTTTTAAAGCACGGGGACTTGCTTTAATGGTGTTGTGGGACTGCAGGTGATGGAGCTAAACTGTCTTCTGGCAGAGCCCAGCAGTGAATTAGTATAGGTGCATTGGGAGTGAACTGGTGACTGAGGCTCAGGAGAGACCCAAAAAGCAAAGTTGTTTAACAGCATTAGATGTAGCCCACATTTTTCCTGATGAAGGTACTTTGGTGCTGAAGGTTCTTGTGCTGCACGTAGCCGTATGCGTTATTTTTTTGCCTAAACCAAGATTCTCTAAACAAATGTAGATCTCCGAGGTCTGTCAGGTAGGTTTTCCTGCTCCCTGACTCAGCAGGCCAACTCTGAGCATGCCTAATACATGACTGTAGACATCAGAAAACACAGCTGCCTCCGCGTGCTTTCACTAGTAGGAGGAGCAGAAAAGAGCATTGTGTGAGAAGGTCCCTTGATGCCATTGCTGGTACCCACAGCCTGACATGGAAGTCTTTGGGTGAATATTTCCTGGCAAAACATCACCTGAAGACAGGAATTCAGCAAGAAATGGCTCAGGTTGAAGAGATAAAACTTGATCTGACCTTTAGGGGCAGGGAACTACTCTTGCAGCTGTGACTGAGTCCTTTTTAGTTCTCTGTGGTTTTCTGCCATTGATGTCTTGGTAATTTTTCCCTGAAGCCCGATTAGCTCTCCCATCATCTCTGAT
Source organism: Cuculus canorus (assembly GCF_017976375.1). Taxonomy (NCBI): domain Eukaryota; kingdom Metazoa; phylum Chordata; class Aves; order Cuculiformes; family Cuculidae; genus Cuculus; species Cuculus canorus. Next base: position 35,293,577 of record NC_071406.1, on the reverse strand, counting down.
AGATTGAAGAACTTGCTGGGACACTTGCTTGTGGGACACTTGCTCATCCAGTAAAGAAGTTTTTCTTCCCCTGGTGCAAATTGAAGCCATTTCCTCTTGCCCTTTCCCTTGTTACTTGGCAGAAGAGACCAACACCCTCCTTGCTAGAACCTCCTTTCAGGTAGATGTAGAGAGCAATAAGGTCTCCCCTCAGCCTCTTTGTCTCCAGGCTGAATAGCCCCAGTTCCCTCAGGTGCTCTTCGTAAGACTTGTGCTCCAGATCTTTCTTCAGCTCTGTTCCTCTTCTCTGGACATGCTCCAGCACCTCAGCGTTCTAGGGAGCCCTAGACAGGGAGTTAAAACAACTTGTTTAATTCAGACTCTAAAGTGCCTTTTTCTCGATTTTGTTTTCTCTATTTCAGAGGTGAAAGCTGGCCACAACCTAATGGAGCAACACCTCAGTCTCCCACCTTCTTCCACCGTATATTACGAGCAGCTTTACAGTTTCTGTTCTTCCTTCTGCTGCTTTTACTTCTGGCTTTCCTATTTCCATATTGTGAGGAAGTCTACAGCTGCGCCGAGCGAAACAACTTCAAGTATTCTTTCCATTTCATGCTGCAATACCCCATCCATCTTAGGGCCTCCACCATCTAAGAAAGCAGCCCAGGAATAAATACATTAACAATAAAAGGAGAGAATGTTCAGTCCTTATTGGATGCAAAGGAACAACTGTGACAAAGGATGAGGACAAGGCTGAGGTACTTAATGCCTTCTTTGCCTCAGTCTTTAGTAGTAAGGAAAGTTGTTCCCTGTGTCAACATACCCAGGAGTTAGAGGAGCAGAACAAAGCTCCCATGTTCCAAGAAGAGGCGGTTAGAGACTTACTTGCCCGATTAGACACTCACAAGTCTATGGGGCAGGATGGGATCCATCCAAGAGTATTGAGGGAGCTGGCAGACGTGCTTGCCAAACCCCTTTCCATCATCTTCCAGCAGTCCTGGCTGACTGGGGGGAGGTTCCACTTGACTGGAGGCTGGCTGATGTTATACCCATCTTTAGGAAGAGTCTGAGGGAGGGCCCAGGAAACTACAGGCCTGTCAGTCTGACCCCAGTGGCAGGGAAAGTCATGGAACAGGTGATCTTGAGTGCTATCATGAAGCACATGCAAGGGAACCGGTGATCAGGCCCAGTCAACAGGGGTTCATGGAAAGGCAGGTCTTGCCAAACTAACCTGATCGCCTTCTATGACAAAGTGACCCGCCCACTGGACAAGGGAAAGGCTGTGGATGTAGTCTTCCTGGATTTCAATAAAGCCTTTGACACAGTTCCTCACAGTATTCTGCTTAGGAAACTGTCTGCCTCTGGCCTGGACAGGCGCACAACTCTCCTCGGTAAAAGACTGGCTGGATGGCTGGGTCCAAAGAGTGGTGGTGAGTGGAGTTAACTCCAGCTGGAGGCCGGTCAACAGGTGGTGTCCCGCAGGGCTCAGTGCTGGGTCCAGTACTATTCAATGTCTTTTATCAATGACCTGGATGAGGGGATCGAATGAGTAAGTTTGCAGACGGCACTAAGCTGGGTGGAAGTGTCGATCTGTGGGGGTCCGCAGTGGGCTGAGGACCCCTGCTGACTATACCCATAAGGCCGAGATGTAAACAAGGAGGCAACACCTGCAGAACTTGGAGATCAGGGGAAGGAAGTGAGCAGCCAATACAGGACCGTGTGAGAAAGAAGTACCATCCAGTCACAGACTGTTTATATATAAGCTAATCCAATCATGTGGAGAAGCGTGTGTAGGCAAAGGGTATAAGAGGCATATGTAAGATCAATAAAGAAGCCAGCGATGTAACATCAAGAAGCCATGTAACATCAATAAAGAAACTTGCTTCCACATCACCGTGTCATGTCTGAACAGCGACATCGATCTGCTGGATGGTAGGGAGGCTCTTCAAAGGGATCTGAACAGTCAGGGTCACTGGGCTGAGACCAATGATATGAGGTTTAACAAGGCCAAAGGCCGGGTCCTGCACTTAGGGCACAACAACCCCGTGCAGTGTTACAGACCAGGGGAAGAGTGGCTAGAAAGCTGCATGGAGAAGGACCTGGGGGTGCTGCCCAAGTGGCCAAGAAGTCCAATGGCATCTTGGCTTGTATCAGAAACAGTGTGACCAGCAGGTCCAGGGAGGTGATTCTGCCCCTGGACTCAGCACTGGTGAACCGCACCTTGAATCCTGTGTTCAGTTCTGGGCCCCTCACTACAAGAAGAATGTTGAGGCTCTGGAGTGTGTCCAGAGAAGAGCAAGGAAGCTGGTGAAGGGGCTGGAGAACAAGTCTTAACGAGGAGCAGCTGAGGGACCTGGGGTTGTTGAGCCTTGAGAAGAGGAGGCTGAGGGAAGACCTTATTACTCTCTACAACTACCTGAAAGGAGGTTGTAAAGAGGAGGGAGCTGGCCTCTTCTCCCACGTGACAGCGGGACAGGACAAGGGGGAATGGCCTCAAGCTGTGGGTGGGGAGCTTCAGGCTGGACATCAGGAAGAAATTTTTCACAGAAAGGGTCATGGGGCGCTGGCAGAGGCACAGGGAGGGGGCAATCCTTCCCTGGCACTGCACCTCCCTGCCTCCCGCCGTGGGCAGGAAACCTGGGTTAGGGGCAGGATTAGGGGCAAGCTGGCCCCGTGCTCCCCCTGTGTCTCCCGTGGTCCAGAGCAGAGACTGAGCCTCATCCTCCCACTCTTGCTCTCTGTCACAGGGACATCTCCGCACTGAGCGCTGTCTCTGGGTGTTTTGTTCCCTGCAGGCAACCAGGGCGCTGTCGGAGATTGTCCAGCTGCCCTGGCACCCATCGAGATCGGGGCTGGTCGTGCTTTTGCTCTGCCTCCTCCTGGCTCTGCTCTTCCAAGTTTTCTTCCGTACAGAGCAGATGTCTCTGGAAGTCGAGATCTTCTGGAGGGAGTGCCAGGAGAAAGCCTCCCTTCCCCCCAGCCCCAGCAGGTGCTCCATGGCAGTGCTCCCATCCCTCGCGTGGCACCACAGCTGGGGCCAGGGCTGCTGGTGGGACCTGGGCTTTGCTCTGCACACAGATTTGCGGTGCAGACAGTGAAAGCCGTGCTCTGCCGTCTTGGCTATGAAGAGGTGGCGTTTGAAGTTGAACGCAAGCTTGGCTGGGACACACTCTTCAGTGCTGAGACCCAAGTCAAGATGGTGGCTCTGCTGGCCAGGTGAGAGTCTCCTTTTGCCCACTCCCCCCGCAGTTTCTCCCTTGTTGATGGGGCGTCCCACACAGTGCCTTTGATCATGGCAGAGAGGGATTTGTCAGCAAAGGATGGCCCAGCAGACCGGAGAGTCCTGGGAGAGGTGGGTGCCCAGGAGCTGCCGCCTCCCAAAGTGGCAGCTTTCCTCGTCTGTTTAGCAGGGGAAATTCTGGTTTGCAAGCAACACTTCGCTCTCTGTATTTGGCAGAGATGTATACACTGGACTGGCTGGGCGAGCCAACATTTTCCTTTAAACAAAATTTCAGAAAGGAAACTGGGTTTCAGACGCAATAAATGTGCAATGAAGAGATTCTTGTTTCCAGGGAAAATGCTGACATTTTTATTAACACCTGTTTCATTTTGGAAAGGAAGCTTTTTTTGTCATTCTAACCAGACTTTGCAATTTCTTGATGATCTCTTTGAGATCCCATGTCCTACATGTGATATTTTTACAAGCTACAGCTGAAGCTCTTCATAAGTTTCTATCCTTTGTTCCTGCAGAAGCGTTTCTGCCAGCTCTGGGAAAGGTACCAATGCTCCTTCTGAGCTTCCCTTGTTCTGTTTCCTGGAGTCCTTTTCTAACAGATGTGTTTGGAATTACATGTCTTTCCACCTTAGTAATTAGAACCGAGTCCAGGTGATTTAAAGGCAGGCTTGCTAGACCTCTCTGCCTTTCTGGAGCTGAGATATCAGAAGGGTTGGTCACTGCAGGATGCTGCTTCCCCTGAGCTCTTCCTGTCTTCCAGCAGAGGCACAAGGCACGGTGTGCCCATGGTGTGCCCATGCTGTGCCCATGGCCATGGATTAAATGAAATCTCTCGTGGTCTCACAGACACAACTCTTAAGAGAACAGCACAAGAGTTTGATACCGATTGGTTTCTTTCTTTCGCATCTGCTTTTTCCTGAGGCAAAGTTCCATCGGGCCCCAATCTCTCCATCTCCCTGGGACTGTAGTCAGGTCTCCAGGGCTAGGTGACAGACATGTGGCTTGGCCTAAACATCTCACCAAAGGCGTCACCTTTACTGTGCAGGGTTGTTAATTGATTTGGCAGCACCTACCCCTCTGGGGCCAGCTGTTTGGAAGTAGCCACATTCTCACTGACATTGCTCTGGAAGAGCCTCAAGTCTTCCGGTAGACTCACAAATCAAACATCATGAAGCGTAGGAGTTCTTCTTCGCAGGGCTCATATGCATAGAGCTTTGCTGAATCTTTAAAATCACAGCCTGAAGGGGCACCTCTAAGCATCACCAGTGGCAACGCTGTAGCCCAGTACTGCCTATGGGGACCCCAGCTCTTCCCTTCCCTGCCTGATTTCCCACTTCTGGGGACAGCATGTGGCACTGCAGGTCAAACACAGCAATCGTGAACTGACCCAGTACAATCCAGTGGAACAAGCCCTCTGGCCTCCCCTGCTCTGTCCCCCACTGCCAAGGCAGAGGCAGAAGCCAAAATACAGGCAGACCTGAACTCCAGCTCTGGCGGAGAGGAGAAAGACAGGGGCAAGGAGAACAGAAAGGCATCTCAGAGCAACATCATGGAGAGGGAAAATGGTGAGGGAAAGCCTAGAAGTGAGAGGCGCATGCAGGTTTGATTTTTGGTGGAAAAGCCTATGGGATATGGGTGCTTTGACTCTCTCCTTCCTGAGGGAGGAAAACGCAAGACTGACAGCTCCAGGCAGTTCTTTCCAAAAGGGAACTTGTGGGTCAGTGACCTTAAAAGCAAGCAATTCAGCCCACTTCAGCTGGCAGTGGAGGAGTGGGCACTCCTCTGTCTGCCTCAGGGCTGGCCTTGGGTGACCACTGCCCCCACTGTGGGTGCAGCTCATTACCAGTGCCCGGGCAGCCTGCTATGAATTTAATCACACAGTATATCAGACTGGGAACAACTCCAAAGAAAAGCACCACTTTTATGGACTGGATTTGCTCTCAGACAAGTTGGTCTCTTCAGTACGGACTCCGTTTGTGTAAACTTGGCTGCCTGTGCAAGGATCCCGGGGAAACTCGTCCTTGCCCACAAATGCTCTCCCAGCTAAGAACCACCATTTGTTTCCTGCCCATGTGTTACCATTTAGATTGTTGGGGGACCCAAGGGCCCTCTGTAACTGGTTCCTATGGAGCTCTTTTAGTGCTGTGCTACTGCAGGGCAGCTTTGCTGGGCTGGGGCGAGACCCTGAGGGGACAGGGCCACAGCAGTGGGTCACAGGGCCCTTTGGGATCCATTCTGGGGGCTGTGATTGGGTGGCAGGTTCCAGTATCTCACAGAGCCCTTGGGGACCCGTCGTGATACGGGAGCAAGTATGTAGCCTATGGCTTGGGTTCAAGCCCTGCTGGGATCCTGTGCTCCCTGAAGCTGGGTCCACTGGGTGCCCAACAGCCTTCTTGGCCAGCACAGTGTGGTGGCAAGGGGAGCGCTTTTCAGAGCAGTCAGGGAAGGGCTCACTCTGACAGCACTGCCTCTCGGCTGTCTCCCCTCCAGGTGCCCAGGGATCTGAGGCGCATCTACCAGCGGCTCAGGTCTGACAAGGATGCATTTGCCAAGCACAGGCTGGACAAAACCCTTCTGCAGCCATATCTGGCGGGACTCCTACAAGGCATGTTTGAAAAGGGTTATTGGGTGTTGCCATGGATAGACATAGTGAACTACTATTAGGGGCATTTGCCAGGGTAACCCATACATTTGGTCTCTGAGAAACTGAAATATAATCACTAAAACTACACATAAAAAGGTTAAAAATGAATAATCAGAAAAACTGCAAAAACTTCATGTTGGAAGGTCCTTTGAAGGTGATGAACTTGATCTTTCTTCAATCGTGGTCGGACTGCTCGTGCTGGTATCCAACGCGGACCGTCTCCTGTTAAAACACAAGCATATCCCCTTCCCCATATAATTAAATCATAAGGGCCTTCCTAATTTCCTTCCCAAGTTCTTACCACAACTTTCACTTGATTTTTATGTTCAATCATTCTTGTTGATGTGGTTTGCACATGTTTCACTATTGGAGGGATTAAAGTATCTCCCAGCAACCGTAAAAACTTCATAACATATCATACCTTAGCTAAACTATTTGCTGGTGTTTCTCCCTGTTCCCCCTGTTTTTGTTTCACAAAAGAGTTTTGATGGTGCAATGCGTTCATTCTACAATTGCCTGTCCAGTTGGGGAATGTGAAATGCCAATAAGGTGTTGCACTCTCACCTGTAAAAACTGTCAGCCCATTTACCAGTGTGGCACTACACTTAGATTTTTCCTCTAGACATTCTTGTTGCAAAAAGGTTATGAACCAATGGCCTGGATGATGAATTTTATTTTGTCCACTAAAGTTCGCCAAGGCCACTTGTAATTCCAAACTGTTCTGCATACTCCATTGTAAATATCATTCTGTCATCGGAATGACTATTGTTTCAGGCTCTTTCCCATTCAAATCCTCTATTCAATCTCGACCTCTCATGGTTAACTGTGCAAACATTTCTACTCTTGTTACAATCATCTTTGATGGCTGATTAGATAAGAATTGCCATTTTATAACTTTTAATTTGTCCAAATCGGTTTCAACCCATTGCATTATTAATCCAACAGGCTGATAAGCGTTACTGATGATTAAGAAATTGACAGGCCACCCGTATACTACTTGATGTGCTTGTCTGTTCCTTACTGCATTTTCTATTTTTTTCAACATTTGTTCTGCTTCTTTTTTTAGTTTCCTTGGTGCTAATATATCCGTATCGCCTTTTAACAACTCAAAGAAAGGTAACAACGTTTTGATTATCTACCCCTATCCAATTTCTGATCCAATTGATATTACCCAACAAGATCTGCACATTGTTAAGCATTTGGATGTTAATTCTAAATGATACCCTTTATGGTTTGATGGCTTTATCCAAAATTTTTTACTTCAAATACCTGCGTGGTGCAACACTCTGCACCTTTCCTGCTGCAATTTGCAATTGATGGTTTTGCAACATGTCACATAATTCCTGTTTATACCTTTCCAAGTTATCTTTCCCCGCCACTAGTATATTATCCATATAATGATACATTAGTAGCTGTGGATATTTTTTCCGAAAACCTTGTAAGGCTTGGTCAACATAATGTTGACACACTGTTGGTGCATTTTTCATCCCTTGTGGTACCACCACCCATTGATATCTCTACACCGGTCCCTGCCTGTTTGTTGTCGGAACCGAAAAGGCAAATTTTTCACTGTTGCTGGGGTCAATAGGTATGGTAAAAAACCCAGTCCTTTAAGCCAATAACTAAAATATTCCAGTCTCTATAAATCCTTGAGGACTGACGAACAGCCATCCTTCAGGCCAGTCTTTTTCTGCAATGACGGTGACATCCGCGACGGTATCCACCAGCATAGTTATTTGAATTGTTTGATTTTCTAATATCAATGTCACCTTTAATTGTGGTTTTGATTTTTGGATTTCTAACGCCCATGTTATCTGTTTATCTTGTCCTGTAGATCCGAAGCCTCCACTTTTTTTTTTTTTTTTAATTTGGGGAGCTTTACTTTTAAAAGATAGTAATTGTGCTATTACACTGAATGCCTGACAGAGTAACAAAACCAAACAAACATATTGGATGACCATCAAGTCGTCTGTGGGCTTTTCTCTGAGTAATAGCTTTTTCAATTTTGCCCAAAGTTTTTTGTGCATCACTGTCACTGGTAAGAGTAGGAGGTGCTGTTAAAGCCATGTCCCCCTTAGGAAGATCAAATAATGGACTTAGTTCTGCATTAGTAATACTGCAATAAGGTTTAACTCAGTTGATTGTTCCTAGGAGTTTTGTAAATCGCTTTAACTACTATTTGCAATTTGACTTGCTGAGGTTCAATTGTGGCATTCAAAATTTTCCACTCAAAATATTTCCAGTTTAAATTTTTTCAGGTGCGACTTGAAGGCCTATTTTCTCTAATACAATCTTTGAAATGGTATTAATTGAGCAACACAACTGCTTTGAGTGATATACACAGGTGGGAAAGGAATATAAACCATAGCTTGTATTTGTCCAGTAAAATCAGAATTAATAACACCAGGTTACGCAAAAAGACTTTGCAAAGTAACACTCGAATGACCCACTAACCAAGCACTTAAACCATTACCAATAGGTCCAAAAGCTTGGAGCGATACCTTGTGAATGTATTAATCCCTTATTTTGATTGAAAAGACTGTGGAGAAGATCCAAGCAGGAGCATTTACTGTTGTCACGCGTCTCTGCCACGCGCTGGGTTGCTGGTTTCCTTGGTTCTTTAATGTTAATGGTTTACCCCCAATATCGTATTTGAAATGGCGTTGATTTGTAAAGTAACAACCTTTTTGACATTTATGGTAATGGTCCAGGCGTTGTCAAGTTCTTGGCCCCTTTTGTCTGTTTTTACCTGTATGGGAATTCTCAAAGCTGCAAATGCATAAACTTTTCTATTTCTTTGCAGTTTTTTTGATCTCAGAGGATACTCCTTTTGGACTCTTAAATCATGCTCTCATTAGTGTCTGGCTAAAATCCCCTTTAGGGTTGTCTGCACTAGGACCCAGCAGTTGCTGAGCTAAGAAGGGACACTGGAATGCAGAGTGTTCTTCACAAATTGTTACTCCCCTAGAGAGAGAGAAGGACTCCCAAGCTAAGAGAAAAAAAACCCTTCACATTCAAAAAAAGGGAGGGGGAACTCACACACAGCCACAGGGCTGGGGGTTTTTTTTCCATTTTCTTTTTTTATTTTCTATGTTCTTTTTTCTATTTTCTATTTTTTCTTTCTCCATTTTCTTTTCTGTTTTTCTTTATTTTCTATTTTCTTTCTTTTTTTTTCTTCTCTCTCTCTCTTTTTTTTCTAGGTATTTTAAAATTTTGTCCTCTGCAGCCTTTCACTTCAAAGGTCCCAGGTAAATCTACCTGTTTGGCGGCTTAGTGGATGTTTGAGATTGAAAGGTCTCAGAGTTGCATTTTTAAGATTAATCAAAACAAACAGGGGCTCAAATTCCTATGACCAATTCGCAAGTCTTACAAACGTTTAAAGCTTAAGCGCTTTAAACACACACACCCCCCACACACACAACCACTCTTTTGAGAGCTAGCTTAATATACCCATACAATGTTGTTTACCCGTCCATAAGTAGCACGATGGTATGAATATTTAAACTATACACGATACCGAACACATACAACACTTAAAAAAAATCGGTTTGTGCCGATTGTTTAACAGGTAATAGTCTTTGGTTGTTACAGCATTTTCGTGGCAAAGGACTATCCTGTGGTGGCTGTGAATTATTCATGCATGCGATGGAGCCGGTGGCTGCTTCAAGCACTGGGGCGGTGGGCAGCTTGGTAGCGAAACAGTCAATACTTTCTCTTTTTACAGTTTTTCAAATTTCTTTGATTGCTTCATAACTAACTGATTCCCAGCGAAGATCTTCATCTTGTAATAAATCATGGGAAAATTTGCAACAGTTCATCCTGTCCCCGCAGCTGCACTTCCCTACTTGAGGAGACGGACTTGTGCCCATCTAAATTACTTTCATCCTCAGAAATTTCACTTGGTAGTGGAGGACAGAGGAGTGGATTAGTGGTATTCAGAGGAGATCTTACGTCGGAAAGAGGTGGGGCAGAGGATTGTACTACACTTAATCGTTTGCCTTTACATTGTGGCTCGGATTCGCTTGCAAGTTCAGCAGGCATCTTATAAGTCCTGTCTTTAGTTGGCTATGATTGTTTCTTAGCAGCTTCCTCATCCTCAGAATCACTCCATAATGGTGATCGCTTTTTTTATTTTCCTTGAAGTCCTTTTAGAAGTCACCTTTAGGTCCTTTAATACCAGACCAAGAGAGTCAAGATTATTTAAGGCACTAGCCTCTGCTAGATCTTGTGCTTTAAAATCTTTCAGTGTTTCATATAGCAAACGCCATGTTATTAACACACGGGTACTATTTAAATCTCCCTTTGTGGCATGTTCAAACAGTAATTCACTAGCCTCTTTCCAAGTCCCAATGTCAAAAACACGCAGTGATTCCACGGGCACATTCTTACTCCTTAACCATGCTAATAACAATTCCAGTTTATGTTCTTCATAATGAGCTCCTTTCCTTTTCAATAAAGGCTTAAACATCTTTAGCATTGCCTTTTCTTCTGTCAATTTCCTTTTCAAAATATGCTTAAACATTCGATATCTTGGATCGAAGACAAGTGCTGCACCTGTCTGTGTGCCGTTATTACGGAGCCATATCAATAGAATGCACAATTTAGTCTCATCATATTTGACTCCTCTCTTTCGGAGGAGCTGGAGTAGGAGTTTTGCAATTGCCTCTTTTTCTGATGATGCCCCCTGCTCCATGTCTGCCCGACTCCTCACCTTGTTTGATAGGTGATGTCCCGGGGATCGTGAAGAACCGCAGTCTAGCTGGCGATGCTTGGATGAGTCGGGGTTCCTGCCGGCTGCTCGGAGCAGTTATAGACCTCAATAGCCACACGATGGCGCTATCACACCAGGCTCACCATTTGCAGACATGAAAGACGAGACGCACTCCAATAAGGTGGCAAAATGGAGACCTTTATTAACAAGCTACACGTTATTTTATAGTCTTGCTAAAGCTATCACGCTAATAACATCAAAACTCTATTGGTATAATACTATTGTTTACCATATGTGTTATGATATTATTGGCTAATGCTAATTTTGCACAATGTGACCACATGCCCTGTTTTTCTAAATTCCTGTTTTCTTTTTTTTCCTGGCTTAGCTTCAACTTGCCTCTGTTGCAACTGCTTGTCGTATTGTTTTCCTCCCTAGAAGGTCAGCTCAAGGACATGTTCTTTCCCTTAAGTTAGTGATGTGTTAAACAGCTCTGTCCTACTATTGCTGAGCCCTGTAGTCTCTGGGTGTTTTGTTCCCTGCAGGCAACTAGGGCACTGTCAGAGATCGTCCAGCTGCCCTGGCACTCATCGGGATCAAGGCTGATCATGCTTTGTCCTGCCTCCTCCTGGCTCTGCTCTTCCAAGTTTTCTTCCGTACAGAGCAGATGTCTCTGGAAGTCGAGATCTTCTGGAGGGAGTGCCAGGAGAAAGCCTCCCTTCCCCCCAGCCCCAGCAGGTGCTCCATGGCAGTGCTCCCATCCCTCGCGTGGCACCACAGCTGGTGCCAGGGCTGCTGGTGGGACCTCGGCTTTGCTCTGCACACAGATTTGCGGTGCAGACAGTGAAAGCCGTGCTCTGCTGTCTTGGCTATGAAGAGGTGGTGTTTGAAGTTGAACGCAAGCTTGACTGGGACACACTCCTCAGTGCTAAGACCCAGGTCAAGACAGTGGCTCTGCTGGCCAGGTGAGAGTCTCCTTCTGCCTGCTCCCCCCCCAGTTTCTCCCTTGTCGATGGGGCGTCCCATACAGTGCCTTTGATCGGGGGAGAGAAGGATTTGTCAGCAAGGGATGGCCCAGCAGACCTGAAAGGCCTGGGAGAGTGTCCAGGATCATCCACCTCCCAAAGTGCCAGCGTCTGCTCCCGCGGGGTCTAGGCAGACGGCACAGAGCGGAGTCTGCCTGCAGGCAGCCCCAGCAAGGGCAGCGCACTGAGGCAGGGCAGGATGCGCTGAGTGCAGGGCAGAGCCTGCGGTGTGGGCAGGACAAGGGTTTCCTTAGAAGGGGAGGCAGGGTAGTTTTCCAGTCTCCCCTTTAAAAGGAGCCTGCTGGTGTTGGGCATCACCTTTCCCCTGGTGCGGCGTGGTGGGGTAAGACCAGGCCACCCTGAGTAAGTCCCGGGAGAGGTTTGCCCACCTGCCTCCAGACTGACAGTGCCTTCTTACTCTTGCCAGACAGATGTGCAGAGTCTCGAAGCACTATCGTAAGGAGCTCATAGAATACCTGTTCAACACGCTCGACAGGTTTGAGCCCTGCCTGGATGTCCCCACCACGGCGTTCTTTGTTGAGGTAAGCCTGATGGCGAGCGCTGCTCTGCTGAGTTGCCTGCCACCACTAAGCCCTGCCCCAGCAGCTGCTGTGAGGAGGGCCCAGTTGCTGGAGCCGGGGCAGATGTGCTCCACTGTGTACCTTTGGCCACTTGCTGCTGGGGTGACACTTGTCCCTGCCTGTGTTTTGTGCCCTGTTTGTGCCAGCTGTCGCTCTTTCATCATGGCTCTTCCCAGGCTGAGCAATCAGAGGCTTCTGAGGACTGGGAGGCAGGGCGGAGCGGGTGAGTGACCTGTGCCATGTGCCGCGTGGCAGAGGGCAGGGAGCACAGGGGTCTCTGCAGCCGCTGTTGTCTTTGGGATCTGCTGCCTGGGATGGTGCCTGCTTCCTGTGCTGCTGGCTGGAGCCAGCCCTGCGCGGTGCTGGGGTCCTGCTGGCCAGGCTCCCCTGTCACTGCTGTGTGTATTTCAGCTCCTGTCCTGCCCTGAGATGACGGAATGGGATGAGTGTGCCCTGGAGATCTTCCCAGCCTGCCTGCAAAGTGAGCACAAAGAGGTGCGTCACCTGATGCTCAAAGGCTTCATTGTGCTCTGCCAGAGACTCCGGATGGTGAGCAGGGGGCCAGGCGGCTGGGGAGGAGTGGCACTGGGTATCACAGTAGCTTGGACTTGACTGGGCTTTGGGAGCTATGGTAGCTTCTCCTGGCTCTCCTGCCTCCTCGTTCATCTGCCCGAGTCCTTTGGGGAAGGCCTTTGGCTTCTGGGCCCCAAGGCAGCAACGTGGGCTCGAGCCGCTTGAATTTTGGACAATTCAGCCTTTTCTGGCTTCAAGACACAGCATTTTGTTCCACACAGACCAAAGAATGCATTTCCTGATGCCAAAGCTCCTGGAGCTACTGCAAGATGCAGACGTGGAGGTGGTCAGGAACACCCTGCCTTTGCTCGGCAAGGTGCTTCAGGACATGGGCACCCCAACTGCCAGCCCCATGGCTCTGCAGCTGGCTGAGAGACTCCTGCCTCTCCTTGACAACATAAGGCTTTGTGCCCCCCCCCCCCCCCCCCCCCCCAGACACTGGAAACTTTGTGCCCTGTGGGTTTTCAGACCCATGCCCAGGTGGGCCTGGAGCAGCCGGTGCTGAGGTCTCGCCTTCTTCCTTGCCACCAGGAGCCCAGCAATGTGCAAGTGCTCTCCATGCAACTCTTCTGAGATGTGATGAAATATTTAGTGCCAGAGAGAAGGACAATGAAGACAATGAATGCCTCCTGCACCTGCAAGGCTCCAGGTTCCTCCTGGCCTTGGCTCTGGAGCAGCAGCTCGGAGGCCTCTCTGTCCTGCTGCCCCGGCAGCACCAGCTGCCTGAGATGGAGGTTGTTCCACTGACATATCCCTCCTGCTCTTGAAGCTGCTGAAGAGGGCTGCTGCCTTGCTGAGTCACGGGGTGGAGAGGGGCCAGATGGAGGCCTGGTGGCCACTCCACATCAGCGTCTATATCCACCTGTGTATAAGTCCACCTGTGCAGCCAGGATGAGTAGGGGAGAATGAGTCATTATGTCTCTGCCACTCGTTTGCCTATCAGGATGACTGAACTGGCACCTGGTCATCCCCTCCCTTATCAGATTTCAGAACAAAGACTCAGAGGTGATCCTCAAAACAGAAGTATTAATAAGATTTGTGAATAGAAATCTACATATGTTGCACTTTGACGATTTAGACTATGAGTTTTTTGTGATGGAAACATCCTGATCTATGACCCTGGATTTTCTGGATTCCTACACATTGGTGGGGATTGCACTGACAGGAAGCAATCCACTGTGTCCCTTGCCATCAGAGGCGGGGTTGGGGTGGGGGGACTGGCAAAAGTAAAGGAGATGGGCTGACTAGTACCCCAGATGTTATTCACTCCAGAATGGACTATAAGAGAATGAGAGCAGCAAGCCTTAATCGGAGCTCCCTCTCAGCTGGTCTGAAATCTTCCACCAACGTCAACGAATACCAGAGCATTTGCAGAAACTTCACTCAGCAGCAACTTCTTCGAGGAAACATCTAAAGATTTTATCACCGAACTCCATACAGGTTGTATAGTCCCTCACAAATCCTTATAGGATGCAAATATTGGTCTAGACTTAAGCTTATATTCTTGACTTAAAATTGTAACATTATAGGTAATAAACTAAATGTTTGAATACAGTTCTGGGTCCTACTCTGTCTCCCTTGGAGAGTGACAGAAAAATTGGCGCAGCGAGCAGGGTACGTAATTAGTAGCAAAGAATTTTATATTTTAGGCACACCTTCCTGCAGAGGTGGTTGCTCAATGTTACTGGATAGATTTTGTCACAACTGATCATTGTGCATCTATTCGAGGGTGGTAAATTCTACTGCCTGACCTTCGGGTCTTATGGACAGATCATAGTTTTGGGCTTTACCAGATAAGTAATACAGTCCGTTATTCGCACCCATTTTCCAGTCTGTCTACACTAGCGGACTTTGTGTTCGTTAAAAGGGGAAAAATACCCCAATTCTACTGTGCTGCTTTTTTTGAGACTGTACTTTTTTAATTGGGCATCACTCTAGGTCCAATTTCAGCCGCCCCCAGCACCCCAGGCTAACCACTGAGGGTTGTTGGAACGCAAGGGGGATTGCACCTAGCCAAACTGGTCTGGCCAGTATTTACTCCACCAAACTCGACTTTATTTACACCTTTTCTGTTAAATGGAGTTTTCCCCAGCAGTCCTGGGAGACCAACCTCCTAAGCAGTCTGCAATGTCACTAGACACGCTCTTGGAAAAATTCGCTCTTGGAAAAATTCAAATGTAAACCGTCCCCTCAAGGGAGAGATAACTGGGGAAAAGATAACTGGAAAAATGAAGACAAAATTGTCTCACACATTGAGCAACTTCACCAGGAAAACAAAGCTAAGAAAGGAAAAGGTAAAAAAGTTATTTGTGCAGTGTTAGGAGCCTGTTTGTCTTGTGCTCAGAAGGAGGTTCAAGCTTTTGAAAAAACAACCCCCTCATATAAGGATTTACAAGAGGACTTGGATAAAACGGTGTTGAATCATTTAAAGGAGGAACTAGAATTGGAAAAGCAGAGAGCTGCAAATCATAAACAGGAATCTGAGAATTTAAGGCAGCAAGCTACTAGCTTGGAGAATACTCTCAGAACCTGTAATTGGGAACTTGCAAATGTCCAGCAGGAGAAGGGGAAGTTAGCAGAAGATCTGCACCAAGCTGAGCTTAGAGAGCAAGCCCTAAAAACTACCATGCTCTAATGCCTCAAAGGAAATACAGAAGTTGGTGGTGGTGGCAGCTGATCCTGAAACATGGGATGGAGATATCTGGAATTCAGATAGTGAGGATGATCATAGTGATGTAACTAATAGCACAGTGTCCCTGAGGCCTATTATCAAAATGGAGACAACTACCGAACCGTCATTGGATGGCACCGGGGAGAAAACTGTAGTTGGGGTTAGAACAGCTCTTTGGTCACTGGCTGAATCAGCCAATCTACAGGGGAAGTTTGCGAGGAAACCCCAACAATCAGAGACTGAGTATGTGTGGAGAGTTGCTGAACTGGGGGGAGATCGTATTATGTTGAATGATCAGGAAGCTGGTGGATACTGGGGACCTGCTGTGTTTCTAAATTTAATTCCAGGGCAGGACAATAGGTCTCTTGACAGCCCGTGCAGCTTATTGGGCTGGAGATATTGATCTGCAGGAGCGTGGGGATCCCTTAGTAATAAAGACCCTGTGTTTTTCTGATTTATCAGCATCTGTACGGAAGGCTGCATGTGTTAAAGCTATGTATGAGTGGGGGCTACTACATAATTTTCCCATGCTGGCCCCAGTGGATCCAGACAGACTGACCCTACTGGTAAGAAGGTTAACGGATAGTCTGAAATCATATGTGGCAGGCATTTGTGATCAGATACGGCAGGCAGTGCAACCTAGGGAATTTGGTAGAGATGCTCAGCAACAATGAGCTCAGGCCATTCCTACATGGAATGAGGTAATCCAGGAAATCATAAGTTATGGTAGGAGAATGGGGTGGTCAATCACTAGTTCTCAGCCACATGAGCCCGCCCAGGGAATCATAGAATCACCAGGTTGGAAAGGACCCACCAGATCATCGAGTCCAACCATTCCTAACACTCCCTAAACCATGTCCCTAAGCACTTCATCCACCCGTTCCTTAAACACCTCCAGGGAAGGTGACTCGACCACCTCGCTGGGCAGCCTGTTCCAGTGCCTGAAGACTCTTTCCGTGAAATATTTTTTTCTGATATCCAGCCTGAACCTCCCCTGGTGAAGCTTCAGGCCATTCCCTCTTGTCCTGTCCTCTGTCACTTGGGAGAAGAAGCCAGCTCCCTCCTCTCCACAACCTCCTTTCAGGTAGTTGCAGAGAGTAATAAGGTCTCCCCTCAGCCTCCTCTTCTCCAGGCTATACAACCACAGCTCTCTCAGCTGCTCCTTGTAAGACTTGTTCTCCATCCCCCTCACCAGCTTCATTGCTCTTCTCTGGACATGCTCCAGAGCCTCAACATCCTTCTTGTGGTGAAGGGCAATCTTACCAGTGCCGAGTACACGGGGAGAATAATCTCCCTGGACGTGCTGGTCACACTGTTTCTGATACAAGCCAAGATGCCATTGGCCTTCTTGGCCACCTGGGCACACTGCTGGCTCATGTTCAGTCGGCTGTCAACCATCACCCCCAGGTCCTTCTCTTCCGTGCAGCTCTCCAGCCACTCTTCCCCCAGTCTGTAGCACTGCATAGGGTTGTTGTGTCCCAAGTGCAGGACCCGGCATTTGGCCTTGTTAAATCTCATGCCATTGGTCTCAGCTCAGCAGTCCAGCCTGTTAAGATCCCTTTGCAGAGCCTCCCTACCCTCCAGCAGATCGACACTTCCACCCAGCTTAGTGTCATCTGCAAACTTGCTAAGGGTGCACTCAATGCTTTCATCCAGGTCATTGATAAAGACATTGAACAGAGCTGGACCCAGTACTAAGCCCTGAGAAGCCCTACTTGTAACTGGCCTCCAGCTGGAGTTAACTCCATTTACCACCACTCTCTGGGCCCAGCCACCCAACCAGTTTTCAACCCAGGAGAGTAGTATCAGTGTTGTCACAGAAGACGGCTAAATTATTAGGCATAAAAGGCGACTGACCTTACATTGCAGTTATGGGAATTGATAATATAAAACGTCAGTGTCCCATGACCCTTGTTGGAATTGGCTTACCATGGCAAATGAAACAGTGCCTTACATAGGTTCAGATTGGTGCCATTCATGTAAACATTTTAGGTTGTGATTTGTTACAGGGGAGATGGTGGAAACTCCCTGATGGTACAGTCTGCAGTTTCGCTCATAACACAAATCCCTTAGAATTTTCCCCTGAACCTCAGGTGAATCAGGCGCCTGTGAAAAATATTTCCTTGCCGGAGGTTTTAATTCCTCTTCCCTATTCTAAATTAACTAATGTAAAACAGTATCCACTTCCAGCTGCGACAACAAATGGAATTGACGGCGTGGTGCAGGATTTGGAAAACCGAGGCATAATATCGCGAACACACTCCCCATACAATTTGCCCATTTGGCCAGTAAAAAAGCCAAATGGGGATTGGAGATTGACAGTTGATTTTAGATGGCTAAATGGTAATACTGATCCCTTGACAGCTGCAGTACCGAGTATCGCTGAGATAGTTGTTCAAATCCAAAGCCACAACCACCAGTGGACGGCTACATTGGATGTTAAGGATATGGTTTTTATGATTCCTCTGTGAGAAGAGGATAAAGCTCGTTTTGCCTTTATGTGGAAAGGAGTTCCGTATTCCTTTAACAGACTTCCTCAAGGATATAAATATTCCCCAACTATCGCTCACAACACGCTAGCAAAAGTATTACAGGAACTTAGCTACCCTGAAGGTGTAGAGGTGTATCAATATATTGATGATATTCTAATAGCTGGAAACAATGAACAGCAGGTGTCAGTGGCAATGCAGACAATAGTGGATAAGTTAGAATCTTTAGGGCTAGACGTTACCCCCTCAAAAAGACAAAAAATCCAAGTGGAGAAGTTAAGTTCTTGGGATTGTGGTGGATTAAGGGAATGGTAACAATCCCTTCAGATACATTGCAACAGATAGAGGAAGGTCAGACTCCCACATCTAGGAAGGATTTGCAACAACTGCTGGAAACCTTAGGGTACTGGAGGAAGCACACACCTGGGTTTTCTATCATTGCTTGACCATTATATAATCTTTTAAGGAGAACAAGTAAATGGGAATGGACTGCTGTCCATCAGCATGCCCTGGACTCGTTGGTAGAAGAACCTAACCTTTTCAACAGTTAGGTCGTATGCATCCAACAGACCTTATACAGTTGGAGTGGGGATATAGTGAACATGGATCTCACTGCAACCTGTGGCAGAAGGGACCAGAGGGACCTCACCGGCCCGTGGATTTTTATTCTCAATCTTTTAACGATACTGAGAGTCAGTATACTGATTTTGAAAAGGGACTTTTATAGCTGGTAAGGGCTTCACAGCAGACAGAGCGTTTGTGTACAGCTCAGAAGGTAATAGAGGAACTTTCAGATTGTTAAATGCTGTTAAGGAAGGAAAAACTCCTCCTGAAGGGATAGCTCAGAAGCCCACTGTAAGGAAGTGGTATGCCTATCTCACTGGAATAGGAGACATTTTAACGATGGAAGAGGGACGTGTGAAAAACACAAAGTTTCATAAGGATGTAAATCCTGCGTCTGAGTTTAAGGCATGGACTCCTAATTTATCCCCAGTCAAAGAAGCCCCTCCTTTGATGGAAGACAGCAATTTAGATGGTATGTGGTTTAGTGATGCCTCATCTCACAGAGAAGGAGGATCTTGGAAATACAGGGCTGTAGCTCTGGAGGTTAATACCAACCAAACACAGGTAGTGGAAGGGGATGGTAGGGCTCAAATAGGGGAGTTACGAGCTGTGCTGCTGGCTGCCCAAAATGGAGCCACTTATATTTCTACTGATTCATATGCAGTATATAAGGGAGCCAGGGAACGGATAAGCCCCTGGGAAACAAATGACTGGGTGGTAAATAGAAATCCAGTATGGCAAGCAGAGTTAAGGAAGTAACTGTTAAAAATTGGGAATGAGCTACTGACACATGTAGGTTGGGTGAAAGGACATGACTCTTCTAAAACTATCCAGGCCAGGTTTAATAACCAAGTAGATGATTTAACCCATATTCGTGCTATCAGCATTTCTCCATGGATTAGGATAAAAGAGGATGGACATGATTCGCAGAGGTTGTTAGACTGGTTGCATATGAAACGGGGACACTCAGGCACACACAGAATCACAGAATCACAGAATCACCAGTTTGGAAAGGACCCACTGTATCATCGAGTCCAACCATTCCTAACACTCCCTAAACCATGTCCCTAAGCACTTCATCCACCCGTTCCTTAAACACCTCCAGGGAAGGCGACTCGACCACCTCCCTGGGCAGCCTGTTCCAGTGCCCAGTGACTCTTTCTGTGAAGAATTTTTTTCTGATATCCAACCTGAACCTCCCCTGGCGGAACTTCAGGCCATTCCCTCTTGTCCTGTCCCCTGTCACTTGGGAGAAGAGGCCAGCTCCCTCCTCTCCACAACCTCCTTTTAGGTAGTTGTAGAGAGTAATAAGATCTCCCCTCAGCTTCCTCTTCTCCAGGCTAAACAACCCCAGCTCTCTCAGACGCTCCTCAGAAGACTTGTTCTCCAGACCCTTCACCAGCTTCATTGCTCTTCTCTGGACACGCTCCAGAGCCTCAGCATCCTTCTTGTAGTGAGGGGTCCAGAACTGAACACAGTATTCGAGGTGCGGTCTCACCAGTGCCGAGTACAAAGGGAGAATCACCTCCCTGGGCCTGCTGGTGACCCCATTTCTGATACAAGCCAAGATGCCGTTGGCCTTCTTGGCCACCTTGGCACACTGCTGGCTCATGTTCAGTCGGCTGTCAACCATCACCCCCAGGTCCTTCTCTTCCGTGCAGCTCTCCAGCCACTCTTCCCCCAGTCTGTAGCACTGCATAGGGTTGTTGTGCCCCAAGTGCAGGACCCAGCATTTGGCCTTGTTAGATCTCATGCCATTGGTCTCAGCTCAGCAGTCCAGCCTGTTAAGATCCCTTTGCAGAGCCTCCCTACCCTCCAGCAGATCGACACTTCCTCCCAGCTTAGTGTCATCTGCAAACTTGCTGAGGGTGCACTCAATGCTTTCATCCAGGTCATTGATAAAGACATTGAACAGAGCTGGACCCAGTACTGAGCCCTGAGGAACTCCACTTGTAACTGGCCTCCAGCTGGAGTTAACTCCATTGCCCACCACTCTCTGGGTCCGGCTATCCAACCAGTTTTCATCCCAGGAGAGTGTGCACCTGTCCAGGCCAGAGGCTGACAGTTTCTGAAGCAGAATGCTGTGTGAAACTGTGTCAAAGGCTTTACTGAAGTCCAAGAAGACTACATCCACAGCCTTTCCCCCATCCAGTAGTTGAGTGATTTTGTCATAGAAGGTGATCAGGTTAGTTTAGCAAGATCTGCCCTTTGTAAACCCATGTTGACTGGGCCTGATCACCCGGTTCTCTTGCATGTGCTTCATGATAGCACTCAAGATTACCTGTTCCATGACTTTGCCTGGCACTGAGGTGAGACTGACAGGCCTGTAGTTCCCCGGATCCTCTCTGCAAACCTTCTTGTATATGGGCACAACATCAGCCAGCCTCCAGTCTAGTGGAACTTCCCCAGTCAGCCAGGACCGCTGGAAGATGATGGATAGGGGTTTGGAAAAGACATCCGCCAGCTCCTTCAATACTCTTGGGTGGATCCCATCCGGCCCCATAGACTTGTGGGCGTCTAGCTGGGCAAGCAAGTCTCTAACCGCCTCCTCTTGGATCATGGGAGCCTCATTCTGCTCCTCTAACTCTTGGGTTTGTAAACAGAAGGAACAACTTTCTTCGCTATTAAAGAGTGAGGTGAAGAAGGCATTAAGTACCTCAGCCTTGTCCTTATCCCCTGTTACTGTTATTCCTTCTGCATCCAATAGGGACTGGATATTCTCCCTCGTCCTCCTTTTCCTGTTAATGTATTTGTAGAAAGACTTTTTGTTGTCTTTCACAGACTTAGCCAATTTGATTTCTAGTTGGGCCTTGGCCCTCCTGATTTTTTCCCTGCATGATCTCACTTCCTCCCTGTAGTCCACCCAAGATGCCTGTCCTTTCCTCCAAAGCACATAGAGCTTCTTCTTATTATTGACACATCTTGAGATCTCCCTGCTCCACCAAGCTGGCTTTTCCCCCTGCCCACTCCTTTTCCGGAACACAGGGATGGCCTGCTCTTGAGCTGCTAGGATTTCATTTTTCAAGAGCGCCCAGCCCTCGTGGGGTCCCTTGCCCTGAAGGACTGTTTCCCATGGGACTTTGCTAATCAACCTTCTGAACAGGCCAAAGTCTGCCCTCTGGAAGTTTAATGTGATAGTTTTGTTAGTCCCCTTCTTTGTCCCACCTAGAACTGAAAACCCTATCATCTCATGATCGCTTAGTCCCAGGCGTACTCCAACCGTCAAATCCCCAACAAGACCTTCTCTATTCGCAAACAGCAGGTCTAGGAAGGCACCCTCCCTTGTTGGTTCACTAACCAGTTGTGCGAGAAAGTTGTCTTCCATGCACTCCAGGAACCTCCTAGACTGTTTCTTTCTGCTGTATTGTACTCCCAGCAGACATCCAGAAAATTAAAGTCACCCACAAGGACAAGAGGCAGAGATTTAGAGACTATCCCCAGCTGTTTATAGAAGAGCTCATCAGCTGCTTCTTCTTGGCTGGGTGGTCTGCAACAGACTCCTATCACAAAGTCCCCCTTCTTGTGGGCTCCTCTGATTTTAACCCATAGGCACTCGGTCCCATCCTCACCATAATCCAGTTCAAGAGTATCAAAGCACTCTT
The DNA here is from genome assembly GCF_017976375.1 of Cuculus canorus. NCBI lineage: Eukaryota > Metazoa > Chordata > Aves > Cuculiformes > Cuculidae > Cuculus > Cuculus canorus. The sequence continues at coordinate 35,271,503 of NC_071406.1, read as the reverse complement.
TAACATAGAGGGCTACACGATCTGTATCAGGAGGCATTGGCTAGAGGATGGCTGACTATTCAGGAAAAGTGTACCCAGATATTTACGGGATGTGCCTCATGTCGTTTGAGATTAGCACTTTGGGACACGGTTTAATAGGCTCTGTGGTGTTGGGCTGATGGTTGGACCAAACGATCTCATTAGTCTTTTCCAACCTTCATGTTTCTATGATTCTAACTGCAGCTGAAGACAACGTCAAAGACAGTTCCATGAAGCAACTGGGCAGCAAACAGCTCCTGACATCACCTCAAGCAGCAAGACTGACCAAAATCTCACAGCACAAGAGCTACTCTGTGACAATGGCCATAAACATACCCACCTTTGCCATCCTACTGGATCAACAATGGCCAAAGGAAAGGTACCGCACAACTGCATTCCATTTCAAAAAGGGGACTACGCAAAAATGAGGAAGCAGTGCCCAAGCGAAGAAAACAGAAAGGCTTATAATCTCCATGAAGTTGAACAGAAAAAGATAATAAAGACGGCCAAAAAAGAAATTGAGCAACAGGAAAGGCCTTCAATCTAACCACAACTCTTCCTTCCAATACAAAGAAAAAGGAAATTAAAGGCTTAACAAGCACTTAGGTATGGTAATGTCACGATAGAAACAGCTAATGTAATTTTCCGTCGTTGTGTGCTCAGTGGAGGGAGGAGCTGGCAAGTTCCACACGCCAGAACAACTTTTTACAGGAGAACTCAGAGGGCACATCTCAAACCAAAGTGGCCACAGGAAGTGTCCAGCAATGCAAGAGCTACACAAAATGAACCAGCAAATGGCCAACAACAGGTGGTATTCACCCAAGAGATGTCGAAGAACTCAAGGATGAAGCAGTGATGCCACTAATTCTAGTATGCAACTTCTCGCTTAGAACCGCAACAGAGCAAATCAAATTTGAAGTCAGTTTTCTAAAAACGCACCTGGGGACGTCTGGGATGCAACACAATGGTAAACCTGATATGAGTACTGAACAACTTAATAGCAGCTATTATTAAAAATAACCCCAGAATTAACAGATACCTAAAGTAAATTTAACAAACCAAATCAATACTCTGAACGGTCAGAGCAGTGTGAAGACACAAGCACACAGGCGGATAAGGGAAATCTCATTGATATTGCCTTCCAGGTTTCCTGACAGCCTTCATTAAAGGCTTTTAAGAAAACTTATCAGCAACAGCACAGAAGGGCAGGTCTCACATATATTAAAAATGTGTTTAAAGACGGAGATAAATGTCCAGTTCTCACTGGTCACAAGTGGAAGGGATCAGCTCTTCATCATATTCCTAAACAACCTACAAAAGGGCGTGCGTGAACTTTGGGGCGATACAGCTTGCGGATCATTTTAAATCGCTCAGAGCAGCAAAGACAAAGGCCTGTTGAGAAGAATGATAGAAGTGTGATGACTGGCCAATAAAGTGGTGGAGGAAATCTAATGTAGGAGTGCATCTGTTAAAGAAAATGCTAGCTCCACCTGATAACTAAAGGACTCTACGCTAACTATTGATGCACAGGAATGAGGGCAGTTTGATGAAAACATCAAGGCAACACTCACTAGAGATCAGGAAAAGGATCTTATGCAGTACAAATTAACAGATAAAAAGAGCGTGCTAAACAGAGCCTGTCATTACACCACTCTGTAATGGTTTACCCACACTCAGTGCGCAGGACCCACCTGAACTGTAAAGGTTCAGAGAACAGCAGCAAAGATGACCAAAGGCATGAAATGGCTTTAATGTGAAGAACAACTAACAAGGCCAGGGCTCTTCAAGCTGCAGAGGAGACAACTGAGGGGGAATGTGACACAGATATGTAAAGTCACGCATGGCTTGGAGGCGAGTATGGAAGAGCCGTCTCTTCTACACCACGAGTAAAGGGATGTTAGATTATGATTGCAGGTAGGAGTTACACAAGTAGGTGCATTTTATAGGATGTACGGTTCAGGTGCAAAACCTTTAGGTCTTGTCCCTGGAATGCTAACAGCACGCATGTGGATTCAAAGGGAAACTGCCCACATCTGTGGACTCAATGCAGGATCTAGGAAAATCACTTTTGGCTCAGAATATCCCTACAACCATGAATCTGAAGGGTGTGACAGGACTCAGGGGAGGCATTATACAACATTTGCCCACTTCTCATGTTTCTCCCCAGACATGATTTTAGCCACTCTTGATTTCCCACACTAAACTAGACCACGAAACGCTAGTTTTAACTTGAACCACTGTAGCTGTTCTTTCATTGCTGTTATAATGGTACTTTTTCCCATCTGACTGAGAAATCTTGTGGATAATGCGCACGTTGTTGGCACATGAGGAATACCTGGGCATCATTCGTAATTTTCCTCTTGACTTTCCTCATCACTAGACATTTGATAGTTGCTGTGAAAGAGTTAACTGCAGGGCTAGGCATGGAGACCTCAATGGCTTATTTAATCCTATTTCCTGCTGTCACTTGCAAAGATTTTGTATAACTCCTACAAACAGAACAACACTCCTAGTTTTGCTTCCTCTGCTACCAGCGAGAGGTACTATACATATTCCCCACTGCTCTGCTGAGGGGAACCTTCATCTCATTTCCAATTACATTGTGTTGGTGTCAAATTTTCTGCATGTTTTTGCTTCTCATGGCAAAGCTGCACTTCAGCTTACATGGTCTATGTCCCTCCCATGAATTTACTTTCCTGATGTAGTCATAGACAGCGATTACTTCCTCTTCCTGTTCTCTCCTCTGCCCCAGGAGCTTTTGCTTTGCCACTATGTATTCAGTTGCTACAGGGTGACAGATGACTGGAAATACTTTGCTACTGGGATAATGTAAGCATGCTCCATCTCAAGGGCTTCCCTTTCCTCCGATCATCTTAGAGGCACCTCAGAGCAGAAAGACAAAATGTGCTGCTCGCTTTCCTTAAATCCTAAGGCTTGGGAAACACCAATTGCACTCTGTTTGGCCAGGATTCTATGATTTTGGTGCTGGGCAGGGAGAAAGAAGAGAGGAGGCAGGAGCAGATGAAAGGGACGGCCAAGCAGGGATCGGGTATATGTAACAGGAATGGAAAGTGGCTGATCCTAGAAGTCATTTTGGGTGGTCTTCTCTGAAAAGACCGTGAGTAGAGACTTAGGCACTCGTGCAACGACATGGGAACCCCGGACCTGCGTGGTCCCGGGTTTGCCTTCGCGGAAACCTCGGGGGCTGCAGAGGTGGTGGACACAGATCCCTCCTTGCTGAAGGCCACGCGTTCCCCAGAGTCTAGGGGACAGCACAGACACTTCGCAGCCCACCCCGCGGCGGGCGGGGGGCGGGCTGGTGGCGCAGGGCGGGGGTTGTGTTTGAGTGGGACGGGCCGAAAGGTGGTCATAGGGGGCGTGGTCAAAGCGCTGTCCATGGGGCGGGGCCTGTGGATCAGGGCGAAGCTGGGGGCGTAGCCGCGATTAAAGGGGCAGAGCTGGGGCGGAGCCTAGGTGCAAGGGCCGGAGCTGGGGTGGAGCTGCGGCGCAGGGGCGGAGCTGGGGGCGAAGCTGTCGTGCAAGCTGTGGTGCTGCAGCGGAGGGGGCGGATCTGCGGGACAGGGGCGGAGCTGGAGGCGGAGCTGTTGGGCCGATATTCGGTGGAGGGGGCGGAGCTTCGGGGCTGGGGCGGAGCTGGAGGCGGAGCTGTGGGGCGGAGCTGCGGTGGACGGGGCGGAGCTGCGGGGAAAGGCGCGGAGCTGCGGGACAGGGGGCGGAGCTGGGGGGCAGATCTGCGGTGGAGGGGGCGCACCTGCGGTGGAGGGAGCAGATCTGCGGAGCAGCGGGCAGAGGTGCGGTTCAGGGGTGGAGCTGTGGGCGGAGCCGCGGAGAAGGGGGCGGTGTGTGCTGCTTTCCGCCGCCAGGGGGAGCCGCGCCCCGCCCTTCCCGCCGCGGAGCGGCCTGGGAGCGCCCCGCTCCTCCCCGCCCCTCCCCTGGCGCGGGGCACGCGCCGGCGGCTGCGGCAGGGCCCGCTCCCCGCCATGGCGGCGGAGCGTGGGGGCTGCGCGCTGGAGGCGCTGCCGCCCGAGGTGCGCGAGAGCCTGGCGGAGCTGGAGCTGGAGCTATCGGAGGGTGAGCGGAGCGGGGCGGCCGCGCGATGCTGCCGCTCGGGCTCGGCTGGGCCGGGCGCGTTGCGAAACCAGCTGCTTTAAAACACGCGTCGCTAATTGTGGCCCAATCCCCGACGCGTCCACGCGTCTCCGGAGGGTTTCGCGCTTCCGCGCGCTGAGGCGCAGGGCGGCACCCGCCCCGACGTGGCCCCGCGGTTCCCCTCGGCCCACGCGGCCCTCGCCGTGTCCAGAAGCTACCATTCCTCCCTTTCCCTTCGGGGCTGCGTGTGGAGCAGCCCTGCGGGATCCCCTCGGTCCCTGGGCAGGGCGGCAGGAGCCTGCGGAGTAGGGCTTTCCGATGCGTGCGCTACCTGCCCCGCGCTCTCTTTAGGGAACGATTCCCGGGTCGCCTTTTCCTCGGCCCCAGTGCGGAGCCTTCGGTGCGGAAGCGAAGTCTGAGCTCAGTAACTTTGTTGTCCAAGTTCAGCTCGTCCGTGCAGGCCGGCTGCAGTGCTGGGAGCCGAGCGGGGCACGGGCTGCTGCTTGTGCAACAGGAGCTGCTGTGGCGCCGAGTCCAGAGAGGTGATTCTGGCGCTGGTGAGGCCGCACCTCGAATCCTGTGTTCAGTTCTGGCCCCTCGCTACAAGAAGGATCTTGAGGTTCTGGAGCGTGTCCAGAGAAGAGCAACAAAGCTGGTGAAGGGGCTGGAGAACAAGTCTTACGAGGAATAGCTGAGAGACCTGGGGTTGTTTAGCCTTGAGAAGAGGAGGTTGCAGAGAGGAGGGAGCTGGCCTCTTATCCCAAGAGACGGGACAGGACAAGGGGGAATGGCCTCAAGCTGCGCCAGGGGAGGTTCAGGCTGTATATCAGGAAAAAAAATTCACAGAAAGGTTCACTGAGCACTGGCAGAGGCTGCCCAGGGAGGGGGTAGAGTTACTATCGCTGGAGGTGTTTAAAAGATGGGTAGACGAGGTGCTCAGGGACATGGTTTAGTGGCAGATAGGAATGGTTGGACTTGATGATCCAAGAGGTCTTTTGCAACCTGCTTGATTCTATGATTCTACGACTCATGAGCTGCAGTCGTGTGCAGCGGGTGCCACATGCTCTTGGTGTGTGCCTGCTGGCGCTAGCTGAGCAGCCAGGATGTCCTGGTGTTGGCTCCTCCTTTGTGTAAGTCCTGACTGTGTGTTTGTTTAACCGCTGGAATCTTTCTTTATCTATGGGTCCGCAGGATGTTAAATCCGTGAAGCAGCTAATGATCGCGAACTGTCTTAGTATGGAGCATTGATACTGAAATATGTATGGCTGTATACCCACTAGATTAATTATGTGATTAGATAAAGTGGTAATGCTAGATCAAACTTCTTGACCCTTCTGAAGACTTGATCTATGATCTTAGGTACAATCTTTGATCTGATGTGCGATTCCTTTTCTGTATTGCCTAAATGACTTGAAAGCATTTGTGGGTGTGTTCCTGTTCTGCGGTCACTTGATGTTCGTATTTGGTGCTTTTAATGGACCCCTCAGTTGTTAATATTCAGAACTTGCTTACTTGAAAAAGAAGGAGGAATAGGGATCTGGGATTAGATACTTGCATTTGAATCTATCTAAATTGGATACAAGTATTATGTAGTACCTTACTACTTCCAGAAGTAAATTGATACCCATACAGTTTTGCCATTACTTCGCTTTTTATTTGAGCAGAATCCAGTCCATAGTGGAAGGCCAGTGCTGATGATGACTTCCTCAAGCTTTCAGCAGTCTTTTGGCATATGTGCAGTGCTCTTCTGCACTTTATGTGTAGATGTTGTAGCTGACCTCAGCCTTAACGAAGGGGGGTGTGTGTGTGTGAAAACAGGAGGACTGCAGGGAGATTTAATGGGCAATTTATTATGCTGAATACACTATAAATTGTAGAAGGTCATTCTTGTGAGGATGGTACCATGATTTGAGAGGAAGTATGAAAGGAGGAAAAGAAAAGAAGAAATGTGACAGCAAGTTCCCTTTCTGCTTTGTATGTGTACATTGTTAATTGAAGTGTCATGTATGATGTGCTGGGGAAGGAACAACATATATTCTCTTCGATTGCATTATTTTCACCTATAAATAAATCAGGAAGATAATGAAAAGCTTTCTATGGTCTTGCCCCAGGCTGTCATACGGAAAGCTGGGAAAAGTGGTTGCATTTAGATTTAGAGAAAAATAAAGACAGAGTACAGTGCTACTTTCTAAAGACAACGCAAAACCAAAACAAAGTCTTCACTTAGAAGAGTTTTGGATGGGGAGGGAACTCAGTTCTTGCTACAGTTCTGATCATGTGTAATGGGACAGATTCTTCCACTTTTACAGAGTACTAATCACTTGATTGACAGTTGTTTGTATTCTTCATGTACGAGAAGAATAATAGTTGGATAAAAAAAAAGAAGAAGAATAGTTGGATAAAAAAAAAAAAAACACCCAAAACCAAACTGGAACAGTGCTGCTATGTTGCTTTGCTAGATCAATACCGCAATTTTTAGCTGAAAAAAATTAGTGGGTTTTTTTTAGTGAAAAGTAAAAGATCTGCCGCAACGTTTTTGAACAATAAGGACAATTTGGAGATGGTGATTAGCAGCTGAACTGAATTGTAGCTCATTGATCTGTAGGCTAAACTTTCTTACTGTAGTATTGTAAGGTACTGCGACTTTCTGATGTAATGGAAAGATATGGAGTTCCCTAATCAGCCTGGCAGGATCTTCTGTAAAAGCATTAAAGTGGTGCTGTGGAAGTCCAATACTTTATTTTCTTATTAGTCAGTACAAAATGTTTGGGTTTTTTTCTGTGCTCTGAAAGAGAACTAGGGCTGTAGCCCACCACTCCGTTTGAAAAACAATCCAATTTGCAGTGGAGATTTTGTAGGAAAAACATTCTTTTTTAAAGCCCTACCTGGTTTATGATAGTTTATTATATACCTGTGTTTATTATGTGTCTAAAGGTGTTTGTACACTGCTTTTCATTAAGATGTGATAATTTTGAAGAGCAGGTCTTACTTAGACATAAATGTTACTTGTATAATTTGTCTATTCATTAAATCCATCTTTTAGTTGAAAGCTATGCCTTGAAACAACTTTTGACTGTTCTCTTGTGCAAAGGACTCCTCAATTTTACACTTCTTAGAGCTTTCCCACTATTTCTGCTACAGCTTTTCCATGGCACATAGCTATAATTCGCTGGCTTATGAAATAAGATGCATGTTTTGGGTAAGAGAGGGAAGGCATGAAAGTTTTCCTCTGGCCTAAGTAAATCTTGACATTTAAAGAACTTTTTGTGAAGAGAGATTGGCACTATACTTCTACCATTTATTTCAGTAGCTTCACCTGTAGTCTCCCGAGCCTAGGGGATGTGGGTCATGTTTGGCTTCTTCTCAGTCATCTGTGCAAGAAGATGCCTTGCTTGTGCTTTTCTAATCCAAGGGCAGTATATGGAGGAGTAGGTGTTATTAAAGATAAAATGGTATTCTATGTCTACATGGCATTGAGGACCATCTCCACTGCTGCTATGTTGCGTGGCTTTGTCTTCTGGAGTTGTTCATAATGGCTGTGCCCACAGCTGACAGCTCAGGTTCTTACAGGAACGCTCAACTACATTTGTTTCTTTACTTGAAATTTTTTTGTGCTTGTTGCTGTCTCATTCTGATGAGACTGGTCCGTTTGGGTGTATAACGCACAGTTTGCATTCAGTAAATGTTACACAAAAGCTGAGGAAAGAAAACCGTGGATTTGCAGACTTGCATGTGGCTGTTTGACCAGTATTTGAATGCTGCAATGCTCTTCCCTTTTTTTTTTGACTGAATTTCTGATTAGCTTTAGATGTAAATGTATGGATTTGTGTTTTCTTCTGTTTCCTAGGAATTTGTAGGTCAGGCTTGTTTTGGAACCTAGCTGAAAATCCTAACAGAGATTACCTACTACACAGAGGCTGAAGATATTTTTTTCTAGTCCTAATCTATTTCATTACCTCACTGATTGCCAGATGGGAAATGCTTTTCTTGATGACTTCTATCAAATAGGCTATAATATTACTCCTGAGGTAGAAATGTATTGTCATGTAGTTTCCTGTCCTAATTAAAACTTGATTTTGCTGTTTATTTGCGGTCATTTTAATACTTGGAAATAAACATAATCTGAGGCCATTGGTGAGAAGAGCAGTTGGAGCTAGGGAGACAGATGTGTTGTAAGTGGATGGTGGCCTGTGAAACTTGACCTGCAGCCTCTTTGTTGCCTAATTTCAGGGCATCTCCAACAGAAACTGTTAATTGTGTGATAGTACATGGTGCTTGCCAAATGCCCATGGGGACTGAGTAAGTCTACACAGCTTGTTCTTGCATGTTACACCCAGCGCAAGTCTTGGGGATCAGCTGACTGTCCTTCAGGCTAGTTCATATCCTTAGGTCTACTTTGTGACTGAAATTGTCACACAATGTTCAAAGGGAAGCGGGTTTCTGATCTATTTTTTTGTTTATTTGTTTATTCATTATGAAACAGTCTTGTGGCAAGGAGTAGTTGCCATTGCAGGCTTTGTGGTTGCTGTACACAAGGGATCCTTTAAATCTGATCATGTAAGGTAGCTGAAGAAGGGCTCTGAGGGCTCGTTGTTGGTGACTATCAATTGATGGAAACTGATGATTACCTGTCTGGAGGTCAGGTAATATTGTAGTCTTTATGAATACTGGCTGCTTTTGTGCTGTATTATATATAAATGGACAAGTGGTTGCCAACTCAAACATGCCTTATATCGGTACAAGCATGCTTGAATCCTTTCATCAAAATATGCCTATACCTAGGCTGGTTTTGGCTTGAACAGGTTTTGATTCTACAGCTGCACCATGATGTAGCTAACTATACCTTCGTGTGAAATATTCAGAGAATCTAGTTATAATGGCTTGATCTTGTCGGAGTCCAGTGTTTGCTTGGTGGCTCTTTAAGCATGTTCTCAACTCACGTCATTCTTCGGTTTATGTAGTTTAATGCATGTATTATGGGATTATTATTAGGGAGAGATTCTATTATTTAAGGAAAAGGAGGGGCTTTTGATAGCCTGTTGCAAGTGAAGAATTTAATTTGTTGCTGTTTGGAATAGACACAACAAACACATTTATGGATTCCAATATACTTACAGCCTTCTTTGAGGATGTCTTCTAGGAGATTAAAGCTGGTGCTTTCCCGGTGGTAGGCTGTTGTTCCAAAATCTCGTTTTTGTTTATGCCCAAGCTTACTGGGGTTATGACAGCTTTAATGAAACTATTGATATTAAACTCTAAAAAGGAAATAGCATCCTTACTTGGTGTGGTCCAGAGTGGCATATTTGTTCTGCAAGTGCGATCAGAATCTTGGTAATCTGACTCAGGCAGACGGGAGTTCCTTTGAAGGCTACGTGTCTGTTGAGATACAGTCCATCTGGGTGACCTGTAGGTAGACACTTTGTATGTGGGATGCTTCCATCCATTGTGCTCCTTGTGGCCACAGCACGTTTTGAAGGCTTTTCAAGCACCGAGCCTTGCCCTAACCATGAAGTAGTTTGCTGGTATAGCCTCACCAGCAGGAACTTCTTGTTCAGTGTTCCTCCTGGACACCAGCAAGAAAGATTTGACAAAAATCTGCCTTTTCTAGTATTTGCCATTTATAGACACTGGAAATATACTAATAGCTTATGTCATAATATGATGGTAGATACAAATAATCTTTTATTCTGGCTTTTTATTATAATTCATATTGCCAATTTTTTTTTGAGTTTTTCCTTCTTCCCAGTTTGTTTGTTTGTTTCTTTCTTTCTTTCTTTCTTATCCCTTTGTTCATAGAGTCTATTTCAAAGTAAACAGGTACTTCAGAAGAAAATTAGAAATGTAGCATTTCTTTATTTATCCTTAAAATGATATTCCACACTACTGCAGAAACTGCCAATTACACTTAACAGGTTGATGGTGATATCTGAATGGTGTGTGCTTGCATTGGGCAGTATCAGTTCTAGCTCCTTCCTTTCTTCTAGAAAAGAGTACCATAGTGGTATTTTGCTTCTTCCCTTTCTGCTCTATTATCCTTTGTCTAGTGGCTTTCTGATGAAGTTTGGGGGCACCCTTCCACTGCTGTAGGAGATCATTCTTTCCATTTCCCATCTTGTACTTGTTTTTTAAAACGGGAACCTTCTGCTTGCCTTGCTTCTCTGTTCTCTGGCTGCTGTGAAGGGAGCCTCAGGGGACCTCTGTCCGTCGTCCCTGGGCTCTGGGTACAGTACTCCTTCACCAGACTGAAACAAAAATTGTCCTGGATCCAGCCTGTAATGAAACGTCCTTGCTGGTTGTAGCAGCATTTTGTCCTTCTAGAACTCGAAATGTAAAAACTCTTATAAATTGTGATGCAAATCAATATGTTTGTGTCCCACAGATCTGCAATTAATCAGATACAAGGAAATACAAGTCACTCAATATTTTATCAGATAGGGTTTGAAAAAGCAATTTGCATGTGGAGAACTGAAATCCTGTAATGGTAGGTGGTTCAATGATAACTAGAGGGCTTTCAGCTCCATCCTGCCACGAAGAGGTTTCTTCAGGGCAGTTCCAGAACTGCAGCTTTTTTGGAGGTGAGGAAAGGTGAGGGTTTGGATTCTGTTTTTTTTTCCTATTGCAACAAGGCAGGTAGGTAGGAGTAGGCCAGCAATGAAGGGTATATGCCCTATGGAGGGTGGCAGCACAACTGTGAGGCTGAAAAGAGAAGTCCTGTGGAACGGTATAAAGATTATAGATGAGCAATTTCTTTGTGCGGAGCAGATTCAGCTCACAGATTCTGGTTAGCACCAGGTGCTATGCAAAGTCAGTGGTGGGAATCTGTCACATGCAGGAGCAGTGGTGTTTCCCCCTTAACCAGGCATTAGGTTCTTATCTGTCTTGTGAGTTCACACTGGCTGACACATTCCCCTCTGACAGCCCACCCTGCTCTGAATGCGCTGCTGAGTCCATCCCATGGCTGTAGTGGTGTGTGCTATGCATGAGCCATACCATGCTGCATGCTTCTGCTGATTATTGTCCCCTGTACCAGGGTGGACGCTCATCCTGGAACTTTGTAGTTATGATCCAAGGTAACAAAGCAAGGGAGATTTCCAGCTGACTGTCACACTGTGTCCTGTGATAACTGTAGGGTTTTTACCGTTGGTCTTTGATCTGGCCTCTTTTTAGCAGAAACAGTCTGCAGGCAATGATTATGTGCTGCAGTGAAAAGTGTGATAACAGGATAAGCTTTTTGGCATAAGGGAGTGAAATGGCACTTCACTTTCCTTAAGAGGAGATACACCTGATGGGTATTCCCTGAGCCATTAATTCTTTTCCTTGCTGTCCCCCAATGTTTTTTTCATTACCGGCTGTTATTCACTGAGCCCATAACCAGTGACCACAGTAAAAGTGATGTTGGCTGAATTATAACAAGAGGTAGCCTTGCCGTGTTAAAACGAGCAATGTTTTGACAGTGCAAAATAAAGAGGGATTATCAATTGGTATGAGAGAATTCCCTGTGGTGACTAGAGGTTGCTGTTCGATAGATTGATGACTCATGCAGTATTGATGTTAACAAAATCACATTCATCATATGAAGTAGGTTGTCAATGCCCCTTTAAAAGGGAAATTCTGTACCTCAAAACTTGAGTACTTATTTTGCAGTTGTTTTCACTCAATAGCATATTTGGTAGAACAACTGCAATAAAATTAACTGATGCTGTATAAAGACCATTGCATAGTTTTGCGCTACGAGGAAAATATGACTGTCCACTGCAAAATAATGGTGGTGTGCATAACTCGTTCAGGTTATTTTAAATGGAGATTTTTCTCTAAGTAGAATACCTTTACATTGTGACCAGAGAGGGATCCCCTGCTTCTTGCCAAAAAACTGATCATGTTGACAGTACTACTTTCAGATGGTAAACCACATGATAAAATAGTAGCTTTTGCAGGTTTATAGGTTTGTAGATGTTTTTAATAGCAGTGAAGTAATGTGCATTTAATGACAATGAAGCCTTTGGCTGTTTAGTGGTAATATGCCAGTGGATTTTATTTTAAGACCGAGGAAAGTTGTGTTTAAAAGAAATCTAATTAACAACGGTATAGGAATTAATGTTACTACTTAAGGACTTGGGTTTAGAACTTGTGATCTATTTGATTCCAAACATCCCCTCCCCTCCCCGTTGGGTGAAAGGCTGTGGATGTAGTCTTCTTGGACTTCAGTAAAGCCTCTGACACAGTTTCTCACAGCATTCTGCTTCAGAAACTGTCAGCCTCTGGCCTGGACAGGCGCACGTTCTCTTGGGTTGAAAACTGGTTGGATTGCCGGGCCCAGAGAGTGGTGGTAAATGGAATTAACTCCAGCTGGAGGCCAGTCACAAGTAGGGTTCCTCAGATCTCGGTACAGGGTCCAGCTCTGTTCAATGTCTTTATCAATGACCTGGATGAAGGCATTGAGTGCACCCTTAGCAAGTTTGCGGATTACACTAAGCTGGGAGGAAGTGTGGATCTGCTGGAGGGTAGGGAGGCTCTGCAGAGGGATCTGAACAGGCTGGACCGCTGGGCTGAGACCAATGCATGAGGTTTAACAAGGCCAAATGCCGGGTCCTGCACTTGGGGCACAACAACCCTATGCAGTGCTACAGACTGGGGGAAGAGTGGCTGGAGAGCTGCACAGAGGAGAAGGACCTTGGGGGTAATGGTTGACAGCCAACTGAACATGAGCCAGCAGTGTGCCAAGGTAGGCCAAGAAGGCCAATGGCATCTTGGCTTGTATCAGAAACAGTGTGACCAGCAGGTCCAGGGAGGTTATTCTCCCTCTGTACTTGGCATTGGTGAGACCGCACCTCGAATACTGTGTTCAGTTCTGGGCCCCTCACCACAAGAAGGATGTTGAGGCTCTGGAGCATGTCCAGAGAAGAGCAATGAAGCTGGTGAGGGGGATGGAGAACAAGTCTTCTGAGGAGCAGCTGAGAGAGCTGCAGTTGTTTAGTCTGGAGAAGAGGAGGCTGAGGGGAGACCTTATTACTCCCTACAACTACCTGAAAGGAGGTTGTGGAGAGGAGGGAGCTGGCCTCTTCTCCCAAGTGATGAGGACAGGACAAGAGGGAATGGCCTGAAGCTCTGCCAGGGGAGGTTCAGGTTGGATATCAGAAAAAAATTCTTCACAGAAAGAGTCACTGGGCACTGGAACAGGCTGCCCAGGGGTGGTCGAGTCACCTTCCCTGGAGGTGTTTAAGGAACGGGTGGATGAAGTGCTTAGGGACATGGTTTAAGGGAGTGTTAGGAATGGTTGGACTCGATGATCCAGTGGGTCCTTTCCAACCTGGTGATTTTATGGTTCTATGATGGCTGACATGAATAATCAGAATTTCTTGATATCAATCTTTCTTCTTTTGGAAGGAATGTTAAAATAATGCTGCTTTCTGGTATATTGGTGCAAGGGAACCTCAGCAATTGTAAAAGCTTTAGAATTTTAAATTCTTTAAATATCTTTCATAATTTGGGAACTAACATTCCTTCTAAATTTATGAGTAAATTGGTTTAGTTGTTGAGACAAAATTTGAGTGTCTAATAAAAATATAAAAACCTTTGAAATTATTATAAACTTGTGTCCATTTTTTTTTGTGTTTTAAACCCATGGGTTACGGGCTAAGTCAAGTACACTGAAAAAGTGGACAAGTAAGAAAGATAATTATGGAAAACAATGCCATTGTTTCTGAGGGAAGCTAAAACAGCATCTCATTGCTGAAGCACAGGAGGATTTAGCCATGAAACTGTAGGGAATATAGGATTATTGGCATTCAGTTGTTTTCATACAGTCCAAGGCTAAGAAAACATGCAAAAATCAGAAAAGCTTCAGAGTTTGGGGATATTGGAAAGTTCAAAGTTACATAATTTTGACTGGAAGATGGAGCTGTTAATAGTGGTATGCCAAGACAATTTTCTTGGAAAGGTAGCTTTATTTCCAAAAGAGAAATCTTGTACAAATATGTGTATGTCATAGTATAAAGATTGCACTAAATAAATTTTTTCTGGAGTAAAACATCTAAATACTGCCTAACCTTCTCTATGAGAAAATTGTGTTGGGCTACTTTCCAGTTTTTTTTAAATCTGCCAAATTAATGGATAACAGGGAAGCTGGTAGGAACTCAGGACATGGGATTGTAAAGCTCTGTTACGAGACCTCCGAAGGGTCTAAATTTTCCAGGAGTAAAAAGCAAAATGATCTCATAAAATAATAGAAGTCATAATAGAAAAGTGGATAGTAGCTGGGTGGGATTGTTTTCCTCATACTGAGACTGGAGAGAGAATACTGGGGAACTTGAGAAACCTAGTCAAGTTAGATGAATGGGCAAGGCAGATAAAACTTAGCATTTGTACAGATCATATCTGCAGCTTCTAGATATTAGATGAATGGGAGTTTAATTGATTTAAAATTCCACAGCTGTTTATAAAATGCAGTAAGGCCATTAAAATGTCCTCTGATCATCAGTCAAAATGAAAGGACTAATTATAGCTGTTCAAATCCTTAACTCTAAGAGTATCTGTATTTTTGTATTAGCTGTGTAGGGACCTCTTTATTCCAGACTAAAATCATGTACGGCACTGAAGCATTTATCCATTGTGAACAGAAATGTCTTTGTCTTATGAATGTTTAAACTAATTATTCAAAAAATTTAAACATAATTTGGAATGTCAATTTAAAAATGCTAGTGCATTTTACTTCTTATCTTAGACGTCTTTAAAGTATTGTTGGTAACTGAAATAGTCACCATAGTAAGAGGTGGTTTTGAAGCATAAGGGTGTATTATGTAGAAACTGTTATATTGGAAGAAAAATAACTACAGATTCATGACTTAAGGCAGAAAAATCCATTTGGAGCATTCATGTAGATGTGTAGGTATGCCTCAGTTTTTATTATCATCAGGTGATGATAAAAATTAAATCTTGATTGCATAGCTTTGTAGTGTTTTCCTGAAAAGTCAGGATTCAGACTTCATGGTTTAAAAAAAGTTAAGAAATAAAATAAGCAAAATCCTGTTGACAAGCACCTCAGCAGAACAGGTGGGGTTTTTGGTGTGGTTTTGTTTGTTTGCTTGTTTGTTTGTTAGTGTTTTGTTTTATTTGTTTGTTTGTTTGTTTTTAGTAAGGGAACTTCTGTGCTTGAAATAGAGTTCAAACAGCCTGGTGAATAAGCTTAGATGGAGCAAGTATTGCAACATGAAATGGAGTGGATGTAATCTACCTTTAGGTATCCCTTTCCCTTGTGCTGCTGTTAACCTCTCATGTTCTGTTGGTCCCCATCCATGAGCTCTTGCATTGGGAGCCCATTTGCTTTTACTTTGAAGGAAAAAGCAACAACCCATTAGCATGGATCCTCTGATATTTTTATATTTATTCAGAAACTTTCAGATTTGTATAGTGAATCCAGGCACCAAGTAGTTTACTGTGCTACCTTGTAATCTTTTGAAAAAAAAGCTTCTGTAACATAGCATTTGGAAGGATAATATCAGCAGTGCGTCAGATTTTGCCAAGGCTTTTGTAGGCAAGTGTCAAAATCTGTTGCTTTGAAGTAGGACAGTATCACTGCTAATGAATTTCCCATGTAGACACTCTTTGTTTCGATCTCTTAAGTGTGAGAGACTGAGTGAAAAACAACTGATCAGCAGATAGCTTTATTCTGCAGATACCTGGAAACTGAATACAGGTTATACAGGGTTAAACCATATCCAGTTGTTATCTTTGAAGATGCCAGCTTCTATGCAAGCAGTGCCATCCCTTTTTTTTTTTTTAGAAAAAAAATAAAAATATATATATTCTTATGTGGTCCTGCTTTCTGTATTGCATCCAGTCCCGAACATTCAACAGGTTATTGCTGCTTCATCAGGTTCTGAACACAAACAAGAGGCACTTCTGGGGATCTTGGTAGGACTTCTGAAATAAATACACGCTCAGATAAATCTGAACATAGGACCAGGTGGCTTTTCATACCATAGCATATCTGAATGAGACCATTTTGAGTATAAACAAATACAGATTTTTTTATTTTGGGATTAAAAAATTTCAACACATGGTGCCAGCCTAGTAACTCCCTCACAAGCACCCCCAGTCTGCACCCCTGACCATGACCTTCCTTTTCATGTTCTTTTACATTCTGAAACCTGTGCTATTTTGGCAAACAAATTAAACAAAACACAAACCTATTCAATATTCTGTTCATTGAACAATGTCTCTTCAGCGCACTGGATGAGTCAGAGGTCTTGCTGAAAAATAAATGTAGTCATGTAGATTTTCCCAGTGCTTGCATGCAAGAGACTACATAGGATTGAACAAACTTAAATCTGATGGTTTTGAACTTCCGTATTTGTCTTTAATATTTGTCTGAACTTGCATTTTGGCAGTCAGGCTTTGTATGTTAGTGCTGGATAACGTTTCATATGGTGGAATTTTTTTGTAGTAGGTTTCGCTGTTGTGGCATCAAATATGTGAGCTTTAGAAAGTTCACAGATGAGTACTGTTTTAAAGGAATTGCTTGCAATCTCTTTTATAAAGAGACTCCCAAGTGATTAGTGTTTACAAATCACTTAACAATGATCACTGTTAAGGAGCTATTGGGAAAAGCTGGTGGTAGTGGAAGAGCTTGAGGAAAACGTATCTGCTATTAAGTTGAAGAATTCTGGTATTTCACCATTGGCTGACAACAGTGTAGTTCCTTGCTGCTTGGTATTTCCTTTTGTGCTCTGGGCAGCAGGATACTATCCCATATGCTATCTATGGGACCGAACAGACCTTTTGATGAGCCAGTTCAGACCATTCACTTAAAAGAAAACAGATTCTCCCCACCCATCCCATTTTGTGCCCATAAAGTTTTGTGCCCATAAAGTTGTTTTCCTGGGTTAATCTCACGCAGGTTTTGGAGGAGTCTGAGTGCTAGAGGTGGTGCAAAATTGTGGCAGAAGCAGTTGTTTTGAGCACACTGACAGGGAGCAGGTCTGTCTCTCCAGCTGCAATCCTGCCTTGTGCAGCCGCACCCTTTGCCTACTTGCCAAGGTGAAAAATAGTTTTGTGCCACACCCCTCCTGAGCCACCCTCTTAATGAACTGAAACAATCCTCAGTACATTTAAATGTCCTTTCAACAACATTTGCATTAATAACAGCACCAAACATGCACACCAAATCTGACACCAGCTCTAAATAAAGCTATACAGTGTAAACATGGGCAAGATGCAAAAGAAGATGAAGAGAGCGTAAGTACAACAGAAGAAAAAGGGAAAACCTCTTGAATGAGTTGCCTAGCTTTGACACTCATGATTGTTCCAGTACAGTTATATTTTCTGTCTACTTTATTGATATTTCCTTGTTGTGGTTTAACCTCCGCTGGCAACTTTGCACCATCCAGCCACTTATTCACTCACCCTGCAGTGCGATGGGGGAGAAGATAGGAAGGGTGAAAGTGGGAAGACTCCAGGGTTGAGATAAAGATGGCATAGTAGGACAACAACAGAAGAGAGAGTGAAGATAGTAATAATAGAGTATACAAAGGTGATGCACAATGAATTGCTTATCACCTGGCTGCTGTTACCCAGCCTTGGTCCCAAGCAGTGGCCCCTGGCCCTTGATTGACTTCCTGTTTATATATTGGGCATGATGTTACGTGATATGGAATATCCCTTTGGCCAGCTTGGTTCAGCTGCTTGGCTATGCTCCCACCCAGCCTTTTGCGCACTGCCTCACTGACAGAGCATGGGAAGGTGAAAAAGTCCTCTACTTCTTAGCAACATCCAAAAACTTCAGTGTAAATCAGTGACCAGATTTCAAAAGTGAAAATGAGAATGCAGTTACCCTGTAGGAACTAAGAAGATCTGGTAGTATCAGAAAAAGAGAGCTGGCTGTTTGTTAACGGAACAGAAAACTTACCTGGCACAAAGTGAATGGGTCTGGCTCTTTATTAACTTGCTGGCTGGTGATTTGACCAAGTGTACTTTGTGATCACAGGAGCTCTAAGGCTGCCGTTTGGGAGGGTGCAGTAGTTGGGAGTTACAAGCAGAGCTGTGTCTTTCAGCAGAAGTAACCTGTTAAATTAGCCAAGGTGTGTTACATGACCGGGCTTAGAGAAATTAATCTGCTTTTTTTAATCCTTTTTTTTTTTTTAACTATATTTTCCTTAGTATCCTTTGGCTTTGGCCTGGGAACTACTACACCTGTTTTCTGTTTTTTACCTGCTGACTTTGAAGATCTTCAACTGCCTGTCACTGCTGTTGAAACTGCTAGTGTTATCTTGAGAGAAGGTCTACAGTCGTTTGAGGTAGAATTCTGTAATGCAGCCATTGTGTTGGTCTCCTCCTGCTGATCAACAGTGAGTGTGTGCTCTTGTTTTTCTGACCTGAAGTTAGACTTTCTCTGTATGAAGTTTGTGTTGGTGGCTTGGCAGGAAGAATGCATCATGGTTGGGATATGCAAGATCTGAAAACACAGAGAACTGTCAAAGTAGTCATTGTTTTCTCCAATCCAGTTTGGGGAGAACTGTTTCCCTGACTCAAGAAAGTAAGAAAATGGCCACCAAGAAACCAGAACCTTAATTGGGCAGGTAATATCTAGAGCAATTTTATTTTGCATAACTGGAGGCAGGTGTGATAATATTGCTACAAACACTAAAAGAATGGACGAGAAGATATCCTCTGTATTTTAAAATGTTGTCATTCTCACATTCAGAGCACACAAACATCAAAAAATCATCAAAATGTGACCCATCAAGACTGAAAGAGTAACTGCATTGAGGGCAAATGAATCCCGAGAAATTTTGGGACATAATTGGATTGAAATCCCATATATCTCAAATAATTTGGGAAAGGCAGAACTACCTAAAGGAATTTCCTGTTGGGCATAGGGAATGGACAGAAGATGCTCTGTGCCTTTTTTGAGTCATAACTGAGAGTGTTAAACCTTGTCCACTGGAGTGAGAAAATTTTAAATCAGTAACCAAGGGCAGTTTGCATGCAAGAGCCCTTGAAAAAGGAGGGAAGAGGTTTGCGGAGAAAATCTTTGAGCTGCTGGTGTCCCTTATTTCCAAAGGAAATATTATCCAGAGGATGAAACCAGGCGCTTCAGAGTGGTGATTGAAGGGGGAATTAGAGGCAATAGACTTAAAATGAAGCAGGAAACATCTGTCTGGAGGATATAAGGAAAAGAATTAGGATTGGCCTTTTCACTTTTCAGATCAGAATTTCTAGAGAGGCTGTGCAGTCTCTTCTGGTTTTCAAGATCCAAGTGGGTAAACACACAAGAAACCCAGTCTGATCTCTTAATTTTCTTGCTTTTGGGTGGAGGTTGGACTAGAGACCTCGTGAGGTCCCTTTCAGCCTGCATTACCCTCTGGTTCTGTGTTAATTTTTCAGTAGTGCTAGAAGGAGTGGGAAGAGAATTATTTCATGAAGGCTTAGCTCAATAGATAAAGGGAAAATAATTAGGAAGCTTACAAAGAACCCTCCATAGCTTTAGAAGAACTGTTAAATGGGTAAATTGGAAGGAATTAGCATACATGGGGTAACACAGGCAGTTAGCAGATGCTAGATGAGCGTATCCTGTGACAGGATGAGGCCTGTGTGAGTAGGGAAGACCTGAGAATGTGGCTGGTCTGTATAGACCAAAGAGTGCTTAGCAACCACAGGGAAATCCCTGGAAAAAAAAATAGAGGTATTGGAGTTAGTCATGTGTCAGTAAGAAGCTCGGATGATTAGAAATCAGTGAATGATTTTAAAAGCAACTTAATGAGACAACTTTAAAAATGGAATTATAAGTATGACCACCTCCTGAATAGTAGCATTTTTAGTAGGTTTCCCAGGTTTGATAGATACTTAATTCAATTAGCAGTTGAATACTTCTCAGATTCCAGTGGGAAAAGTAAAGTTAAATAGCTAAGTAGCTTGGTAAGGAGATTTAAAGGCAATACCATCAAACTTATGGACACAGAATCAAAGGTTGCAGGGCAAAATCCATGTGCGGTATTCTGGGAAGCAGCAGTTGCAAAGAATAGGAAGAAGTGATGGCTAATCAGTTCCTGCAGGTTCTCTGTGTGGTCTTGGGGCATATGACAGTAGTTCTTCAATTCGAGGCATGCCAGAACATGAGGCAAGCATGAGCTTGGCCAGAGTGATGCTATAGTGGTCAGTTTAGGTACTGCCAAACTGCTCTCAAGACAGGGAGCTTTGAACAAGTTAAATGTCCACCTGGCTTTAGGTGGAATCAAATGGGTTCCACTTAATTTTCATAGAATGGTTTGGGTTGGAAGGGACCTTAAAGACCTTCTAATTCCAACCCTCCTGCCATGGACAGGGACACATCCCACTAGATCAGGCTCCCCAAGGCCCTGTCCAGCCTGGCCTTGAACACCTCCAGGGATGGGGCAGCCACAGCTTCCCTGGGCAACATATGCCAGTGTCTCACCACTCTCATGGTGAAGAAATTCTTCCTTATGTCTCATCTAAATCTGCCTCTCTCCAGTTTATAGCCATTGCCCGTAGTCCTATCGCTACAAGCCTTTGTAAGCAGTCCCTCCCCAGCTTTCTTGTAGGCCCCCTTCAGGTACTGGAAGGTCACTATAAGATCTCCTCAGAGCCATCTCTTCTCCAGGCTGAACCACCCCAACTCTCAGCCTGTCCTCATAGCAGAGGTGCTCCAGCCCTTGCACCACCTCCTCTGGACTCATTCCAACACTTCCATATACTCCTTTTGTTGAGGATTCCAGAACTGGACACAATACTCCAGATGAGGAATAGAGGGGCAGAATCACCTCCCTTGACCTGCTGGCCACGCTTCTTTTGATGCAGCCCATGATACAGTTGGCCTTCTGGGCTACGAGCGCACATTGCCGGCTCATGTTGAGCTACTCATTGACCGGCACCCCTAAGTCTTTCTCTGCAGGGCTGCTCTCAAGCACGTTGTTCCCCATCCTGTACTGAAACCGGGGATTGCCCCGACCCAGGTGTAGGACCTTGCACTTCGCCTTGTTGAACTCCATGAGGTTCACACAGGCCCAGTTCTCCAGCTTGTCCAAGTCCCTCTGGATGACATCCCATCCTTCCGGTGTGGCAACTACACTACTCAGCTTGGTGTTATCTGCAAAATTCCTGAGGCTGCACTCAATCTTGCTCTCAATATCATTGATGAAGATGTTAAACGGCACCGGTCCCAGTATGGACCCCTGAGGGACACCACTTGTCACCTCCATCTGGACTTTGGCCATTAACCACTACTCTCTGAATACGACCATCCAACCAGTTTCTTATCCACTGAACCTTCCAGCCTTCTAATCCATATCTCTCCAATTTAGTGGGGAGCTATGTGAAAGGCTTTACAGAAGTCCAGATAGATCACATCCATTGGTTTACCCATGTCCACTGCTGTGGTTACCTCATCATAGAAAGCCATTAATTTTATGTTGGTGGCAGTGCTGAGGAAATGCTTATGACAGAGTAGGGGTGGGAGATGCAAGGAGATGAATATCCTGCAGGAGTTTTCTCAGTGTACAGCTACTGAAAGTTTGGGAACCATTGGCCAAGATGGGTCATGTTCATACTGCATGTTACTATAATTTGAAATAGATTATAGCTGCTTTCTGAAGTGGTGGTGTGCGCATCTGTTGCTGGGAACCTCTTTGCTCTTGCTGCCTGTAAGCTGGCAAAGATGGAGGGGACCTGAAGAAACGGGAGAATATGTTAAGGAACTGGGCCTGGTAGTTCTGCATTGACTCAGTTTATGCAGGAGGCGAGTTAGTGCTTACATGAAAAACAAAATCACAGAAGGAAACAGTAGGAAGCAGTGGCTGGAAACATAACCATAACGTGGAAAGTAAGCACACATTTTTTACTGGTAGGAAATATTGGAACAACATTTCTGATATTAGAGTATTTGAAATCAAGGTGATGTGTACTTGGAAAGATGCTGTTGTTTAAATGCATCTTAAGGGTGCCTTCATTAGGGATAGTATGTGATTAGGTAAACCTTCTGTACAGTGTTGACCAATATTGAGAACCTGGATGAAGGCCCGTGTGTCAATAATAAAAAGTTATGTATCTGGTTTTGCTTAGAGACCGGGAGAAAGTCTTATAAGCGTAGGAGTGTGTTCTTGTCTTAATGATCAAATCCCTCGTTTTGGGGTAGTTCTTACTAAACTGAAGTTCAATACAAGTTGATTTTGTTAAATCTTTTGAAATATCAAGGTGTGAAAGCAGGTCACTAGTCATAGCTCCAGCACAACTATACTACGTTCGTGTGTGTTGGTAACTCTTGAGCAGCAAACACAAGATTACAGCAGAATAACATTTTTGGCAGATGAAATCGAGTTGAACTTTGAGGTTTTTTTACTTTCCTAAGTTAGTCTTTTAGCTGCCGTTCACATTCCAACTAAGTGAGGGCTGAGTCTTATCTAGTAAGTTGAGCAGATGTATAAAATACATAGAGATATGCGAACACATAGAGAAAATGCTAGATTCCATGTGAAATCAATAATTTCTTCCTAGAAGTAGCATGACTTTTGAAATTTGCACTGAGAAAAAATTTTCCAGTCAATGCTGCTGATGTAGTTCTTGATGACAGTCACTTATGTGTATCAGGGGTTTTGTGTAGTGTAGGAGTAACAGAGAAAGGAAAGAAGAAACTGTTAGATGGCATTAAGTAGACTATAACTGGTAAACAAAGGTAAATGTGCCAGTTTATTGTGGTTTTTTTTTCCCTTGAGGTTTAATTTCCTGGCTGACTAATTGAGTTGCCAGTCCTTTGCTTGCTCTTCCTATGTTATTTTTTATTTTGCAATTTAATGCACTGATATAAAAGCAGATTAGATCCCAGTGAACACATTTCTCTAATAAAGAAATAGCTCGAATCAAAGAAAAAACATGCAGAATAGTTCACATGAATGAGACTTTGTGCACCATATTAGTAGCACATGTTTGCTCAGGTATAGCCAAATGGTTGGTGGGACTGATGAGATAAATTGCTTAAGTCTTGATGTTCTTTGCCTTGTTCTGAAGTCTATGCATTAGTATATCTGAATTATAAAATAAAGCTTAAAAAACTTTCAATTTTAGTAATGCAAAGACTGGGCTATACACCTTGTTAAATTAAATAATGTTACCAGAGTTGTTAAAATAAAAATCAGTTATGTACTGGAATAAAAACTGGATGGAATTGGCTGACCTGCTCTTCATATTACATTTATATAATAACCAAGGAATTGTTAGGTTTTGGTGAGTCTTAAATAAGGAACTAAGTCTTCACTTAATAACTGAGATGGAGTTTAGCAGCGAAAGCCCATGGCAGTGCTTCAGAATATGTTGGAGTACAGTGATGGCCAAAAAGCCTGGTTGGGCCAACTTACTCCAGCAATGTCCTCAGTGCTGTTTGTGGAGGATTGCTGACCCCGTGTGCTGGCTCCTTGATTGTCCGGAAGGGAATTGGAGGTAAATTTGGCAGGAACAAGTTCATTTCAATAGGTGGTGTGTCAAGTGTGCTACAGCAGTGGTGCAGTCCTGCTCAGTGGCTTATCCACAGAAGTAGTTTCTTAAATTATTTCAGCAATGAAGCATGTGGACTTCTGAAAAGACAAGACAAAAGGGTGAGTGTAGGTGAGAAACTTTTCTAATAAATAGGAACCAAATAAAGTTTTACTCTAAGCATTTTTTCTCAGGTTTTGAATGTTCAGTTTTCCATAAAAAAGAACATTAGAGAGTGCAATCAATTTGACAACATATATATTTTGGTAATCTTAAATGGATTTAATAGATTCAGCAATGCTATTTCTCCTGCATAATCCTGTGTAATAGTGACAGTCATTGGAGAAGAGATTTATTGTTGTAGTGATGTTTCTAGATTCCCTTTTACAAGTCTCTCTGGACCTCTTTTACATCTTTGATAACTAAGGGTATTTTACTGCAAAAGAGTATTTTTCAAACACATTGCAGCCTTTGATTATTGGTATTGTGTCACGTAAAACTCTGGAAACGTGTTTTGTTTGTTACTGGACCTGTTTCACTTTTTCTTCCTAACATACTTTGTCCTTATTAATGTAATAAAAACAATGTATTTCACTGCTTTGGTTTTAACAAACCTCGCTTTTGGATAATACTGCTAATTAGCCACTGCCTCTGCAGTGGCATGGAGCAGTGCATTACGTTCAGCCTCAGATGGGCTGCTAGTTGTAGGCTTGAGCATCTGAAGCTGCAAACACTGAACTTGGCTTTCCTTTGGCTCTTACAATGTAAATGAAATAAAAATGGAGCTGGCAGAAATGGCAAGGTTTTGTTCTTGCTGTTCGGGGGAGCCCCAGTTCATCACGAAATAGAAGGCTGGGTTTTTCTAAGAAAGATTTGTCAAGTTAAGGATATGAAAACATTTTGAGGAACTAATTTTACTACTGCCAATAGCCAACAGATGGCTCCTGTCTGGTCGTTGAGTAGGAATGGCTGAGCGGAGTGGACAGGGTCATGCAGGAGAGAAGCAGCATGTCCATAACCAGCATCCATGGGAGCCTCGGGTGGGTGGGATGGACTTGGTTCTTGATAACAGCTACCTTCACAGACGGTGTGAGAGAATTGGTTTAATTTTTGTGAGCACTCAGTTGCTGACTTTGAACAGATTTGTGATGTGTGCTGTGTGATAAGCTTGACTGGTAAAGCACTGTTTCCTTGTGTGAGTAATCAAGATAGGTCTTTACAACCCCTATTCTTTCACTCTTCAGGTAATAGATTCAGGAAAATACTTTGTTTGCTTATCATTTATAGACTCCTAGCCTTACCTAGATGCTTAATAAGTAGTGTTGTAACTAGAAATAACTAAGTGTAGCCCTCACAGGGACCCATGCTGGGGCTTCTCAGGCTTGTAAGCACTTAGGTTTTCTGGTGGTAATAGGGATTGATGTTTCTTTTCTCCTGCCGTGAGAGGTTGTGTGCACCAGCTGGCTTGCTTTTCCACATGCTTCCGTGAACAATTCAGCTGGCTTCTTTTTTTTTTTAGTTTTTCAGTGTAGTTTATCATGTTGTAGTTCAGCCAGGAACTCTGAATCACTTCATCTATTTCTTTGTGATCACAGCAGATGATTTATGTGAAGTCTTTTATTGAGGGGTAATTTCCTAGTGAAATTATGTTGTATTATGTTATTTTGTAGCTTTACCTTGGATACTAATGAAGATTTTTTTTTTTTTAAATTTATACTACCTTTTTGTTTAAAAAAGTCAAAACATCTGCATTCATAGTAAAACTTGGCCTAGTAGCCACCCCTACCCCAGTTATTTCAAGATCAACTTTAAATCTCTTTCCACCTTTCCTCTAAAAGCATGGCTTGACAATACATGTAAGGGTATGGTAGTAATGTATTGGGAAACTAAGTAGACCTGAAACCAAGACCTAGAAATCCATTGAAAAATTTTCAAAGTTTGCAAATTAAAATAAATTGAGTTGTATATGGTCTAGCTATTGCAGGTTATGTGACTTCTCTTTGTATGTTTTGGATGTACTCTGTGAGTTTTGAAAATTGTGCTGTGGTTTGTTTATTTTCAATTTCATGGTGGATTTTTAAAAGACCTTTATGGTCTAAATAATGAGTTGTATATTCCTGTACTCATAGGTTTTCTGAGTAAGGCTGCTTCCATCTTTAGTAATTCTACATTTGTGCCCAAGTGGCATCTTTGCTGTGATCTGTTGGGCTTTGTGGTTGCTACCAAAGTATGAATGTGAACGTTTTGCAACTGGTAAATATGAAATGCTCAGTTCCTTCTAAAACATCTGCAGCTGATGGGATTACTTCTTGGCTACTAGTGGAGAGAAAAAAAAAAAAATCAATATCATTGACATAAAAAAAGTACAACATAAAAATAAAGCTACATAAGAGGTGCAGAAGGGTGATAGTCTGAAATATCTTCATCTTGCTTACTTGTGCTTTACATAATGAGTGTGTGGAGGTTGGGAAAGGAAAAAAATGGCTCCTTGGATCAGAAAGGGAATTAAAACAACAGTTTTAAACAGTATTAAAAATGGTGCATATACCTTCTTTTATTTTTATACTCACATTCTTCAAGGCAAGGGATGAATTCTTGTTATAAGGTATTTATTACCAAGTTAATTGTGAATTTTGTTTTGTTATTGTTTTAACTGAATTATACAGAAAATTTATCTAGCTGGTAATTTTCTTCTCTTTGCAGCATTAGTGGAGAGGAGTGTGTATTAAATCTACTGCAAAAAGTACTAAAGGAAGTTTTTCTTTTTTTTCTTTATGGTCTCCCATTTCTGTACCTGGTTGTTTCTAGATTTGCATCTTTGGGGGCAATTTTCAGGGAGTCACCCATGGTAACCACGGAACAGAGTTTGGTCTGATACTATTACTGAATGTTATGGCAGTAGAAATTGTCAATGCAACCAAATGAAGGGAAGAGAAGTGTCTTTGTACCTAGCAGCAAAGCATCTTCCCTCTCCCTCACCACTGCCTGCTTTAGGGTAGAGTGATTGGTTCACACAGTTATTTCTGGCCTAATTAATTATAATGAATAATTATTCTACTTCCGTAGTACATCCCTGATGTGTCTAGAAATGACAAGCAAAAAGTCTGAGTATTTTAATCTCTGCAGTACATGGAGATTTTCGTTATTTGGAAATGCCATTTTCTTGGTAGTGTTTAAAAGGGGATACATTGCATGCACACAACATCCCTTCAAAAGCTTTTCAGCTCTGTATTTTATCAAAATAATTTCCAGCTGTGTCAGAAAATCTTTTTTAGCTGAAATTTTAAAATAAACTATTCATTGATATGCCCAGCTACTTCTAGTCCCTTCACTGAACTTGTTTTATTGGCTTTTGTGGGAAGCAGACGGTACATTTGCAATGTACAAGATAATTTCCACCACTTCCCCCCATCCGTATAGCTTTCCTCAGCTTCTTAAAGGGGATGACATGTTAAAGATGATTTATGATTTACATTATAAAGAGATATGAAAATAGTATCTGGTTTGATAAATTTTGTTCATAACCTCTGGATGAAAATTCCAATCAACTTTACAGAACATATCAACTGAGCGTGTCAAAAACTGTTTTCCTACTTAAAAATCGCTGTTGTTATGAAGCTGCAGGGGGTATTACATTTTGAAGCTTGTATCTGCCATGGATATACAAACTGTAATTTAACATGAGGTTAATGAAGGTGGTTCATCGTTTTCCTTCTAGTGCAATAGTTCATAAGAGTATGTTCCACTGAAAGGAAACATCTTGACCTACATAAAACAGGGCAATTTTCTAATTAACTGTAAGAGGAGTGGGCAGGCTCAGACTGGTACGCCTGCAGGTGTATGTATAGCAGGCATCTGTCAATGTGTTTCTGTATTCTACTGAGAGCTCTAATGGGACGGAGGTAGTGGTAGAGTTTGAGCTTTTCCTTTCTCCCTGTGGAGTAAGCTTAAGGATTTACAAAGCAGTGTAAGAACAATTCATTAATTGGGCTGACTGAGCCTGGAAACTTGCCAGGTTGCTTTTGTGATCCAATTATTTAACCTTCTTTTACCCTGTAAAATGCCAACTCCTGGCAGATGAAGCAAATAATGGCTTAAAGCCAGGCGGCTCAGTGTTTTAAAAAGGAGTATTCAATATACACGCCCAGTTTACAAGTGTGGCTTTGTGCAGAATAGAATAAACTGCAATGCATAGACTTTTCTCGTCCTCACTATACTGCATGCTTCATTCACCTTAGCTTTTCTTTTTTTTTGTTTGTAAAATGTAAGTGGTGCCTTTGTCTCGCATTGAAACTCTGAGGTGTAAAGTTGGTGTATAAATGCGTCAGAATAGGGTGTTCCAATTCTAACATTTAGCATTGCTTTGCCAATAGCAAAACTCCTGATGGCTAGATCAGACGAAATTTAGGCCAAGATAAAGGACAGTAGCAATTAGTGCTTTTATGAAATAGATAGTCCTGTTGTGTAATTGTGCACAAAGTGGGAAACTTAGTCTTCTCCTACTAGCATATTGATGAAATTACTTCCCTTTCTGTCAGTAAGATACATGCAATAAGCTAGTCAATATTTGTCCAGTTTCTAGAACTTGATGTTTCAGTGATTTCATTGTATATGCAAACGTTTAATGAAACTGCATTTAAGTGGTTGTGTATCTCCATGTTACTACTTGTACATGCAGACAAGGTTTGTACTTTTGAAACTTAAATTCTGTCAAAGGGATGAAAGTCCTGCTGCGACTTGGGAATTACCAATACATACATTTTCAGTTTAGTTGTGTGAAACTTCTAATACTGCCTAAAAGGTATTTTGATGCTCTCAGAATGATTAAAATAGTATCTTTGAAATATAATTTCTTAAAGGTTAGTCAAACATGCCACCATGCGGCATGTTCAGATATCACTTATTTCTATTTTTAAAATATTTGTATAATATGAAAGATTTGTCAAGGTATTTTCACACTTCACTTTGCTCATCCTTTGCAAACTAAATTAAGGCATCAATCGATAGCCCTTATTTCAGAGAGTGGCAATGATTCAGAATAAAGAACTGGTGTTTGAGTGCATTACAAACTTACAGATGTAAGGAAGTGTTCTTTTCTGGATAGTAAAGATAAAGCTTCATCCACTCTTATGCAGGTATTCTGTGCTTTTCAGAGGGCAGTGTGAACATAAGCTTTGCATCTGTGGCTGAAATACTGTGCTATAGAATGAGTCTTGGAGCTAAGGTGTATTGTACGGAGGAGAAAAGAAAACGGGACTTCTCACTAGGAATTGCATGTCTGAATGGACTTCAGGGTACATGACAAGATCTTTATTGCCGTGATTGCAAAGCATGAGTTTTATGGAAGAGCAATCAATTGGAAACAGTTGTTGCCACTCCTGACGAAAAAAACCCCGACAAACCCAAACACCCAAACCTCTGAGTTTGGCAGTATATTCATCTGTGTACAGTCACTTACTTCAGTATAAAGTTCAGTGATGATGGAAATAGAGCTTGTAATAAAATTTTACAAAAAGCATCAAAGGTTAAGATCGAAACAGGAAAAATGAAAGTAACTAAAAATGTAGAACCAAGAATACTTAATACTATTTACAGACAGGTGAGATGTCCTGCTGGTTTACCAGTGTGCTGTTGATTAATAAATCAGCTATTAGAGAAAGAATCCAGTTGTAAATTTATGTTTTGCCCAGGAAAAAATGATAGTTCCTCAGCTGGCAGAAAAAGGAGATGAAAAACCTACTGTGGTTTACAGGAGAGCTGTGTTGATGAGGACCCAGTCTGGAACAAGTTTGTGTAGTAAGTGCAGCAATTTTCAGGTAAGGGTAAGTGATAGTTATGGAAGAATTTTTCTTTTTTCCTTAAAACACTTTGATTATTAGATTTAAACAAAGCAGACCTACCAGAGACCATGTATTGGGAATGGCAGCAAGTGTTGGCTTCTGCATAGCTTGAAGGTCCAAACCCCTTTCTTTTATTACGAATGAAGATTTTCATCCTCTAGTTTCTTTATTACCTATTGATCAGTTTGACTTTTGCCTGATTTATACAGAAAAGTGTGGTATCTGGGCAATGAATGTGTAGTAGGTAACCAAAGCTTGTAATAGGCACTAGCAGTAGATTTAGGATAGTTGTTCTAGTTTTTGTATTTAAATAGTGATTAAAACTTGAAAGTTACTAAGAATGATTGTAAACTGTCACTCAGCAGAATCTATTGATGACGCACCTGTATGCAGCTGAGCTTGAAGCTTACGAGTGTGTATATGGAGAAAATATGTCCCTAAACCACTTCCAGTTTTCTTAAGAATATTTCATTTCTGCAAATTTTTCTCAAGATACCCCTTACTTTCCAACCCTGAACAACATGCAACTGTCAGAATATACATTCATGAAACATGTCTACAGCCTTGGAAGGGAACGTCTTTCCAAATGTTTGCTAGATCAAGCCTTTATGTGTATTTAAACAGTGAGTATAGACAGTATGATGTTCTTCTGGAAAAGTCCACAAAACTTTATGTAGATAGTAAAAATCTGGTGTGGGGGATTTTTTTCTCTCTTGCTTTTCTTGTTTTGTTTCCTAGGCCAGTAATACCTCAGTCAACCCTGTTGGCTCTGCCCTACAACCTCAGTGAGGACTGTGACATCCCAATGCCTCTTGTTTCCCTCCTTTGCTGAACAGTGTGTACTTCTTGCTTGTGTGGCAAGTGCTTATGAGTTCATAATCTTATGAGTTCATAATCTTATAACTCTGGGCTCAGTCCTCTCATCCACAGGTTTAGCCCAGAGTGAAAGCTTAACAGGACATTTCTTCTTCAATGCTATTGGTGCAGAGGCCTTAGCTACGTGGAGGCTTGTCCATCAGCCCCTGTAATAGTGCTGCTTTCACCTTCTTCGAAAGAAAATGCTGTACTTTTACACCCCCATAATATTTTATTTTGACACTTCAGTTGAAATTCATCAGTGACCTTGGTGGGCTTTTTCATTACTTGGTTTTTATTTTGGTTATCAGGTGTTAAAAGGAGAATAGCTGTTTGATAAGGTGCTAACGTTGCCTCTTCACCAGCTTTTGAGTGCCACAACATGAAGCTGCCCTGTGCTGCACAGCTCTGCCCACGGAGGGAGTTCAGCATCTGGGGAGGTGTTCCTCGTTTTCCTCTAGGCCCTGTTCGTGACTACAAATTTAGGCATAAATACATCCATATCACAGTATTTCAGCACTGCACCCTATTCTTTCTTAGGGTATCAGCAGCCAGTATATGACGTACTTTAGAGCTCAAAAGCTGGGTAATGAGGGATATGTGACATCGCTTGGGATGTATGATATATGACTGAGAACATAGATCTGACTTACCATAGTGACTCAGTATTCATTTCAGGAATTACAGTTGGCTACTGTTGTGCATCTCCTCCTTGATTAACAGCCTTATCCTCCATTTTCAGTCTTTTACATGTTGATTACAATTAGCAAGGGCTTTCTGAAGCCTACTGATCTACTGTAAATGCATCTTGCTGAAAAAGGCACAGGGGATGAGCCGAACCATCTATTGATGGTTCTAATGTCATCAGTCTTTGTATTGGTGAGGTCTCTTTCTCTTCTTATGTGCTTGCATTGCCAGCAATTTCCTCAGGACTGGCTGGCACATGATTTACTCTGGAGGACAGATAACAGGAGAACGTGAGCCATTACTTCTGCTGGCTGCATAGTTCAGTGTTCCTCAGCACCATCTTTTGATTCCCCGGCTGTTACACCAAGTGTTAGTGGCTTTACTTATCTCTCATCATAGTTCTTGGAAATGCCTTATCTTTGCTTTCACAGTGGACAAAAATCACAGATGTCAGAGTAATTTTTTCACATTTTTTTGTTGTTCCTGACTGAAGTAAGTCAAAATAACATAGCACGTGGTGTTCCTTTTGTAATACTTTTTAGGGTGATGCAAAATAATGCTTGGTGAGTTGCTTCACTTAAAAATATTTAGCAAACATGTCTAAGAGGTAGAATTATAAATGATGACTGCTGAATTGATTTTTCCAACTCCACCGGCCCTTCAAATACAGTGATAATCTGTCCCCAGAAGCACTGCAGATTGACTTTAAATTTTTCTACAGGTGACTTCCAAGTTATGTTTAAGACTGACAAGATGCCTGCCTTTTTAAACCCTCCACGAACCACCTCTTCAGTCAGAAGCCGATGGTCACACCCTTGACTTTCACTTCATACTGAAGGAATTGACAGGAGTTTTTGCAGTGATTTGGCAAAAGTTGATATACTTGAGATTGTGGCTGTGCTCACCGGTGACCAAGCAGTGGAATCCTTGCAGATATATGATTTATGATATGTAATATATAATATATCTTAATCTTTTTATACGCGTTTAATGCACAGTCATCTTATTTAGAAGTGTGCCTGTCCTTGGCCTCTGGATCTCTGCAAATTGGTGACCTGGGAATATTTCCTTATCTTTAGCAAGTACAGAGCCATCCTCAGCTGTATGATGCAAGCCTGTCACCTTGGGAGGAGCATTTAGACAAGGAACTCTTGAGACATATTGCCAGCACAGTGTGATGTGTGGTTTCTTATAGCTGCTCCCAGAGAGAATTTAAGTGCAGACTACTGATTAAGGACTTTGGAAGTCATTCACTTCATAGCAAGCTCACTATCCCATGAGCTGTTCAGTGTCTGTCTGCATCTTGCTCATCTTCCCTGCTCTATCAACAGCCTTGAAGTTGTGTGGCACATGAAGTGACAATGCAGCTAGAACAGCACTGGATAGGCTATGTCCTGTGTGTTCAATGTGCTGAAAAGGAGAGACTGCTGCACTTGTGGGTGCCTTTTTCTGGTGGTGATCAGGGAAATAATGTTCTATGTTAGACATACTGTATTTATTTATGGACGAAATAGTTCACATATGCCCAGTTACTGGTTAAAAAAAACCCACCTTTTTCTATGCATTTCTATTTCTACCAATGGGTAGAGCTACCGTAAAATACTTGTGGTTACAAAATCAGGACTTTGCAATGTGAGGATTTTACACCGCCATGAGGCATAGCAGCTGTACCTGTGCAATGAAGCATATGAAGCTTGAGTATGAAACCTTGTTTTTCATATTCTTGTGTTTTCTGAAGAGCATTGAAGCACTTACTCAGTGTTCACCACCTAATGTTCAGAATTGGAAAATAAGTTAGCTGAAATGTTTGAAGGCAGCAACTGGATTGCTAATGAAAAATAGTTCACGGAAACCCAATAAAATAATTTTTATTTAGTTAACTAGGAATTAAGGTTCTGTTAGCTGTAATGCTAACATTGTGGAATAAAAACATGCCTGTGAAGATTTGTGATAATTTCGTGTCAGATTCGCTGTTTACACTGATTCTCTTGTAGCCTCTGGTGTATTTTACAATTTGTCAGATATTCCAGGCAGAGAACTAAGAACTCGACCCAGTGTCTAGCTTTATCCAGGCTTCCCAGCTGGTTTGCTGAGCCTGAGGAACCTCATATTGCTTTTGTGTAATCTAATAACTAGGGAGAAAGTGAAACCGAGGGACAGCAGCTGTGGCCTCGCTGTACCAGATGTGGCTAAGAGCTCTTTTTGGAAGAGATGAAGTATCACAAAGAATCCCAAATGATGGGTTAATGCCCTTGAGGCTTTGAGGGTGAGGGGGTGGAGAGCAGTTGTCAGAGGAATCCCTCCCAAGCTCTGGAGAAAAGAACAAAGAACGGTTTTGCTCAGCAGCCAGTGGGGCTGCAAGAGGCGACAGAAATGCGTTTGACTTTGGAATTTTCTTAACCCGATTCAAGGAAAATTCTTCAAGTTACCATTCCTTTTTAGCTAGTAAAATCAAAGAATTTCCAAATGCAGTGAGAAGCCAAAGTTTGAGATGTTCTGTTTCAAATGAGATTCTCTTTTCAACCCTGTCTTTTGATCTGCTGCTTCCGTGGCAAACCTCTTGACCTGGGTGGTACCTGGCCAGGCAGCTGGTCTGCGTGGAGATTGCATTGAAGGATTACTTGAATCATTTAAGAAACTGTGAAAACTACTGTCCTCGCTGAAGTTACGGTATGGCAAATTTGTGTTACATACAGCATTTGTCACTTGAAGAATTTGCTGAGATTGCTTTAGTCTTCCAAATTACTGGTGTTTTAAGATAAACTGTTCTTCCTGCTGGTGCTTCTTGTTAAGGTTTTTTCCTCCATAACTGAAAATGATGCATTTTTTTGTATCCTTTTGCCTTATTTGTAGAAATGACTGACTGAGTGTAATTTGTCATTTTGATCAGCTATTCCCAGGCACACAGTCTGCTTGGGCATTTGTGGTTTTTATTCTGTTTTGATCTCCTTCTTGATTTGATATAGTTGTATAACACACATACACTTATATGTAAATTATGTTTTCATATATTTCTTGTACTAAAAATTTTCTCAAGAAAAATGGAAACCAGAGCACTTCTACAGTCTTCTGTACAAATTTTATATAAAATTTTGACACGGTTTTATGAGTAAAAACTAGTTGGTTCTATTTTGAAATAACTACAATGATTGAATCCCTGCAGGATTTCTGTTTTCTTCTTATCTACTTTGAACAATGTCTTCCTGCTCTTGTTGCTTGTTTTGGCATACTTCAAAGTGAGTTACTTCAAATATTGCATATACACCTCGTTTTGGGAGGAGGTGGTAGGATAAAGTGACTTAGTTTCTGTTAGCAGTGTCCTTCGATGTCGAAGGGAAGTGCATGTTCGAGGAAACGTGTTTAGAGTACATACTACTATGTACAATGTTAAATAAAAACCCCAAACAAACCCTTATATATTAAGGCAAATACCAAAGAAACGTTTTAAATATAGAGTAAGAGCTTTTCTGCATAAAATCTGAGGAAAAGGCATTCTTGCTTATGCATACCTGGGCCATGCCGCTTTGTCTGGATGAATTAAAAACGACTTTTACTAGTAACATGTAATTTTACATATAGTTTTATATCCTCGTTTCCAAAGAGAATGATCCCGTGTAAATAATGCACTGTCTTTCTCTGGGTTGCTCTCATAACTCTTGATTCTACTGGTTGCCTACAGAAAATCTTGGTAAGGATAGAGACCCAGCAAAGCCTCAGGTCTGGAAAACGTTGTCAGCTCTTACAGCACACCTGATGACTGAGGTCAGAGGCCTTAGAAATAGCACGGAGCAATATTCTTGGATTTTTGTCCAATACAAGACCTAAATCCATTTGGCAGATGGCCGAAAGTAGTCAGTTTTGCTTAAACTATGTATATGTAATTCTTGACTTTATTTTATCTCCATAGCTTGCCTTGATTTTTTTTTTTCACCAGTATGTTGCTGGAAGAATATGCTTCAAGCAAAGATCTAAATGTAGAATTTTACTTTTGTGTCTTAATTAAAGTCAAGATAATTATCTGCCTACATTTCTCAAATTTGCCTTCTGCTTGAGTATGTTTTCAAAAACGTCATCAAACATTTTTAATATTTTTAATCTTGTTATATTTCATGCTATTGTGATGGATTTGGCAGTTAGGGAGGGATAGAAGTCCACCTTCTTAGTGGAACTGCATAGTACCTCACTTTTTAAGCAAGTGAGAATTTTGGGAGGTGGGAGTAGTTTTAAGTTATTTGAGATTATTGTTTTCCTGTCTGTGCTGAGATCTAGAAAATGGACAAAGCTCATAAAATTTTGGTGAGGTTTGGGTTTTTTAAATGTTCGTACTAAGCTTGCTGCTGGTTTTGCACCAAGCCACCTTGTTCTGTTGGTAGAAGTATGAAAGTACAAATTCTGAAATGTCTTGAAAACCTCTTGCGGTTTTCTACAGAAGTTTTCCTTTTATTCTAGCCTGTGTGAAAACACATGACTTTTAACAGTGGAGTCTGCAATCTAGGTTTAAAACAGACTAGCAGATTACAGCTGTGAATAAAAACTAGGGCTAGAAAATTGTCACCTCCTAGAACTTAAAAGCAGAGGCAGATGTGCTGCACAGTGCAGAGTAGACAGCATAGTCTAGAATCTGGAAGGCACCACAAAGTGTGCTAGAGGATGTGCCGTGGTATATTGAGCATTTTTGATGCCCTAGAAGGGTGCAGAGCCAGACTTGTTGGCTTTGTTGGCTTCTGCGATGCTGCAGATCTTTTGTGCTGCATTCTGAGCCATAGTAAATAACTCCAGAACCAGGTTCATTATAGGTGCTGGAGACAAAACTGCTATTCCTCTGTTGTACACCTCCAAGACACCCATGTTTGCATAGTAGTATGTATATGGCCATGGATTTCTGACATGTCCAGGTCCTTGTTGCTAATGGGGACTGATTCCCAGTGAGTGGATGTAATCAATCATACATATAATGAAAATAAGAAGGCTCATTTAAAAACTGTTCAAAACAATATGAATTTATTTCTTCATTTCTTTAGGGGACATCACTCAGAAAGGATATGAAAAGAAAAGAGCAAAGTTGTTGGCACGATACATACCACTAATTCAAGGTAAGAGACTGCATATAAGTTACACATTTTTGTCATATCTGTGAAAATATGTAATGGAAAAGGTCTCACCAAACAGAACAGATGAATTAATAGTGTTTGGTTGACATGGCATCTAACCAGTAGTGGAAAATGGCTATTGTAGAGAAGTGCAGAACAAGAGAAAAGTCTGAAATTTTTTTTACTATTTTATGTGAAATGTTAAATGGTAAAATTTTTGTCAGCAAACATCAGTTTGACGGCTGCAGCCAAGACTTTAAGATAACTTTAAAAATGAGTAAAATCATCCCTGAAAGCAAGCTGGCCAGTTTCATTAGCTCAAAAAACTCACTAGTCATCACTTTGTTCTTTAGTGTGCAGTTTTGAACATGCCTGCTTCCCACTCCCAGTTTCTTCAAAACACTGACTTTTTATTATAAATTATTACTCCTTAAGCTGTTTATTATCAGACTTCAGCTTCAATGGCCAAAACCTAAAGACCCAACTTTATTTATTTTTATACTATGACAATTAAACCACTGGAGTTTTAAGCTGTTGTGCTGCCATTGAGCTTTGGTGTTATGTCATAACCCTAGGCCAGTTCTTCCATAAATTTAGAGATTCAGGTCAAGATAAGAGGAAATGAGTAATGAGACACTCTAGGCAGGTGAGAGAAAAAGTATGACAGTATTATTTTGTCATGTTAGTGTAACGCTTTCTGATCAGAGAACAGAAAGATTAATGCTGTGATTTTGGTCCTATTTTGGTTCTGCTGTTTACAGAAGTTATTGCTTTGAAGAAGGAGTGGGCATCTCCAGTAAGTTTTGTGCAAAGCTAGATGAGAATTTATTTTGCTTTTGGAATCTTGATGCAGTGACTCCTGCTGCTCTTTGCAGCAGGATAGACAAAAGTCTTACGAGTTCTGCTGACTGCTGAGCTGTATTTTTGGAAAAGTTTTGTGGTGTGTATTTGGCATTGAACAGTTAGAATGGGATCTGGTGTTTCATCATGGGGTTCCTTAGCACAGATTTGTAGTTCTTGCTTTTTTTGAGAGCTGTACTTTTCCTTTAGCAGATTTATATTACTCTGTAGACAATACAGCACCTAGCTCATCTCTATAAAATTGCTCATTTCTTGAGTAGAAGCGGTTTGGAATTTTTTTTATAAAAATTGCTGTCAATAGCAAGCTATAGCTACAGCTGCCACAGCTTCTCCTCCTTACAGCGTTCTTCTCTAAGAAAATATCTCACTTTTCTGTTCAAAATACCCTGTTCTCTGACTCAGCTTAGTTGAAGATTTTGAGAGCAGGCTAAGTATGGATTTTGTCTGTGGATTAACAATTACAAGAAATGTTCTTTCAGTGAACTGTGTCTATTCACAAGTCACGTCTTTGGATTTCTCTGTCTTTTTTATTTGCACAAATTATTCAAGTTCTTATTTTAAGTTCTCATTCTAAGTTCTCAAATGTAGTTTAGTGTACAGCTCTTTGTCTTCCATACTTCTTTTGATGCAGACTTTAAAGCTAGGAAGCAGTGTAAAGCATCTTCATTCTCCTTTTCTGCATGAATACTGCTGGCCCCGTTCCATATTCTAACTCTTGGGGTCTTAGAAGTAACTTTGACTCCTGTGCAGGGCTTCCAGGGGTGTTAGACTGATTAAATTCAGTTGACTGCTCTAGAAGCCTACTGTGATACCTATACTATTTCCAGAGGTGTTTTGTAGTATTCTATTTAGCTAACCTGCTCTTTCAGGCATTCACTCAACTAAAACAGTATCTGGGACTACAGAATTGACTTGTTTAATGGCTTTGGAAGAAAAAGAAAAGAGTAAGAAAAATAAGGTAATTGCACTTTTTTAGAATCGCTTTCACTGAAGCTTCTCTTTCAAACTTAATGTGTTAAGGAGTGTTTCTTTCAGGAGAAGAGACTTCATGTAATGTAGCTTCACACCTTAACATCCTGGACAATAATTGTAAGAAAGCGTGTCCTAAGGAGATAGCAGTGCAATTCAGTGGTCTATTAGTTTGTCTGTGTTCTGATATTAGGCTCGACTGAGAATCCTAGGTCCCATTACATTTCCAGCTGCTTAGAATTTTATCCTTGTTCATCCATGATTTCCCTTATCACGTTACAGAGTGGTTGAATATTTGCCAATCCCAACCCACAGTTGTCCTACTTGCTTAATACCATGTTTTTCTAAGAAATATTAAATTACCTGATTTGTCTACCAGTTCTGCCTAGCTTTGCATTAAGATGACAGGAATCAAGCTTTAGTATGCTAAAAAGAGAGTGAGTGAGCTGTGTGCCTCTGAGCCCAAAGAATGATACTTCAGCAGAAAGACAAAGCATACTTAAAGCCCTAAGCTAACTACTTATTTCAGTTCCTGACATATATTCCATTAACCCAGTTCTAGTGTGGAATTTTGTTAATTGATAAAGCTTCAGCATGGCTCAGATTAATGTGTGGGAGTCCCAGTGGCTTTCAGCCTGCAATAATTTTTTAGCATTAACAATTTGATCACAATTTTTTTTAATTAAAAAAATGCTCAGTAGCATTCCTGATAGAATTTTTTAAGTTTTTCCCACTACTCATCAAGTTTTTGCAGGCTGATGGATGTCAGTATTTTAGATTTGAAGAGTTTTTAGTCTGTGATTTGTCCATCTTCAGGACCCACACAACTTATCTTTCTAAAGCTGAATTGGTTGTATTTTCCATGTATACGCGTTGTTGTCTTTTCTCTGTTGGTCTATGAGGTAAAGACTGCTGACCAGCTATTTTTATCTCATTTTCTTCAGAACTTATTTGAATTTTGCAAGATCTAAGACATCAGTACCTAGGTCTACTTATTTTGTTAGGAAACTTAGCTGATAGTATAATTCTGCTGATTTGTAAGGTTTTTAACAAAAATGTAGGCAGTGAAAGTACTGAGTAAGAAATAGAATTCCTAGTGAGCGTCAGGAAAGTAGAAAATGGATTAATGGAAAAATTGTTTGAAATGAAAGGTTTTGATTACTGTAAGGTTATGAAATACAAAATTATTAGAGAACTCAATATAAGATTGCGTGTTAATGTGGTACTTGAAGGAAGAAGTGGAGGTGCAGATTTTGAAGCAACTGTGGAAAGAGATGGCATAAACTGAGGAGAGCAACTATTCTGTGAATCTGCTGTAGGTTCTCCAACTTAGACTTGAATGTGGATAGGGTTTTCTAGAATTTTGAGGTAAGCGATTCTTCTGCTTTATTGGAAACATATCTGTAATCATGGCTTTCACACTTATGTGGATAGTTGATGGGATCTTCTTTTAACAAATACTTATGAATCAGCAAGTAGTATATGATCTTTCTGTCTTTAAGCATACTCACGTAATCAAAAAGATTTGAGTTCTTTTCATGTTATAGCAGTTATAACTTTTTGTGTTATACTTCATCAGCTGCCACGCAAAAACGAATCATATGAGAACTCCTGCTCTTTCAGTGCCATGTAAAATGGATTGGATTAAGTTTCTATTGCACTGTGTAGATGAATCTGTATGGATCCAAATCTTTATACATACAGCATTAAATAACCCCACAGAGGGCTTAGTGCACAGAAAAAGACAGAAATGGCTGCAAAACCTATTTTCAATTAGCAGTAAAATTAAGAAGAGCATTAAGCATTCCTGCAGGCCCTGTTTTGCATTCTGAAATTCTAAACCTGCCTGGATTTCACTAGGAACCATAAAACTATGTAGTTACAGGGAAATATTAGTTAAAACATGTTATCTTTCACTAACTCAACCAAATGCACTGTGCAAAAGTAGAAACTAGTGTTGAGTAATAGCAAGCCTTAACAGTCATCAGTCAGAAATCAGTTTCCTCAGTCAACCTCTGCACCCAAATTTCGGATAAAACTCTGAGGAGATATTTAATTATATCTGTAGGCAACCTGGCATTCTGCTAGCTGAACTTTCTGAGTAACGGATAACACCAGATACATGGCAAAAATCCATTTTGAATATGGATGGAGCTTGGGTGTAAAAAGATTCGGAAATAACATGATAAAATGAGCAGTTAAATTTGGTAACTTGCATCCTGGAGTTTACTGTCCTGATGGGGAGCAAATACTGTACTCCCTTCTCCCTTTTTTACTTATATTTGCTTATCTTTTTCTAATTCATTCTAATTTTTCTCTTGATCTTCAGGAAACTTTTGATGGTTAGAGGAACAATTTCTTTCTAGAATTATTTTATTTTATATACCCACATGTGGGATATATCTTGGAATGAGAAACAATACCAAGGACAGTGACAAGTACACAAGCCTTGTTGTAAGCACTGTCAGTGCTGGGAAAGCAGGTTAACTTCTACCTGCAAGGTTACGTTTGCCGTTGAAGCATTAGAAAATTCATGTCTGGAAGTGGAATGTTGTGAGCTGATTGTTGAATATAAAATAAATAAAATTTCTTCTCTGCACTCAAGTGTGATATGCTGGTAACTGTAGACCGTATAGTCTACAGTTCTGCTTGAATTCTGCTGATAGTCTCGAAACGATTAGTCACTTGACCAATAGTCACTTGAAACCATTTCAAAGCTATTTTAACCTAAAGCCTTAAAGGTTCTGACAGCAACCAGTCAGTCACTTGAAGGCAGCATGCATTCCTTTTTGTTAAACAGGAATTACTCTGGAACCATCTTTTGCTGCTGTGGTTGCTGAGCAGGAGATTACCAGCTGTTTCTTTAAAAATACGAACATTTTCTGTAGTTTTAAAAGCTCAGCCAGTGTAGGTGTTTTACGTATAGAAATATATATAATATGAATTTTGTATATATAAAATAATAGCAACATAGTGTTATATATTTAGGTTTTTATTTACCTGTGTTTTGCTTGTTTTTTTACTAGATCTCGAACATTTCACCAGTCTGGATTTTCATGGTCTGATTATGCTTTGAGTTGAGCAAATACAATGCCAGCACTTGAGGCTGGCTGTTACTGTGTAAATTAGTTGTCAAATGCCAATGGAATCAGACCAGTGCCTTGAGCACCTGTATCCCATTGGGGCACACCTTCCATGCTGGTACTAGATTTGTAGATTCATCCCTGTGCTCATTCATAAGCATGGGAATCTGTAAGATAGACTGATACTGATAGATAAATTTGTTCTGTATCAGCTCCGTCACTGTAATTAGTCACAGCACAGTTCCTGTTAGTTTTCTTATGTGACGCCTGTTCTGGTAGATGTTAGAAACGAATTAGGCAAAAGAAGAAATAATCAGTGCCAAATTAAAACTTAACATTTTGCCCCCGCTGCCTCTGGTTGTTTCTTCAGTTTCACATAAAAATTCCAAATGTCTGTCTTCATCTAAAAAATAAATTTTTAGGATTGTTGCTTTTATGGAGTTATCATGAGAGGAAATACAACTGGTACAACTGCCACTGCTGCTTATCTGTTAGTAACAATTTAACAAATATAAAGAAATAAAAAATGAAGAGATATGTAAATGCGCTACCCCAGACATAATTCTGCTTTATAAATGTGAATACCTACACGTTTGTCATTTTCCTCCGAGTGCTGCTACTTACAGGACATGGTGCATTTGTCAGCTCTAAGTACTAGTCTGGGTTAATGGTAGTTTCGAGAAAGTTTACCTGAGTGAAATCTGGCACTTTTATAAAGGGCAGGAAGGATGAGACTGGGAACTACCAACCTGTCAGCCTCACCTCTGTGCCTTGGAAGATCATGGAACAGATCCTCCTAGAAGCTATGCTAAAGCACGTGATGGGCAGGGAAGTGATCTGAGACAGCCAGCACGGCTTCACCAAGGATGAGTCCTGCCTGACCAACCTAGTGGCTTTCGATGATGGGGTAACAACAGCAGTGAACACAGGAAAAGCAATGGATGTGATCTGTCTGGACTTCTGTAAAGCCTTTGACACATTTCCCCACAACATCCTTCTCTCTAAATTGGAGATGCATTTGATGGGTAGATAAGGAATTAGATGGTAGGTCGTATTCAGAGAGTAGTAGTCATCTGCTCAAAGTCCAGATGGAGATCTGTGACAAGCAGTGTCCTCAGGGGTCCATACTGGGACCGGTGCTGTTTAATATCTTTATCAGTGATACAGACAATGAGGTCAAGTGGAGTCTTAGGAATTTTGCGGATGACACCAAGCTGAGTGGTGCACATGTCACAGTGGAAGGATGATATGCCATCCAGAGGGACCTGGACAAGCTGGAGGATTGGGCCTATGTGAACCTCATGAGGTTCAACAAGGCCAAGTGCAAGGTTCTCCACCTGGGTCAGGGCAATATAGAATTTCAATACAGGCTGGGGGACAGTGTGATTGAGAGTTGCCCTGCGGAGAAGGGCTTGGGGGTGCTCATTGATGAGACTCGACATGAGCCGACTGTGTGCACTTGCAGCCCAGAAGGCAAACCATATCCTGGGCTGCATCAAAAGAAACATGTCCAGCAGGTTGAGGGAGGTGGTTCTCCTCCCTCTAGTCTGCTCTCGTGAGACCCCCACCTGGGGTATTGTGTTCAGTTCTGGAATCCCCAACATAAGAGGGATATGGAACTGTTGGAATGGGTTCAGATGATGATTATGAAGATGATCTGAGGGCTGGGGCACCCCTGCTGTGAGGACAGGATGAGAGGATTGGGCTTGTTCAGCCTAGAGAAGAGTTCAGCCTCCTTAGTACCTGAAGGGGACATACAAGAAAGCTGGGGAGGGAATTTTTTCACGGGTGTGTAGTGATAGGAAGATGGGGAGTTGCTTTAAATTATAAGGGGGAAGATTTAGGTTAGACATTGGGAAGAAATTCTTCATGATTAGGGTTGTGAGGCACTGGTACAGGTTGCCCAGGGGAGCTGTGGCCGCCCCCTCCCTTGGCAGTTCAAGACCAATTTGGTTGAGTCCTTGAGCAGCCTGGTGTGATGGGAGGTGTCCCTGCCCACGGCAGGGGGGTTGGAACTGGATTATTTTTAAGATCCCTTTGAACCCAAACCTTTCTATGATTCTATAATGAAGCCAGACCTACAAAACTCCAGGTCTTTAGGCGAAACTCCTTGTAGTAGTGTTAAAAAAAAAGAAAAAGAAAAAAAAGAAAGCTCTTACCGTGTGAAGCTTTTCATCTTTTTTCTTGAGAGCTATCATTGGCTTGCTGTCCTGGAATGTTGCTGTGGTGGGTTACTCTAGTGTACTTTTTCATAGAGTAATAGTGTAACTAGTGAAAAGAAAAATCCCAGAATTTTTTGTCATTAACAAAATATTCTTTATATTCAAGATTAAAAACAAAAAAATCAAAACCCTCCAAGCTTCTGTATGGCAGCAAATCACAGGTTATTTTATTGAGTTAAAAGTGATGTTAAATGCCACGTTTTATAAATATCATGTTACCTGAGCATATAGGTGTTTTTTTAATACAGCAAAACCTTGCCTCTGAGTGTGACGAGATCTACTGGTTATTTAATGATCAGTGAAGGCAGCTTTTCATAGTGCTTTGGTCTGAGGTAAATTAACACCTACAGAGACATCTTTCACTTCTGTTACTAATGCTGTCAAATTTAAGTTGGGGAATAATTAAGGTGAAATTTAATTCTTAAATGAAATGAGCCGATCA
Organism: Cuculus canorus; assembly: GCF_017976375.1. Lineage (NCBI taxonomy): Eukaryota > Metazoa > Chordata > Aves > Cuculiformes > Cuculidae > Cuculus > Cuculus canorus. Next base: position 35,227,850 of record NC_071406.1, on the reverse strand, counting down.
TATTTTTTTATGAAAACACATAGTTTTCAGATTTATTTTTTTTTAAATAAGGACAAGTTATTTCAGCTTGTTCTTTCATGGCTCTCTGAGGAGCTCTTTGAGGCCTAAGCCAGCAATGCTATTCAGTCAGTGCCCTTTACTCACTTGTATGTTCTTAAGAGCCAGTATTTTCTACTGCATTGGCATCTTTACTGGTGAGGATTTTATAAAGGTGGTTTGAAATTTTAAAGCACCCTGAGTGTCATTAGGGTTGGTCTTGCTTGCGAGCCATATAATAGATGGGAGATTGTGCCAGCAGGGGTTTTGTAAGCAGAGAAATGTTCTACTTAGTGGCATGTCTAGTAAAAGTCAAATACCTACAAATGCACGTGAATAGTATAATAAAGGAATTGTGTCTGAAATCAAGGGCTTATTTTCTACTCTTGTCTACTGTGTCCCAGCTGTCACTGGTTTTGATAAAAGGTGTTGTGTTTGTGCATAAGCTTTGATGTGATCTGATTTGAAGTTTTCTCTGCTCCAGATTTATCTCTTATGACCTCTCTTTATTTGGGTCATTAAACCCCTAAAATATTAAAAAGCATGTAATGTGTTACTCCTTTTTCTCATGTTGTTATTCTTGAAAGCAAATGAACTTACTTTGGCTTCATGGCATAGTCAAAAGGAAGAGGGAGTGTCATGTGCAAGCAGATCAGGGCAAGAATGTATTCTTCAGTGTAAACAGGGTTAGGTAGGCTGGATGGCTGCCCCAAAGAATCATGTTGCAAAACTCTTCAGAATATTTGCAGAATGGTGTGATAATGGCAAATATGAATTAGTTTAGCAACTTAGCAGTTTGACAAAGGGCTGATTATAAGCAAGCCTCCAGATAACAGTACCAGCAAACTTTTCTAGTTCATTTCAAATTTTTCCTTTTACTTAAGCCTAGTGTTACTGACTACCTCCTGACAGTTCCTTTGGTACTGTCTGAGGAAGGAAAGTAACCATAAAGTCCTTGCTTCTTTCTGTTTGATGTCTTGTGCTGAGTAGGAGATTGATGTTGGATATTTGCTGTGGGACTTAGTGAAACGTTCCTGGAGGAGGCTTCTAGTGGGAAAAAAAGATACAGAGATAACGGGGAGCCTCACTGAAAGGAAAGAGATGACAGTATTCTGAAGGAAAATAGTATTTTACTTGAATGGAAGGGGATGAGACATCCAAAAGCCTTATCTCTTAAACAGAAGACAAGATTGTCACCTAATTTGTGAGATGAAGCTAGGGGATAGCATCTACCATTGAGTGTTAATTTTGCTTCCTTACATTTGTAGGTGCTCTGTTGCTTACTATGCCATTGCCAATTCTTCCAGAAGCTTATTGGTTTTGATTAACTAGAACAAACTTTTGTTCCATTGTGTTGTCAGGCACATGTTGTCTCCGTAGAATCATAACCATAGAGTGGTGTGGGTTAGAAGGGACCTTAAAGATCATGTAACTCCAACCCCCCTGCCATGGGCAGGGATGCCACCCACTAGATCAGGCTGTTTAAGGCCCCATCCAACCTGGCCTTGAACACTTCCAGGAATGGGGCAGCCACAACTTCCCTGGGCAACCTGTGCCAGTGCCTCACCACTCTCACTGTGAAGAATGGTCAGGTAGGACTCGCCTTGGTTAAGCCATGCTGTCTGTGTCGGATCACCTCCCTGCCCTCCATGTGCTTTCATATAGGTTCTAGGAGGATCTATTCCATGATCTTCCCAGGCACTGAGGTGTGGCTGACAGGTTTGTAGATCCCAGGGTCATCTTTTCTACCCTTTTTAAAAATGGGCACACCATTACCCTTTTTCCAGTCACCAGGGACTTCTCCTGACTGCCATGACTTTTCAAATATTGTGGAGAGTGGCCTGCCAACCACATCAGCCCAGTCCCTCAGAACTCTGGGATGCATCTCATCAGGTCCATCTTCTGGTGTAATTCTGTATCTTATCAGGAGTGATTATGCTAACTTGACAGTGCTTGTCTTCAGCTTCCTTTCTAAATGCTTAAGGTTGTAACTCCAAAACCTCTTTCTGACCTTACTGGTATCTATATGAATTCTTACTGCTGGTTCATCTCCAATATTTCGCAAGACCATGTTCAGATATGTTGTGAGAACTTTTCACCTTTACATCCACTGGCGAGTCATCACACAGCCCTCTCTGATGCTGTTAGAAATAGAGATAGTTAAATCATGGTGGAAACATGCCCCTAAAGCGGTATCCATCAGTTCAAAAGTAACTCCAGCCATCTTATCAAGCAGACATATTGTGGAATAATTTCTCTTCGTTAGGTTGCTGCTGCCTTGCATGGAAATGTTTCTCCTTTATTGAGAGTGCTAATACAGAAACAGGATGCCCTGGGTTATCTTGTGTACCTCTTTTTCTCTTCAGTAGCCGGTCACTTGAGTGTGTCAGTGGAATGTATCTCTCTGAGTTTTCTGTCTGTTTTAGTGAACTGGATCTGCCCTCATCACAATGGTCATTTTCTTAGTATCCTGATTTCTTAGTGATCTTTTATAAACTATTAATGGTTAGTTCCAAATTACCTCCTCTTCAGTGTAAATCAGGTTGCATCTACCATCAGTGTTCTGGTGCAGCTTTAGAGAATGATCTGTGTAAATTATTCCACTAGATTTAGTTACTCACAGAGAAACACCCTGATGAGTAACTTTACGTTCCCTTTGTTGTGAGGTGATTCCACTGTAATTAATTTTTTTTCTTTTGTTCTTTTCTCCCCTTTTTTCCTTAACACTTCTGCTCCAGCAACATTAAAATGCTACTGCTTTCAAACTTTAATTTTTAAGGCAAATGGTGGTGGAGCCTCCTCTAGTTTTGATTGATGCTGGCATGTCCCATTTCTCTTACATGTTCATTGTTTTATTTTAAGTAGTAACTTACTTGGACAACGCTACTGCTGATTTTGTAGGAGCCCACTTAGAGCATGGGACAATCAAATAGTACTTACAGTAACTTAGCAGTGTATCCTAGTGTGAGTAATGGTTTTGTCTATTGGCCGTATGAAGTTTTGAAAGTAAGAACGTGCTTCTTACACTGTAATACTTTTGATTACTTGGTGAATGATAAGTGCATATTCTGTTAGCTGTGCTGAACAGAAAGGCATGTTAGAGTAGGGTTAAGGCATAGTCTGCTAGCATAGAGAGCTGAGTTTAAGACTGTGCAGTCATTTGACATTTCTCCGGTGTCTGAAAAATGTTTCTGCTGCTAAGAAGAATACATGCTCTTTCTATTCCTACTGAAAGGTTAGACCAGGTCATCTTTCAAAGTCCCTTCCAAGCTGGGCTGTTCTATGATTTTTATAATTGTCATTTTTTTTTTTTTAATTCTCTATAGGTACTTCTGTCTAGCAGTTCAGTTAGAATAGGATGAGTTTTATATACCCTATAGCAATTTGTTCTGCAGCTCCTTTTCTAAGGAATGTGAAACCTACTCTGGTGTTTTGGCATCTACAGTAGCTTTTGTAATTTCTTACATGTGTAATTTATAGGGGGGAAAATGCAGTTACCTTTGTTGATGCTACTGAATTAAAACTCTTACTTTATATTACAGGTATAATGGCTGTGATCAAAGTGCATCCAAATTTTAATAGGATAATTTGGTTAGATGTTAGTTTAATTTGTTTAGATGAAATGTATGAAGATGTAATGTGATCACTTGGGCTAGCTGAGAAAGCTGTTTATAACTTGACTTCTTGCTGTTTCTGAAAATATAGAGACACTGCTATTCCTGTGCCTTTTAATTAAGTCGAGTTGGGGTTTTTTTTTAGTATTGTACCTTTATGATTAAATTTCATAGTACATTGTTTTCGAAACTTGAATATGGAGATCGTGCTGATAAATTGGCTATGGGTTTTGTTGAGATTTTTTTTGATAAATTAATTTTTCATGAAAAGTAAGAATCATCTTGCAACGATCTGAATATGTGTAGATACAACAAATATTTTTTAACTTGCTGCTGAAGGAAGAAACAGAATGTTGGTAATTTCACTCTGTGAAATAATAATAAAAAAAATCATTCCTTAAGCAGGTGGTTCTAAAGTAATCTGAATTTAAGTAGTCAGATCCAAGCCATTAATTGTTTCCCATGGTTCATTTGGTAATTGATTGGTGGTTACCACCTAAATAGTGGAAAAGGCTACCTGGAGCTTAATAATCTTACTATTAAGGACAGTATATTCTGTATGGATCTTGATGCTATAGAATATTTGGTTAAGGGTTTAGGAGGTTCCTGAAGTACACATCTTGGTGTAAACCTGGCACAGTCATGAGCAAATGATGAGGTAGAATCCTAAGCTCAAAGGATCTCATTGTGTAGGAGGCATTAATTAATTTTAAAAAATGATGATAAAATTAAAAGCTGTTTTTGTGTGATCTCAGAATTTTATCTGGAAATTATCTGTTTCCTAGAAACAGTGGACTTGGATGCAGGATTTATAGGCTTTGCTTTTCTTGAACATGTTTTGTAGGTGGTAGCCCTTGATGCACCATTGTGCTTATGAAGTGTTGCTGCTGCTCTTCCAGGCATGCCTTTTTAACAATGCCTTATATTTTTCTCAGACTAACAATGTAAGATCTCTGTTCCAGTCAGGAACTCAGAATATTATATCCATCATCCTTCGCAGAGTGCTTTCTTCTTTTCTAATTAGTATCCTTAAATAGGTATTTTCTGTACTGGCTCAGCTAACATAACCAAATGTACATTAAGTGATGTGGCCAACAACAGCACCTTGAAAGCCAGTAGCAAAGCAGGGAGTGTTTTAATGAGAGTCTTGCGAGGTCCAGGGGCTGAATTGTCCCATTGCTCTATCTTGGAGCCAGGTGCTGCACTGCCAGTCATCTTCCCTTGATTGCTGTGCTTCTCCTGCTGTTCCCTGCTCCTGGTGTTGATTTTACTGACTGCCGTGGGGGCTTTTCCTGTCTGGTTTCTGCTTCTTTTACTGCTTGCTTTGATTAGACCTGTGCTGCATGGCACTTACATACTTTATATGAATTGGGACTATGACTGACAGGCTGAATCAGCTTACTTTAGAAGATCCTAGCTGCTTGTAAAACCCTTCCTGAACTGCTGCTTAGAATGGATTATTATTTTGAGAAATAAAAGTTCTATTTTCTGCTTACCAATCTTGTCATAATGTCTAAATAAGCATGTCTCTTGCTATTGGTATTTTCACTGAGGTAGTTTAGTGTCCTAACAAATATTTGGATTCATTGAATTTTTAACAAGCCTCTTCTATGCTTTTGTATTTTTTTGCTGCTGTTGTGTGCTTCCTTCAATGGAAATAACACCCTATGAATTGTTATGATGCCTATATTACTATTTCTGTATATGAGGCCTATATTACCATTTTTTTTAACTCATGATTTTCAAATATCTTATTCTGGGTAATAAATTACATTGGGTAGACCCTTGTTCAGTTTGATTTACCCAGAAGGTGTGAACACTTTGATCACTTCAGATCTTGAAAACAAAACTGTGTGCATCAGGTAAAATATCTTGGGATGTGGTATGACGGCAAAGGATGGTAAAATAGAGCTGAGGACTGGATGCTTAATTACTGAGGTGAGCTTCTTCAGATCAAAAATTAAAGAGCGATCCTCAGTCCGCAGATATCAATCTTTTGGGGAATAATTTTCATTTAGTCTCTTGCCTTAAGTCTTCTATGAAAAGAACCATAATTCAGCATATGTGTTTTATGTAAAACTTTATAATCTCAGGACATTTTTGGGAAAGGAGTTTGCTTTTTTTTTCCTTGTTTAAAGAAATGCAGAATTAATATGACTGATTTTGTGCAGCTGTATTTAAGCTAGGTATGCATTACCACAGGTACTTAGCTTTGTTTGAGAAGGCTCTGAGGAGTATGAGATGCCCTAGAGGTGGTGAATACTTTGTGTGAAGGTGCCACCTAATGCACCTCTTCTGCTGTGGTGCATGAAGCAGTTCTAACAGGGAAGGAGAGGCTCAAGCCAGAACACCTGTCCCTGCCCTTGCTCCTTGCATACATTAATAAATGTCTGGAAAAACTGCCAGAGACCTTACATATTCTTAAAGACACTCTGTCTCTTCACTAGGAAAGTCCTCAAGCTCTCTGTCCTTTAGGGCAGGCGAAGGAAACTAAGAAATACTGCAGTCCTTGGTGAAAACCTCCCTCGTTTTAGTAGGGGCCCCACATGAGTGTGGCTGGTAAACAGGCTGCAAGGAGAAATCTGAACTGAAGGTCTGTAGGGCTTTAGTCTGTGAAGAGGGAGGGCTGGAGGGGCAGACTGAAGAGCCTCCAGGGGAAGGGGTAGTGAGGGAAGGAGTGTGCTGCAGACTGGGTGGCTGGCCATAGTCTTTGCACAAGGCAGGGTGCCAGTTGCAGAGGAGACTGCAGAGGTGGACTTCAGCAGGACTGGGTGGACTGAAAGGTTGTCCTGGAGGCAGAGGAGGCGTTTCCCACACTTATTTTCTGCTTTGTCATACCTTTTCCTTTCTTTTAGTGCTTTGAAACTGATCGACATCTGCTGTTCCTTCCCTATTTCTAGATCCAGTTCAACAGCTGCAGAAAGGTTTAATAGTTTACAAAGAACCTGAAGTTTCCTCTTGGGCCTCCCTATTCCTCTGTTCTCTCTGCAAAGATCTTCAATATAATGTGTCATCTTCTGCAGACTGAATGTTCAGAGGCATGGTATACAACTGAGTAGCAGTGCAAGTAAAACTGAGATGATGGAACTGTTGCTGTGCTATTTTAACTCCTTTAGTTTTACTTTTCAATTTACCATTAAAACTTAGAAGACAATACTTTTGAAAGGTGCGGCCGGTAAACTGGTACAATTTATCTCATATAGATTAACCTAATTTAGAACTGAAATTACTTTGTCTGAATTTCTATTTTGGAAGATGAATTTCAAGATCAGTCTTTTTGCAAATGTAATTAGATTTTAATAGCTGTTTCAAATAAGGATTTGATGAGATATTGGTGAAAGTCTTTAAAAACCGTTGAGTTTGATGTTAAGACATCACATCTTATGCATATGAAAATATAAGAGGCAATAGGGCAACTTTTCTGCATGTGGGTTGCCCAGGAGAGTCCTCTACCAATAAAGGTTTTTCTTTTGTTAAGTGTGTTCTTGGCATTTTTATCTCTGCCTATCTGATGCAGGATGTGTTTAGCTAAGCATCCTCCCTAGTGATGCTAGCAAAGAATCTTCATTGTACTGTCAATTGTTCAGTGTTCTTACAGTAAAACGATTTTTGCTTGCTTAAATCAAAATTTCTAGAAATGTCAGTATTGGTGTTGATTCTGTAGGTAGTGGATGGAAAAATGCAGTTATAAATCAAATATTAGCTTTAATTTCATCCTGTAGGAGCAAATTGTTCAGTTATTGGAAAAAGCAGCCTTTTTATGATGATGTTTAATTCTTGCTAGCTTTGGGCAAGTTGAAGATGGGCAAAATACAGTGAAAGTGGATTGAGTGTCTCTAGTGAATACTGCTAAAAATATCTTCTTATTTTTACCAGAAAGTGACGTTTTTCAGACTCATCCTTGGTATATTTCTCATTATGATATGAAACCTCCATTGTGAAAGGGAAAAGAGATTTAGCCTGAAGAAAGACAGTTGTGGTTTCCCAACAGTACCACTGATTTTGTGCCTCACCCTCATCTAAAGGGAGTTTCTGAGGTTCACTGATACACATTTCATCACAGTACAGCTGCCTTGACTCTGATCCACAAAAATGTGTTCCATTTTGGAGGAGGACAGGGTTCTGGGTTTTGGAGTTGGTAAGCTTTCATAAATTCTTACGCTTATCTGAGATCCCTTCTCTTCCCCACTCCCTCTGCCACCAGTCCTGGTCTGTCTAAGTAGCAATGCACATGGCTTGGGATTGTCACACATGCAGCTTGTCGTCTGCTGATAGATTATTCAAATTAGCTCATTTCCCATTTTATTTTCCCTGTATGTTCAAGGACTAAACCCTTGTGCCAGATGCAGCAGGGTTATTGACCACAGAGTACCCCGACCAGCTTTCCTAGAAACAGCATGGGAAGGGGCTTGGTTGTGGTCTTATGAGTCCTGATTCCAAGGCTCTGTAGTTACTTGTTTACAAATCAGCTGCTGCGAGTTCAGATGGGGACTCATGGGCTGTATTATGCCCAGGGAGAGAGACACTTTGGACAGCTAGGTCAGAACTGTAGGACTGAAAAAGATAAGAATAAGGAACTGTGAGTAGAGCATTAATCTTTTCTTCCACTTAAAACAAATAAACCTCTTTTGGAGGAAAAAAAATGGCACAAAAAATGTAATCTCCTGCTCTTTCATTGCTTTCTTCACCAAAGATCCCTTGTGACAAGATCACACAAAATTGACCTGATGTTTGGTACACTGACCTTCCTAATGTAGATATGCTGTTGTCTGAAAATATCATAAAAATTGAACATCTATTTTAGGGAGACTCATAGCTTAGCTGCTCATCGTCTTCTCTTTTTCACCACCTTAGTTATTGTGTTGTCCATTTGCATTGGTTTTATTCTGTCTCAGTCTTTGAAGAGATGACTTGCTTCAATCTTTTTAACGAAAATGAAGTTGTTTACTGTTTCCAGACCAAAAATCTCTCCAGTCTCTCGATTTGTGGTTGTGTAAAACTTTTGTTCACGTGAAATTTAAAATAAAATTCTCGTGTGTCTTCACTACTCTTTGAGAATCAGATGTTGAATGAATTCCATTGGTAGACTAAATTTGCTTTTACTTTAGAAACAGACTTCTGTTAAAGAGTTTCAGGGAATGTTAACTCTTTATATTGGGTAGCATTGAACCATCATGTGCTTACTCAGCTCCATGTTCACCTGCTGTCTTTTGAGGGCACTTCGGTTTCTTTACTGGCCTGTCTCATTTCCTGTGTTGGGAAGTGCGCTTGAAATTACTTAGCTTGTCTGCTTCAAAAACTCCGACAGATGAGAATGTGTTTGTTCTTCCTGTATAGCAAACTGTAAAAGACAGCAGCATGTTGCTGGAGTTGGATTAATTTCTAAAAACTTAGATCTATGTGACCTATTAAATATTCCTTCCTTTTCTATTACTTAGGCTCTCATTTTTAGTCCTACACACCCTCCCCAAAGCCATAGCTTACTCAAGGTTGCCTTCTCAACATACAGAGGGGTTAACGCTCAGCTGCAAGTGGGGTTGGAAAAGGGACTATGGAGTCCATTCGCCTAGTGGTGTTAGTAGATACCCAAGAAAAGTGATGTATAGCAACTGATCCAGTCAGGAAACTAAAACACTTCTCCTGAGGAAATTATATTTAAAGAGAACATTTGAAATGTCATTTTCATTAGTTGAGGTAGAACCGGTATGTTTAATGCAATTTACTGTTTGAAAACATACACTTCAAATGTGAAGACCACATCTTACTGAAAGGCCTTAATGAAAATATTTTAAATTGCTAGATTTATTAATAAATTATCAATTTACTTATTGGTACATACTTGAGGGAAGGGGAAGGAACAGAAACCCCATGAAAGAAAAGAGGAATCCTTCCTTACTTGTTAAAGAAAGAGCTTTACTTGCAAAGGAACTGGCACAGATTCCTCTTGAGTGATATCTTCAGTTCAGTGAAAGCTGCATTTTGTAAATATCTGCATTTTGTAAATGTTCTAGCAAGACTTGAGGGCAAGTAGGAAAGCTGAAGCTCTTTGAGGGAAGGAAAGAGTGAAACGAAAGATATTCTCAGCCCTGTATGGTACAAGGGTTAGAAGCGCGGTCACTGGTCTTAAAACAGTACAGACTGAAGAGTGCTTCTTTGTTCCATATGTTCCTCTGGCTTCTCGTGGCTGTGTGTGATATGTACCCTTAAAGAGCACCTGCAGAGGTTTCATGTCGTGGTTTTGTACTTTAAGTGTAGAGGTATAACAGATGAGAAAATAGAACTGCAAATGTTAAGTTCCTAGCTCAGATGTGTATGGTCCTTGTAGATGTATCAAGAGCCAGCAGGGAGTCTCCTTGTTTGGGTGCTTGGGGAGCGACAGGGAATATTTATTAGTTACTGTCTATCTCTTTCACTTCTTATTCCTGCTATGTTAGAATGTAAAGATGAGATTAATCTTCCTGAACACTAGCCAGACTAAAGGTAGATGGCTGTCCTGGGTTATCTGTCTAGAGTCCTGAAGAGGTTCAGAGGAGAAAGCAGTTCAGTTCCTCTTATTTTTCGTACCCTTCATGGGGATGAGAAGATCGACAGTCCTTTAATGAGTATATCAAGCACCCAGCCAGTCTAGACTAGAGCAGTAATTCTTAGACAACTGAAGCTGATAGAATAACTCTGCCCTTAACATCTGTAAAGCTTTTATTACAGAATTCTGGAGGTTTTGTAAAACGTCGGGGTGTTGCTGTGTTAAATTGATTAGATTAGGGAATAAATTAGATTATTTAGATTCCTAATTTTTACTCTAATTAGCTGTCTTGTTTTTAGAATCCAAAGAAATTTGCTGGGAATAGTTCAAGTTTTATTTAAAAGATGGAACAGTATCGTCTTGTCTCTTCAGGATCCTCAAGTCTGATGTGTAATTGTAACCATGGTTGCAGCATTTCTCTTGATGTCCAGCAGTGAGCTGGAAGAGGGTTGATTCCCTCTCCTCTCTCTGCATGGTTCTGGCATACAGAACACTTAATAAGAAATGATTGTAAACTCCTGCAAGAAGCAAATTTTTTTCTGTTATTCAGAAGTGTTTCTTATCATCTAAATGAAATGCTTCTCAGGTCAAGCTAGGGATTTGTTTGAATAATTCAAAATGCATTTGAAAGGTGAGAATTTTTAAAAGTATAGACTTAGACGGCTTCAGTTGAACTGTTAAGTGTCAATGGCAGCTAAAGAACTTAGATAGGGGAAGGAGATTTTATTTGCGCGCCTGAATTTGTACTGAAATAAAACTGTATTTCAGGTGTGGATCCATCCCTGCAAGCAGAGAACAGAGTTCCAGGGTCTTCACAAGCTGCCACTGCTGTATCTAAACAGCAGAAATCCCGTTCTACCAACTCAAGGGATGAGCGCTTCCGATCTGGTAAGGCAAAGAAATGTAGCTAAAGCATCGAGTACCTTAAGAGCCAAAGTGTACCATTAAGGTAGTAGCTACACCTAAAGAAAAAGTTGGAAGTGCTTCGGAAGAAAGAAAGGGTAATGAATATTTTTGAAATCACTTTTTGTATTTCCATACGTGAGTGGTTTTGTTTGAATCCCAATTGGAGGAAATGCGAGGAGGAAAAGTAATTGCAGACATGTCTCCTGATATTTTTCATATTGTGAATTTTACACCACGCCTAACAACTTTTTCTCTTGTTGCTGCTTGGGTTTTCAGACTCTAGAGTGTTTTTTTAAACATTTAGAAAACTACAGCATTTTGGTTGTGGGTTGTGGGGAATTTTTTGCTTGAATTGTTGTACATTTTGTAAAAGGAAGGTTGTACGATTATCATATTTACTGTAGCTCACTCTAAAATATTTCCTGTTTTAAAGCAAGTGCACAAAAAGGGGAAATGTCACAATGGATATTCTACTTAATTTAAACGGACACCACTGTGACAAACGTATTTTGGAAACTTTTGTGAAAATATCAATATCCTCATCACATCCTGTTTCCATTGTTACTTTTCAGGTGGTTGGAATATGCTGTTTCCCTGTGAAATTCCTTGTCACAATAGTGAGAAAATGCAGGTGTTTGGAAGCTTTTGTCTTTTAATTACCTTTGGAGTTTTTTGTTTTGTTTTTTTTTTTTTCCAGGGTAATTATGTCTTGTGTCTGGGGATGAAAAGTGCAAGTAGTGACATGAGCATCCTTAATACACTGTTGGTCTTGAATCACCTGGCTTTGCAACTGCTTGGTTATAAGGGTTATTGCGTCATATTTGGATTGCTGACATTTAAAATCTGGCTTCAGTAATGGAGCTGATATGCTGTATGAGTTCCTTATGAATAATTGAAGGATAAATGAGACTTCTTAAATATTCCAAGGATATATTGTGGACTCCTGAGAAAGATATGTGTATTCAGCTACACAAAGAAGAAACATCTGAATGTCAGAGGGGATTACATAGTATCAAAACTAACTATCTGACATGTTTAAGAGCATGTACAAATTTCACATATATCATCAATATAGTTCTGCCATCAAATATATACCCAACTCCCCCACCCCCAGATTTAGTGGTTGAATTACAGCCATGATTTCCAAGTTGCTTTGTGACCGAGTAGAGTCCAAATAAGTTACAAGCAGTGATAGTAATGAATTCATTTAAAGTAGCATTTGATATTATTAAACTAACAGAAAGAAGATCTGCATAAAGAGCACAACTGCAGTGGGGAATGTGTGGGAACCATTACTGGAGAAGAGCTAGGAGGGTTTGGAACAATATGCTGTATAGAAAGACAATTTTCCTGTTTCAGAGCCTCAGATGTCCTATTTAATTTGCACTGAGCTTACTTAAAAAAAGCTAACAAACAAAGCAAGATATAAGTAAGCAACCCTGCCGTTTTACTGGTATTGTTTGGGGGAAATTTAGCCAAGGCACCCCTAGTCTTTCAGTGCAAGACATATAGAAGTGGGTGGATATCAACAAGTTCAGCTAGCATACTTGCTTATGAACAGATGTGGCTTTAAAATGTTAGTCTAACTATCAGTGCTAATTATCAGTGCTTCCTCTTTTCCTGGAGTTAATCTTTCTATGGCCTTGTGATTTTAAAAGTCTTTAAATTTACTTCCAGTGATTCAGAATTACTGCTCACTGTCTTTTCAGTCTAGAGGTTACCCAGTATTTCTACATCTCAATATGAGTATTTCTGAGTGACCCTAAGTGTTCAGACAATCCCAGCAGTGAACAGTTATGCAAGATAAATCTTGATGTGTAGAGGTTTTCTGGTACTTATCACGGGCCAGTGCCAAAGCCCTGGGTGGTACTTGATGTGGACTGCCATGTCCTTCTGTGGTTTCCCATCAGTCCTCTGCTAACTCATGGTTTGTTGAAAATTCGTGTCTAGAACGTGTTACTCACTCTGAAACTTTAAACTCTTTGGGAAAAAGTTCTTAGTTGTAACACGTCATTGGATTCCTTTTTCCCATTAGTGGTACATAACAAGTCTTAGTGTGCTCAGATGGTATCAAAACCACATAGTGACCTTTTTGTTTGACTTGATTTAGGTCAAACTCATGTCTAGGCAAGGTAGTGTAGAGACAGCTTTCAGATGCGAGTATCTTTTCCCCCTTTTCTCTGCAATTTTTAGAAAATAAGTCTTCAGATGTGTTGCATTAGTGGTTCTCCTCTTTATCTCATTGAAGAGAGAGACTGAAAGAAAAATGCAAGATGTTTGCTGTGTGTGTTTTTACTTTTTGAAAGTATTACTACTGTGATTCTAATAGATGTTGCATCATCTAGTTGATTTGAGTCTGGAAGTGCCTCACATTGGTTTTGGTGCTTTTTTTCATGGCAATCCATGCTGTGAGATTTATTTATATGTAGGACGTGAATAGAAATGTTGACAGGTCATCTCAAAAAACACCAGTTAGTGCAAGGTATCTTTGCTTTGTTCCTCCCAATACTTGTGTGTGAAAAGTGTCACAATGTTGCTTCACAAGTCAGTACCAATTTACCTGAGAAATTCTAGCTATACTAAATGCATTTTTTACCAAAAGAAAGGTTGTCCACTACCACCAACAGCTTGAAATGTTGTTACCTCTCAAAATTTCCCTGTATGTTGACACACATTATCTGTTGTGATACATGGATAGCGTTAAGCTATAATTCAGGGTACTATTGCTGGTTCTATCAATTGCTATTGTTATTTATTCTTTAGACTTTCAGGTAGAGCAGATGAGATGTTGTTTCTTTTTATATTTCCTTCCAGCCTTTATTTATTTTTCTTCCTTTCTTTGCATCTTATCAGTTCTGCTGTGTCCTTTTCAAGAGTAGCTGATGAGAGTGGAATGCAACTTTTCATGGAACAGGCTCTCTTTCTGGAGCAATTATGGTTATTTTAGAACCATCAACATAAATTACTTAAAATAAGTAAGCAAAACAATTTTGCCTTTTTATGCAAGTAATCTACCATTTACTAGCTGTAAGCACATTTTTTATAGTTTTCTAGAGCTGCCTGTTTAAATTAACTGTAGTTTTTAACATCCACATATTTTTGTCTTCAAGCAGTAATTATTAACAAAAAAAATTCCAACGGTGAATATTAGCAATAAATACTATGGGCTACAAAATTGTCTAAAGAGTTCCCAAAACAGCAGTTAACATGACAGTGCTTTAACTACATTTTTGTTCTGTTAAATGATGACAATGTGATAGAGAAAGTGACCAATGCAGAGACTTTGCAAGCGTTTGCTTGTGATAAGCCTGAAGATGCTGATATACTTGGTTTGGAGGATGCTGGCTGACGAGCATGTTGCTGTTGCTGCTGGGTTTTCTTTCAGGAAAGGTGTGCAGCTTTTGGTGCAGGCACTATGCCTTCTCCTTTTCTGTGTTCCACTGCTGCGTGGTTTTGGATAAGAGCACAAACAAGTTACCTGGTAAGCCTTCTGGGTGTCCGAAAAAGCTTTCCCAGCAGCTATACTTTTCACTCTTGCACTTTTTTCTGGTTACACTTCTTCAGCCTGTTGGATCTATAGCTGTAATATTTAGCCTGTTCTCCCAGCTGGCCTGGAGCAGGACAGAGAGCTGTGTTGGGGAGCTGCTCCAGCTTAGCAGACAGGAGCTATACCTGTACAGCAGTGTGCAACAGACAGCAGTGCTCTTCCATTCCATGTGATAGAGTTTGAACCCACACTAATCCTCTGTGCCCTAACAGCCTTCCTGGAGTCATACCAGTTTTTTATTTTTACGTTTTTTTTTATTTGTTTAACTGGCAGTCCTTGTCAGAGGGATGCGATCATAGGGCAAAGTGGTTTGCAGCAGCCGTTTGGAGAGACAGGCGGCACTGTTTACTTTAGCTGCTGGTATTTGGAGATCTGTGAGCAGAAGGGAAACTGGACAACCTACAAATGTAGTTTTTTCTTCAAACTGTAGCAATTCCTCCTCTGCTGAAAGGATCAGAGGCTGATAAAAAAAGCAGAGGGTGCAAATGGGGAAAAAAAATGCTTTTCTAATAGCTGGAGGGCTTAGGGTTTATGAATTCAGGTGATTTGTAGCCCACAAACTATTTCTTACTTTTCCTCTCATCCTTTAAGGAAATGTAGAAAGAAAGAAAATTAGAGTAGGTACATAGAATGGAAGAGAAGATTATGTGGTTTGCTATAACAGAGAAAGGGAAAAGTGTTTTGAGTCAATAATAAATTGTTGATTGTTTGCAGCTTAATAAAGTGCAGAGACACAGAACTATTTCTTCAAGGCTGTCTTCTGCTTTTGGGTGGCAGCATATGGGTTTTTTTCCTCTCTTTGGTATGCATAATCTTCATTAATAAGATGCTGGTCTTGCTGTTCGTCTCAGTGTTCACTTTTGAACATTTGTGTTCACAGAAATATGACCTAATGCAGATCACATTTGATCTTATTTTAGTTACTATTTAATCTGCTGAAGTAAACTGAAGTCCACAGTTCTTACATGCTAAATGAGTTTCACAGTAAATTTTTAAGAACTTTGTAATAGACAGTGGTAGAGAGTGGCTTTTGCAATTCTAATATCCAATTAAACTTTATAGTAATTTATGAATCTTTCTACTCTGAAAGTTCTCTCTTTAAAAATTATTTAATTTCTTTTACTTTTTTTTTTTGGTGAAGTCTGTTCCATTTTGTACATAATGTAGAAAAAGTCTTAAAGGAAGCATGGAATAGGAACAAAGCGTTCCAAGGAAGTGAAACTGATGACTTTATTTGGCCAAGAGGATGGTCCTGCTTAGTTGTTATCCAAGAACAAGATATTAAAAGGAAAATTTCAAGCTGAAAATAGAACTTGATGAGTACAGAAGGAGTTGATGAGTTAAATCAATGCTATAAAAACAAAACATGAAACAATAAAAATTTATCCTGTCTTCTGGTTGCATTTTTGTCTTTCAGTTTGCTGTTTGCCAGGCTTTGGGGTGGGGGTAGAAGGGCTAGAGAAGGAGGTAGTGCTCATTTTTGCCCTCTGGAAACGGAATAAAAAGTAGTTCCCATGCTTGCTACCACAAATCTATGTGATGTTATGACATGTCCGACTCTACTTTTTTAAAATGCCTTGCCTCAAGCTTGTCTTTTCTGTTCCCTAAACACACAACTAGTAAGAATGCTTTTACTTCGTCTGCAACATTATTTAATGACTAATGAATTTATATGCAGACTATAAATGTTGTGTGTTATTTTTCTTTTGTGGAAGACCTTATCTGAAGAAAAAGCATTTTTTACATTCCTCTTCTTCCTACCAGATGTAATGTAAAATAAAAATATCTTCTGCATTTGTATATAGATATATGCATCGTTGAATTGAATGAATTGAATCCAATATTTGCTACCTTTTTTAAAAAACACACAAGCTTGGTTTTGACTGGAAGTTCTGGTATGGAAATGTGTCCTGCAGAACTGCATTTTGCCCCTAACTTTTAAGGCTGAAAAAATAACCTGTAATTTAAGTGATAGTCTCCAGTCTATGGATAGCAATGATGCCTTTGGTGCATCTAAGTAACACAACAGAAGTGTGTTGAGTTCTGCTTAAACTTTCTGGAGTTCTGTGAAATTAATAGGTTTGCTTCTGGGTATGCATGAGAATAAACTTCAACAGTGGACTTCTGCAAGGTGCTGAAAAAGAGTCCAAACCTACATATAAGGAGAAATCAAGACTTGACAAAGAAACAGTAGCCCAGATGTGGGCGGGGGAGGCAGGGAGACCTAGAGAGAGAATAATGAATTTTTAATTCATGAAACATGCGTTAACAACTCATTGGTGTGAAGGGCATGAGCAAAAATCTAACATAGTGCTCAGTATTTAAAAACAAAAAAATCCTGTCTCAAAAGATAAAGGTTTAAGAATTTATTTTTTTTTTCGTGTCATAACAACATTGTCCTTAAATCTCATGGGTTGGTTGGACAAAAAGTTCTTACTTGAGACAAGCGTCTTCTTAGTAATTTCACAGGTCTTGTAAGAACACATGGACGGTATAGCGTATTTTCATATATATAGATATTTTAAATACTCCACTGAACAGATTATCTGTGGGGAGCTGCAGACTCGGAAACTGCTGTTGTCGTTGCAAAGAACTCGGTAGTGTCTAGGACCATATGTACAGGGCTAATTTTGATTTTTCTGATCCATTTGGCCAGGCCGTAGGAAACATTTGGTCTTGTGTTTAAGTAAAGCATCTTCCTGATTTTGGGTGAAGATTGGATTGGTGTTTTTCTGGCATTTCTCTTAAAATTTGTCTGTGCTGTTCCACTACTGGGGTTTTACCTTGCTTCTCTCATGATGTCTCTTTGAACTCGGGTATTGCAGTAAATCATTCTGCGTAGTCAGGCACCAAAACTTGTGTGCCTGAGTACGTGGTATGAATATGCTTTGGAGCAGGTGGGGTTTTACATGTGGTAATGAAGCGGTTTTCATCTACCATGGGAAGAGATGTCTAGTTAAGCTGTGGTGATTTTTGTCTGGCTGACTTAAGAATAGAAGTTCTGGAAGAAAGTCATGTGCCACCGTCTGCTGTTAGAGTTGAGAAAATACAGCTAAAGAAATACATCACATGGAGCCTTCTGTGGCAAGGCCATGCTCCTGAGTTCATGGGTGGCACTGGTAATCTGCGTTTGAAATAGAGAGTTGAATAGTTGTGCCCCAAATGTCAGGTGTTTCTCCCGTGAGTGGGACACAGCTGCCTTTGGGACACACTCCGTGCCAAGACTGCCTATAGATTCGCATCGACTTGCTGTGCTTTCCCATTTCATAGCCTTTCATTCTCTAGGATGCTCAAAAATCTCTTCTGACTTAAAATGCGTACTGATTAGTTTTCCCCTGAGCTACTTCTTGCTTTGTCAAAGTTAACCGGAACTGATCAGTATATTTAAAATAAATTAGGAAGAACCTTGTGCTGTGCATGACCAAAGCTGTCTCAGGGCTAGTACCAGAAACGGTATAAAAAAAAGGGTACCATAAAACATGAATCTTTACCTGTATACCTATAGTCTTCATCAAAGTTAGTGTCTGTTAGGTATAGGGCAGAGAAATTACTTCTTTTATGTATATATATATATATATGTGTTATTTATTTAAGTGCAGGTATCACCTGAGTTTCATACCTAGGAGTTTATCAGTGTGTTACATATTTGCAGCCTTGGCTGGACACTTAATGAAAGAATGTATCTATTTTGATTTTTTTTCCAAATTGAACAGTTTCATTCTGTAATTCTTGTATAGCAGCTCCTATGTAAAAGTAATGTGCTAAGAAAAATGCACCATCACAAGTACTTGCTTTTGGGCCGTTTGTAGCTATGTGTAAATGTATGCCTGTTGGGCTTCTTTTTCATCAGTTTGAATCTTACATCATAAGTAAAAGTGTATTTTTGGTCTGCGTCATTTCTCCTTGACATCTGTTCACTTCTCATGATTTTTCTTTCTACGTAAGTTTTAGCTCTTGACACTTTTGAAATACATATGTCAAAGGAAAAATATCTTCTGAAGGCAATTTAGAATTACGTGGATACGTTAAATTTTATCTGCAGTATGGTCTTGATTGAGCATTGAATTTGTCTTTAACCTCACTTTTGGCTTAAAAATAAGAAAAGTTAAAATATACCCCATGAGTATATTAGAATTATTTTTGTTTTCAGGAAAGTGACAACAGTTTGTGTCTCTTCCCTAACTCTTCATGTACATCGGGTCTTCTATTTGTTTTTCCCTTACTTGCATTCTTTTTGAGAGCTTCAAGTATTCATTTTTTGCTTTTTTTCCCATTGTGGATTTTGAAGGATGAGTTGTCCAATGCTGTTGCTGCTTTACAGTATCTGTATTGAAATGTCAACAAAAAAATGAAAAGAAATAATAGCTCGAAACTAATGTGCTAGTTATTCTGTAAGTTCGGTATTGATTTTCAGGGTGTTCTTTCGAAAGGATACTTGCAAAGCCTTTTCAGGCTGATTTAATAAGAAAAATATGTCAACTTGACCCTGCTTATATCCTCCCTTAATTTTTGAAACCAATGTTTCTGAGCTGAATTTGAGTGAGAGGCAGGTAAACACCCTTGAAGGAAAAACAATTGATAGCATTGTCACAGCTTCAGAACTGAAAACCGTGTTACTGCAGTTTAGCTTTGGACCTTTTTACTCTCCAAGGAGGGTGAGAACCTGCTCCTCTCTGCAAGCAACCAACAGGGCTAAACAGGACTAAAGCTGTAAGGGCCATCATGTGCATTCTAGCCTTTGGATTTGAGCTGTAAAAGATAGCACTGATACCTTTTATATTTTTAGAAAGAAATAACTTCTACATTTAATTTCTTAACCTCTTTTTTTTTGTTTCATATATAGATGTCCACACCGAAGCAGTACAAGCAGCACTCGCAAAATACAAAGAGAGAAAAATGCCCATGCCTTCAAAAAGACGGTCTGTTCTTGTGCATTCTTCAGTAGAAACGTACACACCTCCAGGTACCTATCAAGTTCTCATACAAAAATGCTGCCAGGTGAATGTGATAGCAAAATAGAAAGAGCAAATGATTGTTATGCTAAGTTGTAAGTATGATGCAATAACCTGCTTCTGTAGTCATGGCTCTATTTCCTGATGATCAGGCGTTGGTTGGATTTGTTCTTTCCTCAAGATTTTTAATGTATCACCTAGAGATACTGTAGCTGCTGAGTGTACACTTGAAAGCAATAGTAGAATGAGCAGTTGCCCTTTTTGCAGTAAGTATGTTCTCTTATGTAATATCTCGCTTGGTAGGAGATAATCTTGGCAAGCGTGTCAGAGCTGTAAATACCTTATTTCATGTTGCATAAGGTTCTTTTTCTAAGAGTTGAAGAAAATGCCAGAGCATTAAGTTGCTGCATTAGCTTGCAGAACACTCATCAGATGATTTCAACTCTGAGCAATTTAAAACCTTCAGATAATCATATGCTATAATTGTTCGCATTGTTTAGGTTGGAATGTTTTCTTTAAATTCTTTTTTTGAAGAGGAGGGAAGAAAGTAATCTTCCTGTTGTCTCACAATGAATTCTCTTGAGGTTAAGGAAACCTTTATCCAGATAACACGTTGTGCTAGCAAGCCAAGTGTTTTGGGGCCCGTGTCTTGTATACAAAGAAGAGGAGTTTCCCTAAGCTCTTAAGTTTTGAGTTATGTGCTCTTGTTTTTTCTAATGGGGCCCGGGAGTAGAAGCACATGGACCTGTAGTGCCTTTTTCCATCAGTTCCATTTGTTATCACCCTTCTCTAAAACAGTAGGTATGATGTGCTGCTCTCTTGCTTCCTGGGCTATATTTCTTCCTTCTGTTCTTCCCATGTAAAGGAAATTCCACTTTCCCTTGGTAGTCACACACTTCTGTATATTTTTTTTTTTTGTGGGTTCTCTGGTTATTTCATTAGTTAATAATTAATACATTTCTTCTATAGTATTAAATATTGATGCCTGTAAGGTACATTAAGGCATCATGCATTTTGATTAGCTTATTTTTCTAGTACTCATCTACTTAGAAGCCCAGGAGGGTGCAACAGGGTGGTTTTCACACTCTTGAGTTTTCTTGCATACCTGTTGGTTTTGTATGTGAAAATTGTCATGAATTGCATAAAGTGAAATCTTGGGGTAAGTTATAGTATAGCAACTCTCTGTATACTGAGGCTTTGGGAGAGAGGCCCTGAGGTTTCTGTTTATAGCTCTTCAATGCAATATTCCTTCTTGCTCTCCAGAATAAACTCTGAGAGTCAGTGGTGATAAAGCCAGTGGTGCGTTTAATATAGCATCACTCTGTCCTCCTCTCTCATTCCCCTCGTGTGACAAATCACTGTGTGCTTAGCATGAGGTTTATCATAACAAGAAAAGAACGTGCTGCTGCTCTGCCTGAGGTCTGGTGTGCAAAAAATGGCTGGCATCCAGAAGCTCTGCTGAGAGCAGAGGACAGCTAGGCTCTCCTGTCTCCCTTAGCAGGAATACCCTTGCAGTTTTTTTGAGTGAACCAAAATACCTTTCTCTGTTGAATACCTTTGGGACAGATTTGAAGCAACGTCCCTGCAGTTACTGATGTGCCCTCTCAGCCTGAGGTCAGGGTTCTTCCTGGTGCTCTGAAGGAACAAGGTTGTGGGGGGTTGAGAGGCTCTTAACACAAAAAATTGGGGTGCATTATGTAAACTGTTCCATAATGTGATAAAAGCTGGTCTGCACACCTCAGCAGGAGCACAGGGAGAAGCACTGGGGGATCCCAAATCACACCCTTCCCCAGCGGCTCTCAGGCATGTCCTGGGAGCCATCAGCCAGTCATAGATATACCTCCACATCCCAGTGGAGCGCAAGGAGGAACGACAGGCAGGAACCAAAGCTAAGGACTCAGAAGAAGGGTTACTGGTCCAGGCCCCTCCCCATCCCATCCCTGGAGACTCTCAGCCTTCCTGTCCAGGCATGAGACCCATCAGAGCAGCCAGCACTAGAGCACCTTCTGGGCTGACGTGGACTGCTGCGGAGGAGCGTAGGATGTGTTATAGGATGCAAGGCAAAAGTATTTGGGGACTGCATAAGACTTGGTTTGGGCTATTTAGATGAGGAGCCACAGATGGGGAGAAGGGTAGATTTGGTGATTTGGGGAGGAACAAGCATGGGGAAAATAGCAGAGTAAGTGTGTGAAAAAGGCTGGTCCTGTTTAAATAGCACACTTAACCTGGCCATGCCCCACACCTGACCCTGCAGCCTGTCCACTCCTCCTGTTATACTCCATTTCCAGCACCTCTCATGAGTGAAGGACTCTATTCATGTGCGTGAGGGCTAAGTCTGTCAGTCTATACAAGAAAATGGAGCGGGACTGCAGCCTCAGGCTCATGTGTCCAGCTGCCAGCAACTGGAAAGACTGGGATCTAGGGAGAGCCGTTCAGCAGAGTAAGCACCCAAGCCCAGCTGCTGGAGGGATCCCTGTTGTACAGGCATATGTATGTATGACCACCATCTTGCTCAGCTGGAGACAGGAGCAGGAGGAGGCCCTGGGATCTGGCCATGTTTGTGTGAGTGGTTTTGTGTGTTTCTGCTGCTGTGGAGTGTTGTCTTCCAACATGCCCACCAAAGTGGTTAGCAGAGGAGACAAGTATAATTGTGCTGGACTTCAGGAGGATACAGAAGCTCCTAAACGAATATCTTCTGAAAAAAAGAGTCAAAGTCACTGGGATCTATCATGCTGTTTCTAAGAGAAGATGACTTATGGGATCCCTTTATCTCTCTAGCAGAATAGGCCACTGGATTAATTCTGTATCATGGGAGATCAGTCCACTCAAAAATTTTCTGAGGGCTTGTTTCAGCTGTATCAATTCACAAAAGTGGTTGTGTTTTATGGGCCTGCCTTTACTTTCAAAGTTAGCTCATCAGGAAAGGTCTGAAATTGCATAGAACCTGAATAGCACTGAAGCATGTAGTTTTGTTGCTTTGAGCCATTAAATCGCTGCCCTAAAATCCTTGTGTTGTCTGAAGTTAATGCAGTGAAAAGAAGGCTTTCTTAATCAACGGAATTTTGTTACAGTTACCATGGGTCACTAGGAGGGAAGCATTGGTTTCTAGTCACAATGTTAAATTCAAATCCGGCTTCTGACTGGTGGTAATAGAATTGCTTTCGTTAGCCAACCTTCCAAAAAATTTTATGTGCTTTTGGGTTTGTCTCATCTTGTTTCTCGCCCTTCCCAGACAGATCAGACTTGAGCTGTGGTCTTGATGCAAATTTGATCCAAAGGGTGGCAGTTTCTGTGGCACTACCTTGGGTCAGCTCCAGCCAGGAAGAGCTGCAAGCCATGTATATGGCATTCTGCTCACAGGCACACTGAGACACACTGATTAACTCCTGCCACAGGCGTAGTTACTGATATTAATTACCTTGCTACTTTTCTGTTGTAATTGTTTCAATATTAGAATGTTGTGGAACCTTCATTTTTATATAGGGTCAATAGTTTACATTTAAAGTGTATCTTTCCCCCCTCCGGATATGTAAGACATCTGAAAGGTTAGACATTTTAGAGAGACTTCATTAAACTTGTATCTGGATAAGGAGATGCTGTTAAGAGTGTGTATTCTTTGAGAAACTTTTTTTTTCTGTAGCTTTATTTCTTACTCTGAAGTGATAGTGGATCACAAAGGGAGGGTGGCTGAAACCTGGATGTTTTTAATCTTACCTTGTTCCGTATTCCTGAAATTGTTTAATCTTGCTTTCTGCCTAAATGAAAAGGAGAGTGGTAAGCACTACAGTGCTGGTTTGGCTCCTTTCCAGGAGCAGATTGCGTCAGCAGCCAAAAACTACAACCATGGCAGTAGGCCAGAAATATCATAGGTGAACCAAGGAGCGGTGATCCACCACAGCTGTATCTTTTCAGAGATCAGTTGTTTGTGGATTTTTTTGTTCAGAATTGTCGATGTTTAACTAGGGATGATCAAGTAATGAGAGATCTGCAATTTTAGCTTTGAAAATGCCATTAAGTTAAATGGGCTTCTTAGGAAATTATTTCCGATTTTTGTGCTTTTAGGCTGTTGCATAGCAGTTATTTTGAAGCTATTGGAAATGCATGTGTTCTTGAAAAGCAGAAAATGATATACCTGGTAACTGAAATTTGTTACTGAAGATAAGAATATTTTTAAAGGCTTCAACAGAATTTATATGGCATTGTATATGGCTGAGCAGCGTTCATAGAATTTTAAAAAAAAAAAAAATGGCCAAAATTAAGGTTGCAGAATTTCTCATGTAACCCAGGGTTTATGTATCACCCAAGATTTCCATGTCTGGAAGGGACTCTAGTATAGTAATGGATATACTATCTTTTTCAGAAGCTGTTTTTCAGCTCCTGCTGGCTTCTTAGTTGGTCTGGCCATTATATGTGACTTAAAACTACTCTTCAGAAACTGGCTTCATGTGAGCTTTATCAGTAT
This sequence comes from Cuculus canorus, assembly GCF_017976375.1. Classification (NCBI taxonomy): domain Eukaryota; kingdom Metazoa; phylum Chordata; class Aves; order Cuculiformes; family Cuculidae; genus Cuculus; species Cuculus canorus. Next base: position 35,203,810 of record NC_071406.1, on the reverse strand, counting down.
ATGGGTAATGCATTGTTTTATCTGGAGGAGGGGCATGTAAATGATGATGTTCTTAAAATACAATAGTCTCTTTAAGAAGGCAAGATTTTTTTTCTGTAAAAAAGTTTTTCTTTTCACTCAAAATCAACAGTGATGTACGAGGTTTGATACAAAAACCCTCAAGACTAACCCTATAGAACCTTGGGAGCAGAGACACAAAGAGGTAATTTTAGAACATATTCTGACCTGTTACAGTTAGATAAGGCTTGCTCCACTCAGTATGAGTGGATGTCTGTTCAAATAGAAACGTCTTCTTACCCTCGTTTAGAAAGTGTTGGTGTGTAAGAGTGAACAGCGAGTTAACATCATTTCTTGTGAGACTGCAGAAATCCACAACAAACTTTTCAATTGTTGACTGAGACTTACAGTGAAGAGTGCATGTCTTGTGTACATGTTTTTTTGAAAGGCACAAACAGTTTTTGGAAGGCAGAGAAAGTGTGAAAGGGGAGGATAGCCCAGCTGCCCAAACATAGCAGTTACTAATGACAACACTGAAAAAGTGAGAGATGTGATTTGAAAAGACAGAAGGTTGAGTGTTTGAGCAGTAGCTGAGAAAGTTCATTTGAACAGTGAAAGTTGTCACCGTATTCTAACAGAAGAATCAAACATGAAAAAGGTTTGTGCAAAAATGGTTTAAAAAATGCTATCAGATGAACAAAAATAATGTTAAAAGGAATTGTGTTTTGACCTTTTGCAATGCATTAAGGATGAACCAAATTTGTTGAATTTGGTAATTACTTGTGATGAAACTAGGATATTTACCTATGATCTGGAAATCAAGTGACTATCAATGTAGTAGAAGTTAGCAGCATCTTCAGGACTAAAAAAAGTGTGGGTCATTTGAAGTTCAAGGACATGGCAGTTGTTTTCTTTGAAATGCAGGGTACTGCATTTAAGCAGCCAGTCAGTAAATCAGCAGTATTACGTTGAAGTCTTGACGAAATGGCATGTGAAGGAAATGACCAGAATTGTGGAGAAATTGTTGGATTTTGCACCAAGGTAATGTGCCAGCCCACATTGCTTGCTTGAGCACCCACCTGTTTGCCAGACCTCACTGCCCATTCTTTCTGCCTCCTCCCAAAGTTGGCATTGGTGCTCAAAGGAACCTTTTTTTGTTAGTTGAAGGTGTGAAAGCAAATATAATGGATATCCTCAACAGCCTTTCAGAAAATGGTCTGCAGAATTGCTTTGAACATTGACAGCATCATATGCAGCTGTGTGTCACCTCAAAAGGGAACTATTTTGAAGGTGATAGTAATTGATTTTCTTAATTTGTTACATAAAAGTTTTGGTGGTTTTGTGTTGGACCTCATATTTTCTTGAAATTTAGAAAGACTTTTTTAATTGTTTTTGAATGGGTAATAGATCTGGAAAGATTGAGTGCCAAAGGAGAACTTCTGGGAAGTTGTGAATAACTGAATGCTAATTAAAATAGTAGCTCTCTATGAGACTTCTAATAGCAACAATTACATATTTAGAATGAAAAGGTGCTTTATTAAGCATTTCTGTGTAGTGCTAGCTAATATTAGTTTATATCGTTAAAATACACATTTTAAAATAAATTTGATTATACTTAGATTAATGAAATTACTCTTTCATTGAATTTCATAGCACTGTGCTTTTTTTAGTAATTAGTTCTCAAAAAAATTGTCAAAATAATTAAAAGCAAAGTATTCCTCCCCCCAAAATAAAAAGAAAATACCCAACAAAAAATGTAATGGAATTGAGTCAGGTGGGTTGAGATTCAGTTTACCTGTTCAGAACAAATATTCTTTCATTGGTACAAGGATGGTTTGCACACTGAATGGCTAGTGAATGTACTAGGTAACTTTGGTAGAAGCTTTTTTTGAGTCTTAACATCACTCCAAATACAGGAGTTACATGAAACTTTGCTTCAAGTGTGTCCTAGCTATGATGTGTAGAGGTTGTTAACCTAAAAAATGGCAATGAGCAGAATTTGTGCATGTGAATATACCATTTGCTTAATACATGCATCTTGTGTAGCACACAAGAATGTTACGTGAAGAACATGGAAAAACTTCATGTTCCCGTCTGTTGGGTCATTCCCACATTACGTGCCTATCATCGTTATTTTAATCACAGACACATCGTCAGCATCAGAAGATGAGGGCTCGTTACGTCGGCAAGGGCGGATCACCTCCACTCCGTTCCAGAGTCATTCCAACGTAGAGCCCTGGCTTAACCGGGTTATTCAGGGCTCCTCCACCTCATCCTCTGCATCCTCCACCTCATCTCATCCAGGAGGGAAACCTGCTGCTGCTTCCAATACTGCTACTGCCACCGCTGCTGCCTCTGTGCTTGCAGATCTCATGGCACACACCCAGCTAGGTCAGTAAATAACTGCCTGTGTGGTTGGAATAAAATAAAATGAAATATCCCAAAGCAGGGCTAAACACTAAAGTGTTCACCAGAAGATACTGGTAAATAGCTTTAAAATGTACAGTCCGCAGACCAGGTATGTATGATAAATATGTATTTCATTTAAACCAAACCAGTTGTTCATGAGATCTGAACATGCATTCTTCTTGGTAAAATGCCTGATTTATCAAGAAACTAAGGTTCAGTTTTACTGGATTCAAAAGCAGAAATTCAGAGGGATCAAATGTTTGGTGCATGCTTTCTGATCTGCATGTATTTACCCTAGACAATATCAGGTTATGGGTTTCAAAGGTGACTCAATTGATAAATAGCCTAAAGACTAGAAAAACATCCAGAATCTTTTGGAAACTTATGAAAACAGAAGTACTAAGAAAGACAGATTTCAAGCTCAAATATGCTGTTTTTCCTTTAATTAAAATTTAAGTCATGAATAGTCTTTTATTGTGAAACTATAGAGTGAAAACAAAGAAGTACTGGTAAGACAAAATGTAAATGTGAGTTTTGTCTTAATCTGAAGGTCCATAACCTCAGGTTACTTATTTTTGTCCTAAAATGCAGAGTGTTAGTCTTGTGGGTTTGGAAGATTTGGTAGGGAGGGAGGAAAACAGTCTCTTCCATCACAGAAATAATTTTTACAATGGATTTATATGCATGCAACATGTCCAGCCTAATGTTAAATGATGGGAAAGGAGCTAGAATAGAAAAAATAACTTTGCATTTGAAGTATTTTTCTTTCCCCAAAGTAATTAAGAAAAATGAAATTTAGAATGCGACTTGTATTTCATCTTTGGGCAACAGCAGGAAGTTCTTGTGCTTCTAGTAATATGCAAGAAGCATCATGTATATCATTTGTAGACATTTCAGATTTTGACAGTTTTAGAACTCTACTTCCTTGACTCCTTGTTTATCTGTGGCTGAATGCCTGTATACACTGCAGGTTTTTTCTGTTTCGTTACAGAGAACAGGTTAGGTCAGATGAGGAAAACACATTGAAATGCTTTAAATTTCAATTCAGTATACATGCTGCTGTATACTTAGAGATGTCAATTAATGCGGTAATTTAAGGCATAGATACATTTTTGCAAATACGTGTTCATTTAACTGGTTTCTAGCTGTTACTTTCAAATTCTGTTGAAAGCCTAATCATGTATCCTTTAGACATCTCTGCTTAGATGGTACAAAGAGTTCACAGTTCACTTAAGCCTGAGGCAGCTGTTTGTGAGAGGGTTGATTCTGCATTCTTTGCTGGTTTGCCCTCAGTTTGTAATAGCTATGGGCTTCAAAATGAGGAGGGAGTTTTACATCTTCAGATTCCTGAAGCACATTATGAAACAGGGAATGACTATGAACAAGCTAGAGACTCTCTGAAAGAGGATCATCTGGATTTTATATGTAGCTTAGGTGCTGACAGGAACAGAGGTTGACTCGTTATGCCATGATTGACATCCCAGTTTTCACAGCGCAGGCAGGTTTCTGCTAATGGAGCTGAGATGGAATGAGATAGTATCTTGCTTGGTGTTCTGGAAGGCTCTTTAGATGTCACAGAGTTTGGGAAGGGTTATTTGTGTGTTTCCTACTTGCTTTTGCTCCCTCTTCTGTCTTGCATGGCAGTCTCTTTGTGTTGGAAACTATATGGAGAGGAATTCTGATACCTAAGTTTTTACAAGGGAAAACGTTTTTCCCCAAGCCTGTTTAGAGCTATTCCCTTAGGAAGCTATTGCATGCTGGAGTGTTGGTTTTTGTTTTCTCACTTACGAAGTTCTGGGCAGCATTTGACTTTGTTCATTTTTCTGTGCTTCACCAGTACTTTTATCCATAAACATGGTTAGAAAGATTTGCCTCTTTGGTTGACTTCTGTTGCTTTATTGCTAGAGATTTTTTTCCCCTTTTGTAGAAAATATAGCCATCTTATTGCCTTTAAAGAATTCTGAATTTTCATCTTCCCATTTCCAGTCATATTTATAGTGAGAAATTTGCATGGGGTGTTATTGTACTTGGTGGATGTAAGTAAGGTAGAATATGTCTACACCTTACTTTGAGGGCATTCTCGATTTCAAATTATGGTTATGGGAGTCATGTTTAACTGCTTAAAATTAAGAAATAAACTTGGAGGTTAGCTGTAATTTTAAGTGTGCTTGATGGAATTCTTAATATGCCATAAAAAACTTGCAAGATATGCAAAACATAACACAGCATCCTGTTATACCTGATATCTCGGGTCACATAAATACATATCACAACTAGCTTCTTAAGACTTATCCATCAGTATTCAATCGTCAAAATTGTATGCAAAATCAAGGCCTTATTAACAGTTGAACGTCCATTGTTTAAGTAGCTAAATGTTGGACTGCATGCAGTGGTGTAGTTAGACATTTCATTAAAGGGAAATAAATATGCACTTACAATTTCTATCAGAGAGGAAACTCACAGATCATTCAGAGCTGATCTACAAAAATATTCAAAAAGGTAAAATTTCCAGTGCCTATGACAAAAAATTAAGCATCGTTTTGCATAAGAATAAACTTCCTCATTTCTGAAGTGCTTGCTGTATTCCATCAGTTCTCGTTTCTAGCTTGGTAACATTCAGGCGTGTCCAATCACAATTAAGTACTGATATTCTTCATGTTAGAATAATTGATCAGCATGTTCATGTCTTGCTCACAAGAATGTGAGAATTTACTCAGGTCTTACATTGAAAACTTTTTTTGTTTTTGATAAATATTAATATGCTTTCACAAAGGACCTGTTTGATTTGTCCTAGAGCATAAAAGAAGTGTTTAATTTATTGGTTAATGTGCTGACATCGACAATATAAAAAGCATCTTGCGTATTTTAAATACTATGTCATATTAAATATTCTGTATTTGGACTGTGTGCTGAGTAACTAGTCACAATTTTGATGTGTTGGAGAATTTAAATTTAGGAGATTGTTCTCTTGCAGGTCATCTTCTCCAGAGTGCATGAGATCATACTAAATTCGCAAGCAATAGACTACAGTGTTGAAGTACAAGATTATGATATCTAGTGAAGTGAGATAGGAAAATGCCTTATTATTAAGCTGGTTTTCTTTCACGTATGAAAGCAAGGACAACATCTACATGTTGTTCTGGGTTTTTTCTTCCTTTTCATGTAGTATTTTCTTTAAAATTACTAAAGCTAGCAGCAGGTTTTTTTCGAGGTCATCATCACAGCTCTGTAGTATTTTCCACATTCAGTCTTGTAGAATGGAAGTCACTGGGAGAATAGAATATCATCGTATTTGACCCACTAGCTATTTATTGAAAGACTTAAAGGTATTATATAATGCCATTTCTTAAGGGGAAGCAGAGTCGTTAAGAGCGTAGGTCTTTTGAACTGTTGTGGTTCTGTAAGCAGATTTACAGGAGTTGTAAGAGTGAAGTGTGCTAGAAACAGTTTCGAAGAGTTTATTTAAGACAAAATATAAGAGGTCTAACCTTGCTAAATGGTGACTTTTCTAAAGTGTTTGAGTCTTTGCCCTGAGATACTTCTTTTCCTTAGAGACTGCTTTCTCTCTGATGCCTAGCTTTTAATTTTCTGTGTTTTAACCCATACGATCTTTCTTGGGCCACTGCTCTCTTTTGCATTTATCCCTGTCTTCTAATCGTTTATAAAAAGGTGCTTTGGTCTAATGTTGATTAACTTTATTCCTGAAGTCACAAGTCTTTTCAGACTTTCAAGTCTTTTTTTTTGACTACTCACCACTTGTGTTTCTCTGCTTTGCCACAGTATCTCTAGATGATATAGATTAACTTAATGGATTCTCATGGGCATGTACTAATAAGATGCTTAAATAATTAATGAAGCTAATGTGATTTTTATCTGAGCATGAATCCTGAAAACTGAACTTATTCCTTCTACATGCATAGAAAGAATTTTGCCTTCTCAAGGCAGGATTGGGAGGGAGAGTCAGTTCTCAGCTGTATGTAAGATGAAAGAGCTGTGGACAGTAGAGAAGTTGTTTGTAAGGACCCTTGGCATTTCCATTCTATGGTGAGGGATGTAGGTGTGCATGAAAATTGGCTCCAAGATGCTTGTGAGGTACATGAATGCTGTAGATTAGAACCTCCACATATAGTTATTTTTTGTGGTTTTTTTTTTTTCAGTAGGGAATGATTGTTAATGGATTTTGTATTTCATTTCTGAGCATTCTCATTTTTTGTGTAAAGTCTTTGAGCTGTTCCCAAGTACACAGCTCTTCTGCTAATGTTTCCAAATAGCTTCTTCCTTATGTTATTTTCTGTGCATCTAATTGTGGAGCTTTTGTATTTCAAATATCTGCCTCATGCATGTGGGCAGAAAATTGCTTTTTCTCATTCAGGCATATACATGATAAATCCACTTGACACTTCAACTTCTGTACTTTATGCACAGCTTCTGACCTATATGTGCACCGAATCTCTTAGTGTGTCAGCCTCTCTTATCCTCTCTCTTGATTGTTATATTTGTACCTATGTGTACATCACTTTGTACCTTTGGAGTCACCTTAGTGTTTAGTGGTGACAACTTCATCTATAGAAATGCCATTTTGGGGCCCTCTACTGATGAAACCACACTGTGGATACATCTGTAATTGTAGTTCTTGCTGATGTGTTCAAGCTGAGTGAGTGGAAACGTTAGATATTGATAATCACTACCGGGTTTGTCAGCTTAGAAGTATGGACTTGTGGGCTAATACTACAGTATGGGAACCAGGTGCATTTGACTGTCCTTTTCTATGATTAATTTGTGTGCTCTGAGAAGCCTGTGTTTTGTGACTTCAGTAAAGCCAAGGAATAACAAGCAACCAAAAAGCAAATCAGAAAATATATAGAACACAGAGAGGATGTTTCAATTTACTCTGAATACATGCGCTTTCTGTACTGTAACATGGTTTTACAGATCAATTTTACACATAGTTGTCACCTTTTCGTGTTCTAACTTGTGTATTTGTCCAGCTATTCTCATTGATAGATGCCTCGTTGAAAAATATACTGTGTCTGTAGCAGAACATAAACAGGAAGCTCTTACCTATGGTATCATTGCAAGACTATTAAAAATGCTTGTTAAGAAAGCTGCTAAAGGAAAACTATGGCTGTCTTACAGACCACGGGTGACAGGTTTTTTAAGTTAACAATAATTTTCCTTGAGGGAGTCTCTTGTCTGTCCATGTTTGTCTTCTAGATGTGTTCAGACCTAAGTGCTCTGTCTTTGCCTCTTAAATCTTAATTTGTATTTCCTAGCAAAAGTCTTCCCCTTACTGCTGGCAGATCATAGATAAGTGTTTCATTTTATCCTGGGGCAAAATTTCCCTTTGTTTAAACCTTATGCTTTCATCCCTTTCTCTTCCTATGGGACTTAAGAGTAGTCATTCCAGTTTTGTGGTGAGTCTTTGGGTGCCTGTATTTCTTCTGAGAGCTGCAGACAGGTTTTCTTTGCAGACTTGTTCTGTTTACTCAGAATGAGTCTCCTTGCTTTCACTTCAGAGTGATGGAGTTACCCACCACTCTCTTTATTAGTCAGAATTTGTTTGGATACCTTTGAAAGCTGGACTAGCTCTTCTCCACCCTTGAGAAAGACGATCGTTCCTCTCAGGATTCCACCTGTATTTCAGTTATAGTTTGAATAGAGAAATAAGAGTTTTTAAAAAAGCAAGAATGCTGTGAGAAGCAACTTTGGGTACATTGATTCTTAAGATGACTGATGAGCTCCCGTGTCTGCCATTTCTACAGATAACCACTCTGCACCTCCAGATGTAACCACTGGGCTGGTGGAACATTTACATCATGAGCGTCCACAGGTAGCATCGGTACGAGGAGTTCCCAGAGGCTACAACAGCAGCATTTTGGAAACTGCAGATGGTGATTGTGTTATAAGCCTCCTACCTTTCAATCTATGTCCCTCTTTCTGAATAAGAATGCATAACAGAGCTTGGCACCCACTGTGTGCAATGTGCGTGCCCCTTCCAAAGCTTTGCAGTGGTATGATGTATCTGTTAGTCCACAGGAGAGGGAGTTGTACTGCATTTCCCGTGTTCTGGTGATGGGAGCCATGTCCCCATTTCTGTGTATTTCGGTAGTAAAAGGCAATGAATGCCATTTAGTCTCACATTTTAATTTTATATTGCCTCAGAGGTTTAATTTTCAGTAAATATTAGTAAGCATACATATTTCTGTTTAATTTAAAATAAATGTCATGTATACAAATGAAAATAGGAATTCAATGTGGTTTTGTCTTATGATTACTTTTTTCTAGCCGTGTAAAATATTGAAGGATTCACTTTTTCCAAGGTTTCTCAGACCTTCAGAACAGAATAAACTTTGACATGAAGCAAATACCTAGACTTTTGAAGGAAAGAATGTTCTTCAGTTTTACATTGGAATCTTGTGAAGGAGTCAGCAGTTTGAAATGCTAAGTTAAAGTGTAAGAAAGTATATTCATCAGCCAGGTAGCCAGGGAACTGCATTGTTTTAAAGCAAATAAATCCATGGTTGAAACTGTTACCGATTAAAGCTGCTTTTTTCCACACAAGTTGTACATCTTAATGACTCTTCTGCCTGAAAGTTGTGCTGAGCTTAGATTGTCAGCAATACGTCAGCACGTGTTTTAACTGTGTGTTTATTAATATATGGTGAGTAATAAATACTTTCTGTTTGCAGGTGTACCAGTCAATAGCAGAGTGTCCTCTAAAATCCAGCAGCTTCTAAATACTTTGAAAAGACCAAAGCGCCCACCTTTGAAAGAGTTTTTTGTTGATGATTTTGAAGAACTGCTAGAAGGTTAATTCTCTTTCATATATGCTTTTCAGTCTGTGTGAGCGGTTCACAAAAGAACTGATATGCCTTAGCAAGTGTTTAATTTTTCTGTTCCCAATAGAAAACAAATCATGTCGGGATTTTTTCGTTGGATAGAGAAAGGTCATATGCTATCACAAGTGAAACATAACTTTAAAGTCAACTTTCCTACTTGGTGCATTTGTTCTCTGCCCTCCTCCTTCACTTTGGAAACTCTCCTGATTCAGCCCATTTTAACCGAGTCACAGAATGGCATGATTAGAAGGGACCTCTGGAGGTCATGTAGTCCAGTTGCCCTACTAACTCATGTTCGCCTGGAGCAGATTGCACAGGATCACATGCATAAAAGGAGACTCCTCAACCTCACTGGATCCCCTATTCCAGTGTTCTGTTCCCCTCACAGTAAAGTTTTTCCTAATGTTGAGATGAAATTTGCTGTGTTCCAGTTTGTGCCTATTGTCCCATGTCCTGTCACTGGGCACCGCTGAGAAGAGTCTGGCCCCACCTTCTTAACACCTGTCCCTTAGATACTAATAAGGTCCCTTCTCAGTCTTCTCCAGGCTAAATAGACTGAGATAACTCAGCCTCTCCTCATAAAAGAGATGCTCCAGTCCCCTCATCTTTGTGGCTCTCTACTGGACTCTCTCCAGTAGTTCCTTGCCTTTCCTGAACTGTGGAGCCCAGAACTGGACACAGGACTCCAGATGTGGCCTCATTAGGGCAGAGTAGAGAAGGAGGAGAAACTCCCTCACCCTGCTGGCCACACTCTTGTTGATGCACTCCAGAATACCATTGGCCGTCTTGGCTATGAGGGCTCACTGCTGTCTCGTGGGACCTTGTTGTCCACCAGGTTCTGTACTGGTGAAGGGTGTTCCTCCTGAGGTGCAGAATCCTACACTTGCCTTTGTAGGCTTTAGGAGATGCCGAACTCTTCTACCTACCCAGGTGTCACTGAATGGCAGCACAGCCTTTCAGTGTATGAGCCATTCCTCCCAGTTTTGTGTCAACAAACGTGCTGGGAGTGCACTCAGTCCCCTCATCTAGGTCCTATTTTCAACAAGACTGGGCCCTATACTGGCCCTTGGGGAACACAGGTGGCTACAGGCTTCCAACCCGACTCTGCACCACTGATCCCAACCCTCTGAGTTCTGCCATCCAGCCAGTTCTTAATCCACATTACTGTTCACTCATCTGACCCACACTTCCTAAGCTTACCTGTGAGGATGTTGTGGGAGACAGTATTGAAAGCCTTGCTAAAGTCAAAATAGACAACTTCCACCAGTATGGATGAGTATGATGAGCAGGCTGCTCAGAGAGCAAATTGCATACAAACCCTGCAATGAGTGAGATGACCCAGAAGCCCATAACAGGAGCATTTAATCTAGATTTTTATTGTTAGAGAAGCACAGTGTCATTCTTCATCTCCTGTTGAGAATTTGGTGCAACAAAAATAAATGTCCAGCTGTCATTGAAGCCATTCTCTCTGATAATGCCTCTTGACTTGGTGTGAGGGTTCGTTTAAGTAGATGTGTAGAACAAACAGCAGAAAACGTCATCTTTCCAAAGTGGAGAAAAATAGTGAACTAGGGATTCAAATTCTGTTCCTGTGAACTGGTCCTTTGAATAATATTGATTCAGAACTCCAAAGTGATAGTAGTTATTTTTTGTGAAGCCAACAAATTATTAGCATGTCATTATCATAAAGCAGAGAAGTAATGATAGCTATGAGGAAGAAGAAGGTGAGAAGGATTCATAGAATAGTCTATTAAGTCTGACTTAGACATTTTGTAAGGATTGACATTTGCCATTTTACTGTGCTCTGGTTTTAGTGCAACAGCCTGACCCAAATCAACCAAAACCTGAAGGAAATCAAATGAATGTACTTAAAGGTGAACCCTTAGGCGTGGTGACCAACTGGCCGCCTTCTCTGCTGGCTGCCCTGCAGCGCTGGGGAACTACCCAGCCAAAAGCCCCTTGTCTGACAGCATTGGATACCACTGGGAAAGCTATTTATACGCTTACTTACGGTATGTATTGATGATAACTGTACAAATGAGACTTTCATTTTGGAAGGAACACTTTGCTTTACTTAAGAGAGTTCCTGACTGTGCTCATGATAGATACTTTGAGATTGCTATTAGAATGCAAACTAGGAATTTGTTGTATATGAAAAACATTTTAAAGAAAGCTAGTGAAGGGAAAGTGTATCTGGTATTAATTCTCTACAAGTGATTATTTATAAATTTCAAACATTTGTGGGTTTTTTTCTTAAAAGAACACTAAAAATAGCCTGGTGTAAAATAGGAGGAAGAAACAGATGACTGGTTATACACTCTTCAGATTCTCAGAGTAGACGTTAAATTTTAACATATTTTTGCATATCCTTATAGTGAAGACTTTTACTTCAGGAGCATATTAAGGGTGTTATTATGGCAAGTGAATCTTGGCTGTATGAATAAACTAGTAGTATTATAGTAATTGCATTTTTTTGGAGGATAATTGTGTCCCCTTGGACAGTTAAATGCCACATTTCATTGTACAGTATGTTAGAGTGTTAAAATTTCTTGTTTACATTCTTACAGATAAAGTCTACTTACACTAAAAATAACTGAGTAGTAGCTGGGTTAGATTCACTACTTTGCAATGGAGCTTTGAGAATGGTTGAGAATACCATACTTAGTTTTACATTTAAAGAAAAGGAAAAGGAAAAGGAAAAACTAACAAGAAGCTGAGCTCTAAATTGTTCTTAGACTCTGCCAAGTGCACTGATGTGCTTGAGTCCTCTGTAACTCTTTTAATATCAAAGGAAATTACACCAAAAATAACGTGTTGAATTCAAGAAGTTTGAGATTGACAAACACGAAATAACTGATGGTTGCTTCATCATCTCTAAGGATTGAGTGTGGATATCAGACCATGATAAAGACCCTGCACCAGAAAGCTGAGTTCCAGATGCGTGCTGTTTGCCACAGCATGCTTCTTTGGGGGATTCTTGTTTTGATTTACCATTTACTGTGGAATGGCATTGCTGTTGTGCAAAGATTTTTTTTTTTAAATTATTTATTTAAATAGCTTGGAATAATTCTTTTTTTCTGAATTATTGAGAGCTGTGAGATCACTACTGAGCACTGAACTGGCATTTCGTAGAGCCAGATATTGTGGCGTTTATTCCTACCCTTTGTTTCTTAAATTTCAGATTTTTTTAATACAATTTAGGATTTTTCTTTTTATCCCAAGCAATCAACTGTCTCTGGGAAACCTTAGGGAAGAGTCTTGTTAACTGCCTTTTGGAAATGCATTTAGACCCAGCTTCGTGTTGTACACACATGAACTGAAACACTGGAAGAACTCAGTACGTTTTTATGGTGGGATTGTGTTTACAGCAATGTTGGATTTTTCTCAGTTACTTGTTCATGTGCCTATTGGCCCTGTTCTAATACCAACTTGCTTATTGCATATATATAAGGCACTGAGATTTGCCCATTGAATGTTAAAATTTTAGTCTCTTTTTTAAAATTTTCTGTATTGGCTTTTTTTTCTTTAGGGAAGCTGTGGAGTCGAAGCTTGAAGTTAGCGTATACCCTGCTGAACAAGCTAACCACTAAGAATGAACCATTGCTGAAGCCTGGAGACCGGGTAGGCTTCTGTTTGAAATCATCTCTGTGGATAGAACAGGCAGTGAGGAACAACTTTAGCTAAAGAAAGCCTTATAAAACTTTAACTTGTAAATACTATATTATCACATTTACTCTTTACATTCCTAGTTTAAGTATGAACCTGAAAATTATTGTGAAGATCTTTTCCACCAATTAAAAAGCAGCCCTCGCCCCCTCAAATGATGACCGAAACAATCTCTTGTTATTTTCGTGTATTTTTCTAGGTAGCTCTTGTATTTCCTAATAGTGATCCCGTTATGTTTATGGTGGCATTTTATGGATGTCTCCTCGCAGAACTTATTCCTGTCCCAATAGAAGTTCCGCTAACAAGAAAGGTAGGAAAATACATTCAATGTTTTTATGGCTTCATAAATAAAGTGAGAGGGTCCTAAGTCCTGTACTCCTTTTATAGGACCCCATTTCTGAAAGCAATATGGTGCATCAGATGAACTAGTCAGTGCACTTTATATGTTTGGAAATTGTTTAGTTAGGGAAGGGGAAAATAGAATTAAACTAATAAGTTAACTGTTTTAGGATACGTAACTGTAGAAATTATTTTAATTCATTAACTTTTAAAAGGTGTGTGAAAGTATTCCTTAAAATATAACACAGAAATGCTGTCTTCAGCTCTCATGCTGATTAATGAGAGCACAGAAGGTAGAAACACCATAGTTACTGGAAATATCAGGGCAATCCCACACACACATTGAGATTGTTAGGGAAGGTGTGAAATAAGAGCTGAAAAGCTACAGGCTGTGCTCTTCAGGACTCAGAAACAGCATCATACCAGCTCTCTGTTTTACCAGAACTTAGAAATGTCTCTGTTGGGTTGGAGAGGGACATACAACCACTACTTTTGACACTACTTTGCTACTGTTGCTTGCCAGATCTACTGCCAAATCTAACTTAGTTGGCACTAAGCAAAGCTTTTTGAGCATAGACTTCAGTCTTTTGTCTCCCATAAAAGGTTGTATGGGCAAGAAATTAGGGTTTTTTTCCTGTGATATGAATTGGCTTAATATTTTCTAAATGTGGAAAAGTTACAGGAAACTGTATAAAAGCCTCATTATTTGTAAGTTTGCTATAACATGGTTTTTCTGTAGGATGCTGGCAGCCAGCAGATTGGATTTCTTTTGGGCAGCTGTGGAGTAACACTAGCTTTAACCACTGATGCCTGTCAAAAAGGCCTTCCTAAAGCTCAGACTGGTGAGGTAGTTACATTTAAAGGTATGTCTTTAAGCTGCTCATTTCTTTATAGGATAAAGAGTGGGTGTATCCACTGCTGCTATTAAGTAACAATCTTTAACTTTGCTTGCATGCTTCTAGCTTACATAGAAAGAACTGCGTTTGCTTTCAAGACAGTACTTAATGCTGCTTTTTCGTGTCAGGGGGATGATGCCACAGCTTTTGCTTGTCTCCTGTTATTTTCTCTGAATACTGAGGAACAAACTTGATTTTTGGAACTGTAATGACAGTAATATTTCTTTTTCTTTGAAGGCTGGCCTCGTCTCGTTTGGTTTGTGATTGATGGGAAGCATCTTGCAAAACCAACTAAGGACTGGCATCCTCAAGTACGGGATGCCAGTGCTGAGATTGCTTACATTGAGGTGATCCAGTATAATATGCCTAACTTATGTCTGTCATAGTTTATGTCACAGCACGTTTTCTTCCTTTAATCTCTTGATTAATAAAAGAGATTACTGTAGTAATTTTAAGTGTGGAATAAGAATGTTTCCCTTGAAGTTGCAAGGCAAACTCATTTGAGTAGTTCTGCTGAATGAGATGAAAGATTGGGGATAACCAGCGTTTTTGGATTTCTGGGACAATTTCTTTAATTGAGGTGAAGAAACAGTCAGATTTTATATGATATTAGTGTATTCTCTGAACATAAATGTATCTTTTAGGGTAACTTTTTTATTTTTAAAAAAAATTGCTTGATTTTTATGATAATATACCCTTCCAGTTCACTACTGTAAATTTTTAGGTTTTGTTGTTAATCTAATGCTTGTATAAACTTTGTCTTTTCAGTACAAAACAAGTAAAGAGGGCAGCACAGTGGGCATTACTATATCTCATGCTTCCATGCTAGCACATTGTCATGCATTGACTCAGGCATGTGGTTATTCAGAAGGTAAGTTGGATAGTAAAACTTTAAAGTGATACTCCTAGCTTTTAATAGTCAGACAGCTTATGTTGCAAAATCATGTTTACTGTTTTAAAAGAACTTGGTAGCTTTGTTGCAAAGAGGAAGTCAAACATCCTGATTTATAATCAGTGTGGTACTTGAAGGAAAGTCAGAAGCCACTTGTGAAATCTTAGTTAATGTGCATTAGAATTTTTTAAACCTAAGATCCTTATTGATTTTATTGAAGCATTTGGATTTTTCATTCCGTGGTAAGAGCTATGCTGATTTTTCATCCTTTTGAAAAGAGCTTTGCTACCAGTGTCTTTTACCCTCTCTAGTGCCTTTTGAATGCACTGGACAGACACTGAGTCATAAGGGGGCCCATTTGAGATGCCCTTGTATACAGTTAGAGAAGCCCTCCTAGCAGAAATTAAGGGAGCTTTCTTAGACTAATTCTAGAGACCATTTAGGTAGCTCGGATCTCCTTGAAGAAAGCTGGATGCTGCCAGCTCTAGCTGTAGCTGATCTAACTGTGCAAACTATTGTGACACTTGCCCTCTGAAAGAGGCTTGATCAAGAAAGTTTAAGACTTTATCATATTAAAAAGCACCCCAACTTGCTTGGCTCTACTGCTGTTGCATCTTTGATAGCCCTGCATGCCTAGATCACAAAGTGCAAGTCCTCATGCAAGTTGTCTGCAAGTTACTCATGCAAGTTACTTGATCTGTGATTCTAGATAGTGCGTTTGAGGGCATGAGCAAATTGACAACAGTTGCTAGCTGTCCTCTCTTGCACTTATTTTTTTTCCCTTCCTCCTTTGGGCAATTGGTTTATGCCTGTAGTGCTTTGAAGTCCACACAAGTAGTATGTTAGAGTAAAAGAGGTTTTCATGTCAGGTGTCTGTACTCTTTAGTTATCATCAAAGAGGACCCTTTCCTGTTTTCATTTTGAGACACCCCATCACAGCTGCCAACTACAAGAACTGTGCTGGGAGTGGGGCAGGTGCACCTAGCTTGAAGTTTAGAGGAATGTACAATGATTGCCTGTTCCTGCAAGGATGATGACAACCAATTATGGATCAAAGGGATCTGCACAACTTAATTTTCTGACATATGTGGAGTAGTGTTGCTACCCAGATCTGCACAGGGGGGAATGAATTCTCTTTTCCTCTTGTATGCTCATTTTTCAAATTTCTATTTCTGCATGCTGGAGATGCTGTCATGAGTTTCTTTATAGACCATATCCAGTATGAAGCTTTGCTTCCTGTTTTGTTTATAGCTTCTTGAAGCTTCACAAATTTGGCCACAGCAGTTACTCTTTTCAAAAACGAAGAGATCTTAGATAACCAGGTCCTACAGAAGAACACCTCCATAGGAATTTGAATGAAGTGAGAGATCTACTTCTTTTCAGTTATTCTCTCAATGAATAACCAAGAACTGCACCTAGTTTTGACCATGTGCATAGAGTTCATCTGTGCTACTATTAAACAAAAACTTTTCCCTTGCAATCTGTTTGCAATCTGGATCTCACACTTTGACTAGTTTTTATGCCATAATGGGGTAGTGTGTGCTAATCGGACTTGGGACACACAGAATCACAGAATGGTTGGACACTGGAGGTCATCTGGTTCAGGCTCAAGCAGGGCCACCTAGAGCCAGTTACCCACGGCAGCTCTTCAGTATCTACCAGGATGGAGGCTCCACAACCCTCCTGGGTGGCTTGTGCCAGTGCGTGCTCACACCCGCATACAGTTGCTCCAATCACTAGACTTACTTCGCTACCTTCGTCTCTCTCTTGTACTGGGAAGCCCAGAAGCAGACACAGTACTCCAGGTTGTGGCCTCACCAGTGCTGAGCAGAGGGGAAGAACTGCGTGCACTGACTGGCTGACAACACTTCTCCTACCACAGCCCACCACACCATTAGCCTTCTCTGCTGCAAGGGCACCTTGCTGGCACATGTTCAACTTGGTGGCCACCATAAACCCAGAGCCATTTCTGCAAAGCTGCTCTCCAGACCGTCGGCACCCAGCATGTCTTCATGCATGGGGTTATTCCTCCACCCAGGGGGAGGGGCCAGGATTTTGCACTTCTCCTTGTTGAACTTCACAAGGTTCTGTCAGAACCTCAGCCTGGCGAGGTCCCCCTGGATGGCAGCACAACTCACTGGTGTTCTCAGATGTTTCTCGCAGCTGTGCATCACCTGCAGACTTGCTGAGAATGCATTCTGCTCCATCATCCAGACCATTAATGAAGATGCTGAACAGAACTGGAGCCACTATGGAACCCTGGCCTACACAGCTAGTTACTGGCCTCCAACTAAACTGTGTGCCACCAGCCAACACCTTCTGCATCTGGTTGTTCAGCCATTTTTCAGTCCACCTTCCTGTCTGCTCATCCAGCCCATACTTCATCAGATTTCATCCTCTGTGAGGATCATATCAAGTCTGTCATCAGATCCTATGAAACTGCTGGCTGCTTTCTCCAGCAAACCCAGTTCTATGCAGGTCACTTTTCCTGAAGGTTGAAAAGAATTGCGAGTATGGAAGATTTTAATTTTCTTTTATAGTGACTCATATGTGGCACTACGCACCTGAATCAGAGCAACTGGAACTCTTAGCCACCCAGAGAATGAAAGGATATGTGGTCAATTTACCGAAGTATTTTATTTATTGGCAAATAGCTGTCTACATTCTGAAGACTTAGAAAGAATCAGATATACCCCAAAACCAGTTTCTTTTGCATGCAGCCATCCTGCATCAGTGATAAGCAAGTTTCACCTGATCAATGTGATATCCCTCAAGTTAAATCTTTGAATCTATTTTTTAAATCATGTTTCTCAGAGAAAACACTGAAAAAAATTGAGTACAGCCATGGTAATACTCGCTAAATTTAAATCTTTCAAATATAGGTGAACTTTTTCAGTTCAGCTTAAATTAATTTTTTTCAGTTCAGCTGAAAAAGTCTGCATCAAAACTGAAGTTTCACATACGTAGTTCATTGGCAAAGGTAACAAACGCATGGAAGTGATTTTATGAAGCAAATAGGGTCTTAAATACCTTGGAGTAATCTAGTCTATAATCATAATTTAAAGATTATTGTTTTAAGTAAAAGAAGACAGTCAGCCTGTTGTTATAGACAAGAAGACATGGCAATATATCTTTGATTTCTTAGTGGTGTTGGAAGTCTTATAGTTGCTTTAGCAAATATTTTGAGTTCCTAAATATTCTTATTAATATGCTTCTGAAGTCTGATCGTTTTTCCTTCACTTTCAGCTGAAACTCTAACAAATGTCTTGGATTTCAAAAGAGATGCTGGACTTTGGCATGGAGTATTAACAGTGAGTATTTGAAAAAAAAAAATTGCAGCAAGTTGCTTCTCTTAGGATAGAGTATTGGTACTAGAATGAGGTCAAACTCTCAAACTATTTATATTTCAGTATCTATATTTTTTGAAAGAAAGTGTTACTTTTTCAGTGACTGCACAGGCATAGCTTGTTTTTTTATGTAGATTTCACTAGCAGTTAAACATAACAGTTGTGCTGTACCGGTGATGATTTTTTTTTAAGTATTGTTGCATTCTGTGTGTTTTTTGAGCCACTTGAAAGTTTATTTTTTAATATTTTTCTCATAGAGTGTTATGAACAGGATGCATGTCATTAGTATTCCTTATGCGTTAATGAAGGTTAATCCACTTTCCTGGATACAAAAAGTCTGCTCATACAAAGGTAACCTTAAAATACTTTTACTTAACCCATCTCTTTTTGGATTATTTTTTAAATAATTAAATAAATTTGTTTCTATGAAATGTCTGCTCTAGCTGACATGTCTGCACTGCTGTTTTATCCAGCTGACTCTTTGCCACAGCTTTAGCAACTGAATGCTCCATTTCAATGTTGTATGCATGAATAGATTTATTGATGAGTGCTGTTGATGGCTTCTTCTGATAGACCTTTAAAGAAGCTGTGTTTCTCATCTTAGTATTTGAATTTGTAGTAAACATTTAAATTCTGTAATCAAGTCCACCTGGATACATTGAGTATACACATGTCAAAATAGGTAAATATTTGGCATTTGTATTTGTTTTCTATGTTGGTGATTTTTTTCATAACATAGTTCTATATTTTTTCTGTATTTTGTTCTGCACATGCACTATAATTATTTCTTTATTTTCAGCCCGTGTAGCAGTAGTAAAATCACGTGATATGCACTGGTCACTTTTGGCTCAGAGGGATCAGAGAGATGTCAGTCTGAGCTCTCTGCGAATGTTGATAGTGGCAGATGGAGCTAATCCATGTGAGTATGGCTGTATTTTCTGAGTGTCAGTCCAAAGTGAACTGAAGCGCACTGTAAATCAGAGAACTCTGGGTCTGTGCTGTAGGAGCTCAGCAGCACTGGCCATAGTTTGTCTTCAGCAATAGAAAGACAGACAGCAGCAGTATTTCTTTGCCAAGGACACTGGAGCAAAGCTTTCCTAGAAAACCTTCTGAAGGATTATCTTCAGATAAAGAATAGTTGACAATGTAATTTGAAAGAAGCTGTCAAAATTTCAAGTAAATCTTAATGTCAGTTTCAAAGTAGTTGCTCACGTATAGCATGTAGATATAAAATCTTTGAGCTGCAGTGTGTCCGATTCTGTACGTGCTTCTAGGGCTTGTCTCAGTCATGTGCAAGGACATAAAAATGGGAGCAGTCACAGCCTTAACTCAAACCATGACAACTATTAGCTAGAGTATGCAGTAGATTCTTGCCTTTTTCTGTGAATCATGTAGTGGTTTACAGCAAACTCAGAAAGGACCTGGAAGGGTTTTTTTTTTTTAACAAGCAAAAGTATGTCTTAGTTGCTTAATTTTGTTGTTCTTGTACACCAGAAAATCAGTACTATTTCAGATTCCGTGGAGTTACGTGATGACATGTCATCAACTCATGATGATGGAAGATAAAAACCTGGAATTGTCTCACTAACGTTGTATTTGTTGTGAGCGCTGTTTCAGATCTGATGCTTAGAAAGTCAGGCAGTTTGTTCTGTAGCAATATACTATTTGTACACTAGTGATGCCACTGCTTTTGCACTTGTTAGCTATATTTAGCTGTGTAAATTCACTTCTTTAACTTCATCTTTTCATCAGTGCCATACCCTTGTATAAATTGATGTGAAATTATACCTAGGATGTAGTGTAATCTGTGAAATTTGCTGGTCTACATTATGTGCTGCAGTTCCACAACTGTAAAATATAAAGCTATAGATGATGAGGTATCTTGTTGTATTTTGGGCTGAGTACTAAAGGCCACATAGAGTTCTGAACTGAAGTGAAGATGTGTCAGAAACATTTGATGTTTATTTCTAAATGTTTTGGTTCTGTGACCTCTAAAGAAACGCTCACGTAGATGCTATATAGGAAGCTGATAGATAGTTACCCTTAGTGAGAAAATGCTCTGATCACTGAAGGACTTTCCATGACATTAAGTTTTGTGGGGTTCTGCCAGAGAAAGAGTATGCAGCTGTGAATTTCATTCAGTTAATTAATTGTTCACCACTGGGAGTTTTTGTTCCAAATCTGACATCTAATAATAGGCTGGAATGTCTTTCAGAAATTTGAAAGTATATTGGATTTGTGCACAGATGCAACCAAGTTTATATAGCTGAGCTGAGAGTAAGCATAAACTTCGAAATCCAGCAGCTTAAATTTTCCTGCCCTTGGCAAAATGTTTCCAATTGTGCTATTGTTTTTTCTAGGGTCAATATCTTCCTGTGATGCATTCTTGAATGTATTTCAATCCAGAGGTTTGAGACCAGAAGTAATCTGTCCCTGTGCTAGTTCTTCAGAGGCACTAACTGTTGCTATTCGCAGGTAATTCTTTTTTCTGAGAAGTGAACTGTGAAACATTTCTTAACTATTGAATTGTGTCTGGTGTTAAAACAGTAGTCAGAGAAGATGATTACCCACATAAGGATGCCTGGAGACTTAGACAGAGGAAGTACGACTCACAGCTCTCTCATTCACTGAAGGATGCATGGATGTTTTTTTGTTTGCTTGCTATAGGTAGTTTAATATTTTATAAAAGTACTCAGCCATAAGGTGATTTTTTTATTTTATTCTTTTTCGAAGGGGAAAGCGAGGTCTCATCCTTGCTGATGTTGCTGGAGAACCTTTACAAAATCCCCCTGAAAATCAAGATTGATACTGAATCTTCAAGTACTTGCTTATGTGCTTATGAACAGGGGGCTAAAGAAATTAAAACTATTAGTAACTAGTCTGAAAAATACCATTGGATTTCTGGGATAGCAAGAGATGCTCTGAAAATAAGGAAATACTTTCATTATGAATAGATTTATGAATGGAATATGCTGGAATTTTATGACAGTGTTTTTGATCAAAATGTGCTTTTTGGAAAATCAATTTCAAGAGAACTTGAAAGAAAAAAGGGCGAGATTTTGGAGAGTACTTTCTCTGGTGGGAGAACTGACATCTCCTAATTAAAAAAAAAATGCCCATAAAGAACTATTTTTACCATAAAATCTGGAATCTTTTACTCTGTTCCATCCTGGAAGTTGAACAGTTACACAAAATCCTCAACCGGTTCTTCTCAGAGTAAGAAGCGTCAAGCCCTCCAAACACTTCCTAATTTTTCCTGGTGTTTAGAAAATGTAGCTTTGAATGTTTATTCTTGACACTTCTTTGTACACAGTAGGACTAAATCCTCTCTGTAACACTTCAGAGTGGGAGGAATCTATGCGATATTTTGTTCTAGCTCTTTTTTTCATCTAGTTATAATATATTACCAGTCTTGTACTCTCATTTGTTTAAAATGAGAAGCAATTGTTTCTCTTTACCTTAACAATGCTGAGAGACTTGGACAATATTTTTGATGATCGTGTTGTCATTAGTCTCTTAATTGTCTCTGATTTGACTGTTTTTCAGACCTCCAGAATTGGGTGGGCCTCCTCCAGGAAAAGCAGTGTTATCTATGAATTGTCTGAGTTTCGGCGTGATAAGAGTGGATACAGAAGAGAAGTTGTCAGTGTTAACAGTACAGGATGTAGGTCAGATTATGCCTGGAGGTAGGAAAGCATTTCTGTAGTTTTAAGCATACTCTACCTAAGTTATCTTTACTACTCTACCTGTGCCAATGAAATAACTAAGAATGTCACATGATAAATATCTTCAAGGTAAAACTTAGATTTTGACACATTACTTAAACGTGTGATGATTAAGTACAGTCTCAATTAGATTAGTCAATGTTTTCAGCAGAGAATAGTCAACAATAAATTGGAATGGCCATGAATTTTGGTCGGGGCAGATACATTTCACTGGTCTGCAGAATTGTGATATTTTTCACCTGTTAGCATCAGTGCTTACTGACATAGAGCTATGCAATAACAAATACAGCAGAACAGAACAAAATGTAAAGCCAGCAAGAAATACTATCTTTCATCAAGGAGTAATATTCCACATAGACTAGAATACTTCACTTGGAAGGCACTTGCAATGATCATCAAGTCCAACTGCCTGACCAATTCAGGGCTGACCAAGTCAAAGCATGTTGCGTAGGGCATGGTCCAAATATCTCTTAAATACTGACAGGCTTGGAGCATCGAACACTTCTCTGGAAAGCCTTTTCTAGGGTTTGACCACCCTCTCGGTTAACAAATGTTTCCTCATGTAAAGTTGGATGAGCAGACAGGAAGGTGGACTGAAAAATGGCTGAACAACCAGATGCAGAAGGTGTTGGCTGGTGGCACACAGTTTAGTTGGAGGCCAGTAACTAGCTGTGTAGGCCAGGGTTCCATAGTGGCTCCAGTTCTGTTCAGCATCTTCATTAATGGTCTGGATGATGGAGCAGAATGCATTCTCAGCAAGTCTGCAGGTGATGCACAGCTGCGAGAAACATCTGAGAACACCAGTGAGTTGTGCTGCCATCCAGGGGGACCTCGCCAGGCTGAGGTTCTGACAGAACCTTGTGAAGTTCAACAAGGAGAAGTGCAAAATCCTGGCCCCTCCCCCTGGAGGAATAACCCCATGCATGAGGACATGCTGGGTGCCAACGGTCTGGAGAGCAGCTTTGCAGAAATGGCTCTGGGTTTATGGTGGCCACCAAGTTGAACATGTGCCAGCAAGGTGCCCTTGCAGCAGAGAAGGCTAATGGTGTGGTGGGCTGTGGTAGGAGAAGTGTTGTCAGCCAGTCAGTGCACGCAGTTCTTCCCCTCTGCTCAGCACTGGTGAGGCCACGACCTGGAGTACTGTGTCTGCTTCTGGGCTTCCTAGCACAAGAGAGAGATGGGACTACCAAAGTGTATTCAGTGAAGGATCAGTAAAGCAGTAGAGCATTTCAGCAGTGAGGAGAAGTTGAGAAAGCTGTGGCTGTTCAGCCTGGAAAAAGAGTAGAGGCAGTGCAGGGGAGAGGATGGATCTCATCAATGTTTGCAAGTATCAGAAAGGAGGTTATAGAGAAGACTGAGTCAGATTCTTTTCAGTGGTGTCCAGTGACAGAACATAAGCCAGTATACATAAGCTGAAACACATGAGCTTCTCTCTGAACAGAAGGAAAACCTTAATTGACTGTGAGAGTGACTGAGCTCTGGAATGGGTTGCCCAGGGATATTGTAGAGTGTCTCCATCCTTGGAGAGCTGTCAGGATATGTTCTGGGGCAGCTGGCTCTAGGTAGCCCTGCTTGAGCCAAGGGGTTGGACCAGGTGACCTCCAGAGATCCCTTCCAACCTCAACATTCTGTAACTCCCAGACTCTTAACCCATGTAATAACTCCCCCCTACCCCAGGGGACGCAATACTAGACCTGATGGTCACCAATGCATGTGACCAGTGAGGTCAAGACTGGGGGCACCCTGGGCTGCAGTGATCATGTATTGGTGGAGTTCAAGGTTCTGAGGGAAATGGGACAGGCGAGGAGTATAGTCAGGACCATAAATTTTAGGAAAGCAAGCTTCAAGCTCTTTAAGGAGTTAGCCAGTAGGACCCGCTGGGAAACGGTCCTTAGGGAGAAGGGAGCAGAGCTGACAGATATCTAAGGATGCTTTCCATAAAGTGCAAGAGAGCTCAGTTCCCAGATGTACGAGATCGTGCAGGGAAGGGAAGAGAATAACATGGCTGAGTCAAGACCTGCAGGTCAAACTGAAGAGCAAGAGGGATCCGCACAGGCAGTGGAAGCAGGGACAGGGAACCTGGGAAAGAGTACAGGGGCGCTGTCCCGTTTTGTAGGGATGGGGTCAGGAAGGCCAAGACACAGCTGGAGCTGAAGTTGGCAAGGGAAGCAAAGAATAGCAAGAAGGGCTTCTACAGGTCTGGCAGCCAGAAAAGGAAGGTTAAACAAAGTGTACCCCTACTGATGAGCAAAAATGGTGACCTCGTATCAACTGACAAGGAGAAGGCTGGGATACTCAACAATTTTTTTGCCTCAGTCTTCGCTGACAACCGCACTTCTCACCCCTCCTGGGTCAACGGACAACAAGATGGGGACCAGGGGAGTAATGCCCTTCCCACTGCAGGGGAAGATCAGGTTCATGACCACCTGAGGAACCTGAAAATATAAGTCTATGGGACCTGACGAGATGCATCACAGAGTCCTGAGAGAATGGGCTGATTTGGTTGGTAGGCCACTCTCCATAATATTTGAAAAGTTATGGCAGTCAGGAGAAGTCCCTGGTGACTGGAAGAAGGGTAACATTGTGCCCATTTCTAAAAAAGGTAGAAAAGGTGCCCCTGGGAACTACCAACCTGTCAGCCTCACCTCTGTGCCTGGGAAGATTGTGGAACAGATCCTCCTAGAAGCTATGCTAAAGCACATGGAGCACAGGGAGGTGATCTGAGACAGGCAGCATGGCTTCACCAGGGGCAAGGCCTGCCTGACCAATCTAGTAGCTTTCTCTGACAGGGTGACCACATCAGTAGACATAGGAAAACCAACAGATGTGATCTGTCTGGACTTCTGTAAAGCCTTTAACACAGTCCCCCACAACATCCTTCTCTCCAAATTGGAGATAGGTGGACTGTTTGGTGGATACAGTCCACCAAAGAAAATAAGAAATTGGTTGGATGATCACATTCAGAGAGTAGTGGTCAATGGCTCAATGTCCAGATGGAAATCCGTGACAAGTGGTGTCTCTCAGGGGTTCGACTGGGATCAGTGCCATTTAATATTTTCATCAGTGATATAGACAGTGAGATTGAGTGCACCCTTAGCAAGTTTGCAGATGAGACCAAGCTGAGTGGTGTAGTTGTCAAACCAGAAGGATGCGATATCATCCAGAGAGACCTGGACAAGCTGGAGAAGTGGTCCTGTGTGAACCTTGCGAGGTTCAACAAGGCCAAATGGGTGGTCCTGCACCTGGGTCAGGGCAATACACGGTTTCAATACAGGCCTGGGGACAACGTGATTGAGAGCAGCCTTGTGGAGAAGGGCTTGGGGGTGCTGGTTAATGAGAAGCTTGACATGAGCTGGCAATGTGCACTCACAGCCCAGAAAGCCAATGGTATCCTGGGCTGCATCAAAAGAAGTGTGGCCAGCAGGTCGAGGGAGGTGATTGTCCCCCTCCAGTCTGCTCTCATGAGAGATGCCGCCTGGACTGTTTTGTCCAGTCTGGAGTCCTCAACGTAAGAAGGAGATGGAAATGTTGGAATCGGTCCAGAGAAGGCCTATGAAGACGATCCAAGGGCTACAGCACCTCTGCTATGAGGGCAGGCTGAGAGTGTTGGGGTTGGTTAGCCTGGAGAAGAGAAGGCTCTGGGGAGACCTTGTAGTGGCCTTGCAGTATCTGAAGGAGCTTCCAAGAAAGCTCGAGAGGAGCTTTTTACAAGGGCATGTAGTGATAGGACAAGTGGGAATGGCTTTAAATTGGAAGGGGGAACATTTAGATTAGACATGAGGAAGAAATTCTTCACGGTAAGGGTGGTGAGGCACTGGCACAGGTTGCCCACAGAAGTTGTGCCTGCCGCCTCCACAGAAGTGTTCAAGGCCAGGGTGACTGGGGCCTTGAGCAGCCTGATCCAGTGGGATGTGTCCCTGCCCATGGCAAGGGATTCGAACTGGATGATCTTTAAGATCCCTTTCAACCCAAATGATTCGATAAGTGTGGATGTCCCAGCAAACTGGTCAGTCCTGGATTAGCCTCAGTTTCTTAATGACATCTGTATGCCACTGTGCTTCCTAAAGTAGGTTGATGTGGGTATTGTTCCCCAGCCCATAAAGCAGATTGAAAGTAAGAGACTTTATCTTTTCTGTATTGTTCTCTTTTGAAGCTAGATTGCCGAGTCATGCAATATGTGGGGAGGAAAACTCTGTGAAGATTAATAAAGTTAGGGTGCCAGACTGTTGACAGTGCTTGGGATCTATATCCTGAAAGACCACTTAGTGCTCTCTACTCCAAAAGTGAAAACTGCAGCATTTAGGTTGGTAGCCTGTTTGGGAGTACCACTAGCTTCAGGCCCTATCCTTACCTGCTCTGAGTGTGCTTAGAGATGATAAGACACAGATTTTTTGAAATTCTCCTTACCCATTCAGGTTTACTATCTAGTGACTAAAGAACCTGATTTGTTCTGGTCATGCCTTTGACACCTGTGGCTTTGCTATTGGTCCCCTTATGAACATCATGCCTTGCTGAGCTGGGGTTCCAAAGCCACCCTCTACAAGAGCTATTTTACTCAAGATAAAGATGAGAGCCATCTTGTTCTATTTCAGCAACCACTTCTTCTCTGTACATCAAAGCCCTTGTTATGAGTAATGGGAGGCAGACACCTTTCCAGTCTGCTGATAAAAACTTCAGCCATCATGTAGCAAGTGGCACTTTTTTTGTTTATTTTCCTCATTTCTCCCAGAAGCACTTTGCAACCATTGAGGCTGTCAGTTCAGTTATTCTTACTGAACTTAAATTCACATCTAGAGTTTCCTCCTGCTACCGATAAAAGACTGAGCAGAAGCTCTGCACTTCTACCAAAATAAAGGTAAGGGAGCCCTTCTTCTGGGGATTATGTCTGACCTGTTTATTTTGACTGCAGAAAACTGAACATCTCTATTCTGACCTTCTAGGTGGATAGGTAAGGTGTTCAAAACATACTCCTGGGAGCAAGAGCTTTGTGGCCAGCAGGAGGGTTTTAATACATTTCTAGATATGTTTGTAGAGACGTGTGCATTCTGCAGATCCTGTTAGAATTCAGTGTGCCAGGCACCCTCAGACAAATGGGGTCTACGTGGGTGTGTGAAAAGTTCTTGTGTCCTCTTGTGTCCTTTGGCAGTTACCATTATATCACCATGTCTCTTTACTGCTTTTGATCCTTGAGCATACTATAGCTTCATGGGTTTGAGTCTAGGTGGGCTAGGTAATTTACAGCAAAATAACTTCTGCTTTGACTTAACACTCTAAGAAGTAAGGTTGTAAAGGCAAGGTGAATACAGCCATTGAGGATAGTGCCTATGCATTGTTGTATGGCCTCAATATGATCTATTAGAATATTCCTTTGGATCAATTCGTCGCATGGAGATCCTCCTGGCTTTGCTGTAGGCTTTCTCTCTGGGCAGAGCATGCTTGACTGCATTAAGGCATAAAGCAACCTGAAGCTGTGTTGCACCTTAAGCTAGTTGTCATATTGAGCCATTACAGCTATAACTCCACTTGGTTAATCTTTGGTAGTGCCTTTGCTCAGTGGCAGGTTCAAGTCTGCCTTATGATGTTGGAAGTTTTACCTGCGTGTTTGTGGGTAAGTAATTTCACCTTCTTCTTCTGTGTAAGTCATTAACGAAAAACATGGCCCTGTCCTTGTAAATACTTAATTGAGTAGCGAGAGAGTTCTTTAACAAAACTCCTTCTCCTTGTCAAATGCCTTGGAGTACTGTCAGGCAAATCTAATGAACCCTTCTGGTTTAGGATGCCATTGATAGGCAGTTGACAATGCTACCATGACTTTCTACATTAGTAAGAAACTGAGAGTGACTCGTCTGATTGTGTGAGGGGAGAATATAGTTTAGTGTGTATGCATTTAGTGCCTTCAAGTGATATGACCTGTAATTGATACCTGTTGCTGTTTCAAAACATAGTAGTAAGTGGCAAAACTACTTGTGGCTTAAGCAGAAGTTGGGTTACTTAATAAATTAACTGTCTTAAAACTCTGACCAGCATTGGGTTGTTAGCGTCTAGGCCAGATTAGCTTCAATTTGACGAAACGACAAAAGTTCCAAATCTGAAGGCATGTTTTAGCAGAAATTTCTCTGTACATGTGAAGTCAGAAGATATGTGATAGAGTGCTTTCTAGAGGATAATCCAATGACTTTGTGCACTGTGACTGTCTCTTAAAAAAATAATCTTAAAAGCTCTCAGAGTGGGAAGAAATTTTAAAAAAGTAAAAAGGCTAGCAGTTATTTATAGATGTGTGCTACATGAAAAGGAATTATTGACTTAAGGACATTAATCATTTGTTTTCAAAAGAGTCTGCATGTACGTTCTAACAGTACATAAACTTGTGCCTTACCTTGTAATATTTATGGGTTTTTTTCTGTGTAACGTTCACGGAGGATGTGGTCTGTCCATTCTCGCTTACTGTTTGGCATACAGGAGAGAACATACCACCATTTTCTTTCGTATTAGTTGCCTTCTTGAATTGCTCTGCTGATTGATGAGTCTTGCACTTTGTCTAGTTTTGGTTTTTTTTCCCTTTCCGCAGATTGCTGTGCTTTTACCAAAGGCCTAATTTGAGGCAGATGCCATCCCTGAAGGCTTTGTTCCATCTTCTGATCCTCATTGAATACATTTAAGATCTTGGAAGTGACTACATGCCCTAGTCTTTCTTAGGACATAGAAGCTAACATTCCTGAATTTTGCTAGGTCAAACATGCTGTGAAAGTAGTCTTCTAGCCAAGAACTGGTTGTCATGCTGAGGATTGTTCAGTCAAGCCAAATTGTTTTGATCTTACTACCTTTGGAAGATTCCTGGCATACTTTATTCAGCCGGTTAAAAAGCTGAATAAAGTGTCCACTTTCATCCTCCTTTTCTTCAGACCTTGCTATTTTTTCTGAGATACTGAGCCTGGCTGTTTGGGGCATCTTATTCAGCAGACCTCTCAGCACCAGGATCATGTGTTATGTCACTGCTTTTTAACCCATAACCCACTCTTGATGCCACATTCTCTTCAGTTACTTCGGCTGTTCACTTTCGTTATCTACTGTGAATGGCAGTCACAAGAGCCACCAGGGAAGCGCAAGCATCTACGAAAAAATCTTCCCATCAAAGATAAAATGGAAATTCTTTAAAGAAAACCTAGTATGCATTCCCCTGGAACCTCCTCTGCAGCTACTGAAGGGATGATGTTTTGTCTTACGTGTTGACAATCTTGGGCTATTTTGCATGGTTTCTGTCTGGGATTGACATTGCAAAGAGGCAGTATTTGGCTCATAACAATCTCTAGTTCATTTTTTCAAATAGGGCTAGTAAAGATGGCAGGGAGAAGAACAAACCTCTCCTCTTCTGCCTGTGTTGTGCCTCCAACTTTCCCATTAACTGGAATGCTATTGCTGTGTCATTTTGGGAAGCTTATTATACCTTACACTTGCATCTGGGTATGTACGCTCAGAGTATTCAAATAAGTTTGCCTCCCTTCTACTTCTGGATTAAATGTTTCCGTTGTTTTACAGGGATCCTTTTGACATTGTTACAGGAGAGCAACGTTATCTAATCCAGAAGATGTATATTCCCGTTGCTCTTCATCATACAAAGCCTGGTTCATAGAAATAATGACACAGTGGCTACTTTCTTATAATCAAGCAGAAAGCTTTGGCTTGGTGCTAGATCTTGGACTTCTGCAGGATGAGCTTATGCCTATACAGTTTCAAGTTCTGAATTGTAAATGTTTTCCCTACCTTTCCCAGAAATTCAAAGAATGGTTCAAATTTCTCAAATAGTAGGATGCTTACTTTGTCTCCAGTCTGTCAGTGTCCTGGATGTTATTGTTTCCTCTGTCCATGTCTCAGCAAACGTTTGCCCAGGTTACCATGATGCATCTTCACTGCAGAAGAATCCAATTCCTTTATCTCAGTGCCTGGTTTGTGAAAGGAGTTGATACAGAAAAACTTTGTAAAGCTTTCAGTCTTATGTCTTAGTTTGTGAACATGAGAAAATAGTACATTCATTCCCACTCAATCCTTAGAATTTATCATAGTAACCAGTTCTGTGTGTTCCACTTGGCTATCACGTGATGGCACAACAGCCTGCCACTGCAGAACAACTTCTCTTGGAGGTCTCTGGCAATGTGTACACTCATGATGAGTCATTTTTTTCCCAATTTATATGTTGTGCTCTGGAAGGTTGTGTTGACCAACTTTAGTGTCTAGGTTCTTGTTCATCCTTATCTAGGAAGTTGGCTTACTTTATGCCTGTTATTCTTCCCAGAAGAGCAGGAAGAGATTCCTTGCACTGAACATCCCCATGTGCTATTTTCTTCAAAGACTAGGTTTCTCTGGAAACTCTGCAAAGAATTTCCACCATGGTGGTGGTGGTATTTTACTCTAGCTTTTTTGTATTTTTCCTAAGGCTTCATGCAGAAGTTACGACTAAAGACTGTAGTGCAAGGAGAGCTCTCTTGTTTTTATTCTCATTGACCCAGGCCTTTTAGGAAGAATTCACTGCAGCAAGGAGATCTTGGAACTGCTGGCACACAATAGCAATCCAAATGGATTTCAGTTGCATACACATCTGCCATGAAATTGTGGAAGCAGAACAAGAGAGCACTTTCTAACACTCATCGGGCACCTTTGGTAGTAGCCTTTGGCTGTGCAGGCCTCTGACATTCCTCTCGCATTCATGTTGTGATGGTCTTGAAACATCCAAACCTGAATCCAGTCTTTGGTCAGCATCAGTGTGGTTATTGGTTTGCACAGCAGGATTCTCATCCTCTGCCAGAAGTCTCATGGCAGAGCTAACTGCTGAGAGTCACCACCTATAAGAATGTACATGTGGACTTCTTTAAAGAAAGAAAGCTTTCTTACTAATAATCAATGTTTTATATGATGTGTAGTCCACATGTACATTCCTGTCCCATCTGCTTTTCCCTTCTCTTTAATTCTCTTTCAGATGCATACTGTTGAGAGAGACTGAAATGGTGGTACTCTCTTGTATGTCACACATGGAGCAGGAAAAGGCGGAGAAGCAAGAGTACAGGCTGTACAGATACTGTAAAAGGAAAGCCTTGCAGTATCACATAGCAGGGCAGAACTATGCCTGCTGTTAGAATGTGCATGTAGACTACCTGTATCATACATTGGTTGCTGGTAAGTATTTTTTTTTACTTAATCAGAGTGATAGGATTGCCTTAGGGCTTCACAGATGGAGCATGAAGTGGGAACTATAGGCTAATCTGTTGCTTTTTCCATGTTTCTGAATGAGTTGAGGACTGTAGCATTTGTGTATGGCTACAAATTGTTGTGCTACTCTCCAGTTATTGTTAATAACTCTGCATCATTACTTAAGTGTCACATACAGGGTTCTGAGATTAACTCAAGTGATTCCCTATGGTAATAAACTATTTATTCTGTTTCAATTTGCCATTAAGTTTTAAACAGCCCTTATTGTCCTCCTAAACTGCAGAATGCATTTTTTGCACAACTGATAATTCACACTGTATAATTTAATTCCAGCCTTCTAGTGCATAAGTATAATTTTCAGGAACTGAAACTGCTCTTATAATTTGGACTCAGACCTGTACCAGAATTTGAGTGGTGTCTTCTTATTAGGCCACCAAAGTTGATCATTGTGCAGTTTGAAAAACTATTTGTGATACCTCTGAGGTCTCATGATTGTTTAATATAGTATGCATGACCGCAGAATGCTCTGATGATCTGAGTTTGAAGTGGAAGTAGTGAAGAAAGAAAGAACATTAATTTATGGCATAGCCGGTGTTATTTTTCAAAGGCTCTGTTTATTTTTTATTGAGCCAGATTGCCATTTTGATCCCTTTGTAATCTTGAGTCAAGTGCTAAGTGAAACTTCCTTGCTCCATTGTGCCTTCTTCCTCCATGTTATTTTTCCTTTCCCTTTGGAACTAGGATAGGTCAAATCCAGACTGCTTAAGCCAGGAGTCTACTTAGCTAGAGAAACCTCTGAGAAAACAGTGGCTTCAGAAGTAAAACAACCAGTGGCTAGAGCACAGCTCAGTGCAATATTTGGTTTACAAGTGTGTATACCCTTGATTAAAAATAAGAAAACTTCATTAGAGGAAGACTTCTGAGATTTCAAAAGAAAATTGTTACGGATAATAGCAGTAAGACCTTTATGAAGTGCAATCCTTTTAATGAGTTGAAGGGCAGACTTAAGGAAGTCTTCTGCTGCCTTAGGGTAATGGTTGCTAGGAAACTTCATAGCCTGGTACAGCCCTTGGACTATTACCCATTACTGCTCTTACATGTGAGAGGTGATGAAGCTGCAATGCGTAGTCCAAGGGCAATTGGAAGAGTCTTCAGGGTCTTGGGACTGCTGCCAAGGGATTCTGGAACACAGATTATTTCTGCTTTCTCCTTCCAGTTGTGGGCAGTGACATTAGAAGAAACAGACACACCAGCAGCCTTTTAACACTTGCCTCTGTGGCTGGTGTAATCACCATAGTAAGGGACAGGCAAGAAAGGAGAGGTGGTGGGCTAGCTGTGTATGTTAGGATGTGTTTGGATTGTCTAGAGCTTAATGATCATGACAGTAGGGTTGAGTGTTTATGGGTGAGAATCAGAAGGAAGGCCAACAAGACAGGTATCATGGTGGAAGTCTGTTACAGACCAGCTGACCAGGATGAAGAGGCAGACAAAATATTCTATAATCAGCTGGCCGAAACCACACGATTGCTAGTCCTTGTCCTCATGGGAGACTTCGATCTGCCAGGTATCTGCTGGAAATATAATACAATGGAGAGGAAACAGTCTAGAAGGTTCCTGGAGTGTATGGAGGATAACTTCCTGACACAGGGGGTGAGTGAGCCAACAACCAGTGATTGTTGGAGGCTGACTTGGGCATAATGATAATGAAGTCATAGGGAGTTTGATTTCTGAAGAAATAGAAGAAGGGGTAAGCAGAACTGCCACCTTGGACTGTTGGAGGGTGGACTTTGGCTTGTTTAGGAGACTGATGGAGTCCCCTGGGAGGCAGTCCTGAAGGGCAGGGGAGTCCAGAAAGGCTGGACATTCTTCAAGGAGGAAGTCATAATGATGCAGGAGCAGGCTGTCCCCATGTGCCAAAACACCAGCTGGTGGGGAAGACGACTGGCCTGGCTGAACAGAGAGCTCTATCTGGAAGTCAGGCAAAAAAGGAGAGTTTATGGCCTTTGGAAGAAGGCAGCTCAGGGGGACCACAAAGGTGATGTGACATCGTGCAAGGAGAAAGTTAGGAGGGCCTAAGCCAAGCTAGAACTTAATCTGGCTACTGCATAGAAGGGCAATAAAAAAATGTTTCTATAAATATATTACCAAAAGAAGGAGGGCTAAGGAGGATCTCCAGCCTTTCTGCAGGAGGAGACATATTGACAAAGGAAGAGGAAAAGGCTGATGTATTTAATCCCTTCTTCCCCTCAGTCAGTAAGACCAGTTGTTTTCTGGCTTAGATAGGTGTACTCTTCACTGAGTAAAAAAATGGCTGAGTCCAAAGAGTTGTGGTGAACAGAACTAAATCCAGTTGGCAAGTGGTCAGAAGTGGTGTACCCAGTGGTACCTGGGTACCCAGAAGTGGCTCAGTGTTGGGGCTGATTCTGCTTGATCAATGATCTGGATGAGGGGATTGAGTATTCCCTCAGTGAGTTTGCATACAACACCAAATTGAGTGGAAGCGTCGATCTGCTTGTGGGCAGGAAGGGTCTGCAGAGGGATCTGGACAGGCTGGATCCATGGGCTGAGGTCAACTGTATGGAGTTCAACAAGGCCCAGTGTCAAGTCCTGCATTTGTACCACTACAACCCTATGCAGCACTTGGGGAACAGTGGCTGGAAAGCTGCCCAGCAGAAAAGGACGTGAGGGTGTTGGTTGACAGCAGCTGAACATGAGGCAGCAGTGTGCCCAGGTGGACAAGAAGGCCAACAACATCCTAGCTTGTATCGGAAATGGTGTGGCTAGCAGGAGCAGTGGAGGAGTCATCCCTGTACTTGGCACTGGTGAAGACACTCCTCAGACCCTGTGCTCAGTTTTGGGTCCCTCACAACAAGAAGGATGTTGGGGTGCTGGAGCATGTACAGAGAAGGGCAGCGAGGCTGCTGAAGGGTCTGGAGCACAGGGGTTATTAAGAGCTGCTGAAGGACCTGGGGTAGTTTAGTCTGGAAGAGACTGAGGGGAAACCTCATTGCTTTCTACAGCTTCCTGAAAGGAGGTTGTAGTGAGGTGGGTGTTGGTGTTTTCTCCCAAGTAACAAGTGATAGGACAAGAGGAAATGGCCTCAAGTTGTGGCAGGGGAGATTTAGACTGGGTATTAGAAAATATTACTTCACCAAAGGGGTTTTCAAGCACTGGAACAGGCTGCCCAGAGAAGTGGTGGAGCAGCCATCCCTGGAGGGATTTAAAAGGTGTTTGGATGTGGTGCTTAGGGACACAGTGTAGTGCTGGAGTTGGTAGTGTTGGGTTTACGAATGGACTTGATGATCTTTTCCAACATAAAGGATTCTGTGGTTTTGTGATTCTGTCATCAAACTGAAGATAGAGATAATACGTAGTCACAGGAGTAAGTTCAGTAAGGGGCAACTCTGAGATGAATTGTCTGTTGTCTCCAAATAATAGTTGGCTGACTGGCCTGCTTTGAAAGAAGATGGGACATAATGCAATAAAAATCATTATTTTTATCTCTACTGACAGTGAAACAATAAAATAGCCTAGTTTTCTCTCCATTTCTAATGTGTTTCTCATATAACTTAAGGGATGATACTTTGAATACCAAAGTATGTAATGAATAAAAGAGTGGTATGTCTGCATATATTCTTTTTTTCATCTTTATTCTCATATATGCTTGCACTTGATTAATTAATTGCTATGATTTTGGATTCAGTTGCAGCTGATGTGTAGGCTGTGAAGCACTGTAAGGAAAAAAAATGCATTTGCAAACTTGCATCTTTAATCTTGGAGAACACATTACACAGGCCTGGAAAAATAGCTAGAGCTCTCCTGTGTACTGTGGTTTTGCTATGGCTGATAGATAATTAATATTAAAAAGTTTCTGGCTGTCAGTGGGGATGCAACTTCTGTGTCAGCTGCTGAAACATACCAGTGCTGTGATTTTGTTCTCCTCTCGCTTTAGCAAATGTGTGTGTTGTGAAGGTGGATGGGACTCCTTACCTGTGTAAAGTCGATGAGGTTGGAGAAATATGTGTGAATTCAAGTGCAACTGGGATGGCATATTTTGGCCTCCTTGGAATCACCAAGAATGTGTTCGAGGTTAGTATTTCTCTTTATATTATGGAGTTGTTATGTTTCTAGTATTTCTTCCTGCAAATAAACTTATTTGTTCCTTAAACTTCTATTTCTATTTTGTTAGAAAAGGCCTCGGCCAGATGCACTTTGCTTCATTCTCTATCAGATCTCAAAATTCTGTCTCTTAAGAAAAAATACTAAGTACAATCAGTTAATCAGATGCCTGTGTATTCAGCAACCCAGTGTGGTCTGTGTTAGCATTTAAATTTATCTTTGCTCTGTATTAACACAGCTGTCTTACTTAAAGTTAGCTAAAGACATTTCAAGTTTATTGGTGCACAGCTTGGGACATAAAGTTAAAAGTTTGTCTAATATTTGTAAACGTTTTCATACAATCAAAATGCATTTGTTAAGATACAATAAACTGGAAGATCTTCCTTTGTGTATTTTAAGTTTTCAAAATGAACTTTAGTTTTACTTGCTGTAATGCTTAGAACACTGAATGAATGTATGAAATGATGTTCCTAGGTATATGGAAGACAAGACGGTAATGTTGATAGTGTAATAGTTACAAGTCTTGCAGTTTGTCAAAGAAATGCAAAAGTGATCTTTCTGTGCAGAATTTTTGCTCACAGTGGTACCTCAATTCTATGTTTTCCCATTTCTGGAAAGAAAGAAATGAAAATCACACACTGTAATGTTACAGTGGGCAGAAGTTTGAAGACTTGGCTAAAGTGTGAAGTTCTACCAGAGAGATGAAAGAAATTCTGACCATAGTCTCTTCTCTTTGAAAAAAGCTCTTTATGTCAGCTTACTGACCCTCAATGCTTTAAGCAGCTTAGCTTTCAGCTTTGTCCTTGGCTAGGGAGAGAGCCAGTGAGAAATGTAATATGATGAAAGATTTGAGAGGTGGAGGGAAGACCGGAAAAGCAAATGAGCAGATGAGAGGAACTTGCTGGTGAGCTTAATGCTTTTGCTGTGGGTTGCCATTGTAGGCAGTCCCATAACTGCAGTAGACAACTTTCTCGAAGTTGTGATAACATAGCGTTTGTCACAATTTAAGTTATATGTTCCGGCCACGTATCTCATCAGAGATGTTAATAGTAGCAACAGAAAGCCTTTCTGATTAAGTACGATATGAGTGTGTACTGTAAAACCTGATTTAAAAAGCAATGTGGGCTCTTGTTATGAGGCTTTAGTAGCTGAGAAAAGATGAGAAAGAAGGATACCACAAAGTTAAGAATTGATCTTCATTATTCAGAAAACTGTTGTTCATATTTGACACAATAGTAACTTGTCATCAGGTGATTTTTCAGCTGAGCGTAGAGCTGCAATGAAACAGAGAAAGCATTTTAATTTCACTTTTCTTACCAATCCTGTGAGTGTCTGAACATTTCAATGTTCTTTCAGGCCATTCCAGTGACGGCAACAGGCGTCCCCATTTCAGACCAACCCTTTACAAGAACAGGATTGCTTGGCTTTGTGGGTCCTGTAAGTGTGAATAAGCTGTCTGGGGCCTTGCTTTGTCCTGACTCCTAACTCTAAGTGATGCCCCCAATAAAGCAGAATTCTGTGTCAGGGCAGTGACCTTGCACAGATCTTGACAATATTGTTGTATCACTGTCAGTCTGGAGGTTTTTCCCTTGTATTTCTAATCCTGTCTTCTTTTCAGGACTATTTGGTGTTTGTGGTAGGAAAATTGGATGGCCTAATGACAGTTAGTGGCCGTAGACACAATGCGGATGATGTGGTAGCCACCGCGTTGGCAGTGGAGCCCATGAAGTTTGTCTATCGGGGAAGGTAAGTATATTACAAACTTCACCACTACTGACTGGACTTTATTGCTCCTTTTTTTACCTGCAAATTATCAACCACTAAGGTAGTATACACAGGAGCTCTGCATGTGACTTTTCAGATATATGTTTTGTAGGAAAGTTGGTATTGGCTAGTGATACACCAAATAAGAACTTGGCTGTCCTTGCTAACTTGGAAGACAAATACTGACACCTTGCTTCATGCATAATAGATTTAAAATAGCTTTCACATATTACAAATAGATCTTTAAGTGTCTGTTTAAAACTTCTTTCAAAGCTTCTCTTAAGGCAGTCAAATGAAGCTTGTATGCCAAATGTAAAACACAGCTCCGCTTTGTCCACGTGCACCTTTCAAGCAGAGTGACCTAGGGCAGAACTTTGCAGCATGTTCTAGAGAACAAACTAAGAGTGTTGAGGCTGCTGAAGGACCTTCATATATAGTATATGAAGCATTACCAACATTATTGCTCTTCAGTGGTCAATGGCTCATGTCCAGATGGAGATCAGTGATGAATGGTGTCCCTCAGGGGTCCCATACTGGGACCGGTACCAATTAATATCTTCATCAATGACATTGACAATGGTATCGAATGCTCCCTCAGCAAGTTTGCAGGTGACAGCAAGCTGAGTGGCTTGGTTGAGACACCTGAGGGTTGGGATGCCATCCAGAGGGACCTGGACAAGCTTGAGAAGCGGGGTCATGTGAACCTCACGAGGCCCAACGAGGCCAAGTACAAGGTCCTGCACCTGGGTCAGGGCAAGCCCCGGTATAAATACAGGGTGAGGGATGAAGGGATGGAGAGCAGCCCTGTGAAGGGGGACTTGGGGGTACTGGTGGATGAAAAGCTGGGCATGAGTCAGCAACATGTAATTGCAGCGTAGAAAGCCAAACGTATCCTGGGCTGCATCAAAAGAAGCATGGCAACAGGTCAAGGGACGTGAATCTCTCCCTCTACTCCACTGTGGTGAGATCCCACCTGGAATACTGTTCCAGTCCTGGGGTCCCCAGCACAAGACAGACACAGACCTGTTGAAGGGGGTCCAGAGGAGACCACGAAAATGGTGGACTCCAGGGGACTGGAGCACCTCATGACATGAGGAAAGGCTGAGAGAGTTGGGGTAGTTCAGCCTGGAGCAGAGAAGGCTCTGGGCAAGACCTTGTTGCTGCCTTTCAGTACTGAAAGGGCAGCAGTGGAATAATGATGGGAACGAACTTTTTAGGAGAAGCTTTTGTGATAGGACAAGAGATAATGGTTTTAGTCTAAAAGAGAGGAGATTCATAAAGAAAAAAAAAAGAAAGAAATTTGTTATGAGAGTGGTGAAACACCTGTAACAGGTCGTGCAGAGTGGCAGTAGATGCCCCAATCCCTGGAAACATTCAAGGTCAGGTTGGACGGGGCTCTGAGCAACCTGATCGAGTTGAAGATGTCCCTGCTTATTGTCTAGGGGTTGGACTGGACAGGCTTTAAAGTCCCTTCCAACCCAAAGCATTCTGTGATTCTACAAAAGCAGAGCTTTCCTTATTTTTGCATCACTTCTGCAATTCATATCATAAAAATAATGGCATATACCTGGTTGAGGCATTATTAATACTTTATCCTAGAAGATGCCTAAAATTAATTTAATTCACGAAAGGGAATAAATATTTTTTAGTGCAAGCATTGATAGACATATTGGTCAGTAATTTGGTATAGTTGTTATCTTTCAAGGAGGGACATTGTATGTAGATGCAAGAAGTGTAGCGTATATGATGGAGTTATATAGGCATGGTTTGTACAGTTACTGCACATGTGGAACCTGCCCATGTTAAATGAATGCTACATTGATGATTGAAAACTCACTTGACCCCCAACAGAAATAAATTATAATAGTAAATTTACATTTGTTCTGAATTTGTCTGTAATTTTGCGATGATCTGGCATGAATAATGCTTGTGTGTGTTGAAACAGTACCATTAAAGTTTGCAATCATTCCCATATTATAATAAACCATGCTATGTTCATCATATGTTGCATTCTATCATTCTTCTGTCCTTTGCGTTTTAGGATAGCAGTGTTTTCTGTGACCGTTTTGCATGATGATCGAATAGTACTTGTGGCAGAGCAGCGCCCTGATGCATCAGAGGAGGATAGTTTTCAGTGGATGAGCAGGGTTCTACAGGTAGTCAGTCTGTCCTTTCTCTCTTTCCAGGTGAATAAGGCTGATGTATGAAATGAGACTCTTAGAGTAAATTTTTTTCTGTGAGAAAAACCTAGCAGTATAACTACAGATAGCTGTAATAAGCTGACTTCTGAATGTATTTCAGGGTTGATAGTTAACAGAATTCTGTAAAAAATAAAGGTTTGTTTTGTAACTTCCTACCACCAGGATTCTTAAAAGTCCTAAATATGATAGTTTTTATTTGTTTTAATTCTACATATCTGCTGTTTTCATGTTGGCTATGAGACTTAAGTCTGAAGATTTTTAAGTGTATACTCAGTGCTAAGCATTAAAACAGACCCCAAAACCTTTTCATGTCACTAACACACCTATTCTAGATCTCCAAGAGCAAGCATTACTTTTTTTCCCCCTGATTGCTTTATTTTGTTTCCATGGGGGGCCAAGAGGGAGGGGAATTCTGGTAGATTTGTATTTGAGGATTTTGGAATTGATTGATCAGTCTAAGGAAGTAAAAAGTGAGAGTGCAATTGTGGAAGACGACTGTGGTGAAAGGACAACTGAAGGGGAGATGAGAGAACAACTTAAAGGAAGATGCCTCTTAAGAGAGCGGCAGTTGTGTAATAACAGTTTCTGTCTAATTTCAGCTTTGTAATCTTTTTGGAGGGAATACCTGGTAATAGAAAGGCCATTTTTCATGGGAGAAAATATTTTTATTTCTCTTTTTGGAAGTGTCATAGCTAAAATAGACACTTAAGTTTAGGCAGTAAGGTGTTTCCCTCTCTATTTTTGTGGTTTTATGTTCTACTGCGCTTTTGTGATTGTGCCATACATGCTAAATTTGCTGTGATATGATTTTGGCTTTTTAAAATCTCTGCACTTTTTGCCCACTTTTAAGAGACTTTCCTAATCCCTGATGTGCAGGTGGCATCCCCTTGATAGAGTGTACAACCAAAGTCGTGGGTCTGCTCCTGCTCCCATTGAAGTCATGGCACAACTTCTATGAGTTCAGTGAGTGCAGAATTGGACCCTTTATTTGCAAATTGCCGTGCAAGTAAAAATTTTAATATTATTAAATGACTTGAATTCAAATTCTCGCTTTAGCTACATCCCAATTGATGAGGTGGAATGTATTTTTTTTTCTTTCTATCAAGGCAATTGATAGCATTCACCAAATGGGCGTCTACTGTCTTGCTTTGGTGCCAGCCAACACTTTGCCGAAGGCTCCACTAGGAGGAATTCATATTTCAGAAACCAAGCAGCGCTTTCTAGAGGGTGCTCTGCACCCTTGTAATGTCCTAATGTGTCCACATACTTGTGTTACTAACCTGCCTAAACCTCGACAGAAACAACCAGGTGAGTAAACCAGAGTATGTTCCTTAGTTTTGTGTGTCTGTCTCTGAGGGGACGCATGGAGTGTGATCCAGAGGCAATGTGATGTCTCAGGGCCGTGCATGTCGGATGGCATTAAGCTGCCTAATTTGGAAGAGCTAGTGGTGATGTCAGAGCAACCTGGAGCTCAGTGAGGGCATTTATGGTCTGCACTGAATCCCAGGAAAATGTGAAGACGTACCATACGCTTCTGTAGCTACATTATAAATTATTTCTGTATTGACCGTCTTCAAAAGCTGGTCTTCAAACATGCTGTGACTCATGTAATAAAACTGAAGTACAGGGGGACCTTGATTTACTGAATCGGTAATAGACTGATTTTTAACGTACCGTACTGATAATGGACAAATTTTTGATGTAACATATTCTTTTCTCTTTTTGTCTGCAGTATAATTCTTTTTCTGTTTTCATTTTTTTAGATGTGTTACATATGCATTTGTAGTAATCTGAAGGCTGAATTATAGATTATTACGTGTTCCTTACATTATTTTTCCTCATTGTGCACTGTTTTTCAAAATGCAGATGTTGGTCCTGCTTCAATGATAGTAGGAAACCTTGTTGCTGGAAAGAGAATTGCACAGGCCTCAGGGAGAGATGTTGCCCAGTTGGAGGATAATGACCAGGCAAGAAAGGTAGCACTGGCATCCTGGTATTATTAAGTGTTTGAATTGGCTTATTCAGAATGAGAGAAAGACCAGTTATGGTATTCTGCTGAAACTAAGCATAGTGCATTTTCAGTGAATCTTGAGTGCCTCCTTTTTTTCTGTTTCAGTTCCTATACTTAGCAGATGTTCTTCAATGGCGAGCTCAGACAACTCCAGAACATCCTCTCTTCCTTTTGTTGAATTCCAAGGTGAGATGCACTTTAGGTCATACTTGGACATTGAGAT
The DNA here is from genome assembly GCF_017976375.1 of Cuculus canorus. Classification (NCBI taxonomy): domain Eukaryota; kingdom Metazoa; phylum Chordata; class Aves; order Cuculiformes; family Cuculidae; genus Cuculus; species Cuculus canorus. Next base: position 35,162,181 of record NC_071406.1, on the reverse strand, counting down.
CCGTAAAAGATTGTTTAGATTCTAAGAAAATTCCAGCTAGAAGTCTTTTGCTAAAATGCTTCAGATTATATGGGATGTCATGGTTTTGAAGCAGACAAAAATTGCTAGTTAGGAAGCAGCATAATCTTCCCACATCTGGAATTTCAGTACATTCTGCCTAGCTTAAAACATTATGGTAATTACATTTCCTGTGAGAACATAACTTTTGTCACATGAATAGAAGCCATGATTTGGTGTTCCTCCCTGAGCACAAACGTAAACTGGAAGTCTGAGATGGAGGATTTTTCAATTTGCCTCGGTAGAGAGAACCCTTGGGACAGCTTTGGAGTCGTATTTTCCTCGAGGACTGTACACCTTTCAGGAGACACTGATGCGTCTTGTCCTTGGCAAGGCTCTGCTGCTAAAAAGGATGTGACTTAGTTACTAAAGCATGAACAAGTATATGCTTCAGTTTTGCAGTATAGACTCTATGTACTTAGAGGTATACTTATTTTATTTAAGGGCTGTCTGAACCCTTATGGCATGTGACATAGTAACAGTCATGTTTCTCAGTAAATATATGATTTTTGCTGTAATGTGACTGTCAGTAGTTTTGGACCATTCCAGGTGCCCTGTGCGCCCAGTACTTCATAAAGGGTTGTGAGGAAACGTGAACTTTGATATGCTCCTCAGGATTTCAGCCTCCCTGGGCTTGAGAAGTACGCCTGCTGGGCGTATTTCAGAAAACTCAGCTATCTTCAATTCTTCTACTGCTCTTTGGCACTTTATTTATTCCCCCTCCTTTCTTCCTAGAAGGCAAAGTTGGTCTCCTAGAGTCAATTTATGTTTGAGCCTATATTCAGTAGCTATCTTTCCAGTGAAAAGAACAGCCTGGTGACAAATGTGGTCTGCCCTGTGCTGTGCTGTACTGCAGGCATGTGAGAGAGGCAGTGTGCTTTTGGAAGGTCCAGCAGCAGTCCTTGTGAAGTGAAGGATTTACTTTTGGGTCTCTCGTTCAGACAGGCAAAATGGTTTAGGACATGGTTCAAAGTTCTGACTTTTCTCATGAGTTTCTGAGTTTTTTCTTCTGCTTTAGCAGAAGAAACTGCTTCAATATGGTTATGTTAAAAGCCACAGAACTGACTTATTCTTCTCTCAGAGTAAAGAGAGCCTTTTAAGGGAAGTTTTCTAGTATGAAGAAGCCCCTTTCTGGGTCCTCCCTCCTCCATCATGGTGCATCATCTGTCCAGGCACCAGAGCAATTAGGATCTGCAAACACTGTGACCTACAGCAATTCCAGGACAGAGCAGGATTTCCTTCCACTTCACTCACCTTGCAGGTCTCCAGCTGGGAAGTAACTAACCACTCACACAAGCCAGCACAAAGCAGTCAGAGATTTTGGCAGCCGGAAGGGATCTACCTCTTACCAGTCCACACCAGTTTCCCCCATCTCCCCCAAGGTCCACAAGATTTTAAACCCCTTCAAGTGATGGATTTCCACGTAGCCTCATGTACCAGGGAATGAGGAAGACTAGACAGAGCTTCCAGTCCAAACAAAGCCCTCTCTCCATCAGCCTGTCCCACTGGCTCCCCCAAAACGGGAAGCAGGAAGGCTTCAGCAGTCTGGCTGCTGTTGGATCTGCTTCAAAAGCTTTTTGGCTAAGCTGCTGTTTATACCTTCCAGCTTGGAGGTTTGGTCTAAGCCATTTCCATAAGTTAGTGGATTCTGAGGAAACTGCCTTGCAAAAGATAATGGCTGCTAGAGACAGCAATCTCCAGGTGATCATGGCTGCATCATTACCCTTCAGCAATTCGTGGCCACCTCTGCTGTCTCCCTAATGCTATCACTTTGACCTAATGGCACTGCTCCCAGCTTATATCCAGTCTTGACATGAGTTGGCTAAGCCAAAATCTAAACAGGAGTTGAGTGAGCAGTCACAAATTCCCATGACTTTGTGACTGCCTAAGCAATCCAAAGATACAGCTGTTTCCGTGTGAGGACTTTACAGATGCATAGTGGTTGGAAAAACACTTTCCACAAGACAGGCAGTAGTGAAGCTGAAGTGACAATGCATACCAACCATGGCTCAGGATACCTCTCTGACTTGTTAAAAGAATATCTATACCAAAGACATCAGCAGAGTTCCCTTTGCTCTTTTAAGCATGCTGATTACAAAAACATCTAGAGATTTGGCTATGCATGGTAGGGTAAAGCTGCTGCAGTGCTTCACTTGCTGCTAAAACAGTTGTGTTACTAATACTACTACTGTGTTTTCTCCCTTTGACTGCAAAATTTCAAATATTTCTAAGGTATTCTTTTTGTGGTACCGAACACGTTTAGAAGCTGCTTCACTGATGTTAAAAATAGTATGTATAAAATTCTCTAGCTTTCTAAAAGTTCATGGCACCAGCAGCCTTATTTCTGAAACACTGAGGTAGTCGTAAAAATGTTTACTGTGCTGTTAAAATAAGGACAATGGCAAATATTGTATCTACAGCAAGTACTTTATTCAGTTTATTCAGTTTATTCGGTTTCAGACTGTCCTCCACGAAGTTTTCTCATGTTGCTTCTGTTTCACACAGGGCACTGTAGCTAGCACTGCATCGTGCATACAGTTGCACAAGAGAGCAGAGAGGGTGGCAGTTGCGCTGATGGAGAAAGGTCGACTGAATGTTGGTGACCATGTGGCCCTGGTTTATCCTCCAGGTAAGGCAGTACAGGCAGCAAAAATCAGTGTTAGGCATCACAAGAAAAGAAACTACTCTTTCCGAGACAGAGCGTCCACATAACGGTATGTGGCAGTGACTTAGTGTTTCGAGGAAGACCTCGTTTTTGTCATTTTGTTAAGTTGCTTCTCCAAGTGGCAAGCTATATTTACCGAATATTTCACCTGCCTGCTCCACGTCTGTGGAGTTATGCAAGAGTATTTGATTTAAATCACATGAAAGATTCTTCGATTTTAGACTCAGAGAATAGAATAAAACTGCATATGTGTTTGTTGAAAGCTAGATGGGAATGTCAGTGTATGAACACCCTTTATTTCCTGAATGGCTGTCTCTAAAAGTGCAATCTGGACCCCAGACTTGCATTACTAGCATGTATTTACAAGTGTACCTCAGGAAAACAGTACTTATAAAAGTAGGATGATATTAGGAAGAATTTCTTCACCATGGAAGTGGTGAGACACTGGCACAGGTTGCCCAGGGAAGTTGTGGCTGCCCCATCCTTGGAGGTGTTCAAGGCCAGGTTGGATGGGGCCTTGGGCAGCCAGGTCTAGTGGGATGTCTCTGCCCATGGCAGGGGGTTTGGAATTAGATAATCTTTAAAGTCGCTTCCAACCCTAACTATTCTATGATACTATGATTCTATATTTCGGAGTGATAATTGTGAAAAAAACAAATGTCTGCTTACTCAAAGAAACTGAATCACTATCTTCATAATCTACAATACCTTGTTTTGTTATTCCTGTTATTTTATACCACCTATCCATGAAAATATATCCCTACAGATTTAAAGTTCATAGGGTTTCAATAATTTTTGCTAATTCTCAAATACAAAATATTTAAACCTTGTAGAATTTGGCATGCCTAAGAACAGCCTGTTGGTATGAGGAGACCTTTGTGACAAATCCTTATGAGTCCCTAATAGTGTATATTTTAATTTTCACTAAAAGTGTGTGTGTTTTAATTTTGATGGGAGAGTTTGGCCTTTTGTTCTGATAAAAATGGCTTTGGCTTTAAGTTCACAAATATCCTTTGCAGGAGTAGACTTGATAGCAACTTTCTATGGCTGCCTATATGCTGGCTGTATACCTATCACTGTTCGTCCACCTCATCCACAGAATCTTGCCACCACTCTGCCCACTGTCAAAATGATTGTAGAGGTATGTATAAGACATTGCTCTTGTAATACTTTTGGTGGGTGTAGGATGGTTTATGCAGCCCGATAAAATGCTTTGCCGCAGTCAGTGTAGAATAAGCTAGGAAAAAAAAAAAATACGTATGCTGTGGCTGAGTCAATAAATGCTTTTTCAGAAACTCATTTAAGCTTTTCTTTCTGAACTTGTGATTTATTTTTCTTTGTTTCCGGTGTTTTTCTTCATCTCTTCACCTTACTGTTTATTTCATCTAGGTGTATGTGAAATTACTTGAGCATTCATTCACTAGTTTTATAAGTGTTTTTAATGCTGTGTCTTCTACAGGTCAGTAAGTCTGCATGTATACTGACCACACAAACAATAATGAAACTGCTGAAGTCCAAGGAAGCTGCAGCAGCTGTAGATATTAAAACATGGCCCACTATTTTGGATACAGGTACAGAATGTTTGTCCACTAACCAAAATGTAAATAGTTTGAAGACTGATTTATTTATTTTGTCATACTATAACTGCATAATTGAATGGATCTGTCTTGCATTGCAGTGAAATACCTGTCCAGAAACTACAGAAAGCATCTGGTGTTAATGCTGTTAATGCTGCATTTTTGTCTTGTGCTCTTTATTCAAAATAATAATACGGTGCTCTTCTCTTTTTATATATTTTAAATAGATGACATGCCTAAAAAGAAGCTGGCTAGTATTTTCAGACCTTCATCTCCAGATATGTTGGCATACTTGGACTTCAGTGTGTCTACTACTGGTATATTAGCAGGAGTAAAGGTAAAGTAACAAGAGAGAGATGATTACATGTTTTCTTATATATAGTCATTTTCTGCATTCATTCCTCCTGCTTCTAGGGAAGAAATAAAAAAAGTAAGTGGGCCATCTTAGTGTTCAGAAAGTTTATTTTTAGGTTTGCATGACGTCAGAATGCCTTGATGCTCGTGTTGGAAGCATTCAATCTTACTGTCTCTATGTGAGGAATTACCGAGGGGACTAAATAGAGAGTGTTTGTCACAAAGTTCATGAATGTTTTCTTTTGCAATTTGTGATAGAGATATCAGACTTCGTTTGGCATCATTTGATTTCATGAGAGATGTCGTTTACCAATAGCATGAAAAGTACCTGTGAAATTTTTGGCTCGTATCACTTTCCTGTTTTAAAGGTCCTTAAAAAACTCCAAACCACTACCTGTCATCACATCTTCTACAATCTACATCACATTTCTATCAGTTATTCCGTGTGGTACCCTTTTTTAAAAAATGTCCCTAAGAACACCTGTTTTCCTCTTTCAGATGTCACATGCAGCTACAAGTGCCTTATGTCGCTCTATAAAGCTGCAGTGTGAGCTGTATCCTTCTCGTCAGATTGCCATCTGCCTTGACCCTTACTGTGGCTTGGGATTTGCACTGTGGTGCTTGTGCAGGTATGTTGTTTGAGTCATAGACTTTCTCATACCTTCGTAGCCTTCTCTACAGTCCAAAGGAACAGTTGTGGATAAAACTGTCAGAAAAACACAAATTAAGTTTTTTATATGTATTCCATAAAGTACCATTTGTGGTAACAAAATTCATTGTTAGTTACATGAGTACCTTGGGCTTTGCAAGTGGTATTAATTAGATACCAAATCCAAGAAGAAAAGGACTTCACTTGCTATTTCACATTGATTAATTAAATCCTTTCTAAGTCTTTTGAGATTAAACCATATCTTTTTCCAAGACCCTTAAGGTGTTGACTGCAAGATTGGTATGCACTCAGAAACACTGCTAAAGGAAGGAATTTGTTTCTTAACATGAATGAAACCTAAATTGATTCAATCAAATAGCTACTGTAATGCAGCACATTTTGCAAAGCTGCAAAATTTTCCTTCGTTTTACTCTTTAGAACATTCTATATGTTTTAGCTAATCCGAAGATTTAATAGTGCTTTAGATATTTCATTATGAAAAATGCAGAAACTGAGCATATTCAGTTAGTTATTTTCTAAGGTTATTTTGTAAACAGATAAAATTAATTTTACTGGAGTTAACCTGTTTCTTTGCTCTCCAATTTCCATATCTGGAAAGGAAGTGTACAAAAGGAAAGCAAAAACTTTAACTTTGGTAACATCTTATGATTTATATTATTATTAAAATGAGGGTGGAGGGAGTAGAAACATCAGTAGTGAAAGAAATAAAAATATTTTTAAAGAAGGGAACTATATGTGCCACGCTTTCTATAAGAGTTAATGAAAGGATACTTTGTTTCATCTAAATTACATCTTCATTTTAGTGTGAAGGACTGTTTTATTAAAAATAGGTGTTTATTTCTATTTTAGAATGTTTAAAAAGAAAACAGAAATCCCTCACCATATTGCCCGCTACATAAGAAAGCACATCAGCTCCAGTTAGTAGAAATGGCAAGTGTGTCAGTCTACTTGTTGAAAGCAATTAGAGATGCTGTTGTGTTTTCAAGATGTATTGGTTTATCTAAGCCTGGTTTTAAAGAGGAGCGTGTCACTGATTTTGTTGATAGTAACCAATCTAATAAACATTTGGCAATTTAAGACTGTATGGTCATGGCATTTAGTGTCTTGAAATTAGTGTATAATATTAAAGAAAAGGCAGAACAGTTTTCTTGTGTTTGCTTCATTTTGATTTAATGTAACTTCTGGCTTTTTGACTCTGGCTTGAAGTTTTCATGTTTCTTTTTCTTCCTTTTGCTAGTGTATATTCAGGTCATCAGTCTATTCTAGTCCCTCCTCTGGAACTGGAGAGCAACGTGTCTCTGTGGTTGTCTGCTGTAAGTCAGTACAAAGTGCGTGTCACATTCTGCTCTTACTCCGTGATGGAGATGTGCACCAAAGGGCTTGGGACACAGACTGATACACTGCGGGTGAGTGGACTTAATTTTTCAAGAAACTGGCATACAGACACTCGTATCTTTCTAAAAATATTTTATTTTGCCTTCCAGAAGATAGGTCATAAGTGTTTCTTTGAAAACCTTGTCTTGCTTTTAGGGAAATGCTGAGATTGCTGGAAGTCTCAGCTCTCGTGTTTGTGGTGGGAAGAGAAAAAAAAAGTCTTATGTTTTCAGCTTTACTTATTTGTGCCACCTCTATGCTGCTGGGTATTTCTGAGATTTTGGGCAAAATATTTGGCAAGCCTATGAACTTCTTCTTGTCTGAGATAAAAAAAATAACCAACCAAAAAAAAACACAAACCCAAGGCCCTGCCAAACCCCTAAACCAACAAAACAAAAAAACCCCTAAAAAAGCAAAACAAAAAGCCCCCCCTAAACCTGGCAAGTCTCACCTGCTTTCAGATATCATGGCACCAGAAGTACTGAGATCTAAAATAGATGTAATCTTCCTACCAGCAGCAATTGCACACTAATACATCCATTTATTTTTGAGAGAAACCTCTTTAACTGAAACTTTGTCCTTGAAGAGGTGCCTCTGTCTGAATGGTAGGAGAGTTCCCATGGCTGTAGTAGCTAAGCTGCTCAGGGCTTCCACTGGGAATGTCTGGTAGCTTGTTGTGTTCCATAAAGTGACTACAATGTGCTCATTCTCAGTATAGACAAAAAACTCTGTATCTCTGTTCTCCTGGACCTCACTGAAGGGAAACCTGGTCCACAGCCAGTTGCTACAAGTTCAACTGCACGCTGATGAGAGCTAATAAAGTCTCAAATATTCTGCCTATGTTTGAATTGCTTAACTCTGAGAGCAAGCGGGTCTCTTGTGAACCCAGCCCTGTGACACAAGGACGTTTTGGGTCTTTTTCAGCTCAAAATGATGAATGACTGTGTTACAGCTACATGATGTGAGTAGTTTGCATCTTGTGCATCAAACACTGCCACAAAGCTGCTTGGCACAGTTTTAGCAGGTTGTCCTGGGTGGATGGAGCCAAACTGAGTGCAGTCCGTGTTTGTATTATTTAACCAGTTCATGACAGTTATTCTAGTGACACCTGTTCCACAAATTAAACTAGCTTATTTCTAGAATTGTTGACTTCAAACTTAAAATGTTTTCTTCACAACCATTCACTCAGATGAAAGGAGTTAACCTGTCCTGCGTGCGAACATGCATGGTGGTTGCAGAGGAGAGACCAAGGATTACATTAACACAGTCTTTCTCCAAGTTATTCAAAGACCTGGGCCTGTCTGCTCGTGCAGTGAGCACTACCTTTGGGTGCAGGGTCAACGTAGCAATTTGCTTACAGGTGAGATTAAACTGCTCATTTCTTGTACTTAAAGACAGAATCCCTGGGAACTTTGTAGGAAATAATGTTCGGCTGTGTATAATTTTTTTTTCTAATGAACTAGAGCTCCACTGTTTGCTTGCTTCATCAGCAAGTTAAATTAGCCTTAATGATGTATATTGTGATAATTTTGCTTTTCTGTACTCATTGACTGATTGATTTGCCTGTCTGATACAGAGGATCAGTCCTAAGAAACTTGTTTCCTTCCTACTCTGCAGGAGCAGTATTAAATGAAATACATAGCTTCCTGCTCATAAATTAAATAGTTCAAGCAGTGCTGTTTCAGCTTTTGTGTGATTCAGGTTTTGTCTGTTTGAAAAATCATTTATGTGTGGAATTAAATGGAAGACAGAGTTCCACAAATAATTTTCCTTGGAAAACTGACAAGGTTGGTAGGTTTCTTTACTTTTAAAGATCTCAAATGCAAATATGTTTTTCTTGACTCCTGTGAGAGTTGGACTTCTTTTTTTTCAATTAAAGGTATAAAATTCAAAGCTTTGAGAGGGAGAATATACCGATAAAGTGCACAGCCCTGCTTCACAGACTGGAGATAATGACATGCTGTGGTCCAGGCCTGCCTTTGATTGTATTTTTGAACTGTATTCAGTTGATGATAACCTTGTATGTAAAATTTACCCAGATTAATTCTAAATTTTCGTAATGAGAGGTTTCTTCTCTAGTTATGGAAGGGAAAAAGAAGCCTGTATTCCACAACTTACCTGAAAATTTGGTACTATGTATGGTCTAGAAAATAGTAAAGCACCCTGGGTTTTGGATGATACTTGAGTTAATAGAAATAGATGACACGTTTTTAGTATTGTAAATTTTATTTCCAATTTAATGATATGAATTACACAATTAAGAAAATATAATTCTATGAAGGTTGCTACTGTGCTTCTGCGAAACTATTTTTTCTTTTTTCTTTCTGGTGTCCACTAGATGAAGGAAAGCCTTTTTTCTGCTAAGAATATATTTTAATGTTCTAGATTTCCGACAAGAGAGATGGTTTGGGCCATGAGCTCCTTAAATATGTTGCCATTCGTAATTGTTTCTTTAGTTTCTGTAGTTTCTTTCACGCATGTTGAAGAAGAAAAGGTTTTTAACAACTCCTAGATTATAAAGAAATACAGTCAGAGCGATTTTATCAAAGGTAGAAAAATAGGAAGGATATAAATGAAATTAAAACAACTGTATAGAAAGATTTAAATTCATTTAATAAAACATTTCAGATGCCAAGTTTGACAGAATAGCTTTCTGAATTGCCTTTCTACATAAGAATTTGAAAAGCCAGATTTGGGTTTTTGCAGTTCAGACTATACAGTTCAGGGGAAAAAACAGCTTTTCTACGGAATGTTAAATGACAGGGGGAAAAGTACTCCCAAGAAAACTGTGGGGAAACTGTGTAGGACTGCTGGACAGTTAAGCTTCCCCTTCATTTTATACCTTTTTCATCTCTCCCATCTGTTCTTGAGCCTATTTTTTAGTGGTATATTTTAATCCTCCTTTCTTCCAAAGTGATAGCTGTATTTGACTTTTTAAAATCGTTGACTCTATATCAATGTATATGAATAGCCAATTTGAATGAATATTTGATACAAGTTAGCATGCAAATAAATACATTGTGTCTTCCAATCTTACTGGGCTGGGTTTACTGAGGTGTTTCTGAAGCTGCAGGCAGCTTTTAGACACAGATGGAGGAAGGATTTATGGTAAGGCAACAGACATTACATATTCTTGGTTATGAACTGAGCCTTGCATGTTTCCCAAAGAACCACTTAACAGTGCCCAGCTGTTAGCATGATCGGAAATGGAAATTTTCTTTTCACTCTAAAACAGTATGAGTGTTGTTTTCTGTCTTACTGTGTGTATCTTATGTTTCCAGTGCCTCTTTGTTTGCATTTTCTTTTTTCCCCTTTCTCTCTGTTTCAAACACTGTGATGGCCTCTGTTACTTCTGTTTGTGGTCCTACTGTCAGCCAAACAGGCTGGGCAAGCTGGCTGAACAGGTATAGTGATGCATGTGTGCTTGTGATGTCCTGAAGTCAGCCTGGTTCAGCAGTATTACTCGATAATGAGTGTATGCTATTTGAGAGAGTTTTCATTTGAAGCTGATCAAGTGAGATATTTTTTCCTGAAGAAATTCTGTTTTAGTCACAAAGAAAACTTGTAGCTGAACCATAAAACCTCTTTCTCAAACAAGCAGAAAGGGTTTATAGCAATGATTAAAATTACTGAATGATATTTTCGGTGTCACTGAGCCTCAGAAGTCCTACAAAAGTAGAAGGGAATGTCATTATAAAGACATATTGACTGTTCTCCAGCACTGTAGTCTTGAGTGGTCATGTTTGAATTATGTCTAAAATGAGAAATTCTGCTATGGGGAGGAAACTTCGCCTATGTTTTTTTAGGCTTACATATGCATTTCATAGTAGTATCTAGCTGTCCTGAGATTCAAATCTGCTGGGGAAAGAAAAGGTCACCTGTTCCCGTGATGCGATGTGGGAAACCTCTCACTAGAGTTGGTCAGAGAGTTTATCCTCTGACTGCAACAGAGCTCTGCCTAGGCTGTTGCTGGCAGGAGCTTTGAAAAGACATGAGTTGGTTACAGTTATGTTTTAATTAAATGTTGTGGGTTTTTTTCTTCAAAGTTAGCAAAACTGTTAGGAAGTAGAACAGCTGAGCGTTGGGAAAGGGATTAGTCCCTCATAGATTTGTGCTTATATGCTTTGCACTTGCTACGTAGCTTTTAGAAGAGGTGCTTACCAAAATCAAATTTTTAAAACTTACATTTTAAATTTAAAAATTTTAAAAACTGAAAAATTGAAAAAACTGAAAAAAAACGAAAAACTTTGCTTGTGGATTCATTTACTGATTCCATAAAACGTCAAAGCTTTATGGCAGTCACTTTAGAAAGGGGCTATATTTTACTATATTTCTCATAGACTAGGGCAGTACTTTAGAAGTGTCAGTAAAAAAGGGAGACAAATTTGTTAATTTATATGGCTGTGAGAATGAAAGCAGGATTTTCTGGCCTCTGTTGAATTTGTTTCTTCTTTTTGATTCTTAGGGAACAGCAGGACCAGATCCAACAACAGTCTATGTAGATATGAGAGCACTTCGACATGACAGGTACAGATTATGTTAAAGCATTAACTATTTAACGACTTTAGAGGAGAAAGTTAAGCCTTGTTGCGTTGCATTGATATGTTGAGAATTTCTTGACAGCAGCTAATCCCTCATCACTGTATACAAGGAACCCCATCCTAGAGAATCCTTTAGTGACGGCTGTGTGATGAAAGTGATCCAAAATCTTCTCCATCACTTGTTCTGCTCTTCCTTTCTAGATCCTCACCTCAGTTGCTGTCTGTTCGTCAGGCTTGTATAGACTTATTAGGTATTCCTTACCTAACCAGACTGTTAGCAAAAGGTGACTTTGCCAGCTGACTGGCTAGTCACAGAATCACAGGAAAAGAGTGGACAAAATCTCTGGATGTCCCTTGTGCAACCTCCTGCCTGCAGCAGGACCAGCTTCAAGGCTTCATCAGGTTACAGAGGGCCAGGACCAGTATGGAAAATCTCCAAGAATGGAGATCCTACTCCTCTCTGGGTGTATGCGACGAGACTGGTGCCCTCTTCAGGAGAAGTTTTCCTTACTGTTGTTTCTCATCTTGTCATCTTGCATATTATGTCCCTGGCCTCTTCTTGTGGTGTGCAACTCTGAGAAATCTGGCTCCATCTTCTCTTTAATAATCCTTTAGGCAGTGGGAAAAGTGCAGTCAGAGCCACGCTTAGGTTTGTTTTTTTTTTTTTTCCTCCAGATCAAAACAACTCGATTCCCTCAGCCTTCCCAGATGTAATAAATTGATGTCAGGCCTGTACTGCAGTGTATCAAAACACACATGCGTGTACGTATGTACACATATGTCATTTGGAAACTTTTCAAGGATACATCATTCAATCAGACAATTCTGTACTCATAATTTGTGTATTTATTCATCTCTTGATTAACTTAGTTAATGCAAATGCTTAGCACCAAGTTCAAAATGTGAGAACAGTAGGGTACATACACATATGTGTTTGTTTCTATACTAACTTTAAGAAAGATAAAGATGTGGTACATTTACTTTAGTTTTTTCTAGTTGATAATGTTAAAATACGGGGCTTATGTTAACTGGCAGCTTTTGTGACTACTCATCTCTAATCTTTACAAGCTTAAATCATAGATATTAGAAGACAAACTAGTCACCATCATTTGTGTGACACTGATTTGGCATTTGAACAGATCAATGTAAACTACAGTAATTTACTTCTTATGTAGTATATCACCATGACTTGCATGGTATGTATTTCTGTTAAAAACTAGTCCAGAGATAGCCTCAAAGCTTCCACTATGTTCGTCAGTTTTAGCCTCTTGAGTGTAGGGACAGTGAAATACAGCATAATGTATAGGAGCCTCTTCTCTTGTACGCCTCTCCTCCTGAACTCAATTCTTGTTCCTTCAGCCAATGTGTTATCTTACTAAGTTATGCTACAAACAGGCTGCACAGTGTCACTTAATTGTGCTTAGGCTGCTCGCTCTTCGCTTTTTGTAATTCCTGCTGATGTTCTGCTGTAGTTCAGTGTGGCAAGCAGGTGTCCAGGTGAGTCCAACAAAGGTGAATATAAAATATTGATGGAACTGCAATCCTAGAGTTCTGTGGGGAAAAGATACTCATGCCTCCAGAGTGCTGAGTTTCTGATTCTTGAAAAAAAACCCACGTTCTATGGAATAATACAGAAGTCTTGAAGACAGATAGAAACTCTTTACTGTCTCACTGCATCGTGAATAACTAAGCATAATTGGCTGGCATAACAGTTTGGTCAGTGCAGCTAAGGATAGGATGACATTGGAGCACATGTAACTTCTATTTAAGTTCATAAACACTTGTACAAAATACATTCTCTTATTTTCTCAGGGTGCGTTTGGTAGAGAGAGGTTCTCCACACAGTCTGCCGCTTATGGAGTCTGGGAAGGTGAGTGGTTGAGATCAATCCTTCCTCCTTGTGACCCTTACCTGGGTGGTGGGCTGGCTTCAGCTGGATCTCAGTACAGAATCTGTGCAATGATCTTCACTAGTCACAGTCTATCTAGGAGAGTCACTGGAAAGCACAAAATGAACAACTAGTTAAAATGAAGCTAGATGTGAGAAGGTAAGCAAATAAGATATGTTGCTACGACTGAAAAAATCAGAGGCTTTCATGTGGAGAGCATTTTTCGGGTGTGAAACTTCATCTCTTTAGCTGCAAATAGCTGCTTGGAGTTTAAATGACTAAACGACTTGGTAGGAAGAGATGGTTGATATTTATGGTGCAGAGGAGTAAAAGGGAAAGAATGGCACAAAACCGACTTCTGTGGCTCTGCATTATTAAATTTTCTTTGATTAATTTAAATTCTCTTAACTTGTATTTTAAACCTTTGCTTCTTATTCAAGATTCTTCCAGGAGTAAAAGTGATCATAGCACATACAGAAACCAAGGGACCTCTGGGAGACTCACATTTAGGAGAGGTAAGTCTTTGATGATGTTGTACTTTGTTTATTGGTAGCTATTTAATATATAGATAAATCATGTCTAATAAGTGTCTGTCTCTTAGTTGGACAGTCACATAATATGGCAAGTGAATGAACTCTACAGAGTAGAGCTGGAACTGTTTACATGCTTGTATGTAGGTCTGCATGCAAACTCTGCCAAACTGTGGGGGGCCAGTACGAGTTGGTATCAGTTGATGAGTCTGATTGGCAGCTAGAAGAGGCAATGAATATCTTATGTAGTCCAACCAGTGGACAGTAGTAATGAGGTAATTTACTGTCTGGTTTAATCTTTGTTTTATATATATCTGGATTTGCTATACTAAGATGCCCATCTAATGGAAGATGGCAGACTAACAGGTGTTCCTTTCGAGGAAGCCAAATGCCTTAGTTCATTTTTCCTCTTTACCATCCCCAATGACGTGTATATAAAACTGTTTTTACTCCTCTTTCCTCGTCATTTTCTGTGAGGCATTAACTCTGAAGTTAATGAATTATTTTAATAAAACTACTACTGGTATTTTAGGAGCAACAAAATTGTCAGTGGAACAAATCTTTTAAATGAGTAAATGATGCTGCTTGAGTCTGGCAAAATAACCTGTGTTTATATGGGAATTATTCTCTTTTGTTGTTTGGGTTTTTTATCCCCTAGATATGGGTGAGTAGTCCACACAATGCTACTGGTTACTACACAGTGTATGGAGAAGAAGCACTGCACGCTGATCACTTTACTGCTCATTTGAGTTTTGGAGACACTCAGACCATATGGGCTCGGACTGGGTACCTTGGCTTTCTGCGCAGAACAGAACTTACTGATGCTAGTGGAGGTGAGAGAAAACAAATGTATTTGGAGAGGCATGTGTTTAAAACTTAGGGGTACTTGAGCTAGTGAAAAGTGAGCAGTCCTGCAAGTTCATCCTGGTATTTGTCAGAGAAAATTGCAACAGCAATTTTCAACAGTGTAACAGCAATTGTTACAGTGAACATATTCTGTGATGGGCAATCATGCAAAATGAGAAATTCTTAATGCCCTTTTGACAGATACAGAATTCTGTCGATGATGAAAAATGTTGATCTTCCTTTATTTCCACTTAGACAAAATAATAGGAGCACATTTGTTTGAAGCACTAGAACCTTTCTACTCAATTTTCTTCTGAAACTTACAGACAGGGTACAGTATTTCAGTTCTGGGTTAGAGAATACAAATAATGTTGTCACTCAGCAGTTTTAGGACATGCACAAATAGCAGTGATTTCCTAGCCTTCAGAAGTTGAAGATCTAGAGGAGTAACTTCTCCATATTTTTTCCAGTATAGAAAATAAATTCTTCATCTCATTTTCACAGTTTAAGCCAAGATGTCTGAACTTGAGAAATGTAAGCAGATGGAAGAAAAACTCCTTTTTCTGTTGAGAGAGAATATGGACTAGGTATAACTCTTGATTATCACACATTTTAAAAAAAAAAGTAATCTTCAAACATCCTAAGAAAAGGAGTTGAATGCTTATAACTTATTAGCAAATATATCTTGCTAATTGTCTGTGACTGGACTTAAATGAGCAGCGATATCTACATTCATAGTGTTAATGCCCCTCATTGCCATCCCTGGATAATGAACTGTAGGGGGTTCACAGACACCTTTTACATTTCTTGTAATCACTCATAGTGCAAGGTATAAAAGCAGCATTCTCTTAAGTCTCAGTTTGAGAGGCACCATACGTGTCCATCGTACTTCTAGTCCTCCATTACGTGAAGGAAGAAGAGTGATTGAGGAGAGAACTTTGATGGAGGTGCAGACTTTTGTTGAGGTGCTACTCCATTCATTGTAGTGGATACCAGTCCAGGGTTCAGAAATGGTCCGTGATGTAACTCTGTTGGATCTAGATGCTAAGAGAGGATCATTCTCCAGTCTGCTGTCAGGTGTGCTTTTCAGCCTCCCTGGGGCTCTTGAGAACAAGAATGGTGGATGCTATTGCTCTGGCTGGAGAAATTCCTGCAGCCCACACAATTCCATCTCCTCCAGAGCATTGTCATGCAGGCTTCCCTCTTCTATAGTCAGAGTGCCATCAGAGAGCAAAAGGTGAGTTGTGAAGAAACAGACTTCATCAGTGATATGTGGCATCCTTAGCCCACAGCTACCAGAACTACACGGAAGGGTCCCTCCTTGGCACCAAGCCTCTCCACCCATTCAGCTTAAGCCTGCTTAGTACACTGACGAGTTCTGTGTTGGCCAGACCCACCAGAGTCTCTGTTCCTTGAAGGAACGTGATCTCAGGTTACTGGGGGGAGTTGATGTGATACAGATCCAGCTTTTACTGTTTGTCATCTTCACCTTTGGATCTGGTAGAGCACAATAAAAGAACACTCAGCCAAGGTGCTCTAAGCTTCTCTTGCATGTCTCCTTGTCTGATTTTCTGGGATAGTTCCTGACCCCCAGGCTGCTTAGTGCAAGGTTCTGCACAGGACACTTTAATGGAATTGTCCTTCTGTCACTCTTCAGAGTGCAATGGCTCCTTGTTCTTGATAAAACTGGTAGCTGAGAGAAAGTGGAATCTGTGAGTAGCATTCATAAAGAGAGAAAAGTTGCAGGTGGCAAGACACCAGGTTTTAGTGCCTTGCAGCTTTCTAAAAAATCATGTGTCATAGAGATTTTAATCACTGTTGAACAGTGTAAATTGTCCTTTAGTTTGTCAGCATTTGACAGGCTGTGTATGGTGGAACAACGTCACAAGTATGTATGAAATAGAGTGCAGTTTCCCAGCATACTTTTTGTCAAGTTACAAGAGCAAGCAGAATTATAAAATAGGTGCAAAAATACCCAGAGTTGAACGGAACAACATTAGAGGATGAACATGGCAATGTGGAGACCATGCCCTTTGAGAAGGGTCTGGGAAAGCTTTCTGTATTTAACCTAGCAAAGCTAAGGCTGAGGATGGGGGCTGTGGGGAACTGAAGAGGCTGAGAATAATATTGCTGGCATAAGGAAAGGTGGGTATAAGCTGGTTTTAAAACAAAAAATAAATAAATTGGAAATTGGAACAGTGTTCCTGTCAGTGTGCTCTGGTAAGATTAGTGGGACAAAAAGTTGCTCTAACAATGGGTTTTGATTTGGTTTATGAACTGAGATTACATTACATGAGAGAAGAGGCAGAACTGGATGAACCAGAAATTCTTTTTAGTTTGGTTTCATTCACTTGGAGTCAATAGGCGGAAGCGTTAAATGACTTCTTAATTCTCTTCTTTCCAAATGGTAGTTTAACATGTATTAGACTTCTCTTAGGAAGCACCAGGAACACCTTAGAACGTCGGGAATAGGCACATATGAATGACCGTGTTTGTTCTGTAAATCTGATTATGTTTTAAATGTCTGTACTATATTGCAGAGAGGCATGATGCCCTGTATGTGGTGGGCTCTCTGGATGAAACACTGGAGCTCAGAGGAATGAGGTACCATCCCATTGATATAGAGACCTCTGTAATACGAGCACATAAGAGCATTGCAGAATGGTGAGAGCCTCAATATTACTTTTCTGTATCCCTTTTATTTCTTGTAAATTAGCAGAAGTCAGGCTTTGTGGAACAGCATGCTAGACTGAGAGCTTGCAGTAGAGGGAACCCACAAAAACTTTGCTTAGAAATGACTACAGTGAGAGTAACTGAAACGCCTCTCTTTCTGCTACCACTGCCACTCAAAAAAAAAAAAAAAAAAAATAAGGCCCACCCTTTTATCAGAGTTTGATCTCCGTAATCTGAAAGACAGGGAGGGCAGAGCATGAACTGGGGGGGCATCAGAGCACTTGCAAGCTGTGGTGTTAACTCCCTTGGCTGTATCAGAACATACACGCTTAGATATGGTAAACACGTCTCAAGAATTTCTTGCATGATACCTTTTAACACTGATTATTCTAACATTATTATTCTGCTTTGGTCCTAATGGATGATCTATGCCATTTGGCTGTTTATTTGAAAACCTTGGGAGGGTTTGTGTTTCCTGTAATAGCCTCTGAAGATTTATGCAAGTACATTAGTATCAAGTATGTACACACTGAATGTGAAATCTTAACGGTTCCTGGTTTAATACATAAGTACAAAGGACTTTTCAATACAGGATTGTGTACATATGAGAAAGACCTACTTATGTTTTGTACAGGGGCAATTAAAAAGCAAGTAGCAGAGAATATCCCAAGAAGCTACAGCTTTAATACCTCTTGATATACAAATATTTTCACATCACTGTTATGTCACTTGTTCTCATTTGCTATATCGATCAAGTCCTTACACAATTTATTTCCTGTCAGTCTCTCTTTGATAACTAACTTCCTTTGACTTTGTGTTTTTTTTCCTCACCATTAATATTTGTAACATGCCAACAGTGCTGTGTTTACGTGGACCAACTTGCTTGTGGTGGTTGTGGAATTGGAAGGCTCTGAACAAGAAGCACTGGACCTGGTCGCACTGGTGACAAATGTGGTTCTGGAAGAGCATTATCTTATCGTAGGTGTTGTAGTCATTGTGGATCCAGGTGTTATTCCTATCAATTCCCGTGGTGAGAAACAACGAATGCACTTGAGAGACGGGTTTTTAGCTGACCAATTGGATCCTATTTATGTTGCCTACAACATGTGAAACCAGAAAATCACATCAAGGCCAAAGCACCAAAATCAAGGGACTTGCCAAATAAAAACACAGGAATCCATTTGCTGTGTTTTTAAAAGTTGTTGAAGACCATAGGAAGTTGGAGATACTGATCTTGACAGACCTTCATCTGTCAGATTTCATTTGCTTTCATAAATTCATTGTCACAGTCACGGCTGTCTTGGGATGGAGAGTTTACTGGAATTCCTGAAGGAATCTTACTAGAACTATCATGGACCAATGTTTTTTACAATAATTATGAATGTCAGTACTTGATGCACTGCATAAAAGGACATAAGGTGGGGCGGGGACAGAACACCAGCTATGAGGAGGACTCTTGGAAATAATACTTAAAAGTCATGAGTAACCATTCAGAGTTCACCCTCTATGTGAATTGTTTGCAGTATATTGGCCGTATCTGGGTTGGGATGCAGATTTCAAGATTGCACACATCTCTACCATAGTCTCTACTGTACTGAAAGGAATTTTGCACATATTTGAGATTTTAAAATGCAGCCTTTTTATTTTAAATCACTGACTCATCCCTATTCAGAAGAAACAAATTCATTCCAATCCTGATTCAATATAACAAGTTATGCTGCTGTTCAGCTTTTTTGTACCAAACAAAAACAAATACTGCAACTGTAACAACGTTACTTATTGTGCCATGCTGGACTCTGTAATGCTATAAACTTTATAATAAAATATAAATTAATATCCAGTTTTAACTACTTGATGCAGGAGCCTTCACTGCTCCTGCTGTTGTAAGTTCATGTTAAAGTTGCTTGTTTTCATAGCATTAGCTGTTAATTAGTGCCCTGCATAACACCAAGTATTTGAAAAGTCATTCCAAAGCCAATAGTCTCTGAATGATTTCTAGAAATATTTACAAAGCATGGTTTTACGATATGTTTTCTCTAAGTATCCCATGCTAAAACTTAATTATAGTGATTTTTTTTTCCACCATGGAATAAGATATTCAGTGTTAGTTAGCTTGATCTGCTGTGGTACAAACTTCCTGGTTTTTTGACACACTTTTTTGTTCAGGCTTCAATATCCAGTTGGTTGAGTCACACTTGGCTAATTAAGGTTTGGAAGTTTCTGCCTGATCTAATATTGCAGTGAACCTAGTTCAGAAGGAGGATGTGAAGTTGTTGAAATACTTCATGTATTTGAAGGTAAGCACGAGATTAGCAAATAATTATTTTTATAGAGTTGTTAAAGACTTTGAGCTACATAAGGGTTTTTTAATAATGCATGTGTTTGGCAAAAGAGCCAGGTTTTTCTGCAAGGCAATTCTGCCTGGATCAGTGCCTAAGAAAGAGAGATGTCAGTCTCCCAATGCAAGGATATAAAATTAACTCTCAGTCAAATAAACTATAAAATCTTAGACAAAAAAGCTTTCATATATAGTAGTTCTTCACCCTCCTGGTGTTTGACTGTGGTGTATTATGCAGCTACATACTCTGGCTGTAATTACATACAGAACTCATGCAATTAAGCACAGCAGCCACTAGCATCGGGCTCCTCATATAAGAACAACCGGCAAAAGGAAAGAACCAGCTAACACCGATTTTAATGTTGTAGTTTTTTAGCAAATAAAGCATTGTAAGGTTTTTGTATTGAGGTATTGATGACAGTGAGACGAGTTGCCTTGTAATAACTAAGAACAAAAAGCACATTAAACATTTCAAAACAGCTCTTGAAAATCTGACTTGCCGAATGTTGAAACTTTTGCTGTTACATGTAAAGCTCCGCTCCTCTCCAGGGTGCGGGTTTGGACAGTTTAATGCCTAAAGCGCTTTTTCTGAAATATTTCATCACCGCTGCTTTACAGCTGAAGCAACCGTGCAACCCCGGCCCCGCACTCGCCCCCCACCCTGCACACGCCCTGTCCAACACCGGCGGGTGCACACTGGGGAGAAGCCGTACTGCCACCCCGTGTGTGCGCCAAGGCCTTCACGCTCTCGGGGCTGCTGTGGGGAGCAGCTGCACAGCTGTGCACTCTGTGGCAAAACCTTTGTTTCCTCCTCGCACCTCGCCCTCCACCTGCACACCCACATGGGCAAGCGCAGGTACCAGCTCCCCATCTGCAGGAAACTCGCCCTTCAAGTGCAAGGACTTCATCGGGCCCTGGCAGAGGCTGCCCAGGGAGGGGGTGGAGTCACCATCCCTGGAGCTGTTTAAAAGGTGGATAGACGAGGTGCTCAGGGACATGGTTTAGTGGCAGATGGGAATGGTTGGACTGAATGATCCAAGAGGTCTTTTCCAACCTGGTGATTCTATGATTCTGTGATTCTATGATTCTATGACTGCAGGAAGCTCTTTGGGCACGCCTCGTGCCTTGCACCTCGCCACCCACAGCCACATGCGCACTGGCAAGAGGCCCTTCGGGTGCGAGGACTGCAGGAAGGCCTTCGTGCAGAAGGCGGGGCTGGTCCTCCACGTGTGCCTGCACACGAGGGAGCAGCCCTACAAGTGTGATGGCTACTGGAAGAACTTCCACTCCTCTGCACATCTCCTGTTGCACCAGCTCCACCTGCAGGAAGGCCTTCAAGCAGGCATTGTCCCTCAAGCAGCATCTGAAGACCCATGAGGAGCACGAGCCTCCCTGCTGCTCGCTCTGCAGCTGAGCCTTTTCCAGGTCCTCTTACCTCCAGCTTCACATGAGAATACAGAGTGGGGAGCAGCTGTACCACTGTTTGCTTTGCAAATGGACGTATGCCAAAATTTCCACCTTTGAAAAATGTTGTACAAAGGATCAGTGGGATGAGGAGGGGTCTGGTGTTGGACCCAGGCTGGTGACCACCAGGGTGAAAGCACTGGCTGAAAAGAAACAGCAGGAGCAGAAACAGGAGGAGCAAGATGGCAGCCTCGAGCATCCTCATCAGGCTGACCCAAAGCAGCAGCAGCAGCAGGTGGGAAGGCTATAAAAGTCACTGAAACGTGAACTGTTCCTGGCCCTCCGCAACGTGGCTTATGAGAGGTAGAGGGTCTGGTTTAATTTTTGTCAAAAGGAAATTATATGCTGCACCAGCGTTACTGCAGTGTATGTTTCCAGATGGAATTCTTTCTCTGGTGCAAGGTTGAATGCAAGCATTTCTGAGTGCAGCAGATATAAAAGTCTGCTGAGGCTCCCTACAGTCGGTGTGGCATGCCGAACGCTCTCTGCTTACAGGAGAATTCCACCATGTCAGCAGCATTTTCTAACACAAACTTCCAGGTGTTCCTGACCAGAGCACCTGTTTTTACCCAGACTGAGAAGATGCTGCTTTGTATGCAGAAATAGATTCACTTTTAATCTCTTAAACAAAGGCAAAGTTTTTGTTTAAAGAGGCTAGAGAGGTGGCATATCTACAGAAAACATTTGTACAAACAGTGGGTTTAGGAAACAAGCAGGAATTTATCCTGCAGAAAACAGTTTGTTTTTTAAGGCAATGTGTGTAGTGAGAAGATAGCATCTTTAATTCTTTTCTGTTAATTACAACAAAGCATTGTGCTTAGCATCCAGACAGTGCTGTAAAGCCCAGGTAACAATTTTTATTGCTAAAACAAATTAAGCTGTCGTTTTCAAAACTAATGAAAATAGATGTCAAAAATCTGTTACTCATCTTAAATTGAACAAGTTTGACATTTGAAATCCCAGCTTGTAGTAAAGGTACAAGAATTTATTTTTTTAATTTCTTTTCGGTTTCTATAGCATATTCACAACTCTATTTTAAGACCAAAAGAGAAATTTTCCAAAAGCTTTCACATGTCAAGTATTGCAGTGTATCAGGTCAGAAATTATGTGGTAGAGTTAATTAAGATGGTAGAGTTAGCTGCGCTAGTTAGCTGCATTACAACTAAGAACTAATTTACAGCTGGCAAAACTGCAGTGAATAATCGTCTAACCTTTTGTGTTTCAGGAATTACTTGATGCTGGATATACAAGGCTATAACTCATCGTTGAACTGATGTTTATATTCAACTAGTTAATACACTTCAAATATTTACATGGTCAGATATTTCAAGTGAGATGTTTCTAAGCTGGTGTTTCTTGTCATGACAAATTATAATGTAAATTTTTGCTACAGTCCTTAGATTTTGAGTTGTGACCAGTTGTGTTGTTTCTGAAAATACCAGCAAATAAACTCTCCAATACTTGTTTTGGAAAGCAGGCATCCATTATTACAGTGCTGTATCCCCTACTGGGATAATTCAACCAATTGTGCCTAATGAGATGAGCTGATGATGGTTACAGAATCTTATTTCCCATCTACATGCATGCATATAACATTTCCCAGGAATCTTAAGCATATTCTGTTACTTTCCAAGGACTAATTTTAATTTTACTATGAACTTCACAACAGCCAAATATCCACTAACTGGGACAGGACCAGTTCTCTGTCTGACCTTATATTGTTTAGGTAGAGAGAGAAACGATAAGGAAACGAAGATGATTACAGAAGAAGACACATCTGTTCAGCACATATCATACTTAACACAAGATGTTATCATTTCTTAAGAAAACAGTGTCTGGAAAAGCACTGTTTGAAAAAAAAAAATATCAGAGGGACATTCTGTCTGTAATTTCCAAAAAATAGTTACTTAAGTGAGCCTTAACTGAAGTTAGAATAATGATTCCGCTTTAGATTAAACCAGAGAATTCCACTTTGTCAGTAGCAACTACTTCTTGCATCGATGTTGTTTAGAATGAACGTAGACACACTTGGGTTTTATTTCCAGTTCAATCATGCCAGTGCCTTATAAGCAGAGTTCTATATTTTTTTTGTATTTCATTACATGTTATTAAAATAATATACAGCACTGTCTTTTCCTCCAGTCACTTTTTTTAAAATCCTGTTTTCAGCTGGACATGAAAGTTTGCTTATGGAAATGAGAAGCATTTTGTTATTTTCTGGCATTCCTTAAAACTTAGCTTGAAAAGCTAACTGCAAAATAGTGATTTGTTGTTATTTCTGGCATTTTTCTTTGCCAAATGTGGACGACAGTGGCCTGAGGATTGTGTCTGTACTTGTAACACAGCATGCCTACATGTAGAATCCAAATGTCAGTGGCAAGAAAATACAAGAGTTTCATTTCAATGATCAGTTTTATGTTGCTCTTTAAAAGTTTTGGAGATGTTTTGTTTAAAAAGCTTCCTATTTTGCTCTTCTGGTTTCTTACAGTCAGCTGCCCTCCCGCTGCAATCAGAAGCCTGCACTGTTTGAGATGCAGGATGAGCTCAAATTTTGTACAGGCAAATCCAGCTTTGAGAATATTTCAGAATGGAAAAACTGAAAGTTAAGCTCTGATGCCCTGACTGTTGCATTACAGTAAGGCCAGGCAGATCCTTTAGATTTAATATCTGATGAGGGAACAAATTAAATGCATGGATCACTCACAGAAATGCTGCCACTTCCTTTTGAAATTTATTTTTCATCTTTAATGTACAGGGGAAGCAGGAATGTGCTTCTGTGTCACTAGACTGCCAGGATGGAGGAGCACCTCTCAGTGCCATCACAGCTTGCAGCACAGAGCCCTGAATGCATGGGAGATGCAGCGTGGCAGTGCAATTGCTTTACTCCGTCTAACAAAGTCAGGGGTGTTCCTACTCTGGGATCTGTAAAAGTTCGCATTTGATTTGTGGATAAAGCGTATTTTATTTTTCTTTGTAAGATAATTTATTTTTCTTGCTGTCAGCACATGAACTCTGCTGTCGAGTGATTCAGCCTGAATGCACATCCCACTGACAAGTAATGAGCTGAAGATCATTTATTTTCAGGTGTGCCAACAGCACTGATCAGCCCTCCCAGTAAGATAAGTACTCTTCCAGTGCTGGTAATTTTGTGTCTGATCCAGAGAGAGGGTTCCCTTTCACAGATGCACTTTGCCTATAATTACCTGGAGAGAGAGTGAATGTGCAGACTGTGATTCAGCAAAGCTACAATACAGTGTATGTGTACTAAATGTGCCCCTTTAATGTTCCTACTTTGTGAAGTTAAGTTGAGTCTGTTGAAAAGTCTCAGGCTCTTCCTGTTGTTATACTTCCTGATCTTTGTTTCACTTTTAGTACTGTCAATAAGTAGTTCTTGTCCTGACATAGCATTTAAGATAAGAAACTATCTGTTGGTGCCCTCCCTGATGGAAGGGAGTAAAAATATAAATGAGAAATATGTCTAAATGTTAGGTAGGTGCTGCTACTGTAATACTGTGGTTTCGTCCTTGGACAGCCTCCCAGGATCCTGAGGGTCCCACAGAGCTCCATGTTACCAAACCAGCTTTTCTGCAGTTTGTCACACACTGATCTGCACTACTGAGAAAAATGTAGATTTTCTGAGCTCTGCTGGAGTTGATGCAATATCAGATCAATCTAACAGTGCCGGTGAGATATTGTAAGGGTAGACTCACCTCAGGTATCCAACAGGCTGATTCTATTGACTGGGATTTCGGCATAACTGAGAATTTAGTAATGTCATTAGCCTGTCACCTTCCCTTTCTGCAAAGTAAACTGTCCCTGCCACAGCCTGAAAACCAGTGGTGTCAGGACTGGCACTTCTGGGTATCCAGCCTGTGGTGGCTGGGATGTTAGTGAGTTGCTTAAGCCTCATGAGGCTCCTTCAGAGACAGCTGTCATGTCTGCCTCTCAAAATTCTGACACCTGCTCCTTGGTCATTTTCAAGGCCAGAGCGATTTTTTTTCCCCCCAGAAAGCCTTGCTGTGCCTCTGGGCCCGTCCCAGCATTATTCACACTCTTCGCTGGCATGGCACCATCCTTTTTCTAGGCTGGACATGGGGCTTGTGCAGCCCATGGCAAAAGGGTTGAGGCTATGGCTCTGAGTTGACGTGTGGGAAGAACTTTATAACTCGGGAAGAGCTATAAAGCAGGTATATTTATTGATGCATCAAGTGCAAGCAGGATAGCTCCACCTAGATTGCACACCAAGAAACAAAACAGTTGCCTATTTGTTACACTGAAGTATGCATATTAATTAAATTTAACAAGTATGTCTATTATAATCATTCCCCGGAATTTATTTACGTAGGTTCCCTCCCTTTGATGCACGCGCTCTGCCCTCTGGGGTCTTGGGCAGGGGGCTTCTGGAGGAAGGCTTGCAGTCTTCTTCATGGTGAACTTCTCAACTCTTCTTCTTGTGTATACTCTTAGACAGCTTGGGCATCTCTTCAAGGTTACATGTAGTCCTAGCTGGTTCTTCTTCCTCTTTTCCTGGTCTTAACGAGTTCTTCTTTCTCTTATCATTGCACTAGTCCTCATTATCTGGCTTAACTGGCTAGGCACAGGCAACAGATCTTCATTATCAAATGCCAAATATGCTTCTGTAAGCAAAATAGCGACCCTAAAAGTTAAACAATCACAGCATTGTAATAATGCAAGTGAAATTGCTACTTTAAAACTTAAACTGGCAAAGCCTATCTTTAAACTTAAACAGAGAAGAGGAGGCTGAGGGGAGACCATATTGGTCTCTACAACTATCTGAAAGGAGGTTGCAGAGAGGAGGGAGCTGGGCTCTTCTCCCAAGTGACAGGGGACAGGACAAGGGGGAATGGCCTCAAGCTGCGCCAGGGGAGGTTCAGGCTGGGCATCAGGAACACTTTTTTCACAGAAAGGGTCATAGGGCACCGGCAGAGGCTGCCCAGGGAGGGGGTGGAGTCACCATCCCTGGAGGTGTTTAAGAGACTGGTTGATGAGGTGCTCAGGGACATGGTTTAGTGGCAGATAGGAATGGTTGTACTCAATGATAGAAGAGCTCTTTTCCAACCTGGTGATTCTATGATTCTATGCAATAACAGTGTCCTCAATGCCCGCGGCGGCTGCTGGGGCCGGCAGAGGACCTGCAGCAAAGCCTCCGCAACAAGCGCCGCGGTTACCCGGACGAAGGCGCCACCCCACGCCCTGCGCCACCGGCGCTGGCCCCGCCCCTGCCCGGCCTGGGCAGGGATTGGTGCTGCCGGACCGGCTGCGCCGCCCCATTGGCTGCGGCGCGTGAGGCGATGTCGGGCCAGGGCTGGGCAGACCCGAACCCGCGCGCGCCGCCGCCGCCAGGAGTGGTGTGCGGGCGGCGATGGCGGCGGACGGCGGGTGCGTGAGGAGCGGGGCGAGGGGCGGACGGCATCCCTGTCCTTTTTTCTGTCACTTTCCCTGCCGCTGTCCCTACCCCTGTCCCTCCCGCTGCCCCTGCCCCTGTCCTTCCCTCTGCCCCTGTCCCTCCCTCTGCCCCTGTCCCTCCCCCTGCCCCTGTCCCTGCCGCTGCCCCTGTCCCTGCCGCTGCCCCTGTCCCTCCCCCTGCCCCTGTCCCTGCCGTTGCCCCTGTCCCTCTCCCTCAGGGCGGGGCGCGGCGGGGCTGACGCTGTCCCTGTCCCTCAGGGCTGCGAGGCGGCGCGGCGGCCCGCGGCGCTCGGCGGCGGCCACGGCGCTGCCCGCGTGGCGCCTGCGGTGCGAGGGCGGGCGGCAGCGCTGGCACTACCTGGGAGGTGGCGAGGAGGAGGAGGAAAGAGGCGATCGGCGGGCGCAGACGGCGCTGGAGCGGCACAGCCTGGGCCTGGGCACGGTGCGGGGCGGGGCGGGGTTGGGGGGGGGGCCGGCGGCTGCCCCGGCTGAGCCGCTTTGTCCCTGCAGGACGAGGCATTGCCGGCCGCACCCGGGCCCGGCTCCGCGGGGGCCGCCGCCCGCCGGGGCATGCGGTTCTACGCCGCGCTGCAGGCCGAGGACGGGCACTGGGCTGGCGACTACGGCGGGCCGCTCTTCCTCCTGCCAGGTAGGAGCCGGGGGGCGCCGGGAGGCGTTGAGGGCGCCCGGGCGGCTCTGTGTCACCACTCGGTCTTCCAGGTCTCCTCATCGTGTGCCACGTTGCCAAGATCCAGCTGCCCGAGGGGTTTCGGGAAGAGATGGTGCGGTACCTGCGCTCTGTGCAGCTCCCGGACGGAGGCTGGGGCTTGTGAGTAGCAAAGATGCTTCTTTTAGTGGTGGCGTCTCAGAGATACAATACTTGGAGCTGCTGTGTAATCTGCCCAGGCTTGGGGACTGGTCCTCAGAAACTGGGATAGATCTGCGTGGTTGGAGCTGTGTAAACGCTCCAGGTATGCATTTTGCCACAGAGAGGGCTCGAGCATGAAGTCTGGCTGCATCCCCTCTGTGGCACTGTATCCTAAAGTATCATGTATCTATTCATAAAGGCTTGTGGTGATAGGAGGAAGGGGAACGGGTATAAACTGGAGAGGGGCAGATTTAAACTAGGCATTAGGAAGAATTTCTTCACCATGAGAGTAGTGAGTCATTGCAACAGGTTGCCAAGGGAATATGTGGATGCCTCATCCCTGGAGGTGTTCAAGACCGGGTTGGATGGGGCCTTGGGCAGCCCGATTTAGTGGGATGTTCCTGCCCGTGGCAGGAGGGTTGGAACTAGATGGTCTTTAAGGTCCCTTCCAACCCTAACTATTCTATGATTCTATGTGTGACAGAGTACCATAGAGCAGTGTTTCTCCCGAGGTTAGTTGGGTCTCCTCTTTTTCACAGTCACCCATGACATCTCGCTTTGTCCGGGCAAAACCAGCCCTGTGCAACGGGTTGTGTGGCTAATGCTAACACTTGGCTGATGGGCTTTGCTATCTCTCTGTATGCACGTGACAGGCATGTGGAAGACAAATCAACGGTGTTTGGCACAGCACTGAACTACATAGCCCTGAGAATCCTGGGGCTTGGACCAGATGACCCTGATGTTGTGCGGGCCCGTGTCAACCTGCACAGCAAAGGTTAGCTCCGTTGTGCCCAGCACAGCAACCATGGGGTGATACATTGGTAAGAGAAGTCTGGCAAGACTCAAGGGGTGTGTGGAACATGGGAGACTACCAGGTAGCGGAGGACCTGTTGTTCTTGCTTGCCCTTGATGGCACCTGCATTTTCAGTTCATGGTGGGAAAATGTGTTATGTTTTTTACTGTTGCCTGCTTGAATTTTTTCAAGATGTGTCCCAGCCTGAATGACGTGCTCCCAAACATGGGGGAGGTGGACTGTGCAATGGGGAGGAAAGCAGGGAGCCGGCGTAATTACATTAACACTGAAAGCTGATATTGCTCTCTGCAGGAGGTGCTGTGGGAATCCCTTCCTGGGGGAAGTTTTGGCTGTCTGTCTTGAATGTTTACAGCTGGGAAGGAATGAACACACTTCTCCCAGAGATGTGGTATGTGCATCTCTTGATGTGGAGGTAGGGGATCTTGTCAGTCCTGCCACCAGCCTTGACCCAGATCTCTCCCAAGCACTGGTGTTGGCTGGGGTAATTCCAGATATGGCCTGCAACTGAAGATGCTCAGACTGCTTGTTAGTTAGAAGACCAGCAAGGCCAGCCAGTCAGTAGATAGCACTGAACATAGAACTGAAGGAGATGCCAGAACCTGGCCCTGTTAGCTTCACCCAGGGTCCTCGATACGTTTGTGTGCTCCCTGCCTGATACCAGTGTATTGTGCTCTTTTGGCCAGCCAGAACTGGGCCCTAGCAGGACAGGACAGCCACATGTAAGGCTGCCAGCTCTTGCTTTCGCTTGTACCCCCTTGAATTACTCAGAGAATCAAAGAGAGAAACCATATGACATTTTCCCTGGAGGAAATCAGAGGCTCCACAGTATCAAGGGCTGCTGGTGCTTTGTCATCAAATGCATTTAACTGTCAGTCTGGGTCTCTACCTCCAAAGTCACACAAGGAAGAGGCTTCTGAACTGACTTCTCCCCTCCCTCTTCTCTGAGCTCGAGATCCTGCCTGCCTTGTGTCAGCTGGGCCAGAAGCAGTGTTTGCCGGCCCTGGTGGGAAGGGAGCAGCTCTGTTGGGAAGGATCTGAACAGGGCCAGGGTATATGGATAGACCCTTTTCTCCTGCTTTACCACCAGCAGCACGCCTGGTACAGGGGGTAGGGAAAGGCATGCCCTGCTCCACCTATCCCCCTGTCAGCACCTCTGTCTCTCCCTTGTTCCTCACAGTAGTTCCTTCTATGTTATGAACAGGCTGCTTCCTACATGGTTCCCAGCCCACCCATCACGGCTCTGGTGTCACTGCCGCCAGGTTTACCTCCCCATGAGCTACTGCTACGCCAAACGTCTATCAGCAGAAGAGGATGAGCTCATACAGAGCTTGAGGCAGGTAATGATGGGGGCTCCCTGATAAGGATACATGGCTTCCTGACCACCTGCTGTGCCAGCGATGTCTTTGTGGGCCAGCCTCTGTCTTGCGAAGTGACAGGTCTCATACCTGCACAGTCTCTCTGTCCAGGCAGTGGAGCCAACTTCCAGCAGCAAGCTGCCTCTGGGTGCCGCTTCCAGCTTGTCAGGCTGATGCTCTTTGTTTTCCTGTGCCAGGAGCTGTATGTGCAAGACTATGCTAGCATAGACTGGCCAGCCCAGAGGAACAACGTGGCTGCCTGTGATGTGTATACCCCGCACAGCTGGCTGCTGGGAGTTGCCTATGGTGAGTGTGGCATTAGCTGAGGCAGGAGGGCCCTTGTGGTGTGAGCCCATGGTGGTGGAACCAAAGCTGCTTTATATCATGGGGACTCGTTAGGGTCTATTGCCAGCCACTGGTGTGTGCCCTGGAGCTGGAGTGGAGACATGGATTGTGTGATGCTTGGGCTTCTCCCTCCCTGAGAGCAGCCGCAGGGCCTTGTGTCGAGGTCCTCAGGCCACTCTGGAGCAGAGCAGTTCCTGTGCTTTCCCTGAGTGGTTACCACATGAGCAGTAGTACATTGTGCCACAGCAAGTGAATCTGGCCGCATGGAGTGGATTTTCATTGCATGTTGGTTTTTTTTTCCTCCTGTAGCCATCATGAATGTGTATGAAGCCCACCACAGCACCTACCTGCGGCAGCGAGCCATTACGGAGCTGTACGACCACATCAAAGCTGATGATAGATTCACCAAGTGCATCAGCATAGGGCCGGTAGGAAACTTATTGTCAATCCTTTAGAAATCTTGCCTTTTAGGGACCAGCTTGTGACCGCTGAGCCCTGTGCAGTTGTGGCGTGTAACTGTAATCGCCAGATCTTGCTCCGGCACAACTCCTGCTGCTCCTAATGCTCAGGAGTGTAATGCTAACAGGGCACAGAAGATACAGAGGGTGTGGGGACAGCTGTGGCCCTGGTGAGGGCTGCAGGGAAATGATTTGAGGGGAAGCTCTGGAGTAGTCTCTTGGCAGCTGTCTCACTAACTCAGCTATGGTTAGTAATGCCACAAATGGAGCTGTTGGAATTAAGCCCGGGATCACCTCTACATTGCTTTGTGCTAGGTGTAAGGGGTACATGCCTCTGGAGCTGCAAGAAGCTGTATCCAGAGCAGTGATAATGCTGCTTTTGGCAGATTTCCAAGATGATCAACATGCTGGTTCGCTGGTTCGTGGATGGGAAGGACTCCCCAGCTTTTCAGGAGCATGTTTCCAGGATCCCTGACTATCTCTGGTAAGGGCTGAGCATGCCCCACTTGGCACAGCGTAGAGCTCTTGATTCCTGTGGACTGAGCACGCTGTGGCTCCCAGCCCACTTCCTGGCACTCTTGCTGTGCCTGTGCTGCAGCACTGTGCTTTCTCCTCCCACAGGCTGGGCCTTGATGGCATGAAGATGCAGGTGAAGTGCTGTAGGAGTTCAGCTGTGACTGAGAGGGACTCTGGCATGCTGGGGCAACCTGTGGAATAGTGGGATAGCTTATTCACTGTGGGCCTGAGCTTCTGGCATCTTGCTTTTGTTGTCTGGTGGTTTTGTCTGTCTCACTGCCATTTTCCTTGGCTGTGCCAGGCATGAGTAGTGTCCATTCTTCTAGCTGGCCTCTCTGTGGCTGTGAACGGAGGAGGTAGCTCTAGGCCTCTATCCCTTTCATCCTTAAGGGTCCTGGGAGAAGGATGGGAGTAAGACTGGCCCTCCGTATTACATGTGGACTGAGCTGTGCTTCTCTCATAGTTATGTCCCTCTGCTCCCTATTGCTAGCCATCTCTCCTGTCTTGGTTCTGCACAGAGCATGCTGAAGCAGCTGCCTCACTTCCTATCCCTTTAATGCCCCTGAGCTGCTGCATCTGTCTGTCTGCTCTATGCCGGCGCACAAGTTGTGATGCTGGGCGACATAAAACTGAGACACTGGGTGGGGGGGAGCTAGTAGGGGTAATGCAGAAGGCATTGCCTATGCTTTTCCACAGACCTCACAGCTAGGTAGGCTGCTGTCAGCACCTACCTCTCACTATCTACTTACTCTTTTCCAGGGCACAAATGGATCCCAGCTCTGGGATACCGCTTTTGCCATACAAGCCTTCTTGGAGGTAATGCACCCCTTAGTGCTACATTCTGCCTTGGGAAAATGGTCTCTCGTGGTATGTCCCCAAATACCAACAAGCACCCACTTTACATCCTCTTGGACCTCTGCTGTGCCACTTCTGGCATTGCATTGTGTGACTGAGCCAGCAAACACTTGTCTTCTCAGACCCCTCCTCAGATGTGGTAGGCTAGGTATCATCTGTACCCAGCACAGATAGTATAGCCCATCTTTGCCACCTGCCTTTGAAAACAGGAGGCCACAACACCAGCTAAGTGGATCAGGTGAAACTTCCCAGTTGCTGCAGTCTTGTGGTAAACCCTGGCCGTACCTACTTCCTCTTGGCCTCAAAACATTGCCATTTGACAGGGGCATTGTGCAGGTCTCCTGTTTTTCCTGCACTGGGGCAGAGACAGTAGGCATGCTTTTTGGAGGGTGGTGTGTTTGCCATGGTAAACCCCTAACCTGATCATATGGATATCTCAGTGATGCCAGCATCACTGTAGTGTTTTGTAATGGAAGCAATAAGAAAAGTATGAATGTAAACCTATAGAAAGGGCTATGTGAAGGGCCAGGCAGTAATGGCACCTATATCAGCGGGTCAGCAAGGTCCTAGCACATCCTCTTCTTCCTGAGGGGCACATTTGGTTGCCACAACTCCTTGCTGACTGCTGACTCCGTGCCTCTGTTTCTAGGCAGAAGCCCAAAAGATGCCTGAATTTACATCCTGCCTCCAAAATGCCTATGAGTTTCTCCAGTTCACTCAGGTGAGCAGAGCCTGTTGATGTTCTCTCTCACATGCTGGCCATGCAGACTTGGCTGCTTCTCAGATCCCTATTTCCTGCATCTGTTGCTTTCCGAAGACCTTTTCTGAAGGACTGGACTAGCAGAGTCCTAGGGACAACTTCCTGATTTCTGCTTCCTGTTGCTGGGAGCCACCTTTGCAGCTTGGAGAGGACCTTGGCCAGGCCCAAGGATGTTCAAGTTGAGTGCCCTAGCTAGGAGAGCCTGGAAAACTGAGCACTTAGGCTTTGTCCTTCATACTGTCTGGTGCCCACATGTTTGAAGTGTCCTTCTGGGAAATCCAGACTCCTTGGCTATTGACTACAAGGGCTCAGCTCCTGCTGGCCAGGCCAGTGGCTCAAGGTGGGGGTCACCATCACCAGCAGCTTGGTGCAGATGCAGTAATAGGTCTTGCATATTGTACTGCCAATGGGAACATTTAAAGCAGATGGCTCCCTGGCAGAAAAGCACCCAAACAGGGGACTTTAGCAACACTTGCTGAAACCAGGCCAAAATATGATGTCTCTTCAGCTCAACGTATGATTCTCTTTCTTTGTCTGGCTTCCTCGGTAGTGGGGAGTGGTGCCCCGTCCCACACGGTTCTGAATCTGCAATGGTTTCAGCTCGTGGTTCTGCATCAGGTACCTCCAGCCCGCCCTCATTGTTTCTTGTCTTCTGCAGATCCCAGAGAACCCACCTGACTACCAGAAGTATTATCGCCATATGAACAAGGTATGATGGCTGGAACTGATCCCTGAAGGATGCATGAACAAGGCACAGATTTGGGCAGAGGGGATAGGAATGAGCAGCAGTGACCCCTGCCCTCTTACAAGAACAGAACAGGTCAGGGAAAGGTGCTGAGCCCTCCTGTGACACATTTCCAGGGCGGCTTCCCATTCAGTACCCGAGACTGTGGCTGGATTGTGGCAGACTGCACGGCAGAGGGATTGAAGGCAATTATG
Organism: Cuculus canorus; assembly: GCF_017976375.1. Lineage (NCBI taxonomy): Eukaryota > Metazoa > Chordata > Aves > Cuculiformes > Cuculidae > Cuculus > Cuculus canorus. The sequence continues at coordinate 35,128,867 of NC_071406.1, read as the reverse complement.
CTCCTGCAGGAGAAGTGCCCCTCCATAGCCAAACTTTTTGCTTCAGAGCGCCTATTCGATGCTGTGAATGTGGTAAGTGCCACTAAAATTAGGGCCAAAAGAAAAGCAGGAAGCTAAACTCGGCTAAAATAAGGGAAGTCAAGGCCTGGTGATTTGTTAGATCTGATATCTAGTACAAGATCTCTGGCCCATTATGGCAACACCATATGGAAGTACATATGTGATGTAATGTAATGTGCTGGTTCAGATTAGGCCTTCATGTCAATGTGGTTTGGGACCTGGGTCAACACCGTGGACTTGCAGGTCTGATTTTGTCCTTGCAGCTGGGTTGGGGGCAGACTGGAATGGTATGCCTGTGAGCCAGTCCCAACCCCTCTCTCTTCTTGTTTGGCCAGTTGCTGAGCATGAGGAACTCGGATGGAGGCTTTGCAACGTATGAAACCAAGCGAGGAGGCCACTTACTGGAGCTGCTGAACCCCTCGGAGGTGTTTGGTAAGGGAAACTGTGTAGGCTGGTCACCTGTCCACTATGAAGGGACACTGGACTGGCCTCGCCATGCCCACTGGGTACCTGGCTTTGCCCCAGGTCCATCAGTGGGATGACTGTGCCCTGGCTCCAAGGGAGAGGTTGGCAGCATGTGACTCAGAGGCTCTCTAAGCAGAGGGGCTGTTGTACTGATATCCTTCACCTGCTGGCAGGTGACATCATGATCGACTACACCTATGTGGAGTGCACATCGGCTGTCATGCAGGCACTGAGACACTTCCATGACAAGTTCCCTGAGCACAGAGCCCCAGAGATCAGGTGAGGCACCGAGGTGAGAGTCAGGTAGGGGAAAAGGCAGGCTACAATGTCCCATGTTGCCGCCATGGCCTCTGTTGGCACAGCCCTTGCTGAGCTTTGTCAGAGGTCTTGCCTGGACTGCTGCTGCATTGGAATGGAGCAGCCTCTGTTGTGGCCCTTGGTGTGCATCGCTGGGATGCTGGTGGATTCTCCAAACCACAGCTCCTCCATAAAAGGCTGGAGCCCATCTTCTCAAGGAGCAGAGCAGAGGCTGTTCGGGATCAGGCTAGCGCAAATTGTTGGAGATATGTCTGCTTCTTGACTTAGCAGTTGCCTTGATCTTGCAGACAGCTGTAAACTGAGTCCCCTGTTTGCATGTTGGCATGAGGCAGAAGAGAATCCAACTTGTGCAATCCAATTTGGCTCTGAGAACCTGAACAATGTGGCTGCCTGTCTATGTGCTCTTGCCTCTTGAGCTCTCTAATAATCAGACCCATCAAAGCCTCAGAGAGGCTGATTGATGCCCCTGATGAAACAGCTACTGAATTTGGTCTGCTTCTGAAGCCAATGTCTTTTCCTGTCCAGAGAGACTTTGCAGAAGGGCCTGGACTTTTGTCGCAAGAAGCAGCGAGCTGACGGGTCGTGGGAAGGGTAAGCAGTGTCCTCAATGCCAAATTTTCTCTTGGCTGCCCCAGTGTGAGAGGGACCATGATGGCAAACATTTCTGACTGCAGAATCTGTGGGAAGAGCAAGTAGGGGCTGATTTTCCTCTGTCTCCTGTGCTTTACTCTACTCTTCCTCCAGCCCAGGTGGAGCAGGCACGTGGTGCATTGCACAAAACTCGACAGCCCCTGGGGGCTAGAGTGGCTCCAGCTTCTCTGGTCTCAGAGTGTGTGCTGGTGCCTGAGTTGAGCCACGAGCAGGTGCTAGTGGGACTGAGCGTGGTTGTGCCGTAGAGGAAGGCAGGCTGCAGCTCTATGCATGGCTGCAGCTCTTTCTGTGAGTGTGTCTATGTCCCAGCCTGCCTTTACCCCGGGGTTTGCACCCCTCACAGTACTGCTCTTCCTCTTCCTTCTAGGAGCTGGGGAGTTTGTTTCACCTATGGCACCTGGTTTGGTCTGGAGGCGTTCGCCAGTATGCAGCACACATACTGTGATGGGTGAGAAAGGAAGGGCTGTCTGGTTCCCCTGCCCCTACTCACCTCTTGGGCCAGGGCTGGATGGATGTCCTGGCTGTGCACGGGCTCTCCTGCCCTAGGTGCTGTTCCTCCCACACCCTGTGCCTACAAGATGACTAGGGCCCTCGCTGCCCGAGCCTTGAATTCTTGGGGCAGCCCTGGCCATGGGCAGGGCAGAGCACAGCTCTTGTTTGCAGCTGTTTGCATGCAAACGTTCCCTGCCCCCAGCCCTGTCTGATTCTCTGCCTGTCCATGCAGGGCTGCATGCAGAGAGGTGGCCCAGGCCTGCCAGTTCCTCCTCTCCAAGCAGATGGCAGATGGTGGGTGGGGAGAGGACTTCGAGTCATGCGAGCAGCGTGTGTATGTGCAGAGTGCCATGTCGCAGATCCACAACACTTGTTGGGCCCTGCTGGGGCTCATGGCTGTCAGGTAAGAGCAGCCTTCACCTCTTTAGGCATCACCTGACCCTGAGTGCTCAGCGAGATGAGAAATGCAGGCTGCGTTGTATGGCAGGGCTGGCACAGGCCCTGGGCCTGGCTGATAAGAGACGCCCAACTGTATTTGTGATCTTGTTGGTCATGAGCCTCCCGCAATGAGGGACTGGCCTGCAGAGTGCTCTGTAGACCAGTGAGGTTCATAATGCTGGGTGAGGGGGAGCCAGTGCGAAGCAAAGATCTGTCCGGATCACAATCGCAGGCCTCGAGCCTGGGAAGTGGTTGCCCTGTTCATAATATCTGGTATGCTAGGGTTGTGAGAGACCTTCTCAAAGTGTTCAGCATGCCTGTGACAAGCTCGGGACAGCCTGGAGGTGGCGTGAGTTCGCTAAGTGTATGGATAGGTGTTTTTAGATGGTTTGGATAAGAATGCTTACATCTCCTTTGTGTTTTTCAGGTATCCTGACATCAGTGTGCTGGAAAGGGGCATCAAAGTGTTGATTGATAAACAGCTGCCCAATGGGGACTGGCCTCAGGTACATCTTTCCTCTGGTCTTTCCAAGGGGTTCCCTGATGTTGCAGATGTCCTGGGTGTTGTGCAGCCGTTGCAGTGATGTGCATTTCCTTACCTGGAAGGGAAGCCACATGTGGCTTTTGATGGGGGACTTCAGGAAGACAATGAGCTCAGCACTGCATCCTCGATGCACTGTGATCCTGTCACCCATACCATCTTGCTCTGTCTCTTTCTCAGGAGAATATTGCTGGGGTATTCAACAAGTCGTGTGCCATCAGTTACACTGCATACCGCAATGTCTTCCCCATCTGGACGCTAGGGCGTTTCTGCCGGCTGCATCCCAACAGCCCTCTTGCTGGGCAACTGCAATCTGGATCCTTGGCCTCGGCAGGGAAGACCATGACAGATGCTTTGTCTGCCTGAACCTGGGCCATTGCATATGCTATGTTCTCTGACTCATCTTAGATACTGGCTCCTCCATGGGGCCATGGAGGTTTCCTCTGTAGGATATCTCAGTGCTGATCTTAACAGTTGGACCACTTCCTCTGCCAGGGAGGAGTGCTGCCGTGGTACTGCAGAGCCTCTGTTTACTGTTGAACCTCTTCTAAAATTCCACTTTTGAAAGTTTTTGCCAGGTATATCCTCCTTCACAGCACGGTGATTGAAGTGCCTTTTCAGATCAGTTTGGTGATCTGAGAAGATAAAGCTGCATTGTATTGTACATCTAGACGGACTCTCATGGGTAGAGTAAGGCTGCCTTTGTCTTCCCCTTGTACTGTCCAGGTTGGCTGTCTACAGCCAGAATGTGGGATTTGGGGCCTCCACTGTGACAAGCATCATGACAGCTTGCACTGCACAAGCTCTGCTGAGCTGGCCTTTGTGTTGTGTGTGCCAACAACTTCCTTTGAAGTGCTCTCTGCTCTGGAGCCTGTGCTGGGAGGGGAGGGGTACCTGTCCTCCCCCAGGCACATGGGAAAGAGGAGTGCTTCACATGGTTTTCTTACTGTTCTGTCCCCCATCTGGTGGCACTTGGCTTCCCAGAGCCTCACAGGTGAAATCACTTCCACTCTGAAAAAGGGGAAACTGAAGCAGAAAGCACTGAGGTGGTGAGTGTTAGGGCACAGCCTGGGTGCCTGGGCTCCAACTTTCCCCCGGCACACCAGGTGCCTCTTTCAGGTTATGGTGCAGTTAAGCATTCACATTTTGTCAGACAGGTTAATAAATTGCTAATGGTGTTGTGAGTGGTACTTAACTGCGTGTTGGTCTCTATATGGTCTGCTCCAGTGTGTGTCTCAAGTGGAGGTGAGCTAGCGCAGCAGTATCCTGTAACCTGGCTTTGGTCACCTGTCCACAGCAGTATCAGTAACATCTCCACCAAAAAGCAAGACATGTTTGGAGTCTGTGCCTGCTTCACCCCTGGAAAATACAATCAAGGAAGCAGCTGTCTGAAGGGGAATGATCACTTCCCTTCACCTGCTGCTCACACTCATGCGAATAAGCCCAGTGTGCTGTTGGCTGCACTCTCTTGGACTTCTTGCCCACCAGGACCCCAGTCAATTTTTGTAAAGCTATTCCCCAGCCAACTGCCCAGCCAGCTGACTGGCTTGTGTTGCTACATGGGGTTATTCCATCCTAGGGGCAAAATACTATTTGCCAGCATCTAATTTCCTAGAAGAACCATGGAATCGTAGACCTTCCTGTTCAACCCATTTCTCCAACTTCTGTGAAGTGGCTCTACTCTGTACCATATTCTTCACTTGCCCAGACTGGTAGAGTCTGCAGGTTTGCTGAGTGTGCACTCCATCCTCTTGCCCAGGTTGTTGGCCTAATACAAAGCTTATTTTGAAAGGAAGCATGGTTATGGTATGTGTATTACATGATTTTTGTTGTTTCTTTTTGCTAGTATTTATACAGAAAATCTGAACAAAACTAAGAACTCCTAGGTACCCCAGAGCTTGGAAGGAGTCTTCAGGTGCTGTGCCAGTAGTGTATTTTCTAATATATTCATTTTATTGCTGAAAAACGATAGATTAGTATAGCCACAAACCCTCATGAAAATGTAAATGATACATAAAAGCTGCTTAGCTAAGCTGAAATAGCATATTTGGAGGTTTATAAGTGTATGTTTTCTGTACTATCCAAGTTTTTTTTAACTTGCAAGTCAAAAAAAAAAAAGGAAAAAGTATGCAAAATAAAAGAAAGGCAGAGTTACGTGCTTAACCTCCACCTTCTAACTGGGAAGTAAAGCACAGCCAAAAATACGTAAGAAAAATAAAAAGTTGATATTTTCAGAAGACAAATAACTGGCTGTCTACCCCCACATCCTCTGGAGCCCCAGTCTGTTGTTGATCAAGATTCTAATCCGATTAGAAATACTTCAGCAACACCAGTGAGGTTGTAGTTTCACCCTTCTACGTAGAGGGCAATGCTGAGGCTACCAGGTTTACATAGATCTGTTGTGAGGGAGGTTCAGAGGCCCTTGTTTTTTGTCAAGGAAGGAAGATGTCCCCCGTGTCTTTGAGTTTCTTTGAGTGCGTCCAACTAAGGCTTTTATTTGTTTATGTATGGATTCTGAATGATCTGCCAGATCCATACAACACAGCCTTCAAAATCTTCACACCCATGGCCGTGCTAATACTAAAGATCTATTGCAGCTCTATTTTGTAATGTAACATGCCTAACGCTATTAACATCAGCTAACAAGCCACTCAAAGCCATTGAAGTAGCATTGGTCAACCGACATCCCAATTTTGTCAGCTTTGTCAAGGCCGCTGCAGTTGCTGCCCCAGGAGCTAATGCTGAGGCAGCTACAATTTCTCCAGATTCCCGGAAAGGTGACTGTACTCTCACAGTCAGCCCCAAATTAATGGATAGATCGTTTATTTTGTTTACTTCATTTCTTGTTATAAATCATAGTGAGATTGGGAGTTAGTAACGTAAGCCATCCAAGGCTACATAGCCTGCAATTAAATTTTGACAATATTCCTCCGCACACTTTACCTCCATTAATCAGACAAAAAATTTCTACAGGAAAAGCAACTGGAAAAGAAAAAGAGTGTGATACTTTAGGAGAGATATGACTATACAAGGCTGTAGCGTTTCTATACACAGGTAAAGTAGCATTTACATTCTGACCTTTCTGAGTGATGTTATAGGTACAATTATACATTAACATAAGCATCCATTATTACTGACCTATTTCGCTGGAACCTATCTTGGACCGCTGTCTGTAATGGCACAAACATAACCTCTTCCTGTCATTTTTAGCTCAACAGGTCCTTCCCATTCGCCTGAGTCCCAGTCTTTGTATAGTACTTTGATACCTTGCTGGTCCTGGTTATTCAGTCCTGTCTCTAGCGATCGGTGATGGATTACAATAGGAGGACTAGTTCTATTTCCAGTTAAACGTAAAAAGTTCAACACATAAGTCGCCTTTGCAATTCTTTCACTAGGAGGTAACATTTCTCCCCCCCTTTTTTTTTTTTTTTTTTTTTTTTGCAAAAGTGACTTTAAGGTTGCATGAGAGTGTTCTACAATCGCTTGACTTATTGGTGAATGTGGAATGCCAATAAGGTGTTGTACTCCCATCTGTAAAAACTGTCAGCCCATTTACCAGTGTGGTATTACACTTAGATTTTTCCTCTACACATTTTTGTTGCAAAAAGGTTATCAACCGATGGCCTGGATGATGAATTTTAATTTGTCCACTAAAGTTTAGCAAGGCCACTTGTAATTCTAAACTGTTCTGCATACTCCACTGTAAATATCGGTCTGTCATCGGAATGACTATTGTTTCAGGCTCTTTCCCATTCAATTCATCTAGCCGATCTTGACCTTTCATGATTAACTGTGCAAACGTTTCTACTCTTGTTACAATCGTCATTGATGGCTGATTAGATAAGAACTGCCATTATATAATTTTTAATTTGTCCAAATCGGTTTCAACCCATTGCATTATTAACCCAACAGGCTGAGAAAGCGTTATCGATGATCAAAAAATTGTCAGGCCACCTATATGCTCCGCGATGTGCTTGTCTGTTGCTTACTGGATTTTTTTTTTTTTTTTTTTTTCCAGTTTGGGGAGCTTTACTTTTAAAAGGTATTAATTGTGCTATTAGACCAAATGTCTGACATGGAATAACACAAACATACATATTGGATGACCATCAAGTCGTCTATGGGCTTTTCTCTGAGAAATGGCTTTTTCAATTTTGCCCAAAGTTTGTTGTGCATCACTCATAAAAGTACGAGGTGCTGTTAAAGCCATATCCTCCCTTAAGAAGATCAAATAATGGACTTAGTTCTGCATTAGTTATACCCAAATAAGGTTTAACTAGACTGATTGTTCCTAGGAGCTTTTTTAAATTGTTTTAACTACTATTTGCAATTTGGTTTGCTGGAGTTCAATTGTGGCATTCAATATTTTCCACTCAAGATATTTCCAGGTTTTAATTTTTTCAGGTGCGACTTGAAGGCCTATTTTCTCTAATACAATCTTTGAAATGGTATTAATTGAGCAACACAACTGCTTTGGGTGATATACACAGGTGGGAAAGGAATATAAACCATAGCTTGTATTTGTCCAGTAAAATCAGAATTAATAACACCAGGTTACACAAAAAGAGTTTGCAAAGTGACACTCGAATGACCTACTAACCAAAGCACTTAAACCGTTACCAATAGGACCAAAAGCTTGGAGCAAAACCATGTGAGTGTTTCAATCCCTTATTATTGAGGAGGCTGCGGAGAAGATCCAAGCAGGAGCATTTACTGTTGTCACACCTCTCCGCTGCATGCTGGGTTGCTGGTTTCCTTGGTTCTTTAATGTTAACGGTTTACCCCCTGGCTTCTTTTGTCTGTTTTTACCTGTATGGGCATTCTCAAGGCTGCAAATGCATTAACTTTTCTATTCCTTTGCAGTTTTTTACTCTCAGAGGATACTCCTTTTGGACTCTTAAATCATGTCTTCATTAGTATCTGGCTAAAATTCCCTTTACGGTTGTCTGCACTAGGACCCAGCAGTTGCAGATCTGATAAGGGACACTGGAATGCAGAGTGTTCTTCATAAATTGTTACTCCCCTAGAGAGAGATAAGGACTCCCAAGCTGAAACAATACAAAAACCCTTCACTTTCAAACAAAATCAGGAGTAAGAAGGGGGAGATGGGGGGGGGGGGGGGGAACTCACACACAGCCACAGGGCTGGGGTTTTTTTTCTTTTTTTTTTTTTTTCTTTTCTACATTCTTTTTTTCTATTTTTCTATTTTTTCTTTTTCCATTTTCTTTTCTGTTTTTCTTTCTGTATTTCCTATTTTCTTTCTTTTTTCTATTTATTTTTTTCTAGGTATTTTAAAATCTTGTCATCGCAGCCTTTCACTTCAGAGGTCCCAGGTAAATCTTTGCCGTCTTAATGGACGTTTGAGATTGAAAGGTCTCAGAGTTGCATTTTTAAGATTAATCAAAACAAAGGCTCAATATAACCAAAACCCAATTTGCAAGTCTTACAAACGTTTGAAGTGCTTTAAACACACACAGGCATACACACACACAGAACCACTCTTTTGAGAGCTGGATTAATATACCTATACAACATTGTTTACGACCGGTCAATAAGAATAGCACAATGGTATGAATATTTAAACTATACACGGTACCGAACACATACAACACTTAAAATATGCACATATATTATAAAATAAGGTTTGTATCAATTGTTTAACAGGTAATAGTCTTTGGTTGTTACAGCATTTTCGTGGCAGAGGACTATCCTATGACGGCTGTGAATTATTCATGCATATGATGGAGCCGGTGGCTGTTTCGAGCAGTGGGGCGGTGGGCAGCTTGGCGACGAAACAGTCAGTACTTTCTCTTTTTACAGCCTTTTGAATTTCTTTTATCGCTTCATAACTAACTGATTTCCAGCAAAGACCTGGTGTTTCCTCTGCCACGACATCTTCTTCCTCCTCTGATTCCTCGCTACTATTTTCTGGTGTTGAATTTCAACATCAACATTCAGATCATCCTCAGGGGAGTTGTCATGCCCCATTTGTATTGTAGGGCCACAGACCTTCACAGGATATCCTGATTTTTCCTGGTATGTTATCTGGACCCTCTAGTTTTTGCATAGCTACTGCTGCTAACTGTTTTTCTACCTTGTAACGTTTTATACAATTTGTAATCTCTCTCCAAGCTTTCATTAGTTTCTTTACAGCTTTATCACCATCTATAACTGCCTCCCACAGGATGTTCCCAAATTTGCGCCATTCACTTTCCTCAAATACCTCATCCGGATCCTTAAAACATCCCTTAGTTTTTCTAAGGCAATGAGGCCTGCAAGTTGTTTGAGATATTGTGAGTCAAGTCCTCACTTCTCTAAGAAGCTTTGTAATATTTCATAAGCCACTTCTTTATCCATTTCTGGCCAGAAAAAAAAAGCCCTTATAAAGTCTTACGTGCAGCCCTGTTCCGTCTTATCTCTCCAAAACCTTATGATGTTGGGTGGCGGATCTGTTTTTGACCGATCCAGGCGTTCGGACTAGAGCGTGACGATCCCTAACGAAATCATAAGCTCTTAGTCTTCGCCCTCCGGTCGCTGCATCCCGGCGCTTTTCCCGACTCTTACATGCAGCCCTGTTCCGTCTTATCTCTCCAAAGGCTTATGATGTTGGGCAGCAGATCCCTTTTGGACGATCCAGGCATTCGGACTAGAGCGCAACGAACCCTGACGAAATCATAAGCTCTTAGTCTTCACCCTCCGGTCGCTGCATCCTGGCGCTTTTCCTGACTTCCTCAGCCGACAAGGATCCCTCTGTTCGGGCACCAATTGTTGTGAGGGAGGTTCAGAGGCCCTTGTTTTTTGTCAAGAAAGGAAGACGTTCACAACCCAATATGAGTTATAAGCAGGCTCTGTTTATTGCCTTCAGATAGCTCAGTTATATACAGCACGAGTTAATTATGCCTACTAGTCCTAGTCTGATTGGCGAAGCCTAAGGGTTAGGTATTTACATGTATCCTCCTACTTGCGGTTTCAGCTTAAGCTAGTTTCTCATTCTTTCTACAGCTAGTTCCCTAAGGTTATTTATGAAACTAGTCAAGGTCACAGTGTCCTTGCCAGTTCGTGCTATCAACATGATTGTGCAGCTTCTCGGTACTCGTCCATTCGGTCTATTATGCAGGCCTATGCCTTACTTGAATGTAGCATTTTTAAAGAGCCATGTCCTTGTTCTTCGAGCCATTCTCCAACAATCATTCTCTTCCAATTTTGTAGATGATCTTTACTGTGGGCAGTCGAGTGAAAGGTAACCAATCAATACTAAAACATTATTCTATTCATGCTTTGCAGTTTGCAGTGAAAGCGCTACCAGGGAAGACACTAACAAGCAGCAGCATTCGGTGCTAGCAGCTTCCCTGCAAGACCGGCCCTGTTCTACAACAGAGAAAAATCGACTGTACTGAATTCAATATATGTGACAGATTGGACAAATTCAATACACTTTTTGTGATGCCGACATTGGTTACGACAGGTGGGAAAGCCAACCCCTGGCTATCCTCTCTTCCCCAGCACCCATTACTCCCTTCCCCCCTGAGGATGCATTCACAGCGAGTCTCTAGTACAAGTACACATCTACATGTATTACTTTGATGTTCAATAATAATGTCCGAGTACGTAAAAAAACAGACCAAACATTCTAACAAAACTCCAAAGATTTACTGAATCTGCATATAGAATAAATACAATATCTCAAGATGTAGCTTTATAAGTTTTCTACTGAAAACAACTTCAGTCTGCTGCATGTGTCAGATGCTTTTTCACTGTTACTCTCTAGTTTTGCAATCCTGGACCCAAACTGTACAGCCCTTTTTGGCAAAATGGTTGAGGCTGTAAGGCCCAATTCTTTTGCTGCAAGGCGCAGAATCAATTTCTCACCAATTCCTCGTGGTAAAGACAAGTCAGCTTTTTCTGAGATGGGCAGAGAATTGAGGAATGAAACAACATCTTCGTCGAGAAAAGGAAACCTAAAGGAAAGATATAAATGGGGAAAGACTCTTTTAAAACTTCATACAAATCATCCTGGTCTTCTCCTTTAACACATATGCGAAGGCTTCAGACTCTGTGTAAATTCCTAACTATAGATGTACCTTAAATATTAGGACTGCAGCACTAAGGCACGCCTCCAAACCAGTTACACTGTCTTGGAGAAAGAAAACATATTATGTTTAAACTTAGAAGTCTGAAGTTTTCAAAACTCAAGCAAAGAAAAGAACAAGCACCAGAAATTCTGGGTTTATACAAACCAAAACCTATGAAAAAAATAAAGCAAAGAGCAAGACAAATCTTTAAAGTAACACTTCTCAAGATAACTTCTATTAATACTGAAAAACACTATAAGACTATACACTGTAACTTTGAAACAAAAATATTCACACCACAAATTCCGACAACATCCTGAATTCCAGGTATTGGCATTTAATCACAAGCATGATTAATAGCCTTGCCTGTCCACCACTGCAACTGCTAGACTAAAAATGTGCAACTAAGATTTGAAAAAAACCCTAGCACAGAGATTGCATGAATAAACCTTTCATAGACATGAGTAGCCTCCGCTACTTGACATCACCTAAGGATTTACTTGCAAGTTGGTGGTCACATGGAAGAAGAAAACACAAATTAAATGATTCTTTAACTATTCTGACTTAACAATGAGGAAACGCAGTACCTTGTGATTATGCCTTTATTGCACTGACAGGAATACATGGCTTCTATTTTTTCATTCTCCAAAGTCACTTCCCAAACAACCATACCAGAACACTTCAAAGACTGTTCAATTTAAGATGATAAAACCAACTATATTCTGACTATTTCAACAGCTGCTGTTGCTTCTTAGAACTTTCAGATGGAAATGCAGTGTTAAGTTGCTATCTTTCCTTAAGTAACTCCCACAGTACTACAGACCACTTTTTAAAAAAAACAAAAAAAAAAACCCCACAACAAAGTACACATTAATGAAACTGAAACAGAACTGAGAGACAAGAAAATGCATACAAGTTCCAATTAAGCTTTCTGTTGGAGTGTTACAAGCAGAATCTAACTGGAAAAAACAATTTTCCTTCACGTTAAAACAATACCTGGCTTCTTTTCCGTGATCACCAATAATCCTGTCATCTCTACCAAGATTTCTAGAAGAAATACGATCTAACTCCACTTCAATTTCTTTATTCAGACCCTCTAAGCCATATTTTCTGAAGCAAACACGATGACGAGAATACCCAGCCAGCTGTTCATCTGCTCCAATTCCTGTAAGCACAACCTAAGAAAACAGAATAAAATAAATCTTTCTTAGTATCTATGCAAGCTAACAATATGTAACAGATCTAGAATGTTTAACTACATCTCAAGAAGAATAACTTGAATCTTCTAAATACATTACCTGTCATGATGAGATGTGCCTTACACATTTACAGAGCCTGAAACGGTACCCAGTAAAGTCACTGGAAACTTTAAGCAGGTTATCAAACAGACCTAAAAGTACACACAAATATTTCTGCCGAGACAAGCAAAACCCACCAAAATAATGTGTGCATCACAAATACACCAGTATCTTTGAAGAATGTCTTTGTTAGTTTCTATTACAATAAACAGCATTTAAGCACTGGTCTTTATAAAAAAAAATTGTTGTTGCACATTCTGCAATGCCAGGTTCTAAACAATCCCCTGAATGTATAGCCAGATTACTATAAATTTACCAACTACCAGGTTAATGAAAACTGCATTACCTGAAACAAAAACGCATCATATTGTTCTGTCTACTCAGTCATAAGCACATAAAATGTTATCAAGAGAAGAGTGCTACTACAGCCTGTCCATTACTATCTTCAACAGCAATTCATAATAAAAGCAGAAGTCTTACCATAAACAGTCAAGTGTGTTCTACTGATCAGACACCAGCTAGTGGTCAACTAACTTTTCATCTGTGCACACTAGTAGATAACTGATGGGAAACCAAGTCAATTTTGCTCTATGTTTTAACAGCTCATGTCCCATTTCAACACATTCTGGGCCTAAGATGAATTTGTACATTTTGCAAAGCTGAGATGCACATCTTTAAGTAGATCAGACAACTAAATCAACTGTGTTCTACAGCAGTAGTGATCTAGCAATCAGTAGAAAAGTAATATAAGCCTCAAAAATCAAAGGCAGCAGTGAACTGCAGACTCGTGAAGTTAAACGGTCCCTCCTTCCCTACACAAACCATCAGGAATTTGGAAGCAAGAAATAAGAATCAAATTCCTAAGAAAATCATCTAGTTCCTAAAAATTTTTTACTTAAAACTATGCACATTAAAATAAGTTACAAAAAAGAAAAAACTACTATTTGTAGTTTTGTCATTCAACCAGACACTAATTACAAAAGATTCTAAGCAGTCATCTTTTCTGCCATTATTAATTGTGATTTTGGCACATAGTGTGCCTAAGTAACAAGCTAGTACGTTTACAGCAATTGGGGTAAAACAATTTACTTAATACTTCATTAATTTTTTACCTCTAAATTTGTTAACCTGCTCAGTTCGGACTGAATAGCAGTTACCAGTACTGAAGCCGAAACACCAAAAATGAGAGACAATTGTTATTATTTTTTTCTTAGTCACCCTGTTGCATATTCAAGTTTAATGAAAAGCCATACACATTGCATGATAAAAGAACCGACTGCAGTTTTAAACTCCAGAATTACTCAAAGATTATCAGTACAGAGCTATTCTATGTTCTGCCACTGAATTTCAGCAGCTTTATGAATATTAAAGATCTCTGCTGATTTCTGAAACAACAGAAGGATTTTCACATTCACAGATCACGCTTGAGGCAGAAAACAACCAGTACCTTTGCAGGGCTCTTATATGGTGTCAGTTCTCCTTGGTTATTAATAAAACCTTCTCCTCTGGAAGCAAACCAAATTGCACAGCCAATGCTGTCATCCAAGACTGTATCCAGTGGATAAATTAAGTGATTAATGCATTGTTGTCTCATTTTTTTCAATTCCTCTAGCGTAACATTAATTTCCACAAAATTCCAGGTTCTTGAAGGGTTAATGGCTTCCAATTCTTTCAGTCCTGCCCTACCAGTAATTCTGTCTGGAACAGCACAAGATAAATGAGCACCAGTTTTAGTATCAAGATCTTTACAACTTTCTCGAGGACAAAGTAAATCAGGCTGTACTTCCCAGTTGGCTTGTTTTTTACTGGCACCCTTTTGCTTAGCTTGTTCTTCTATCATGAAAGCTACATTGAGAAGATCAATTGGTTCCCCTAACGGCACATGTCTGTCAGCAAGAGCTGCGATTACCATAGAATCAATGCCACCAGAAAACAGCACTGCTACATATGCTTTCCTATTGGTCATGCTTGGAACTTCTCTTGTTTTCTGATCTTCATCTCTAAAGAGACATAAAACTCGTTTCTTCACTGCTTCACCTAAAATGTCAATCAACCTATGGACTATTTTTTTCTTATGTTCCTCTGCAAGAAACCCTTGAAGAGTTTCTACAGAAACCATATGGGAAATTTTGCTAATATTAGTGCCTGGACATTCATCTGAAGCTTCAGAAATGGTTTTATTTAAGGGGATAACTGGAGCTTTGAGACATAGATTTGATTCATTCATCACGAGAGTTATGTGTTTTGGGAAGTCTTTCGAAACTTGGTCCAGAACGTTAATGAAAATGTCTTCTGCTGCTTTCTCTGTGCAGCTGTACTTCCATGGAAACAATGTTAAAGACAAAGACTTAGTTGCTGCACAAGCTTTGAGATCAATTTTGAAAATTCCACATGCTGGGACTTCTTGCCATTGGTTACTTGATTTGGAATAAAATCTTACGGATGTGAGACAGAAAGCACTGTCAACCTCATTACTGAATTGCCAAAGCAAACTACGACGACCAAAATAATCTCTACCAAACCATACACTGTGTCTAGAGGCTTGATAATAAATAAAAGACCATGGACCCCGAAGTGATGAAAAGAGTGACAAAATGTCTGCTTCACTACTGCATAATGTAAGATGACGAAACATTACTTCAGTATCATTCTCTAGATCTCCTACAGGCACTCCACTGAAAATCTCTCCATTCCAAAGAAAAATATTGCTATTGGCATCTTCCAAAGGCTGAGGGGTCGCCAGCCCCCTCAAGTGAAGTACATGGCCAGAAAACAGACATTCATAAGAGAGATCAGACGCAGTTTTTATCAACTGTTGGCTACTATCCGGTCCTCTTCTTCTAAGAAGGTAGAGTAAGTCTTTGTTCAAGAAATCATGAATAGTGTGCTGGCTACACAAGGTAACAACACAACAAATACCACACATAGTGACTCTAAATTCAGGTTGACTATTTCTTGATTTCAGTCTTTTGCGAATTTTCCATGTCCTGATATGCCTTCTTTAATTCATCTAATGTATCTGTGTAAGAGGAAATACACAAATAATCAGTTTCATGAATTAATAAGTTTAGAGTGAGCTTTGAGTGGGTATATTTGAGAGTAAATCTAATAAATCAGTAACTCCAGCCATTTGCTCAATTAAAGAGATAAACAACAAACACTAAGTAACAAAAGTGCTATAGTATTGATGTAACACAAACAGTTCATTGTAGCTTGTGACTCTTTAATTATACAAAGATGATTAATTTTTTTTCTCCCAAAGGAAGCCACGCTACAAGTATAAGAATTAGGGGAATGGCCAACTATTACCTATATAATCACCATGATTTACACATTTGTAATAATAAGGAAAGTTAACTGGCAATTAAAATGTCAACACTATTAACTCAAATCAAAGGAAAGAAAATGAAATCGGCAATTGTACATTCCGGAAAACAAATTTATACCTCTAAATTTACATATTTCTAACAACTGTCCATCATCAACTCTATCATCCATTCTCCTGTCTTCATAATCCCACAGTTCCATTCTTTCTAAAGTCTTCTCGATTAACTTCCAGTTTAACTTGTCATTACTTTCTTCCTACTCATCCTGTGCAATTTTTAGACTTTTTTTTAAGGGTCAAAGTGCTATACAGCTTCACAAGGGGCACCAAGAATAATGACTCTTCCGTGGGGCAGATGTTCTTCCTCTTCCTACATCTCCACACACCCATCTCCACACACCCACACATCCACTGGAAACACTTTCACATTTATCCATGCAGAAAAACAAGCACGCCTGAGGTCTACTTGGTATTTGATATACAGTTCCCAGTTGTTCATTTTAATATACCTTTGAAATCATAACCAGCAACAAATACAACTTTTAAATAGTTAACTATTTGATCAACTCTTACATGGCAAACTTACTTTTGCATTGAGACAGCGTTTCTGTTCGGTCTGCAAGGAAGAATATGTTGCTATTGGGTTGTTGCCTATAAACTTTCTGTAAAAAAAAACAACACAGCATTAAGTCAAAGCAACAAACTCTGGCAAACACACTGCAGCAGAAGCAGGTACCCCTTCACTTTTTTCCGACAGGACAAGTACTGCCCTGACAACACCAGCATTCTAATGTCATACAATCAAAAACATTCCATTACCAACCCAAGAATATTTTGCATTTCTCTTTTCCTCATACATGAGAGATCACGTTTTATTTTAAAACACATACACAAGAAAAGTAAAAATAATTCATGAAGTCTTGTGATCAACTCAAACATCTTAAGGAAATAACTCAGATAAAACATAAAAAGGCAAAACCCTTCAACAATGTACAGTGTATCACTGCACAAACGCACGTAATCAAACCATTTGAAGGACAAATTATTCAGAGAAAAGCCAGCCACATCTGTATTAAAATCTTTATTACAATGAATTAAAGATAGTATGCTCTGATTTTGTCTCTATGCTTATTTCTCTGATGCTAGAATGAAGTAATCAAAAGCAAACTTGTAAATACTTACCCGGTTCTTCTTCAAATTAGAAAGCTCATCAACTACAACCTTCTGCTCTTTAATCTGAAAGGCAAAAGATGTGCTTCAATTTAATTACTAAAAATAAACCACCGTATTATAATTGTGTCAGTGAATACAGTGATATTTTAAGACAGCTACATGCATATACAGAATCATAGAATAGTTTGGGTTGGAAGGGACCTCAAAGATCATCTAGTTCCGACCCCCCTGTCATGGGCAGGGACATCCCACTGGCTCAGGCTGCCCAAGGCCCCATCCAACCTGGCCTTCAACACCTCCAGGGGTGGGGCAGCCACAACTTCCCTGGGCAACCTGTGCCAGTGTCTCACCACTCTCATGGTGAAGAAATTCTTCCTAATGTTCAGTCTAAATCTGCCCCTCTCCATTTTATACCCGTTCCCCCTTGTCCTATCCCCACAAGCTTTTACGAATAGTCCCTCTCCAGCTGTAGCTGCTGTTCTCTGAATAGACTATTGAAAACAAAGCAGAAACATAAAAATGAAATGCTTAAAATAACAACTTTAGAAATAGGTTATCTTCCACAGATTGCTATTTCTCCTACCCACAAAAGCAATCACTACTGGGAAGCCAGAGCACCTCTTAACTATTTATAGATAGTGAGTGCACATTTTCCCCAGAAGAAAATAAAGCATGCACACAACTAATTAAAGTAACTTCAGGCAACAAAATTTAGCATAAAATCTGGAATAGACTTTATAATCACAGGCATTCTCCAGATTAAAATGAAACCAAGACAACACCAACCCCCCTAAAACTGTATTAAGAGCCATGGAAGGTTTCCTGGTGTTCTGGAGTTTTGTACAAATTCCACAGTGGGATTCGCTGCTTTGTTAAACCATCCTCAGAGGTGGCAAGCGTTCCCATTTTCCTTCAAATGACAGCTGACAATCACAGAGTGGTTTGGGTTGAAGTGACCTTTGAGATGATGCAATTCCACCCCCTGCCATGGGCAGGGACACCTCCGACTGGCTCAGGCTGCTCAAAGCCCCGTCCAGCCTGGCCCAGGAGCACTGCCGCAGCAGCCAAGAGAGAAAAAAAATCTGTTCAGCAGGCACTCAGTGCTTTTTGTTAGAAACAAACAAATAGTCCCCTTGTCTTTGCTTTTCTTTTGTGCGTCCTGGAACTGCTGCAGCACCAGAACGCCACCACGGAGCTGGGTTAGCTAAGGTGAACGTGGCAGAGAAAAAACAACTTCCAGCAGCCACGGCGGTGCCGAACGTTTACGGTTCCAACAGAGACCCCGGCAGCGACGGCTCCGGCTGCGAGCGCGGCGGGAATTCCCACCTCTGCAGCTCCCCGGGCAACCCCAAACGCCACTGACTCTATCCCAAGCAGCCACACGGAAGGAAACCAGCCCCGCCGCACCGGCGGCTCCCGGCGGGCCCACGACAGGCTCGGGCGCACACAAACCCCGCGCGGACCCGGGCTCCACCCGCCCCTCACCCTACGGCTCAGCTCCTCGCGCCGCGCCGCCGCCATAGCCACGCGACACCGGAACTCGCGCCGGGGGGCGGGGCCGGCACGTGACCGAGTGCGCCGTGGGAGTGGTGGGGTGGTCGTGGGAGTATCAGGTGGGAAAAGACGTGTTGGGTCCTCGCGTCCCATCTTTCCTATCTGCAAGTAAACCATTTCTCTGAGCACCTCGTCTACCCGTCTTTTAAACACCTCCAGGGATGGGGACTCAACCCCCTCCCTGGGCAGCCTCTGCCGGTGCCCCATGACCCTTTCCGTGAAAAACTTTTCCAGATATCACAGAATCACAAGGTTGGAAAGGACCCATTGGATCATCGAGTCCAACCATTCCTAACACACCCTAAACCATGTCCCTAAGCACTTCATCCACCCGTTCCTTAAACACCTCCAGGGAAGGCGACTCAACCACCTCCCTGGGCAGCCTGTTCCAGTACCCAATGACTCTTACTGTGAAGAATTTTTTTCTGATATCCAACCTGAACCTCCCCTGACGGAGCTTCAGGCCATTCCCTCTTGTCCTGTCCTCAGTCACTTGGGAGAAGAGGCCAGCTCCCTCCTCTCCACAACCTCCTTTCAGGTAGTTGTAGAGAGTAATAAGGTCTCCCCTCAGCCTCCTCTTCTCTGAACCTCCCCTGGCGCAGCTTGAGGCGATTCCCCCTTGTCCTGTCCCCTGTCACTTGGGAGAAGAGGCCAGCTCCCTCCTCTGTGCAACCTCCTTTCAGGCATTGTAGAGAGCAATAAGGTCTCCCCTCAACCACCTCTTCTCAAGGGTAAACAACCGCAGCTCTCTCAGCCCCTCCTCATAAGACCCGTTCTCCAGCCCTTTCAAAAGCTTCGTTGCTCTTCTCTGGACACGCTCCAGAGCCTCACCATCCTTCTTGTGGCAAGGGGCCAGAACTGAACACATGATTCACCAGTGCCGAGTCTAGGGGCAGAATCACCTCCCTGGACCTGCTGGCCACACCATTTCTGATACAAGCCAAGATGCCATTGGCCTTCTTGGCCACCTGGGTACTTTGCTGGCTCAGGTCCCTGCCGCTGTGCTGTAGGCACAGGGCAGTGACAGGTGGGCACCATGCTCCGCAGGACAGCTGTGCACAGTCCACACCCAGCGAGCACAGCACCACTCAGGGGCCCTGAATCTGAACCTGAGACATAACCCTAACCACAACCCTAACCTTAACCCTAACCCCAAACCTAACTCTAAAACCTAACCTTAACTCCAGCCCTATCACTAACCCTAACCCTAAAACCTAACCCTAGCCCTAAAACTCCATACAAGCTTTAATCCTAACACTAGATCCTAACCCTAAAGCTAAACCAGTAGACAAACCTTAACCTTAGCCCTAAACACTAACCTTAATCGTGACCCTAAATCTGAACATGAACCTTAACGCTAAGCCTAATGCCTAATGCTGAAAACTAGCCCTAACGCTGACCCTGAACCCAAACCTTAACCCTAACCCTAACTCTAAACCCATCCCTGAAAACAAACCTTAACACTAAAGCATAATCATAACTGTAACCCTAAATCAGAACCCTAACAATAACCAAAACTCTAAACGTAACCAAAACTCTGAACCTCACCATAACCCCTAATCTTAACCATAACCCCTAACCATAACCACAAACTCTAAATTGCAGCCCTGACCCCAACCCAAACCTTAGGCTTAACCTCAAACCCAAACCCTAAACCTAACGCTAATGCTAACCCTAACCCTAAGCCCCAGGCCTAACCCTAAACCTATCCTAACTGAAAGCCTAACCCTAAATTCTAAAAGCTAACCATAACCCTAAACTCTAATCCTAATACTAAAATTATGACCCTAACACTAACCCTAAAACTAATGCAACCCCTAAACCTAACACAAACACTAACCCTAAACTCAAGCCTTACCGTAAGTATAAACTTAACCCTAACCCTTACCATAAACCTAAACCCTAATCCTAAATCCTAAGGCCAACCCTAAAACATACCCAAACCCTAATTTCTCCTTTTGCCTGTGTGATTCTGTTCTTTGCAGACAGGGCAAGTGTGAGCACTGACTTCAGAATGTTATCAGGAAAGGAGTGTTGTACTTCTAAGAACGAATAACTGACTGCTGTCCCTTCTAGGCCATGTTATCAGAGATTGAACAAGACATCCATTCATCAGTGGAATATTGTGGAGATGAGAGAGACTACAAAGAAGAGGCAGAGCTCATTGCATTCAGGCTAAATGAAGTGAAGTGTATTTTAGATGAATTTGTGACAGAGCTGGTAGAAAAGGGTAACCCTAAAAATAAAGCTAAAGGCTCAACATAACACTAACATCACAGTTATTTTTCATCTTCAAGTTATCCCTTTTCCTCTTTTTAAATGGTGTTGTGTAACTATTCTGAAGATTCAAGAGCCTTTCCAAGCTTACAGACTGCTACTGACAGCTCAGTTGGGATACAGATCTCATAAAATCCTAGAGGTCTTTGTGCTTCTGCCTGCACTGCAAGAATTGTGCAAGTCTTCAGTTATTTGACATATTTGCTGCTTTAATAAGTAAGGTAGGAGAGATTGGCTTTTGCTGCTTTGTGATTTGTGGCTCGTACAATCATGTGTTATGTATTTCACAGAATCACAGAATCACCAGGTTGGAAAGGACCCACTGGATCATCGAGTCCAACCATTCCTAACACTCCCTAAACCATGTCCCTCAGCGCTTCATCCACCCGTTCCTTAAACGCCTCCAGGGAAGGCGACTCGACCACCTCCCTGGGCAGCCTCTACCAGTGCCCAATGACTCTTTCTGTGAAGAATTTTTTTCTGACATCCAACCTGAACCTCCCCTGGCAGGGCTTCAGGCCATTCACTCTTGTCCTGTCCCCTGTCACTTGGGAGAAGAGCCCAGCTCCCTCCTCTCCACAACCTCCTTTTAGGTAGTTGTAGAGAGTAATAAGGTCTCCCCTCAGCCTCCTCTTCTCCAGGCTAAACAACCCCAGCTCTCTCAGCCGCTCCTCATACGACTTGTTCTCCAGCCCCTTCACCAACTTCGTTGCTCTTCTCTGGACACGCTCCAGAGCCTCAACGTCCTTCTTGTGGTGAGGGGTCCAGAACTGAACACAGTATTCGAGGGGCGGTCTCACCAGTGCCGAGTACAGAGGGAGAATAACCTCCCTGGACCTGCTGGTCACACCATTTCTGATACAAGCCAAGATGCTGTTGGCCTTCTTGGCCACCTGGGCACACTGCTGGCTCATGTTCAGTCGGCTGTCAACCAGCACCCCCAGGTCCTTCTCTTCCGTGCAGCTCTCCAGCCACTCTTCCCCCAGTCTGTAGCACTGCATAGGGTTGTTGTGCCCCAAGTGCAGGACCCGGCACTTGGCCTTGTTAAACCTCATGCCATTGGTCTCGGCCCAGCGGTCCAGCCTATTCAGATCCCTCTGCAGAGCCTCCCTACCCTCCAGCAGATCCACACTTCCTCCCAGCTTAGTGTCATCTGCAAACTTGCTGAGGGTGCACTCAATGCCTTCATCCAGGTCATTGATAAAGACATTGAACAGAGCTGGACCCAGTACTGAGCCCTGAGGAACTCCACTTGTGACTGGCCTCCAGCTGGAGTTAACTCCATTGACCACCACTCTCTGGGTCCGGCCATCCAACCAGTTTTCCACCCAGGAGAGTGTGCGCCTGTCCAGGCCAGAGGCTGACAGTTTCTGAAGCAGAATGCTGTGAGAAACTGTGTCAAAGGCTTTACTGAAGTCCAAGAAGACTACATCCACAGCCTTTCCCCCATCCAGTAGTTGAGTGATTTTGTCATAGAAGGTGATCAGGTTAGTTTGGCAAGTTCTGCCCTTTGTAAACCCATGTTTCAGGACTGCTGTGGTTCTGCTGTTTTCTGTGTGCTTGCACTGTTCTTCATAAAAGGTGATGATGCGACTTAGGAGCTGATCTGTCTGACAACTGAGTGGGCAGTGTACTTCAAGGATACATCTCTGGTCAACCTGCTTTTGTCTGTGCACTTCTGTGCCAGCTCAAGTGCTCTGAACTGTTTCTGGCATAAAACCATTTTTGGGAAGTCAATAATGCTCGACACAATGCTAATAAAGTATCAAGGAATATTTTATATTTATCATTTAATATAATATAATATAATATAACATAACATAATATAATATAATATAATATATTTATATTTATCAAGACATTTTATAATGTCTTTTAAAGTCCTTTTCAGCACCTGGGATCTTTTATAAATTATTGAAATAACACAAATTACCCAACAAGTAATATAAACAGTTATAAAATGGATAGTCCTTACTTATGCCCGAACAGATGTGAAGTTGCTGTCACCTGTTAGCAAACAGAAGACCAAACCAGTACGCTCAAAGAATCAGGCCCAAGCTTTGACAGACTGTTGTTAAAAGCATACTGAAAATGTTGGGCTATCCTTCTGAAAACTGCTATCAGTACTGAAGACCTCTTTTAAGATGTTGGCAGTACATTTGTGTCAGATGATTTATGGACACAAGATGTACAAGGTAAAAGCAATAATGCCTTCAAGGCTTAGCAGTGCCAAGATTCCATGCTGTAGGCTAGAAATCTGCAGGTACTTGGCTTTGTGTCTAAGCTGATGCTTGGTAAACTGATGCTTGGATATTCAGCTGTGATGACTTGATTGTGGGTTCAAACTTGAGTCATTCACTAGATCCAGCTGTAAGTGACTATAATCTGGGGAAATTTGTTTTACTTTAGAAGAATCACTCTTGTAGGTTCCTGGAACTGAACAGGACCAGGACAACGGTAGCTCTAATGTTGGCCACGAGAGCAAGCTGAAACTGCTGGCTGTTGAGTGAATCCATTGAAGTCAAAGAAAGAATGGACCCTGGAATATAAAGCAGGCAGATGAAGTCTCTAGAAGGGAGAGAGCATGGTCATTGGATTTTGCATTTCTGGGTGGGTAGGGAGTTGTCTTTTTTTGAACATTTTCAGTTCTGATCCCGGGTTATTTTGTATTCAGATATTGTAACTACAGAATACATGAGAGTAAATTTTTAGGTGCAACATTGATCTCTACATTAACTTCTCAGTTGAACCTACATTTTTAATAGGTTACTAACTCATACCAGCCTAAGAAAATTCAAACTGCTGAAATTAATTGGGTTGATTTTGTGGTAATACTTCTACTAATTTGATTGAGACATTAGGATTTGAAAGGAGTTAGGTTAGTTTACACAACCAGGGATCTGCATCTGTATACCAGATTCTATGTAAAGTGTGGTTTGTTTCCTTAGGTTAATTATCAAGATTTTTAGTTGCACAAGAAACATTGCAAACCTTCTAATCATTCTACTTTAAAAGTCCTATTACTGCAAACTAAACAAGAAGTCTGAGGACTTTTATGAGCTTGAAGTACAGTCAGTTTCTTCAGTCTTTACTTCTGATACACTGCTAAAACAACCTGGAAAATCCTTTGCATAAAAATTCTGCATAGGTCAGATGCAGAAAATTCTTATTTTTCTAATAAAAAGCAGAATTTCATCACTTTCATATGGCAGATATTAAGGCTGTTGCGAAAATAGCCGAGAACTTGTATAGCATCAGTCTGTCATTAGTTTTTACAGTCTGATTGCATGCCTTAAAGCTTCTAGAAGTGCTGGATCAAGCAGCTTGTTTGCAAAATACTCCCAGCACTGTCTTTTGTCTGATGATTTAAGTAAAAGAGGATACAAAAATAGACTTTTCCAAGTCTACTCTGTGTTCTTCAGTGTAAAACTGAAATAATTCTAATGAATACAATGGCTTTTCTCAAGGTCTGAAGTTGCTGTAGCTGAGAATTGTTTGACCTTCAAGTCCGATAATCTTTCCTTCATTAGTACAGAACACCTTTGTTGTGCACTAGAGTTTAAAAGAGAGTTGAGAAGTTCTTGTGAGTGGTACTTTGACTCAGAAAGGTAGAACTAAAAGATCAAGGTTTGTCTCTTGTTTGTGAACTCTCTTTTGTCACAGAGAGTTCACTACCTGCCACAGCAGTCCCTCATGGGCTTTGAAAAATCAACACCTGGGTGCAGTATAGTAACTGTCTTATTTGAAAATGGGATCAGCTTTCCAGGGATACCTTTTCAGTAGTGAATGTTCAGGGATCTTAAAAAATCAAGTGCTCTATCTTACAATAACAAACATTTTGTTTGCAGTATGAAGCTGAAAGCCTGGTGGCCGCAAGCTGGAAGCCTTTCTATTGATGCTGCTAAGGAGCAGGGGTATGAATGACTTAGAACTGCTCGAGAACACTGGATGGACCTATGCCTCATGTGCATTGCCTTGGATTGGGGCATCTCGATGCCAAATCAGATCAGTGCTAATATATCCGTCTAATGAGAAAAGGGAAAGAGAAGTACACCAAATACACTCTGAGTGTAGTGTCAGCCTGCCCAGTAAGTCTTGTTTTTGCAAGCTAAGCTAGGAAGCCTAGAAAAACAATTATGTGCTTGCTTCTATTTCCTGTTGGGAGTGCCTACCTGACAGTAAATACTGTGTTTAATACGTACAACTGATATTTTCTTGGAGATAAACCACAGAGATTAGATTGCTCTGAAGGAGTAGGCAGGTCTGAGCAGGGTGGGCTGAAGGTACATACTAGCAGCCTGCTTGTGTCACTCTTAATATGGGTTTTCTAGAATCAGGGACTTGGTCATTTTGGCTGAGATAGGTTACGGTCCCACAAAGCATGGACCTGCAGACACAAAATGGACCTGCCAAAGTGCAACATTGGGCAGACCAGAACATGACTGAGGAGACTGGAGAAAGGGGGAAATAATAGCTTTGCAAGGTTCTGAGGCAAAAGTGAAGGTGCAGCTGTTTGTTCTATGACACCCACTTGGATTAGAATCTTACCTAGACTGATTTATTAAATGTGTTGCTCTCAAGTGCTTTTTGTACTTTTATTCTCGTTGCTACAGATGTTTGGACTTAGTGCTTGCTAGTGAGCCACTTGGACACCAAGGAGAGAAAATGTAGTTTTTCCAGGTTTGGAGAGAGAGGTTATTTCAAAGGAAACTCTTAGGTTTTCACATTCTAATGTTCCAGAGGCTATGTTGTCAGACAGTTTGTTGGGCTTCATGTATTTTTATACTTCATTCTTTGTATCTTAGGCTATACTGAGGGCTTCTCATTTACCCATTGTCCTTGTTATTCCTTTCTAGGCTTTTTTTTTTCTCTACTTGAAGCTTTGGTACAAATCAGCCTGCACACATGTCAAAACAACCTGGGACCCAAACAACTGAAATCTTATTAGAGCTTTCAGTCCCGAGGGTTGTACTTCTTCACAATCATTTTATGATGAATATGGTGCTTAGTGCTTTGAATGCTCTAAGTGTCCATAGAACTCAAAATGCCTGACTGAAATAAATACAGAGAGGAATTCTAAGCCAAAGCTGTGCGAGTTGGCAGTGTGAGGAACAGAATTTTGAGGTCCAGGCTTTTCTTCACATGTTCCGCCTATGCGCATTACTATTTCCATGTTTAAATTACTATTTCCATAGTAACAGGCTACTTTTGCTTTATGAAGTCACAGTCAGAAAAATAATCAGTACAAAAACATTGATTGCACTGAATGGTGAATTTGTATATATCTTAATTTTATCACAGTTGTTATGTTTGCTGTTTTAAACCACCACACTTTCTGGACAGCCTAGACATTTCATTTCAATACCTGGAAAGAATGTATTCTGATCTAGTTCTCATGGGACAGAAGGCTAAGGATTCTACAGCTAGGTGAGCTCTGACAGAAAAGTTATTTTGGAATATCACAGGACAAAAGCATCTTCCATTTGTCATGTTGACATAGTACCTGAAGAAAGTAAAAATTCACAATTAACAAGTTGCTATGTCCTATGCATTACTATGATTGTCATCTTAATTAACTTCTAAACGTCACTGAGATTTAACTATTTTCCCCAGCTATCTTCCTGCAAAACACCATCACTGGTCCTATATGCTTTCTCACTTTTGCCACCAATTTTGGAGTAATTACAGCTGTGATGATTAAAAAGAAGGACTTAGAGCTTATATTAAAAAGATGGGCTATAATACCAGTGCAAAAAGACCATAGCTGCTGTGAGGTATAAGAACCGCGTCTTTTAGGTAGTATAATGGCCCTCAAAAGATTTCCTTCTCTTCCAAGGAAGAATCACTAGAAGCAAAGAAACAAGCAATGAAAATGTTGGTAGGCTTTGAGTGTTAGTGTTATGTATAGCTAATACAGTTATGTGAAATGCAGTGATGTCGACAGAGTTCCTAGTAGTCACAGTGCTGATTTTTGAATATGATAGTTCATCAGGTGGAGCAAGAATAACCACAAGGGAGGGAGAGGTATCATTATATAATTTCTGACATGTATTTCAGCTGGTGGATATCTAGCAAAACATTGACCATGGCTCGGGTTTTAACAGTAGCTAAGGTAACAGATGTGGGCACAGACGATTCCACCGCCACTTACGTGCAGGGTAGTATGGCCGATGTCCTTGCACTCGTTGGCAGGAAACCGTGGGGCAGTCAAGCAAGAAACTGTGAGACAGAGAAAACACGGAGCTGAGCTACCTGAGAAGAACTTTTGAGACTTTTTGGTTGCTAGGCAAAAGATACAGAATCACAGAATCACAGAATCACAAGGTTGGAAAGGACCCATTGGATCATCGAGTCCAACCATTCCTAACACTCCCTAAACCATGTCCCTCAGCACTTCATCCACCCGTTCCTTAAACACCTCCAGGGAAGGCGACTCAACCACCTCCCTGGGCAGCCTGTTCCAGTACCCAATGACTCTTACTGTGAAGAATTTTTTTCTGATATCCAACCTGAACCTCCCCTGATGGAGCTTCAGGCCATTCCCTCTTGTCCTGTCCTCTGTCACTTGGGAGAAGAGCCCAGCTCCCTCCTCTCCACAACCTCCTTTCAGGTAGTTGTAGAGAGTAATAAGGTCTCCCCTCAGCCTCCTCTTCTCCAGGCTAAACAACCCCAGCTCTCTCAGCCGCTCCTCGTAAGACTTGTTCTCCAGCCCCTTCACCAGCTTCGTTGCTCTTCTCTGGACACGCTCCAGAGCCTCAACATCCTTCTTGTGGTGAGGGGTCCAGAACTGAACACAGTATTCGAGGGGCGGTCTCACCAGTGCCGAGTACAGAGGGAGAATAACCTCCCTGGACCTGCTGGTCACACCATTTCTGATACAAGCCAAGATGCCGTTGGCCTTCTTGGCCACCTGGGCACACTGCTGGCTCATGTTCAGTCGGCTGTCAACCAGGTCCTTCTCTTCCGTGCAGCTCTCCAGCCACTCTTCCCCCAGTCTGTAGCACTGCATAGGGTTGTTGTGCCCCAAGTGCAGGACCCGGCATTTGGCCTTGTTAAACCTCATCCCATTGGTCTCGGCCCAGCAGTCCAGCCTGTTCAGATCCCTTTGCAGAGCCTCCCTACCCTCCAGCAGATCCACACTTCCTCCCAGCTTAGTGTCATCTGCAAACTTGCTGAGGGTGCACTCAATGCCTTCATCCAGGTCATTGATAAAGACATTGAACAGAGCTGGACCCAGTACTGAGCCCTGAGGAACTCCACTTGTGACTGGCCTCCAGCTGGAGTTAACTCCATTGACCACCACTCTCTGGGCCCGGCCATCCAACCAGTTTTCAACCCAGGAGGGTGTGCGCCTGTCCAGGCCAGAGGCTGACAGTTTCTGAAGCAGAATGCTGTGAGAAACTTTGTAGCAAGTAAAGTTATGCTGAATGCTGTAACCGTGGGACTTCTAGAAGTGGAAAATCACTGGGGTAGCTGGCTAAAGAGGCAGATAAGGGTATATAAAGCTTTGCTTGCGCATAATGAATGGATTTTGTTACTGCATCTGAGTGGAATCCGTGCATCAATTGCCACAAATAGAAAGCTTAAAAATGGTCTTCCTGCCGGTGACATACATTAGCGTATGCGAAAAGGGTAGCCTAGATAAATCATACAGTTTTGCAACATCGAACATTAGAGCTACATATCATTTTTATAAATATTCCAACATTTCTTTAATGAAAGATACTGATATTTGGCACTTATGAAATCAAGGCTGCAAGGTAGCTGTTTGGAAAAAAAAAAACAAACAACCCAAATATAACATTAGATACCTGTAAGTTAAAATCTCAACCTACACACATCGTAAATTCAGTTACTACTGTTAGAGCAAACTTTTAAAAAGAATATGAGAGTATCAAGTGCAACTTGACAGACATACTCAGAAGCAGGGATGCTGGGTAGCAGTGGAAGTTTGAAATAAGAACACCGAGTTTAGAATAAACAACCTTTGCCAAATTTTACTTACAATCTCAATAGGTTAAAGGTGACAGTAATGGCAGTATTAGTTTACATGGGCATAAAAGAGGAGTATTTAGAGTGGCCTGGCAGTAGTAGCCTATAAAAAATAAACTATGTAGCTATTCTTTCTTTGTAGAATTGCAAGCAAACTTGGGCAAGATGTGACTACCTTTGTTTTTCTCCAGAACAAAAACCGAGACATAACACTGAATTATAATGAAGGAAAATACACATTTCTAACTCACCAGTCATTTTCTAGCACCAGGTCATTTTCTTATTCCAGTCCAAAAGGATGAAAGCTCTCTCAAAATAAGGGAAAACTGGCAGCTGTTTTTCACTCTCTCTGTATCTTCTTAGTCTTCTCACCTGGTGTCCGCTCTCAATGATGTTGAAAAATGAATAGCAGGAAGATAGTGAATTTCAGTCCTTGATATGGAAGCAGAAAACAGGAACTTGAGGAATGTCATAGATTTTTCTAGTGTGGCCTACGTGTATGGATATGGGTTTTATATCTGAACTACGCACCAAACTGTTACAAAGAAAATTCTGCTACCTCTGCCACATGGCACTCTGCGGGGAAAAAAAAGTAGGTTAGGAAAGGTAGTTTAGGGTTTTTCTGTAGGAAAAAAGGTAAGATAACACTCAAGCAGCTGCATGGAGTCACATCAAAGGTCCATCTAGGCTGTCTCTGTCTGTATTGGATAAATGAAGCCCAGGAAAGAACATGAAGAGAAGTATAAATAAGAAAAAGCAATTTGTTTCAAATGCTGATTACACTAAAACAGGTGATCTGTGTGCCACAAGCTCTTGTGGTTTTTGAAATCATACTGCTTTGTTTAACAATATGAGATGGATTTGTCTCTTGCTGTTTGCTGATCAAGAAGAGTCAGGTGTGTATTTTCTCAGAATACAGAAAGAAAGCTTAATATGTAACAAAATCTCTTGGGAATTTATTTCTTAATTATTAGAGGTGGACAGCTAAGCATTTTTAGGGAGGAATTTTTAGGGAATGCATGTTTCTTTGCTTCCTTTAACTTATTAGATTAGGAGAACTACAGTTTTCCAGCACAAGTGCATGGTAAGAAGGAAAAGCAGGCCACATTTTCTCTTTGTAACGGTTTGCAAAAGAAGTTACGTTGCAGTAATAATCTGTGTTTACAGTATTACAGAAACTAATAAGTAGCAAGTAATTAATTCCCAAAATGGCTGTTGGAAATAATTTGTTTGTGCATAACATAGGTTAAACAGGGGACCATGGTAAGTTGATCAGCCCCATTCTCTCTGTTCGTGTCAATGTCAATATTACCTTTTAGTCCCTAGTTTACTGCTATGTTGAACGCACAAGATTGTGCTACTTTCTCTTGAGTATTCACTACATTTCGTAGTTTGTAAGTGTGGTCAGGATCCTCTTATGAATGGTATTCAAAACTCAAAAGCAATTAAAAATTCAAAGCAATGCATAAGCATAAAGAGTATGGTTAAGATGCTGACAGTCAGACTGCAAGGATTCTTGAGGTATTTGTTGCACGGGGGAAAGAACCCACACCCAAGCCCCTGAACAGCAGTGTCACAGGCTGTGCCTGGCTTATTGCTGAGCAGAGTTTAAAGGGTAAGTTTGTCACAACTGTTCGGGAATTTATACTGTAATCAGCACAATTAAAGCAGAATAGAGAGGTTTGGCAGATACCTGCTGAAAGGGCCTCGTAGCCAGCCCTTACTTCTGTCCAATTAATGCTGTCAGTTAAACAGCTACTGTCAAAATTACGTTAAGATATCTGATTAAAAATTATATTCACTAGAAGATCTTTTTAAAACCAGATGAAGACAACTATTGCTTTTCCTATTTTTCTTTTTTTTTGTTTTATTTTACTTTTTGTCTGAAGTATTTAATTGACTTTTAATCCTCTGTTAAATAGGTCTACTAATTACAGTCTTACAAGGGTTGTCTGCTACTGAAACCAGTGCAGCAGCTCCTTAGCAGTGTATAGAACGATACAAAATGTTTTTGGATAAGAAATTAAGGCTCTAGCATTCAGTTACTGTGCATGTAACTTAAACGTATTTGTTTACAGCGTTTTTACAGAAACTGTTGCCAGGAGACTTTGCCATGCTCATTTTCAGTCATGCACTAGGATAGACTCCTGCAGACTGCATACTTGCTCCTTTACTGCTCTAACTTTATTTATTTAATAAAAGAGCTAACAGCTAGTGCCTTGAAGAATAAAATCCATATTTGTATGACTGAAAAATTGAAAAATTTTCTTCATACACAATATTGGGAAATAAAAAGCATTTCTTCTTCTGAGTAATAATTGGAAAATGAATTTATTTTTAGTTTTGCAATCACATTTCTTACTCTTAACTGTAATAAAAATCATCATTATCTTATTACATAAGAATTTCAGCATGTGATATCTATCTTACTTGTTTAAATGAATAGTACTCCACAAAGCCAAATTCTGCTGCCTTCCTCTTGTAGGTAATTTGTATTGACTGTTTATTGCAAAGCAAGATAAGCAAGATTTAGGTGGTAAAGAAACAGGTGACTGCATTCCTTCTGCAGGGAATATAAGCAACACAGTGTTGAAAGTCTTACTGCTGGAGAATTTCCACTACCCTTAATGAAACTTCATGTTTCATTTGCAAGTTTGTTTGTGAGTACAGAAACATAGGGTTATATATATGCACATGAGCATACTGTATTAGATAACAATAATCTTAGCTGTTTTAATTATTATTAGTAGCATTTGTTTATATTGTAGAAATCTGTGTTTCACATCTATGTACAGTGTCAAATAAGGAATTTGCAGTTAAACTCTAAAATAATAATTTCCAGGTTAGCGTCATTCCTTGAAAATAGTGAAGAAGAGGTAAAATACTGGAAGTGTAGACAGAAAAGCTTAAGAAATTGCTAGTGAAAACCAAGAATAATGTGGAAAAAATGCTAAGGGATAAATCATCTTAGAGAAAACAGTTCAGAAGTTGAGAACTGTGTATTAAAATTATACACTAAGAAGAGATTAGGAGACTCTTTAGATAGCAAAGCAAAAAATGATGATGCGATACAGATGCTTTAGTTCTAGATTTTTGTGAATTTTTGGTTAGGTCCAGGTATAAATTATTAGGAATCTGTAGAAAAGTACCCACAAGTTTCAGCAAGCTCTTGTGTTGAAATCCATACTAATTTCAGAATTAAGTTTGGAATTGATCAGATTCTGTGGATACCCGATGTGTAAAAAGCAAAACTACTGTAAACTGTCTGGAAAATATTGTATGGGTAGTGGAATACAAGGGAATAATTGGTGCTCTGTGTAGGTGACAAGGTCAGACTTATCCTAGACCATAAACTCATTTCAGGATGAAGACCTATGTGACAACAATAGCTGTTCCCAGGATGACGATTTTAGAAGTTACTTATGAGAAGAGCTTGGACC
Source organism: Cuculus canorus (assembly GCF_017976375.1). Lineage (NCBI taxonomy): Eukaryota > Metazoa > Chordata > Aves > Cuculiformes > Cuculidae > Cuculus > Cuculus canorus. Next base: position 35,096,771 of record NC_071406.1, on the reverse strand, counting down.
AACATTGTTTGAAATATTTAACAGTTAATTAGAAGTTAAAGAAGAAAGTTAGGTGATTCCACTCTCCTTAAAGGAACTCAAACAAAAGGAAAAAAAAAGCCAAAAAGCACTTAAGGAGAATGGAAAGAATTTTAAATAGTTGTATACATTAAAAAATGCTGTTCCTACTCCACTTTTGACCTGTCTTGCCTACTATGCTGATTTTGACTGGAACAGAGTAAATTTTCTTCACAGCAGCTGGTATGGGCTATGTTTTGGCTTTATACTGAAAACAGTCTTGGTAAAACCAGGATGTTTTAGTTGTTACTGAGCAGTGCTTACACAGCACCAAGGCCTTTTTTGCTTCTCCAGCTGGCCCAAGGGATACTCCATACCATACGGTATCATACTCAGCATATAAAGCTGGGGGAAGGCTGGCCAGGGGCTGCTGCTCAGAGACAGGCATTGGTCATTTGATGGTGGTCAATTCTTTCATTTGCATCACTTGTCTTTTTTGGCTTTTGTTTACCTCTCTTTATTGTTTTGCTTTTTATTGCAATTAACCATTATTATTGTTTTATTTTATTGTATTTTGAATTAAACTCTTCTTATCTAAACCCACAAATTCGCTCACTTTTACTCTTCCAATTCTCTTCCTCCCATCCTGCTAGGGCTGGGGAGTGAGTGAGTGGCTTTGTGCTGCTTAGTTCCTGGCTGGGATGAACCGTGGCACCTACCAATAAAAAAAATCTCTCTTAGGTTTGATGACCTCTGAGGATGCCAGATCCTGTTTTAAAAAGGATTTTTACATCATCTTGGATAACATAACTAATATTTTTTTCAAGTTTGCATAAGTCATTAAAACCTAACCTCAGGTGAATTAAAACACGAGTAGAAATGGAACAGCAAAGGAGGCAATTTCCATATCACGTGTAATGAATCAGCTCTAAATACAGCATGTAAGATCACTGCAGTTTACCATTTTCTTTCAGGCACTACTCCATTCCAAACCCATGCAGACTGTCTTAGTGTTATCTTGATAAATATATTCAGTATTGAGTATAGATCAATGTATACTATTATCTTGATAATATATTTGTTCTTATTCAAGCTGCTTTTAGATTTTCAAAACTGGAGAATTTTTGTTGGACAAGGTAGAATACATGGCTGTGCCATGCACGTGGCTGATGAAAGGTGAATATTTGACTTTAGTTACTGGACAATTCAGTCTCTACCGATTGCAAAGTTCTGTATGTCATATTTTGGTGCTGAGAACAAAGCTAAGGATATTGACAGTACAAATTTTCTGTTCTACTGTGTAGACAGGGAAGTGATTTTGTGAAGTGGGGGAGGAGTAGTATTCAGTCTCTTCCCAGCAGAGCTTTTAATGACAGGTTGCACCATCTCTATTCTGCCTATATATCTGGCCTTACACAGAACAACAATGAGGAAATACTTGTTAGATGATTGGCAAGATGATTGCTAACAGTGTTGATGTTATCTTTTGGATCTAACTCTTCACTGATATAATATCAGGCTTGCTTGAGACAAGTGGAGGGATAACATGCCAAGGTAAAGGGACGGTGTACTAGCAAGGACACTCAGCCTGTGTTCCTGGGACCTGCTGGGTACATTGGGACACCGTTGAAGTCTTATGGGGATAAGCCAGGGGCTACTGAGTTAACAAGAACCAAGAGATAAACATCAATGAAACAGCTCAAAGGAATTAAGGGATTTTCCTTTAAGAATGTGACATGGCAGACAGCCCAGCTGAAGTGCATGCACCAATGCATGCAGCATGGGCAACAAACAGGAGGAGCTGGAAGCCATTGTGTGGTGGGAAAACTATGATACAGTTGACATCATGGAAACACAGTGGGATGACTCGTACAAGTGGAGCACTGCAATGGATGTCTATAAACTCTTCAGAAGGGATAGGCAAGGAAGGACTGGCAGTGGGGTAGCTGTGTATGCCAGGGAGTGTTTGGAGTGTCTGAAGCTTAATGATTGTGGTGATAGGGTTGAGTGTTTATAGGTAAGAATTGGAGGAAGGCCAACAAGACAGGTGTCATGATGGAACCACCCAGACCACCCAACCAGGATGAAGAGGCAGATGAATTATTCTGTAAGCAGCTGAGAGAAGCCTCACTATCACTAGCCCTTGTCATAGTGGGGGACTTCAGCCTACCAGTTGTGCTCTGGAAGTAAAATACAGTAGAGAGTAAATGTTTTAGGAGGTTCCTAGAGTTTGTAAGGCAACTTCCTGAAACAGCTGGTGAGTGAGCCAACTAGAAAAGATGCCCCACTTGACCTGTTATTCACAAACGGAGAAGGACTTGTGAGTGATGTGATGGTTCTAGTTACCTTGGGCACAGCAATCACAGAATGATGGAGTATTCTATTCTTGGAGAAGTGAGAAGGGGTGTGAGCAGAACTGCAATCTTGGACTTCTGGAGGGTGGACTTTGGCCTGTTTAGGAGCCTGGTTGACAGAGTCCCTTGGGAGGCAGTTCTGAAGGGCAAAGACGTTCAGGAAAGCTGGACATTCTTCAAGGGGGAAGTCCTATAGAGGCAAGAGCAGGCTTTCTCAATGCGCCTTAAAACTGGTGGGGAAGATGACTGACCTAGCTGTACAGGGAGCTTTGGCTGGAACTCAGAGTTAAAAAGGAGAGTTTATGGCCTTTTGAAGAAAGAGCAGGCAATTTGGGAGGACTACAAAGATGTTGTGAGGTTATACACAGGGAAAGTTAGGAGGGCCAAAGCCCAACTAGAGCTTGATCTGGCTACTGTGGTAAAGACCAATAAAAAATATTTCTATAAATACATTAGCAGCAAAAGGAGAGCTAAGGAGAATCTCCAACCTTTATTGCATGTGGGATGAAATATAGTGACAAAGAACAAGGAAAAGGATGAGGTAATTAATGCCTTCCTTGCCTCAGTCTTTACTAGCCAGACCAGTTGTTCTCCAGATGGCCAGCCCCTTGAGCTGGAAGACAGGGATGAGGAGCGGAATGGAGCCTACATAATCCACGAGGAAATGGTCAGTGACTAGCTACACCACCTAGACACGCACAAGTCTATGGGGCCAGATGAGATCCACCTGAGAGTACTGAAGGAACTGGCAGACGTGCTCACCAAGACATCATTTATCAGCAGTCTTGGCTAACTGGGGAGGTCCCCGTTGACTGAAATTAGCAGATGTGACACCCACCTACAAGAAGGGCCGGAAGGAGGATCCAGGGTACTACAGGCCTATCAGTCTGAACTCAGTGCCAGGGAATGTTATGCAGCAAATAATCTTGGGTGCCATCATGTGGGACATACGGGATAACCAGGGGATCGGGTCCAGTCAGCATGAATTTAGGAAAGGCAAGTCCTGCTTGACTAACCTGACCTCCTATAACAAGGTGACCTGTTTAGTGGATGAGGGAAAGGCTGTGGATGTTGTCTACCTATACTTTAGTAAAGCCTTTGACATCATTTCAGACAGCTTTCTCCTGGATAATCTGGCTGCTCATGGCTTGGATGGGTGTACTCTTTGCTGGGTAGAAAACTGGCTGGATGGCCAGGCCCAAAGAGTTGTGAGGAACAGTTAAATCCTGTTGGTGGCCAGTCAAAAGTGATGTTCCCCAGGGCTCAGTATTGGGGCTAGTTCTGTTTAGTGTCTTTATCATCTATCTGGGTGAGGGGATTGAGTACACCTTCTGCAGAGAACACCAAGTTAGGCAGGAGTGTTGATCTCCTTGAAGGAAGGAAGCCTTTGCAGAGGGATCTGGACAGGCTGGATCGATGGGCTGAGGCCAACTGTATGGGGTTCAACAAGGCTATGTGTTGAGTCCTGCACTTCATTCACAACAACTCCATGCAATGCTATAGGCTTGGAGATGATTGCCTGGAAAGCTACCTAGCAGAAAAGAACCTGGGGGTGTTGGTAAACAGCCAGCTGAATATGAGCCAGCGGTGTGCCCAGGTCGCCAAGAAAGCCAACAGCATTCTGGCTTGTATCAGAAATGGTGTGGCCAGTAGGAGTAGGGAGGTAATCATACACCTCTAGTTGGTGCTCATGAGACTGCATCTCAAATATATGTTTGGTCTTGGTCCCCTCACTACAAGAAGTACATTGAGGTGCTGGAGCATGTTCAGAGAGGGGTAATGAAACTGTTGAGGGGTCTGGAGCACAAGTCTTATGAGGAATGGCTGAGGGAACTGGAGCTGTTTAGTCTAGAGAAAAGTAGGCTAAGGGTAGACCTTGTTGCTCTTTACAACTACCCGAAAGGAGGTTGTGGTGAGGTGAGTGTTGGTTCCTTCTCCCAAGTAACAACTGATAGGATGAGAGGAAATGGCCTCAATTTGCACCAGGGGAGGTTTAAATTGGATATTAGGAAAAATTTCATCCCTGAAAGGGTTGCCAAGCACTGGAACAGGCTGCCCAAGTGAGTGGTTGAGTCACCTTCCCTGGAGATATTTAAAAGATGTGTGGATGTGGTACTTAGGGACCTGGTTTAGTGGTGGAGTAGGCAGTGTTAGTTTAAGAATTGGACTCAATGATCTTAGAGGTCTTTTCCAACTTTAGTGATTCTATGATGTGTGAGATAATTTATCTACAATCGTATTCATTAGAAGTGGAAAAAGGAATGAATGAGACATCCAAATTGTCTCCTTGTAATTTAATTTCATAACAAAAAAAGCACTGATAGGTGGTATGTATGCAATATATTTACAAGTAAAAATATTCATGTCTCACACAGTTGGTGGGTGAAGAGTAATACAACAGAAATTCCTAGCTTAAAATGCTGATTAGTTTTTTTTAATAGACTGGTTTTATGAGCCCTAATGATATTCTTTTATCAGAAGGTACAGTATGAGGAGAACCGAATCTTATGCTTCTGCATATAAGCAGGTGTCAGAAAGGGATTGGTTTGAGCCCCTAAGTCTCCTGCACTAGTGTGTGCAGATGCAACAGTGAATTGCGCATTTACTGAAATCTGCTCTGCAGCACTGACTGTTGGTTCAGAGCAAAGCCAGAATGTCAGGCGTTGAGGTGAATGCAATAAATCTTATGCTCCAGCATAAAATAGTCTTTTCAAGAAGACAATAGTAACAACAACAAAATGGTTTTTAGAGAACCTTGTGGTTTACGTAGCTACTGCTAGCTGTTAAGTAATAAAACAAGTTCACAAATGCCAACAGCTGCTTCCTGTATGGGAAGACAGTTGACAGTGCTAGCCTTTGGTTATCATCTTCAATTTTGAGGTTTTTACTATGCTAATTAGCAAGATTAATTAAAAACAGCTGGATTCACTTAAGTTCTTTAGATTTGCATTTTAGCATTAGAAAATTTTTCTGTTTTTCCAGCTAAGCATTTGCTATGTTTTTTTTATTGAGAGATATAACAAAAGGGAATTCTGCTTAGGCATCAATATGATTAATTTATAATGATTTTCTAACTGGTTAATCTACAAAAGTAAGCCTTTGTAACAGAACTGTAGACAGTAAGTGGGTCTTTTTAACCCTTTTTTAATAAAGGGTTTATTAAATGTCTGACAATTTCTGATTTGCAGAATACACAGCTTCTATATGATTCAATAGCAGTCTAAATATGTTCGGTAAACTCAGCAGCTGAGGTGACCAAGCTGAGGATATTTTTATTTGTTCAATGTCTTATCATCATTTTTTGTTAGACTGTCCTTCATATCTGAAAGTTATTAAGCAGGCTTCCTGCTTGACTTCAGTGCCATTGCTTCATGTGTTTATTTACTTACTGTCTTATTGTGAAATAAAACTTTACCCCTGAGAATTTTTAAGAATCATCACCAGCTCTGCACTAGTATGAAGTAATCTGTTTCCTGCCCTAAATGATTGCGTAGTACTGCTGTGCAGAGCGGTGTAACAGCTGCAACATCCTGACTGGAAATCTTGCATTGTACCTGAGGAGTAAGAGTGGTGTAATTGGCCCAATATTCTGCCTGGAGCACACTGCGATCTGTACAGATTTATCCAAAAAAGTCATTTTCAAACAGGAAGGATTATTAATTGGAGGAAATTTCCTGGGTAATCCAGCCAGGTTTAGCGTGTGCATTACGAAAAGATCTTACTATGCAGTAGCTTTATCTTGCAAGCTGTTTTCCTGCAAGCAGAGATTTGATGAAAGACCAAAATGCCACACCTTTGTGCATAGGTATGGGAAGAACATTTATTATTGCTTTGTCTGGGACACAAACGACGTTGTTGATTATTAATTCTCAGAGCTGATGAACCAGCTGATCCTGGTCCCTGTCTGAGAGGCACATACGCACACATCAGAATGAATAAAAATCTGTATCATAGAGTATTGTGCTGTGCTTTTCTGTCTCCTAACTACTTCTTCCACAGCTGTTGCTCTCAGTTTGACTTCCTGAGGTTCTCAGGTCACAAAATATACAGCCACTTACTCATTACTATTTTGTTGATTATTTTGGCAGGAATGCTTGCACAGCTGCTTCTTTTCTTTCAGAAAAAATCTCTGGGGACTGAAATCATTGTTTGGATGACAGTGAGAATATTTTCAGCTTGTACTGAAGTAAGGTAGGACCTCCTAAAATCACTACACTAGAGCCTTTTAGCTTCCAGAACTTAAATATAACTGTAAGACTGTTCATAACATGGCAGTGTCATCTGCTAATGCTTTACAAACCCCTGAACAAAAGCATTTTTTTTAAAGCTTATAGCACAGCATCATCCCCCCTGTATTTTATTCTCATCACACTGCCACAACTCATACTGTATGAACTCCTTAAAAAAAATAATTTGGCTACCTATGCCTCTTAGCAGAAAAAAGAGCAATTCCAACGTGCCTGTATCAAGAATGAAGCAGGAACAGATACAGGAGATATCTGGCAACTGCTAGCATCAATTAACTTCTCAGATGAGATAAAAGAAGACACAGATGAGGACAGTAAAGCAGTGGAACAGCTTGTCCAGGAGGTTTTGCAGTCTCCAACCTCAGAAGTTTTCAAGAGCAGAGTGGATAAAGCTGTGAGTAACTGATCTCATAGCTGACCTTGCCTGGAGCAAGAGATTAGACAAGAGACCATCTGAGGTCCTTTCCAACCCAAATGGTTGTCCTATTATTCAAATCTCTGACATCAAGAACATCTTGAAGGTGCTTAGCATCTCACAAGGCCCATAAAACCTGCCACAATCTGGCCTGATATTTACCTACATCTTCCTTTAATTGATTGCCCTTCTTTCCAGTGGGGCTGCAAACATCTTCTGCTTCTGTTACCTAAACCCCTCTTCCCCTATTCACTGATCTGCCCCAAAGTACAAAGATTGTACTGATCAGTTGTCCCCAAGGTTCCAATGGAATTTCAGTTTAACTTCCATGAAGTTATACTGGCGAGAGGAGAACATAAGGACAGTGTCTACGATACTCCTTATAGCTGCAGAAAAACTTCTGTTCTTTCATGTGTTCGGCTACTGAAGTTAACTCTTTCATACTCGTAATAGCATTGTATGTGACCAATGAATCCATTTTTCTCTCTTTCATACTTTTATCATGTTGTTTGTGACAGAATAAACTTTTCGACCTGGCCAGTGAAGCCACTTCCATCCTTTTATTCCAGCCGTTCTTTAATCCAATGTTTTTCCTAACATCTGAGATAAATGAACCAAATCTTGCATTTCACATTTTACTTTCGCTAATTTTTGCCCCCTCCATTCCACAGATTCTTTGCTCTTGCAGCTATATTCTTTGCTGTACTGCTGCTCAGTCACTGCTGTACTTTATCCCACCATTTTTGTGCAGATTGGTCACCAAAAACTATTTCACATCAGAAAGCACATAGCAAACACATTGGGAAGGCTTGCAGTGGTGAGAGGGCTCTGAAGACCTTCAAGGAAGGTGATGTTTGTCTGAACTTCAGCACCTCTTCACTGACTACGTAAGGATCTTCTTTCCTTGGGAGAATATAGTAAGATTAAAGACACTGCGTGTTAGCTGGTCAACAGTTTTCAGTGAGATAAGTCCAGTGCTATTAGCTATATTTATATATATATATATATATATATAAGGGTGGTTGAATTACCCAAACATCTATTATTGTGTTATATATATATAGAGAGAGAGAGAGAAAGAGAGAGAGAGAGAGAGAGAAACCAAACAGGTGAGGAAAAAAATAGTGGTGGCCCAAATACTTAGTTCTGTCCAATTTTTTTGTTCCCTGAGGAGCACCCCATGCTGTGGACAATGTGTAAATATATGTTTTAGGTGTTAACAGTGTGAATTTTCCTTCCAAAGAACATATCTTTCAAACTGCATGCTTTCCATTGGGATTCTAAAAAGTGCTCAGCATCCTGCCTGGACCATGCCTGCACCTGACTGATATCACTAGGCTAGGAGCTCAGCTGAGCTTTACCCCTTTAGATTTTTTATATTTTTTTAGTAAAGTAGATCTGTACACTGACCTACAGACTTGTTCCTGTACAAAAAATTCTCAACAAACAGCCAAACGCAATTAGCCCAGAGACCTGGCCTCATTTTAATGATTTCTCTGATTTATAACTAATAGAGTACTGGGTGCTAAGCCTCAGCCATTCTTCCATTCAGTTGATAAAGCACCATCAGTTTATAATGGTCATTGTTCTAACATGATTCTGGGCACAATAACATCACTGTTCTTTGTCTCCTGCTCCCTGGCCTCTGTAGAGCTAGGCTTTATGGTGCAACTAATAATAATATTCTTTGAATACCGCCTCATTTCCAGGTCTTCAGAATACTTGACTGACATTCATAAATTTGAACTCTTAGTGACCCGTTAGTTATAACACATAAAACAATCCGCATTCTGTAGATGACAAAATTGGAGGATATAAAACTAGACATGACTGCATATGACAGTACACTGAATTTACTTGGCAGGACACATATTCACAAATATTTAAAGACTTTAGAAAGTATCTATCTTATTAAAGCACAGGAAGCTAAGACAAAATATACACTTGTTTGGGAATACACAAAAATCTGTGACAGAACCAAAAATATACTCTGACCAGTGGATTGTCACTACAACTATCAAGCTGCTGATAAACCACAAAGAAAAATGTGACACACTATTGACATGCTTTTCCTGTAGTTCGTAGCATCTGTGGTATTAGTTCAGGATCAGCACCTACAGGTATGCAGTACAAAGGCTGACATGGACTTACTGTCTGGGCACATACCCCATTTCCAAGACAAACTGTGTAGCTACTGCTCAATTCAGTGCTGCCACAGCTAGATTGGTATTAGAGACTGCAGTAGATGTGCACTCTCTATCAGTGACAGAGCCTGAGACAGGATAAAACCAAGGCTACTGATTAGCAAGCTGCTATTCAATTTTGTTTCGGTATCAGCAGCAAGCAGTGAATTATTAGTGGTTCCATCCAATTTTCAGTTAAGCTGCTCAATCCACAGAAATATTGTTGTTTTTCTTTCATATTTAGATGTAATGCCACTTTTTGCAACTTCTCCAGTAATGCTATATGTGGTGCTCTTGAAATGGTGATTGTCTGCTGTGATTTGGAGACACAGCCCATGTTTGTTTTAAAACTAGTTGTTACTTTGTTTGCTAAATAATGACAACTTGCTGTCTTTTTTTTTTTTTAAACAAAACCTATGTGTGTGTTTGGTTGTGTTTCCATTCGAAAGTGGGCTGGATGACCCAGTTGTCTTTCTGCTTAACCAATAAAAAACACATTATCTGCTTTCTACCTTGAAAACTAAAAATGTATTATGCTATAAAAGAAAATTTTGTTTCAGCATGCAATAATATTTTGGTATGTCAAAAGTTTTTCTTGTTTTCCTTAGACTGGCAGAATGGTTTACTCAATACTTAAGTGCAGACGAAGCAGAAGTAGACTAATCACTTGATTAGTATGGCATGTCTGCTGACTAGCAGTCTTTTCTATTACTGTGTTAGATCATGATCATTTACCTAAGTAAGTAGCAGTACCTGGCTCAAACACTGCAAATCTTAATTGGCAATAAACTAGCAATATAGTTCAAATATATTTATTAAATAATTTTTTGAATAGTTAATGAACAAACTTTATTTTATCCATAAAGCTAGTAAACTTTCTCAACTGAGCTTTCTTCTGTTATTCAACATTACCAAATTAAGTCAAGTTGTTGTGACTTTCATAGAAAGACGTATGTATAAAGCCTGACACACAAAACTTTAAACAGACTCATAGAAAGGACAAGCATATTTAGTTGGATATAAATTGCAGTTGACTTACGGCACCTATAAGACACTAATAGCCTAACAGATAAGAAGGTCTTGCCATCCAGAAAGACCTCAGCCTAGACTAGAGGTATCATTAGGGAAAGTAAGTAACCAGAATCTTACCAGCCCCCTTTACCAGCCTGTTTCTGGCCTGATCACGACCAAAAAACTCACAAAGCTGAATAAGATGTAGTAGGCTTTGGATGTGAGATGAAATAATCATAGAATCATAGAATGATTTGGGTTGGAAAGAACCTTTAAAGGTCACCTGGTCAAATCCCCCTGCAATGAGCAGGGACAAATGTATCCTATAATAAATAATTCCTATAGTTTGTGGTGATTTTTAAAATATATTTTAATAATATAGAATTCTAGTAAGCACCGGATATTAACAGTGTACTTTGATACTAAGGCACAAAAATAAACCTGAAAAATGGTCCCAGCTTCAGAGAGCTGATGACCAATGCTAAATGTATTTGTCACTTCTTTATAACTTACCAGCTATTATTGTTTGTATTTGAAAGTGTTTATGAGATGTTTCTGTAGATATATGATAAAATACATCCCTCTACATATCATTTAGTGTTGGAATCTAATCTGACAATCTGTTGGGCACATGATTAACTTTAGCTGATAAATAATTGTACACATATGATTTACTTGAATCAAACATTAGCTAAATACAAGTGAAAATAGGTAGAGAGAGTAGACATCAATAACCAAACTATGTTGGGGTTTTTTGCATGCTTCCCGTAAATATAGACTGTTTTTGCTGAAAAGGAGTGAGAAAGTCAATTCAACGTCCTCCTGGCCATTACTGTGAATTCTGGCCTTTCATCTTCAAAGTTCTTTCCAAACATTTATTAATTATATTTATGACATTACATAAGACTAATAGATAAATATCACCCTGCTTATGAGAAACTGAAACATAAAGGTGGGGTCATTTGTTCACAGCCACATGATGACTCAGCAATAAATCTAAGACTAGAATCCCAAAGTGCCTGGCATCCAGCCCTTTGGTCAGTTGCTGACTTTAGTCTCCTTCTCTGTCCTCTCCTGTGTGCCAAATCCTCACTTTTCCCCCTCTTTCTTTCTTCTGATTTTCCTTCTGCTTCCCGCAGGGCCCAATGGACACCACATCACATCCACATTGGCAGGTACAATCTTGAGTTTTTTCTTTCTTTCTTTCTTTCTTTCTTTCTTTCTTTCTTTCTTTCTTTCTTTCTTTCTTTCTTTCTTTCTTTCTTTCTTTCTTTCTTTCTTCCTTTCTTTCTTCCTTTCTTTCTTTCTTCCTTCCTTCCTTTCTTCCTTTCTTTCTTCCTTCCTTCCTTCCTTCCTTCCTTCCTTCCTTCCTTCCTTCCTTCCTTCCTTCCTTCCTTCCTTCCTTCCTTCCTTCCTTCTTTCCTGCCTTTGGCCTGTGCATATTCGAGAAAGTAGTCAATCTTGAATTGAATGTATCTTGTATTTGTTAATTTGATATACCAGAGCATAATTATATAATTTTACTAATTAAACAGCTGTGCTTAACAAAGCTGAAGACAGCAGAAGAATGTATCCGCTGTCTTAAATTAGTTAACAAAATAATTATTCTGATGGCTTCCTTTACATCTCTGAGTCTAGGCACCTATACAAAATGTTAAGGAACTAAACCATTTTATACCAAACAGTGATTCTCACAGCCATTTTCCATGTATCTAATTATGTAAAGAATAAAAAATGTGAAGACAAGCATGTTCCCCTGGACAATTCGGAGATTTTCACCTTCCTAGTGAGTAGCTCCTTCATTTACCACTACAACCTGCTATGCAGTACAACAGCACAAGCTTGTATATTGTAGACTCCTCATTTTCTCCTTTCAGATTGCCTTCTATAAATCAGTCAGGACACATTCAAGAGTTCTGATGGCTCTAGGCAATCATCCTAGAGGAAGTTATGTAAGGCCGAACACTACCCAAATTGCAGCTATAAGTGATAGTGTTTTGATTGGCTGTCTGGAGGCTTTTCCAGTGTCAAATGTTGGACACAAAGACTGAAGAAGAGTTTGAGAGAACTGAATGTGGCTCTTAGACTCCTAGAACCTCAGTTTTTCCACAGGGTAGTTGTAATACCAAGTGCAGAAGTGCTGCTGAGTCTCAGCGTAGAAATATTGGCGAAGTACTCTGAGAATAATGTGCAACCCAAACCCTTACATTATTAATAAACATATGCTGTCTCCAACAGCCTCAGCGAGGTTTTCAGAGAGTAAGAGTTTGACCTGTTATTCTAAATTTAGACATCTGTTATCATCTGAGATGCCAGGGCACAGGTCTCTTACAGGACCTGTGTTGTATTTGCCATTTGGATGCTTCAGATACACAGAGGTCTCTCAAACTTGATACCTGCGTTTAGGCAGCTTATTTTGGCACTACGTAGCATGTAGTCACCGTGCAGTTCTTTAGGTAAATTAATCATGGTTTTGAAACTTGTTATGCACAACAGCATAAACAAACTACTTGTTTTGCAACAGGAGGTACAAAATCAATTGCTGACAATAAGAATGTGGAGTAAACAGAAAGACTACAGAAGAAAGGAATTCACAAATGAAAACCCTGTACTCCTCAGGACCAATGTGAATATTGTGCAAATAGACATTAGTTAGAGGCTTAACTGTGTTAATGTTTTCTTCAATAATTATATGTTACAACAACTCTACTGTTTGTTTGCAAGGTTTAATACACCTCAGCAATGACTCTGAATATGTTTGACATCCAGAATTGCACCTTTGCTTAAGAAACATCCTCTGCCTGCTTATCCTATATAATTTTCCAACCACTTTGGAACCCTCTACTTAATTGTCTTTGGCATGGACTGTCATCCTGAAAACACTTCGAAGCACGTGCATAATAAATACATGACTATTTCTACTGAATACAGTAATGGGCAATTACGTATTTTTATAGGACTGAACACAGAATTACTGAGCAGCCTGTAGATTTAAGATTATTTACTCAATATTTACCTTGAAAATCAACTTAAATTGATCTTTTTGGCAGTGAAGCAAGAGTCCTGCCTCAGCCCTAGTTTAGGTCAGAAAAAAAAATCAATATAATGTATTAAGAGACAATCAGAAATCTATTAATCCTGCTGGTTTACTTTTTCCATGTGCAAACCCACACAGTGTAGTTGAAGAGTTTAGCTAATAGAGAGCTGTTCCTTTGCAATACCAGTAATATAAAGACTTAGATTTTTTTTAATCTCATAGTCATTCAAAGTCGTTTGAATATATTTGTTCTTTCTCCTGATATTGATATGGCAGGAAAAGATTCTTGCTAACTCCTCTTTGGCTAACATGCCAGGCTTCATATGACAAGGACCCCCATGATGTTGCTAACTTTCCATATCAGTTCCCAAAATTTATTAATGTTTGATCTCTTGATGTGCAAAATCTTAAAGATCTGATTGTGTTTATTATATTAACTTAACCTTGATTTAAATTTACTTGACTCATGAGCACAGAATACAGACCTATTTTTCATGAACAGTTCTTCTGTAATTTCAAGTTGTACATAACCCTTCCCCAAATTCAAATCAACATATACTTTTCAAACAAACAGGATCAGTTTTGTCCGTTTCTTCTTGACATACACTGATTCTACTTAGTGGATCTATAATGGGACTTAGTTACGTTTTCCCTAAAAGAGAGGTCTACAGCCTGCAGTTTGAGAAATTGAGTGCTGAGGGTGATCATGTTTCCGTGATCATACAATAACCTAGGCTGGCCAACTCTGTGCACTGTTCAATGCAGGTCCAAGACTAGGAGACTTGTCCAGCTGAGGGGAAAGGATGTATTCCCTGGGCCTTCTGACTACACTCTTGTTAAAACAGCTCAGGATGCAGCTGGCCACCTTTGCTGCAAGGACACACTGCTTCATGTTCAACTGCTTAATGTTCAACTGATTCGTATTTCACTTGTTGTCCACCAGATTAATTTCTTCAAGGCTGCTTCTTATACAGTTTCCCCTCATCCTGTACTGTTGAATGGGGTTATTCTATTCAAGGCACAATACTTTGCGTTTGCTTCTAATGAATTTTTTGTTGAAATGTTGACTGCATATGTTTTTCAGATTTTCAGTGAGCACTTGATTTCCCTAATTCGGGGAATTTGGGTCATTGATTTCCCTAATTTGGGCAATTTGGACCATTGCACTCTGAGTTGTTCTGTGAAAAATTGTACTTCAGCCAGTTATCTGGGTTAGGATAACAGGTCATCCTATCCACTTGGGAGTGCTACCCATAATAATAGGGTGGAGAAGTATTATAGCAAGATAACAGCAAGCTATCAGTCATATTTGTGTTTTCTTTTTAGCTTGATTTAAGCTAATGAATAAATTTGTGCTTAAGATATTGGGGAAAAAAAGAGTGCTGCAAGTACCGTAAGCTGCATTTTCAGCTCTGATAGAGCAGTGCTTGCAGAAAGCTGAAACTGAGGGCTACAACCATGATTGTGGCCAAAAACATTAGAAAAACATTCGAAAAACATTCTGAGGCAAAGGGGTTTGTATGTTGTCAGTGAATGTAGCTAAATAAATATGCTGGTGCCAATCAGATGTACCATTTTGGATATTGGGAGGTCTCCCCAGCAGAATTGCTGTAACATGATGCAGGCCACAGGTGTCATTAATGGAACAGAGAGGGAGTGCTTCCCTTGGTGTTACTTTAATTTTCACTTCAGATAAATTAGAAAATTAACGTAACAATATTAATAAGAATGCTCTTGTTAGAGCCACAATAAAAGACATTTTAGAGCAAACTTGCCTTTTCCAGGCTTTATTTTTAATTTTTCAATTACTTATAAATGCTAAACACCTTTTAAGAAAAAAGCCTGAAGATGGACAAAGCTTTCCATGGCAACAGCTTTGCCCAACTGAAACGATAGGTGATGTTTACCATTGTTAGTGAAGTGATATACCATCAGAGAAAGGAGGTATCAGGTTAGGTCTGATAGGTAAGCTACTCTTTGAAAGCTATGGCTAGAATTTGTAAGAATTGAAAGCTAAGTAATTGTAGAATGATAGCTAATTACTAGATGGGTTATTACCAATATTCAATACAGCACTGATATCAAAGGATTATATTAATGATATTGCAAAAGGGAAAAAAGATGGCTTATTAGTCCTTAATAAGAGATAGTAAGTTACTTAACCAATCCCTAACGTCACGCACAGTCAGATGGTACTACGAGCTTTTTATTATACCTGCAAAAGCATGCCAGAATCACCCATGCAGGTTTTGCTAAAGATTTGTGTAGCAAAGCCTCATGCCCCAGTGCAGAGCCCCGTTTACATGGTGCTGTGTATGGGCAAAGGGGCTCACCCGCATTCACCTGCAAAATTGATGCCTACAAAGCTGATGGCTGTTGAGGTGAATGCAGAAGATTTTGCATGCATGATTTTTATTTGCTGACATATACTTATTTCATCACGTAATTCTAAGTATGTCTTCTATTTTATGCTCTGGCTTCCAAAAAAATTACTTTAAAGTTGCAGCTAAATTGAACATAACTGAATATTGCTCTCCAAAGACAAACATGTTTTTCTAAAGACTGTTCTGGGAGACACCCAGAAACAGAAACTGATAGTGCAACTGAAGCTCTTCTAAGGGATTCCCCCTTTCCTGTTGTGGGATCACTGATGCTTACAGATTGTTCTGTTTAAAGTAACGACAGGTCAAAAGAAGATTTTATTCTCTGGTTCACTTCTATTCCAAAAAGTCTTTCAACTTTGTCTTAAATCTAGGATTGATTTATTTATTTCATTGAAACTGGCAAACACTAAATATGTGCCTGAAGTTAAAAATGTGCTTTTAAGTATTTCCTTAGCACAGAATCAGAATAAAATATTGCAGAAAGGTAAACAGGAATGTCAAAATCTAACTGTCTTAAAGAGGTGAACCATAATCTTCAGCAGGAGTTGTTCAAGAGAAGAATGCCTTTTACTTATAACAGGGTTTCTTTCTTAAGGAGTACACATACTGTCTGACTTGCTTTCACATTTGATTTTGTTATATGTATCAAAATTCCTGAACATTGAATTAAGTAATAAAGACAAAATTCATAGGTATTACAAGGCTGTAGGGAAAATAACAAATCCCAATATTTTCATATTGTACACTAAAATACAGACAGGAAACAAAATACTGTTTATTAGGCACTGTTATATTTTTTAGTAACAGAACAATGATACTCTGTAGGACACAAACTGCAGTAAGTTCTAATGAAGAAAACTAAATTAAATGAGCTTAAATTGCAGACACTCGAATATTTTAGCCTCCAGACTCATTTCAGTCTCTTCCTAACACACTATTCCAATTCAAGTCAGTAATTTCCACTCTTGAGAGTGAATGTTGAGTATGAATAGGGAGTTTACAGAAATGCTACTGTTGACATTTGGGTGTGAAATACGTACTTGCTCCTAGTAGATGTGGTGTTTTCCTTTCTTTTAGTTACTTCTTTCTCATTTGGTAGAAGATGCTTTCATTATTTATGTTTTGGGTACAGTGTTTTCTTATGACTAAGAAAGCTCAGACAAAATGAGTCTTACTGAAACAAGTTGTCACGCAAAATGTAGGATTTTAATTAAGTTGTTTTGCTTAGTATTTAGGCCATCACTTTTCAGTTACAAATGTCTTAGTTTGGGCATGTGAGCACAAAGCTGGTTCAGCCCCCTGAGCTGAAGTTTTGTATAAGGCAAATCTAGCCTCACCAAATAAACCCTGAATTCTGAATGTGCCAGAGCTGCTGGATGGTTTTCCTACAAAAGTTTGCCACAGGACTCTATCTCTGATTATGAAAATACGATTGTTTCAGGCTAAAATGACTGCAGTCTGTTGTATAGTCCTAAGAGGCAGGAGCTGTCATTGTGAAGTTTGTAAGAAACAAACCAATAGGAGCTTCACACTATGAATCTTAGAGAAGTGGTAGGGAGTACACATTTATTTAAGGAGGATTAGTCTATAGATACTCAGATTACTTACATATAAGTGAAATAAACACATTTGGAGTAAAAAACGTCTCCTTTGAAAGGAAGCAGGAATCCTAGGACACCTGGGAGACTTTTCTCCAGCCCATGTCTGCCTTCTTCCCTGTGCAAGTGCATTGCAAATGCTGAACTCCAGATGACAGATACGGAGGTGGTAGTTCTGGTGGTTGAACATTCATGAGCAACTGAGCCACAGCTTTCCATGCCTAAGTCATAGCAGAGGTCAATTCAGTAAAGGCTTCAGTGTTTCATGCTTCAAAAGGCAGCAGATTATATATACATTCTTCCAGTTTTGCTAGGCCTTGTGTAAGCTAATTGAGAAAAAAACACTTCGCTCACCAAGAGGGGCATCTTAATGAAGAATGGTAACACCATGATAATTAAAATTCATGAAACCTCTCAGCTAAGTGTAAGATCTGAGCTTACATGAGGTCTCTCACTATTATTCATGCCTCTTTGGTTAAACCATGATGATATTTGTAGGCATTATTTTGTAAAATTGCTATTGCTCTAGATTCAGCAGCACTATTACAAGCACAGTGCTTAAAGAAGCTGCCACTGATGTGGGCAGTTGTTTAAAGACAAAATATATCCCCTCTTATTTTTCAAGACATGTCTTTCCTGGAAGTGTATCTGTGAATATTCTTGGCATCGTAGTTAAGCACTTAACAATAATTAAAACATTTTCAGTTGTTTACCTCTTGTAGTTGAACTGTTGCCCTTGTTGACAGACTAGTTAAATATATTCTAAGTTTTTCTTCAGTTCTTTGGCTGTCTCATTAGAAATATTTTGAAGAATGTTTCTGTCTTTTGAATGAAATTTTTATATTTTAATCTGAAACTAAACCCCCCCAAAAGAATCCAGTAGTTTCATTTATTCAGTCAAATAATAATCAGAGAGATGACAGTAGTCATATGTTTTTAGTAAAGCATAAGGAATTTATCCAATGAAAAACTTTGGCTAGGAAGACTAGAACATAAATACATGTGTTTATGATTCCTGCACATCACCAGTGATAGGCTGTAAAGAATTAAGAGATTTCTATTAAGAATAAAATGCCTGTGTGACAGCTACAACAGCAGTAAGTATAAATTCTGAAAGGGTTTTCCTCACATGAAAAAAAAGAAACAAAACAAAGATAAATTGTGCCATCTAATAGTCTGGAAAAGTAGTAATAAAAGAAATGGTTAAACCATGGGAAAATCAGAGTTGTAGGTAAGAACAGGAAACATCAAGTTATTAAGTAGAAGGCTAGGAGCGGCCTTAGTATAGAAGAGGCTACAGGGCTGCCCACAAAGATGTATCTTCCAAAGAGTGGTGGAAAGCCAGGGTTATCTGCATAGCCAGGTTGTGTTTACTGATTTGGTCAACACTTGTCTCCAAAATCCCACTTTTTAGTCTCCACTTCCACTATGCCAGAGACAATTAGTCATATCTGGGCTCAAATCCTCAGCTGGTATCCTGTCCCATTATGTAAATTATTGCTGTAAGGCTGCTGAGTCGGGTCTGTACCAAGTAAAACTGGTAACTCCTCTCACACAGCTTCCAGCTATTAAACACCTCCCTAAATGCATCTGAAATCTGTAAATATTGTGGTAAAAAGACTGGTAAGCCAGCCAACGTGAAACAAGAGCTGCTTCTTTGAAATATGCACAAGGGCTTTGCAAAACAACGTAACAAAATTTGGATTTCATGGAGTATTAATATTTGGGACTTTTTTTAGCAGCATTAGGTTTAACATTGGTCCTGCAAGGCATGTTCTGTTATTCCTGTTTGACAGGGAGAGAAACCAGAACACAGACTTATTTTAATAAGCATCTGGGGAAAGACCACCAAACTTCACAACTAAAACTGTGGATTTTTCCTACCTGCCAGCTCCACTGCTTTTGGAACTAGACAAATGCTTCATAAATCAGCTCTGGTCATTTAGCTGTATATCTAAGACTTCTGGACAAATTGTTAGGACAGGGGCTGTTCAGTTATATTCCTTCAGATATAACAAATGCTGTCTCTACATCACAC
Source organism: Cuculus canorus (assembly GCF_017976375.1). NCBI lineage: Eukaryota > Metazoa > Chordata > Aves > Cuculiformes > Cuculidae > Cuculus > Cuculus canorus. The sequence goes on along the minus strand of NC_071406.1, from coordinate 35,077,507 downwards.
GTGCAGTGCCTCTGGTAAGTCTGGAGCACACAGGACCTATGGTATATGAACTGCCTCGGTTTATTTGCACTATGCAAATTATTTGCATTGTGCACTCTGGACATGCTGATTTTATTGTGTGCAGATCAACTCTACATTGCATACCACACAATCTTTCACTGACATCCAATATATTCAATATTTCATGGACACAATGGATTTACTGTGTATACACTGAACGGACTATAAGTACTTCTGTCTGAGAAATCTCAGAGAGTTAAGGAAACTACTACTTTTAAAATTTCAAAGGACTATAGGTATGTTTTCTTGCCTTTTTCTCATTCCTTAAATATCACAAAAAGTCATTGCCAGTAGGAAAAAATAACGAGGAGGATTTCAGCTATATTATCCAAGGTACATGTATGAAGTACTGCAAGTGTTCCATCAGAAATAGTTATTTAAACCATAATTTGTCCAAGTTGTCTAGTAACAATAAAAGGTCTAACCAACAGTGCTTTTCTGGTAAGTGTTCCTAGTGTTACTGTAATCTCTTAAATCTCCTAAAGAGCAAATCTCTTTAGGATCCAGTTCTGCTACTGCTGCGTTATGTATGGTACCTGACAGACCGGATCAGACCCCGGATCTATCTTGTCCAGCAACTGAACTTTAACAGTGGCTGGAAGGGCCACCAGGGACAGAGGTGGAAAAGATGTAAATCAAGTGTCTTGGCCTGTTTAGACCACTCCAGGCATCTTGTCATGCTGCTAGAAATCGTGTGAGTGTGATCGCATGAGTAACTTAGACGCTACTTAAAGCCTTACTTCAAAAGAAACCCAAGTAAGCTCAGTGCATCTGTGAAATACACCAGAACTGTCAGTAAAGGTGCAAGCACTGAAACTTAAAACCAGCTAAGTACAATCTGATTCTGAAATACTGTAAGTTATTTATTTAATATAGTGTAATATTATTAAAAACGTTATTTTTTTTTGAAAAACAATGGTCTTTTTATCTGTTAGTCAAGAAGAATGCAGTTTAAGCAGTAAAGCTTCATAAGAAAATTCTCTCTGCTTTTGAGGCCAATCTGAGAAAAGATTTTGTACGTTTTCTAAGGAATATATCATAAAAAGAAACATCTAATTCACCTAGGATAACCGATCCTATAAAACGAGTAATTTTAGCCTTCTTATGTTTATATGACATTTTTTACCATATTACTCTTTCCCAAGCTATAGTTCCCTTTATGCAAAGGATTAACTGTGATTCATGCATAGAAAGTCATCTAATTAACACGAGAAATACTTTGAACAAGATCACAGGAGTGGCAAAACCAGAACAGATTATTGCTCCATTACATCAGGCACTTGCTTCTGGGATGGCCTACATACTTGGGGGGGAAACAAAGCAGTCCAAACCAAAAGCAATTTTACACATATAGGAGGGGACTTGGCAGTATTGCACATCAGAAAAAAATATTTCAGCCCTGGTAACCAAGAACAATTGCTATGTTTTCTCAAGCGCAAGGACAAGTGCTTCTTAATTATTTTCATAGTATCCTGAAAAAAGCCACCTCATTGCACATTCTGGCTGGGTTTAAGCTGTGTAAAAAAGCAGGTTGTGCCCTCAAATACAAAATATAAGTCCCACAGGGTGCAAAAAAATAAATATTTATGGTATGAAGTTCATAGAATAGTTTGGGTTGGAAGCGATCTTAAAGACCATCTAGTTCCACCCCCCCCACCATGGGCAGGGACATCCCGCTGGATCGGGGAACCCAAGGCCCTATCCAACCTGGCCTTGAACACCTCCAGGGATGGGGCAGCCACAACTTCCTTGGGCAACCTGGGCCAGTGTCTCATCACTCTCACTGTGAAGAAATTCTTCCTAATGTCTAGTCTAAATCTGCCCCTCTCCAGTTTATACCAGTTCCCCCTCGTCCTATCACCACAAGCCTTTATGAATAGTCCCTCTTCAGCTTTATTGTAGCCCCTTTCAGGTACTCGAAGTTTGCTATAAGATCTCCTTGAAATCTTTTCGTCTCCAGCCTGAACAAGCCCAACTCTCTCAGCCTATCCTCCTATGGGAGGTGCTCCAGCCTGCTGATCATCTTTGTAGCCCTCCTCTGGATCCATTCCAAGAGTTCCATATCCTTCTTACACTGAGGATTCCATAACTGGACACAATACTCCAGATGAGGTCTTGCAAGTTGATGTGCTGTCCCATCCTGCTGCATCTGCAGCGGCTGCAGCTGCACAGCGCACGTTGTCATGGAATCATGGAATGTTTTGGGTTGGAAGGGACCCCAAAGCCCACCCAGTTCCACTCCTTGCCATGGGCTGCTCAAAGCCCCATCCAACCTGGCCTCGAACACCGCCAGGGATGGGGCAGCCACAGCTTCCCCGGTCAGGCTGTGCCAGCGCCTCCCCGCCCTCAGCGTGAGGAATTTCCTCCTCACTGTGGTTTTGGTACCTCGTGCTGTTTGTTTGGGTTTTTTTTTTTTGGTTTTTTTTTTTTTTTTTTTTGCAAGCTCTGCTGTGCGATTCGCCGCTTCTCTCACAGTCCACGATTCTCGCTGTAGTTGAACGTTCAACAATTTCCCACTGTTGAAAGCCAAAAAAAAAAAAAGCCGCGGGAAGCAGCGCAGCCGCTCCCAACGCAGAGACCGGAGGGCTCCGACCGGGACCCCGCAGGAGCGGGACGGGGCGGCACTCCCAGGCGTGTGGGCCTCCCAGACGGGCGGGAAGCGCCGCGGGGGGCCCTGCGTGCCGGGCGGGGAGGGGGCGGCAGGGAGGACGGTGCGTGTGGGGCTCCCAGGCGTGCGGGAGGAGCGGGGGGTGCGGGGCTCCCGGTCAGGCGGGGGCAGTGCTGGGGGCGGTGCTGTGCGGGCCATGCTGTGCAGGCAGCAGTGCGAAGGGGGGGCGGCACAGGGGTGCGGGGAACGCTGTGCGGGGGCGGTGCGTACGGGGGGGTGGTGGTGCTGTGCGGGCTGTCCTGTCCCGTGCGAGACGCGGTGCGCAGGGCAGTGCTGTGCGGGCAGGTGCTGCGCGGGGGGCGGTGCCATGTGTCTCCCGGCCGTGCAGGGGGGGCGGTGCGACAGGTTTGTGTGCCGAGCGAGGGGTAGGAGTGCCCCGCCGTGCTGTGCGGAAGGGCGGTGCGCGTGTGGGGGCGGAGGGTCCTGGGGGGCGGTGCCATGTGGCTCTCGGCCGTGCGGGGGGCGGAGCTGTGCGGTGGGGGGGTGGGGAGGCGGTGCCCACAGGCGCTACAAAGCGCCGCTCCCGGCGTCTTGCCCGTGGTTCTGCAGAGCCCGGCGTTCGGCAGCGGAGGGCCCGTACGGCTCGGGCTTTCCGACTTCAGCCACAGTGCTGGCTAAGTCGGGGTCGGCGGCGCGGGGCGCGGAGCCCGGCATGGCGCGGGGCGCGGAGCGGCGGCGCTGCGGTCAGTGCGGTGTCCCGGGGCGCGGGGCGCCCGCCCCGGGGCCTCCCTAGCCTCTGTCTCTTCTCTCCCGTGCAGGGTCCGTGGGTGCCTACTTCACCTCCGCCAAGTTCCTGCTGTACCTGGGCCACGCGCTGTCCACCTGGGTGAGTGCGGGGGCCCCGCTCAGCGGCTCCTCCCCCTCCTGCTGCTGAGTGACCGCAGACCGGAGGATGAGGGACTGGTCTCCTCGCTGCCCTGACCCGTGGCGAGTCCTTGATGTTTGCCGCGGAGCCACCGCTGCCTGCGGGAAGGGGTCCCTTTCTGTCACAGCCTAGGCCTTCTGAAACTCTTTCCCCTTGTGCTGAAGGAACTTAGGACACCAGTTTTTACTCGGTTGAAAAATACTGAAAACATCTTAAAACAGGCGCTAGTGACAGTCAGTCTGGTTCTATTTTATATAATAACCTCACTACATTTTTGAGTCTTAAGAATTAGTCTTAGAAGAACTAAGAATTAATCTTAAGAATACAACAGTCAGTCTAGTTCTGATTCATGTAATAAGATTAAGAATACATGTGTCTTGTAATACAATCATAGAATTGCGGAATAGTTTTGGTTAGAAGGGACCTTAAAGCCCATCCAGTTCCAACCCCCCTGCCATGGGCAGGGACACCTCCCACTAGGTCATAGAATCATAGAATTTGCCGTTAAGAAAATAGTCTAGTTCCAGGCCCCCTGCCATGGGGCAGGGACATCCCAGCAGATCTGGCTCCCCAAGGCCCATCCAACCTGGCCTTGAACACCTCCAGGGATGGGACAGCCAAAAGTCTTCATCCAAGTGGCTTGATTTGAAAAGAAGAGGAAGGCTTCCCTGTGTCCCCCCCGCTCCTTCCCCCTCCGCCCCAAATATTCCCTGCTTTGTCTTTAGTCCTGGATTTGGACTAGTTTAATGCGTGCTTTGTATAGCATTAACAAATGGCTAATATACGGTTACAACATTGCATGCCTAACTCTGGCAGATCCTCGCTTTTGCTAACCCATAAGATCAAACTGATGTTTCTGCTAATGGAAGAAGGTTTGGAGGGGCTATCAGTAGCTTGTTTTAAACAAGTACAATATTTTAGTTATGATTAATGTTATTGAATGAGCTGGGTGATGATGTTTCTGTTTAGCTCAGTGTTTTTCAGAGGCCAGGGTTGTTACCTGCAGCAGTTTTTGTCAGTAATGCCCACAAAGTGCCAAACTGGCAATTTGGCTGACCCTGCTTCAAAGCTTGGCGGAGGGACTGCCCTGAGTGCGTGAGTAAAGGTGACAAAGCAGAGTTTGAAAACAATGGTGCATACTAAAACAAACTTTAGACTGAAAGATGTCTATTCGTGTGTTTGGCAATATTAACAGGACACTCCTTTTTCCAGTGTGTTTTCTTTTGTGGTGAAAATCTTGACCCAAAACCCCCTAACCGTACCTGCTGAAACAGAAATAGAGCTTTATTCTGACAGAACAAGATGCAGGGCTGTACTTCTTATATCTCCTAAGCTTTAGTGTTCTTGTAGTCAGAATGTTTTTGCTACTAGGAACAATAAGCACTTTAATCTTTAGAACTCAAAGTAGTATATGGTCTGTGTTCTAAAATGGCAGTGCGAAACCTGATGCCAATGTGGTTTAGCTGTAATTGAGAGAGCTAATTTGGTTTGTGTGTTACTAAGCCATTCCCAAAAACAGAGAGAAGCTGTCAATGATCAAACATGTGACATCTCCACAGGTGTTCAGATTTGAACAAAGCCTAGACTATGTCTTAGGATCTTGTTCAGTAAAGCATTTGACTGTGTGCTTGGCCTTGGTGATCTTACCAGGCTGGACTGCACTGCTGAGCTGGAGTCTCAGTCTCATGCAATTGCTGTTGTCTTCAATTCATTGCTGTCTCACTCTATGGTAAAAGAATGAACTGAGTTCACCTTGTTGGTGCCACGCCTAATGCTTGACAGCCCTTGAGAGCGGGTAGTAGCCTGGCTACTGCTTAACTTGAGAGCTTTGGTTTCGAGATGTTCAGTCTGAGATAACTATAAGGATAATTATGACAGAAGTGCGAGAACCCTTAAAAAGGTGGTGAGGCTAAACTGTACTTATTTAAGAGTTGAAATATACAGTTTGAGACACTTTAAAGTGGGGTTAAATATATATGATCAAGGCATTGTGCATTTCTGAAGGCAATATATTTAAATTTCAGTAGGTCTTGGCTTGAAATTGCGTATCTGCTTCAAATCTCTAATTCACTAATACTGTTCTTCTGTGGCACTAATTCATTTTGTTTGCCTTTCATGGTTTTTATTTCTTATAAAATACTGATGCTTGCAGATTTGAACAACTTTAGTCACCCCCAGAAACATCTGTGTGGGTTGGGCTGATCAAAATACTCTGAGTAAATGTGTTGGATAAAGTTGAACAGAGTTCACAGGCTCCTTTAATGAATCGTATAGCAAAATCTTGGTCTCACTGGAATCTAAGGAGTCTTCCTTTGCGTTTGAAGTGAGATCAGGATTTTTCACTCTTGACAATAGTGGCTGTCACTGACTTTCACATAATTAAATCTTTTTATAATACCTTTTTCATCTTGTCAGAATTTGGTTGCTGAAACGTCTCTGCATAAAAAAAAAAACTCCAAGCTTCTGTTAGGATATTTTAATGTGAAAGTATCTTCTGGCTCTTTTTTCTAGCTTAATAAAGAGTTACCCAGGCTAATCAAGACTTAGTTATTCCACATGCATGTATTTTAAGTGAAATTCAATAGAGAGGTTCCTCGAATCATATTGTTTGAATGATAGAGTTGGGACGTTATATCCCTGTGTTTTCATTGCTGTAGTACTTTCTATATAATTCTGCTAACTGTGGAATAGAAGTGTAACATTTTAGAGGAGACATTAGGTGTCTCCGGAGAGTTAAAATTGGTATATTATATATGGGAAGGCACATGTAAGCCGATTATGCGTATATATGCATTTTTTCATTGATTTTGGTAAGAAAATTCAAAATACCCAGAGTTTTTCCTTGAACAGATTAAAATTTTGTTCCCACAAGATTGGGATGTAATTATTTATCTGGCTGTGGTTAAGGAAACAAATATGGATGTTTACATGTTGTGATGTTTGAAGAAACCTCTTTCAGAGAACTTCAGTAACATTAGGGTGAATTCTTTTTGTGTGCTTATGCTACATTTAAGACTTTATACTCAAACTGCAGTTATTTTGAGCCTGCAAGTAGCCTGCTTTTCGTGTCTCTCTTGGTGCTGTGTTGTATATGTTAGATTTGGCAGATTTTGCTTCTTAAAAGTGCTTTTTTGTTATACCTTCCCCTGACCTTTAGAATATTTGAGGTCCTTAGAAATTTGTACTACTTGCTGTATCGCATAGCAATTGCTTATTTAAGATAAGGCAGCAGAATATGTTTCATGTTTGGTTTATAAGAGACTAACATTAGGACCCTTATTAAACAGTGTGCCCTACAACAGTATGAATGACTTGTATTTATCTGCTTTGCTACTGATTGCATAAAGCATTTTCTGTAGTGCTATGCTTAAAAATAGTGAGATATGATTGCTATCATGTGACAACATAAACTTCATTGTATTCATTAGCAAACCAAAGGTCTGTTTGGTAGCAGAAGTGAAAATGTTCTGAATACTATGAAAATTACTTCACTGGAACATGTTTAGCATTTTGGGTTTCTTTTTTATAGCTGTCTTAAGTGGTGTTGTAACATGAAAATTTATTCTAAGCACGAGGTTAAACTAGCAGTAGGCTAAATAGATTGAGTTAGCAATGGGTTTACAAGTAGCTCTGTTACTCTGCCTCTAGATAATATACCGATGCTGAATGTTATCAAAAAGAGTTTAAGTCCATTGACTCCAGAAGCTTCAGTTAATATTCAGGAATTCACCTTCCTTGATTTATTTATGTCTGTACCAAACTGTGGTATGATTTGCTTTGACCTGTTTTCCAAAGCAGCATTTAAGCTTTGGTTATCTAAGAGCAACCTCTGTTTTGAAAAGATATTTAAACAGTGTCTGTAATCAATAAATCTGTTGCTAATATTTGACCTGTGCTGGGCAATCTTTGTAAGCTTACTGAGGCTGTTGGATGTGACTGGTAACAGACTTTGTCCTGTAATATTATAATAGGAAATACCTGGGATTTTTCATGTCATATTACAAGCTGCAATGCACTTGGTCAGGACACATGATCTTAGTGATACTGGGATAAAATCAATGCTGATGGGATGTTGTCAAAAAAAAAAAGCCAACCCCAAAAATAAAAAAAAACCACCACCCCAAAACCCCCAAAACAAAACCAAAAAAACCCTCCTACACCCCACTCCTACATGTATAACAAACCTTTATTTCAATACAGATTCCTCCAGGGCATTAGTAAAATAGTCAATTTGTTTGCTTCCAAAGTGAAAATAATAATGTTGTGTGTGTACTCTGTTACTTTTAAAGGGAGATCGTATGTGGCATTTTGCTGTGTCTGTGTTCCTGGTTGAACTTTATGGAAACAGCTTACTCCTGACTGCAGTCTATGGACTGGTTGTGGCGGGATCAGTTCTTCTCCTGGGAGCCATTATTGGAGACTGGGTGGACAAGAACTCCAGGCTCAAAGGTTAGATGCCTAGAGCAGGTTATTTACTTAAGGATGGATCAAATTAATGTAAAAAGATAAAGTTGTTAGAGTTAACTCAAGTCAATTCTGAGAATAGGGCTTGCTCTGGTTTTTTATTAGGAAGGGTAGTGTTTGAGTGGTAATGATTATACAAAGATAGTGTCTAAAGATGGGGAAAACAGTTTTGTGTTGTGGTGTGTCCACTAAGGCTAAACCTGTAAGGTATGTGCAGAAATGCTAAAAGTAGGAAGCACTTAACTTTCAAGACTACAGACCAAGTTCTTTACAGCGTAACATGAAAATACACTCACATTATTTGTTTTCTGTCTGGATACAAACATCTTCCGCTAAAATGTAAATGCATGCTGCATTTGCATTATACATATTTAAAATATGTACTCTAGTCTGTTTTATAAATAACATGACACCAAGTTCTTCATAAACATTTTTACTTTCCAAGAGATTACAAAATAGCATCACTTCCATGGTATGCTGAAGATTAATTTTAGAGACTCAAGCTAAGTCTTGATTTTATGCCATTAAAAATAGTGTTGTCATTTAAACTGGTGCAATTTGGCTTGAGTGGAGGAAAAAATGTACTTCAGCTGTGAATTAAGAACTCTGAATTATTAAAAGCTATGAAGTTACATCAGACATTGATTTGTTTCTTTGAGACAATGGAAAATTCAAAATCTAATGAAGTATAGTTTTACCACTTATATTTTGGGGGAGAATAGGAAAATAAAAATATTCAGAGTGCATGTTCCTCAATTATAACCAACTGAAGGTTATTCTTATATTTATAACTGTTACCTTTTGTTTTGATTTACAACAGTGGCCCAGACATCTTTGATTGTACAGAATGCATCTGTCATCTTGTGTGGTATTATCCTGATGATTGTCTTCTTGTTTAAGACACAGCTTTTGACCTTATACCATGGATGGCTTCTTGTGAGTGCTTGAACTTATTAATAAGGAATTAACTTCCAAAGAAACTTTGGGGAGCATGGGAGACGGATGAATTGGTTTTTTTCTCACAAATCTGTTTAAATGTTCCAGTGAGCTAAAACTAGCAAATGAAACTTTGAATTAGTTGGGACTATTGTTTTCTGTCAGGAATTGTAAAGTAGACTTGATCTTGTTTTGTCTGGAGAATAACACTAAAATGTACGGATTCAAATATAAAAGTGTCTTTTCTGGTTGTACAGGGTAGGATAGAGATATCCCTTCATCGGTTTTCTCATCTATAACTTTTTTCCCCCCCTGTTCCTCTAGACGGTGTGCTATATCCTGGTTATCACAATAGCAAATATTGCCAATTTGGCCAGCACTGCCACAGCGATCACAATTCAGAGGGACTGGATTGTTGTGGTTGCAGGGGAAGACAGAAGCAAACTGGCAGGTGAAATATGTTGCCTTTATAATACCTTCAACATCTTACTTTCCAAACTTAATTGTCGAATAGTTTTACAGAGGTCGCCACATCTTTGAGTTACAGATATGAGAAAACAGCAGGTAAAAAGGACAGTTTTTATTTTCTTCCTCCCTGCTCTGGACTACATTTACTGAGATTAGAGATCACTGTTCGCGATTACAGTTCAGCTAGGCACCTCTAAAGTTTTGTCCTCCTTTTAGTCCTGCTGCAGCTTTGTCAGGAGAACTTTATTCTTGTTGAACAAATAAACATACACCACGCTCTTAAATCAAATAACCAGTCTTTAATAGAAAAGCTATTTAACTTGCAGACACCTAAAGCCAAGTGTTGCAATACTTTATTTTTAGGTCCCTGGAATGAAGCAGAAAACAGTTGCGTAACTGGGCTCCTTGTATAGGGAATCAAATAAAGAGGTATATGAGAATGAAGTCCAGAAGAGTAAAGTAGGTGGATCAGGAAATTGCCAGTTGGAAATGCTGTGCATACAGATACATTTGAAATCATGCACTTCTGTAGCATTATGTCTAACTCGGAGCTGTGAATGCTTTTTTTTAGTTGGAACTGTAAGCTCTGTGTTCTTTGACATATGATACCTTTTGTATTAGATTACAGGCTTAATCTTTTTTCACCTGCTGAATATTTTTCTTTTCCCCTCTTTCTTGCAAAGTGTCATGGCATTATTAGGAGAGAGAGTGAATTCCGATTCAAATCCTACTGCAGCTGGGTGGTCATGACACTACTTGTATGTGAGAGGTTATTTGGGATCTTGGATGTATCCCAGGATGCATTGAACCTGACTCCCCTTTGCTGGGGGCGTACTCCTAGCCACAAGGCCATTCCTACCAAGGGTTGTATGATTGGTCTTTGGCTGTGCTGCCGCTCTGATTGTAACAGTGTGGGAAGCAGCATTTTTTGCTGTGAACTTGAGTAGGCTGTGTGGGCTCAGAGTCAACTCTTCAAGGGGACTTAAGCCTTCCCATATAGAGGAACTAATACTGAAGTACAGACAAAGCACAGAGCAGCTTAACATTGCCGAGATGTACGTCACTAAAGTAACTCTGGGACTAAAGTTTTAAGTCTGACAGATCTGGCGGTTAGATACCTCCAGGCCTAGATAGCATTTCAGTTTCTGGACTCTTAATTTTGTATGAAGCTGCTGAAGTTGCCTGTAAAGTTTACATGCCAGAGTCCTTTAAGAGTTTCAAATCCTATATTGCAGATTGATTCTTGGGGGTTATTGTAAATGAAGGAATCCTATTTACCCATCTTATCCAGGAGAGGCTAGTTCTTAATCAGATGCATTGAAAGTGTCTTGCTTTTGTTTCCCAGTAGGCAAATTTTCCACCACAGACTTTTTATTTTGACCTTGCAGTGCCTTTCTAGGTCATGCCTTTTGTAGATCAGCCATACAGATGAACTTTATGCATATGAATCACGAGTAGAAAAATATCACCTAGCTGTAAAAGCCTTAAAGTTCCAATGGTTCTCTTTAATCTTTTTTTCTTGTGTCAGATCTTAAGCAAATCACGTCTCCAATCCTTGTAGTACTTACTACATGTAAGATAAGGTACAGACCACACCTGCGTAGAACTGCTGCATGGGAAGCAGTTCTCCATCTCTACTGCTTCATCATCTCAGACAGAATTGTATGACCACTTATAACCTGTACTGAAAAATCAGGCAAGAGGTTACTCTAAATTCTCATGCAACTCCATTTAAAAAACAAAAAAACCCCCCACTGAACTAAGCACCTTAGTTTGACAGATCTATTGAAAGGATCTCTCCTAGGCTGAATAGGGTTGTGTATTTAATCATAATCTAACTTGGAGGCTGTTGAAATTCCTGAACTCAAAATTAAACTCCAGCATTGTTTTCACAGCAAATGGTGTTGTCTGCTATTACATTTCCTCAAAGAGGAGCCTTAATTAAATTAGTAGAATAGGGAAATAAATTGTCTTGGCTTCCCCTTATTCACTGTCTCTGTTTTTTTTTTTCCCCATTTACTCTTACTTTGTACCTTCCCTGAATAGAAATATTAGCCTAACACAAAAATCAAACCCACAAAGCTTAGTTTTTTGGTATTTCTAAAGCCAAATATTATGCAAGTATCTTAACTTATTTTAATTAATCATAGTTAATGCTGAATTGACTTTGAATTCTAAATTGAATAACCTAAACCTTTGTTAGAATAGCAAGGAATAGTTCTCTGCGGATTCAGAAAAGCAGCTTCATACTGGGATACAGTTTCACTTGTCCTTCAAAAGCTCCAGTTTCATAATAGGACTCTAAAATGGATTTGAGATGTGCTCGTAAGCAGCCTGAAGCCCCGATGTGCAAGACCGCTGAGAGACTTTCAGGGTTGAAACAGTGACACCAGAAACTTCCAGGAGCCCGAGGGTGTAATGACACTAAAGTGGATAAGATTGGGGAGGGTGAGAGATCCCCTGCCAGCTAAACGAAGATACAATCATGTTGAGAATGAAAGAAACATCATAAGTGTGGAGCAGAAAGGAGTGAGGACTTTGCTCTGTAAGATCTGAGAATGCCTACAACTGACATCAACCAGTGTGACTTGATAAGGAAACTTAAAGCCGTTTCAAAGGTCTACTGTTACGATGGGTATGTCGTCACTGGTCATTAGAAGTAAATGGACAAGATTAAGAAGTATGTGGTCCAGTGTTGGGAGATAGTGGTTGCTAAAATTGTACTTACAGGAAAGATTTCTACCATATGAGATTCCTGTTAATGTCTGCAGTTGTGTATGCTAGGTTTGAGTATTAAGAGAGGCTTAGGGGTCCCTAATGTCAGTAGGGTGTAAGGGTAATCTGATCTCTTGATTAGCAGTTTTACCTGCAGGAGTACACTTCTAGTATAAATCTAACATGGAAGACCTCAGGCAGGCAAAACTGGTGGGAGTAGGGATTTGGCTTACATATTTGTAAGCCTTGGTTGGTCACAGTAAATTTAAACGTTGGAATACTCAGGGTACCTCTGCTTAGCAGTCTTGCTCCTTCTGGAATCACTTACAGCTGGAAAAAGACTTCTTAGCTTGATGTATATACATCTGCAATCCTCAGTTGTGTTAGCAAATATCTCCCTCTAAGTGTTCAGCAATTACTTCATATTCTCAAATCATTTCTGACAGATATGAATGCCACAATAAGAAGAATTGATCAGTTGACCAATATCTTGGCCCCAATGGCAGTTGGTCAGATAATGACATTTGGCTCCCCGATGATTGGCTGTGGATTCATTTCTGGCTGGAACTTGATGTCAATGTGTGTGGAATATCTGCTGCTCTGGAAGGTTTATCAGAAAACCCCTACTCTGGCTCTGAAATCTGCAAAAGTTGAAGAATCGGAACTGAAACAGCTGAATGTAAAGAAAGGTATTGAAAAAACAAGTAATTGTTTACATTCACAATATATTCACTATATCTGAAAAACTGAAGTGTTGACTTCTGTCTTCTACAGACACTGCTTTGAGGCTATGTAGCTTTCTACTCTTAGCTTGAAGGTTTTGGGTATAGATACCAGAGACTGATCTAAATAACAATACTTTGCAGCAATTTGAGGAATCCCGTAAAATGCAGCCAAAGAATGAATTTTATCCGCTTAACAGGGCACAGACTTACTCTAAAGGACTAATTATTTAGGGCCAATTGTGGGGAATACTCCTACCAATCTATACCACAGTTAATTATCTGACAAAGCCCTTTGGTCCATAGTGTCTACAAGTGAAACAGGTATGCACAGTACTAGTAGGCTTTCAGGATGGTAATACTTCAATGAGTCCCACATGCTGCAGGAAATGATGGAGAAAAATAATCTATTTCTACTCTACTTCCTTGGCCAAGCTGAAAAATGGGAATTTGCAGTGTACATGGCTATGATGATAAGCAACCTTAAGATTGATATTAACATTACTTTAGATATTTTTAATATCAGAAATTAAAATTTTTAGAAGCACTTTTGTTACGGAGTATCTGAAACATCAAATACTGGAATACAGAACTTAAGTGTTTTCCAGTTTTCAACATAGCAGTATGTTCAGTATGGGCTTCCAGCTACATGTTGTCTGTTTGTTGGTTTGTTATTTTTTTAAAAAAGTTGATAAACAATTCCTATTTTCTCCTTAAAAGCTATCTAGCAATCTTTTCTTTGCTCAATATGTAGAGACATAGGATGCTGCTGTTAAAAGTGATGAAGAGACCCATCTTCCCAGCCCGCAGATTAATTATAGTAATAGGTGGTCCAGTAAGCTATTGGGCTAGGCTGATGGCAGCCTAGGATAGGGGGGCAAGATAAAGAGCATAGAAGGGTCTATAGCTTTGGAACTAGCTCTTGTATGCTCCTCAAGAATGAAGCATTTGCCAAATGTTGATATGTAGGAAATATCTCTTAATCTTTGCTATTGCAGTATTCCAATTTCAGTAGAAGGCTTGCATTTTGAGAAGTTGCAGAAATACTTAGTATGTCTCATTTGCTGTTTGTGGAGACCTGACAGTGTGAAAACACTGCTTGGACATCCAAACGTTCTTAGAGTTTCTATCCACATTACCAATGCTGTGTGGTTTTCTGTTTGTTTTTGTTTGTGAGCAGTGGACATGACTTTCTCCTATATTGGAGTGAAAATGGAGTTATAGAAAGGCATGGTCTGAGATTAAGTCAAGTTTTGAAAGCTTTTGGCTTTATTAGGCTTCAGCAAGCATTTCTGCCTTGGCTCTTCTGCCATGACAGTGAGATGCTAACAGATGTTTAAGTATTCCCTACTTCCTGTGGTTAGTGCACTTAAACATACAAAGCTATGTTAAAATGCCAACTAACATTGGCAGTCATTTATTTCTGGAAATGGAGTATTCAGTCACAAGGCTATTGAAAAGAAGCAGAATATGCTTTGTCCTACCGCAGCTTAAATAAGCAGATGTTCAAATTGATAGGGACAAATTTTACTTGATCTTACTGCACAGTCTGGATGTAAGGACACTTTAAAACATTTATGTAATCAGAGGAAGGTTGATTGCAGAATTAAACCAATGCACTTCTGCAGCAATGAACTTTACAGTCTGCACTTCCCAGGCAGGAGAGTATTTAACAGTTACGTTTCTGTTTACAGAGAGTGACATGAAACCCTCTGAAGGAGTGCAGTTAATTGTTGAGAAAGATGTAACTGGCTTTGAGCCCCAGCAGGAGAAGGAAGCCAGCTGCACTGCCCGGATTGCTGAGCCTTTCACCACGTTTCGTGATGGATGGGTTGCATACTACAACCAGCCAGTGTTTCTTGCAGGCATGGGTCTTGCATTTCTGTATATGACTGTTCTGGGCTTTGATTGTATTACTACAGGCTATGCATACACTCAGGGTCTGAGTGGCTCTCTGCTAAGCCTTCTAATGGGTGCCTCAGCAGTCACTGGAATCATGGGAACAGTAGCTTTCACTTGGCTTCGTCGCAAGTGTGGCCTGGTTCGTACGGGCCTTATTTCTGGAGTTGCTCAGTTTGCTTGCTTGGTCTTATGTGCCATCTCTGTGTTCATGCCTGGAAGTCCTATGGATTTAACTGTCTCCCCGTTTGCTGACATCAGTGCCAGGCTGTTCGAAAGTGAACCGTTGCCTACTATAGCATCTCCAGAAGATAAGCCTGAGATGGCTTTAGCAACTGGAATGCCCAACTTGTTAAACGGGTCTTCTACTCCTGCTAACAGCGACCCAGAGATGAGTCCTGAGCCTGTGCCTTTAATCTCTGTTAGTCTCCTGTTTGCAGGAGTCATTGCTGCTAGAGTTGGTAAGTATCTCTACTAAAATTGAATCTATTACAGCTTTTAATTCCAGAAATTACAGTGCCCACCAACTAAATACAAATTTGTGTTTAGATTTGTAGGCTACAGTTGAAGTGTTTGAAGTGTTATGTCAGGTTTCTAAGGCTAATTTGTTACATTTCATATAAAAATCAAATGATCTTGTGATAGCATTGCTGGTGCAGAGAAAGCAGTACTAATTTCTTGCATATCCTGTATCTCGCCAACAGGAGAAAAGTTACCACATTTGGAGATGAATGTAACTTGTTTTTTTTGTAATTCTCATCTCTGAATTACCTTCCTTCACAACCAAATAATACTATTTGTTAATAGGTAACAGAACTAAACATATCTTCTGTGAGAACCTACTAACTTAGCAGCTTCCTAAATTAATCCATTCATGAAATAAATTGTCTAACCTTTAAACTTGTAACCAGCGAAGGAGTTTGGAACAGAAGCTTTGATTTGCATGACAGCTTAATTTTTTGAGGAATTGCTGGTTAGCTTAGTATTAGTGTCTGTCAACAGAGGAGGCAAATACATAAATACGATGAACAGTAATTCTCATTTGTAGAATCTTTGTACTGTCAATATGATGAACAGTAATTCTCATCTGTAGAATCTTTGTACTGTCAATTTCTGCAGCTTTTGCTAAATTTTGAGAAAATACATGTGAATCAAGTTGTTTCAAGAAGCTTAAAACTGAATCATTAATGGACTAAAACACAAGCTAGTGTTAACTGACTTTTAAATTATTATGCATAGTTTAAAATGTGTTGGTTTTTTTTGGCAAACACCTTTTATAAAACTTAGCAATTGTAGCTAGTGTGAATACTCTGTAAATAGCTGTAAGCCAGTTATTTAAATAAGGAACAAATGTGCGAAACCATGTTAACTTGATAGTCATGTTGAAGCAAGATGTGACAGGCAAGTTAATGTGTCAGGTTGTGTATATTATTTCAGGAAATGTAGTAAAGGGAAGGTAAATTGCTCTTGACTGTCAGTATGAAATCCATTCTAGTCTGACAAGCAGCTAGCTTGTCCTGTGCATTTTTGGCAGAAGTGAGTGTTTGCAAATATTAATTTAATTGTGCCAATAATGAAAACTTACCATGAGAAGCCTTGTTGTTTGGATAACTTTTTTTTTTTCCCCTCTCCATAGGCCTTTGGTCCTTTGATTTGACTGTCACACAGTTGCTCCAAGAAAATGTGGCAGAATCTGAAAGAGGCATCATAAACGGTGTTCAAAACTCCATGAATTATCTTCTTGATTTGCTGCACTTCATCATGGTCATCTTGGCCCCGAACCCTGAATCTTTTGGCTTATTGGTGCTTATTTCTGTGTCTTTTGTTGCAATGGGCCACATAATGTACTTCAGATTTGCCCAAAAAAGCCTGGGAAAACAGCTTTTTGTTTGTTGCACTCCTGATTCCAAAGCTGTCTCTGACAGTTCACCACCTGGTAACACATCTACTGTCTGAAAGGATCCATTTCTCTTACTAACTTGCTACAAAAATATGGCTAAACGCATATGCTACCTTTTGTGACCCTGCCTAGGGTGTTTCTCTAGAGTTGAATGCATAACATAGCTGTTACAGGATGCTGTCCTAAGAGAGCTAAAATTTGTCTTACAGCAACCCTGTAAAAATGTTCCAGTTTTGGCAGAGGACAGCCTGGTTGGATCTTGATAGCTGGTATTTCAAAGGAACCCCTAAATTCATACAACTAGTACTTGATCACAGAAATAATTTTGAATTTCTGTTGCTGACCCCCTCAGTGATAGTGTTTAGTGGTTATACACACTCAATTTGTTCATGAATTCTGAACAATTCTTGTGCTTATTGAATAAAACCGGAGGGGGTTTTTAGTTGCTTCAAGATAACTTGATTTATTGTGTTCAGTTCTGTGTTTTTTCTGTGTTTCTAATACATGAACAGTTCTGCTCCCCTATATTTTCAAACTTTATAAACATCCTTCGTGGATTCCTGAAGCAGACTCTTAAGTTCAGATGTTTTCCCAAAATACCTTTTTAGTATTCTATCTGTTTTGGTTTAACTTTACAGAAACACCCTTGGTTATTTTTTTGAGTGTTTCCTTACAAATTAGATGAGTGTTAGGTACAAGATATTGTATTACACTGTTGCACTTCATAAAGTAAAACATATTTTCATTTTAGCAGATGCTATTGATGTAACATTATAAAGCATGGCTTTTTTTTAATTGCAGATGCTGGGTCTGGTTGGGTTTGTAGCAGAAAGTGCTAAGGTCAGGAATACTGGTACAAAAAAAGTCTTGGGCAACTTAGTTTTTGCCTCAGAGTACAAGCAGCTTTAGTTTATTTTCAAACGCTGTTGTTTTCAGAAACCCTATTAAACCCTGATGTACTGGAAAATTGTGTTCCAGTCAAAAGTAAAAAAGCAGATTACTTGCATTTATCTTTTTTACATGTATGTGAATTTTGAATTAGTTTGTTCTAAAATACCGCTAAAGCAGCATGAAGCTGGACTGTGGCTCTCTAAAGCAACTTCAAAGCAATGAAGAATGATATATTCCTCTGATTTTCAACAAGTTCTTGCATTTTTTTTACTCTGCGCATGTACTAACACAGTATTTCCATATTCATTAACTGTATGTGCACATCTGTGGAAACTACTCTATGCACTTTGCTTTCTCAGTAGAGTTGAAGCCGGTGGTGTTCTGAATTTTCCTATGGCATGATAGGGTGACTTCTAAACTTAAATCTTTGTAAAATGTTTGTTTGCAAAATAAGTATGCAAAAGCATGCGTCAGTAACTTGAGAAAAGTATCCTCTAAAACTTGTAAGGTTTTTAATTTTAGGTACTGTCCTTCAAACAGTCATCTATGTTGCCAGATTTCAGCCCTGCAATGTAAGTGTGTGAACTCCATTGATGTTAAAGGCGTTAAACCAGAGCTGAATCTAGGCTATTAATTTTAAAATTTGTAATGATTATATTGTATATCAAACTAAATAGGATGTAAAAAAAAAAAAACACCAAAAAAAACCCAAAAAAAAAGCCCCAAACCAAACAACAAACCACAAACCTCTACTGGATTTTGTCTCAGATACAGTATTTTGTAAGAAGAGTGAAAGTGAATGAATGAGAATCATTTGTACAACCCATGTACCTGTAGCCCTCAGTATTCCATAACTGAATGTAACAATTTTTCTCCTTTAATGGACCAAAACTAATCAATGTTGCTAAGTTACTGAAAGTTTCTCAGGGATGTTTTCACTAGATTTCTAAGTGTTTATACTTTGACCAAGCTTTTGGGTGGTTTTTTTTTTTTTTTTGATACAATAAAGTAAAATATGTGAATTAGAGTAGCTTAAAACTTGTGACTCAGTCCTGAGTAACTTTTAAGGAAAAGGGAATTTTGCCATCAGCAGAATTTAAAAGTCAGAAGACAATAAAACTTGCCTAGATTTGTAGAGCAAATATGTCCAAAGAATAGTATATACAGTACAAGCACACTAGTAAATAAAATACCTCTGATTTGCCAAATATATTTTCTCATGTGTATCTAATCTAAATTGGGACCATACTCTAATATTGCTTAGTATAAATAAAGGTAGCCCAAATGCTAGTGAGTACCTCTATACTGCACTTTGAGCATCTGAATGCCACTGTATATATTGGACTCCCTGGCCATCAGGGAAATACCTGGAAATGTGGCTGCTTGTGGTCTGCTTAAAGCCTGCAGTGTGCCTAAAGACATCCCAGAGAGGATATACTCCTGAAGTCTAGAGAGCTCCAGAAACCAACCTAACAGAGCTGGAAATATACCACATTCCCATCTGTCCCCAGAGTATTTTTTTTCAAGAGTAATGTAGTCTTATTTGAGTTGAGTAGCAATTTGTTTTGTGAATAGTTCCACTAGATAGCACAGTCTGGATCTCAAGCCAATAAAAGTAGTCTTAGGAGTGTCTTTTGTGCACGTAATGTTGCTGGAAGGCAAGACAATCTCAAAAGAAAAAAGAAAGGTGGATGGTAGCTTTAAGAGGAAAAAGGAGGTCTAATTTGGAAATCTAGTATGTATTGATCTGAATTGAATGGCAAAAAATGTATGCTGCTTGAGCACAACCCATATGTGTATGTCTAGGATGTATGCAGAAACCTGTACTGATTAGTGCTTTGAAGCAATGTGGAGCCTGAAGTCTTTCTTAGCAGGACTTTCATTAGGTGAGCATTTTTTGGCCTTGTATTTATTTATTATTTTTAAATGTGTCCAATTTGGATGAAAACTGCCCTTAAAATGTACACACTAGAAATCAATCTTACCAGAATAGCATATTTTATTTTACAACTTTATGCTGGACATGGTATTGATTTATGTATTACTATTGTTAAAACTGATTAATAAATTTGCGTAAAAAACCTTTTGTTCTGTATTATTCAATTTGTGGGCATCTCTGCATACTATGACTAGCATGGGTCCCGTAGCTGAAGGCTTTCCATAGTGATGGGATGGAAACTACTGTGAATTGAAGTGCAAACAGAGTATCGAGGAGGGAAGCATACTGCAGGTGTTAGTAGAAGCCTTTCAGTGACCCTATAGCTCTGTCTCTAGTGAACTGATTTTCATTTACTGTCCACAGTGGTAACTTAATGTGCAGTACCTGAAGTTGTGGTCTTACAACCTCAGGCCAGGACCAGCACAGGTGATACAGCTGAGCAACTTAAAGCAAATAACTTTACCTTCCTAGTCATCTTTTTAGCCTGTTGAGGTTGGAGATGATGGGTGCTTGTAGCACCAACCTGTAGGTGAGAACACTAGCTAGTTGTAAGGGTGGTCACAAATAAATGTGATGCTTCTAATATTCTGGTTTTTGTATTAAGTACTTTGAGTGTTTTATACAGGTCTGCTTCTTACTACATGCATTTAAGGTGTGTTTGCCTGATGAGTTGAATTTTGGAAGGATGCTGCACTCATTCTCCTGGATTTCCTTCAACTGGTTTCTCTTTGAACTAGAGGTTTTCTTAGAAAAATAACTGTATGGGTTCTCCCCGATTATGTTATTGCCTTGTTATTTCATTGTGGGAATTAGAATTACTCTTCCTAATAATAAGTTATTCCCATATGGTAATTAGAATGGGGTGAGTTAAAACTACAGGCCTTGGTGCATGTATTGGAACTGGTAGCATTAGGGTAAGGAGCTACCAAAGTGTCAATGTTAAAGTCAGATTGCCAATTTCATGTTTCAGGAATGCTTACCTCCTTCACTGCCACTTACAAATGTAGAGAAGTGTTAGAATATTGACTTGAAAATGTAGTTACGTTAATCCCCCCTCCAGGTACAAAGAAAGAATTGTGAACAGTATTGTGTAGTATACTTAATGAATAAAGAACACTTATTTTGACTGAAGGAGGACTTTCATGTTTTACCATTCAGTGGTTTCACTCTTCTCTACTCAGATGTTCACAATTAGAAGGTCTGAGTTTTCTAAGACCCTGTGGAATTCAATGCTCAGCAGCCAAAGATAGAATGATTGAATATGCCTACCACTCTTTACTTGCCTGTTGTGCTATTTCGCTTACTAGGTAGTTGAGATATTGACCTTGCCTGTGGAAGGCAATGTATATTGCATATTAGATATTTTATTATTTTTCTCTGAAATATTTGTTTGTTTTTATTTTCAAAAGAGTTTTCTTAAACTGAGCACTGATGATATGGGTATTGAAAATTGAATCTTGGTAAAGGAAAAAGGATAGTGAACTCAATCCTTTAAATGTAACCTATTTTCTATTTCTTTCATGAGAAAACTGTCTCTTATAAATTCCAAAAGTAGGTTCATATGTAGTATTTTAAAAATACTGCAGTCACTGCTGTCTTTGCTTCTGCAAAGCATATGCTGACTAGGTCCCAGGTCAGCAGAGTTACCTCATATCCTTCAGAAGCTGGCAGTGTTCCCTCAGTGAGCACTGTTCAAGATAACATCTTTTCATGTCATAGTCTTACATTCCTTTCCCAGGGACAGAAGGTTCTTTCAGAGCTTCCTACCAACTAGTTTTCAAAGCATGTATTTAAACTCTTAATCTACAAAGGATCATTATTTGCAGGTAAAGCTTCGTAAAGAAACGTAACATTAGGTAACAGAAATGAACAGGCAATTTCAGACTCATTGAAAATAATAATTTCTTCTGCTTTTTAGTACATATTTCTGAGTCAATGCCAAGTCTTCGTCTCTTCACAACTTTGAAATAATGAAAGATTACCAGCAAAACTGAAATAATTCAGAGTAAAAATTGTTTCTGTTAGGGAAGACTGCAACTACTAGATCTAGCTTTTTGAAGTCTAGCACTGTGGAGATGGTAATGCTTTTTCTGTTTGCCTCGAGACTGACTTGTATTGAGTTCCTCCAAGAATATATTCTACTGTACTCTGTATCCATGTCTTTCTCAAGTACTCAGCACTAGAGAAGCTAGTAGTAAGTATTAGAGTTAATAGTCCGTAGGATTGAGAGCTGCCCTGCAGAGAAGGACTTGGGAGTGCTGGTTGATGAGAAGATCAACGTGCTGGCAATGTGCGCTCGCAGCCCAGAAGGCCAACCATATCCTGGGCTGCATCAAAAGAAGTGTGGCCAGCAGGTCAAGGGAGGTGATTCTGCCCCTCCATTCCTCTATCATGAGACCTCATCTGGAAAATTGTGTCCAGTTCTGGAATCCTCAACGTAAGAAGGATATGGAACTGTTGGAATGAGTCTAGAGGAGGGCTGCAAAGATGATCAGAGGCCTGGAGCACCTTCCCTATGAGGACAGGCTGAGAGAGGTGGGCTGGTCCAGCCTGGAGAAGAGAAGGCTCTGGGGAGATCTTATAGCGACGTCCCAGTACCTGAAGGGGCTACAAGAAAGCTGGGGAGGGACTGTTTACAAAGGCTTGTAGTGATAGGACTAGGGGAAATGGGTATAAACTGGAGAGGGGCAGATTTAGTCTAGACATAAGGAAGAATTTCTTCACAATCAGGGTGGTGAGGCACTGGCACAGGCTGCCCAGGGAAGTTGTGGCTGCCCCATCCCTGGAGGTGTTCAAGGCCAGGCTGGATGGGGCCTTGGGCAGCCTGATCCAGTGGGACGTGTTCCTAACCATGGCAGGAGGGTTGGAACTGGATGGTGTTTAAGGTCCCTTCCAACCCAGACTATTCTGTTCTATGATTATCTTGTCCTCTGTAGTCATGCACTCTTTTTCCTGCTTGTGGATGCCATTAACTGCATGGTATAATAATCACTGTAGGATTAAAAGTATTTTTTTCCTGGAGGAAGACTATATCTCTAGCTTCTGCTTTAAATAAGACAGATGATGTTTTGGAACTCAGAAGGACGGAAAAAAACTGAACAAGTGTGTTTGCTTAAAGGCTTGCAAAGTGCATGGACAAAGTGCACGACGTTCATTAATGCTTTTTCAAATACTTCAGCTTGTTCTCATGTGGGTCAATATTTCTTTCTAGTTAAACTTTATTTTGTTTGGTCACAAGAGAAGAATGCAACCGTGCTTTCCTCTCTTATTGTAGGTATAGAGTGATGGAGCAATATGTTTTCTCACATGCAGAGTTAAGAGTTCTTAATCCTTTGTGAATGCATGGGAAGTTACTTGACTTACCTTTAAGAAGTGATTCTCCTCCTTTGGCAGATAGAGGAAAGAGAATTTACAGTAGGTGCTGCTGTTTGAACTTCTGTAAGTATCCAAGTATAACTCAGTAAGACCAAAAAAACCCCAAAAACCCAAACAGCAAAACACCTGTTCAGGCTGTACAGATTGGCTCAGAAAATACACCCACTTTGTTCATGGTATGTCACTGTCCAGTCACGAGACAGGCAATATATACAGGCTATCTGCATCCTAGTGACACCTTACCAGAGTCCGAAAAGTTCTTCTTCAAGTAGCAGAACTGATGAAGCGTGGTTTTCTCTATCTACTTGTCCTCGGTCCCTACACACCCACAACTGCAATAATGGTAGTTCCCACCCCTGTTTTTTGTAATCCGAGCTCTTCCATGAGGTCTTCTTGCAGTGCTCCTCTCTCCCCTGTTTTATCAGCAAAGCAAAACGGAACACATGCTCTGCCTGATCCTCAAGAGCGATGCCTGGACAACAGACTCAAGAATGCTCAGGGACTGATTAGCCAGCTGACAGGACAAAAAGCACGAGATGTACTCATGCTTTTCCTTTTGAAAAGGGAAGCAGTCTCAGGCTTCTCCTCTACTTTGATGCCGATTCTCACGAAACTGTTAAAGTTCATCATTAAGACTTTTTCATATTTCGATGGAATTAACAAAGTGGTTCAAAAGTTGTTTACTGGGAGGTGATGGAGGTGACAGAGGACAGTGTGATTGCATAAGTCCTGTGTCCTTAGAAAAAATGGGTAGAAATGTGTGATATGCCTGTAATTTGGTGTGTGATATGGCTGTCTGTCTACTGCCAACAGCACATTTTAAAACTGATTAGGTGATCTGGAAAAAAATAAGATGAAATCCATTGTAGACAAGTGCAAACCACTACATTTAGGCAGGACCAACTGACTGCTCAAATAGGGAACACTTACCTGTTCTTGTAGAATATAGCACAGAAAAACTAAACATAATTAACAAAATAAGAAGTGGAAACAGGTATATAGCATGTATATATCATTATATAAATTCATTAACTGAATTGTACAAGTTGCTGTTCTCTTCGGAATTGGAAATAAAGGAATATTGCATCCCATTTTTTCTTCATGTCTGTCTTAAAAAGCAGTGCTAACTGCAAAGAAACCAGAAGAGTGCAGCAGTTGTAATCAGAGCACTAGGAAATGAGCCAAGAATGAAATAATTAGTGGCTGAGAGGTGATGTGCTAACAATACCTGACTATGTAAAGGGGGATGGGAATAATGTGTAATCTTTCTTAAGAAGACAAGCATTAACAAAATTAAATTACAGCATGCTTGAAACCCTGGGAGTTGTGAAGTTTCTAATCCTGGATATCTTCAAGAGCAGGTACTATTTTTCCAGCTCTGTTTTTCTCCTGTTGGGTGTAATGTATTTCTGCAGTTCTCAGTTCAGTGGTTCCTCTAGGAAGCTTCTGCTAGGAGAGTAGATTAGTTCGCACTGACTTTTCACACCAGCTAACCAACAGTTAAATACCCTGCAGAGATCTGTGTGTTATGACACATTAAAACGATAAATGAGGAGGGAAGCATATGTTTATTATAACTTTTCATTTAGTGTGTCTTCGTGTTTGCTTTCAGTTTATAAGCAAGCTCTGAATTCACTATTACAAGCTGTTCAGCATGATTATTAAAGTCTTTAAGCATCATTTGTAAGAATTGTACTATCAGAACTCCGCAATTGCTACAGTCAAAAAGCAATGATACAGCAGATCTTTAAAGGGATGCTGCTGAAGACAGGTAGCTGAACTGTGTGGGTGAAAGAACAAAATGGTTAGTGTGGAAATCCTGTTTGTGCTTAGAAAAATACTAAAGGAACTTCAGCACCTTTTCATCTAAGGATCCTTTCTAAATAAGACACCTAAAGTGCAGAAAACACACACTCCTCACATTAATATTTTTCAATACAGTTTGAATAATTTCAGGTATTTTATTCTTGAACTAAACAACTCAAAGTGATGCCTCTTGATTAACGTTCATATAATTTCAGCAGAGAACCTTCTTTAACTAAACAAGGTCTTCTGAGTTATTTAGCATGACAGGAATATTCTGTTTTCCCTCAAGTTATTTTGGTACAACAGTACAAATATTCCTATTTTCTATTAGCAAACTTGCCAAAACTGTTTACCAAAACACTCACATGTAATATTCCTGTGCAGAGCCTGCCTGCATTGTGTGTATACATACATTTGAGCGCTTTTAGCTGTCTGGAGCCTGCTGATTTAACTGAGAGCTCCAGACCATAGCTTGGATAATTTGGACCATGTGTTTTCTCATACTGCTGCTAGAAAGAAACATTTTGGTTCTGAGACTGCTTAAAAGGTAAATGCAAGTTTGAATTCCTTTATTTCTGGGAGCTTCTTTTCCCTGGCTGACCACATTAGATGTAAGAACTGACTGGGAGTTATAAAAATATGTGATTTGTCCAGCTGAGAAAGAGGTAGGAGGAGTTGTCTGTGTCAGAAATATTTGTTCAGCTGCCACTGGAGTAATGCCAGTCAAAGTTATTATTTACAGTATGAAGTCTACTGCAGTCTATTTATCTTCTAAAGATAACAAAACGAGATAAAGATTCCATTCTTTGGGACAGTTTTGACAAAAGTTTCAGAGGAATAAAAATTACTTTCCTGAAACTTTGGGAGCTTTTTTTTTATTTGCTTGGCTGAAATGTACTCTTCCATGTCATCCTGTACTGACCTTGGCATTGTTCAGCCCTGCCAAAAGGGAGCAAGCTGAGGCACTGCTGGGATCCAAAGAAACACTAAACAGCCCATCTGAGCTGCAGAAGTTCCTTGGTGTTTCTCTGAATGCAGAAAACTTCCTGTGCAATTTTTTCTTTCAAGAGGATTTGAATGAGCAGATAGAGCTGCTTTGCAGAAATCAACTGCAAATTTCAGTAGCATAATCTCAAGGTATTAGTGAACTGAGTGGATGGCATCAGGAACAACCTGCCCTGCAGCCCCTGCGCACTGTGGGGCTCTCAAGAGGAAAGTTTTGTACAAGACAGTTTCCTGAACATCTTTTGAAAAGTTTCTTCTCCAGCTGAAATACCAAGAAACTTTATGTGTCGAGAAGCCTTTATTTACTTTTTTTTAAGACATAATATTTATCTTATTATATGTCTTATATAAAGCAACCACCGTTTTTGTCATACACACTTCAAGGACCTTTAACTTTACAACCTTTTTACTGCCTTTACTGTCTCATGATAGCCTCTCCAGGGATTTTCAGTTGTCAGAGAAGTAATATGCTTTGGCTCTTTCATTTTCTACTGTCTTGCTTGCTCTAATTCATGCCTGAAGCTGGCAGATACCTCTAGCCTCAGTGCAATATCCACAATATCTACACAAGATATGTCTCATCACCTTTGATTCCTTTTCCTGAACCTGTGTCATTAGGCTCATACTTAGCCAAAAAAGGGAAAAGAAACTGTTCTCCTGCTATTTGTTTCCTCTATTTCTTTAATTTTGTGTGACTATGTGGACACAAGAAGATATACATTTTCTAAATAGAGGAAATCTATGACTAGAAGAATCAGACCTGAACAAGTCTAGACTTTGGGTTTACAGCAGCTTGATTAGACAATGACAGAGATTTTTTTTTTTCTTAAGATGAATGCTTAGGTATGTCTTCATTCCAAAAATAATGAATTCTTATCCAGTTCTGCTTAACTGACAGACTAGATTTTCAATGACAAAAAACCACTTCAGTTATTTACTTGGGTTATTAACATAGGCTACCAGTTCAAGTTCAGGGCTATAAAGGCATGTATAGTTTCCATTTATCTGCTCAGCATCTAAACAACATCTAAATGTTTTCTTATCTAAATGGAACAGAGCAGAGACCAAGGCTGATAGCTGGGTGTTCAGCAGGAAGCTGTAACTTCAGATTGATTTTGTGCTTCTTTCCCATGCTGCATTTGCTGTCTGGTTGGCATTCCCCACTTTGCCACTGAGGATTAGATGAGTATCAGAACATAGAAACAGAAGGGCTAGAGGATGATATTAATAACCTCAATGCTTTCTGGTAATTATTATGCCTCTTAAATGTGATAAAAGAATTGAAGGACAGATCAGCATTTTCCTCAACCCTAGACACGTACATCCACATCCACAGAGCTCCATACCATGCACCCTTGCGTTCAGGAGAGGTGATGATTTCTGGGTCTGTACATTTGCTATGTATCACCTATTTGCCAAAGATAATTTTATATTCATTAACAGTTTAACACCAGAAAAGAGGGATCTAGAGGAGCTACCCGATCTGTAGCAGTTCAGGGTGGTAATCAGTGTTTTTCACTCACTAAGCTTCAGGGTGCAGGCCTTACTTGTAGCCTAGCGTCAAACATGATGACCAAAGCAGCTGCAACTTTCATTTTTGTAGTATACTGAATGAGTGCAGCATTACTGGGGATTGTACTTAAGCATTACATGAGGTCGTTCTATGCAGACCTCTATGCACTGGTATTATAAATTCCAAGAGCCTTCACCTTTGGAAAGGACAACAAACAAATATTGTACTGAATTAATGAGGGTATCTATTCAGAGACTGATTTGTCTATGACCATTTTGGTCTTCTAATTCTCTTCTTTAAAAGACAAAATCATTAACAAAAAATTACACTTGTAATCCTTCTTGTTAACATTTCAAAACAGAAGGTTATCAGTATGTCATCCTGCTGCTTATTACAGACCTTAAAATCAATTTAGTCATTATATATTGCTGCCTGTGAAAGCTGTTACTAAGTAAAAGTTAAAGCAATAAAATAGGTAGGAATAGCTCACCTCAGTAACATTGACTATAATTCCTACAGTGCATTTTTATTCAGCTGGCTTTGCTTACCTCTAGGAATAACATAAAAAAAAGGGAAAGAACAGTTTCGCAAGACCGTCCTAAGGAAGTGATACAAGGCAATAATAGATGTGCTTGAGGATGAGTCAACAATTCTTATTGTTACATCACGTTAACCAAATTGTACAAGAAGTTGGGCTACAATCACGAAACAATAGTATGGGGAAAGTAAACTAATTCTGGAAGCTTTAGTACAAGTGTTGGTTAGAAATGGAAAAGGCAGTTCTAGTTCTGACTGGCTTCACAGAGTAGCAGAGTATGGCTGACAGCAAGAGAGGCATGGAAGAAAGCAATTTTTGTGAAGGACTATTTGTCCAGTGCTTTTAGAAAAGTCTATTGGAAAGCTCAGATTGGGGTGATAGAAGGTATAAAATGTCAAGGAAGCAGGAAGTATGGAAGCCCACCAGGAGCCTGTTACAGAGGACACACAGATACTCCAGAATGACATTAGTTGGTTTCGCGTGATTACCTCTCTTCTAGTCATTGTTTAAATCCATGCACCCTTCAGACCTTTAGTTTATTCAGTGGAGGTTTCTATCTTTCCCTGCTCCCTTACCCTGAGACATCCCTTGTTACACTGCACTAAACCAGCTCTAGATCTTACTACTGCCTCTGAAGTCATCTGAAGTGAGGTAGTTCTGTGCCATCCTGTTGATACTGAGGAAAGGTTAATTCATACAGGTCGTTTGTGGACTCCAGGAACGAAGTGAGATCGTGCAGGGAAAAAATCAGGAGGGCCAAGGCCCAACTAGAATTAAAACTCGCTAAGTCTGTGAAAGACAACAAAAAGTCTTTCTACAAGTACATTAACAGGAAAAGGAGGACGAGGGAGAATATCCAGTCTCTAGTGGATGCAGAAGGAATAACAGTGACAGGGGATAAGCACAAGGCTGAGGTACTAAATGCCTTCTTCGCCTCACTCTTTAATAGCAAAGAAAGTTCTTCCTTCTGTTTACAAATCCAAGAGTTAGAGGGGCAGATTGAGGCTCCCGTGATCCAAGAGGAGGCGGTTAGAGACTTGCTTGCCCAGCTAGACGCCCACAAGTCTATGGGGCCGGATGGGATCCACCCAAGAGTATTGAAGGAGCTGGCGGATGTCCTTTCCAAACCCCTATCCATCATCTTCCAGAGGTCCTGGCTGACTGGGGAAGTTCCACTAGACTGGAGGCTGGCTGATGTTGTGCCCATATATAAGAAGGGTTGCAGAGAGGATCCGGGGAACTACAGGCCTGTCAGTCTCACCTCAGTGCCAGGGAAAGAAAAAATCCTTTGACACAGTTTAAAGCCTTTGACACAGTTTCTCACAGCATTCTGCTTCAGAAACTGTCAGCCTCTGGCCTGGACAGGCGTACACTCTCCTGGGTTGAAAACTGGTTGGATGGCAGGGCCCAGAGAGTGGTGGTCAATGGAGTTAACTCCAGCTGGAGGCCAGTCACAAGTGGAGTTCCTCAGGGCTCAGTACTGGGTCCAGCTCTGTTCAATGTCTTTATCAATGACCTGGATGAAGGCATTGAGTGCACCCTCAGCAAGTTTGCAGATGACACTAAGCTGGGAGGAAGTGTGGATCTGCTGGAGGGTAGGGAGGCTCTGCAAAGGGATCTGAACAGGCTGGACTGCTGGGCCGAGACCAATGGGATGAGGTTTAACAAGGCCAAATGCCGGGTCCTGCACTTAGGGCACAACAACCCTATGCAGCGCTACAGACTGGGGGAAGAATGGCTGGAGAGCTGCACGGAAGAGAAGGACCTGGGGGTGCTGGTTGATAGCCGACTGAACATGAGCCAGCAGTGTGCCCAGGTGGCCAAGAAGGCCAACGGCATCTTGGCTTGTATCAGAAATGGGGTCACCAGCAGGTCCAGGGAGGTTATTCTCCCTCTGTATTGGCACTGGTGAGACCGCCCCTCGAATACTGTGTTCAGTTCTGGACCCCTCACCACAAGAAGGATGTTGAGACTCTGGAGCGTGTCCAGAGAAGAGCAACAAAGCTGGTGAGGGGGCTGGAGAACAAGTCTTACGAGGAGCGGCTGAGAGAGCTGGGGTTGTTTAGCCTGGAGAAGAGGAGGCTGAGGGGAGACCTTATTACTCTCTACAACTACCTGAAAGGAGGTTGTGGAGAGGAGGGAGCTGGGCTCTTCTCCCAAGTGACAGAGGACAGGACAAGAGGGAATGGCCTGAAGCTCCGTCAGGGGAGGTTCAGGTTGGATATCAGAAAAAAATTCTTCACAGTAAGAGTCATTGGGTACTGGAACAGGCTGCCCAGGGAGGTGGTCGAGTCACCTTCCCTGGAGGTGTTTAAGGAACGGGTGGATGAAGTGCTGAGGGACATGGTTTAGGGAGTGTTAGGAATGGTTGGACTCGATGATCTGGTGGGTCCTTTCCAACCTTGTGATTCTGTGATTCTGTGATTCTGTTTGTGTCTTGGGCTTGATGAATGCAAGGGACTGCCATTTCTGGAACCTGATGGTCTCAGTCATTTGCTGTTTGAATCTAAAAAAGTAGGACCAAGAAGCAAAACATTTTTGTGGGTTTCAGGAAAGAAGAGTCACCTGTTGGGCAGAAACCAAGAGGAGTTATCTAATGACAGCAGTGCTGTGAATTACACATGAACCTGTGAGAAATACATAACACAAAAGTAACCGTAGTTATCATGTGTTGAGGATTCATTCTGTATAGCAGAAATATGTATAATTCCCCAGGCAGTGTGGATCCAGCAGTTGGTCTGTGCCAGGCAGCTGTAAGGCAGTAAATTAACTCAGCACGTCTCTTCAACAGACCTCATGTGCCCAACCTACTGCAATTTAAAATTCCATAAAGGAAACTGGAAATATCATCCTCTGCTTTCTGAGTAAACTGCCTTCCATGGAGACTGGAAAACTGAGCTACCCACGCTTCCTGTCTAGAGATTATTTTTCTTTTCAAAGATGGATTTTATTTGCAAGAAAAATTTCATAATTATATGTAAGTTACAGACAAAATGCAAGAACTGCAACTTTGCTTTGTCACCCACAGACATTTTTCTTACCTTTTCTGTACTAAAAAGTTTATGAGGATGTGTCATTATATGATATCCAGACTCTTGTATAAGGGTTACAGGGCAGATGGTTAAAGAGTAATATAGTTTCTGTTCTTTTGAAAAACACCAGTGTGTTTTAAACAGTCCGATACTACATGGATGGCAGTCAGGCACTGTGGAAAGGTCAAGTCAGTCAGTGGGGTGGCAAGTAATACTCCCAGACTAAGCAGAGAAAACTGCAATAATATTTCTTCCCTTCGTAGGCTTCTCTGCACATTTTCTGTCCCCCGGCAGCTCGGAGGAAGGCCATGCTCTACATGACCTCTCTCTCCTGCAGGGCCAGGGCTCCCAGGGTGAGACCAGCAGAGCAGTGAGACCCGTGGTGCACCATGGTGGCTGCTGGTCTCACCCTGGTGCACCAAAGCCAAAGGAAGAGGTCCTGCACACTAGCACAGGGGCCACAAAGGGGGTGAAACTCCTGCTGCTGGAAGAGGGGTACCCAGCCACCTTGGACGGACTTTGTCAAGCGCGTACCAGCAGCCTGTGCTACACCCTTTCTGCTGATAAACCCAGGACTTCAGTCTAGGGCTCCATGACACTAGGGCACAAGGAATGAGGGAGGAGGTAGCCAGACACCCAGAGAAACTTAAGAGAGCAACTTTGTCTCTTTTTCCAACTATAGGATGATGAAAGCTGGAAATATCTGCTTCGTATCAATGCTGTGTTTGTGAAAAAGCAAGTAAAGTTTCTTCCAAGGTATCTCGGAGAGCTCACAGAATGCTTTGAAAATATTTTGGAATTTTCTTGTTTTACAAAAGATAACATTGTAAAAGGGAGAACTACTGTGTAAGAAAACATACTTGCTATTCTCTTTCTCTCAGGAAGGCAGAAATGCTAGGAGAATGCTTCTTCATCCTTTGTGATCAGTAGCTATTCAGCAGACTTTCAACAACAGGAAACATTAATAGCTTTTATATGCTTTGCCAGATGAAATGCTATTTTCAGTATGAGCCTAAGGGCATGATTCAGCAGTTTCCTAGCCAGCAAGTCGTTCAAACCTATCTCTGAGTATTTTAAGACTTGCTATCACGTTTCTTAGTAGCAATTTTCCTCTCTTACTTTATCTGTGATTATATGGTAAATCTATTAATGTATCACTCATTAATAAGTATGGGAGCACATTAGTCAAATGGATATGGTGATCACGAAAGTTATTACCATTGAATATAACTCTCTATGGTATTCTTTAAGATACTTTAATACCTGTAAGAAAATTAAATTTGAACTAAAGAGATCTAAACCCCATGAAATATAACCATAGCAGGGTAAAAAATTTTGTATTGTGCCTTACTACTTTTATGTCATAGGTGCTTATAGGTGGGAGGATTAATAGTCTTCTCAAGTGTACTAATACAAAGGAAGCAACTTATATTTTCTGGATTTGGGTCCTGGTTGCAGTTACTCACCAGACATTGGCAAAAAATATGTAATGATCAGCAGTCAGCTATAAGGCTGGAAATATGAACTGTCAGTGTACTTGTGACAATAAGCATAATGGAAAAGGTAGAATTCAACTGTCTTAAAATATGGGATGTGTGTGTGAGATGATCTTGTTTAATCTGCATTCCTGTGTGCATTTCTGTAACTGGCATGTGTTGAGGGTTCTTTCTGTGTGGCAGAAATACAGCATCATAAGCAACAAGCAATGTTCTTGCTGCCTTTGCCATAAAATTCTTGAATAGAGCTGAAAAGGAAACAAAAATCATGTGATGGACACTTCAGCAGTTTATAAATCCCCTTTCTTTATTCACACAGGAACACTCTGTGCAGTTCCACTCTCCCCATTGCCCTGCCATCTCATTGCGTATCTGGCTAATAGCAGAGTCAGGAAAATCTCCTCCTTCAGCTTCCCCAGGTAGAATCCTGATATGGTGCTTTACTGTGGGAAAGTACTTTGTCCTCCTTGCTGTGGCAGCCCACTTGTCCTATAAACTCAGCTTTCATGACTCCTTCTCAATTTTCAGGCAGAAAATAGGATACAGCATGTCTGATGCTCCTTGATAAGTCTGCCCCAGTCCTTGCATGTAGAGTAAAAACCTGTGTGAAAGATACTGCTCCTGGGAGCGCCAACAATCTACAGAGGTGTGAGGTGGCCTGAGCCCAATCAGTGGCCTTCCAGCTCCCTACAGAAGTGACTTAGCCAGGGACTGCCCAGCCCAGTTATATTCTGTGGGGCATGGAGATTAGTGGGATTGTAAAGGCCAGTTTCCAGTATCCGTGAAATCAAACATATTCCTCCAGAAAAGCATTTAATGGTGTTTCCTTTGCAGGGGCAGGGAATGAGAGGTGTACAGAATCTGACCTTATAGCACATTGCTGATGGTGAAAGCAAAGATTAATCAGCAGAGTTCTCAGTGGAATTTAGAGATTCATAGAATCATATAATGTTTTGGGTTGGGACCACAAAGGTCACCTTGTCAACCTCCCTGCAGTGAGCAGGTACATCTTCAACTAGATGAGGCTGCTCAGAACCCCATCCAACCTGACCTTGAATGTTTCCAGGGATGGGGTGTCTACCTAAATGCCTTGACAGGTTCAGTCCATGGTCTAGAACCAAAATAAAGTTTCCATCTAGGCAAGAAAACTAGATATTGGTTCTGTGACTAAATTGGGGAAAAAGAGATTTCTTGAGAAGGAAAAAAACCAGAAACCCATGGGTCTTGCTCAGCCTCAAGTACTTGAATGTTTCTGGCAAAAGCAACAAAAAAATAACAACAAAAGAACACATGGTTCAAAACGTATTTTGTGAACGCCAAAGTATTGAGCCTTAACCAAAAAATTACTTAAAAAGCAACGTCCTCTAAACAAAAGTAACTCTGCAAACCAGGACATTAAAATGTTTTAAATGTCAAACCCCTAACTTCTTTGGTTTTTTCACTTGAGTGAACAGGAAAATCTGTTTTCTTTTGGTTGGAGCTGTTCTGTGATTCAAATCAAATGCACCACAAAACTTCCTTAATGCTGATGATTTGTATTTTTATTTCCCAGGCTACTGATTTGTATTTTGGAGGGTATAAGATGTTGAAAATGAGATTGTAAGAATGAATGTTATGTCACATCAAGGTACCAGAAGAGCAACATACCACAGAATTAAGAAAATAAAACTCCTTGAAAAATAAATTAGTTGTCCTTTGGCAAAGGTAACTTAAGAAAATGACTGTTGAATGCTTTGGGGCTCCCATGTTCACTCAGTTGTTCATGGGCAAGATTAAACACTTTGGCAGTGAAATGCAAACATGAGGCATGTCACACGAGGCTTTTCTCTTGGCTGTTCCTGGCAAAGGAGGGCCCTTTAGATCAAGAGATGAATAAAGCTCCCTATAGGTCAATATAGGGGAGGGGTAAGTGTTTATGAGAAGGTATGTTAAAAGAAATCTGTATCCCATAGCTGGAAACGGTAGCGAAAGCTGTGAAAGCTATAACTACTAGCTTTGCACAGTATGAATTTGTAACTTACAATGAAGGCTTTTTTTTTCCTGTTTTCCCACAGAGTTTACATTTTTGTAAGCAAGTAAGGCCAAATGAAAATATGAAAGCTTTACAGACCTCTGGGCTTGTCAGCGACTATGTAAGGCAAAGTTCATCTCTCTGCTCTCCATCGCTGAAATTCTTGGCAGGCACAACAAGGTTTTCCTCCTCCACTGCTGGAGCCTTGCCATGGCTGTTTTGAATGTCTCCCTATTTTAGTCTCTGAGAAGCTTACAGAGGACATTTGACAATATACCTGTATCTTTTTTTTTTGTGGGGATAAACCTGAAATTGGCTCTTGAAACTGCTGTGCTCCTTCCTTGAGAAATTGAAATGTGATTGGAAATTTCAAACACATGCTTCCATTAAACATAAATCTGTTTCAAACCAGAGCACTAGCAAAGGCAACTATTTTACAATATCTTGCACTTATTTTAGATTATTTTAGCAAAGGTGCTCATGAAATTCCTAGATGATGACATCCTTTTCTTTCTGGTTTGGTTTTTTTTCCTCCCTGTAAGAAAGTCCCTCACCAACACACATTGTGCTTCTGGATGGAGAGATGACTTGCTTTTACCTGCTCTACTTTTATTCTTCCAGGTAAAATATTGACTGTTACTACTCAAACTGTACATGCAAGTGGTTCTGTAAGCCTGGAAAAACAATTTCCCTTTCAAGGCAGGCTGTGAAATCACTTCACCTAGATATCACTAATGAAAACAGAGAGAAAACACTACAGGACCTTCCATCATTTAGAAAAAGATCAATATTGACTTTGCCCCTCATATTACAATTCAGATTCTGAAAATGTGTATTATTAGAATGAGAAGGATATGAACATAGAGGTTAGATGCCAACATTCATATAATGCTATTGGTTTGAGACCTAAACTTTTATTTTTCAAGTAAACTTTCATTTTAAACTATTGCAGCAAGCACTTTACACAAATAGATACCCTGCATGGACTATTGCCTTTGGGAATGCGAAGGAACTAAAAGCGTTTCTTGTCTTTACTAGTGACGTACTATCAGAATGACAATTACAGTAGATCACAGAATAGCAGTCCACTTTTCCAACTGCAGACTTTGTTTATGGACATGAGCAGAAGTTCTAGTCACAGAGACAGGAAACCTGTTGTCTACTATACCACAAGTTTACTACTGAACTGCGTTAAATCAGAAATCTGAATTCTGATTATCAAGTCACAAAACAGCTGTTGCAAGGCACAGTAACATATCTCCTTAAGTGGGAAAAAATTCATTGCTTTGACGTAAAATAGTAATAATCCAGTTGTTAGGATTTTTAATCTTTTTGCAAGTTCTTTTTAATTTAGGCTTCACATGGGGAGCAATCACTAGAATGGTTTCAGCTTTATGAACATAATGGCACTCCAGACCAAATAATTATTTCTCCCTTTGCCTGCAATAGTGCTTATGATGGGTTCTGTTTCCTGAGTTAAACAAAAGCCAGGAAAACTGTGCAGTTTAAGTTGAAAGATGAAAAATGAAAAATATGCATTGGAATTGTTTTTCAAAACAGCCTGGGTTCTGTTGGCCACCTGAAATGTAGGGCTGGACACAAGAAAAATAATTATCTGCAGTGACCAACTCTCTAAAAGAGGCTCTCGTGTTTTGAGAACAAGTTGTTGTTTATCATCACTTGCAGAAAAGCAACAATCAAATTCTGGAACACTACTGCTACCAAAAAGGTGGAAATTTCAGCTGTCCCACTCTTTCACAGAGTGAATGCAAACTTTCTCTGTAAACTGGCAGTCAATCAACTTTAACATTCAGACTTTAACATTCAGACCTGCTGATCATCTCCTCCCTGGAACACTGCATCCCTAAACACAGTGTGATACAGGGTTTAGTCCTTAAGCACAGTTCTGTCACAGTGTATCTGTTACAGGAAATTTTTTAAGGTACTTTTGATAGAGAATCAGTAGTCTTCATTACATTTTTTTTTTCCAGGCTTCTTATATTAATTTATTGACATAATAGTGGAAATACTTCCTTAGACAGAAATGCAGGATACCGTGAAACACTACTATGCACATTAAAAAGATGTCGATGTGAGGTCAGTGATGTATAAAATGCCACCTGCAGTGCACCAAGTCTATGCTTAATTAAATACAATGAACTTCACCTCAGCTGTGAAATATGTCTTCCATGTAGCCACTGATACAGAAGAAATTGTGCTGGAGGGCAGATTCGTCTGCTTGTTCAAAGGCTGTGAATAGCAAAGATGCATTAGCCACTGAAGAGCCTTCTCCAGTGCCTATTCAGCATCAGTAAGGCTTAGAAGAATGTGTCAACTCCAAAAGATTACATCTATGTGAACCCAAAAATTCATGTGGGACCCTTTAACTCCAGATCACTGGTTAGAGTATTTGCTATTTTTTCTGTACTTAGAAAGAAAAAGTCATGTTTATCAGCACAGATATAACAGATGTCATCATGCTGATACTTGTAATTAAGGAGTTTCATTTCCTTGAAGCTCTTCTCTTTCCTCTGCCCTTAGAAAAACAGAAATGCAATTAGGAAGTCAAATTGCTGTCTATTAGATATCTATGGAAAACTGGCTCATTACTCACATGATATTTATTTTTGTCTTGAAAAGAGCTAATGTGCTCTTTCACCTTGCACATGGTCTGGAATGAACCCCTAGCTCCAGTCTACAGAGAAGTTACTCTTCTTTTTTCTAACACATGCTAAAAACTGAAAAAAAAAGACAAGCTTAAAATTTAAGGTAAATATTTTATGAGTTATAAATACATGTTTCTTCAAAAAGGAAATCTTATCTGTAAATATTCTATTTTAGTAGATCAAAACCTGAGTTTAGTGCATTCTGACGCTAGCAGTAATCATGCTCTGTGATTTGCTCCTGGGAGCAATCGCATTCATTGTGGTCATGACATGTAAAAATATACAAGAAATAATACCTTTGGGGTTTCACATCCTTTCACAACATAATCAGAAGACCCAGGAGTAGATGTCTGAGCAACGATAGGAGTACTGTGGAGTCATATGTTTCCCATGGAAATAATTTGTGACTTCCCGCTTTTTACTGCTACATCTTCAAAGCACAAAAACAGCTTGTGTTTTGAGCAGAACAATTATTTGTTTTACATCAAAGTTTTATGTAGTTTTTAGTTCAAGAGTAAAATTAATGCAGGTCTATATAGCACACAGGCAGTGATGTATTTTCTGCTCCTAGTCCACAGAGCTCAGTATACATTACAAATAATAGTTCAGCTGCTTGCCACAAAGAAAATATGGTTTGCTTTTTCAGAATAAGAATCACTGCTAATTATTGCTAATTCTTTTGCAGAGGGTTATAAAAGCAGTTATCTCCACACCTAGCCTGCTGTGTAATTGTAGTAAAATTATATCTGACATATCTCCAAGCACTTCAATGTTAAGTATCTGGGTGATCTGATCCTATATAATATAATTATGTTCCTCAGGATTGTACTCTTCGTTGCTGCTTGCATTGTTCCCACGGGCAAGAGTTAAAAAAAAAATACACTCGTTGATGCTTAATGGATTGAACTGCTGTCCGAACAATTGGTCGTTTAACATCATGTGTAAGGTGCAACAGAAATACTGCAAAAATCTACATGTTCTGCATATTGTACCATAAGACTTTACCAATATAAACAACCATTGAACACAGGCAAGGTTCCATGACGAACCTGAGTTTTTGGTCCAAGTATTAGACAATTTATTTTATCCTCAAAACAAGAGTTCAATGCTAACTAGTTAAAAATGTGACCATGAATGTCTTTACCTTCATGCTGTCTGAATGACGGAATAGCTCAAAGCTGTGCCTGTGATCACTTGCTGTAACTGTGCACATTTGCCATGGTGGTGATATGACTGTACTGCACTGGGGGACTCCTAATTCTGTCAGTGAACATTGCTGGTTCTGCAGATTGTTTGCAGAAAGACAATTGTGAACAGTTTGCTTTCAAAATTCAGTCTCAGTTCACTGTGTGAACTGAATGTTTCTTCTGTTTCCTGAACACGTTTAAAATGGCTTTGATTTTGTAATGCCTCCACACTGAACTACCCATTCGAGCCCTTACATTTGTAGTTCTCTGAGGAAGCTGTGCCTCCATGTGGGAAGAGATGAGCAGGGTTTACCTCTATTATAACCCTTTAATAAAACACTCTTTAGACTTAATTTTTTTAAATAGGGTTAGGTCCTGGTTAGGTTTGAGATCCTAAGACAAAATGTTTTGTTTCACACTTTAATTCCTTGTGCTCAGAAGTGGAGGTAGCAAAAATATTTTGCTTTTCAGGCCGCTGTCTCACTGGTAACAATTAGTAGCAGAGATGTATGCTGCTGCAGATAAAAAACTGTCCTTCTGGCTGCGTGACTGAGATGGGCAAAAGCTCCTCTCAGGATAGGGATCCTCAGCCCCGGACCCTTGTCTCAGACAGAACCCCAGTCAGGAGTAACGGTTAAATATCTCTTCTTAGTGTCTAACTGGTTGTTACACAGTGCTGATAACATTTCTATTTAATATTTTTACTGCAAACCTCCAGGTTTTCTTTTTCTGCTCCAGAACCTCAATTCTTCAGCAAGATGCATTTCTTTCTAGGCCAGCCCAAGAGAGGAGACTTGAAAAGAGAAATAAAAATGAAGTGTTTAAGGAGTCCAATTTAGATACTGTGCTTTCTTCTTATCTCTTCAATTGCCTTTACACACATCTGCCTGCCTTCAGACTGCCCTATTTTTTCAGACCGCCAGACTTGCTGGAGTCAAATCGAAGGTGAATAACATGAACTCCATTAACCCCAATGCATAGTCCAGTTCTCCCACGTGTCAAACTCCTTAGTGGCACTATCTATCTGAGGGCATTTTTGCATAGTAAAGGTCAGAAAAATCG
Source organism: Cuculus canorus (assembly GCF_017976375.1). Taxonomy (NCBI): domain Eukaryota; kingdom Metazoa; phylum Chordata; class Aves; order Cuculiformes; family Cuculidae; genus Cuculus; species Cuculus canorus. The sequence continues at coordinate 35,038,289 of NC_071406.1, read as the reverse complement.
TAAAATTGTTTAAGGCAACTAGAGTCTAATGGAGTCATCAGTCCTTTCTTCACTCCCTACAGCAGTGAACAGGGTGACTTTGCATGTTCTGCCTTTTCTTTTTTTCCTTTTCTCCTCCGCATCGTATTTTCTGTCAGGATGGCTATATGGTGCGGTCAAGGGCAGGAGAGCTGCTTCCATGCCCAGTCACATGAAATATATTTTGTCTCATGAAGGAAGTCAGCTCTCAGGAACTAGAGGAAGGAAATAGTTTTCCTTTTTCATATTAGCCCCAAAGACTCTAAAGTTACTTTTGTAATTAATCTAACCAGGTTGCAGTTTGTCAGTACCAAGAGTGATGTGTGTGTTGCTAATCTCTGAATGTCTTTTCTCTTTGGAATTCAAATGTGATATAATATCCTCGTTATAGGGATATAGTTTAATAGGGGAAATTGTACATTCTTCCTTCAGTCATATAGTTAGCCATAGATAACAAATTTAAATGAAAAGCATTCAGAGAAAGCACTCAGTACTTCATGCTTTCTTTGTCTCATTTTATAGTTTTTTTCTAACAAGAGATTTTGTCTACAACAAAAGTTCCACTTCGAGACATTCTAAAAGATGCTTCAGCAGACTGAAGCCACACACCACAAGGTATGCTTTGTGGGAAGTAGGGGATTAGGAATTGTTTCTGTTTCTTGTTTTGCTCCTTTCTTTGGCCGTGGAGGTCTTTGTGGGAGTTTATTCCAGGGAAAGTACAAACCCACTTCTCTTACTTTATCTACTGGGTGGTTCATTCTTTGTCAGAATACTTAAAATAAATACACGATGTATGAAAACCTAAAGGAAAAAGCTGAAAAACATGTTAAAACCTGGATACAACGAGAGAAAATGAAGACAGTGCATTATTCAATAGTTGTTTTGGTTTTTTGTGGTTAGTCAAACTGTCTTTTCTCTGCACAACTGGAAAGATTGCTAAGCATGAAAGATCCCCTTTTGTAAATGATCCAAGCCACAGCATATTTGCTGTGTCAGCTTTCTCATCAGTTTAGATACTGGCAGCAGAAGAGAAGTACCGTGACTTGTGATTGGTTCAATGACCAGACATTTCTGAAGTAACACTTAAGAAATAAAAATTATTTTGATCTGGAGAATATATTATTGGAATTAAGGCAAAGTTTGGTGTGGGTTTCAGCTTTGATTTACTAAAAGAAAAAAATTCACATGGAAAATTTTAATTTAAAACCCATGTTTGAGAAATTAAAAACTGTTGAATGTTAAAATAAACTCTAAAATACTTTTGGTGTACTGTCCACAGGAATTCCTATGTGAGGTCAGCATTCTTAATATAGTCAATAGTTGTGGATCATGTTTTTAGCTTTAATCTTTGGGATCTGTCAGGCCTCAAAAGTGTCTACTTTCACATCATGATTTGATTCTGGCACTATTTTTAGATTTTCTGAGTCTGTAGTCATAAACTGGACTTCCTTTAGTGTCTCTTCACGTGAAAGTGACAAATGTATATATTGAAACACCACCAGTATACTTGGAGCCATTTCTACTTTTTTGACTGCAGGTACCTCCGACTAGAGATGCAATAAGAGGCCTTTGTAACCCAGTGCAAGATAGCTCTTTCATCACATATATTCCTAATCCTTTACATAAATATGGAATATTTTTTTTACCATCTTTCTTAAAAGTCTGTAGGTTTAAAAGCTTTTCAACCATATGAAACATGAAACTATTTTCTCTGCAGAATCCTTAATTTTTCTAGCAGAAACACCCCAAACTGTGCAGTAATATTGATGGTTTCCCAAATGATTCAAGAATAAGCCTATAGCAAGTCACTGGCTCAGACTGAGACTTTTCAGAGAGGGCTGGGTTGCTTTCGTTGTTTGGTTTGTTCACAAAGTCCTTGGCTACTGAAAGTCCTTGGCTATTATCTAGTGACATCTTGTGCTAGCTTCCCAAAGGATGTAGAAACTTAACCAAATTACACATTATTTTAGTGTCATGGAGCAAGAATCATAGAATGATTTGGGCTGAAAGGGACCTTAAAGATCATACAACCTCACTTTTGGGTTTGTGGATGCATGATATTTTTTCTGGATATGAGCCTTCTCTTAGAATTAAATGGCTTGGGTTTCCCACTGCATTTATAGGTCTTAGCTCCTTGTTCAGGAACTACTGCAGTAGATAACTGCTTATGCCAAGTGAATGTGTTAGATAGTGTATATATAATTTGGAGACAGTGCCGCCCAGGGACAGTAGCTAGTCTGTATCTTTTATAACTCTGAGAACCGCACCAGGATTCATTACATGTGCATAGAGATAGTTACATTTGTAATGGAAAATGTGAAAAAACGTCTACAGATATGTGCTGTTGTTTCAAAGCTGTAAATTCTTTCAAGCCAGGCAACCTCAGGAAATACAAAGATACGAAGTGCAAATATAATTACATGCCTGATTACTTTGAATTGTTATTATACACTACAGGCATGGACAAAGAAAGATCATGTGTATGTTTGTTCAGCTAAGAATTTTTCTTAGCAAAGGGTACTATCTGTCCAACTTTTCCAACTGATTGACCTCACTGGGCTTCAGTCAGGTTTGTTTGTAACAATCATGGCTGTATGCACAAGTACCTGAACCGCTGTCCCAGTAAAATTTTATTTATTTATTTATTTATTTATTTATTTATTTATTTATTTATTTATTTTTAGATCTAGGAACTTGGGTCTTTGGGAGATAAAGAATGTCATTAAACTTAATAGACCAGTAGCACACGCCTAATCTTTTGGAACCACTTCAACTTATGTGTTATTGGAAAATCAGAAGCTTATTAAGAGCATGTGGTGCCCACCTCCTTAACATGAAAGTTCTCCATTCCTACCTCCATTTCCCACTCTCTGAAGGGCTCCCAAAATCTTTGATTTTTGTGAACATGTAAATAATTTCGCTTACATCTGAATTGTCCCAATAAATTAAAGTAGTGTAACTTTATGTGCTCTAATTTATGTGGATGGACTGAGTCTTTTAGTTTCTAGCTTTGATGATATTAAAGTGCTGAACAGAGAAATACTGAGAAAGTTTTAGATCTTACTTGGACTGGTGAAAATCGAGACATTAGAACTGCATCTGGTATTTTAGGAACAACTTTAAATGTCTGGCAAAGTGAATAGTTTCTCACACTAGATTTATCTACATAGCAGTTTCCCTCAGTGTACTGCTTTGCTTTCCCTGCACGTACAGCTTTGTGTCTACAGTGAAGGCTTGATTTGGGGGAATTATTTAGTAGCTAAACTACAATCATTGCAAGCTAAATTTTATTAGAATTGTTTTGTTTTTATCCTTTTAAATGCTAGTTATGTGTGCCATGGTTTTAGAAAAATTAAACCAAACAAATCATGAATGTTCTTTGTACTTAATCTGGTTCTGAATACCTACTTTGTTTTATTTTCTAAATAGCAGTGGAACTTTTTCAGCAAATAAGTGTACAGTCCAGAAACATGGTATTGATTATTGAGATACATGTTTTGGACTTGCCTGCCCTATAGCTCAGTGATTTCTGGACACATCGGTGCATTGCAGAGTTACTTGACTTCTCTTGTAAACTCACAGTGGGGAGCTGTTCTTGCTTAAAATACGAACAAGTCAAAACCTTGAAAGGAAATAGATTCTTTGCTCTGGAACAGTGCCCTGTATTGTATTTATGCAGTACTAAAAGGACTCTTTTACATTAATTATGACTTCCATAGAAGAAAGTTAGAAATAAAAGGCTCAAGTATTATAGAATTATAAATTAATTACAGGCAAAAAAATTAGGTAAATAAATAGGAGACAGTTTCATAGTGATTTTTTTTGGCTAAGTTGTTCAGAAAAGTAAATGAATTAAAAAACAAATAGTCCCAAAAGTTGCATTTCCTCTTTCAAAATGACCAGCAGTTTTCAGAGTGCTCCAATCTATGCAATCTAATCAATTCCTTTGAAGAAGTACTACATATGTCTAAAGTATGAAAAGAAAACAAGAACATCTTTTCATTTTCCCGAGCTGAGCACAGCCACAGGATAGTATTCTATTAGTAATGGGTGCTGTGTTTCCTCTCCAACCATTTCTGGGTCTCCGGACCATGTCTGAATACTTTTTCTTAGCTATTGGTTAGGACTTGTGATGTTTCTCTAAAGAGTATATGCTGTAAAAACTGACATCTGCTCATATATCTATTTGATTTATCGGTAGATTTGCTGGAGGTGGAGTAATGGAGTAATCCAGGGACACAGCTATTAGGTCACTTCTATGATATTTTTCCTCTTTTCTCTTCAAAGACCAGAATTGTGACTGAACTGTCCTCTCTGGAAACTTGAGGCTGAAACTAGCTTTACTGTCAAGAAAACTTTTCAAAGTATTTAACTCACATTTCATGTTCTATTTCTGTCTATCGTACTTCAATGTACAAATGTCGAGTGACTTCCCTTCCCTGTTTGTAGATACTGTTGTAATAACAGATAACCTACACAATTAAATCAGTTACATTCTAGTAGTCTACAAATATTTGAAGGATTCTATGAACTTTCCAAACTATTTTTGAAGTTATTCATTACTTCAATCAATTAATGTTTGTTTAAATGCAAACACAGCTGTTTCATATGTTTGTTTGGTTTTTACCCTCATGAGAGACTTGGTGAGCAAATGAAATGCATTGGTTTGACAAACCTTATTTCTTCAAAACCTACAATCTCAAATGACAAATATTCTTGCTTTCTAAACTGAGGGGGTGGAGGGGGGCAACTGGAAAGTGGATGGGGAAATTTGCTTGAGCTTGGGTAGGATTTTTTTTCTGATGTTTTTGCCTCATGGTTCACCCTTGGAGCCATAATAAAATTGAGCTTCCAAGCTCAGTTTGAGCATATTCAAAGAGTAGTGGTCAATGGCTCAAAGTCCAGATGGAGATCCATGATGAGTGGTATCCCTCAGGGGTACGTACTGGGACCGGTGCTGTTTAATATCTTTATCAATGATATTGACAGCGAGATTGAGGGCACCCTCAGCAAGTTTGCAGATGACACCAGCTGAGTGGTGTAGTTGCCACACCGAAAGGACGGGATGTCATCCAGAGGGACCTGGACAGGGTGGAGAAGTGGGCCTGTGCGAACCTGGTGAGGTTCAAGAAGGCCAAATGTAAGGTCCTGCAGCTGGGTAGGGGCAATCCCTGTTTTCAGTACACGATGGGGGATGACGTGACTGAGAGCTGCCCTGCAGAGAAGGACTTGAGGGTGCTGGTCGATAAGAAGCTCGACATGAGCCGGCAATGTGCACTTGCAGCTCAGAAGGCCAACCGCATCCTGGGCTGCATCAAAAGGAGCGTGGCCAGCAGGGCGAGGGAAGGGATCCTGCCCCTCTGTTCCTCTGTTGTGAGACCTCATCTGGAGTACTGTGTCTAATTCTGGAATCCTCAGTGTAAGAAGGATATGGAGCTATTGGAACGAGTCTGGAGGAGGGCTACAAAGATGATCCAAGGGCTGGTGCACATTCCGTATGAGGACAGACTGAGAGAGTTGGGCTTGTTCAGCCTGGAAAAGAGAAGGCTCCGAGGAGACCTTATAGCGACCTTCCAGTACCTGAAGGGGGCCTACAGGAAAGCTGGAGAGGGGCTGTTTACAAAAGCTTGTGGGGATAGGATGAGGGGGCACGGGTATAAACTGGAGAGGGGCAGATTTAGACTAGACATTAGGAAGAATTTCTTCACCGTGAGAGTGGTGAGGCACTGGCCCAGGTTGCCCAAGGAATTTGTGGCTGTCTCATCCCTGGAGGTGTTCAAGGCCAGGTTGGATGGGGCCTTGGGCAGCCTGAGCTAGTGGGATGTCCCTGCCCATGGCAGGGGGGTTGAAGCTAGGTGATTTTTAAGGTCCCTTCCAATCCTAACTATTCTATAATTCTATGATTCTATGATTCTATGATTATGGTAATGGCTTTTAAGATCTTGTCTCTGTCAGTGTGACAGCAAAGTGCACAGACAAATATGTTCACAAGATGCCCTCTGTGCAGTGTCTGGAATATATATTTGGCTTTACAGGCCCTGAGTATAAAACCCCAACAAATTTCAGTGCTTTTGACTCTCCTCTCTGCTTGTGTCAGTGACCGTGCATGAACTCTCCTTTTCCCTGGGCAATGTTTGGGCTGTATTTAAGCAGCAACTGCCCCCACATAGCACAAGGCAGGCTTCACCTAGGCAGCAGCAACAATGGCTACCTTTTTCCCTGGAAAAACCTGAGAACATAATACTCATCTGTGACTTCTAGGCCCTCTTATCTGAAATATGCACAGTGTAACCCTATTTCACTATTGCTTTATAGAAAATAGCACCAGAAATATCCATTTCTTTCTGATCTCTCTCAATAACATCTTCCCACCGGGCCCTTCTGCATTCCCCAATTGTTCAAGCTTTTCCAAAGATTTCTTGTGTTCTAGTTTTTATTTCTTTAAATAAATATTTCCTTTATTTTATACTAATTTTTCTTCATGAACATGAAACATCTAATATTTTTGACAGTTTGAGCAAGTAGTAAATACAGGATTAGCAAACTTGCATAGTGGGTTCGTTCACATTTCTTTCTTTGCAGCAGTGTGATCTCAATGAATAGTCAATTTGAATTTGGAAAATGAACACAGGATTAAAAAAAAAGCTCCTTTGTACCTGTCAGATTCTACTGAAGAAATAATTAATGTTGACTGGATCTAATAAAAAGGTAGACTTTTCAATTTATCATTTTAAATTGAATGTTTACTATGAAATTCTTTATTCTTCTGATTTCTTGAGAAATAACAACATGTAAAGATTCTGAGATCATGTCTGCGGAACCCTGCTGATTTCATTCATACTAAATTCTATAGATCTCAGCCTACAGCTATTATGAAACTCAAAAGAAAATTACAATTAAAGTGATTATTTCAGCAAAATGTTAAGAAAATTAACCTAATCCCTGTTGTTAAGTGGACAGATTTTTTTTTTTCCCCCTATGAAGAAAAAAATTGTAACAAATGACTCATAAAAGATTTAGTTTTCTGGGGTCTGTCAGGCTGTTCGTATTTTCAGCTTTATTTAGATCAGGACCATGCTTTCATTAGTCTAGAGGTGGTTTCTTAATAAGACTTGAATCTTTTACAAAAAGACTTCTAAAACAACTTTATGGTTTAGATTCTTTAATGAAAGTAACCTATTTCTACAGCTCAATTCTGTTTATTTATTCTGAATATTTAGCACATTAAACGGAGCACAATGGCTTGTTCCACATTTCATGATGGATATCCAGTAGAAGCGTCTGTAGCATTCTGTTTGATCAGCAAGTACTTGTGAATGGTAAAAAGTATGGGTGATTTGAAAACAATAGAAGTTCACTATTTCTGCCAGGGCTTTGCCTCTGCAAACTGCACTTCAGTTATGATTACCACAGATGTGATGGCCAGAGCTTGATTACATGTAGAAATTAAAACATAAACAAAACCCAGCAGTTCCCAGATGCTCTCTGTATCTTCCTTCGGAGATCCTTTACTTCTCTGTAAAACTCTTCTTCTTTTTTTCATTTACAGATCTCTTTTTTATTCCTGTGATTATAAATTGTATTATAGACCTGATAGTAATTTCTTCAGATTTACTGAAGTCTCATAAATTTCCTCTGCAAGAGTGCTCGTTAGCATCTGCTGTCCAGTTACTTTCATCTGTTTTGATCTCTGCTGTTGTTGTTTTAATTACCTTAATAGCTTGTTCCATGTTCACAGAACCTAGAGCCTTACACCAGTAGAAATTTTTCTTCTAGGGAAAAAAGAAGAGTAAATATTGACCACAGTCAAACCTAATCTTTCTATAATGGTGTTTTCTATTGCGTCATCTGCTGTGTTGCAGTTGTGAAGTTTCTGAATTGTCTCTGTCTGAACATCTTTACAGAAATGTGAATTACTGTATTAAAATGATTACACAGCTTTAGTAACTATTCAAGTCCATTTTATGTGGCTGCAGGGCTGCAGAAAGCCTCCGTTCTGCCTTTCCTAACTATTGTTACTTAGAAACTATTAACTAGACTGAATTTGTTGTCCACAGGTCAGCAAGATCTTGATATGGTACCCATGCAATTGTGCATAGTTATCTGGAACACTTTCACCCAATATTGCATGTAGCCAAGTACAAGGGAAACGGGCAGAATCCTCCTCTCTGACTTGGCATGGATGACTAGTACTGACTAGTTACACAAAAGGAAAGAATTGATTTCTAGGTTGGCTCCATCAGAAAAATGAAATTTCCTGCAATTTCTCTGCTTGTCTTCCTTGTCTCCCCTTCCAAAAATATAACTTTTGAACCCTTTGGTCAGTTTCAACCCTGTTGGCTTGAGAGGTTACACTACAGAAAGTTAAGTGAGCTAACAGTGGGCAAGAGGAGAGAATTGCCACGAGAGTCTCGCTCAAGAGGAGTTGGTGGCTTGGGACCAGAGAATTCACATGGAATTCCTCAACATAAGAAGGATATGGAACTGCTAGAACGGGTCCAGAGGAGGGCTACAAAGAGAGGGCTGAGCACCTTCCACACGAGGACAGGCTGAGAGAGCTGGGATTGTTCAGCCTGGAGGAGAGAGGGCTCTGAGGAAACCTTATAGCGACCTTCCAGTACCTGAAGGGGCTACAAGAAAGCTGAGGAGGGACTGTTTACAAAGGTTTGTAGTGATAGGACTAGAGGCAATCAGTATAAACTGGAGAGGGGCAGACATAGACTAGACATAAGGACAAATTTCTTCACAATGAGGGTGGTGACATACTGGCACAGGTTGCCCAGGGAAGTTGTGGCTGCCCCATCCCTGGAAGTATTCAGGGCCAGGTCGGATGGGGCCTCGGGCAGCCTAGTCTGGTGGGAGGTGTCCTTGCCCATGGCAGAGGGGTTGGAATTAGGTTATCTTTAAGATCCCTTCCAACTCAAACCAATCTATGATTCTATGAAGAGAGTTGTGAATGCTCCAGGTAGATGGAAAGTAGCTATTGGACACCAAGGGAAGACCAAAGTGACAAAATAATGCGAAAATTATCAACACCATGCTGGGCATAGAATCCTTTTCCCCCTATCTTTTCCCTAAAGCTTTCAGGCGTGTTTCTCCTTTGCTGTTCCTTCTCTTGCTGATACTTTGCAGTCTGAGCAGGTACCTGTGAGCCTCTGCAGATTCATTCTTGCTTGACTAACAAAAAGCAAACAAAGCATATGAACTGCTTAAAATATATTTATCTGAATGCAGGATTTCCGTATTCTACATCATGTAGTATGAAAAAATGCTTGAGAATGTCTGAATATATTTTTTTCCTGCAAATAGGCAGCGCTCTCTTTTGAAATGTCTGTATTTGAACTGGGAGCCATCTTTAAGCTGAGATCTCAAGCATGGTTGTATTAGGTACATAGGTGTATACATATAATATATATCTTCGCAGCATTGCTGTAAGGTCTATTAGATTGTTTTGCCTCAACTACAGAAATTACTCAATTTATTTCTGAGCTGAGAAAGGGCAGTGAAAACCTCCTTTATTTGTATATTCCTGCCCGTCTTTAATTGTTTTGTCTACTCAAATTCAGAGCTGAAATGTTTTTGGAACATTCTTCGCTGATTAACTGGAAAGCTCGTATTTAGTGCTTCCATGAGATTTGCACTGATGTGCATGTTGAGGGTGGTTTTCTGGCTTCTTCTAAACCAGTTGATTTAGAAGTGGTTTTTTATATTGCAAGTGACGTGAGTTTTTCTTTCCATTTAATTCTTGAGATCAGCTGAGGATTTCACATAGAAAAGGAAAGATAAACTGTGACTATATCCTGAGTCTACTTGCAGAATATGCAGTCCAGAAATAGCACACTGTACTGACTGATGGAGCAAGCACTTCGAAAATTTTCCTTTCCTAGCATGTGATAGTTCGCAGAAATTCAGCTTTTGTTTGCACTAAAAAAAAAGAGAAAGGGCTCTTTTCAGTATGGGATATTTCAGGTTTTAAGTAGTCTCTTCATACTAAGATTATATGAGTGTAATAAGAGTATATTTCATCTTACTTTTCTTTATACTTTCAATATTTCACCTTTCATTTTGAAGTGATATGGGAAATAGAGCAATGTGCAGCCTGTCACTTCATGTGAAAAATAAGGAGACTAAAGTGATGCACTTTGGGACTTGCACTTCATTGTCTTTACAGTCATGATCACAACAGAGTATGTGCTCCTGATTGGTCAGTGTGTGCAGCAGAAGGTGACAAACCCACTCAGAGTCTTCTTCCAAGTCAAGTCTTTAATTTTTTCTGTTTGCCTTTTATACTGAAAAGTCATCTTTAACATAATTTTAATGAATCCCCCTACAATAAGCTTAATTTTCAAAGTGGAAAAGTAAGAGGACTGTGAAAGATCTCTGTGCTTCCCACTGTTCCTTCCCCCCTTTCTTAGAAGAGCTAGGACTGAAAGCCAGAAAGGAGCAGGGCCCGGGGGAGCTCAAGCACAGAGCAAACTTAATCTGAACAAAAGCTTTCATTGTAGATTTTGTTGATGAAAATTGTACATTGCCTTTGAGTAACAAACTCTACAAGAGTGCCAAGTTACTTCTCCTTAATTATCTATAAAGTAGGTGGCTAAAAATGAAAGAGATGACATCTCAGATAATGTTGGGGAGTTTGTTTGTTGGCTTGTTTTACCAGTTGGAGGATGAAATGAAAACTCCTTTGGTCACTAAAGGAAATAAAATAGCTAAGATATCTGAAGCTTTGATCACACTCTCAAATCCAAGAATATAATAAACTAAGTAGCAGTGCAAACAAACATAAGTTGAGGTATCAATAACAGAAACTGGTAACAGCTTTATGGCTGAGATAATTTTAATTCTGTGCTATTTTAAAATAAAGGAGTTAGCAGTATAAGAAACCTATTTTGAAAAACTGGTAAAAAAAAATTCTTGCTTTTCTGGGTAGTACCTTCTATCTCAAAACCTATTATTTTGTTCCTGCTTTCATGAAGAAATTAGGCAAGTTAATGGCTGCAGTGTCTTGTCTGTTCTTGAACGATAAGCCTAATTCACAGCTGTATCTCTGAAGGTCAACAGAGGACAAAGGTCACGACTGCAATAATGATACTTCATTAAATAAAAATTTTATTAGCTATGAAGGAAAGATTCCCTCACACGAGTTGAGTGCTATGCTAGTATCAAGCTAAGAAGGATTTCCTTTGAATTGTAGGCCACTGCTTTATCTGGAGCTTCTTTATTTAGCCCATTAGTTTAGGAGAGAAGGAAGAGGGTGTAAGGGGAAACTGGGAGTTGCTGCATCAGGGCTGAGGTGCCTCCTGTGTCACGTCAAACAAATGTCACTCAGGAGTGTCCTAGGTGTGGTTGCAGCTGTTCTAGCACAAAGGACAGGTTCAGTGAGAAAAGAGTGGAATTCAGGGTGTATAGCATTAAAACCTCATACACAAAGCATACAGAAACCTATTGAAGAAAAGTGCTTCCCTGTTTTGGTGGAACGTGGGTGTAGTTCTGAGAACACCTTAAAGTACTTATTTGTGTATTATCTTGTATTGTTGTGAGCCAGATTTCCCCCCCATAGCCTAGTTGCCTGCAAAGGCAATGACAGCCTGTGTTGGCACAGGTGATGCAGAAGCGAGCAGTGGATGTGAGCTGGAAGGTGGAAAGCTTCCTTCCGCAGTGGCCGCTAACGTGTTCAAAGTGTTCAAGGAACCTACATCCTCAGAAACTGCTGATACACACATTCCCAGAGCTGTGTGGTAACTGTTCCTTACAGCCACATTATGTTATTTACCTAAAGGGCTTCATTTGGTACATTATGAACAATATTGAGAAGTTCTTTATAAGCAGCTTGGACTACACTATTTTCAAACCAGATGTGCTACTCAGAGTACTGTTCAAAGCAGCATTTTAAGATTTAGGACTTTGTCTTGTTGTTAGTTTATGTCTCTGTGACCCTGGACTATAAAGTCAAAGAGTGCTTTGTCAATGATTTCTGAAGAGTCAGGATTTCATGCTGAGTTTCTTTATAGTAACACAAATTTCATTTGCGATTTCTGCTATCTGATAATCATTTCTTCTTAAAATACTCTGTTGTGACAAGTTTTCCTTTTTATGTACTAAGCTAGTAAAGTAGTTAAAATCCTGAACTCTTCAGGATTATTTAAATATCTTTTGCAACCTCAGAGATGAGTAACCCTTTTGCCCTGGCTAAATTCCAGTTTACTTAATTTTATCATTCTACTGAACTCCCCAGAGAAATGCTGTGCAGAGGCCAAAACTAATGCTTGCACCGTTTGATGTGAACCATGGTATCCACAGAGAATGGTGCCCTGCAGAGATTCAATGGCTGAAGTGTTTTTTGCTGGGTAAAGCTGTGGTGTTGGCCGAGGTTTAAATTGCTGTCTTTGCTCCTGCCATCACCAAGAAAGGACTGCAGCAGACACTAAACATAATCAACAAGGTATACAAGCCAGAACACAGAAATAACAGGCTTTAGGAATATCCAGAGACATTTATCAGTATTAAATGACCCTGGCAAAATTTGTCATTGAAATGATAATAAATTAGTCAGAACAATATTTGATCTATAAGTAATTAGCCCAAAAGACCTCTGGAGGATAATTCTGATGCTTCTAAGGGCCCAGAGAAAAGCGGAAATGAGACATTAAAGGAGATGATTTTTTTGTTTGAAGGAAGCAGGATAGCATGCTTTCATTTATTTCTAGAGATTATTATGATAGAAATGCACAACAAATATGGAAGAACAGAATAGAAGTTTTGCAGGAAAGAAAGATTACTTTTATTAGGAAAAAATAGTGGTTGTCAGAATAGGTGAGCATTGAACAGATTACATAGATCATAGGATGATTTTTATCAGAGTTTTGCAAAAGTAGACAAATATCTGGCAGGGATAAGTGTACCTCAGTTACTCTGCTTCAGGGCAGGAGGGTGGACTAGAAGGTCTGTTGGAGTCCCTCAAGTTATATTTCAAGTTGTTGAGGTTTATGCCTGTCCCATTCTTTGTTGATTCAAATTCTGGCTGTTACTGCACTCTTTAAAAAGCTCATTGCAGCTGGGAAGTTGGCAGATTGACATATCTGGAAGAGGCTTCTCAAAGGTCAGACAGCCAAATGGTTGCTAGGCAGAAATACATGTGAAATACAAAATCCAGGTGATGCTAAAATACACTGCAGTATTTGGAGTTCTTCTTCCCCATGCCCATTCTTGAACAACTGAAAAAATACAGCCATCACTGTTTAGTAATACTAGCCTTTATGGCAGCTTTCCTGCCAAGTCTGCTCACAAAGGACCAGGACATGTTTTGATGCTGCTGTTCACTGTTACGCTAACGAGTCAGGGGCCACAACATGCCAGTGCACAGCAGTGATTTTCAGTCTCTGTGGAACTAAGCTTGACTGGAACCAGTGGGTTAAAATTACTGGTCACCTCTCCTCTGCATTTTTAGCAACACCAGAGTCGTGTCACAGGGAAGCAGCATCTATGTCAAATCCCACTGCTGTGATGTATGTCATAACTGATTGTCTATCTATTTATACTTTATAATGCATTCAATAGCTGCTGATGTTTCAGGTCTTCATGTTTATCTGACTGCTTGTCTTGAGTGGAAGATTTTGGAAGTTAGCAATTCTCCTGTTGCATGGTCTGTCCCTCAGCCCAAATAACTGGTGGCTGCTTCAATGGCAGTCACTGTCCTGTGGTGATGCATACGGCATCCCAAAGTCATTTAACACTGAGCTCTACATGTTGCCGAGGTATTTGTATTTATTGTGCCTGTTGTATTTATTGTGCCACTGAAATTATGACACTAAGTTGAAACGCTTTCTCTGTGTTTTTATGTCAAATCTTTCTGAAAAAGAATAGTAAAATCCTCAAAAAGAAGCCTTTAGAAGCAAAAAAAATCAAATTAAGATTTTATTTAGGGCAATGCACTAAATATGGAGAACTTTCATTTCCACTGAGATAGACAAGATTAAAAAAAATTAAAATAACTGTTTTAAAAATAAAGCATTCCAAAGCAGGCAAAGACAGATGAGAGCCCTCCCTCTGAATTCTTCATTGTTATAACTGCAGTATCTTCCAGAAGACACTTTTCAAAGGCTGGTCAGAATGTGCCTACTAAATGTAGTAAAACTCTTAAACAGAAATATATTTCCTACTTCAACAGAAAAAAAATACGCACAAAACTACAAAGTGAACAATCTCTTTGTTATCCCAGAACATTCAATCTCATGTGCAAAGCAAAACAAAATTAGTTAAAGAAAAAGGTAAGAAAATAGAACCCCAACAACTGTATCTTTTCTTGATGAAGATTCCTAACACACTCCTCTACTGCCTGAACTCTAAACTAAATTGCATCTAGATGCTGAATTGTATGGCAATTCTTTCATACCTGGTTGCTCTCCAGTAGAGCACTTGACTTTCACAAGAAGTGTGAAGTTTAAAACCCCCGACACTAACAAATATCGAGAGCTCCTTCTTAACTTTTAAAGCTGCCCTTCAGTATTGCTGACACAAGAACACAATACCAGGCTGCGATGCAGTCAGCACTTTTGAAACAACACACATATACATCTCTCTACTCAACTTGTGCTTTTTTTCCCCCACAGAGCTGGAATCAAATGTTCTTTAAGAAAAGTGGAAAAAACCTTTCAGTGTGTCTCTCCTTGGGCAGCAAATGTTAGGTGTGTGTGTATATGAGGGGCTGTGCGTATGATCTGTTTACTAATTTTTGTTTTTACTGTACTTTCTATTTTTCAAAACCTCAGAGTTTTCAAAACCCTGTCATTTGTCCATTACAATCTTAACAAGTTTTCAGTATTTGTTCTGTTGCAACTTTTCATTTAGCAAAAAAATCCACCGGGTCCAAGGTTCAGAAAAGGCCAGATCAGTTCTAGATCTCTAGATAAGAGGAATGGAAACAAAAATTGCACAATATTTGGGGAGCTGTGATTTTTCCTTTAAGCTACATAAACCAGAAAGTTACCTAAACAGCTGTTATAAAATGGGAGAAAAATACAAAGCAGAAACCTGGTGGTAGTTATGACACTGTTACTGTTTTCCTCCATTTCCAGTAAATTTGAAAGAGAAATAAAAATTAGATGAACTTCCAGGCAAACTTTGAGAAACTTGGGAAGGTTTTAAAATATATTACTTTTCTGTCATACCAAGGCCTATAAACAACAAAACAAAACATGAAAAACTTTGCTTAAAAATTATAGAAATATTATTCCTATGTGAATAATCTGTGATAGAAGAAAATATTGTTGTCTCTTGCAGTCAGCAGTAAAAAAGTCTAAAGAGCTGTGGTAACTTCACTGTTTTGAGAAGCTGCAGAAACCCTTTGCCGCTCTGTAACAATGTTAACCCTAGCCTGTTTAGTCTGAAACTAACAATCACTTATGCATTCTTCACCTCGGTGTCTGATTAGAAGGAACTTTGAAGAGCGTGCAATGCACTGTCATTGGGCAGTTCACTGCAAGTTGCATAAAACAAATTATAAGTAAGGCTTTTTGTGCAAAGCAATGGCTCTTGAAGTGTATTTATATTCTCCACATTCAGGTTTTGACACCTCTATGACTGTAAATTTACAGAACAGAAAAAGTACACTAGATATCCCACTTTCTGCAACAATGAGTTTTAAACTAATTTTAACTTGGATTTAGCCAGCATTCAGGCCTATTGGCAGACATTTTTAACAGTGGCTGTTCACTACTGACTGCTGTATTCCAGAGTACATGGTCTCAGTATGCTTGAAATGAACACCCTGCCCCTAATCAAGTGTGCATATTTGTTTGTTTGGTAGGTGTAACTTCATTTACTGCACGTAGATATGCATATAAGGTTTTTATCTGCCAGCTTCTTGCCCTTAGTGATTATACACAAAGCTCACGTGGTCTCACTAATAGCACCACCCTCACTGTCACACAGACAAGCTCAGTAGATCAAAATCAGCAAGCAAAGCTCACCAGGTGTATCTGCGTACCAGTGACAACAAGGGATTATGTCCTTGTTTCTGTCCAGCAGTGCAGGAGCTGTGGATCACGAGGCATCAGCCTTCTTCTGACCTTTACACAACGTGTCCTTTCAGGGGAACAAGCCCGCCTGGCTGAAGGACAGCTTTTCCATTTCTCAGGCATAAGATCTGTATGGATTGGGGGTCAGCCTGCTGGTGAGTAGGATGGGTGGCTGCAGGTGTAGCTCTACTCCGCCCTCTGTGAGGGGTTGCACAGGTAAAAGATGCATTACAGCAGGATCTGGCTACAAGCAGGGCATTTTGAAGTGTATTTGTCCTCTTAAACTGCATTCTGAGGACTCGCCTCACACCTTCACCCTGGCAGCCCCAAACAACAGTGCCACATTCTAGGTAACGCTACAGCCTTCCTGTCTCACTTTCAGTCTGTGACCTGCTCATATAGAATAGCAGTTGACTTGCCAGAATTTCAAGAGACAGCACTGCTTACTACAAATGAACATTGGCATTCCTGGTAAAAATGTGAGAAGTAAACTTTCCAGCAAAGCCCATGCTGAGCTGCTTTCCTTGATGCCCAAGGATGAATTTCAACCTTTTTTGTACATGGTTTGAAAGGACAGATTTTGCCTTTTTTTTTTCCCCCCCCAAAAAAGTAAAAAGCTTTGGCCCTCATTGCCTGTGAGTTGCGACTGCCTTGAAAACAAAATAGAGAGAGCACAGTTTTCACTGAGAAGACTTGGAAGACATGATTCCCATTTCTAATATTTTAAATCTCAGTATTTTTAGCAAAATGTTGCTTCATCAGAGCTTTTAGTGACTTTGACAATTTCCATCAGCTTGCCTTCACACTGCGGCACCACAACAGACCGTATTCACTTTTAGGCCTTCAAATGTACTACTTCAAAGGTACTGTACACTCTTGATGTTGTACAGTTAAGTGGAACATAGAAACTATAGCTGATGCACAACAGGCCTACTATAAGCTGTTTCTCAGGAAAACAGACATCTCTTTCTATATGGTATAGTTTTCTTGATATTTGGGAAGGTTTCATTTTGCTCTGATGATACATGTAAATACTTTATACCCAAGAATCCTGTACTTCATGAACAGCAGCAAATATCTCGGTATCTATATTCTAGAATCAGGCATATTAAACCATTTGCCATCTCTCTCCACAGCTAGAGAAGAACTTCTGAGGAGAAGACTTGTTAGATACCCATATACAGCACTACTAAGAACTATCCTGATTTCCCCTACCCAGTCTTGCATTAAACAGTCCTACTAACTTAAGCCATTAGCTGTCACTTTGGCAGCAGCAGCCCAGCCTCAGTGGGGGAGATCTTCAGCAGCTTAGCTGTAACTTTGCTAACTGATCACAAGTCAGATAATGAGCTCAATTTTTCTACTAGCTTTTAAAGTACATTTGTAAGAGGGAACCCCCCCGAGGTTAAAACCACAGAATCAGTAATAAACTAAGAACAGAACCAGCTTTTCAAAAGTTTAATCCATCCCCCTAGTTTTCTTTTCTTACAGAAATAGAGGCTGCTAAAATTTATGGCCAAAAGATCTGAAGACTTTTTTTTAAGAATATTTAATCCACAAAGCTTCAGCTTATAATATAAAAACCACCATATGTCTGTTTAGAAAGCCGATATCCAACTGTAATCCATTTTTCTTATTTTTCGTAGCTCTTTGTCCTGTGATTTAGACAGTTTACATATCGTCTCTCCTAATAATTCCATAGGATTTGTATCTTCTTGTTCCATTTCAGCAGCATCTCTTTCTTCATCTGAATCATCCTCTGTGTTTTCACTTTCCATTTCCACTTCATCAGAAACTTCTTCAGCACTGTAAGAGGAAGACGATTAGAAATAACCCAATTAAAGACATCAGTGGGTACTTTCACATACTATAGTATAACATACTATAGAAGAGAAGTAAGTTATCATGCAAGTGGCTAAGTAAATGTTGGATTTCATTTATTTTTTTAATCTCAGGCTACATACAAACCATTGTAGTTCTCTTGCCATCGCAATTACTAGCCATTTTTCAAACAGCTGTCCTCTGTTTTAAATAAAATATTTTTCTTTCTCCAAATACAGTACATAATGTCAGAACAGGCAGAGCAGCATTATGTAAAAAGTTACAATCTCGCACTCTTGCAGGATTAGAAACATTGGACACACTGACAGATGAGACAATATTCAAGAAGGCCATTCCTCTCTCTCAAATCTGAAAAAGGTCATTTTATCTTAAAAATTGCTACAATACCTACAATCTTACTGGAAAAGAAAAGTGTGTTGTTTTTTTTTAAACATAGTAGGTGCTTAAAATGGCTGTTGCCTTCTGACGTCAAGAGTTAAAACTTGTGCTGAAGAAGTAGAAAGTGTATTTCCAAAAATGATATGGAATAATTACCACACTGTAAATGGCAACTGATAATATCAATTAAAATGTCTATTATATAAGTATTTCTGATCTCAGTGGGAGTGACCTGCATGGTAGAAAGTACTGGTCTCCTAAAAATCGTCCGTTCAAATACGAACTTTATTTATGACTGACAAAATGTACATGCTGAAACACATAAAATACATTAATATTATACTGCAAAGGAAAATAAAATGATTTCACATTAAATAAATTCAATCTGTACATCAATATGTACTTGTCATTCTTCAAGAGCCCAGTCCTACAGCCCTTATATGCAGTTTTAAGTGCACAGTTATACTACTTGCCTGTGTCAAAGTACAAGCTCTACATTTGCAAATATTTACACAGGCCACTGAACTCCCAAATTCTTCAGTACTGAAACTACATGCAAGTTTCTACACATTCCTTGTATAAGATTTTTGCCAGTGTTTTCTTGATGTGGCAAAGACTTTTACTCATGTCATCTATAAGAGAGCCAGCAATACTGGCCAACTGCTTATATTCTGCCATAGCAACCACGTAACACACATGCAAACACTGCTCAAACTGCTGTGTTTTTCTGGCTAAACCCTGGCAGCACTAACCATCCTCTTGCTGGTCTTTGCGAATGCAGAATGGCAGCTGATACCCATGACATGCTGTCATCTCTGGATTGGCAGAGTTCCATTAAACACTTCAAAGAACAGACTGTACAAAAAATACACTGAAGCCAATTAAAGGCTTGCAAGTGACAAGATATTAATCCTAATACAAGACTACAGTCATAAGCCCTGTGCCTGCATCCATCTTTGTAGAGGCAGACATTGATCTCAGAGGAGCAAGCTACGATACATTTTAAATACTCCATTAAACTGGCATGAATGCACCATAAAACATGCTTAGCTAATGGTGTTCACAGTATACACTCATGTTTTGCAGCTCAACGAGGAATGAAATTTGAGTTCCAAACAAACTCTTAAGATTAAACCTAAGGACTAACTGGTGGATCTAGAAACTAAAATCAAGAATTAGGCAGAAAGTTATCAGAATATGAAATAAAGTTGAAAATCTGACATTTATCCAAAAATATCACTAAAAACATTAAATTCCTGGAATAATAAAGAACATTTGGGTACCAAAAGTGACATTATGCCCAAAACCCAACAAAAAAAACAGGAACGAAAGAACCAACAGGTTAAACAGTCAGACCATGTACCTCTCCAAAATTGCATTCTTTTAAAAAATCTTGCCACTATAAAGTGTTCTACTAACTTTTGTCAACAAATAACTTAAATAACTATGGAGAGTTCTTAAATTTTTCTTACCTTTTGTTCTCTTTGGAGATGAGCAATGAATTAATAAATATAGGACAGAGGAAGGAAGCAGATGGCAAAACATGTGCTGGAGTGTGCAAAAGCTGAAAAGATAAAACAGAAGCTTTATGAAAAGTTTTGTTTGTCAAGATTTTGTTTGTACTCTTACTGTAATTACTCCTACCTCTTTGACAGCAGGTGAATCTTGCCAATGCTTATTATGGACAGCTAGTTTTCCAAGATCCTCTTGTGATTGCTGACGTCTGTGTCTTCCGAACAGCAAGCTAAACGGAGTCACAAGAAGACCTTCTTCTACTGCCAGCTTGAAAAAGGTGCAAGTTTTAAGTAGAATTTTAGTTTCACAAAACTAAGCTCTATCTCATTTTGAGTTACCAAAAGTCAGAATCAACCTAGGTGACTAAAATCTACACTCAAATTTAACTCAACTGAGCCACGTGGCTCTTTGTATCCATTCTCTATCTGGCATCCCGGTCCTACACAGAGGTAATAAAAGTCTACAGGATTTGGATCTGGATTCCAGGACACCAGATTTTAGTTGGTTGATGTACCAATTAACTTCCAAATACGGAAGCTGGTACATGTGCCAGGAAAAGTAAGTATTGTCTTCAGATTCCACTCATGAATAAAAGATCATTTATGCCCCAACATCACCCGCTGAGTTATATAATTAAATAACTTGAAGCAAAACATGGCAACTTCCCTTCTTGCATTTTCCCAGACCAATACACCTTAATCTGAGTACTGAATTATCCCCCTACCCTCCAAAGAAACAGACGACCTAAAACCACATTCCCATTGCTTTTTGTATTAGAAAGATACTAACTTCCACTTTGATCTATTATATCTAACCAACCAAATCAATCAAGTGCTACCATTTCATTCTGTTTAGTAGGTATGAAACACTTCCTCCACATGAATTTTAAAGATTGAATTTCCCAGATGATCACTCCGCAGAAGTACATACAACGTAATTTTGAAATTCTCCCTCACTCATAAGTCACAGTTAACTGGCAACTGTTCATCCTGACCAGAAAGTGCAGTTCAGGCCACGCTCAAGGTTCCAAGCATTAAAGAAATCAAAATAAGGAAATTGCTTATTTAAACATCAAGTGGTTTTGCTTCATTTGTGTAACATGAATCCTTTAAGAGAACTATCATTTCTTTGTTCTGGGGAAATGAGAAAAGGAGGGAGTAGTTTACCAATACTTCTATTTTAAAAATGTTTACAAAACCAGCAACTGCCAAAAATAAGCAAATACAGATTATTGCTTCTTCAGCTATGTGCCTATGACTCCATCGAAGGATCTAGTGTGCAATTTCATGGCAGAAGGGAATCTGACAAACTGGAACCAACAGAATTTTGAACTGCTTTGCATATCTCTGTCAGAAGTACTAGAAGAGGTACCTGTTTGCTTGCTGGTGTAAGCCTCTCTTCCAAAGACTTTGTGCTAAGCGTCATTAGCTCCTAAAATAGAAGATGCAGCATAGTCATAGTATGTGAAACCCGCTTTCTGTATTTCCATACCTTGCCTATGGAAGCTTCCACCTGGCTCAAAAGATTTTGTCTGTTAAGTGGAAGGGGCAAACACATCTCCTCCTCTTTAGTCTATAAAAAAACTGAAAGGAAGCTGGAATGGACCTAGAGGCTCCATACAGACTTTTTTTCAGAAAACAATAGCCCACCCATCAACATATCAAGAGGAAAACTGAATACCATATGAAACATTCAGATAATCAGCATTCAATAACCACCTACAAGCTGTATTAAGTTAAACAGCATAGCCAATGATCCTAAATTACCTAGTTTCTCATATGAATGATGCAGCAGAAAATATAAAGAGTAGAAAATCAGTAAATATTCAACTTTGCACTTAAACCAAAAGGCAGTTGAAAGTTTTAATGAAGAATAAAGCACGGCTTACACTGCCTTGGAATCACAAAAAGAAACTCTCACAGCAGAATTCTGAATTTATATTAAGCCACACTCAGGAAAATACTTTTTCCCCCAGGAACCACCTGCCAATCACTATTTCTTACTTGCGTATCTGTAAGAAAAAATAGTTGGGATCTTCTTAGCCAAAGGTATTTTTCTGCACTGATCATTTCAGGTTCATCTCTTGGAACAAAGGCAGCAAGCTGGATCTTTTCTTTACAAAGGTTTCTCTGGATATAGATTGGCCGGGGCTCATTTGGTTTAAACACAAACACTGCAAAACAAGAATGTCTTCTCTTTAAATCAACCTTCCTAGAGAGCTGTCAAAACCCTACATATAATAGCCAGTAAGGGCTGGACAGGATTGCCCTTAAGCCCTAGTTTGCAGGAATTATAATTGGATAACCTTACTGCATAATACCAAAGGTACCTGTCTAAAGTATCTTCTCTGAATTGTTCTCTAACAATGTTTCTGTAGAATAGTAGCTCTAGGACAAGTAATAATTTATAGTCAAAGCTCTAAAGTGTAACTGAACAGTTCAACCAGATTGTTGCATTTACAGGACAGGGTCAAGAGCATTCATGACCCTCACACAGAGGAACATGGATAATCCTATGCTATATTCTGTACCGCCAATTAACTGTTGGAAGAAAAGATAGGGAACATGCTTTACTGAAGTGCTGCTGCCAGACACTGCTCAGGTTTCCACAGGTGCAAATACAGACTCAGATCTGTCTTCGTACGGCTCAATTCTAAAAAAGCCTTTTCCTGAAATTATGCTTTCACAGTTTTAAATTCCACTGACTCTTGCTTGTCAAAGAAGCCTTTGTACTTACAGCTGGACTCTTTTGAGAGCCATGAGACAGCAGCAATATATTCTGAAAGGGGATCGGGTTGCAGAACTAGGATGTTGAGGTGGGCACTCCATTCCACTGAAAATCAAACACAGCAACAGCCAGACATGAAAAGGCAGCATTCAGTTCTATCCCACTTTTTGCCAAACAAAAAGTCAAACAGAAGTGACACACAAGGCCTTAACCTCTAGAACAGGCATGTGTCTTCATTTATTTGAGATGAATAAAAATACACAAATATTATCAACTTCTACAAATGCAGGAAATACTAGCTGTTATGATATCACCATTCATTTAACTTGGAATTTACTATGCACATAAAGCACACACACTGAACAGGATACTCTTGACTGAAGCATGAAAATAATTACATTTCCAGAGGACATTTTGTAGTGGATCAATCTGGAATCAAGCTAGGTTTATATTAAAGTTTCATAGTAAATTCAAGTGTTAAATGTTACCACTCTAGCATACGTTTAAGCTGATCTTACATGCACAATTGAGCAGGTTCCAGCAACACAGAAAGCCATAATCAGTGGCACCAATAAGGTACTTGGAACATGTTAGTCTCCCAAAGCAGATGTTCCTACAGAAGAAGTCAAAAGAAGTTAATGATGTTTAAACTTCATCTTTGTTTCTCTATGTAATAATGATTCACAAGTCACAGAAACATTCAGTTAAGATTTAGTTCAAATATTTAAATTGGGAGAAGTTTGCTTTTTGCTTTCTCCTCTAGAGGCATGAACTTCACATACAACAACCAGATAGGTCAGGAAGATATAAAAGTATGTATAAATCTATAAGGATTACATGTTCCTACAACATTCTGATTTCAAGGAGTGATTTTAAGCTCTTAAATAAGTTCTAAGTATAAACCCATAAATGCTAGTAAGCGTTCACTTTGGGACTGGAGAAATTCACCATATGAGGAACTCCTACTATTGCTTTAAGCAGCAGGAAGAGAGAAGTAGTAAAAAAAAAAAAATATTACGGGCTGCTCCAATTATGTGTGATGTTTTCACTTTAATTTCTCATTCGCTTGTTGAATAATAATAGAACAGCCTTTTAATTTCTAATATTATAAAATGCTTTCAAAAAAAGCTAATAAGGGGCAGAATTTCTTTATTAAGACCTAGCCCTTCAAAGTTATGCAATTAATACAGTTATTTAATATAGTGCTAGAGTAATTTATTTCCTTAATACAGCAAGGGCTACAAAAGGAGCAGCTGCCTGGGAAAAGCTTGCTACTGCGTCAAGTTGTTAAGAGAAGTCCGCTCCATTGTTATAGCGAAGATGTAACTGACACGCCTCCCACAATTCTCCTGCAGACCGGTTTCAGAATCATGTTTCTCAATTTCTAATCTTATACTACCAGCATAAATAAAACCGGCTTGATCACACAAAGAAAAGCTTACAAACATACATACACACAAAAACACGGGAGTGAGAAATTTGATTCTTTATGTCAGAGTCCTAAAAATATCGTGAACATGCAATATTTTGCTAGGTATATGAAGTACCTCTAACATTACTGCAGTAATGCCTTCAAGAAGCAAGTCTGAGGAGCAGTTAGAAAAACCTCAGCACTGAAAGAGAATTTTACAGTAGGTTTGTTGCATCTTCCCATTCCAGAAATTGTTTAGGCGCAGAGATCAAGTAGATGAACCAGTGAGGCCATCTACTGCCCTATTTTTCCAAGATTATCACGAGAAAAATGATACTTTACCTGGATCAGAAACTGCACAGTCCAGGAAACTCAGTATTAAGGCTGTCCTATTCTTTGTCTCTATTGTTTATCTCTACCATCGACCTATGCCATTCTTCATTATCCTTACACAACAGAACAGTATCTAGACCTTCAGGATGTCTTTTATCGTGACAGCACACAATGAAGCATGCTGGGATAGTCTGCCAGGCAAATATGGGTTTTCCAACAGTGGTTAGCAACAATCAAGATATACATTTTATAATGCAAATAATAAAGGTCAATATGGCTTTATGGTTTACTGATATTATTTCTATTTGTATACATGTGTATGTGTACAAAGCACAAAACTTCCTATATTTGTACTTTTTCTGTACTTTGATTCATCCCTAGATTAATGGGGACAGTGACATATTTTGACTATGGGAGGCACAGGAGTCAGAAGAATGAAGAAGATGAAACTGCAAATCTTGATCTCATAATTTTTTAACAATAAGTTATCAGCCACCTAAAAGCTATTTTAGAGTCCTTTCTATATATGTAATATTGACTGTTAAACTCAATGTTTATATGAACATACACAAGGTCTGTGCTACTATGAATTGATTGCTTCTGTTCTGAGAATTCAGAACTAGCCTCATGAAAAACATACCTTATTTTTCCAGGTGGATGGCAAAACGTACACTTAAGATCCCAAGTAACTGAATCCCACACAGTGACAGTTTCTTCAAAGCTAACAGCAAGCAGAGAGCCATCTTCTGAGAAACAGCAGTTAGTAGCTTGGTAGTTGTGGTAGCTGCCTACAAAGTCACAACTCCAGCTCACACTTTGCTGTGCTGCATTGAAAAAAACCAAGCCAATTAAATCAAATTTACACAGGAAGAAAGACGGATTCAAGTATTAGGGCTGCAAAATAGGCTCAAGAGCAAAAGAGTTTTGTCTCAGAAGGCTTACGTTTCTAAGGGGTAAAGAGAATCTGTCCTGTTCTAATACAAGAAACACCTAGCAAGTTTTCTGTTTGCCCTCAGTTTTGTATCCGAACAGTGAATCCTGAGAGTGACATGGTACAATATTCATGTTTACTTTGACAAATACACTGAGTTTTCAAATAGGCAAGATGTTAGATAAAAAAAAATCACAAAGTAGATTCAACATTTCGTTTTCTGAAACATACTGTTCTTTTAAAGATGCAGTGAGAACATGAGCATTACTAAAATTTTGAACACAGCTTGCATTTGAATCCAACAATGCTCATGGTTCATTTACATGAAGTTTGAGGACCACAAAGTGATCCACTGGCACGGTTCCTTCTCTTGGTTAACCTGCCAATGTATTCAATTCAATAAGATACTTTTCCTAGTGTCGGTAATAACCATAAAACAAAGAGAAGCAAAGTGATGTACTTACCACATTGTATACATTTCCCAGTATAAATGGATTCACAAAACGTGCTTTTGAAATATACCAGAAGGATGAGGAAAGAAAGAAAAATAAGTTTCCCCTATGCTAAGATATCCTTTACCTAATGGCTACAAGTTGATCATTAAAAGAACTGCCTGGAAAAAAAGCCAGAAAATTCACTACTTGAAACTGCATGGCACCATCTAGAGGCACAGCAAGAGATCTGCTGCAAATAAAAATATGCCAGAGTGTATTCTACACAGGAACTAATTAGTTCATTAATATTTGCTGCACAGAGGTCTGCAGCATGTTGAGTCTTTCTACTTGAGCATTCCTACCCTGCCCCTCAGAGCAAATACACCACAGAAGTCAGCACTAAATTGTACTTCTACACATGCCATGAAACAGAACTCTGTACAATCACTTATTTTTTTAAAAACAAATACACTTGTCCTCTTCCAATAAAGCCAGTCAGGAGATACAAAACTACGTTGTTGAAGGAAACAGACTCTTAGGTTTCATTCCCAGCATATCCTGTACAAGAGCAAAATATCTGTTCTTTCACATAAGATATAATATAGGCTTAGAATGTTATAGAATTAAAAAAGAAAAAACTCTTTCCGATACCACTGAGGTAGTTGCTAGTAAATAAATATATGCATAAATCCTAGTAAATGAATACAAGCTTTTGTGTTTCTTCTCACGAACAGCCACTGTTGAGGAGTAAATAGCTCAGAAAAAAAGAAAGTCAGTTTGGCAAAAGGATACCTTAGTAGTTCAACAGTACATTTGAACATGTTCTTGCTCATCCGTGAAATCATAAAGACGTTACTAAACTGCAAGCAGTTCAGCAAGACCACTACCACTTCTACTCAGGAGCATGAAAAGATAAGACACCCAAGTGGCAGAAGGTTCCAGCTCACCAAGTGTGCCTGGCATCTCGATAACATTTAAGTAAAAGGAAATGAAAAAGTGGGATATCTTTTGTATTACACATCCAAAGGCATATAGAGTAATACAGGTCCCTCAGTGTTCTGTTTGAAACAAGTGAATGTCAGCGTGCACTTTGAGAGCTGAAGCCTGGTTTCTTAGGCATCTTGGAAGTGGATCCCAAATATGCATTCCAGGACATTCAATTATCGAACAGGAAGGATGTTCAAAAAATGAACTCTGGATTGGTGGAGCTGCAGAATGGCAAAGTGCTATTATTTTACACTAAGTGAACTAAAATGGAATAACACTGGGGTGCTGTTTGATAAGAAGCTCAACATGAGCCAGCAATGTGTGCTTGCAGCCGTATCCTGGGCAGCATCAAAAGAAGCGTGACCAGCAGGTCGAGGCAAGTGATTCTGCCCCTCTATTCCTCTCTCATGAGACCTCATCTGGAATACAGTGTCCAGTTCTGGAATCCTCAACGTAAGAAGGATATGGAGCTGTTGGAACAGGTCCTGGGGAGGGCTATGAAGATGCTCAGAGGGTTGGAGCACCGCTGCTATGAGGACAGGCTGAGAGAGTTGGGGTTGTTCAGCCTGGAGAAAAGAAGGCTCCAAGGAAACTTTATATTGACCTCCCATACCTGAAGGGGGCTACAGGAAAGCCAGAGAGGGGCTATTCACAAAGGCTTGTAGTGACAGGACAAGGGGGAACGGGTATAAACTGGAGGCGGCAGATTTAGACTAGACATTAGGAAGAATTTCTTCACCATGAGGGTGGTGAGACACTGGCCCAGGTTGCCAAGGGAAGTTGTGGCTGCCCCACCCCTGGAGGTGTGAAGGCCAGGTTGGATGGGGCCTTGGTCAGCCCGATTTAGTGGGATGTCCCTGCCCATGGCACGGAGGTTAGAACTAGATGATCTTTAAGGTCTCTTCCAAACCTAACTATTCTACGATTCTAACACATTTCTGCAACCTGCTGCCTTGAGCAGAAGTCTCAAATAAATAATACAAAAAAAGAAAAGACTACCCAGAGGAATGACAAAAATCCTTTTTTTCAGCAAGGAAAAATCATTACTACAAACGATCCTTTAAACAATCAACAAAAGCTGCTATGCCCTTCTGCAGTAGGCTTGGCAGGGTCTTTCCTATTTCAGAAACCTCCACATCAATCCATAATAGTGCAAAACTATGACAGGACTGTAACAGGATGCTCAGGAGAACACAATACTACATGCAACAGCAGAAACACATAAATGCATGGGACTCAAGGGCCTAGTTCTGGAAGGATGAAGTTAGGGTAAGGATTTCTATAGCATGTTACAAGGTGGTAAGTAAGAGTAAGTTACACTTCGACCATACCTACCCTCTGGATCAGTGTCTTCTACCATCACCCAGACTTTAAACACGCAATCTCTGCCAGCTGTTACCAGTAGCAAAGAGTCATCTTCCGATTCATCCATGTCACGAAAGCACATGCCTGTTATGTGGTCCTCATGGGGCGTATTTATTCTAGTATTCAGTTTAAAGCTACAAAGAAAAAGAAAAAAAAAAAAGAAAAAAGAAAAAGAAAAAGAAAAAGAAAAAAAGAAAAAAAAGAAGCTTGCCATTTTTATTTCCTTTAGAACTTGTGGAAGATTTCAGCTGAAGATGATTCTGGAAGGGGCAGGGAGAAGAGGAATTGAAGAAACTTCTGTATAATTATAATACATAGCTAAATGATATCACGTTTACAGACTGGATTTCCCTAACCGCTTCCATACAGGAAAAGATACTGCAGCCCAGCACAAAGAAAGAATTACCACTAATCAAACACCACTCTCCCTGGACTCTGGCAGTCTTTCCTGTACTTAGACAATCAGTCGCAGAGCTACTATGCAGATCAGCTTTATTTTGCTTTGTTTCTTCTTTAAGAAAATAACAATTTATAGTCAAAACATAGGGGTTTTTTTTGTCTGTAAATACGAAAATCAGGGAAAGTATATGAACCTTAGGCATATATTAGCTGAAGAAAAAAATCTGATCAATTAATGATGGATTAGACAGAGGTGGAAAAACCTAACAAGCTGTAGAACCATTC
Source organism: Cuculus canorus (assembly GCF_017976375.1). NCBI lineage: Eukaryota > Metazoa > Chordata > Aves > Cuculiformes > Cuculidae > Cuculus > Cuculus canorus. The sequence continues at coordinate 35,009,645 of NC_071406.1, read as the reverse complement.
TGTCAAGTCCATGATTTTAATACCAAGCAAATACGTGAATTTAAGTCCCATGGTTAAAACAGCCTGTCTGACTAAAGTAAGTAAATTAAATTCGGGGCAATTATTTCCATCTGTATTTACTTTGACTCTGTGCATTGTTTCAGATGCGTGTAGCATGGATAGTAAACTCTCCCTAAGGACTTCCCTAGAATTTTATTAGCTGATTTGGGAACTGCTGTTGCAAGATAAAGCCTGTGTAGATATCTGCGTAATACTTGGGATAGATTTTGATACCTGGAAAGCCACCTCTGTGATCATTACCTTTGTGTTTCTTCATCATAGAACCACAGCTTCAACTGTAACTCAGGGTCAGTTACTTCTTCTCTCTCTTCTACTGTTGCTAACCACTTGCCTTGTGCACTAAATGCAACTTTTACCAAGTCAACTTGTTTTAAACCTGCCTGATGGATGTATTGTCGTTGTACAATATCCAACTGCAAAACAACAAGACCAAAATTAAATTTCAGAGTTCATGGGTACAGATTTAGATATCATTTATAAAACCACAGAGAAAGTATGTAGTGTAAGCACAGATTAGAATTGACTGGGTTATGGCATAAAAAAAAAACAGCTGGAGAAAGCATAATTAAGGCATGTACATTCCACAATTAAGTAACTGTAGGAAAGAAGAAATAAAAAGAAAGGTATTTTACAATCATTTTACATAATTTTTGACATTTAACAGAACAGTACACCGTTTTGAAGTATTTATTCACCTGTCAACATTTAGCTATGCTTAACAAGTAAAAGAAGTTTGTTATAAAGCTGAAAATTGCCATTTGGAATCCCATCTTGTACAGCTGCTGGGCTTTTCTGCTGTTTGTCACACTAAGCCTGCAAATAAATTCTGACATCTAATTTACTTGGAGTTAGTTAAAGTTTTGGTACAAGCCCATACAACTTACACTGAACAGCTGTTGGTCACTTTGTAGAGAATAAAACTGCAAGTGGCCAGGCTCTCCATTCAAAACCAAAGCTTTGGTTCTAGGATCAACCACAAGACCAGTCTTGATATCCATACCTGGAAATAGAAATAAGATGACAAATGACCTAGGATAAGAAGCAACGCATTCTGCCCTTTTCGTGAAAGATAAGTTTGGTTGCACTTACTTTTGATTAGCCCTTGAATACTTTTGGAAAATCTTAGGTTGCTGTTGATTATTGTAATTCCTGAAAGGAAAAGCAGATAAAGTCTTGTAAAAGGTTTCTGCAATGTAACCACATCTCACAGTGGTGAAGGGACCTTAACCAACTGTACTTAATACTGTTTACGTGCGTTTTCTCAATTTATGACACCCCTACATCAAGGTGGAAAGCCAAGTTAGAGCAGCCAGCCATATTCACAGAACTGATGAAAGAGCAAAAGATCACTTCAAGCATCTATTCTTTCAGATCAGTCTTGAACTTTCATGTAGCATCTAATTTATTCATCTGAAATTAACAAAATAAAACTCACACAGATTTGCATTCCATTTCGCATTGATACTTAAGATATGCTTTGGCTTACTGTTGTCCGTATGCAAGGTGCAACAAAATGCGCCATCAGGTGACATGGAGATGTACTCAATAGCAGATCCCAAACGAGGGAGGAAATCCTTCTGATAGTCGGACTCATTGCGCCACAGAACTAGAACAGATTCAACTCCGCCGCTTAGCAAGCTGGTTCCTTTTTCAGCAATAAAAATGCAGTTACAGATTTTGCTTAAAAAAAGTATCAACATGCATGTTTACAAAGACAGACAAATATAAATTTCTCAAAATCCCAAGTTCTAATTCAAAATACCAATTCGTAAACTGCCATATACAAAGAAATTATTTCTCATATCTAGTCTGGGCAACACATATAGATATATTTCTCTTTATCCTGTGTTAACTGCCAGAGGAACTTGGACTAATTAACACAACTTTGTGTCTACATTAGAATTTAAACCACCCTTTCAGAGTAGTAGATCCCATTACTTTCTGAGTGAGCCAACTATTTGTTAGCATATAGCTGAATTGCTCTCCTTCCATCAGATGTACTTTTCAATAAGAAATATCCCAAGGAGAACCGTTCAGATCACACAATTCAGATAAAAGTTAACTGTATTTTTGCCACTAGGTTTGTACTCAGACAAAACTGTCTTCTTTTATTTGGATGCAAATAAGATTCTGGCAAGAACTCATCAGTATTACTGATGAAAGCGGAGAAGGCAGAGAGAGTGAAGATAGAAAGAAGTAAGAGGAGGGGTTAGATTTTACATCCCACCAGAGAAGGTAGACATTTGACACTACGAAAGCCAATCAAAAATATATATAAAAGTAACAATTGCTTCCATTTTTATTTCAGATCCTTCTTGGAGCCACTTAAAATTTTAGAAATTTGTTTGTTAGTAAGTAGACAATGTCAATCCTCTACTGATTTTTTCACTCCCTGTTGCAACTCTTTGACTTTGAGACGGCTTTTTTGTTTGTTGGGGATTTTTTTTGTTTTTACTTTTTTTTTTTTACTCACCCTCCACAGAAAAAGCTAGATCCATGACAGTATCATGATGCCAGTGCAGAGTGGAAAATGTGTACTCTTTCCTGTGGTAGAAATTCCTCCTATGCAGGGACAAACAGAACAGTTCTTTAAGCACAACATCAACAACAGAGCAAACAAAATGAAATATTCAATTGAATCAAGCGTGCCATCCTCTCCTCTAACTTCTACATTAGTTTCTTGTATGCTCAAGAGATGCAAAGGGAACGAAGGAACCATGCTAGATTTTCAGCACCTTACTGGTGCACACCACGCATCTTCAACATACTGAGCAACTCAGCATTGTTCTTAAGCATGCAATTCCAATAACGTGCCCTCCCTAGGACTCTATTTCTCCATTAAACTATTTCAGCTGCTCCTGCATTACCTTTTTAAAACACAGTTCAATTTTGTGCAGCATAGCTTAACAGGGATGTCTTCCCATTTGGCATGAAACTGATGCTGTACCCTGAAGTCAATGTCAGTAGTGCAGCTTCACAGTTTGCCATTCTTCGCTCATCATGACCTCTGAAAACCGCAATGCTAAGGACAAATTAAGACTGCTTTGCGCAGGTTTCACATAATTCCTGTGGTCACATCAGTTGATGGGGTACATAGTTCAATCAAAACGTGCATACCAGAGACGAATCTTTCCATCAGCATGGCCAGTTGCAATACAATCCTCCTTAGGATGGCATGCTACGCAAGTGAAGTGATTGTTTCCACTTTTTGCCTTCACTGCACTTACAGAAAACCTTAAAGAGTTAAGAAAGTAACTTTAACTGCATGAGTATATTTTTTCTTTTTTCAAAGCTTCAAAAGGATCAGCTAATGCACATAAAAATAATTGTGACTACTACAGTTGAACATCCCCAAGTTGTTATAATTACGTGCACTCTGCAACAATAGTGACAGGCTTATTTTTCTATTTATTTCATTACTTCTCCACCTCCAATCAAGCCAAAAGTTTTTCCTTCTTTCTCTTTCCACCCCTGCTTATCCCTCCACCCCTGTTTTGGCCCTGAGCAAACTATGTCATCTGTTTCAGTCCAGCATCAGTCTACACATTTACCTGAAAGAAAACGAACAGATAAGCTATCAGTGCTGCTGCGCATCTCACTGTTTCTCTCATGTAAAGCTTCTTATCTAATGACTACTTCCCCTCCAGCATAAAACCAAAGAGTTGCAGACAAATAAAAAAAAATGCATGCATCCTTCAGCAGTTAACAAATATTTATGATATATCAGACTGAATAAATACCTGACATTTTCATTCTTACCTGTTCAACTGTTTCTGTTTAAAAAAATAAACTTGGAGATTAACCTCTTTCACTGATGCCACATATTCACCCTGTTATAGCAGAAAAACAACTTAGGACATACAGACTATGTTCTTGCACATGCAAGGAACAAAAATCATGTTTCACTATGAAGTACTTAAAATTGGAGATAACATAGAAGCTAATGTTATGCAAATATTTTCCTGTTATACATGGCGGTGTGCTTTTTTAATAAAAGAAAGTGTAGGTCTTACAGATTCATTTCACTTCAGTTTTGTTTCAATGCTGTTGTGCTTGTTTATACAATGGCATATAGCACAAACAGCATACAGTTCATTTGAGAGGGAAAAAAACCCCAACCAACACCCAAGAGAAGAAAAACCCCAAAGGGTGAACGTACTGCTCTTCCAAATGCAATACACTTTGGTGATGCATCCACACTGTCCAAAACCACTGACAACTCCTTGGCTTCCAAATCTTGGCCTGCTGCTTTTGTCAGCTTAACTGAGACCAGCTGGAATGTATCTGACCAAAGAAAAATCTGTTATTAAAAGGCTTTTATGAACAAGGTTATGTACACCCTTTACAAAGGAGGGTGTACATAACCCCCTACATACACCCCCTTCTACCTTAGAACTAACATGGTAGTACCTTCAGATATTTTTTATAAGTCTGAAAAAGTTTGTAGTACCTTTAAAAAAGTAATTGTTTCATATATTTTGATTCAAACAATAGTACTGAATACTGAGGGCTAGATAGTAGATACCAGTGCAATCATAATCAGAAACCAAGCTGAGTTGCATGATATTTGCTCTTGCTCTGAAGTGACGTTTGTAGGAACACAGTAAGAGTAAGGTCAAGCTATATTTGTATTTACTTGAGACAAAATTCTTGGAAACAATAGCTTGGCATGCTGTTAAACAGAACAAGTCTATTTTCATTCACACTGTTTCAACAGGAAGAGCAGTCTCAAGCACCGTAGGCATACTCCATGTTATGGTAAGCACTCCTTGAAGATTTATGGCATCTACAACACCAGATACAAGCAGTATATGCTTCAAAAGTGAAGACAGACACTCTTCTAGACAAATATTACAAAAGATGGATGTCACAGAATGAAAACAGAAACAAGATAAGCAATGCAGGCCTGCAGACATATGTACCTCTTTCACTACTCTTTGGAACGACAACAAACACTGAGTCCTCAGAACTAGCAAGCGCATACAGTGCCAGAAGTTTGTGTCCTACAGTGAAAGTCTGAAGAGAAAAAAAAAAAAGGAGATAAAAAATTACTACACTTGTGCGCATAGCTTTCAACAGTGAATAATGCTAAGTTTTTGCAATAAATAAAACACGTGCTTTAAAAGAAACCTTGATGCAGTAACTAAAATTCTGAATTTTAAGACAAATAGAAAGACGTTTATTCCATCAAAGATTAATACAAATATTAAAACAGTACTAATAAAAGATAAAATATCACATTTACTGAAAAACCTGACAGTACCTTACACCTAACACAAAGCAGAAGTCCCACCTACAGTAAGGTTCCTCTATTTTGCAGAAAACGGAGCAAGAGGACAGTTAACAGCCCAGGTTCTCAAGGCATCACACCAACTCCTATTGGCATGTCACAAACTGCAGCACACTCTCCAGGAGCTACACTGAACTCTGAACTGCAGCAAGTAGCAAAGCATTACTACATGTGCCATTTTTTTCCCCGAAATGACTCTTCACTACTATGAATTTCACATCCATTTTCACATTCCATTACTGCCATAAACGGATGGCTTTCAGGCTGTATTAACTGAGAACAACACATTTAACTCATGCCCACGTATAGTTACAGCTGCAGAAATTCTTATCTTACTGTCAATGGATTAAGGATAATTTTGACATGTACTCAGCAGGAATAATTCAACATACCTTAATGGGAATGCCATCCATGAAGTCCCAAAGCTTAATGCTGCCATCAAGAGAGGAAGAATAGAGCTGAAGGGAAAAAAGTAGATAAAGTAAAGAAACGTTTCAAAGTAGTCTTTTACATAAAGTCACACCTTAGAGGTAAAACGATTGATCAATGCAACTGTGATTCTGAGTGGCTAAATCATCGAAAATACAGGACACAGATCAGCTCTGTGCTGGCTTCAAAGACAGCACAATAGAAATCCAACACTACTATTCTAGTTTGAAATATGTTTTCATGGGACGTGAGAGAGGCAATTGTTTGTTCTTAACCACTTGAAGTATGCACAGATATTTGTTAGGTGAACCCCTATTAACATTGGCATCAGACCTGCATAGATAACATGCAGATGCAGTCCACCTTGGCAAATAGTTCCCAGTTAAATTCAGACACGAAAAATAAACCAAACAATCCAAGAGCCCTGAACAGGGAAGGCAGGCTGAGGGTAAGCAGAGTGCCAGTGTGCAATCTCAGGGACTTAGTCAAACCTGCATCTGTATCTACAGACAGAGCGGGGCAAACACCAAACAGAGTCAATGTTGCTGATTTTCCCACATGCCTCTCTCTTCCCTTTAACAATAACAAAAAAAGTGAAATTTGGTTGGTATTCCCTTTTTGCTGATGCTCCACTCAACAAGTGTAACTCATATGATGCTTCACAACTTTTTTCTTTTTTTTTGTAGAAAAAGGATCTAACGTTTAACCCTCCAGGCAGATTTCAGGGAAATATCATCACCACAGCGCTGTAATCGCTCCCAGCTCCCTGCCCCTCACCAGACCTCCGGGACGGTCCCGCACCCCACCTGCATGCAGTTGTGGGGGTTGAGCTGGACGCCCGTCACCAGGCCGCCGTGGCCCCCCAGCAGCCGCAGCGTCTCCTCGGTGGCCAGGCTGTACATCTTCACGAAGTCGCCCGAGGCGCAGAGCAGGTACCTGCGGGGGGAGCGGAGCCGTCACGCGCCGGCCGCGGGAGAGGGGCCGGACCCCCGCGGGCACAGCAGAGGCCGCGGGAGCACCAGCGGAGCCCGGGAACCGCCCCCCGCCCGCCGCCCCGGCCCCACTTGCTTGGAGTCATTGGAGAAGACGGCCCTGGCCCCGTGGCGGGGGCTGCCGCCACACCGCACCACGCGGAGCGCCCCCGGCGCCACCATCTTCCCTGCCGGAACCGCCGCACCCGCCCCGTGATGCCCGGCGGCGCGTCGACTTCCGCCCGGCACGGGCATGGCGGCAGGAGCACGCTGGAGCTGCCGCTGGTTGGCGGCTCGGCGGGGACGCGCGCTGGAGGTGGGGCTTCCCGCGAGCGGGTGCGGCGCTCCTGCTTGCAGAGAACCGGAGTGTGGGATACTTGTTCGTTTCTGGACAGTTGTGCTGTGACAAGCGCGTTCCGGGGCGCGATTCTGAGTGTCTACTGTAGGCAAGTGTTGGCGTTTTCCTGATTCATAGAATCATAGGATCACAGAATGGTTTGAGTTGGAGGGGACCTCAAAGCCCATCCAGTTCCAACCCCTGCCACGAGCAGGGACAGCTCTCACCAGACCAGGCTGCTCATGGCCCCATCCAGCTTGGTCACCTCCAAGGATGGGGCATCCACAGCTTCCCTGGATAACCTGTGCCAGTGCCTCACCAGCCTGTTTGTGAAGAAATTCCCCCTCACGTGTAGTCTTGTTTTGCGGAATCAAACCCTATAACCCAAAATGAGTTATAAAGCAGGTATGTTTATTTCCAGCACTGGGGTGCAAGGGGGTTCTTCTCCTAGCTTGCACACCGTATAGCTTAACAAGCGGCTACTTATAGTGTAAAGACATGCATAGGTATAAGTGCCTACTACATATTCATAACCATTCCCTGCTTCGTATTCTAATTAGTTCTGGAAAGTTCGCTCCAGTCTTGCACCTGCGTAGTGCCTCCTGGTGGTTGTGGGCTGGGATCTTAGGGATGACGTAGGAAGTCTTCCTTGGGATGAATATTTTTCTTTTTGAACTTTGCACAGACTCAGTCTCCTCTGGCTGTTTTCAAACTTCTGAACCAAATGCCACCAGCTTTCTGCATTCCAATGCCCACTTATCAGTAAACTTCTGCACTTCTGCTAGCTGGCTCCTTCATTATCAACTTCCAAGGTCTTCAAGGCGAACAACGCCAAGCTCTAACAAACACTCCCAGCCCCCCTTGTCTGCTTTTGCTCATCAGTCTAAATCTGCCCCTCTCCGATTTATATCCATTCCCTCTCGTCCTATCACTGTATGCCTTTGCAATTGCTGATTTAGTCCTAGTTTGGAGGTTAAGCGAGGACCCTATGTGGAAAGTAGCACGCACATTGGAGGATTGAAACATTGGAGCATCCAGAAACCTGGCTCCTAATCTCAAATGCTGTAATAATTAAAGAGTATGTGCTTTCTGGAGCCAAGAGCAGAATTTACAAGTTCTGCCTGATTACAGTTGTTGGGCTTAACAGCTGTCGTTCCAGTGAGTATTCTAGAAAGTGAAGACAGATGCACTCTGATGCTTTTTCTCTGTGGGACAACATGATGAGTTCTGAGCCACAGATATTGAGTAAAGTCAGAGTTCTGTCATGGGAGATAAAGCCAGGCCTCTGGGAAAAGATAGTCCCTTTAATTTAATCCACATTAATTATGTGGATGGTAAAAAGTCTTATTACCTTTTTAGTCCAAGTCTACACTAAGTCTCATCAAGCCTTAACCAGGCTTAACCTGGAAACTTGGCCTGTTTAACTCTCTCCTTGACGAAGGAGAAAGGCAAATACCTTCTACGTCTTCAGGTATGTTTTTAATGTACTGTTGCAATGCACATTTAATTTTATCATTATATGAAGTCAGTGATAAGAGTATTGAAGGAGCTGGCGGATGTCCTTTCCAAACCTCTATCCATCATCTTCCAGCGGTCCTGGCTGACTGGGGAAGTTCCACTAGACTGGAGGCTGGTTAATGTTGTGCCCATCTACAAGAAGGGTTGCAGAAAGGATCCAGGGAACTACAGGCCTGTCAGTCTCACCTCAGTGCCGGGGAAAGTCATGGAACAGGTAATCTTGAGTGCTGTCATGAAGCACATGCAAGAGAACCGGGTGATCAGGCCCAGTCAACATGGGTTTATAAAGGGCAGATCTTGCCAAACTAACCTGATCACCTTCTATGACAAAATCACTCGACTACTGGATGGGGGAAAGGCTGTGGATGTAGTCTTCTTGGACTTCAGTAAAGCCTTTGACACAGTTTCTCACAGCATTCTGCTTCAGAATGTGTCAGCCTCTGGCCTGGACAGGCGCACACTCTCCTGGGTTGAAAACTGGTTGGATGGCAGGGCCCAGAGAGTGGTGGTCAATGGAGTTAACTCCAGCTAGAGGCCAGTCACAAGTGGAGTTCCTCAGGGCTCAGTACTGAGTCCAGCTCTGTTCAATGTCTTTATCAATGACCTGGATGAAGGCATTGAGTGCACCCTCAGCAAGTTTGCAGATGACACTAAGCTGGGAGGAAGTGTCGATCTGCTGGAGGGTAGGGAGGCTCTGCAAAGGGATCTGGACAAGCTGGACCGCTGGGCCGAGACCAATGGCATGAGGTTTAACAAGGCCAAGTGCTGGGTCCTGCACTTGGGGCACAACAACCCTATGCAGCGCTACAGACTGGGGGAAGAGTGGCTGGAGAGCTGCACGGAAGAGAAGGACCTGGGGGTGCTGGTTGACAGCCGACTGAACATGAGCCAGCAGTGTGCCCAGGTGGCCAAGAAGGCCAATGGCATCTTGGCTTGTATTAGAAATGGGGTCACCAGCAGGTCCAGGGAGGTTATTCTCCCTCTGTATTGGCACTGGTGAGACCGCCTCTCGAATACTGTGTTCAGTTCTGGACCCCTCACCACAATGATGTTGAGGCTCTGGAGCGTGTCCAGAGAAGAGCAACAAAGCTGGTGAAGGGGCTGGAGAACAAGTCTTACGAGGAGCGGCTGAGAGAGCTGGGGTTGTTTAGACATGGTTTAGGGAGTGTTAGGAATGGTTGGACTCGATGATCCAGTGGGTCCTTTCCAACCTGGTGATTCTGTGATTCTGTAATTATGTAGAACGCAAGACTACCCCAAACTAGGAGGGTAAGTGTGAGGACTACTGCAGCGACTCAATCCAAGTCATTGCAATTGTCCATATTTGGAGTGATATTACTGATATCTTTGCATAGCATTACTTCAAATAAACAGACAGTGTACCTTCAGATGGAAAAAGCTGTATATCATAACTACCAAATGTTCATTTGCTAATGAAATCACATTAATTGTATATGTGTTATTGGGTTCTGATGGGAAGGAACATAGGAATTAACTCGTGCTACAGGAAGCAGGGACACCCACTGCTACCAGCAGTGACTGTGCTGTTCTGCACTAGTAGAGTATGATTTACCTCCTAGCCAATGCTGTATGTTCCTTTTGTATTCCCTCCCTTTTTTTAAATTTAAACTTGGCTGACACATATTTTATCCATTTGAGTGTCTTTCTACTATGAAGTTATGAATAAAGAAATCTGATAATAAAAACCTTGTCTCATACTTAATGAATTTAAGGTTATGCATACAACTTATGGGCAGGTCTCACATCATGAAACAACTGTTATTTTAAAAAAGTCCAAGAGATTTTTGTATTGTATTCAATTAAAATGGTTGTCATAAATTTATTAGCAGTCCTGTGTGTGGTTAAAAAAAAAAAAGTTTTTTCTTGTTCTTTTAAATGCACTCAGCCTTTTAGTTCAGTGCCATAGCCTGTATTTTTAAGTGGAGAAAAATGTAGCTTGATACACAGGTGCATAAAGAACCAAAACCTTACCTGTAGCAATTTTGGGGGCTTGAGGTAGCACAAGACACTGAAAATATCTGGTTTGTGGTATTCAAGTGAGTGAGGAGCAAAACTAATCTACCCTGATGTCTGTTCTCATTTGGCTGAAGTGAGGGCTCTCTATGTTTTTTTGAGATATTTGTTTAAATGTACTTTTCCATTATATAAAATTCATAGATTCATAGAATCACTAGGTTGGAAAAGACGTCCAGGATCATCTAGCCCAACCACTCCTATCTGCCACTAAACCATGTCCCTGAGCACTTCGTCTACCCGCGTTTTAAACACCTCCAGGGATGGTGACTCCACCCCCTCCCTGGGCAGCCTCTGCCAGCACCTGATGACCCTTGCTGTGAAAAATTTTTTCCTGATGTTCAGCCTGAACCTCCCCTGGTGCAGTTTGAGGCCATTCCCCCTTGCCTTGTCCCCTGTCACTTGGGAGAAGAGACCAGCACCTTCCTCTCTACAACCTCCTTTCAGGTAGCTGTAGGGAGCAATAAGGTCTCCCCTCAGCCTCCTCTTCTCAATCAAGGCAACCCCAGTTCCCTCAGCCACTCCTCATAAGACTTGTTCTCCAGCCCCCTCACCAGCTCTGTTGCTCTTCTCTGGACATGCTCCAGAGCCTCAACATCCACTGAACACAGTATTTGAGGTACGGTCTCACCAGCACCCAGTACAGGGGCAGAATCACCTCCCTGGACCTGCTGGCCATGCCGTTTCTGATACAAGCCAAGATGCCGTTATATTTACTGAAAGAAAATTTAACGTGATGGAGATTACAACTGAGTATGCAACAGGGACGCATGCAGCTATGGGAAGCTCCTACAGTAGAGCACATTGGTAGGTTTGTTTTCCAAGTTAGTAAAGCTTGGAGATCCCACCCTGGAGAGAAAGGTTGGATCATAATGGGATCATGTCCCTTTACAATTATGATTCATAGCTGCCATGAGCACTAGAGGGTGCTGGAAGAACAACTGCAACATGAAGAGCTCAGTATGTAAAGCCCAGCATTCCAGAAAAGGAAAATGTGCTTGAAGTGCAATGTACCTTGGAGATACCTATTCCTAATGAGTCTTGCCATCTGCAGCATGCCCATGTTCTGCTGCTGCATCTGCTGCAGCCAGAGAGAAGGCACTGGCCCATAGTGACTCTGCTTGCTTCCCGAGCAGGGTTCAATAGGTGACAGCATCTTGCGTAGGACTATCAATGCCTCATTAAAAGGAAAACACATGAGGAAAATTGAAAATACTCAACAACTGTTAATATATGCAGCAGTGATCATGGCTGGCAGAACATGGTACCTGGAGGAGTTAGTGACCCGTGGTACGGCTCACCGGAGGATGCCCAGCCTTCCGCTGCATAGTGCTGTGCTGCCAGAGCAGCCTAGGATTGTTCCACAAATCCCTCAGCTGCAGGATGAACCTGTCCAGCTCAGTGTAACAGAGGAGCTGTGGCAGCTCCCACTTGTTGCCCTGCCTCTGGGGATGCAGCAAGAAGTTCTCGTGCGAACATCCCTTCTCTCTGGCTGTGGAAATGACCAACAGGATGGTTTTCTTGTAAGAAAATTTTATGATAGGATGTTTATGACTGGGAGAATCTCTTCTGTGCAGGGTGTTTGCCCAGCAGGCTGCACATGGTCCAGAAAGGCCTGTTTAGTGCCACACCACCAGGCATTTAAATTATACCTTACACAATCTGAGAACTTTTATTACTGAAAATGGACCAGCACCTCCTGGTGCAAAACATCATAAAAATATTTAGCTAGTATTTTTTTATTTACAACATGTAAATCATTTAAACTAATAATTTTTTCAAAAAAGCTTTGTTTTGAGACAACTCTAAATTGAGGGGCAAGGTTAGCATATGATGAGAAGGAGTAGAGGCAGTCTTTATCAATGGAAATTTGAAGTTTGATAATGAGTGCAAAGTTGGACTTTTAAATAGATTAATCTCTTTGTGTGCTTTGGTCTCTGATAAATGGTGAAACAAATTAGTATACTTTCTGTTAAACTTTAAATAGTTATTTTTTAATGTACTGTCCTCTTTTGAAGGTTATAGTAATGTTTAATACTACAGAGTTCTTGATTATAACGTCATGGAAATATTGGCAAGTAAGCACTCAAATTTTTGAAGTCTAGTTAGTTTGTCAATAGAGCTGATTGGAATTTTTGGTACCAATGTTTTATGATAACTAGATATCATTTACCTAGGAGAGAGGTAGTAACACAGTGAGAAGCCTTGCATGCAAACAAAATGTAGAATTAATGTTAGAATTTGCCAGCCGGGATTTCACTGAAATTCCTTCCCATTTAATGAATTTCTTGATTTTTTTAATAGGAAAAAAGGGAAAAGGCTCTGTTTTCTGGCCATTTCTAGTAGTTAATAATCTCTATGGTTAACTGTTTTTATTTCTTTAAAAATTACTAGTATTATTAATTATTAACTAAATTAATGATTAAAATTAATAATTGTGAATAAAAGGCCGGCAGAAGTTTACTTCATGGTGGTGCAGATGTGCATGATCCAAGACCTTTTTTCCATTCACAGGATCATGCCTTTCCCTTTGGAACGGTCATGGTATGGCATAGAAGTACAGTTGTGCTTTTGTAATGTAGGTTGTGAATGCCCTTTTCACCTGTGTATGGGATATTTATGTGGTCCTATGTATGTATTGTTCCATATGGCAGTTTCTAAAAGCTGTACATTGTCTGCATATTATCCATCTGGATGTGCCTTATACCAATGCTATCACAGAAGAGTTAGGGCTTCAAGTCGGAAACCAAGTGGCTGGTAAAGTGCCAGGAGTATTGTCTAGATTGACCCAATGGAGGGAGTGGGGCCATGGCATTAATCCACATGCATTTTATAGCTCATTTTTGCTCACTGAAAAATTGATATTATGTACTGTACACTTCTGGGATGGCAATGCCAGTCAAACCCCATTGCTATAACTGTTTTTACTACCAGCTGGATGTAGAGATGCAATGTTAGTTTTATGTTCTGGCATCTTTTCACTATTGTGGTAATGAAAAGAAGCTCTGAAATAAATGAGAATACGTCTATCAGAATCAGCCACCACACTAAATGACTTGGTTACTTTATTGATCAGGCATTGGCTAATGCTAGCTATTTTTTTCTTATCACAAAAATGAAAACAGAGCAACTCTAGCTTCCTAAACAGATGTTGAGTTTTCCAAAGATACCCTGTTAAGCAAAACAGAGCCCTCATCTCTAACTTCTTTCGGAACTGGAACTGTTCTGTGCAGAGGATCTGCTATAAAAAGACAGACATACTGTGAGAATGTATTATTTTGTGTGAAGATCTTACTTCAAGGTTTTGTTCTCTTTAAATAGTGGCTCCTAGTAAGCAAGGGTACAGTTTGAGAGGAGTGGGGATCGAATGAGCCTAATGAGTTTATTTACCTTTCTTGTTCTGTAAAGTCTTTGAAGATTATTTTTCTTTCTTGACACTAGCAAAGGAGGCAAAGATTTGTGCAGCTAGGGGAGGTAAGTACTGCAATATTTACAAAAAGGTTTTGGATTAAAAAGAGATTCTTAGTCTTTTAGAAACTCTGTACTTGTAGTCTAACAAATATTCACTGCCCTTTCTCTGATACAAACCAGCTGTAACTATGCATTACTGAGTGTAAACAGTGTTCTCCCGCTCTTTGAGTTTCCAACCACAAAGCAACAGATTGTATGCTTTACTGTTCTCTTTTCATCTGACTTGTGTTACTTCCCTACTACTTATAATCACTCAGTTTTTTATATCCCATCCTGTTCCTGTTGAAACCAGCAAGGGTAGGGATCAGCAGTGGTTACATGCCCAGTGAGTGGAAGGAAGTAGGCCAAAGAGGCTAGGGTCTTGGTGCAGCTTTTAGTGTCTTTTTGAAAAGTCTTATTGTAAAATCTTAGAGCTCATGAAGAAAAATGCTCCTTTTTTTGCATTAGTTCACTAGGATTAACTTTCTGTGCTACGTTTTGAGAAGCACTTCAGAAAGCAAGCATAGACTAGGTATTTTCATTAATACCTTTAAAAAATATTCCTAAGGAGAGATGTTTGTCTTTAATGGTAGAGAACATCTGAGAGTGGTTCATAGATAAAATCAGTGGGAGTGATGCTTCAGAACTAGTTTGTGGCCTGTCCCAAGTAACGTAATATAATGGTTCATGTCCTGAGCCACTTCCCCTCTTCTGATATTGCAATCAGTAGGTTTCCTCTTTTTTTTCTATTTTTCAGAAGGGAAATGTATCCTCTGCTTTCTTCCCGCATTATGCACTGATGTTTCTTTCATGACTTGGCTTTTGTTTAACACATATGTGCTAATGCATGCTGAAAGGTGTGTATCCTCTCCTATTTACAGGTCTCCTCTGAGATAAATGATGCCAACAGGACTCTAGTTTAAAAGTATATTCAAGTTGAGGTAAAGTTCATTTCCCAAATTATTTCCCAGGGCCAATTCCAGATGCCTATTGGTAAGGTTTGGGTTTTTCTCTTGTAGCAGCTGCAGAGTGTGTTTTTTGAACCGTTGTATTGAGTTTCATAGCAGGGAAAACTGTTTTGTTGCCAAGTGGTTGTTACCATGATCTCTACTGAGAGAAGGATATTGGAGGGGAGAGAAACTTACTGTTTATTTCAGAGCTGTGTGATGTCTTTTGATGCACAATGTATTTATTATTATGAGTAAATGCTGCTGCTTTAAGTAGCAGGAGAAAAACTACATAGCCAGCTCAAACCATGATGTATTCTGAACTGGAGCTTTTTAGCTGTTAGAAACAACAGTCAGTCATCATGGAATAGCTTTCTGTTTTAAAGTTTGTTTTACTGACCAGCATAAGTTAAAAGTAGAATAACTCCTAGCGTACGTGCAAATAACAGGCTGTGTGAATGTTTGAAGTGTGGTTTAGGCATGACACCCTCCAAATTCTGTCCTGCCTAACCTGGACAACGTTGCTCAGTTGTACTGCTTCATGCTTGCTCTTTTCACAATCTTAGTTCCTAGGCACTAATTCTAACTAAAGGATCTTATAAACTGCAATGCACATATTAATCCATTACGTACTTTACATACCCTTTCCAAAAGTTTACTAGAACTTCGTAGCTGGTTGAACAAAGATTGTCTTTAGATTCCTGTTGCCTTTAGCAATTATTGCTATCATTCACATTGCCAATGTTTTATAAATTTTATTGGCACATTCTTTTTCTAGAAACTGTGTGTTACACTGGCAGTGTGGTCCTGGTCCACATTGTGTATTTGCAGGGCAGAGACGGAGGAAAAAGTTCATTTTAATTAACTCCAGCTGATTTCATGACTGAGAAAGAAGATATTCTGCCAATGAGCCTAACAAAGGTAGTGCGATATTTCTGCAGGCAGAAGTAGCAGCATATTTGGTTTCTTCAAATGATGGCAGGTCTAATTGGAGGATCCTGTGTGAGTCCTGCATGAACTTCTGGGCTCATTCCAGGATAGCCTTGAAATGTCTTTCTGCAGAAAGAAGCTGGGGTTGTTGGAAACCATGATTCTGGTCCAGAATGAAACCCGCATTTAGGAGTTACTGAACTGGTGAAATTCACCAGGTAGTTGATACAATTTATAATTCAGTTAAATGGAGGTGAGAGAAAACACACTGTGGAACAGGAGTATTTATTTGGGATACTTTGGTGTTCGTGAACACTAAGTCATCCTCCTGTTCCAAATTATATGTAATCTGTTGGGCTAAACCATCTTGCTTGTATGAATAATCACCTCAGTTTTACATGTTTTTTGCATATGTGTTATTTCTGTGAATCTTCCAGGGATATCCATTCCTCTAAATCCTTTATCTCAAATTTTTAATTGGTATTATTTGCTTATTTGTGCTAGTTCCATTTCTCCTTCTGCTCCCCCCCCCCCCCCCCCCCATACTTCAGTGCATTCTTCTATCTTGATTATGTATTGAATCCATGGCCTTCTCTGAGTAAACTAACACATCCTCAAACTGCTATGGTTTCCATGGCAGACTTCAATTTGACCTTACTGCTTCAACTTTTATTCCACCCTCTTTGAAGGTAATTCGTATAAACTCCTGTGGTAAGTTCAGTTTCACTTGAAGAGCCACAGTAGGTTTTGTATTGTCTTCAGTGCTACTCTGCTTGTAAACTGCAGTAAAACTGGGAAAAAAAACAGTTAAAAAAAAGGCTTTTTCTTCTGAAATCCGTTGTCTGTGCTACTGTGCTACTGCTGCACCTTTCCTACTTAGAATACCAAATTTCTGCATTTCCAATTTGTTTTCTTCCAAACTTCAAATTTTGGAATAGTTTCTGGATCATAGAATCATAGAATAATTAGGTTGGAAAAGACCTTAGAGATCATGAGCTCCAACCGTACCTGTCTACTACTAAATCATGCCCCTAAGCACCTCATCTACCCCCCTTTTAAACACCTTCCCTGGTCCTGCTGGCCATGCGATTTCTGATACAAACCAAGATGCTATTGGCCTTCTTGGCCACCTGGGCATACTGTTGACTCATGTTTAGTCGGCTGTCGACCAACACCCCCAGGTCCATCTCCTCCAGGCAGCTTTCCAGCCACTCTTCCTCAAGTCTGTACCAGTGCATGGGGGTTTTGTGTCCCAGGTGCAGGACTCTGCAGTCTGCCTTGTTAAACTGCATCTCATTGGCCTCAGGCCATCAATCCAGCCTGTTCAGACTCCTCTGTAGAGCCTCCCTACCCTCCAACAGATTGACACTTCCTCGCAGTCTAGTGTCATCCACAAACTTGCTAAAGGTGCACTTGATCCCCTCATCCAGGTTACTGACAAAGATACTGAACTGGACTGGACCCAGCACCAAGCCCTGGAAACACCATTTGTGAACGGCCTCCAGCTGGATTTAACTCCTTTTACCACCACTGTTTGGTCCCAGCCATCCAGCCAGTTTTTAACCAAGCAGAGAGTGTGCCTGTCCAGGCCAGTGGTAGCCAGTTTCTAAAGTAGGATCAATATCAGAGGTGAACTAACTGGCACTCCCTAGCAATTTCCTTTGTCTGAAGAAGAGTGTCCCCAGCACATTCCACAAACTAGCAGATGGTGTGTCCTGATGATTTCCTGCCTTATTAGGTGTCTAGGTAGCTAAAGTCCTTTAATTACCTTGAGATTCTGCCTTGTGCCTACTTTTTATCAGCTATATTGGCATATCATGCTGCTATTTCCTTTTTCTAAGGTCATTCAATAAGATTCTATTTGACATTTGTGGATAAATATTTTTTGTCAACTCTTCCCTAAGACTTGCAGCTGCCATAATTTAGGAAAACTCATGGTTACTGGCTGTGAAAGGCCAGACAGAGCTCCTGCCAGAGCCATTAAAATCTCTTTGGTAAGCCAGCAGACTAGCTCCTGAGCAATTTGAGGCCCTCCCTTCCCCCAGAGAGTAGGTGTGTGGTTACTGCAGTGTTTCCAGCCACTTCTGCGTGAAGGAGAAAAAGGAATCAGAAATGTTTAGTCTCTTACATGATGATATAGGAGGAACTAAAGTACTTGGCTGGAAAGGTAGAGTTTGAGAAGTGCTCATTTTCTGTACAAAATGTTTTGTTAGCCACACAACGGCTTCTGTGGAATCTGTGCCCTTAAATAACTATCAGGTCTGAGGAACAGGACTGAGATTTAGTTTGCAGAGTTAAATAATTTTGTCCCAGAGCTTTTGAAATATTCAGAGTAATCTTAAGTTTTCAAAGTAAAATAGCAGAGATATCTGCAATTGACTTTTTTTTGGCTACATTTTCTTCTTCTGTTGAGCAATTATGTCTGTAGACAAAAAAATCCTGAGAGCTCTACAACAGAGTGGCTGCCAAATACAACAAAGGTTTCCTGTACAAATCTAGAAAACCAGGCTTCAGTCAGCATTATGGCAAATGTTGAAATTTGCTTACACTTCGTTTTATTTGAATGAGCGTGCTTCTGCCCCCCCCCCATCAAATAGTGTAATGGAATGCCATATTAAATGATTTGAGTGAAATTTCATGCAGTTTACTTTTACTTGGATACTGCTGTTTATTGCAAAGAGCCCACAAGCAAAAGAATTGTACTACTACTCTCTTTCTAAACTGTTTCCATGGGCAGTATTGCAATTTCTTTGTATTTCCTGTTGCTTTAAGCTGATTGAATGTGAACTGATGAAAGATAAGTTCTGAGTTTTACTTTTTTCTAATGCTATAACAAGAAGCATTTTTGTTTCCATCACACTAGCAGACCTTGCTAGTTGAGTGTGGTAAGTAGGTATCTGGCAAAAACTGATTGGTTGGATACTTCTTCTTGTTCCCTTTTTAAGGTACCTGTTTCGATACCATAAGAAAAATTTCTCACCCTCTTGTCCTCTGTGTTGTGATGGTAAGTATGTTATGAGTGTGTGTAGGATGAGTTGTTATTGACTTATAGGTGTGTGGAAGAAACTGGAACATAAGCCAAAATAAAATGGGATAAATATGTAAAAAACCACCTCTGTTTGGCATGGACTAAAATCAGCAAAAATATTTCGCTCTTAAACATACCATCTTAAATTAAATTGCAAACTAGTCTGTTTGCTGCCTTGGAAGTCCAAAGGAAATAAATGAGTTTTATACTTTGTCACACTTTGGATTACATAGGCTTCCAGTACAGAGCCTGCTTTGACCGAGGATGTCCAGATGACAAAAACATAGTCACATGAAACTAAAATGGAATGATCTTAAAAAAAAAAAAATCACTGAAGCTTGAATATCATTTTTAAAAACCTCAAGCTAAAAAATAACTTTTGATATCTATCAAGCATTTCCTTTAAAGGTAGTTAATAATGCTAGATTCCTAAGAGGCATGTTAACATTAGGTATAGAAGGATGAAAAAGAACGTCCTCTTCTCAAGGACAAGAAGAAAATTTTGTTGAATAGATTAGTTTGTTGACTCCCCGTGGCTTTGGAAGCTAGAGGAGAGCTGAGTCTTCCAGCAGCAAAAGAAGCAATGTGTAAAAATAGTGGGGGGAATCAAGACGGCAAAGCAAGGTAATGTGCAGACAGAAGTATCAACAATTTTTATTTGTGACATTATTGAAAAGGCAATAGGTGAACACAGCGTTTAAGTGAGGGAACAAATCTCAATGTGATGTTACAGCTTTCTGACTCATTAAGCACACCAGGAATTCTTAGAAGATTCCTGAACAGATCCATTTGTGGATGGGGGAAAGGTGGGGCTCTAGGAAGGGAGAAAGACAAATGTTCAAAGCTGGATCTTGTGAACTATAGTAGTCTGAAAAGGCAGGCCCAATGTTGAAATTTTCGAGACTTAGCAATAAGAAATGTTTTTCCCTTTGTGTCTTGTGTGAAAGGTTCTGAGAAGAGTAAGGTCAAGATACAGAAAAGATATTTATGGAATCTCAAGTACACCAAGAAGCAGTTTGTACCCTGGTCAGAGGATCAGCAAAAGTATAAAGGGCTAGAAGGTCATGAAACGGAATTACTTGCATTTGACTTTTTTTTTAGGGATGATCACTAGCCCAGAGTTCTGAGAAGAGAGAGACAGTTAAAGAGCCAGCTGCCTGTGCTGAATGGGTGAGATCAGAATTCTAGCTTTCAATATTATCTCCCACATCATTAGCCTTAAAGTTACATGTGGTCTGAAAAAAAAGAGAGCTTTTAAACTAAGCATTGGAAATTGCCAGCCTGATCTTTCACAGATAACAAAATGAACGTGTTCCTGTCAGCAAAGACAAACTTCTTTCTATCAGGGTCTTTGTATCCCTCCTAGAGGTTTTGTGTTAGCAGTCTTACTACAACACAAAGTATGAACATCTAACTTCTCAGTTTGCACTGAAAAATCACAGAATCACATGCTGTAATTCCATCAAAATGATGAATTACTTATGATGTAGGTACTGTTTATCCTGAATGAGAGAACAGGAGGAGATTTACAGAGTTTTATTTCTTTATTGGCTGTCAATTATGCAGCTTACATAAAGTGAAATTGCCTGAGAATGCATTTGGTGGTAGTGCTTTTTTAGGAAAGGACCTTGCCACTGGCAATGTCATGTGGACTGGGATGATACCAGCCCTTTTTTTCTGAGGATAATACAGAAAGCATCTGTTTTCAGATACTTTCATTATGTTATTCCAACAGGAATGGAAGTGCTGGAAATGTTTTGACTGGGAATTATGCAGAGGAAAAAGAATGCAGTTGTATTTTATCTGTAAAATGGCTTTGCAATTACATTAAAAAGTGGGCTACTAAGCATGTGAAACAAGTTGTAGAGTGTGATGATTGAACTATAAATAAACTTATTTGCATCTTTAATTCTGATGTTAAAGTGGCATGTGATGAGCATTGTTAATTGCTACTCAGTTTAAATTATTTCAGGTGTAACTCATCCTTGTATTAAGTTACATTTTTATGTACAACTGATTTGGCCTGTTTTTGCTTTGGGACTAAATGTCTTATGGCATATCTGTCTTAACAGATACATTTGACATGTCATTTTATACGGGATACTTGAGGCCCTTCTATTCTTTGAAAGCAACTTTCATAAAAACTGAAGCATACTATGCTGACTTGATCGATGTGGCTGTACTCACATACCACGCCAAAGCTGAGGAGGACATAGAGACAGTATTAGAATTGAAGCATTCTCTTGCAGCACATAGGTCTAGAAAGGGAGGCAGAGACAGGTTGTTTAGTAATGCCTATAGTGAATATTGCAAAATTTGCAGACAGCAGGGACTGGCATCACGATTAATGAGGAAAAGGACATGAAGGATATTCTGTATCTATGCATCAAAAATGCATATTTCTATCACGAGATATAAAATTATCATTGGTACAGGCATATGAGAACAGTCTGGGAAAATGGTGATTGTCTATAGACGCTGGAAGTGATAGATCAGGTAACTGTGATGGACAGTTGTGTATGGCTGTAGCCAAGAGAGCTAACTGGTCCCTGGATGTGTCTGGCGAGGATGAGGTAATACTTGCATTTTCTTAAGTAATGTTTCCCTCTCAAGTTACTCAGTTTAAATGCATTCATTTAGTTTAACCTGTGTAAAACTAAAACTAAGAGTGGCATGATGTTGGTAAGGCATATTCTCTCAGGTAACAGTATTGACAGGGAAGATCTGTTCATCCAAACCTTGGCAAAAGTCTTTTCTTGTTTGCAAAGGAAAAAAAAAAATCAAAAGAAAAGGGAAACTCAAACCTCAAAGGTCTTTAAGGTCTAAATTTGTTAGAAGCCTAAATGAGGAAGATGGAAAGAGAAAAGGAAGGTGCTGGGTACTCTTTGGGTGTTTTTTTTTTGTTTGTTTGTTTTTTCTTGGTTGGCCTTAGAAATCTTGATTCCCATTTAAACTGCTAAAGGTACAGAGCAGGGAACCTCAGAGGGATGGATGCTAGTTTAACTGCTCTGCAACTGTCAAGAGTGTGCGACCTTGTTTCCGCTCACCTCCTGCTTTCTTTGAGACAGTCTCTGTGATCCTTACAGCTGTAGAATATGATCAACAAGTGCGACTGCTTTATACTCCTGCTTGGCAGCTGCCCAGCAGTCTGGCAGAGGGAGAAGCAGGCAGAGGAACAATTTTATCATTTTTTCCACTGAGCTAACTGTCGAGTACCGTACGTTACAAAATGGTGTTTAATAAATTAACTCTTGATGTGTGAAGAAGTTATAATTTATGCAAAGCAGTAGGATATATGTAGTTACATACACTATGTAGTTACTGATAGCTGCTTAATAAATAGTCACCATAGGAGGTGCTAGGGTGTTGGAGCTTTTGAGAGTGAACCTGTGATATATAGTAGGGAACCTGCATCACATTGTGTACTTCCCTGTTAGTTTAGTCCACCTTTATCTGTTTACATGGTTTCAAAATCCATTCCTCTTTCTTTTTATCAGCTCCTGGTTTTGGATTCAGGGGACAGCCCTGATTGAATGAGGTTGCATGAAGTCAACCCCTAAGTCATCTTCCCCACACTCGGGAAGATGCTTTGGTGCAGAAAAGAGGAGTGGCTTCTGCCCAAGTCATACTCAACTGTTAAGCAAGATTTATCTTCATCCATTTATTGGAAAAAAAATAGTGACATTTTCATTTTGAATGAACTACTTAGTCTCTTACATCCCTTTCATGAAAATAACTGTATCCTTCAACTAATTTTTAGCTGTGTTCTTTAGTTCCAGAACACCTTACCATAAGTAAGGAGAATGTTGGGAATAACTTGCCCTTTGCCTAAAGGCTTAGCTTTTCTTTTAAGCTTGTTCCCTGGCAAACTCAAGATTCACTTTCCAGAATGTGACATCATATTTTTTAAAGGAAAGAAAATACTAATTACTAACTGCTCAAGCAAGAGGTCTTCAAGACAGTTTTCCATAAATCCTGAATGAAATAATTTTATTCCTCTCTACACAACAGTGTTCTCAATTTTAGCAAATTCGTTGGGAGTATATAGGCACTGTGAAGTCAAGAGTCTTGAGACTACAGATATTTAAGGAAAGTAAAAATATGCTAAAATCTGAAGCACCAGCCAGTCTTTGGAGACTCCTGAGTTGTGCACATTTCCATTCAGCCTTTAGGAGTGCAGCTGAGACTCAGAAAGATTACTTTTCCAAGACAAAACATTTTGCTTGGAGAAGTATATCACTTCCTGTCCTGCAGTGAGACGTAAGTCCCAAAATATTTGAACTTTAAAGTATATGGCGTTTATGTAGGAAAAGGGCAAAGCCTGTTTCGAATCCTAAATAAACTAGTTCCTTTTAGGTGTGTGTTACTCTGCATTTTCTACATTAAGTCCTTCTGAGTTGAAAAAGATGCAGTAGCTGTTAACAAGAATGGTGTTCAGTAGTTAGTAATCCTGTGGTTGTGATCCTGTTGTGTTCATTTTGCTATTCTGTGAATGATAATGAACTGTTTGTGGATTGAAAAAAGAAGTGTCAGACTGCTATGTTTAACTTGCAGGTAACATTTTGACATGAACATACTTTGAGACCCTACAGCTACACTAGTTAATGTATATACTTTAACAACATGTATTCTGTAAAATTATTTCTTACCTACATAAGTCATTATGTATCCCACCTTCTCTAAGTGGTAAAACTACTACATACAGATTACTTGGGCATGTAAACTTTTCTTTAATATTTTAGCTTTAGTTATTTTGAGCATGTTAAAGCCCGACTCTGTTTCCAGTGTTTATTCAGGATGATGTCTAGTGGAACTGACCCTCCCAGAAAGTAAAAGAAATATCCAGCCCTTGTTATTTTTAAGGTGTTGCCTGAACCCATTTCAAAGCTAATTCTTCAGAGGCAAACAAAGTCATAATTCATCTGCTGAACAGGAATAACTTTTTTTCTAGGTATAGCAGAAAAAATATTCCATTATGTTTTTGGACCAGCCAGGCAAATCTGTTTCACATTATTAACAAAAACTAATATATGGGCTTTAATAGGGGAAAGAGAAAGCTTGTGTTCCTACTTAAGGAGGTGTCCTGATGTTTCAGTTGTACGACAAAATAGGCGTTTGTACTAGCAACTGTAACAGTAGGGGAGGGATTTGATAGTTGTCTATTTTTTTCTGAGGTCTTAATTGAAAATCAGCGTAAACATTAGAATATTTTTAGAAAACAAAGATTTCTGCTTGTTTTGCAAAACCCAGACACATACAGAATAACTTCCTATACTGGACAGGGCAAAACCAGTGTCTTTCAAGCACTTAACATAATGCCATACCAAGTGACACTTTTCTTCCAAATTCTGAGTTTGTTGACCCTCCTCATGTAGCCCTTGACTTCATTGCACTACGCAGCAGTTAGCATTGTAAATTGTGAAGTATGAATCGGTTTGATACTAGAGGTAATGCAGTAAAAGGAATAACTGGAATCCTCTAAACCAGACTTACACCTGCAGAACAACAGCAGTATTGCTAGAATAAGCATACTCAGGAGGAAAATTGGAAACAAAACTAATCTGTACATTGCCTTCTGGTCTGTGAGCACCCACTGCCAGCTCACATCAATCTTCTCATCAACCAACTCCCCCAAGTCCTTCTTGGCAGGGCATCTAAGAAACTATTCTAGTCCATCTCTTCTCAAAGATAGATAAAACTAGAGGTAGCAAATCATCTGTGCTTGCTAGTATCTTCACTTTTGCTGTCTAGGATATCTTCTGACTACTCAACTGCTGTTGTACACATCTTTGCGGTAATTTAAATGGGATTGTTTCAGTAAGTGGCTGTAGTGGAAGAAATATTTTCATTACTGTTTTGAGAATAGTTTTTACCTAACATGTTTGAGGAGGGTGGGAAGAGAAAGTGTACGGCAAGCTCCTACTCCTAGGTAAATTGGTACTAGTATGTTTTGAACCTCTTCTGAAAAACCTTTTGTCAGAAAATTGACTTACAGATAGACTTTTTTTGTTTTACTCAAGATCTCTATTCCTTTTGATTGCTGGTTAAAATTTGTTGATCAATGTATTTAACTAACTGTTCTGACTTGTCAGCTGTCCTGTGCTGTTCCATGTCCAGCTGTCCCAGATATAATATGTTGAATTAGTTAATAAGACCATGGAATATTTCTGTAATGAAAATGTAAATTATCATTGTTACTAGCCACTACCTAACCATGAAAATGTGATCTACTGATGCATTTTCTATCTTTGACTGAGGCAGCTTTTCACTGTGAGACTTGAGAATTTGTTGTTCTCTATCAGCATCTGCTAATGCCTCAGTGGATCAGTGGTGAATGGTCTAATTTTTTTTAACATGGCATTTGCTTTCTCTTGAGCTGACATACTCTGCATTCTGAGGAAAACTAGTTAACCTAAGATAAACAGTTAATCCTGCTGACTTTTCCATTATTATAGCTACTTGAATTAGCTATCATCACCTGAGTTCAAAGTACACTGGTGTAGCCCCGTGTATATTTGGGCAGGATCATTGACAGGAATGTCCTTAATAAATGTTTTTGCTGACAGTTTTAGTACCACACATACAATCTTCTTGTTCAGAAACTCTACTAATCTACTGATACCTAAATCTAAACTAAAGCTCTTCTGTATCTGTCTGTTACTGGCCTTGCTATGACAAAGTCCAGAACGTCATATCTATGGCATATTTTCATATGTTAAGAAGAAAGGAAGCATATTCATTAAGCATTTGCCAAAGCATGCCTTTGAGTTATTTCTGCCTATCTCTTCTCAAATATGTGTATGCTATGAAATGAGTGTTTTGTGCATGAAAATGGATTTTTGGCAATTTGTCTTCTGACCAGCATCATCAAGTACAGTTTTTAAAAGCTTTTAATCTTTCTTCCCCTTTTTGTGCAGCATTCTGGAAGAGATTCCATTTTGGAGGAAATTTCTTTTCTTTTGTATTTTAGTTCTAGTTTGATGACTTATTAAGCTGCTTTTTCAAGCAGCAGCCTTGTCACTTTAATCTCAGTCTACAGAACTATTTGAGAGAATGTCACTAGGATAGTGCTTTTGCAAACTATTACAGTTGCATCAGTTTATTATATTTTTATGGCTACAGTTGCAATCAGAGGAAGTTTTGGGGGATTCTGGTATTCTTCTAACACTGCACAGTGGGTTTTTTTTTCCAAAGTTTAAAAGCTCTTAAACTGTGTGTACTTTAGTTGTTAAGAATTCACAGCATTTCTCAGTAACACAGATGCTGTATAAAAAACCCGATTTATAAAGAGGTGTAGCTGGCTTCTGCAATCACATATTTCTGGTTTGTATAACAGCTTAAGTTCTAGATGTCTATGTTTTATATTTTTAACGGGTCTGGTGGAGTGGCAGCCATGACATCAGTCCAAAACAGAATTACAGAGTCGCTGGAAAATGCACACTTTGAACTGGCCAGCAGTGAGAGAAAGAAAGAGTTTGTTAGAGTGTCAGAGCTTATGCTGTGGAACAGATAAAAGGCCAAGTGTAGCAAACACTGGTTAAATAGTTTCTAAAATAATCCACTGTATTTTTTTCAACTGAAAGGTCAGGTTTTCCGTAAATCTTCTCATCTTCTAGTTACAGTTTCTTTAGAAACACAACTACATTGTGAAGGCAGCAATACATAATCCAAATTTCATCTCATTAATAGAGTTTTTATTTATATTTGTATATGATTTATATGTATATACAATTCTATTTTTTAATCACTCTTATTGCAGCATAGGGCATTATATATTGTCGGTTTACGTAAGTCTCTGAGACAATCACTGATGAATTTAGTTCTGAGGCTCTTTGAAGAGACTTGGGCATCTAAGACAATGCTATCATGTAATGAAAATGGGAGTGACAGAGTCCTAGAGCTGTAGATAACTTCCAAATATTGAAGACTTGGCTTCCTGTACGTGTGGAAGTGCTGATGCAGGACAACTGGCGATGTCTCTCCCTCTTTCTCAGCATGGAGTTACTTATGGTGCTCTGAAAACTCTTTTCCAGGGAAACTGCCTTTACTTCAGAGTAATGAATTAATGTGGATAAAACATTTCAAACCCTATTGCATTGTTTGGAGTTGAAATCCACTTTTATCTGAATCAGCTGCATTTTGCTCATGTTTTTGTCTGTGCCTTCAATGCTTAGTCCAAGCAGGATAAAAAAAGCCCCAA
This sequence comes from Cuculus canorus, assembly GCF_017976375.1. NCBI lineage: Eukaryota > Metazoa > Chordata > Aves > Cuculiformes > Cuculidae > Cuculus > Cuculus canorus. Next base: position 34,982,451 of record NC_071406.1, on the reverse strand, counting down.
ACAAACCTGACATTTTTTGTCTCTACCAGCTTTTGGAACATTCTGTGCTATTTATTACAACTCTTTCCACCCACAGTGTAGTCAGTGGCAAAAGTTGTGATTTTACAGCTAAAAATGTGCTTCTGGTTTTGTAATCCGACTTCTGGTTCCACCAAAACTCTCAATACAAATGTGAATATTGGGATTTCCATGAAGTGTTCTTTTTTTTTATATATACCATGTAGACAGCTCACCACATTCAGCACGTAACTATTCACTTATTAAAAAATTGCAGCTGTGATCTATAGTTCACTCCATACATCACTGAATAGAAGATGTGTTCATTTCTTAGCTTTTCTTTTACCATAGAACTAGTGATACCATTTTGAGCAAACATCTTTAATCTGGGTTTTAACGACACACTGTAGTTTCTGGCTTTCATTCTTTTCTTGCTATTAAGTTGATTTTTTTTTAAATACAATAAATTAAGTCTGCTCATATAATACAGATTTTTAGAGCCTGATGGAACCTATACATGAGGTTTCCAAGCAACCAGCAGTTCCCTGAGTGTTCATACACTGAAAGTTTAACCTTCATCAGCTTCATATACATGCAAGCAAAACTTGGTTGGACATATACTAGCAGCTTTCCAAAACATTAAAATGAAACAAACTTTTAAACCTCTTTAATGGGCTGTTGTAGAGTATTTGCCTTTCTATTATATTACCCAGGCTCTTGGTTCTGTTGAGGGTTTATTTTCAAATATTTAGTTTCAGAGTTGATTTACTTTACTGCAAGTAACAACAACTTAGTGCTGAGGCACATTTTCTCCCTGCTTCAAAGTTACCTCACAAATCATTTCAATAGATTTGAAGCACAGCAAGAGACAATTTGGAAAAGCTTTGTTTTGAGGGAATGGAAAATTGGGGGTATTTTATCTCCTTTATACGGACTGTAAAATTACAGGAGGAGAATAAAATTGGATAAACACTAATAGATATTCCAAAGATTATGTCCAACTGTTTTTGATGCCATAAAAAGAAATCCAGAAACTATCTAAAGCTCTTGTCAGTCAAACAAACATGCCCTGAATTAAAACTTTGAACTTCACTGATATTCCTTGGAACTTCATTGACTTGGTATACAGCATAGCAGCTGCCATTGCTTTGTAAATCAGCAAGAACCCATTGATTTCAAGCACTTATAAAAGTTCATATCTAAACTCAAGCATTTTCATAGGATTATGTCTGTTCTCCTGTAAATCTTTCTTTAGTCTGCCAGCGCTACCCTACGCTTAACAGAGATGCTTATAATTCTTTATGTATCACCTTATTTGCTATCTCTCTTTGTCATATTATGACTACTTCTGAGTTTGAGGACTTACTAAGTAGTTTTATTACATACTTGGTGTTAATACAACTATTTAACCCTTGCTTGTGATGAATCTGCTATTGAGCTTGGAGTTGCACTGATGACTGGTGCTGGCACATTACAGAAGTGTATTGCAGGACCATTTCCTCACAAAAATAGAATTGTTGGGTAACTGAATGCTAAACTACCACTGCAATAAATGCTTTTTGAGAAAGAAAAATAATAATGAGTTTCTAGTAGATCTCTCAATCTGGTTATGCTTTTGGTCCTTTTTGAAAATGAAACAACACATAGCACTCTCATGACAGAATATTCCGTTACAAAACCTATCAGTGAAAGCCTAGGTTTCTGCTATTGGAAATGATTACCTGTTTCTATGAAGTAGGCAATTTCAGAAAGATAAAACATTCATGTTTAAAATATTGCACTAATAAGTCATCCCTGGAGAAGATATGCAGGTTTGAAATGTAGTAAGAGTTAAGTTTTGAAAAATCTTCATGCAAGCTAATCCAAGAAAGTCAGTAATTAGTAGAACTTAGCTCTGTGGAAGGACCAAAAAGAAATATGAGGAAATATGAATCATCTGGAGAGCTATTTTCTGAAGTGTATTTTCAGTGTTTCTGAAGTTTATGTGACATCATTATTTTTGACATGAGATGAATGCTATAAGAGCTGTGTCTCAGTGTACCAGACACCTGCGGAACTTTTTGCGTTTAGTTCCTGGAGATGGTAATTCTAGCTTTTACCCATGATGCAGATGAATTATGATTTCTTTTGTACAGTAAAACTGCACAACTATGCCCAGAAACAATGATTAGTATTTTATGAAATTAATATTTGTATAGTTGATTTCTGTACTCCCAACTGATTCAGTGGAAATGATGGAGGTGAGATGAAATTCTATGGTACAAAAGAAATGAAAATCCCCCCAGATTTCTTGAATTTTACAACTATTTGTGAAATCTGCCACCAGATTCCATGCTGATTTTCAGTAACACAAGGAAAATTATATGGATGAATACATACCTGTGTAAACTCTTAGTTTAGAATGTGTGGGGCACTGGTAACTTCTGCTGTCTGTACTTCTACTTAGATGGATATGTAAAGGCAGAAGTTACTTTCTAGAATTCTTTGTTTTCAAGTACCAGAACTGTTGATTGCATTCCCTCTCAGTTGCCACAGAGGGTTTGCACATGTTAAACGATTGCAAATAATTGACTGGCTTTTGTGGACCTAACTTCTCAAATTGGCTTTGATTAATAAAACAAAAATAAATGCCCAATTTATTCCAGGGCAGTGACTACCATGACTACAATAACTACAGATTTTCTCCAAAACTCAGTTTGGTGAATTCCCCTCCTTTCTCAGGCTTTGTCAGATATGTGAATGATTGACATTTTAATGAAAGCTTCATGAACTGACAACAGAAAAATGGTAACATATAACTGGGCTGGATAAGGGTTAAAAACTTAGCCTGTGCTTACACAGATTAGGTCTATGCCTATTAATATATGTGGTATAGGGAGTACAAGTTGTTTCTTAAAATGAAAAGAAAAAAAACTACAAAGCTGTGAACTATCTGATCTGCAAACCATATGTTGAAACTCTTTGAAGTTTGGTTTTCACAAGCAGGCCAATAATCCATGAGAGAATTTTTATAGAAACATAATAGAGCAGTAGAATTTGCTAGTTAAAGTGGTATTTCTTAACCTGGATTGGATTTCTTTTTTGATTCTCGATAAAGCTAAGCTGTCTTACCATGGTCTAGTAATGGTAAAATAAGTTTTAACTGGTCTGCTTATATCAGAAGTTTATGACGGATCTGTGTACCTGACTGACAAATCCCTTCTGTTGTCGGTGAAAAGTCATTTATATGTTTCAGCTTGTAGGCGCTCCTCAAGGCAGCTGAAAGTGATGTGGAAATGAAATTATTTGCATGTTGGATTTGAAATCCCTTACAGAAAGACACAACACCTCGAAAATTCCCTCAAAACATACATTAGTGTTGACTGCCGTTGTGATAGATGTGGTTTTCTGTTGTTCTTGTTGCTTTCTAATATCTGATGTCCATCAGAAATTTAATCCAGTTCTCAAAAATATTTCCTTTTATATTTTTAAACTAAACTCATTTTTTAATAACAGCATGCTTCTAAGTAGTACCTCTCTGAAATATATCTACACCCTTAATTCATTTAATCCTATATCAGGTGAACCATATAGGTCTTCTGATATGAAGTAGATCAATTTTCAATCTAAAGCCTCTTCCAAACTCTTTCTAGAATTTTAATATGGGACCTCAAATATGTATCAAATAAAAAAAAAATCTATGTTGCTGAGGGAAATGTCTTTTATCTGTGTTCAAATACTCTCTTCTGACCCATTCTCCTAGGCATCCATTAATTGCAGTAACAGGTGTTAAAGACTATGCTGCTACTTTTTTTTTTTTTTTTCCCCTGAGCTCTACCTTGAAAACAAAGAAGTCATCAACAGCCACGTAATTAATGTAGAAATAGAAGTGGGACTGTTTCTCCTGAAGAAGAATCAGCAACTGAACTTGCCTGGGCTTGTTTTGCTGTAGTCAAATATTTGTTCTGTTGTTCTTAATAGAACTTCTGTATATACATAATGCCAGGTACCTTAATGCTTCCCTATGATTTGTAAAATACCTTTCAAGTTGTTTTTAAAGATGTTTGCTTGAATTCATGGCATTATGTTGTTCCCTCATAGAACACATGCGTATAACTCCTTAAAAGTAGTGGATGCTACATCTATGTATTAAGAAAGCTACCATCTGTGGTAAATTACAGAGCAGAACACACATGGTTCAAATAAGGAAAAAAAATCCATTGTTTACCAAAATTTTTATATTCTGCAACAGATACCATGTGAAACTTAGACCTTTTTACTTCAGGCTTCTGTGTCAAATGTCATGGGGTAAAGTGGGAGGAATGCATGAATGGTAGTGACATAAAAGTTGTATGTCTTATATCTTGAAGTATGTTAGAAATCCATTTGCTTTCAGTACAGCAGTTGTAAAGTGGTAAGGAAAGCGATACTCTGGGAAGTCAAACCTAGGACAACCACAGGTATTCTCTGCATGTCACAATGTTCACATGGATGTAATAAGGCTTTCTAGGCATGGATAGACTCCAGACTTTCATCTTCAACATGCAGCTTACTACACAATACACTCCTTGCACAGCTGATGATTTTTCTGTTGCAATCAGCAATGATGTGGCACTCACATTGCCACAGTCAGTCCACTTAGTTTGGTGGAAAGTAACAAGTAGAGTCTCCACAGCTATTACACTTCTCTAACTACTTCAAGCAGCTGTAAGGATTGGTTTTTTTATTTGAATGTAACTAGATGGGGAGAAACTTCTGTTTTTTCGTTTCAAGTATAAAGGTGTTTCTTAAAAAAAAAATTTCAGATGAGTGAGCATGCTGTGTCTCTGACTTAAGGATGCAAAGCTTGTGAGTGCCACAGAATCTTGCTTTCCCATGGCAATCTCTTGTAGATTTACATGCATTTGTAATAAATTACCTTTAACTGGTGTGCATCAGGGAATACATGAGTCTATTGAGAGAAGGCTTTGAAGGTGCATATGCCTGCATTTTTTGATCTGTTTTGAACAAATAGCCAAAGTGAATATAGCTACTATGTGGCTGCTAAGCAAGGAATCAGCAGAGCTCTAGGAACAATCTAATTTATAAATAAGGCTGAGCAAGGTAGGTGATATAGATAGTAGAAATATGACAACAATTTCTCTGCAGTCAGCTTTTGAAGGCAGTGTGACTGGGTTTGAGTTTGGCTGTTTTTAGTGATCCCCATGATGTCAATTGGCATTTCTGGCCTGCATACTTGGAGGCCTGGCCTGAGATTCCTGGATGCCCAAAGCAAAACTTCAGGCAGAGGAGTAAGGCATCTAGGGCCTTCTGCAAATGCAGACAGGGTTGTTTAGAAGCAGTCCAAGCACTTCTTCAAGCTTGTGAGCTTGCTGCCCTGCTGGATAGACAGCTGGAGCTGTCTGTTCTAAACTCCATCTAGAATGGTGAGAAATTAATGTGTGCATTTCAACACACATTAATGTGTGGAACAATTTTGCACACGCTTTTATGGATGGAAAATTAATGCTAAGATGTTACATCTCAGGCTAAAAACATATCCCAGTTAAATCTGTGGAAAAGCAACAACTTTACATTGAATTCAAGTTTAACTGAAATTGTTAAAACTATGCTTAAAAAATAACCACAGTAGACTGAAGTTGGTCTCAGGATGCTTGTTTTGGTTCCTATACCTTTTTAGACACCACTTGTATATCTTGTTTAATAACCTCTTGTTCTGAAGTCAGCTGTCCCACTGCAGAGAATACAGACTAAGCAGCAATGCCTGTCTTGGTTTCACAGTGGCTGTGAAGAGTTCTGGTTGATGGTAGTGGAAACTTGAACCTTGCCTTGGTGAGGTCTTCGTGCCATTGACTAATAGGAAAGGCAAAATTTTCACTCTGGTATTGTGCCTCTGCCCTGGGAACAAATCCCTACTGTTGGTGAGGGTGCCTGCTGGGAGAGTGGCTGTATGTCAGGGATTGGAGACTGCCAGCCCTGCCTCTGAGGGATGCTCAGAGCAGGAAGAAGAAGCAGTCTTGGACAGCTTTTGTGTATGGGAATGCAGATGTTTGCTAATGTTACACACCGAATCAATTTAGTAGTCATTAAATTTTTATCTCTTGTAGTAGAGATGATACTTTTTTTCTAGCTGTTTTATTTGAAATCTGAAGACAGTTGTGTATTATGCCCTGACAGGCCCCCAGATTGAGCAGGTTTTGGGAATGCCTGTGGTTTAACACAAGCAGGCCTTTGTCAACTTCTTACGGTTGTTTTCCAGAGATCTCTGTTTGTAAGGACCTACTAGGAATCCCTCTTGTCCTATCTGTGGGGAGGTGGGAAAAGCAGAAAAAAAAAGAGAAGAAGAAGGCAACACTAATGAGACCTTAAAAAAGTCAGGAATGACTACATGCAAGTCGTGCAGTCAAACATGAGAGTTTTTGGAGAGAGTCAAACTTTGGAGAGACTGGGCCGAAATCTAAAATTGCATGATGGTAGGTCCTGAATTTCCACAGACACTGGCATAAGAAAAAATGTGAGATGGCAAGAATATGAAAAACAATGTGAATTTATAGTTCAATGTTTTGTTGTCCATTGTCATGCAATGTTTTGAAACCGTAGGGAGACTTTGTTTCACTGTGCCAGAAGATTGTATCACAGGGAACCTGGTATATAAACAATTTCTCATTGTTTATGCTTAGTAGCAGATGTAAAGATAAATAATAATAATAATAAACTGTTAGTAAGTAAAGGCATAAGTAAAAAAGATGAGTTTCTTTGGTGCTGATTATGCAGCTGCAACAATTTGTAGTTAGGCAAGTGGTAAAGTACCCAGCTGCATCTGCTGTTTGATCATTAAATAAGAAAACAAATGATCCATTCTGTTTTAATAAGCTATTAGTCTGACAATGAAAACCTGGAAATTGGACAGAAAATAAACCAAAGAAGACAGACTGAGTCTTCAATGCAATGTAACATTATTTTAAATTGTTAACTGCATGGTGGGCTTTCTCATTTGCCATTGCTTCTTGCCCAATTGTTCACTACCTTGCTTGGGTTGCTTTAATTCCCCTCCCCTGGTGAATTAATTCTGTCTTGTCTATGGTCCCCAGAATGAGCATTTTGCTTTGTTTCCCCATTCTTTGCGTTACAGTTAGTTTTCACAAGTGATGCAAACTTCTACTGTAGGTCTTAGAAACCATCCACAATTCAAGTACTGTTCTTATAATGGTTGCACACTGAATTCCAAAAGCAGTCAGTAAAATAATGTGCTGTAAGCTGCATGCTTTATATGCTTACTTGTATTTTCATATAGCAGAAGCTACTGCTTTTTAGGGATTAGAAAAGTGAAATGTACTGGTATTTCTTGCAAGCAAGAAAATTGAAAACTTCAGTTAGCATCTGTTGAAGTAGCTGTGATACTTAATAAAGATTGTACCTTCTCAGTTAAGATGAAGTAAAAAGTAATCTGTAACATTTTGCACTGTCTGGCCAAAGTGTATGTCATTTTATTGGTTGTGTCATGTTGTTTTATCCACTTCTCTGCACACACATTCAAAATAATACTTTTCTGTAGTTTTCTCTGCAAAATATGGGGCCCTGTGTAGTTCCAGAATTTCAGTATTTTTCACTCTTTGAGTTAAAAATGAAAAACCCCAAGCTCAACTCTCCCTCCCAAAACCTCAAAACTCCACATAATGAATACTTTTCCATTCATGGAACTTGCCAAGGTTATTACTGTTTCCATTTATTTTAAGGAGGTAGGGTTACAAGAGTAACCCAAAGGCTTTGGAAGGAGGCTTGGTGTATTTGTTACAATCAAACAAAATTTTGAGGCAGTGTTAAACTGAATTTCTTAAGGTAACAGAAACCTCTTTGAAAAATTCAAATTCTAGAAATGCCAAAAGCCCAAGTGCAGTTTAGAAAAAAGAGAAATAAGAAACATCTGGTAAGTTAGAATACTGTCTGCACTGGCACAAATATGCAATAACAAAAAGCAGGGTTTTTTCCAAGTCTGTTCTTGCAAATATTATTAGAACAGTCTGCTGGCTGCAGAGCACCTTATAGGAATGAGAATATGTTGCAAAGCATTTTGATGCTCAGAACAGCTCCAATTTGGAAATAGTTCTCTTTTGGCAAGTTGCATGAGAGAAAAGTGAGGCCGGCTTGCAATGGTGGCAGGTTTGTGCATCTTTCATGGGCATATTTGAGCTAGCACTTGGTAGCAGAAGAAAGCGCACTGTAAAAGTTTTGCTCCTTATTGGTTAAGACAGAAGAAATAGAGGGAATGTACTCTTACTTTTTTCACCTGCCTTTAAGTGTGTGTAAGCGTGGTATTTTTACTGTTTCCTTTCTCTTCCGAACAGTCAAACTCTGATGTGGTTTTGTGCCGAATAGGAGGTGCCGATTTATTGTAGTGTCAAACTAGCAACTCTTCAATGAGCTGTAAAGTTCAGTCTTTGCCCCGGTGTAAAATGGCTTTGCTGGCACCAGATGTCAGTGTTGGTCTCTGCTAGCAAGCTTGGAAGGGCACACCCGTGTGTCCTCTGCAGCAAAAGCTGAGCAACTGTTCAGAATGATGACAACCATCACCACAGCTGAACTGTAGGTAAAAAGTGCTATCGAAATACAATAATTACAATAAATTTACAAACCAAATTTTTATTAGCAAGTGATATCTGGCCTTATAGTACACCTGGAGCACAAAGAGAAACTGGGAAATTTTCTATGCTCTTCCAAACACGGTTAGTCTCAATCTCTTGCAAACTTTCCTTAATTATTCACTGTTTTGATTCCCATAACTAAATAAGTTCAAATGCATGCAAATGTTTTTCTACAAAGCTTTAGATTTATTTAGATAAAAACAAAAAGCCATTTAATAAGCTCTAATTACAGTTTATTTTTAATCTACTATATACAATTATTGTTGAGTAAAGCAAATGTGTTATACAGAAAAGATTTTTCATGTGTTTCTGCATGTCTGTAACAGTCCTTAAGTAAATGCTCTTTCTAAAAAGTCTGTTGCACTCAGACTACTATTACCATTGTATACTTCTTGCCCCCAGAAGAACTGCAAACCTATTTTATATTATTCAGTATAGGGTTTATGGTTTTAGTAGATTAGTTTCCAACAGGCACAGTACTTATAAGGGACACCTAGACAGCCGATTTGTCGTCATGGTCTGAACAAACAAAAGATGAAAAGTTTTTTGCCATGCAAAAGACAGCTTAGTTAGTAATATTTGATATTTTTTTTAGATGTTGAGAAAACAGCGTTACAACTTTTTAGGCCAAAATTATGACATTTTGTTATTAGAAAGTGTGCAAATGAAGCAATTCAATATTTTAGAATGAATTAAGGAAAAAAAAGGATCTGACTATCTATGAGATAATTAGACATCCTTTTGTCTATAGCGAACAGGAGAGAGAGATGTTTTAGTTTACATAATTTGGAATCTTCCTGACTGGTTATTTGTTTTGTTGAAAATGACAGGTCCTGCTTAGGTGTTTGAGTGCACTGGTCTGAATAATTTTTGTGATGAGCTTGTACTTAGTGAAGTTGAGAGGGTTTGAGATGAAGCTTTCTCTGCGCAGAGTCTGGCTAGCATACCAGATTGTCATCAGTATAAATCATGGTAGCCTGGGGACTTCCTGATTGCTTAATTCCAGAGACCATTTCAACTCTCCAGGATTGCTTGGTGCTCTGTGCCCCATCTTAGCATATGTTTATGTGTCTTCAGCATGCAGATAGGTATGTGTCATATGCCATAAATAATTTTCTCTTTCATTTTACATGTTTTTAATTATTTCTGTACTCCTGTCTTCTGAACAGGACTATAAATACTTCTGTGATTCTAAGATCTTTTGTCATTTATCTATAACAAAATATTATAGTTAAAAACCAAGTTGTTCTTGTTATATGTATGTTTGTCTCACAAGAGTCTATCCAACTTTGGTTTTGAAAAATTACGTATGAGAAACAAGCTGAATAACACTGCTGGAGAAGGGAGGGTGTTTTTCCCCAAAGGCAAGAAATGTTTGATATTGGTTGAATATTATAAATCTTGCTTTTTTGATTGAAAGTCTTTTTTATAAAATAGTTGCTTAAAAAGTAACTTTGTAGATTATTAACAGGAGAACAGCAATTTCACTAAGACTGCAAATCTTCAGTTAATGTTACATTCCTGGAAACGTTCAAAGTTGGATAAGAGGGTCTTTGATCAACTTGATTGAGCTGAAGATGTCCCTGCTCATTGTAAGGGAGTTAGATGAGGTGACCTTTAGGGGTCTCTTCCAATCCAATTCTAGATAAATTTTACCTACAGCTGCTGTAGCTATACTAGAAGTGCAACCTGTGGAAATTTTCAGAGATTTTGCAGTTACTCTGTGCTGATTGCTTGCAGGCAAATTAGTTTTGCTAGACGCTAATTACCAAAAGCAGACTAAATTCTATCAGCTTTACCAAGAAGTCAATATCATAGAATCATAGAATCATAGAATCACTAGGTTGGAAAAGACCTCTTAGATCGTTGAGTCCAACCATTCCTATCTGCCACTAAACAGTGTCCCTGAGCAGAAGGCTCAGAGCAGAAGAGAAGGGCTCTACTGACCCTCACGCAACGCCAGTGTTTGCTGCTCCTGGGCAACTCTGGAGAAGATGCCTTCAGAGGATGCCTGCCTGCCTGCCTAAAAATGCATTTTTCTGGTGCAGGCAGAGTGATTTCCCCAGGCAATCGTGTGCAGCAGCCCCAGTAGCAAGGGCAGCCGGGAAAAAAAGGGATGGAGTTTGCTGCTTTCTGGAAGTGGTGCAGGAGGGAGCGTGACTTGAAGCCATCGCGAGGGCATCAGGATGAGTATGCAGTAGGGAGACAGGGCACGCATGCCTGCATGTGTGTGTGCATGGCATATGGGGAAGACGGCAGGCAACAACTTGTCATCCTATTAAATCAATTACAGTCCTTGATATAATGAATAACAAAAATGATGCAAGATCAGCCTGTTGAAGTGTGTGTGTGTGTGTGTGTGCGCGCGCGCATGGAAAAAAGAATTTGGATAAAGTAGGAAGGGACATGTTTTGAGGCCAGTGACAGAAACTGATTTCTGAGTGAGATTCTGTACTTCACCTTTGGGAACATTGTAGAATTCTTGGCTTGTTGTGATTCATGGACTAAAAAGCTTTGGGCATAGCTTTGCCATTGAAATGCTACTCTGAGTTATGGATACTATTCTAGGCTGGCTGTGCTTTTAATGGCCACAGTGATATGAATTCTGATGCCAGCATGTTTTGCCAGTATGACTGTTAAAGGGATGGCCTTCGTACATAACCACTGACTACTTCAGAGAGTCATGGTCAACAGTTTCAGAGAGCAGTGGTCAATGGTTTGATGGAGATCTGTGACAAGTTGTGTCCCTCAGGGGTCTGTACTGGGACTAGTCCTGTTTAATATCTTCATCAATGATATTGACAGCGAGATTGAGTGAACCCTCAGAAAGTTTGCAGATGATGCCAAGCTGAGTGGTGCAGTTGTCACACCGGAAGAATGGGATGTCATCCAGAGGGACCTGGACAGGCTGTAACAGTGGGCCTTTGAGAACTTCATGAGGTCCAACAAGGCCAAATGCAAGGTCCTACACCATATTATATGCTGCATATATTCCAGCATATAAACTAACTTGAAAAAGACAGTGTCAGAGAAAATGTCTTCACTGATAAGAAATTATTTAAATTAATTCTGTGACATGGAGTACAAGTAGGATTAATTTGGAGGCAAAGATCAAGAAGCAATCTCTATAGCTGATAAAACACTTTGTGCTTTGCTTGCAGAAATGGAGACTTTTGGATGCAAGACAAATTGTGCTGTGATTGATTTGAGACTGCAAAATGTAACTATGTCCATAGCATGATATACAGTTTTTTCTTCCTTTTTATTTTTTTTTCTGCCCTACCCTCCCCCACATAAAGAGAGGAAATCTTGGTGTTTGCCAAAAAGCTGAAGTTTGCTGGAATCCCCACTTCTACAAACCAAATATAAAAAAGCTGATATAAATCATCATGTAAAGTCACCAGCCCCCCTATCCCCCAAATCTTGTGCTATTCATTACCTCCTTTTAGTGGATGTCAAATAGCTTCTGCTAATACTTCCATACTTTCTAGAGCCCCGTTGTTCCCATTCCTTCCCATAAGCCTTAGCTCTGTGTTCAGATCTGGCAGCAGAGTGTGAAATTTGGTCTACTCCATTTTCAGCTAGAGGAAAAGCAACTTTTCCATAGAATTTTACACTACAATTTATATCACAGATAATATGGATCAGAATTTCTTCAACAAAAATACAAATCAGCAAATAATGTGTGGTGGGACATATGGAGCTTGTATTTTTACTATTCATTATCATGGTTTTCTGAGGTAATATGAGACAAGAATCAGAGATGACACTGAAATACATTTCTTGCTAAGATCACTTTTGTATTTCTATTACAAATCTAATACAGGAGAATAACAGGAAGTTTCAGGTTCCCGTCTGTATCCTCTTAAAATTTAATCTATTTTGACTTTGTGGTCTAGATACTTTTCCTGCTTTCCTACTTTCTCTTGGGTTTTTTTTCCCCAGTAATTTATTCTAATGTAAACATTAGTTATCATTCTTTTCAATTATAGCAGTCTTCCAATTATTTCTTTCAATCCTGATATTCTTTCTTTCCAAAGACATTTTTCTCAGTACTACTAAGCTAAAGTCACTGCTTTTCTTTTCTTCCCATTCTCCCTCCACCGAAGACCTAATCCAACTTTCACTTATGAATATAAATACTTTCACACCAGGGATCAACTAATATGACTTCAGTTTAATGCATGATAGACGGGGGGAGGGGGGATGTGGAGCAGGAGGTGAGAAAAATGCTGATAGCTTGTAAAATGATATTTTATACATCTCCTTCACATCCTCCTCCAAAACTAAGGCCACTTTACCTACTGAACAGCTGCCACTGAAAAAGACAGATGAAAGTTTAAGGTGTGTCTTGGGATTTTCTCATCCATATACTGCTTACATCTGGTTTACGTAACAATACTGGTGTAAAGGCAAAACACTAGATAATGTTTCAAAGTTTTAATCATGAAGGAGCCATATGTTTGGAGATTAACATAGGTAATGAAAAAATTTGGGGAGCAATTACAGCAGCTCTGAAACGGTGTATGTTTTGTTACCATTATAACTGAGCACTGAAGTAATTAAGTAATTCCCTGTTGCAAAGGGCCTATGAGCTTGCAGTCAAAAACTTATGTGATTTCAAAGCACAATTTTATAAATTATTAGTAGAAAAATTCATTAATATCTATTATGAACACCAAGATAACTTTCATCACACTTAATTTTAAGCATTTAAATGATGTATATATATTACCCAAGATCTTGCTTATTGCATTCTCCTCTATGATCGCAGACAAACAGGAACCTCTAGAATGCAGTTTAAGTTGAAGACAGGCTTTGCCTAGGTTAATTATGACGACTCCAAATCAGCTTGCACACTTCCTTCAAAACTAGAGGGTCCCAGCCAGGGAGTAGCATCTGTAACTCTGAACTCTGTCTCTAGAGAATCATCACAGATTCGTAGAATCATAGACTGGTTTGGGCTGGAAGGGACCTTAAAGATCATCGAGTTCCTAGCCTAAAACCCAGCCCAAACCCTGTCTGCTGGCTATCTTTATAATTTTTATCAGCCCAGAGATAGCTCCAAATACCCAACGATATGTAGCTAGGGAATTAAATCTGTCTTTATATTGCTTATTACCCTATCTGCTTATTGCCTCATAATTCTAGTTGTGAGTTGCAGTCTCCTTTGTTGCACTCACTCTCTCTTACTATTTTCTCTTCTCACCACAGTGCTGATATGCCATGATCTTTGACTGGTACTTATAAGCCCTTCCAAAAACTAAAAATAAGTCCTGAGTTGTCTAAGTATAGTCTGACAGCAGTAACATAAAATATGTTAAAGCTGTAATAACTTGGTTAAAAAAATGGAAATATTGGTCTATTTTAGAAACATGTGTAAGCCACAGCATATTTTACAGCCTATTATTCTTGCAGAATTACAGCCTATTATTCTTAGTGTATTTCTAGCTGTGTAGTAAGACTGTAAATTAAATACTCCATTTACTCAAATTTTCCTGCTTGGTGGTAGTAAGACTAATTCATGCTATGGGAATGATAGTTTAATAATGCTTTGAGAGATGGAGTAATACTTTAGTCATTGAAGGAATTGTCTTTCTGTGAGGATTTTTTGCTTTTATTAATTCAAAAAAATGAAGAGCTCTCATTTGTGTGGGTTTTTTTGTGTACTTAATCCAGGGAAATAGTGCAGTGTACAATTTATTTTGTCATCCTCTGATTCAGTGAAACAGATCCAAATCCTATTGAATTTTCTAGCTAAGAGCTTTCTAGTTGTTTCTATACATTTTTGCATCAAGTTAAAAAGAAATCCTTCTGACTTTCATGCACGTGAACAACTTATCTTTTGTTCTTTATTTTCCTTGTACTGCATTTAGCCCAAACTTTTGATCATGAGCACAGAGTTTTTACATCTGTTAAACGAATCTTTTTGTGTGTGGCAGACTGCTACAATGATTAATATTTCCCATCTTTGTGTGGACAGTTGATGCAAAACACAGGATAATATTTTCAAAACTGTATATTTCTAATTAAAATCATATTAGTCATCTTTTCTAGACAAAACTGAAGGGCCATGTCTACTCTGAAAGTGAGGTTACTTAAAAAGCAGACAGAAAACAGCACATAAAAGTCTGCAGCATTTTTCAGACCATGCATAGATATATGTGGTTCTAGAAATTTTCAGGGTGTGTTTTTTTTCTTTTCTGGAAGAAAAGACAGATGTTTGAACTCCAACATTACTCACAGCAGTAGTCATGTTTTCCAGGTTGGCTTCCTAGATTAACTGTGGCTTCCAGTCTATTATAGCTCTGGGATTCCTCTTCTACTACCTCAACATCTGGCACAGTGATTCTGCGGAGTTTTGTGATTGCTTTCTCCATTTAAAATACATACACCACTAAAAATGTTAAAAGATTGTGACATATGTTATCATAGAGGGGAAAAATGGTCATGGCTGCAAAATGCCCCTTTTGCTTTAATGGTTAAACACGAAGTTTTAGTCATAGGAAGTTACAGAGACTGATCATAACTTATCTTTGATTTCATTTTTTTCTTACATCTGAGTCAGAACCTTCATCAAACAATAATCAGTGATAAGACAGGCATCAGAACCAGGCAGAGAGCTACCAGCCTGTGAAGCAATGTGGGCACAAAGACACTTCTCAATTAAAGCTAGGTGACCTTTAGCATGGCTGCTGTTGCCTAGCTCTCCCTTTAGCAACACCTAAAAAATGCTGCTGAGATCAGAAGGGTTTCAAAGAAGTCAGTGAAAGGGAATCATGGTTCTAGTTCTTTTGACTTATGGTTGAGAAAACAGGTAAGTAACCCATGTGTTGCACAAAACTGTGTTTTAGCCTGGAAATAATGGCCATGATGAATTTGGGGCAGACAGGAGTGTGACAAAATCAGTTAACAGAAGGTGTCTTGGAGAAAAACTTCTTAAACTAAAAGAGAGTAGATTTAGACTATATAGAAGGAAGAGATTTTTTTACAAGAAAGGTGGTGAAACACTGGAACAAATTGCCCAGAGAAGTCATAGATGCCCCATCCCCGGAAACATTCAAGGTCAGGTAGGATGGGGCTCTGAGCAACCTGATCAAATTGAAGTTGTCACTGCTTGCTGCAGGGGGGTTGAATGGGATGACATTTACAGGTCCCTGCCAAATCAAACCATTCTATGTTTCTATAATTCATAGAATTATAGACCTAAACACTTTTGATCTGGACTTCTGTATGTCATTATCTTGTACCGCCCAGTTGCAGGAGTTTTTCTTCAGCCTTAGATCACTCATAAATAAAAGATTAAGGTCCTTTCTCAATTCCGCATTTAAAACTGTATTTCTTATACATTTAGTTTTACATATGACCAATTCTTTTTACTGTCACGTACAGTAATTTCTCCTAGTTCTAACCAGTTATGTCAGAATTTCTTTAATGTGCAGTTCCATGTGGTACAGATATGATTAGCAGTCCTGCCAGAGCTATATCTCCCTGTTATTAAAGTAGCTGGGCTGCTTAAAAAATCTTCTTGCAAAGGCTCAAAGATCAGTATTTCTGCATGACTTACTCAGAAATATTCTGAATTTGGTGACTTCTGGAGATACTGGTAAAGAAAACATGCCTCTACCAGGCAGATTGAAAGCTTCCTTTTTTACTTATGGAAGTTGAAAGTAGTAGCTAGCCAAGATTTTGTGTTTTAATTTAATTGCATTTTAGCATATTCTATAATTAAGTTAAATCATCTAGAGCCTTAGAGGTAGACTTTTTTATTGGTTTGATTTTAAATTCATACTATATTAAATAAAATTACAAATTCTTGCATTTAACCTAGTGAAGGCTGATTCATAACCTAAAGCAGAAGGGCTAGTTTATAACGTAAAATTTTATATTCTACATTTTTCATTTAATCGAGTAGTCCTAGGTGGCTGTCTTTTTCACTAGTCTGAAAACAGTAACTGGAATTCACCACTTCTGTGGAATTGAGTTGGGGGTGGGGAGGTAAACTCTGAGTACAACAGTAAACAAAACACTACTTATATTCCTTGCTAGGAAGGAATACCCACTAATCTGATAACTCAGAGGGATGTCCAAAACTACTGTCAAGCACTCAGTCATAAAACATGAGTCCCAAACATTGAATCTAGATATTTTCTTTGATAGGAATGCATATGGATAAATGAATTAGTAAACACATTTGGTACTCACAAACTCTCATACCAGTTATGCTATTTTAATGCCTTCCTTATCAATGCTGGCATTTCCAAGGGTTTCCAAGTACAGCATTGACTTACTACTGGAGCCACTGACATTTGCCAGATTTTCTTAACTACAGTCATCTTTGTAGCTGCAATCATGCAGCCTCTTGTCTTGTGCTCCCCCGAGAGTGCCTCTTATTGAGATTCTTGGAAAATAAATCAGTAACTGTTTCAGCCCACATTCTAGCAAGTAGATGACCTCTGTATCCCTTTGGATAGCTCTGCAGTGACTCACAACTCATGCCTAATCTTCGCTTTCTTGAAAGTTTTTCCATTCACTTTAGTTGCAGAACAGTGATTTTTCTGCAGTTCAGCTGTAAGAATATGAGGGAATTCTATTTAGCATAAATTAACTTGGCTAAACGAGTGCTTCTTACTAGGTTCTTTGTGTGGCAGTTAATTTCATTTTCCCTGTCACGAATTTCTGTTTGACAAGTCAGCACTCTGAGCAGCTAGTGAGCAAAGGGAGGCATGTCTTGCCTATCCCTGGTCTCTGTGTGTGCAAAGCTATGCAGTGTGACTTTTGTCTGGCACTCCATAGTTGCTCCTGTGTTTAGACTGATTTATCAGTTTGCACTGAGTTTATTTTGGAAAAGAAATCTGATTATGCTGATATGTGCAACTATTTAATCACAAAATCTTTGTGTTACACAGTGGGAAGACAGTGATCTGTTTGCAAATGAACAGTCTGAGTAAAGTATGCAGCCAGGACGTAAGATTTTTAAAGTTTAGAAAACCACAAGGAATATAGTAGGTATAAGATTAAGTTCTCATACAGCATTTCCATTAATAACCCTTAATGGAAAACCAGTTACAGAAAATAATGTTTTATTACATGTACCATCTCAGTGCAGATAACAAGATTGGCCAAAGCTGTTGTTCTGAGAACTGAAAAAAATTAGTTTTCTCCCCACAGGGACAGCTGTTGCTTTTGGGAACCGTGAGTCCATCCATGCCAGATTTCTGTAACTAGGAAGTAACCGTATCAGCATTGGCTCCACCCATTTTGGGGAGGTAATGATTTTCTTACAAAAAAACTTTCTCTTGGCCATCCAGTACCACATTTCTGTTCAGACCTTCCATAAACTGTATCTCAGGTTAAAATACCTTTTAAGTTACTATAACAAAGAACATGATTACTTGTACAAAGAAAAACTGGATTTAATCAGCAACTAGTAAGAATTTTTTCAGATGTGCCAGCATTGATCAGTTTTTGAAATGGTGATCTAAAAAGCCTCTTTTATTTGACCCATGTGTCCTGCTTCTTCACACACACCTGTGTGGCATTGCTGGACTGCATTTATCAAGTATAAATAATTTTACAAGTGGAATATTCCAGATCAAATTGACATAGCTATTCATATACAATTTTGTAAGTTATAAAGACATGACTGGACATTTTATATGAGTAGTATTGAAAAACAGTTGTGTTTTAAGAATTCTGAAAGCAGTATATCTTGCAGAAACTGTTTGCATTAGCCTTTGAAGTCTGTTTTCTTAACATCTTGAATTCTGCTATAGCTTCTTGGCTTTGCAACAGAGATGCTATCTTGAATGACTAAAGTATCCAGGTTTTGGTATATGACCCTTATGTTTTCCACAGAAACTGCAATTTAAAGTTAGCAAGAATTAAGGAGTCACATTTGTAACATCACTCATAGTAATATAATGCTTGTCACTTCTGTCTGCTAAAGACTTTGTAGGGTTGGAATCATATGAATTAGTTCTGTATTTCTGATCTACAGTACAGAAAACTCCAAACTTTATGCTCATAAAGTTTGAATTCATGTTCTTTTATCCCATCTCTTCCCCATGGAAATTCTAACTAACAGGCACTTACAGCATTGCAGTAAGTCATTGTGGGACTGATATTTTTCCGTGCCTCACAGATGTGTGTTTTTTTTCTTAGCTGTGATTCTCATCAGGTTATTTGGACTCTTTTCTAAGTTATGTAGCCAAGGAGAAAAGGGAATAGGCTTGTGAAAAGGAAGAAAATTGAGTTTGAGACCAAATAATAAATGGGAAGGGAGATGAGCAACTTCATTATCATTTTAAAAAATACTGATTTGGGTTTTTTTTTCACTCAACCATTTCCCTTGTACTTGTTAGGCTTTAAGCATGGTTTTTGCATTCTCTAACATAATATTTTATAGAAAAATCTTATAAAATGTGATAGAAATTAAGCTTGGTTTTAAGAAATTTTGTTCTAAAAATTACATATTTTTTAAAATAGATGACTATTATTTCTAGGAATTTCTGAATTCCACTGGGTTTAATGAAGATTTTCACAGTTGCATATTGAGGTAAACCTGGTAAAATTCAACTGTAGTTGAACACTGAACTCTTGTTCTTTGAAAACTGCCTAAAGTACCTCTGACTATTGGGAAAGGACTGCATGTCTCCCTGCATGCTTGTGCAATGACTGCCACATTAGGAATGCAGCTTTGTTTGTGGCTTGTAAAAGCATTAGAAAAGAAAATGTGTAATAAAATGTGGTTAAGGAGCTAAAACTATTTAAAGAATTACACTGATGAAAAAGTACGAAAAAACTTGCAAGAAGTATAGACACCCCCCCCCCAAACCACCTGAAATGCTGAGAATATGGATCTATGATTTCAATAAAAAACAAAAAACCCAAACCACAGAAACCAAACAGTCCACTCCCCTATAGTTCTGTAGTGTTGTAAAACCATATTATACTGTACTGAATGTGAATCTGAAAGCTCACAGTGACCAAATCTTGTGTCCTCCCCATACCAGGCCTTTCATAAACGGCGAAGCAACAAAATACACTTCCTGAATGTGAAGTACAATTGCTTTTTTTAGGTTAAGTTAAAAAACCCAACAGTTTTGCGTATATTTAGGGTTCCAGTTTCACAGTGGGTGAACCATAAACAACATATCCCTGAACATCCCTGGAAAAATAAAATTTAATAGATACTTTAAAATATATTTTTGGAAGTGGAAAATTTGCATAAATACTCCACCCCCGTAGGATGAAAAGATTGCATACTGCAAAACCAGAAATGTAGACACCGCAGAGGGGAGTACAGTGGCAAATGCAGTGCCAAATCCCAATGAAGCAGTGCTTCTCCCACTCTTCTTGATGGGAGTATGGGAACTGTTGTGGCCTTGTAATGCCAATTCGCTAACTGTGTGAGATTTACTGACAACTTACTTTATAGCCAGCTGAAGAAAAAGTTTAAAAAGGCACTTGCAAATTACTTTAGTTCCCTGCTTATATACTAGGTATTAGCAGAGTTAAACTGTAGATTATGCATCTTATGATATCACACTTTGAAAACCCATATGGGTAGTTCTCTGAAGTTTTTCTGATGCCTGGCACTTTGCCATAGTTCATGTTTCCATCAATACTGTAGAGATGGATAAAAGGTCACCTTCCCCTCAGTCTACGAAAAGCTGCATGGAGCATCGCTTTGGTATGCTAGACAAAGACCTATCTATGTATTATGTTGTGGAAACTATATGGAAGGAAATTAATTTTGTGGGTATGACCCGCCCCCCCCCTTCTGCTGTGTCTCAGCAGTAGTTCCAGGTTATTGCTGCACAGAAATCCCATGTGTTACTGCTTTATGGTAGCACCAGCTGGAGTTCTTTGGGACTGGTGGAGGGGAAACTTAAAGGCTTTCATGCAGAGCTGGAGTGTTGCTCTATAAAAAAGTAGGAAAATTCAATCACCTCAGACCAAGTAAAATGGCAATGAAGGAACCATAGCAAGAACAACAAAACCATTCGCAGTATCCCTGCTGCCTGATCCTTTCTTGCTCTTCTTCACTTGCCCTTCTGAGCACCTGGTAGCAGTCAGTGCTTTTTGGGTTTTTTTCAGTTTGTGCAATTGCTGCAGTGCTGCTCATGTTCTGATTAGGTCACTGAGAAAAAAATCCAAAAATAACTGCTGGAAATTCAGAAGTACAATTCCCACAGACAGTGAGAGTGTAGTGTAGAAGTGAGGACTAGAGAGGACTTTCAGAATTCCCAGTTTGGTTGACTTATAAGGCATACACTTCTCATCTAAAACTGCACTGAAGTAACAAATATGTGGGATAGGATTTGCTTTTGTGATGGAAATGCAAAAATAGCAATGACTGGAAACACTTTGAACAGTCCCTGCAAAATCTACTGTACGCTATGAAGGCTTTCTGATTTGGAAACTATTTGTTGACTTGTTACATACCCGGATCTTATATCTAAGGTTCAGAAGTCAGCAGCTCATGTTCTGAGGATGTGAGGATGAATTATAGATCTAATTAGCATACCGCAGGTCAGAAGTCCTAGATGTTTGGGGCTTTTTTTTTGCTAAAGATTATATAAGTATATAGTGTATTTTTATACGTGTGTTCTTCATGCTTTAGATACATTTTATGTGAGTATTAACTGTATTTGCCATCTAGAATATATTTATATTGATGTTGTTAACAAACACTGCTCCAATAAAGAACTGTCTTTATAGAAATCTTTTATGTAAGTTGAAAATGCCTTGTTGTCTATACATATATGCATGCGCAAAAGCAACATTACAGATCAGTTGTTTTGGAAAACAAACATGACCTGGAAAAAATTGCTAGAGTTTGTGAAAAATTATTTGCTGTTTTGTAGGTGCAAAATATTTTGCTTTTCTTTTTTTCTTCCTTTCCATTGGGAAAGAAGCAATGTGTTTCATAGGGGTGCATTTCTTCAGCTCAGGGGGTTTACAGAATTTTTAGAGAATAAAGGCAGCATAACAGAGATGTGTAACACAGCATTTGCCAGCAGTTTGTGTCCAGCTCATGAAATCGAGCAGAATTGTGCCAGTTGAGGAGATTGGTGAAGATTTTTTGTTGCCCCTACAGTGGGGACAGCAAAGCAGCTGGGGCCACTGCCTCAGCAGCTATCCCCAGCCAAGTTTTTTGCCCTTATGATCGGTGAGTTATGGGCCCACTTCTCCTTTCAAGTGTATCTTGGATTGTAATGTTCCATTTTCCTTATCCCTGTATTCAAATAATAAATTGCAGCGTCACTTTGCTGAGAAGTAGAATTAGAGGCATCCTAATAAATTCAAGGGGACAGAGACCAGGCAGGGTGCTTCTCTGGGGTTGACATGGAGAAGGGGGCTGCAGGCAGTGCAAGCACTGCAGGTGCGGCGGAGTATGGAGCCAGGATGACCATTAGAGAAGTTAATTGCACTTCTGAGCTATCTACTTTGAGGAGGAAATCTTTCATAGTTGAGATGCTGGCTTCCTATGTGATTGGATAGATTGTCTTCTCTGGCTGAAAAGCAGAAGGCAGAGAAAGCACTATATGTTTAAACAGAGCAAGTCAGAAGGTTTCAGGTTATATGAGCAGGAAAACATATTTCTGGAGGAATGTATCTCAACTTATTTTATAACCTCTGCTTAGCAGCTAGGGGAGAAAGTAGACACTCCAAGCTAACACCCACTCATGACATGCCTTTTGTTGCAATCTGAGGAGCTCATGAAATACCCATTTACTCTGTAGAAGTTTTCCATGTGAACTGAAGGAATAAACTCAGCTTTACGACTACAGCTGTTACTTTCATCCAGGTTCAAAGTTCAGGTCTAGAAAGGTCTGTGTTTAGTCTCCAGTGAACAAGAAATACGTTCACTATTCCTACTGCAAAGTCTCTCATCTTTTCCAAGAGAAGTGCTCTATGCACAGAAATCAGGCTGAACACCCCTTCCTGAGTGACGTGCCCACAAAAAGGCAGGATAACAGAAGAATCCATGTCCTCTGTGTCATTGCTCTGTCCTTAGATACACACATGTACAGGAGCCTAATGAGCAAACTTCAAAATACTTTCCTTTCATAAAGTGTTTCCTGTTGTATGTACTAACTATTTCTGTTCTTTATTCATATACTACTAAACCACCTTGGTAGATTATATTTTATTAGCAAATATTTTTATCAATATTGGACCATTACTTTTTGATGCTGGTTTATTTTAAATTAGTGTCTAAGTTTAGATGTTTAGGCATTTTAGAATTAACATTCTTCACAATTTTAAAGATACATTAATTCTGTGGGGTTTTCTTTATTTGAGGGCAGTAATCAGGCTTGCCTTATGGTTGTGAAAAGATTTCTAGGTTATTCCTATCTAAAGACTGTAATTGCAACTGCATGGTGTCTTTATAGTTCTTGATACTTGTACAAAATTGGTATATAAATCTGTCATCTTGGAGAGGTAGGAGTTTTACACATACCTGCTTCAGGTACCAATGAGTCCGCAGATAACAAAGCAAAGGAAAACCTGTTGCTAGTTGCTTATATCCTTCAATAGCTTTAGCGTGTGATATGCAAGTACTATGGCTGTTTTTCAGAAAAGAGAAGTTGATAATGGCAGTGCCCTGGCCAGATTCTAGTGGGGAACTCCAGAACTCCATCTGTTGAACTCCCTCCTGCAGTTACAGATGGATAGCTCTCTTGCCTAAATTGGCAATTGGTTGGAAGGGACCTCTGGAGATCATCCAGCCCAAACCCCGCTAAAGCAGGTACACCTACAGCAGGTTGTACAGGAATGCATCCAGATGGGGTTTGAATATCTCCACAGAAGGAGAATGCAGTATGCAGAGGTTCAGTGACCCCTGTGTTTATATCTACGTAATCTCTATTGGGATAACAAAGCAGTTTTGTTGTATGTTACATTATGACATGGATGTTTGACCTCAACAAATTTTCTGAAATGTTAAATTCTGGGGTTTTTTTTTGTCTTCAACGTGATCTTTGAGCAGGTTGTGTTTTTTTGTAAGAACTTGGAGGGGAATGGATTGTATACATATCTGATGCATAATGCATCAACAAATATTTTGGCTTTGGAGGAAATTTTTACTCTCTTTCAAGTTCAATACTGAGGAGGAAATTGGCAGAGATTTCTTTTGTAACAATGTCTAGAAGTATCAACTCTAATATGAAATATTCCAATACATGAGGTGGCAATCTCTAAGAGAAAGCAGAGAAGGCTTGGCATTTCTAAGCCAGAGGGTACAGGAAGGAAGGAAACTCTTCTTTCCATCTAAGAGTAGGATTTAAGTTTTGCAGTAAACTTTGACTTTTGAAGATATGGTTTAAAGAAGCAGTCTTTGCAATTTTGCCTTCAGGAAGTCTTCATATTGCTTCTCATGCAGAAACCAAGATGTGTGTCATTAGCAGGATGTGCTTGAGCATCTTTTCCAGCCCTAGATCTTTGCTTTGCTTTGCTTCTTCTAAACTGATTCCTTTGAGCAAAAGAAAATAAGACAAACTATACAACAGCCTCCTAGGAAGTGTTTATAATTTTCAGAAAGTACCCCAAATAAATGTTTTTCTTGGTGAAAAGGAAAAAAGAGGCATACTTCAACACAGGCATCTGATTTGAAAGACATTTGCAGATGGTTGTGTGAGCCAGTGTTAGTCTGATGTGACTATTCAGGATCAACAGTTGTATTACCTTTTCATTTTTGCTGTCTGCTATGTAAACCATAGAATTTAATGCAGTTTATCCTCACCATTGGTGTTATGTTATACAAACATAGAACAGCTGGGTTGGAAGGGACCTTAAAGATAATCCAGTTCCACTCTTGCTGCCATAGGCAGGGGCACCTCCCACTGGATCAGGTTGCTCAAAGCCTCATACAACCTGGTCCACTTCCAGGGATGGAGCAGCCAGGACTTATCTGGGCAACCTGTGCCAGTGCCTCAGCACCCTCAGAGTAAAAAATTTCTTCCAAATATCTAATCTAAATCTCCCCTCTTTCAGCTTAAAACCATTACTCCTCATCCTATCCCTGCACTCCTTGATAAAGACTCCCTCCCCATGTTTCCTTTAGGTCCCTTTAAGTACTGGAAGGCTGCTACAAGGTCTCCACAGAGCTTTCTCTTCTCTCGGCTAAACAAGCCCAACTCTTTGATTATATGATATTTGGTACATGGAGGCATTTTCTGATATGCAAATAACAAAACATCTTTATTTGATGTTTTTATTTGATGTTGAAAGTATATTTAAGCTTACTGTTTAAATGTCTAAGTTACAGACCCATCACCACACTGCTGCTTCTACAGTTGTTGCTCAGAATTGAATATAAATTAATTTCATTTCCAGTATATTTTGTTTTCCCATTTTTTCCAAAGTTTAAGACAGGAATTGCTCTTTAGAAGTCATGTTTGCAGACAGATTTCTTTGGCAAATATACTTCTGGTGCAGCTGTATGTTTATGTTCTCATTCTGTTGTGAAATTAAGAAATAGCTGATGGTAGTTTAATATTTCTTCGATGATAAAGTAATTATTTGGTATGTATTTTTGTACACTAACCCCAGATTTATGTTTAAAATTATAGCTATACTCCTGAAGAACACAATAATATATAAACTCTTGCCAGCTGCCAGGAAAATGGAAACTAGTTTGAAATCGGGACATCTCAGATGCAAATAGGACTTTTGACTTTCACAGTGGTCGGATTTCACCCTTGGATTATGCTGAGAGTTTGCACTCAGGAACTGGCCAAAAACTTCAGAAATTTCTTTTCTTCTCTTGGGAAACAAGAAGCCATTTTGGGCTTATATCAGAATCCACCTGAGCAGGTATGAAAGCAAGCAAGTTCCAAAATCACTTTAAATTAAAAATCAGGCCAATGATAATTTATGTTCCCTGTAAGCTGCCTGCACTTCTCAGTATCCAAATATAGCTTTAAAATATGTAGCCGCAAGGAAGGATTAGTACCATCTTATGATAAATATGATTAAATAGAATAATCTATTTGATGTTCCTCTGGAATTTGCCACTCCTATATTTCTACACCTTTAGCTACTCCTAGAGGAAAGCAAGCAAAAGTAATTTTCCTGAGATTTGTATTTGCAAGCTGCTTTTCCAAGAACCAATGATTCTAATTTATTTGGAAATGAAAGAGAGAATCTATGCCCTTTTCTGTATTTGATAATGTTGCTGATAAAAAGATATTGCGTCATTTCATCAACAAACCTGGAGAAACTGTCAGTCTTGTACTGCAGTAGATCAACCAACTGGGTGAATGGTTTGTAATGTGAATCTTCAATAAAGTAAGTGGGAAGAATACACAGACTGAATTTACTTTCTGAAAGTTAGTTTTGTGTTGAAGAGAAGGAAACAACGTACAAGTGCTATCTTCTAAGCAACAGTCACAGGATAAAAGTGTGAAGAAAAAACTCATGCTAAAATGCATCAGTCTAATCTTCAAGTGTTGGGAGATAGAGCAGGCTATGGATTAGGTTTTTTATCAGAAAATTAATGCAATTAAAATTCAATGTGAAAATATGAGGGAGGGACATACAATGAATGTCTAGGGAGGTGTATGCTATGGTATATTGGCAGATAATGGCATTAAGTCATTTGATGGGTCTTACCTTTCCCTCATTTGGGTGACTGTTTTATTACTCATATCTCCAGGACCTTAGTATGAGCAATTATTTTGTCTGTGGAAATCACAGGCTGAGCAGTGAGCAATTCTGTCAATGATTAGTAGCTCAGTGATTGTCTTTGGTACAGAAGTAAAATTTTGTGACTGCTAAAGCTGTTATAGCCCTAGGCACATTGAACGGACCAGGAGATGTGACTGCTTCCTTGTTAGGCTATACTGCCCAGTAGATATATATTTATCTATGTGTATAAATATATATATGTAGAGTGTATATATCAGTGTAGACTGAATGAATTTTGTAAATGGGCAATTCTAATTTGGTACTATATTAGGAAAATGATTGAGGATTAAAGGGATTCTCTCAAGACACTTAGGCGTTTTTTTATCAGATATGTGAGATTGTCACATGTGAGATCTGTCACATTGATAATGCTAAAAAAGAAAATTTATCTCTTCTGAGAACAGTCTCGGTATGTCCAGGTGTAGATCAAACTGCTAATTTACTCATCCTAATTCAGAGAGACAACTTTAAGCATGTTTCAGCCTCCAGGGCATCTTTTGATGGGTAGTTATGACAGGTAATGTACTAATGACACTTGTTCACTAGAAAATGATTTTGAAACCCTAGATCACCTATGTTGCCATCCCACAATTTAACTTTCAGTCATTGTTGGAGTGGATTACATTTGAATTAGAAGCCTATCACTCAAAATATTTACATTTTGTTATCAAGCCTCTGAATGCCTTTGTCTCCTTGGAATTGCTTCAAGTACTTAAATAACCTCACTTTTATTTTAACAAAATTAAGGAAAACAACATCGGTAACATCTAAATCTAAGGAAAGCAATCGTGTACAGGGTTATGAGAACTGGAAAGTCAAGCTGGTGTGTACAAGGTGGGTGGCTTTTGTAAAATAAAGACTAAATGCATTTATAGTGTACCTTGAAAGACTAACGTGATCTAAAAAATTCAGGTTGCTAGTGTCTCTTTTGCAACATAGGTATATAAGCTGATTTTAACTGCTGGCATTATTGCACAGACATCATGGCAGCAAAGAGGCCTCACATTTACTGTAAAAGGGATTAATAAAATTTGCAATTCTTAGCTACTTCAGCTACTCTTAACACTACTAGGCTTCTTCCTACCCTCTTGACTAGCTGCAGCGTTTATTTTTTTACAGTGGAAAACCTGATGGCTGCTGCTGAGTCATCTGGCCAGCAACAACTAGACTTGTCTGGAATGATATCACTGGCAGTCAGATGCATGTGAAAAGCCATCTGAAGCAATGCTGAAACTACAGTATTTCTAAACCAGAACATTAAAACATCAGAGTGAAAAGGTTGCATAGGGAATTTTTTTCTGTACACCCTAATTTAATTTTGATGGCGCTAATTACTATTTTACATCTCTGTAATTACACTGTAGCTACTTGCTGTGCAGCTGAGTTTACTAGATGCATGCTGTGCAAACCAGCACAGTCCTGTTGTTTTCATAGTGACCAGTGCATGATGTGAAATTCAAAATCAGTGGATTTCTGGAAAACAATCTTCGTACCTATTTTAATACTGAGAATATTGAGTATTTGTGAGAATAAGTCTGATATGTAGAGTGTTCTGTTGATTAAGCCCTTAGATTTCTTAGAGCTGGGGCAAGTAGAGTGGCAGCAGGGAAAGCCTCTATTGATTTCTAAAGTTGTTCTGTGTCCAGTCTGGTTTCCCTCAGCATCCATTTGCAGCCAATTCTGATTGTGAGACAGAAAATGAGGGTCTGCCTTCTGAAGCTCCTAAATCCATCTTTCTGTACCACCATTGATGAATCACTCTTAGCAGAACTGCATGAGAAAAAAAGCATGGTTACCATGTTTAAGGCTCTGAAAATTAAGTTCTCTAGAATTATGGATCCTCCGCTATTTGAAGCAGACAGGGATGGTCCTTCATATGCAAGTTCTTTCTTCTGAGGAATTACAGACATGTTGTGTCATATTTGCCATATAATTTTACTATTGTGTACTATATTACTGGATAATTACCTCTGAATTGCAGTTTTGGACATGTTTGCGGTGTGCTAAGCATACAATGATGTATATTTAGGAAGTACAATGGTTTTGAGAATAACCTTGCACACACTTTTTTGGCGTATTTGTCTCTGTTGAAAGGCAGGGCTTGCAGCAGGACTGGGTTTTGAAACAGGTTTGTGCAGAATTCAGCATTTGCTGAATGAATGCGTTTTGGTTTTTTGGGGTTTTTTGGTTTTTTTTTTTAAATGGAGAGCATTTGCAATGGACCAAATTTAAACATTTTACTGTCGGGGAGGTGATAGTAATATCTTAATTAAGATCTATTCTTAGTTTGCTCCTTAAATCTTTTTTACATGCAAACTAGGAATACAAAGTTCTTCGGAGCACTGTTAAATGGTTTACACATTCTGTTGAGTCATATCCGGACACTTTCTGAATGGAAATGAACATGAGAAATGTTAGATTTTATGCCAGCAATTGTATGTTTAATGTGAAACATTTGGCCCTAACAGAACTCATTTTCTTGCTTGTGCTGATTTTGCAGAGGGGTAACTCCGCTTATTTCAGTGACATTAGTGGTATTTCATCTTGGAGAGAAAAACTGTGTTCCTAGAGGGTAAAATACAATGTTCCAAATCCAGTAACAATGTGTTTGGGGAAAAACAAGAGTTTCTCATTCTTTACCCTAGATGAAGATATCTGTAATTTCTGCTCTAAGAAATTACGGCTCACTCACCAGCTGTGTGAGGAAGTTGTCTTCTACACACTCCAGGAACCTCCTAGACCCCTGGCGGAGCTTCAGGCAATTCCCCCTTGTCCTGTCCTCAGTCACTTGGGAGAAGAGGCCAGCTCCCTCCTCTCCACAACCTCCTTTCAAGTCGTTGTAGAGAGCAACAAAGTCTCCCCTCAGCCTCCTCTTCCCCAGGCTAAACAACCTCAGCTCTCTCAGACGCTCCTCATAAGACTTGTTCTCCAGCCCCTTCACCAGCTTCGTTGCTCTTCTCTGGACACACTCCAGACTTGTGGGCGTCTAGCTGGGCAAGCAAGTCTCTAACCGCCTCCTCTTGGATCATGGGAGCCTCATTCTGCTCCTCTAACTCCTGGGTTTGTACACAGAGGGAACAACTTTCCTTGCTATTAAAGACTGAGGCAAAGAAGGCATTAAGTACCTCAGCCTTGTCCTTATCCCCTGTCACTGTTGTTCCTTCTGCATCCAATAGGGACTGAATATTCTCCCTAGTCCTTCTTTTCTTGTTGATGTATTTGTAGAAAGATTTTTTATTATCTTTCACAGACTTAGCCAATTTGACTTCTAGTTGGGCCTTAGCCCTCCTGATTTTTTCCCTGCACGATCTCACTTCCTCTCTGTAGTCCACCCAAGACGCCTGCCCCTTCCTCCAAAGCTCATAGACCTTCTTCTTCTTTTTGATAAGTCTCAAGATCTCCCTGCTCAACCAAGCTGGCTTTTTCCCCCGCTGGCTCCTTTTCTGGAACATAGGGAAGGCTTGCTCCTGAGCTGCTAGGATTTCATTTTTTAAGAGCGCCCAGCCCTCATGGGCTCTCTTGCCCTGAAGGACTGTCTCCATGGGACTTTGCCAACCAACCTTCTGAACACTCCAAAGTCTGCCCTCTCGAAGTTTAATGTGACTGTTTTGCTAATTCCCTTCTTTATCCCACCTAGAACTGAAAACCCTATCATCTCATGATCGCTTAGTCCCAGGCGTCCCCCAACTGTCACATCCGCCACAAGACCTTAGAGACTATCCCCAGCCGTTTATAGAAGAGCTCATCAGCTGCTTCTTCTTGGCTGGGTGGTGTGTACCAGACTCCCATCACAATGTCTGCCTTCTTGTGGGCACCTCTGATTTTAACTCACAGGCACTCAGTCCCTTCCTCACCGTAATAGAGCTCTAGGGTATCAAAGCACTCTCTAACATAGAGGGCTACACCACCTCCTCTCCTACCCTTCCTGTCCTGCCTGAAGAGTTTATATCCCCCCATGTCTGCACTCCAGTTATGCGAATCATCCCACCATGTTTCCGTGATGGCAACGACATCGTAGTCACCTTGCCCTACAACAGCTTCCAACTGCCCATGCTGCATGCATTGGTGTAAACGCACTTCAGCAGGGATGGCAAATCTTCAGCCCTCATAAAGGGAATAGAGTCCATTCCCGATTGATTGGTCCTTGGAATAACTAATTCCACAGTGCCAGTTTCGTTCTTACTGTCCCCAGGTATAACCGCCCCCACTTGCTCTGAGGTGATGCACTGGTGGTCCTCTCCAGCACACCATCTCTCAGTTACTGGAGTCCCACTTCCAGGCTCACTCCTGACTAGCCTGGTCTTGTCCTCCTCCCCCTTCACATCTAGTTTAAAGCTCTATTTAAGAGCCTAGCTAGATTTTTAGTAAGGACTTTAGTCCCCCTAGGAGACAAGCATGTCCTATCCCTAGTAAGAAAGCCTGGGGGTTGGTGGGTCACCCCATGATCAAAGAACCCAAAGCTTTTCTTCTCACACCAGGCTCAGAGCCAGGCATTAATCAACTGTTGCTCTTTGACCTCTTGCTTCTCATTCCTAAGCATTGGAATGGAGCTAAACACTACTTGTGCCCCAGAGCCCTCCAATGTTCTCCCTAGAGTCCTAAAGTCTCTCTTGATGGCTTTCAGCTTTCTGTGCTGTAAGTCATCATTGCCTATTTGAAATACTACTAGAGGGTAGTAGTCTGTCTCTTTCACCAAGGAAGGTAGTTTTCTAGCAACATCCTTCACTGATGCCCCTGGTAAAAGCAGTAGACCTCCCTGTGGAGTGGGTCCGGTCTGCAGATGGATCCTTCAGTTCATTTTAGAAGGGAATCCCCTAAGACAATCACTCTCCTCTTATTTACTGAAGATGCTTTTATGGTCTTTGGAGGATGGTGCAGCCTAGGGAATGTTTCTAGGCCGTGGGAGCCATCTTCTTCATACTTTGGGATGGTTTCCACCTGCAGTGCTTCATATTTATTCCTCAAGAGGATCTGGGGGTTTGTTGTCTGGGTAGGGGGAGCAGGTTTCCTGCACCGGACAGGAACTTGCTGCCATTCCCCATCTCTTGTTCTTCCAACCTTACAGTTTGCAGGTGGGAGTTGCTCAGTCGCACTAACTCCAGCAGCCTGCTCATTTTGTGAGAGGGCATTGCTCCAGTGATCTATCTCCCTCTCACATTCCCTGATGGCCCTTAGTCTATTTACCTCCTCCCTCAGCAATGCCACCATGCGAAGTGGACCATGCGACACGAGCACAGCTTCCATAAGTGGAGCCAAGTACCAGAGACGTGAGCTGGTGTGGGAGGGGGGCACTGCCTACAGCCCAGGGTCTGGGGAGCTGCATGGACGCACTGAGGCTCCGTCTGGGTGGCAACATCTATCCTGCTCGCTGCAGCGCCCGGAGCGGTTTTAATCTTCTGCCGGGTTGCTACCATGGTCAATGGTCCTTTATGCCCGGCCTCCGGCCCCTCCCTGCGGCCTCCCCGCTCGAACTGCCGCTCGAACTGCCCCATTACACTAACGTGCCGTGCTCCGGATCGCGGAACTCCCAAGGGAGGGTTTAAATCTCCCGCGGTAGCCGCCGGGACCGCCCCCTCCCGTCAGGCACCGCGCGGGACCGTCCGCTGCCGCGTGTCAGGAGCCGAGCGCCGCCCGCCCCGTTCCCGCTTGGGTTTTCCTAGGCTTTTTCCGGCTCAGGGAAGTGCCCTACTGCCTGAGGTGGCCACCTCACCGTAGTACTCACCATCGTGTCGCGGGATGCTGCCGAAACATCATAAGATGCTTTGCGGCCAACTCAAGTGGGTTGGCTGAGTTTTTATTCCTCACCCCCTCCCAGTTGCTTCTCCATTTAATTGCTGTTTGGTGTCCGTGCCCCTTACCTACTCTTTTCGTTTCAGGCATTGCAGTTGGATTATAAATGTTTGACTAAAAACATTAATAATAGTTAAGTGCCCTCAGTTTGGATGCAATTAAAATATATTTTATCATATATATTTTCTTAACTTGTCTGTAAATATCAGGATGTCTTCAAACTATTCTAGCATATAACTACTAACAATTCGTGCTGCTGTTGTTTAAGGCCTCTGGACTGCTTGCTAGCCTGAAAGTACCTAGTAGGCTATCAGTTGTTTAGGGATTTAGATGGCTGTTTAGGGATTTAGAACTCCAGAAACATGGACAAAGATTTAATTTAAGCGTCTGTAGGGTTTTTTTGGTTTTTTTTTTTTTTTTTTACCCCAAATGGAAGTCTGCGTCTTTGGGGTATTTTCTTTTTTTCTTGATAGAACATTTGGAAATTCTAATTTTTACTTTGCCAATGTAGAAGAAATTAAGCTTTCTATTTGACTAGAAATTTACAGCAGTGGAGGATATTTTCTCTTTGTTTTATTGATCCTTTAAACTAGTTTGTGCCTAAGCTTTAAATGTATATACTGTAGTTTGAAGTAAATTCAAGTCTGTTTTGTGACTGAGCTACTGTATGTAACTTCAACTTCTGAAAGCTAACTGTATGATTTTAAGACATTGTTCTTCTCTAAAGTGAAAACACAGGGCACTGGTATGCAAAAAGGCCAATGCTTATACTTAACCAAGGCCATCCTCAAGCTGGCAGAAAAGGAGCTGCACCTGCAAGGAGGAGCAAATAGGGCAGGTGACCCTAAACAGAGTATTCCATCCCACATATGTCATACTCGGTATAAACCGAGAGATAACAAGGCCTCCCTCTTGTCTGCGTTGGCTGACGTCCAGTGAGGACCTCATTTGTCTGGTTGCTCCTGATCCTGGATTCGTGTGTTCCTGAATCAATTTCCTGAGTCCAGCTCCCTCCTAACCATGGACCCATTCTCTCGTGTCTGCTCTGCAGCATCTGCGGTGACATACAGAAAACACTGCTGTCTACAGAGTCTTAGCATGAAAGGTGTGGCTCGGAAATTCCGAGTTAGCAGGGCACAAGGAGCCCCACTGCATTGTATTTCAGAGCAATATCAACACTTGATTCTCATTCTTGGGGAATCCTACTCCATGTAAATAATATTTCAAAAATTTAAAAATATGACTCCTCAAAAGAAC
The DNA here is from genome assembly GCF_017976375.1 of Cuculus canorus. NCBI lineage: Eukaryota > Metazoa > Chordata > Aves > Cuculiformes > Cuculidae > Cuculus > Cuculus canorus. Next base: position 34,949,086 of record NC_071406.1, on the reverse strand, counting down.
TACACAATGAATTTTAAAACGTGGCATTGTTTTTTTTTCTTAATACTGTGCAGCCTAAAATGTAAACTTAAGTGACTTGCCAAAATGTAGTGAACCCACAGAGCAACCTAAAATAGAACCTTGCTGTTCTGATCCTTGGACTGTGCAAACACAGAGATGCTTGCACTGCAATTGCACCAATAACAGAAGTTTGTATTTTTATCTTAATTTCTTTAATTCCCATTTATTACTACATTTAATGACTTGGATTAAATGTTTATAGCTTGTTCCTGAGAAAAAGTTGCAGGAACTATAAATAGTGCTTTTCACCTTTTGAACTCCAGTGTTCTTGGAATCCTAATGTGATCTATGAGTTACTCATCTGTAATTAAACTAATATGGCCATTCCTAAGTCTGAGAACAGTCATTAAAACTATACCATTGTCTGTCCCGTGTCCCCCCCCCCAACTTTGCTGAAGTAACATGTCAACTCTGCAGACAGTAAGATGCAGAGCTGAAGATCTTTAAAGAACTTTAAAATACTTAGTAAGGAACAAGAAATATGAGTCATTCCTGATATATTTAATTATCTGGTTCTCCTTGTCTTGCAGTGTTTCACATTGCATTAACTGTAAGGTCAAGTTTTTGGCAACCCATCTACCAGTAAGTGTAATAGGCGGTTTATTCTTTCCCTGAAGAGAAAAGACAAACGTCACTCCTAAGGATGAAAGCATGTCCTAAATTACGTGGTTTAAGTCCCATGAATGCTTGTCAACGGCTCCTCTACAGTCAGAGGATCAGCTTGCTCTCTGCTGTGGAAACAAACATTTGATCATTTAGAGTCTCCTGCTAGATGGCACACAGCTGTTTCTTTTTATTATGCATAGCTGCAAATGTGAAAAGACATCTCTTCTACAAGCATAGGTGGGAAGAAATTCCATCAGATGATCAAATTATTCCTCTTCCCAACCCCCCCATATTTTAGACAAAGTTTTCCTTGGAAGCATAGTTTCATGACATAATCAGTCAGTAATGGGTATAAATCATATTCATTTTAAGATCAGAACTCTCAGAGCTGTAGAAGACCCAAACTAGCTTTTCAGGTTTAAAATAAGACAGATCGAAGTGATCGTCTATTTAAGAAAAGATCAATAGTAGTATCAGGGACCAAGAAGGTGATCTATTGAAAATGATGGTAAAATAATACAAATAAAAAGTAAATATAGGTAACAGATATTTAAAATCCATTATGTATTTCTCAAGAAAGAAAATTTACATCTGTTTATACAGAATGATGTCATGTAGCACAACCATAAAGAGGGACAAAAATTCAGTGAAATGATTGTAGAAAATAGCATTGTACAAATGCTGTGTTTTGTATTTACATGATGGGCAGATAGATTTCTCTCCTTGCAAATGCCTTTAATAGAATTCCTTGTTCTGTATGTGCTGTTAGGGTGAGAGGGAGATGCTGTGTATGTCAGGTGTGCTGATGGAAGAGCAACCCATGTTGCATCCTTTTATATCATGGTGGCAGGACAGAATCATTCATCAATGCTTTTAAAGAACAAGGATATGATTGAATTGTATTTTTCTTTCCACGTTACAATACCAAGTATAATGAGGTAAAACTGAGGGCTGCCTGAAAGAGATTTCTTTAATATCAATTAGTCTTGCAGTGACTAAAACCTATTTAAATAGTGGGATACTGAATGTGGAAAGACTTCCAAATCAAACTGCTTGTTTTATATAGTTACTGAACCTGTGTGGGTTCCTTGCCCATCAGAGAGCATCCACAGAAGCTTGGCAATGCAGGAAATAATGCACAAATCATTACTACAAAGTGAGTAAATTCACTATGGAAAGTTAAAAGTTATTTGTCACCAGAGAGGAACAGTAAAAACTGTCAAATAGGGACTGTAGAAGTCAAGTAAAATTTGAACAAGTAGCAAAATTTTCTAACATGATCTGTATGTTCTACTTTGCATTAATGAAGGGTAATTTTGTATTTACCTTTTGGTCTTTTCTGGAAATTAGAAGTATCACTATGAACATGGGAACTATTTTTTTTTTCTTTATAAGAAGCTTTTACTCTCTGTTTTTGTACTGAGTGATACTTCAGGTAACCTGTATAGTTTCATGTATGAAATTTGACTGCTCTCCTACTTTTCTGCCAGCTGTCTACATGCTCCTGGCCCTGTAGCAGCTCTCTGATTCTTAACCGCCTTTGCTAGATGGATCTGGCTCATGGGCTTTTGAATAAGGAGAGGAGCAATAGCACTGCAGAGCTCTGAATCTGCACGTTGCCTACTTGGATTCATGTATGGCAGTTGCTCTTACCCATTGGTGGTGTGGGTACTCCAGGATGCAGTATGCTCCTGTTGGGCTGGGTAGGTATTTCACCATCAGGTGTTCCCACATGGCTTGAGAAAGTGTGTAATGGCAACAAAGATTATTCAAATAGTCTCATTTAATTCAAGACTTCTGATTAAATGCCCTGATTAGCTCCCAGTTACTTGCTCATGTTGTTATGTGAAGCTCATTTCATGTCTGTATCACAGAGTTGTCAGGACTTCAATACAGTCTTTGGTAAGAGCTTCACCACACCACAGCTAAAACACTGGAACATAGAAGGGATTAAATAGTTTACTTTCTGCTTCAACCTTCCCCTGGAGCTGTAATTTGTGGGTGTCCTACACAATTTTTCCCCTATGGACTGATTCACTCCAAGAGGTCAACAGTCTGGTCTAGGGCTATGATCACATTGAAAGTTTGTAGGCATGTGATCATTATATAAAGAGGAGATGACCTTCTCTCCCAGGTGTCTCATGGCCTCTTCCTGCCCCACAGCACAGCTCCATCCTGTGGGCCCTGCCTGTGCCCCTCCCATGCTGCCAGGCCATCCTTCCGTGAATAAATCCCTTTGGCTCCTGCTGCATCCTGCCATTGGAAGAGCTGGGATGGGTGGCCCTGGCAGGAGGGGTTTCTGGGGACCCTGCAGAGCTGTGTTCTGATCTTGACTCTCTTCTTCTCTCCTGCAGCCCTCGAATACATGACAAATGACATCAGCCAATCTGTCTCAGACAGAGCAGCTGATATCCTGTTTGTCCTAAGAACTGAAGAAAGCAATCCAACCTTTCGATACAGGCTGCAGGTGTTACGAGGGTGGCTCGAGAGGATGTGGAGGAGGAGATGACCTTCCCTCCCAGGTGTCTCGTGGCCTCTCCCTGCCCCACAGCACAGCTCCCTCCCATGGGCCCTGCCTGTGCCCCTCCTGTGCTGCCAGGTCATCCTTTCGCTTTGCCTTCCGTCAATAAACAGTCTGGATTCTTCCCTTAGCTGCATGTCTCGTCTTGGTGGAAATGAAAGGGCAGAAAGCTTGAACCGTGGTCCTGCCTGCCTTTTGCCCAGCACATGGACTCACCAAGGACACTTGATGCCACGCTAACCTGATCACCTTCTACAAGAAAACAGCATCTGTTGGCGTGGACAGAGCTGTGGATGTCACTGAGCTGGACTTGAGCAAAGGGTTGAATGCTGCTTCCCAACGCCTTCTCTTGGACGAGCCAGGTGAGGAAGTCAAGGGAAATGCAAAGTTGGGCACGTGGGACAGGATAGCCAAGGAGCCCAGCAGGGGCTGGGGAGCAGCCGTGCCGAAAGGGCCCTGGGGTGCTGGGGGACAACGAGCTGAAGGTGAGTCAGTGGTGCACTGCAGCAGCCACAGGCAAATTGGATCCCAAGATGCATCTGCGGGGACATTACAATTGAGAGCCGAGACAGATGCAGGACCATCCCACTGTAGTTGGCGCTTGCCAGGCAGCACCTGGAGTCCTGGATGAAGTTGTGGTCCCCACAAGCCAAGAATGCCAGCCCCTGCATAAGCCAGTCAGAAATCAAATGTGCCTTTGCGATGTGAGCAAAGGCAGGGGAGCCTTCTGGTCTCTTTAGACGTGGCTGCAAAAGAGCTGCTGCTTTTTCCTCTGCCTGTATTTGATTTCTGCTGGCAGCGGATCTGAATGTTCTTTTTGTGAGTATATGTGGTAACAGGTGAAACGACAGGCATAGCAAAGACATTGCTATTGACTTTAGTTTTGGCCATAATTTTCCCTCTTCAGTATCTTCCTTTCTTGCGTAAAAGCCAACATGAGATTCGGCTATCTGTTTGTCCTTTTTCCCATGCCTGTGTCCAAATAAGCTTGTTTAACTGTAGCGTTTTGGTGTGTAGGGGTGTGGTAAACAGGTATGCCAAGTACCAGTTCACTGCACAGGGCTGAGACTTAGGAAGGGTAAAAAAGATGAGGAGAAAGTTCTGGGCTTGGAAAACTGGTGGTTTTAGTATGCATTGGCTTATCAGCTGTGGGCAGAAAACAATAAATCCTTGCCCATTTTCCAGGTTGTTCAGTAGAGTGTGTGTGTTGAGAGAAGCCAAAATATTTTCATCCTAAACTCAAGGCCCAGGTACCAAAGGGTGAAAATTATAGAATAAAGTAAATAGAGAATAAATATGTTGCATGGAATAAATACTATTGTATGGTATTATAAAGAAAGTTATGGAATTGGCCCAGGTATGCAAATATTTTCAAAAGTAATTTTGGGTACATAAAAATGTACTGTGCTCCAAACGCATTATTGTTTTACCCTCCCACACCTGCTTAACATTCCTGAACTTGGGGGGAAATAGGACCTTTTGTAAAATATGTATTTAAAGGAGTGTGGCCAGGCAGAAAGGTTGTCCATGTAAGTTGTGTTTTCTTCCAACTTTGGCATTTTTTTCACTATCTGGAACTTAGGCAACATAATCTTTATGGCAAGCCACTTTAATGGACTTTGTTTTCTTGAAATACCCATGGAAACCACTTGGTTCAGCAACAACCACTGTGTTGATCTTTGATGTGACAACGTATCTCAGAGTAACATGCTCATCAGGACACAGTGGAAGATTTTTGAAATAAGATTACTTTTACCTTTAAGGGAAAATGATCAAGGCAACAGGTTTGGAATTTGCTTTAAAAAGTATTATTTTTATATTATCTTTTGCATGTCTGAAGATGAAGCACTTTTGAAGTCTCATGTTTAGCCATTATTAATACCTTACATTTTAAACCATATTGCTTTAATCTGGAACCATCTCTTCACTGAATCTTAATAAAACACAGTTTCAAAAATGGAAAGCAGGCTTTAGTTTTTGTTTCTCTCGTGTTTGCTTTTTTCTTTCATTTTCACACCATTTCACTTTGTCTTCTCACCAAGCATATATTGGCTTTATTAAAAACAACAATTCCTTTTCTGGGAAGTAGTAGAGCATGTGTTAAATTTGAGAAATTACATTGGACACCCTTTCAGAAGGTTTCTGTTATTATTTCTGCAAATTACAAAAGGTACCATTATTCCCTCAGAGTTTTCTTGAAGTCAGGAATACCTAGCCAGTGAGTCAGAACCTCTTCATGTTTTGCCTTTTAATAATTTTCCAGTTGCAATGGTTGTCCGAGTTGTTTTTTCTATACCCCACAAATGTAAAAAAAAAATCCAATTAAGTGAGAACAGACTGAAATGTGACTCATCCTACTTGTTTGCTGATGTAATTTTTCTTTCTATAGCCAAAACATGGGAACAGTTATAACCAGTCTAAATGATTCTGTTTCTATTCAACTAAATAAAATGTCATACTCTTCAAAGAAAAAAAAAGTTTTCATAGGAATTACTTTCTTTCAATCCTCCTACTATTAAGTACATTTGAGCACTCCCCAAATCAGTCCTGCACTCCTGCAAGTCACGTGAACCTCTTAGTAGAACTTACAAATTCAGTGGAGAATTTTCAAATGAAGCAGCAGCTTTTCTGCTCCATCAAGAGGGATTCCTAGCAGATGACCGTGCAGCTGTATTAACTTCATTGTTCAGGGAAAAGTGAGACCTTCCTTAGCATGTTACTGGATTGCCAACTTCCCTCTGTATTTTCTGGGGAACTTGGTGAAGAGAGAGAAAAACAAAGGTATTTGTAATGTTGCGTTGCTTAAGAAATGCACTGGAAGTTAAATTTTTTTAAAGTTCTAATTTTTTTGATTCTGAAATGCTTTAGCTCACAATCTCTTTGCTTTCTTTATTGTTTTATAGCCTTGCTGGGAAACCAGGCTTTTAAGTTCTTATGGGAAAAGGGGAGGAGGAGTAGGAAGAGGGAGGAGCAAACAGATTAACATCTGAGGGAGAATTACAAAGCTCAAAGCTGTGAAATAAAAACAGATTTTGGGACACTACTGCGAAAGGAGTCATGCATTTGATTATGAACTACGTAGAGGAGACAATAGGCACTGAATGATGGTCTGAAGGGGAGAGAAAGGCAGAATGCTTGGTTGTCTTGTAGAACATGGGAAACCTCAGGCGTGTCTGCTGCTTGAAGAAGATGAGATGCTGAATTGGGATGATTTATTTCATGTTTTTCACCTCTCCTAACCTGGCCAGAGTTGTATTCCTTGGAATATGCAGTCCTTTGAATGTCCTAAGCTGGGTACTTGCTCTTATCCTTGTAAAGGGAACCAGTCTTTGGAGCAGTAAACCTTGGCTCTGTGTTGGCCCAGCTGCATTCACAAGGGAGGCACAACCCTCCATTCTTTCTTCCTTAGCCCTCCTCCTGCATGCCTCTAAAGGGGAATCTTACTCACATGTGTTCACTTATACATGCCTTTTTCTCACAATCTGGTATCCTCCTTAGCAAGGACATTAACCTGCGTCCTGCTGTTTCCTTGGTCTTTTACCATGCAACCCCATCTGGCATGGAATACACATTGAAGTCATTTGTACAGCATTAGTTGTCGAAATAAAAAACACAGTTTAGGAATCCTCCCTGGCACAGTCATGCAGTTGTGCTTCTGTGCCGCAGCCTGTTCTGGCAGCTGCAGTACTCTTCAGTGTCTGACTAGCCAGAAATCAGGACACATTTCTGCCTCTCTTTTTAGCTGCTGCCTTTGCTGCGAGACACTGGTAGAGCTGGAAAGGAAAGCAGAGGGTGAAAGGGAGCTACACAGTGGAAAACGAGACAAATACAAACTGCAGGTACTCGGTAGCTACACATAATCTCCTTGCTTGCATCTTGTGTTGTTAAACAGAACATCTTGGGATTCAATTTATATATTTTCAGAAATGAGAAATTAGAACAAAGTTCTGAAATTGGATTTTTTATTCAAGTGATGACTTTCAAAATATCATGACGTGATACAACATTACTCACTGGAGAGAAGACAAATGCTGCATGCTATGCATTACAGTTACTAAGCTATCCATACACTCTCATTACCCTGCAGATCCTGTGAGCTGCTCAGTTCATAAAATGGAACACATCTCTCATGCACAGAAATAATTAGCTTTGTCAACGTGTTTCACTGTGACAGAAAATTTAGGCTTAACTTAACGTAACCTGGGTTTTTATTAAGTGGTTTTACCATATTGTTATAATGGTATATGGAAGAAATAACACATATTCAGCACCTATCTACTTTACAAAATTATGTTGTAACTCTCCTTTGGCAAATCCTAAGTACTGCAAGATGAGGCAGGTGGTAAAGGAGTGTGAACAGAAATATTATGGCTGAATACATAACATATGTGCAGTTGGGCAGGGTAGTAGAGCAGGGTGGACTGGCAGGAGATGGACTATTGATTCCCATTTCTCAGCCTTATGGCACGATGTATTGCTGTGTCTGAGGCTATGACCAGTTTCCAGGGCTGCACAGAGGAACTTGTTATATTTCCCCTAGTTCTCTGCTAGGCTTTGTCCTAGCCCTGACCTGCTATGAAAGCCCTACCAGCTTTCACAGCAATTTAAAGTGATGCATTTGAAACCCTAGCAAGAGGTAAAAATGAGTCCTAAGAAACATCTGCCAAACAAGGCATCAATTATGTCCAACCCCTTATGCTGCTGTGCAAGCCCTGCCTGGATTTCATCACTAGGTGCAGACAGGAGAGCAGCTATGCTTGCGCACAGCTCTCCACTTTCGGAGCAAGTGGGAAAGCTCAGAGATTTAGAGGATGAGCCAGTGAATCATCCTTCTTCAAACTGGCTCATGTTAAACTAGCAGCCCAAGTCTTTCACTGTCCCTCTGGCACTGTGTAGAGAACTGGAGGAACTGGGACATTGTGAGCCACAGCTGTTTGCGGCTCCTTATCTCATACTCTGAGCTAAACCTCAACTAACATGTTCCCAACGCCAAAAAAATTGATGTCTGCTGAAACATACTACAGTTTTGTGATTTAAAAATGTAATCTGGCAACAATCATAAAAAGCCATGAAAATGAGCAGTCATTCAAGAAGAGTTGCAGCTCGAAGAGAATGTGTTTGCTCTCAACAAATGTGCATAATGTCTATTAAGTTTAATAAGACTAACACAGGTGCATTGATGGCCTTGGGATTTCAAAAGACTTTGCTTTTTGTTTCAACATGAATGACTAAATTTTCTAAGCCCGGCACAGCTGTTTTTCTTACAAATATATATAAATTTAATTACTTAAGCCCTTCCTGATTTTCACAATAGGAACAAAACTTTGACCAGATGAAGAATTGTGCTGATTTTACCTGATTTGTAAAAGCAAGTTCTGTAATTAGTCCTTACGTTCTGAAGTATACACATAATTGTAATGCCATCACATTTCACAGAAATTCTGCATTAATAAGTTTAAATCTGGAAAAAGTAACTTTACATGATTCCTTTTGTGAGCTCTTGTTTAAAAGTACATTTGCTTTTAAAAGGATACTGTGACAGTACTCCAAAGATATGTAAAGATATTAAATAGAAATTTTGATCTAGATTGTTAAATGACAAATCACCAAAGTGCCTTAGCCTTAAATTTTCTTTGGGGGAAGTAGGTTAACTTTGAGAATATCATAGGCCTGGTATAGATCATGGAAGTTTTCTAAAGAAGCAGGAGAAAATTAAACTCTACTTATGTCTGTCCTTAATAAATACAGATAAATTCACTTTCAAATAAAAATAGGACAAAACATTGAGAGCTCACTGGTCAGGATGAATATTGGGCATCTGCATGTTTAGGGAGGAATATTGTAGACAAGCATGTCGTACAGGATTGAAGCCTTCCAGTAGTCCCTGCATAAATGTGAGTGAACAAAAGACAGAGCTATTTCTGGAATATCCTCATTCTAGATAGAGGAAAATGGTTTCCATGAAGGCTGGAAAATATTAGACATTTAAGTTTCAATAGTACATAGAAGGAAAAATTCTAAATTATGTATCTGTTCTTTCTTTTTTTTTTTCCTGTGTAGTATAACTTAGTGGGGTTTTTTTTTGAGTTTGGATACTTTAGATCCTGTAAAAAGTGCAGGATTCAGCTCTGTTTCTGTTTATGCAGACTACTTCTCTGCCAAAGAAAATATTCATCTGTTTGCCACCCAAAGTACTTCCTTTAGTCTATGCGTGTTTTAAGTTCAGCTTGGTCTTCTGGTGGTCTGTTGTAGCCTGTATGTAAGATACTGGGCTTTTAAAATTCTTTGCTTTACATTTAGCAGCAAACATTCAAATAGCATAACAAGAATATCACAACAACAGTGTATTGTGGTCCAATAACCTCAGTTGGTGGTTTTGGAGAATGTAAAAGCCTCCATCTGCCTTATTGTTGTCCACAGAATCTGTACTACTTTTACTTCACAGTTGACACACAGGTGGTTTGTCTTCAACCATGGTGGAAGTTCTTTTCAAGGATGTGTTTCAGCAGGTCAGTGGGCCAGCTTTTTTCCAGTACTGGTATTGAAGCTGCAGTGCAACAAAAAGTGATTTGTCAGGGGCCTAAAAGTTGTCTTACAAGGTTATAAATAGTGTTCTTAAAAGTCTGTGGCACTGAGGAGAGATTGGGAGTAGCTTATTTTTCCTCCTCTCTCCTCTATATCCAATAGAAGTAAGTTTGTTGATAAGATCAATAAGTTTGTTGATAAGATCCTAAACTTCAAAAAGGCTGAAAAAAAGAAAAATGGGATATTTTAAGTAAATTAAGCAAGGCCTGGAGAAAGTCCAAGCTCTAGGAATAATCAGCTAAATGCTGGTGACTTTTAAATACTTAGCCACATCTTTGAATCAGCATCTACATGAGCCCTACTGACTTGTAGGGCTTGTGACAGTTTTGACAACTATTCCTAAGAGACTACTACAAGACAAGGCTGGGATCAATGTCTGGTTCATGACAGGGACAGGTAAGTGTTTGCTTTCTATTCAGGGGGACATTGTCAAAGGCCTCTTGAATGCAAATAAAGGGGGTCAAGATTTTATATTTAAAGTTTTCCTTTATTCTCAGTAGAACATATCTAAGATTTCATGCCAGTCTCTTATTCTTAGTCTCTTATTCTAAAAATAGTTGCAAGAAGCAGATGAAAAATCTGGAAAATTCTCCCGCTTCACTAAAAAGTGTATTTGAATTGCCACATTTTCTATTGCTAGCTTTACAAGTGTACATGAAATAATAATGGTAGGTATTTGGAGCTTGTATTCCAGTTGCAAAAGATGAGATTTTATTAACACTAAGAAAAAGTATCTGTTCCATCCTGCTTGAAAGTGTTATTCTTGCAAATTAAATTTAGCTTTCCATACGAGAATTATTGCTGTGTAGAATGTTTGAAGTATATGGAAGAAGTTGAAACAGCATTTTCATGCGTGTTTTCTACTCACTATGTCATATGTTTAAAAATAAACATAAAAATAGGCAATAATAATCAAACTTTTAATTTCTGGTTTTCTAAAATCTGTGGAACATTAAGTACTTTCTATTTAAGCCTCTTTTCTTAATAAGTATGTGATTGGGAATGTACTTAAGAGGCAGGACAGTGTGAGGTCACATTAAATAAAAAAAGGCAAATAATCCTCTTGAAAGTAACCTGAAAGATTGTTAGGAATACCATAACCAAAATGATAATGTGATATAAGACGTCTATAACCAATAAGCATGATTACAAGAAACGCACATTATGATTAACCCATACCTATATTTAGTGTTTGCATTTGTGCTTGGTTTAAATGAATGAAGCTTAGTCCAATGAAGTTGGAATATATATGACAATTAGAAGCATAAAGTAGTGGACATGGAAGAAAGTTGGCACAAAAAGCTTTAAAAATATGAATTTCCATTGCACACCTGGTGAGCAGCCTGCAGCACCAGAGCTGTGTACTTGCTGAGCTGTGGGAGGCTCGAGTGGATGGAGGCTGTGGGACACTGTGCTGATGGGTATCTTTCAATGTGATCAGAGGTTTGGTTGAGGAGTCCACGTGGAAAACACATTAGGTGGTGGAAATAGGCACAGTGAACCAGATCTGTGTGTTTTGCCTGTGTCTTCTCTGGGGCTTTGTTGTACATAGCAAAGTCTATCTAGGCTTTGTTCTGTGTAACGATGCTTAGACTTGATTTATGTGCTCAACAGATGTAAATGAGTGTCCTGGGAGATCTGAAGGAGAGTATATGTGATGTGGTATGGTACTTTTAAAGTACTTGCATATAAACACTTTATACAAACCTGTGCTTTCTAACAAGTACTCTAAATCACAAATATCAAACAGCTGTTAACTGAGGGGAAAAGGAGAAGTCCAGTCACCCACTGTGGCTATTCCTTATCTTGAACTATGTTTTAAACCTATCCATTACTGAATCAAAGGGGCTGGAGTTACATGGTGAGGTTGTGTTCATGTGCTGTGGTGCCACCAAGTTTTTTAGCTGCTCTCAGAAATGACCTAGCTAACAGGAGATACAAGGAAATTATACAGGAGATACAAGTAGGGATCTTAGAAAAACAAGTAAGTTATACTGCTGAGGAAATGTAAAACTATCTTTAAGCATTAATAACTATTTTGTAAAACATCTTGGGCTTATCTAAGCTATCATTCTTTAAAAACAGTAAAAGGCTGCTTTCCTCAAATGCCTCATAGAAGCAATCACTTGAACCAAAATAAAATATGCCAGTGAATATGGAGGGTAGGTATTCCTCTTTCTGCCCATTAGCCAGATGAAAACCCACTTAATGATGAGCCACATCTTGGAAAATAAGCCCACCTCATGAAAAGTACTGAAAAAAACTTTTTAAGTTAACACTTTTTTCACAGCAAAAATTAAATGTAGACTTGATGGATTGTTTCTGAGTGAACTATGTTTTCAATTAGCACTTGACCTTTAAAAGCAGTGGGAAATGTGTCCCACACGTTTTCAAATCATAGTGCAATAAAGCTCATAAAAGCTATAAAATATTGGAAAGAAGAAAGCACAAAAAGGAAATGGAAAAGTAAAGGAGGCAGAATGAAACTTTCTCCTTAATAAATCTGTTCTGCATTCTGTATTTGAATCCAGCATAAGTAACCAGGCAACTGTACTGACATTTATCTAATATGGTCCTGGGCTTAGAGTTCCAATAGAGACAGAAACATCCACTGCATTAGAGTTATAGCTTTCTTAGCTAAAACAAGAAAAAAAATTGTCTTGGTGCGAATGTGATGCATGAATTCAAGTCCTAGATCCTTGACTTACATGAATGTTGATTCCTTTTTTCTCTATTGCTTCCTTCTGCTGTTGTTGCACTTCCCCTTTCTTCTGTTAATCATCCATAATTTGATCAAAGTTGACACAGTTTATAACTTGTTTCTTCCAAGATAGAGAAATGGAATGTTCATGTCAAGATGGAAAATACAAAAAATATGACATCTTTTACTTTTTCAGTGGTAGGCTTTTTTATTATTATTGGTTTTGTTTTTTAAAATGCTTCTGAATTGGTTTTCATTCATTCCCTGGTTTGTCATTTTTCAGAACTTATTGTCTGATATAAGTGGATCCTATCTTCCAGAAGAGGACTCACTTTTGAGAGAGAATGTGCTCAGTATTTAAATCACATTTTCCTGCTGTAAGAAAAATAAAGCTGGAAAGAATCTAAAAATAACATATAGAGTATTCCCATCCTTTTAGGCTGGATGAGGCCTATCCACATTATTCCTGGCAGATGTTTTTCTTATAGGCCCCTCATGATGGGAGAAGGGCAACCTGCCTAGCACCATTTCTTGCTCTGGCCCTGTGCAGCTGGTCTGCTGTGTCAGAAGTGCTCCAGATTATGCATGTGCAGAGAAATTCACACTTCATACAAAAGAAATAAAGATGCACATGGAAGAGAAAGGCCAAAGTTGGATTGCTAGGGCTGCTGATGCACTGATGACATGTTTGTTTGTATATTTTTTTATTTATTGGTCTGCACTCACACAAGAAACCCACAAACCAAACCCATGATTCTACATTCTCATTCTTTTGGGTGTTCAAGAGAGATAGAAGTATTATAGTCAAAGATGACCAGGGAGACTTTATTATCTTAAAACCAAGGTTGTATGAAAGTGTGCTTGTGCTGAGCATTTGAACCATAGTTTCCTTTTTGGAAACACCAGGCTGGATGAGACTACTGCTGCTGCTGCTAGCACTTGTCAAAGGGGTGCTATGATCAACGCTCCAAGTAGGGATGTCCAGTTATGTATTACTTTCTTATTTAAATAGTGTGATGAGATTGTTAGAAAGGATTAGAAACATCCATCCCAAGGGAAAAGATGAATTCAGAAGCTGAATTACTGCTGCCAACTTCAACAGGACCAATGTTTCACTGTGGTGTCTACCTTTGATATGATGTTGAGGACACTTGCCCCAAAATTATTAAATGTGTTTCTCCTTTCTTTTTCGGACAAAATATTAATTAAATATCTTAAACAATATATTGTAAGAAGATTATCTTACAAAAAGCTGATCAATAAGATACTTTGAGAAAGCAAAGTTGCTTTTGTCAATGTTGCTTTCCTGATTTTATAGGGTAAGTAAAATCAAATGCTCTTTGACTATCCAGGACAAAATGAGTACGATTAAAAACGGAGGTTTTGTGGTGAATGTAAATTTAATGTATGACAGTATATCAAACACTTCATAAACATCTGCTAAGGTTTTTGTACATGGGGAACAATATCCTGTGTAAATAGATCCCTTCAGTCCTACTTTATAGTGTGTGTAAAGTCACAGGCATTTTGTTTCATATGGATGTAGTAATGAATACAGTTTTTTTGGTGAGGAGGGTGGAATATTCTTTAGCCCAGTGGCCCTTTCCCTCAGTGTTTCCTTCTGAGAAGGGAAATTCTCCTTGGACCCATCTTTGCTTTTGGCTTGCACAGTGCCTCATCTGCTCAAGATACTCCCTTCTGCAGACCACCCAGGGCGGTTCCCCCGTAGCTCCCTAGCTAAGGCCAAGACAGACTGCTGAAAAATTCTCATGTTGAAGCTAACAAATTCCAGTACATTTAGTTACCTTGGGGTTTATCTTACTTGGCACCTTATTCTGTAGAACTTGATCAGTTACTAGATTTCTTTGGAAGATTGTATATATTTTTCTTTCTAAGATTAATTTTAACACACATTTACTGTGAGTAGCATGGTGACTCTAAAGTCTCTCCTGGAGTGTTGATGCTGCTTTAGTCATTCTCAATGCAAATCTGTATCTGCTAATTGCCACACTATGTGTACTTCTTTTTTTTTCAGCATTTTTATTTTGCTAGGAAATAAGAGGTAACATGGGAACAATGTAATATGTAAGATTCCATCCTGAACTTACTCTTGTTATGGTTGGTAAGAATTTTGCTACAGGCTTAAATTCAGATGCTCTGTTCTCTAGGCCTGCCTTGAGTAAATGACTCTTTCAGCTCTGTATATTCCAGAGAATTAACTATATGGCTCAATGCCATATAAAAAAATAAAAAAAATGTAATGACAGGGAAAGAAAACAACTGGTTAGTGTATTTAAAATGCTTTGGTCAAATATTATCCAGTCTTTTTGCAGCTGATGTTCTTCATACCCAAACTGAAACAACTATAGTCAGGAGCGCTATTTTGCTTCTGATAGTTGAGGACATAGTCTTGGGTCATAGAATCATAGAATCATAGAATCATAGAACGGTTTGGGATGGAAGGGAACTTAAAGATCATCCAGTTCCAATCCCCTGCCATGGGCAGGGACACCTCCCACTAGATCGGGCTGCCCAAGGCCCCGTCCAACCTGGCCTTAGCTTACAAATAAATACTAGTGAACTTACATCCATGTGCAAATTTTGATAAAGGTATGGGTAGTAATGGTTTAATTCATCTGAACGGCATCTTCCCATCTTTTCAGTGGGATCATAAATCCTTCCTGCATTTTGTGAGAATAAATTCTGTAATATTTTTGAATAGGTGAAACTTGCATTAATTACATCCATTCAAGTAACAGCAAGAGATAAAAAACTTGAACAGCAATGGATAAAATAAACACATAAGATTTTAATCATGTCCTTAGCTATTACAGTTTAAACTCTAAATGACATATAAGGTATTTTGTTTCTTAAAGACATGATTTGTTGTACTAAGACATGATGAAAATTTCCCAAAAGGCTCATTTTGTGCTTGGGGCTGCACTGAGCATATTAAAGCACAATGCAGTGGTCTGATACCTGAGATAGTAAGATCAAATAGTTTTACACAGAGTCTCAGAACACAGATTTTTAAATAAAGGAATGCTGCTGAAATGAGTATAAACCACTATGGTATTCTTTTAAAATTATGCATAAAGCTTTGAGGTGATGATCAAATAACCTTGAGCTTCCACACAGCCTATAACAATCCTGCTCCTAGAAGAAGGCTGAAAATGAATTTTCAGCCAAATTCCCTGTTTGCAGTCCTCTTGATTTTATCAGTTCCCTGGCTTACAATAAATGACTGGAGATGTGGATCTGCTTGTTAGATGCGTCTTTAATTCTACTTTTGCATGGATCTTGAGTCAATGAAAAAGTACAAAATGAACTATCTTAGGGTCCCAAGGTAAATTAATGTAATATTAAAAAAACCAAACTAGATGCCTATAGTCAATTAGAGTCTATTCAAATTACAGATTAGCATTTGCCCTTGCCATTCAAGTGAGTAGCTTGCTGTGACCCTTTCATGTTTTCACTTAATCAGTTTAAGTTCTTAGGTGGACAAAAACTAGCTTGACAGTGAATTTGTAATAAACAATGAAATAATGTTGCTGGTTTTGCTGTTCTAAGTAAAGAATAAGTATGATTTACAGAGGGACTTCAGGCAAGACTTTCCCTAATTGTTCCTGATTTTTTGCTTAGGCTAATGTTTAGTTTAATTTAGTTGAGGCATTCTGAAGGAAAATCTGCTAGTGCTAATAACCTGACTGGGCTTTCTTGGTTTGGACTTGCCCATAGCAAAAGCAGATTTACAATGACTGATACGATCCAAGACTCTACACGAGTAGATTAAAAGCAAAGTATCATCCTGCTTCCCCAAATCAAGATTAACTGAAATAGCATTATAAAGTTTGAATGTAGCCAAGAAAGACTATTTCCTCCCTCTTCTCCATTAGGACTTAAATGAGTTTATTAAAACTTCCTACCTAAAAGTTGTTGGGAAAATTCTCCTGCAAATAGGCAGTAACATTACTGATGTTGCACTGTTTAAATTTCTAGCTGATATTAGAGTTTTTTTGTGGATTTTTTACGAGGAAGACCAGGAATTTGAGGTGATTGAGTTTGGAATCTAGTCCATTTAAAGACCTAATTTAAAAATAGTATCATGTTCCTCTGTTTATAATCTTGCCATTTTCTGTAGTTTCCTATTGCATTTTCTTATTCTGAATAATGGATTTTTTTGTCCTTTTGCTACCTGAAAAAGATGTATAAAACAAGAATTCTGATTCCTTATGCAGTAAAGGGACTTAAAAGTGCAAAGAGAACACACTTCAAAGGAAAAGAAGTATTTTCCTCTCATATATTATTTCAGTCATGTTCATTTTAATAGTTAATTCTAAAAAATAAGAGTAAAGCCTTTTTATGTGAATATATTCTTGTGAGTTAAAAATGTGGTATGTCAATTTGATACCTCTTTTTTTTTTAGATAGTGTGTGATCAAAGATTTTATACAAGGTGGAAATTTCAAAGAGCACTTACTGTGGATTTAACTGCCTGTATAAGATTTGATAGAAACTCTCACATTGAATTAAGCTCACTTTAGTGAAAGCGCACTGCTTTTGAAAGTCTTGCCTGTTTTTTAATAGATACTTTTTGAATTCAAGTACTGTTTCTTATCAGTTTCCGTGATTTCACTGATTTCATTTTGAAGCTTAAAAGCTAGTCCAGCACCTTATTTGTAGTGGTTAGACTGGTCACTTATATGAAGGCATTTTTTTGTCAGCTTGGTCTCAATTAATTTAAAACAGGAGCAGTGCCCCACTGTGTAGTGTTGTGGTTTGAGTTAAAGTATGATCAGCTTCTGACTCTTAACTCAGTTGCTCTAAGTAACTTCATTTTCTTCAAAAACTAACTGCATGTATTTGAGACAGTATTCTCTAAAGTGATAACACAGGTTATTGCATTAAAACTGTAGTTCTAGTTTCCAACCTGTAAGTCTTTTTCCTCTTATCTCCACTTCCCTGCAGATTGTTGGGGGTGAAGGGATTTCGAAGGCTCAACTGCACAGTTTTAGCTGTTGAATTTGATCAGGTGGGCCTAAACCGTGATACATAGAACAGTGTGAAATATTATTAAGCTCTATTGAAGAGAGACCTTCATTGATACTGGAATTTTAATTACTCATATATATGCACACTCTGAAGCAACCTAAGCTAATAGTTGTGCTTTGTTTTTTTTTTTTTTTCTGGCCCAACTTTGAAAGGTGTAAGTCTGTGAATTGTATTTTAATGTATTTCTGAGTCCTCACAGTCACCTAGTAGCATTCCCTAACTTCATCTATCACTCAAAATGCTCTTTAAATTTTGAGTAACTTTGAACTTCACATATGATTTTTAGATCAGATAACATACAGTCTCTACTTACTGGCTAAAACAGAAGAATGGATATCGACAGACTGGAGTATTAAGACTGGCCTATTAGGGAGTATGTAGTTTTTTGGGGTTTTTTTTGAGTATTATATCTGGCATTTCTAGGAGTGTCCTAGCTCCTAGCTTTGTTCCAAAGCTATCATTTCATGAAGACTTTTTAAAGCATATCATAAACGGGCACATGCTGCTTTTGTATGAAGATTTTGCTCTTGCTTTGTTCTTTCACTTCATTTGATATAAAGATCAAACTTGAAAATGTCTGGTTGCTTTAGTGTGAAGCATGAAGCATTATAAAGTGATCTTTTAATCAGGTCATATCAATTTTTCATCTCCTGGGAGCCAGAGATCAGCCACAAACTGGTAGCTGAGACTGTCCCAGTTTCAAAGAATTTCCTGCTGGTAGGGAGAGGCTGGACGTGTGTCCTGCCTTTCCAGGACATACCTATTGCTCTGTTGAGTTTTAGCTTGCACTCCTGCAGTGGCTTTGCCTTCTAAATTTGGATTCATTACAGTACTGTTAGTTTAAGATATAACAATGAGTATTTTGAAGGTGCATTGGAAGATAATTGGCTCCAGAAGCTGGGGCCCTGAATTCTCCTCCCAAGGAATTTTCATCTTGTGTTAAGTTTTCCTTGGCACAGAAAAGAAATGAGCTCCAAAAAGTCTGTGTCTAGTTTTACTTCTGCTGAATGTATGACCTTAGGCTAGTCTGCTAAATTCCACATTCCTCTGCTCTTACAGAATCCTAAAAACTATGGAAAAAGTGAAAAGTGGTTGGAGAGAAGTTGTTGCATAAATGCAGTATTATTCTATGTGATACTGGTTTCTCCCCTGTTGAGAGGAGGAGGGGTGAAGTGACGCTGAGCATCCTTAGAATTATTTATCTGCCCACTCACAATTGCTTACTTGGACTCTGTTTACAGTGGTGCTAACTAAGGAACTTCTCTCACTCATATCCAATGTGATGCAATCAAATAGTTTAGGTCTAGAAGTGAATTTGTTTAAATGAAGAATGATAGACTTAATAACTAGATATGATGATTGTGATAAAACTGAAAACCTTTTAAAATACATATTCATGACGAAGGGAAGTACTTTTAAGGAGGCATAAGATGATTGATTAAGAAATTTACATCTTTTTCTCTATTATCTGTTTTCATCTGATTTGGTTATGTGGCATAATTTATTGATGACAGCAAGGCAGAAATGGATTTGAAGGGCAACTTTTAGATATTGATAATCTCTCCACTAAATCTCAAATGGCAGAAGGTACCTTTGAAAATCTACGCAGCTCTTCAGGAAAAAGTTCCATTGAAAATGGTAAAAGCAATCCTAATTTTTTTTTTCTCAATGAGCTATCAATGTAAAAAAATGTCACCATAATTCTATGCTGTTCTTCTTGTGTTTGACTCAGAGGCTATAAGAGATAGTAATGGTGACGGTCATTTTTGCTTTCAATACACTAGGAATTTACCAGTCTGTTGGAGACGTAAGAGTTGGGGAAATGAGCATCAGAACTTGGTATCTAATTCTGAGGACAAATTTAGCAACCATAAAGACAAGTTTTCCCAGTATGTGACCATTTCTATGATTCTGTGATAGAGCCAGAATTCCCTGTGGCTTCATTGTAGCTTTCTCCAGGCTACATGAAGGATTTTCAGCTGTGAGTTCTTTAAGCAGTTGTCAACTTTTATAAGAAATTTCACATAAATCCCCTCCAGCTGTAGCATATAGTTCAGAAACACCTACATGTCTATCGTAATAGTTTTTCATCAATGAGCACAAGAAACTTTTCCAAAGTGTCCATATTCTCAGCCTTTCTCCTCTTAAATTATTAATTTTAAAATTTCTGTTCTTAATACTGTGCGTGACAGGTTACCTCGGACTGTGGCAAACCTTATGTAGTGTGGTTCTTTAAATGTGTTATTTTCCTTTGTTAATGTATGTAGTGGTTTTGCATAGTGTAATTTCACGTGACGATTTAGCAGTGGCAGTGGGCTAGGTTATGGCGGTAAGCTTTCTTTTTTTGCTGCTCTCTCATAACTAATGTGTATATAGAACAGTGGAAATCGCAAAGGTCAGATCTAGGTCTAAACTAGATATATCATCTAAAGCACCTGCTGTTTCTAGCCAGCCTCATGAAACATCAGCTTTCCGAGGGAGATTTCCTAGGGTTCTACTGAAGTATGACACCTAAAATATACAACTTTTGATACTAGCAGACCAGTGGAAGTACTCATGAGCCAGTCAAATAGAATTTTGCCTATGACTGAGCAGGTTAATGAATGTTAACTTCCGTTTCTCCATTTCTGAATTCTCAACTGATACTTACCAATTATTATAGTTGCTTTTCAAACTAAAATTGCAGTGGCTTGCACAGCTTCAACATTTGTATTCTTTCTCACAGCTACCGCTTCTGAGCATCAGGGACTGTGGGATACTATGCTCCTGCAGTGAAACCCTGTATAACACGAGTTCAAGACTGTAGTGTCAAGACTGCTTAGTATAAGAGAGAAGGGAATTTTAATTTTGTTCTCTTTCAGCATATCTGTACATTAATCTCCGGTTTTGCTACTGAAGTAGGCATGATGTAGTATTGCAGTGCTATACAGTTTTCTGGGTTACCATTCCTCTTCTGGGCATATAGCTGTTTTGAAGAGACTGAAGACAACTTCACAGGCTTTAGGATTCGGCATCATTGAGAAGTGCTAATTGCGCCATGATAACCAGAATGTTTCCAGCATGCATGCAAAGAAGTTTACTTCTCAGTGCATCCACTTCCATGTGGCAATGTTCTCAAGCTGAAATGGCTGAAGATAGAAAACCTTCCAACAAATGGATCTGCATTTACCTCCAGCAGGTATTGGTGACCCCAATTCTTAGCAAATGAGGGGACTAGTGATGGAGCTCCGCAAACCACAAACACTGTGGGAAGAAAAATGCCTAGCATCCTACCCCCAGATGAAAGCGATCCATGAAAGAGAGAGTTTCTTAGTGTGCACATTACAATTGTAATTAAGGCACATAGTTAAAGACTAAATTCTAGGCTGGGTCTTAGGTAGGTTTCTAGTTTTTAAGGAACAAGGGTGGAGAGCCATGGAGAAAAGCACGTAATCGGATAGCTTGGATTGTCATTCTGGCATTCAAAGCACAGAACATCTAGAGATTTGCAATATTCTTCCCAGTTGGTAGGACAGTAAACATAGAGCACACTAAGCACTTGAGGAAAAATTATCCAGAGCCCCTCTGGGGGGAAAAAGGTGGTTATTTACAGGTTCCTGAAACAGGCTGTATTGATTGCTCTGTAGCCCCTCTCAAGGGACTGAAGTCATATTTGACAATGCAGCTACAGCGAGGCAGAGAGCAGTTATTAAGGCAGAGGAGGAAATCATCCTCCTCTCTGCAAGCTGGAAGGAATCAAGTTCCTAATAAGGGAATCAACTCCAAATGGGGTTATACCTCCAGTCCCGGGAAGTGTGGGTTGGGTGTGTTAAAAGCTTTCTCCTCCTGACAGCTTCTTACAGAACTATGCTTTACTTACTTAATAGATGGTCCTGACACATCACAAAGCACTGCACAGCAGCAGGAAAGTATCCTACAAGTGTACTCCTAAAGCAAAAAGTTCAAGGAAGAGTGAAGCCAGCTCTGATTCGGTTATTTACCATCAATCAGACTGTTGCTTGGCAGGGAGTGGATGATTAGGAGCCTGAACGAGCTGAAAAGGGGCAGGAAGAGAAACGGAGGCAGCATTCTTCCTATTTAAAGCTGCATCCCCTGAAAGGAGCGGTTGCAGACCGGGCTGGAGCTGGTGCTGAAAGGAAGGGCTGGCAGACTTTGTCCTGGAACTGATGCTGAAAGGCAGAAAGACTCATCAGATGGCTTCGTGCTGCTAAAATAACCTTGCACTTCTGCACTTTTTTTTTTTTTTTTTTTTTTTTTTTTTTTGCTGCCCAGGAGGATACATGCCTAATAGCCAGGCATGATGGCAAGCTGGGGACAAACGAGAACTTTTTTCATCCTCGCTGCTTTATTAGGGCGATTTGTAGCCATAAAAGCGCAAGAAGAGGAGGCATATGATGGTGGTGAGTTTCTCTTTCTTCCCCTCCAAAAAAAACCAAAACAAAACATTCCCACTCTTTTTATGCAGTGCGATCTGGATAATAAGTGAATTGAAAGCCTGTGGGGTAGAGGAGTAACAGGTCTTGGAAAATAGGGAGGCAGAGGGAGGCGAGGGGGGCAGGAGCGGCCACTCGGGAGCGCAGGGACCTCGCCGGGCGGGCTGCAACTGCGATTCCTCTTTGTTTTAGGGGAATACCGAAACGTGGGGGTCCCTTTCTTCCTTTTCTTTTCCTCCTCCTTCCTCTCCCGCTCTCTGCCGAGGCGCTGCCCGAGCCACGCAGCCTCCTTCCCCATCAGAGCCGAGCGATTCGCAGCCCGCTTTGCTCCCTGCGACCCCTTCCTCAGCCTGCTTTATATCCTTTATGTCGGTGCCTGCGAGGGAGAGAGCGATGGTTAAGAGAGCCTGTGGGGCTATGCTCTCTCCGGGTGGATGTCGTGCTGCCTGTTGGTTTCCTGAAATGTGAGAAGATGTCGTGGGACAGTCTCGGTCTGTTGTAACCCTCAACAAGCACCCTGGGCTTCTCGTGTGGCTTCTTTTCCAAATACTGCCCAACAAAGGGACCAGAGCGTTGCCACACGGCGCAGCTTGCAGTTATTTTATTGCCCCTTTTCAGGAGTTTAATTTTTCTTGGAACTGAACTTTTCTGGCAGTACGCTGCGTTACACGAGTGAGGAGGAGTCATAGCCTGACGAATAAAACAGCACTATAGTTCTGCAACTTTTGTTCTGTGGAGCAAAATGATTCTCTCCTGCTGATGCCCAGCTGTGCAAGAAGTCCCATAGAGGGGGCACTTTGTATAACCTTGGGAGTGTAGCTCATATGCTTACCATAAAGGAAGACAGATATTAAACGTTTTTTAGATACATATAATTACAAAGAAAACACTTGTAAAAATTCTGACTTCACTTTGTCTAATTAGTAAAAATTATTGCATTTCTTTCTGTGACTTTTTTCTTTCTAAAAATGTGATTATATTTTATGTGAAATTTCTATGGGTTTACGTTATCATAGAATAGTTAGAGTTGGAAGGGACCTTAAAGCCTATCCAGTTCCAACCCCCTGCCATGGGCAGGGAGATCCCACTCAATCAGGCTGCCCAAGGCCCATCCAACCTGGCCTTGAACACCTCCAGGGATGGGGCAGCCACAACTTCCCTGGGCAACTGTGCCAGTGCCTCGCTACCCTCACGGTGAAGAAATTCTTCCTAATGTCTAGTCTAAATTTGCCCCTCTCCAGTTTATACCCATGTTTTAGTTATTACATGTCATTTACGAGTTTGTTGCTATTATAGAAATTATGGGATGAGCCAGTACTGTAACGACCCCTTCTGGGATGTACTTCCCATATGCTGATGGCTGGGGGAACTTGAAGTTGGTGGTAAGTCGGAGAGAAAAATACATTGTAATAAATTAGTGACATCTGTTTACACTTACTTCACTTACTCATCTTCCTGTTTGAGAATGTAATAGCTTTTGTCTACCACACATACGAAAAAGCTGCTTCTCAAATGTTCGTTACAGTAAAAATAAACAAAAAAGCTCCAAAGCTATTTGAATATGTTATGAAGAATGGTGCACAGTGAGGAAAGAGGGTATATCCTGCATGTTGGTCTGTTTGCTTGCATAAACAAGGCAATTCCAGTTTTGATTTACTTCCGGACTAAAGCCCACAAATGCTGCAGAATGGGGAGGTTTTTACCCTTACTTTGTCTTGGATTTAGTACTTGGTTGTGCAGTGGTCTGAGTTCAGTGTACGTTGTATCGTATTGCAGGTGATTTTGTATATACAGCTCCTTCACTTCTCCGCATTTCCGCATTCAGTTCATCAAATGTGTCACTTCAGTGTAGGTACTATGGTAAACAAATATTGGCGGTGTCTGGGGAAGCAAGGAAGGCACTTCGGGAAGTTTAGATTAGGAAACCTATCTCTTGTGGGAGGTGCTCCAAAAAAAAAAAAAAAAGAAAGCTGGAGAGAGAGCTTGTGGTGATAGGATGAGGGGGAACGGGTATAACCTGGAGAGGGGCAGATTTAGACTAGACATTAGGAAGAATTTTTTCACCATGAGAGTGTGAGACACTGGCCCAGGTTGCCAAGGGAAGTTGTGGCTGCCCCATCCCTGGAGGTGTTCAAGGCCAGGTTGGATGGGGCCTTGGGCACCCTGATCTAGTGGGATGTCCCTGCCTGTGGCAGGGAGGTTGGAACTGGATAGGCTTATTCTAATTATTCTATGATTCTATGATCTTGAGAAGGTTTGTAAAACAGTGTTTTACCAGTCATTTTTCATGCCAGTCCTAGAAAAAAAAAAAAAGGGGGGGGGGGATTAAATACAGGTTGTGAACCTCAACCACAGAGGAAGAAAGGAATAGCTTTTCTGGAAGCATGTTACAGAATTTATCAAGATGAATGTGAGGGATATTGATAAGTTGAACATAATGAAACAGGCAAAATGATTTTTTAAATAATTGATAAAAACTGTAATACCTCTTTAAAACAAACCTCTTAATTTTTTGGGGGAAGGCACTTATTGTTTTGTTTTTAAATAATGCCAAGGGGTTTTTTTCCCCTCCTGAAACCATTGCAGATTGATCTGTTTTGCTCAGGAACACTTGGCTGGTAGTGCTGTATAGTACACATACTTAAAATGCATATAAAAAT
This sequence comes from Cuculus canorus, assembly GCF_017976375.1. Classification (NCBI taxonomy): domain Eukaryota; kingdom Metazoa; phylum Chordata; class Aves; order Cuculiformes; family Cuculidae; genus Cuculus; species Cuculus canorus. Next base: position 34,924,469 of record NC_071406.1, on the reverse strand, counting down.
GTGAGAAAACAGACAATTTCAAACCCAATACAATAAAATTGGTCATTTTGAGACTAACTGTTTTAAAGGTGCCTTTTGGAAAGTTATTTAGGAATAAAGTCAGTGCTGCAAAATCCTAGAAGACTGAGAGGTGCTGGTTTTAAGTTCTGTATAGGGGCCCAGACTAGTTCAGAAAAACAGTAGGGCTAAAAGATGCCCAGAAGATGGCTGAAATTATGTGCTGTTTAAGCACTGAATATTTGGAATCCCTGAATTTTTGATGTAGGGACTTCCATGCACTGTGTAATTTTTTCTTTAGGATTTAGGATAGAGGAAACTACTAGCAGAAGCAGTGCATGCTTTTGGGATCCTTTGTCACCCAGTTGTGACTGTAAATGTGATTGCTTCAAAAAAGTTCTTTAGGAAAACTAGAGACATACTTTCAATGGAGAATCTGTAGTAAATGACACGGAGCTGAAATTGTAGGAATTGGTGCCTTCAAGAGGATTTGTCTGTGCAAATTGTACATGGACATGGCAGTGATGATCTATTGCCACCATCTCCTGTATTTTTCACTGCAATCCTATATATCCCTTTAGATTCTTGTAAGTTTCTGCAACACACTCTTGCGGTGTCAGCTCTACCTCACTTGAGATCAGTGTGAGCCCTTGTATTGATTTAAAAGTATCTGTGTTCTTCCACAGCGTGACCAAGCAAAACCAAACACTGGTTGTTGCATTTGAGTTCAAGATACTGTTTACCTTCTTCGAATTATCACAGAATGATGGGGTTGGAAGAGACCTCTGGAGATCATCCAATCCAACACACCTGCTAAAGTAGGTTCACCTACAGCAGATTACACAGGAATGTGCCTTGGAGGGGTTTGAATATCTCTGGAGAAGGAGACTCCACAGCCTCCCTGGGCAGCCTGTTCCAGTGCTCCATCATCCTCACAGTAAAGAGGTCTTTCCTCGTGTTCAGGTGGAACTTCCTGTGTTCCAGCTTGTGCCCATTGCCCCTTGTCTTGTCCCTTGGCACTCTTGAAAAGAATCTGGCCTCATCTTCTTGACATCTGACCCTTAGATATTTATAAGCATTCATAAGATTCCCTCTCAGTCTTTTCTCCTTCAGGCTAAGCAGATCCAGATCCCAGCCTTTCCTCGTAAGAGAAATGCTTTAGTCCCCTCATCATCTTTGTGGCCCTTTGCTAGACTTTCTCCAATAGTGTCTTGAATTCTCAAAGTCTTTTACTTTGTCTGGAAACTATGCAAAGGAGAGAGGAGAATGGACTGGCCTTAACGGAGGCAAAAACACCTGAGCTGGTTGAATGGGGGCTATTAAATATGTCAACTATTCCCTCATCGATATTAGAGACATTAAGGAGAAAAGTGATTACTGCATTGCACAGTCTCATTACTGAGACAGGTGTTGGGAATATGATGATAAGGGAAAGCCTGCTGTATTTATGAGGAAGTAAAAAAGTTATTTAGCATTCATGACAGATGCTTCTTTAGATTTTATGGGTCTTTCACCTTTTGTAAAGAATCCTTAAAGCTCCTAAGGTAAGGAGAGTGATATGAAGGATGAAACAAAATCCATGATGCAAATTCTCAATTTTAGCAAGAATCTTATAATACTTGATTCCTTTTTGTTTCCCCAAGTTCCAGGATCAATTACTTATATGCATACCTCTACTTTCTTAGTGAGAAAGTGTGTATGTGCATGTGTGCATGCTTGCATAGGTATCTATGTTTGTGGGTCTAACCATAGCAAATAACTCAAGTAGAGGTGATTATAACTCTAAACAACCAGAAAATGAGAATTCATTATGTATTAAATAAAAAATTCACAGTTCTTTGGGGACTGACTCATGACTTCTGAATGTTTGCTGTTGACTTCCGTGCCTGTAAAAGTGTGGGAAGAAGACTCTACATAGAAATTTTCACAAAAAAGTCCCCAAGAAGTTTTCTCCTGCTTATGGATTATGGAATACTACACATTAGCTTGGGGTTTTTTTTTTTTTTGTTTTTTTTTTTTTTTTTTTTGTGGTTGAAGAATAATTGTGTGATCTGGCTGTTAGTATGGGCATTTTTTGCCACAATGTGTACAAATATAGATTATTGCCATAGAAGCCAAATGGTCATTTCATGCTCTCATACATGTTTTCGCACACTCACTCTTCATTTCTTGGTGAAGTCCTTTATTGGTGCAATTTGTTTCAGTGAGAGAACATTATACCAGGCTGATTTCTTAACAGCAAATGTTGCAGGATTGGTCCTGTTTAACATATATTAACATAAAAGGAAGCCTTTTACAATTTCTTATCTCTTTAGACCTTTTCAGAAAAAAACCCAAACCAACAATGTCCATGAAATCCCTCAATTTATTATGAATTTGCCTAGGAAAACTCTGCTTAGGAATAACACCTGGTGTTTCAATCTGGGTTAACTGGAAGCTGTATGATTTTTCTGTGTTTAGAATTAGAAGTGATCAACTTGTCACATTACTTGTTTCTTGGTGTTTTGTGAGAAAAGAAATACAGGGAATCTTGTGTATACATGTGGGGAAGAAGAAACTCTGAAGGCAGATCGTGCAACGCTATGATCATTTAAAAAAAAATCAGCAGATGTTCATGGCCTGTGTGCAACTAATTTTCCATGTACAGAGAAGGCAAGGAACTCTGTGCCAAAAAATAATAAGGTAATAATAAAGAATAGTAGGAATTCCATCTGGAGGCATGTGATCTATCCTTATTTCTATGTGGATTGTCTCACCCATGTTTATCTTTGGGACATTTTTCTCTGTAAGGTCCTCATGATGTACAATTTTTTTCCTCAAAAGTTCTTCTTGGAAAGAAAAATCAAAGTATCAATCCAATGGATTCTCAGTTGGGTCTGGGAAGAGAGACTGGTCTTGCACTGTAACTTATTTTATAGACAAAAATTTTTAATCTAATGCACAGCACAAGACCAGGTATCCTTTAGTGTAAAATGAATAACTTAATCTGATTAACTTGCAATTTCAGTTTTCCACAAAGGCTTCTTGGAGTTTGAGCTTTCAAGAGTACGAGGAAAGATTGTACTCTGAACTCTGAAACTGCAACAGGCCCACCTCGTTAAACTGCCTGGTTAAAGCCCTGGTGAGACTGTCACGTGCAGAAGGTTAGGTATAATTTGAGCTGGAACAACTGATGTATTAATTCAAAGCATAATGAGAAAGGAATGAGGAAAATGTGTTTCTTTCAGTGGTATAAAATAAGTGTCCTTTGGCTATTTAAGGGATCGAGTACTTTCAGGTTGGAACAAAAAGGCTTATGAATCATGCAACACTGAAGAAAAGAGGTTTTTTGTTGCTTAGATATTTCATGCAATCAATACATTATGTCTGTACAAATTACACCTTTTCTCCACAGTTTTTGTTACAGATTATGTTCTCTGATTTATGCTTTTCCTGACTTAAATTCTAAGAAATTTGAAGAGTTTGTGCTGTTGCTGAACAATCAGAAAGGATAAAACAGCGATACTGTCTTATCAGAAGTGACACTTGAATTGTTTAATAAATTCTTGTTTAATAAATTGATTTATGGTTATGAAAACAATAGCATGCTGGAAGCTTTGGATGCTGATAAGCTCTTGATGTAGTGATTAAAATATCTAAACTGTTACTTACAATTATCTTTTCTTAGTAAGGAATGTACATTTTTCATAGCCTGCTGTGCTATCTTTTATTCTTGTAGAGAGAAACAATTTCATTATTCCACTATCCCACCCGAGTTTGCTGCAGAAAGGTCATGTGTTATATAAGCATGTAAGAGGGCCAGCGGTGGGATGCTCTCTGTACAGGGAACCTATATTCATGCAGGCCCTTGAGATTCTGTTCTTATTAGCTGCTGAAGACAGGTCTTGTCTTTAGAAAGTTGGTCTAAGGTTGTTCCTTGGCCATGCTGCTGCCGGTTTAAACTTGGAGTTTTGGTGAATTTGTATTTTTCTGCTGCTTGTGTAAATGGTACAGTTGGGACAACTATATAATGGAGTTGTGTCATGCTGAAAAATTTCCACAGTATTTTGTCCTCACTAGTTTTCATTTATAGCCTTTGGACTATGTAACAGTTGCATGGGAGGACTAAAGAATTAATTTGAATCTCGGTGCCCTTGTTTGTTGGATAATGCAGCTGAATAGAAACACAAGCAGTGACTCTGATACTGCTGGCAGGAATTCAGAGTTTTGGACATGAACTCATTTAGAGTAGGAACAGAAGAGTAAACTGTCTCACTGAGGCCTGTTCCCTGCTGTGCAGTAGATCTCTGGCTGAGAAGGTCTGTACAGTATCCTCTCCAAATACTCTTTGGTCATGAAATGCTTGCCAGCAAGCTTCAGCAAGCTGACCATCTGAAGTGAAGGATTAAAGGCACAATGACAGTGTAGTGCAGGAAGAGATTACAGGAGAGAAAAGGTATCATTATGAGCCTTTCCTGCTCCTGTTGCTCCAAGATTAATATTGCGTGTTAAAATGGCAATGAAAATACAGTCTAAAAGCCAGGAAAAAACTGTTCATCATTTGCAGAGAATCTGTCACCTGTCCTGGGATAGCTGTATTACTAGTATTACTACAGGTAACTTCTGAGGTTACGCTGAGAGTTTTGTTTAAAGTAATTCTCACCCTGCCAGAGATCATTGATATCCCTGCAGGCAAAGAGAAAAATATTAAAAGAAGAAATTAAAGCAGAAACAGTGAACAGAAGCTTTTCTTGCTTGATTGCCTCTTTTCTACTCAGATTTTTGTAAATATTTTCTTTACAGGATTTTAACAAATCTTTTCATGTAATGAAAGTGTGATGTAATACTGTAGTGATTGCTGTCCTGTGATAATTATTTCTCTCTCATTTTCTGTCTATTTTAAAGTAGTACTTTCCCTTAAAGCAGTGCCTTAATTTTTCAAATTACTGAACCTCACGTATTCAGTGGCTGGGTAACAGCATCTTGTGGTACACTGCTGAGATAAATAATTGAAATCTCCCTGGCCAGAGGAACTTCCTTTAGACTAGGATGTATGATTAGTTGTATTAAGTGTAGGGACAATGTAGCCATCTTTAAGCCATCAGTGCAATTTTCAGGAAATCAAGTTGCTCTGAATTATGAATATTCTTATAATATTATTATTGTTATTATGGGTTAGAGTTATTATTACAAATAATGTGTTCAATAAACATGTATTTCTTTGGCTTTCTCATTTGCATTAATGATGAGCCTCCTGGTAGGAAAGAATCTGTTGAGTAGCTGGATCATGTCACTTTTTTCTGTAAGACTCCTGGAGGTTTCCTGGAACTCCTCTTCCTGCCAGAAAATGTGAATACACTTTAATCTCGTTTATCGTCACATGTATCCTGTTCCCAGTAGTAGTGATGCTTTCCACAAGAAGTTAAGGTCAAGAAAGTAGAGTGTCCTCCATGGTAGCTATGACCAGCTCCATAGAAACCTGCTGACGAAATCAACTGAAATGGGGATTAAAAACTGACAGCTGCAGCTATCAAAGGATTTGTGGTTCTGGGTTTATCCTGGCCTAATGTTGCCTATCAGCACGGATGCTTATACCGATCTGTTTGAAAATTTCTTAAGCTGTTATGTATTATCTCTACAAGGAAAAGTAATTTATTGTAGTTCTAGAAAATTTGTCAATTATTCATCAGGAAGTTTAAAAACTATTAAACTTCAGGTATTTGGAGATATGAGCACATCCTTCCAAAATATTTGAGAGGCCAAACTTGCAGTAGGTACTGCAGCACATCTGTGTCCCTTAAGGGAGAATTTTATCATCATTCAGTGTGTATACCATTGACTTACAACTACATGGCTGTTGTTATCGAGGAAAGATGTTGCAGTATTTCCCCTCCTGCCTCTGGATAACTTTGAAGGGTTCTTGCTTGATGGCTGTATTCTATGTTGACATAAAAGTATTTGACTGCTAGTAAAGTATTTGATTCAGTCTTATGAAATCTTAAAGTTAGCATTGGCTAGAATGTTGCAATTTTGACGGCAAAAATTATATAAAGGTACCTGATTAATGTATCTATTGTGAGTGGAATCTCATGGTTTCACAGTCTTCTGTAACTTCTGGATCAGGAAAGAAACAAGATGTTAATGAAATCCACAGATGATAATGAGGAATGAAATACTTGATATATGTGAAAAAATATGGGTAAGAAACAGAGGAAGAGAATTATCTTACAAAAGTGTAGGCTGGAGTGATAACAACAGAGGTTGCGTTGTGCTTTGTGATAAGAGGAGGTTAAAACTAAGGATGCTATTCTTTGTCACATAGTAGGATTTGGTGAAGAAAAATATAGTTCTCATGGTCCATTAGGCAGAAAAGCATGAGGAAAAGGGCAAAGAGGCTTTTGTTCATCCTTCAGTGGTCAAGTCTAGTGTTGGCCTAAATGCTAATTTATGGGGGGGGGAAGGTGATGGTAAAATGGGAATATAGGGGACCTAGACTTGAATAAGATAAATATTCTGAAGACTCAATCCCTTTTACTCAAGATTTGTGCTGTGTGCACACCTGTCAGACTCAATAATCCTCAGTGTGACCAAAGCTCTGAGAAAGGAAGACCATGAGAAGCAAAAGAGGCAGGAACTTCTAGAGAGGCACTGGGTCAGAGATGAGCCTCCTACTTCTAAAGGAGCCCTTGGCTCTGAGCAACTGTGGTGTTTTTGCCCTATTGTGACTTCAGGCTGTGGAAAAGGGGCAGAAATAGTTTACATAGATAGAAACTAGTGTCTCTTTTCCTCTGTAGTAACTTTCCATTGAAGGAGTGTCTTCTTTTATTATAAGAAAAAAAAAAACCCAAAATAACACACTTTAATGCATGCATCGAAAATCTGTTGGTTTCTAAAAGAAAAGGCGATAAGGTTTGTGGCTTTATGATACAGTTAAAGAAACTCTAATGTTGAAGGGTGTATTTTCTTCAGCTCATGAACAATGTTCAAGAGGTTTTCACTTGGTACGTATCGGCCTTGACAGTGTCTGTTTCAAAGCCTCACAGGCCTAAAGAATGTTTTTGACAATGGGCTTACAAGACAGAGTACTTGCATTATGCATACTTTGTATCATGACACACAGCATCCAATTTGTTAGCCATCCTGTATTTAATAAAACTGAACCTTTTAAAAACCACTTGAAAAACCACTTGTCCGAGTAGTGAAGTGGTATACATGTGGCAACAACTTCTGAAGACACAGTTAAGACTTTTGCAGACCTTGCGTTCAAATCATAGCACTTTGATGTTCTCGTTACAGGCAGATCATACAAGAGTGTCCCAGTTTTACATCTGAAGTCTCATTTTGTCCATTAAATGCTTTTTTTCCCCCCCCCAAGGAATCTTAGTTAAAAATAATATATTTCAATTTCAGATTTCACACACTACAGAAAGAACACAATTCTGAATGTAAAGTATTGCTCCATATTTGTTTTAAATATCTGTAATTTAGAACTCTCAAATCAGAAACGTTTTGGTCTGTAAAACTGCAAGGATACATGCTTAAGTATACATACTTAAATTTTATTATACATAATTAAATTTTTAAAAGCAATTCATACATTTGTAACTGCATTTTAAAATTTAGAGACTTGTAATATACAGTGTGTTAGATATATGTAGAACATTTTTTTGGTATATATTTGTGTATCAAATGTGATGCCTTAAGACATCAGACATTCCCACTGTATGGTAACAACATTGCAAGTTAGATGAATTTTGCTGTTGAAAGCAATGGAGGATGATTTCCAGATGTTTAAATGCTTGCTTTGGCAAGAGTCGGAAAGTACTGGAACATGTATTGGCCACAAAGGAAGGTAAGCGACGTCAAGCCTGGTGACAAGCAAAGCAGAACATGGAAAATGGAGCCATGTGGGGAAGGAAGAGCCAACATGACAGTATGGCTGCCGTGGCAGCCCTGGATATTGGAGTTACACTAATGAATGGCAGAGTGCCAGAAGTCTACTTCAAAAATTAGGACTGAGGTTAGACAAATTGTCCTTTACCTCTTTTTAATATTTTTTTTCTGTTTGAAATATTTGCTATGGTGATAGAAAATTTTGTCTAAACCTCGACACTGAGGCTGGGTAGTTTGGGCACGCTTTGATTTCATGTTGTTACTGTAAAGTGCAGGACCTTGCTATGACCTCGCTATGAATTTGTGCAGTGCTAAGCACAAAAGCAGCCTTGATCTCAGATGAAGCCTTAAGGTACTGTTGTAACATACATACTGAATCATTGTGCTAATAATAAATTTCTTGAATTGCACAGATTCTCATGTTGAATAGCTGACTAGTTTCAGAAGTGAAATCTTGCTCCTCAGCAAAGAAATCTCTGGATAGTGAAATATATAAAATCTTCCTTCCTGTAAGGTTTCAGAAAACCAAACCTCTCTGTGGGTCTGGCCACCCTTTTAGTGGACAGACCAAAACTCTGCAGCTTTACCACATTGTATCAAAACATTCAGATTTCTTGAGGGGTTTTGTGGGGGCAGGGTGGGGTGCTGTTGAGAGAATTAAATCCTAATCTCTTCAGGCTGTGCACATTTGCCCTTATGAAGAATGCTGGCGCCAACCAGTGAATTACACTGCTTAATTTTTTAGTAGCGGTATCTTTCTAATGGTTTTAAAATTGAGGATGCGGAGCACTTAGTTGTGTGGGGCTTTTTCTACACTCCTCCTCCCTCCCCCCAGTTTTTTTTTCCTCCAGCTGTTCTCGCTGTTCTCTGTTTCTTTGAGCCTTCCATGGTTTCCTAGGAAACCTCTGCAGGACGAAATTTATCTATTTTACAGGCACTGTGCAAGATAGGCAGTTTGTGGTTTTCTTAGAATGTAATGAACATGCTAAGCAAATATTTGGTTATGTAAACCTTCTATTCAGAAGAGTACTTTACAACACATGAATAGCCTTATTTCTTGTAATGAGATGACTTTTATACCTGGTTTCTTTGCCTCTTAGTGAAGGAAAAATTTACTTATTTCAAGTTTTTATTTAAAAGAGAGCAAAAACATCAGGATCTATCCATCTGAAGTAAGAATTAATTAGGAAAAATGATGTAGCAGTCAGTTACTTGTAATAAACGAGTGTTTATCTTAGAAATCTTTTATGCAGAAAATTAAGTGCCCAGAGAGTTTATTTTCATATAAGCAGTGTTTTTAAAATCTGTTATCACTGGAGTGTTAGAGCAATGCAAACTTTTTGTAATAATCTCCCAGGTTAAGGAGTCCTGAGTTTTGATATCTTTTTGCACAAATTTTACCTTAAGGTTTCTTCCAGTTTTAAGTAAACAGCAGCACGCAAACACAGCCCAGTTTCTGAATTTGGGGGTGTGGGGTGTGGGGTGTGGAAGGGAATATCTATGGATTTTGTTCAAGTTAGCTCTGTGCTCAAATCTGGCACAGAAAAGGTCCTTGCATCATCTCAGTACAGAAGAATAAGCAAGGTTTTCAGGATTCTAATGATAGGCAAACTCCTTGTAAATTTTATGTGAAGCTACAAAATATTCAGTAAAGACTTAAGTTTGGGGCAGAACTAAGCGTGTTGATAGTAACTTGACATTTGGCATGTGTAACATCCTGATCTGTAGCTTCTGTAGAGAAAATGCTTCAGGAGCCCTAGGCTGGAGCAATAGCAGTAGCAGAGAATGTGACTGTGTCTGGGAAGGGAAGGTTCTTACAGTCCTGTTTTCTAACAGGACACAGCTGTGGCTTAGTATAACTCCTATAAATGTCAGTGATTGGTGACTCAGTGCCATGAGAAGAAACTTTCTGGTATAATAGTTTCCTGCCTTTCTCTTACTGGGACAGGAATCACAACTGAGTAATTCATGACACGCATACAATTTCAAAATACCAGGGAAGAGAGCAAGATCCTGCTGTGCTTCTTCATGTCTGCATCAAACATCACTGCTTTCAAAGTGCAAATTACTTCATTGGTGTTACTTGGCGGGTAGAGTTCTCCTAAAGGAGTAAAACATTTTCTTATGCTGCTTCTTTTTTTTTTCCAAAAGTCTGCTTCTCCCATTTAAACTGTGGAAAAAAATGGGTCTGAAAATAATCTAAAAATATTACAGCTTTAGAGATAAAGTTGGTCTGTGGGCTGAAAGATGACAAGTTGAAGTGAAAGACAATACTGTTGAATAGTGTTGTTATCCAGACTTACTAGCCACTGATACTCAAAGTAGCGGGGACAGTCTTAGGATCCAGGAGTGTGTAACTTCATTAAGTAGTTATTTAAGGGCTTTGCTCTTGGAGAGACCTATTAGACACTGTGCAGCAGTTATTGTAAAGAATTACAGTGTAAGCATAGACTGTCTTGAGCCCACTTATAAAGACCGTTGTCCAGTTTGTCCTTGTGTTTCCGCTCGCACACAAGAAAAAAGATATGGTTTTAATGGATCCCTATTACCTCGAACATGATCATATAAAACTGAATATGGTTAGGATTAATGGAGTGCTTGATCTTCTGACTTTCAGTTGTTTACTTTGAAGGTGAGTTTGGAGCTGGTTTGGCAAAAGGGTACACTTCTACTAAAACTAGTTCCTAATGATTGCTAGAACTTCCAGTTTATACTTCTGGTCATAAAAAACCTCCAACAAATATAAGAATGTTTTCTCCTCCATCTGAAAAAAAATTTTCCATCTTATTCTTGTGTGTGTCTGCATGTTCTTTGTTTGGTTTTTTTTTAATAATATTTTCCCTTGTAGACCTTAAGGACTAAAATTCCTCCTTGAAGTCTGCAAGACTTAGAACATTTTAAGTCATTTGTTTATAGAATGTAATGCTGTTTGCAATGAAATGTAAATACCAGGACTATGATGCTCCTGCTTTTGCAGATAGCATTGACTTATAACTGTTTATTAAAATGGCAGAGTGATCTTTAGGATATTTTGTCACAGTCAGGCAAGAGAAATAACTTATTATGAGCCCTTTTGGAATCTAATACGTAAAGTTTGAGGTTAGATTTTGCTTAGACTTGGTTCTCTTACTACTTGTTTTGGTAGCAAGGAGGTGAGGGTTGTTTTGCAAGGGGGGTGGCAGCGTAGGTTTTCTTGGAAGTTTGGTTGAGATTGGTTTGTTTTTTTCTTTTCTTAGATATCCTGTATAAGTAAGATGGGGATTTGGCAAACGCAGGAGAAGCTTCTCTTGCCCTTTCATGTGTCTCGTGAAAGCAATGTTTCTAGTACTGCGAGCCTTGCTCTGAGAAGGCTGCTAGCCTTGTTCTGAGAAGGCAACAATAAATGGTATCACACAGCTCTAGTTAATGCAAGTTTGATAAAGAAATTGCTTATAATTCTACCTGACAATAGCCTCTATCACACTGAAAAACTTAAATCTTTAGTTTAATTCGGAATAGCAACGTCAGTTTTTCAGGAATATAAATATTAAGCAACTGGTGTGTAACCTGTAGGTCATTACAGATGCTATACAACTACAGCAATTACATTAATATTTTTAGTGCAATTCAGCACAATCCCTTAGGTATCTGAAATGTTTCTTTCAAGTCTTAATAAACATATCCCCTCAGGGTTCCTCAGGCTGATGTTCTAGTTGACACTAGTCTTCTTGGTTTTTTTTTTTTTTTTTTCTCCTTCCTATCCTGTGGGAAAAATATAGGAGGCTGCTACCAGACTGCTCTGGTTTTGGAAGTGGAATTGTCTTCACATGAAGTGTCTGAAGGGCAATGTTTTTCTTTCAGTCCAACTAAATGTGTAATGAGTTTTCCACTGCCTGTGTTAATCCACTCACCACTGTAATATGAAGAGTCTGATAATACTTGCAAGATTTGGGGTTTTGTAGCCCATGAAACTTCCGGTGTGTCTTACATGGTTATGCTCAAGTCATGTGTTGCACCAGTGCTTTAGACAGTGGTAACTTGGAGAAACTTTCACAGAGGAAATGTGACTAGTATGTACACTAATGTGTAGTGTTTTTTCTGGGCATGAACATCCCTTATCTAGTAAAAAGAAGGGTTTGGTGAAGCCTTGGACTTGCAGAAATGTATTTTACTCAGGATGCATTAGAATATTAAGAAGAACAGAACGGAGGCTAGGAAAAAAACAATGTATTACAGTTCTCTTTGTTACAAACTGACTGCTTTTTTGCTTAAGGAATGTTCTCAGAGTCATCGTGCATTGGAATTATCTATTTTTTTTATAACATGGATATTCCAGCAATTTCCTGAAACTAATGAGTTTTTGGTTGTGAAGCAAAATTTTCCACTCAGTTTAAGGTGTTATCTATGTTCATAAGAAATTAATCTTAAAAAAGATAATACCAGGACCTGAGGTGCTTGAGGTCTGCTTCAAAGGGAATAAGTTTCTAAAGCAAGTTTTGGAGCCTACGTGAAGTAGTCTAGCTCCTGTGCAATGCACCTGTTACAAGTTCTTCTTATCTGTGTATCCTGGCACTAAAATTTCAAGGGAGTGATAACGTTTCTGTTCTTCAAGCACTGATAGTTTTAAAACAGGAAACAGAAAGTTGAAGAGAAATTTTTCTCAAGATCTGTTAAAATGCCTCATTAATCATACTTTAAAATTCCTGTACTAGGTGGACTTTGGAATGGATTTTATTTCTGGATTATTTTGAAAGTATCATATTGCTATATCATAGTAAAATGGCATTGCCTTCTGAAACAGTCTGCATACCAATATGTTATGCCTGAGTTCTTCTTGTGTTAAACATGTTGCACTGCTCACAGGTAGAGGAATGGAAATACAGTCATGAGACACATATTTCTAGCTGCCTGCTGATTCTGCATATTCCCTTTGGATACTGATGGGTAACACTCAGTAGGGAAGGCCCTTTTCATGTATACAGTGACTGCCTTCTGGATAAGTTTCACAGTGAGCTCTAGACACCTGTTTTAAGTCAGTGATGTTTAACCATATTGCTCAGTTGCAGGAGGATGTCTCGCAAAAGACTGTTTTGTAGTTTTTATGCTTTTTTTCTATGCTTTACTGTTTGGAAGAAAATACTTCTCTTAGCAATGAGGTATTTTTTATGGATGGTATTCTGTTCTTCTGTTGTTTATTGCCAGATGTGAACCTGGAATTTAATGCCCTTGAGATATTCTGAAGTGTAATTATGTTCTGAATGAAGCAATCACAGGCTTTGTACCTTACCAGCTGGCTCTTATGCTTCTGTGCATTATCACTGGGCTCCTCAGGGTCTATTCTTTTTGGAGAGAGCTTGCCAATAATGAATAAGGCCTGTTTTCCGTATTGACCTCAAACTGTACATCATTATGTAAATCTAGCCAAATCAAACCATAACAATGAGGTACACATAGAAAATATAGTTCATAGAGGGATTTTATAGATCTTACAGCCCAGTTAAGTTGAAATTACATGGCTGTTTATGGTAAATGTGTGGTTAGTTATGCCCTCTGCTGCTCCTTCCCTCAATTCTGCACCAGAGAAGACATCTGTATCAGCACTGCTGTGAGGTTGACTGCTTCCATATTTTGGCTACAAATAATAATAATGAACAATAGAAATGGCTTTATGTTATTCTTTACCATAACAATAATCTTTGTTTCCTAACTACAGGAACTTTAACACAAAATGAGTTTTTTTTCTTCGATATTTTAGTTCAATCAATCAAGAAGTTCATGGCTCTGTACTTATAAACATCTCCTGTCTGCTTGAGGGTCAATTGCAAGCCTGCTACTCAGCCCTCAGTTCAGGGTAGGGCGTTGGAAAGTTTCAGAAGATGCAGTTTCTCTCCAAAGTATGGGTAGGATGATCGAGGAAACTTTGCTGTATCAATGTGACATTTACCTAGGGCAGTGGAGCAGGATTTGGACTTGCATTTGACAGGATAGCCCTGCTGCTGAGCTGCCCCATTTTTAGGGCAAGAAACAGGTTTTGGGCAGGGATTCACTTTTATTTATCTAAGACATTGAATTTCTTCTTTTCACATGCCAGTTTTTCTTGGTCTGAGCAAGACGAACAGTGACCATTGTGTTCCTGCTCCTTCCTCGAACCCTGCCTGGCCTCAGCTCCATTTCTGGAGGTCACCTTCCAATACTGGTTCAAACTGGGAATTCCCGAGTTCTTAATTTCTCATTTACTCCAAAATTCTTTCCATTGTAGGTGAATTACTTTGACTGTAAAAAGGGAGTTGTGGGGTTTTTTTTTTTTGCATTTAGTATATACCAATTCCCATCTGTGAAACTAACAATTATAAAACCAATGATTGATTGATGGCCCTAATTAAGATTCTGAGTTGATTTGTGCATTGGAAAAGTTGAATAAACATGTCCATTTTTCTTATTATCCTTGATAGATTTAGTGGAAGTAAGCCAAGTGATTAGTTTCAAACATTGGAATTTTATAGTCACAACTAAGCCGTTTGTCAATAGGAAACAAATACGTTTGATTCTTGTACGACTTGGCACTGAACTAGTAACTTCGGATATTTTACATGTAGTGGAAATACTTTTCATGCAGCAGGCGTTGAAATAGCTTGAAATCTGCTGCACACACCTGTGCAGCTCTTGGGAGTTTCACATGTTATATTTATATTTCCACTGGTCTGCAGTACGTAATGTAAGTTCAGAGCTTGGGAATAGTCTTAGGAAAATTGCTTGGAAATCAAATTCTCTTTTATCTGAAGAGGTTGTCTGGAGTTAGTGCTGAGACCCAGGAGCAATTACTGATCCAAGCATGGTATTCAGGCTGCCTCTGTGTGTAACCAGCTGGTCTGTTCTTCCAGGCTGGGACCTTTAAATGCTAAGCAGGTCTTGGTTATTTCTGAAATAGGCACAGAAACAGTGAAATAAAGCAAACCACCGTTTATTTACTTCAGCTTTCATGAAGGAGGCCTATCCCAGGCTCTAGGCAACCCGCCATCAATTATCCACATAATTCATAACAATAAAAGCAAAAAAGCAGCAAACCATACCCTTGTTTGCCAACTGCCTTAGCTTAGGGGAAATGAAATCATCCAGTCCCTTGCATTCCCTTAGGCCCTGCAACTTGGCCTCTCTCAAACATTTGTTCCAGAAACAAGCTGTGTCTCTGTTGGAGTTAAAAATGTATATGTTAATATATTCCAACAGATCATGAAATTTCCTAGCTTAGAAAGCTGACTGTGCCAAGTTCCTCTTCTATAGACTGTAATTTCCTTTCTAAAGAGAGAAGCAGCATCTGGACCTACTCAGTCCCCAACACAGTATTCCTCTTCCACGTCAGCAAGCTGGAGTTCCAGTGCAACTGGCCAGGGTCAGCTGTGGACTGCCTGGAATCTTCTTATTAAACAATCCTAGAGTTTTGGATCTGGACCAGTCCCCCAGAACTAAACACTTTGGGACATTTGAAAAGCCCTGTTTCTACACCAGAACTTTCTTGCAGAAGGTCATTGATGCTCGCTACAGACATTTCCCTGTGTGCTCTGAGTCCCAGACCTCAATCACAAAACAGTCTCCTAGCACAGCTAGGATTAAAACTCCAATTAATAGAGGAGTGTGCTTTTGTTCATCTAAGTAATGAACAAGGGAATAGGCTACATTTAACTTTCTGAGGTCAGGATCAAACTGGTGGTTTAGGATTAGCTTGGTTTACTTAGAAAAATGTATTTAAAATTATGTTCTCAGCCCCTGTCCCTTGGTAGAATTTTTCCAGTAAATAAACTTCTCTTAAAGGCTGTATTTTAATTGTGGTAATATAAAATTATAATGTAGTTGGGATGGTTGGTAGATTATTAGTTTGAGGAGAGAGAATGGTGTGATATCCCCTTTCAATCCTGATTCTTGTCTCCCTGATCCCTTCTAGATGGCTATTCTTCTGACTTTAAGAGAAAATATAATATTATTCTTGGCAGCAGATTATCCTGAGGATTGTTGGCTACTGATGTGCTATAGTAGATGGAGATATAAAAATGAGGCTCTTGCTGCACATTAATCAGGGAGACTGGAAAAAGGTGCTTCCAGTGGAAAGGAGTTGTCTTCTGACATTATTGCCTTAAAAAAACCCAACCCCTCCATCTCTCTGTCCCCTTAAAAAACCATACACCGAACACGGTTTTCAGTGTTTGAAGCAAACTTCCACCCAGCACTTTTCTGAAAGGCTTAATTAAGCTGTAGTGAATCCTTTGGATTTGTTTTTCAATACTGAATAATTTTGCACTATATTTTTCTTTTGTTTTCAATGTTACACTTGGGTAACAAATGCATGAAAAATGTAGTCAGTTCAGATCATTTGACATACTGTCATGACATTTCTGTTTGGAAGAGGCAAATCTTGGAACAGATCTTCAATGGTGTAAATTACAATTGTTCCATTACTTCAGTGGAATAACTTATGTAAGACGAAGGTCTGCAACATTATCCAGAGACCGAGTGTGCCACGTGTTGCCCCTCTCCCCCCATTGTCTGTAAAATCCTAATGCATATTTTGACAGTGGGAGGGTTTCTAGTGTTGTGGTGCTGATCTGTTTGTTGATGTGTGTAGCTAATGCTAATCATAGTCAGCAATTGTGCAATGAAAATATTTTCCTTACTAACGCTTACCTTGCATGTAAAGCACATCCATAAATTTGGAAATTTGGAGGATAGGAGAACAAATAAAAATGTATCAGTTCATTGGTTGCTGCTTTTTGGGACCTCCTCCACACACCCCTAAATGTCTGAATTAAGGCTTGGATAAGGGCCCCATTCAGTTGCTGGGATGTTGTTACTGAGCAGTTCCACAGTTCTTTAAATCTTAATTGGAGAACGTGAAAGAGACCTTTTCTCCCCTACTGAGTGAGAAGCTGTACCCAGTTTTGACCTCATATGAGTGGTCTTTGGTCTTTTGATGCTATTTCAGATATCATGTAATCTATACATGAAAATGACTGGATTTAGAGCCCTGTCATTATGTCAGAGATAAAGACTATGGGCAATGAAACGGGCAAGTGTCAGTGTATTAATTCCCAATGTGTAGCAAATTACTCTAGTATTTCCACTGATGCCACTATAAACGTCTTGAGAGAGGACCAGATCTTATTGTCTGATCCCTCAGGAGTTGGGCAAGTCCTTGTCACATCTCCAAGTGTTGCTATAAAATAGATTCAGATGATAATAAGAAAGCTAATAATAATGCCACCTAAAAGTAGCCATAGGAGGCTGCTGTGTCAACCATGTAATTTTTTACCAGATTTTATGTTGGGTGGAAAAGGAGTTGATGAGATTAACATCCAGATAAGCTAATATTATTTATTTGAACTTTCAGATCATGTAATCTCCTGGAAGAATAGAAATTCCCTGATTGCTATGTAACACTTCTTAATAGAGAAGGGTGGGGGCAACTATAAAGCAGGTATAAAAATAATCTGTGTATGCATATGTGGGACAAGAGTAAAAAAAAATGTTTATTACATTGATAAATGGTGGTTAGGGCTTATCAGTTAAGAAGATAAGCATGGTATTTGTGAATGTTAGCATAGCGAGATGTTAGTTCTTTCTTTCCCAGCTTTTATGGGAATATTTAGGAACAATATATGCTTTAAAAATTCTTTCTCTTGTGGTCAAATTGCTGTATTTCCAAACAAAAGGCAGAAAATAGTATAACATGAATTTAACTTGTTTTGAAAAATTAAGCTTTTAATTTCAATAAACTTTATTTAGTAGAAAAACTGTACTTGGACATCAGGCTTTTTACCATTGGGAAATTTCTTAACTGAATGCCATGTCTAAGTTTTCCCAAAGCAATGAGGTAAACAACGCTCGACTTTGCCACAAACTCTGTAACTGCTGTTTCCCAAAGGCAAGAAGATCTGTGTCCTTGCTAGATTACTACCATGGATGTTTCTAGCATAGTTGACTTGATTTGAAATTTATGTAGATGGGAGAAAATGGAGACAGGGCCAAAGAATTCACAAAACATGAAACTGGAGTGGAGGAAGAATCAAGTCCCATCTTGGGAGGAGATATTTGTTGTTTTGCTGGTTGCTTACTTTGCAGGATCATGGGACAGTAAGAAGAGGGAGGGGGAGAGAAAAAAAAACAAACCAAAACCACAAAGAAAAAGAGAATTATTCGTTCTTTCAGCCTTGCAATAAATTAGCATGCATTTCTGCTAAAGCTTGGGGCTGGTGGTTTGTTTTTAAGATCTTAAATTTCTGTGCTCTCTAGCATTCTATAGAATTCACTTAAAGCTAAGTGATGTTCTTGAATGTAAGTTGTTGTTCAATATTATGCATTAGTTAATAATACACCTTGTGTTCCAGAACAAAAATAACCAAAGTAATGTACATAAACAAAGTGAATTAATGGCTTGACCTACTTTTGCAGTTAATGGATTATCATAATGAGATATGGTTGGGTTTTATTTCCTCTAAATAATTCTGTTTGGATTTGTTTTTTTTTCCCTAGTTGATAAACATAACTGAAAAATGCTAAAGTAGTTTGGGAAAATGGAGGTAAGTAGTGTGATACTGATGTCAGCTTTATAAAATTCCATTTTAACAAGCTTTTTCATTAGTTGCATTAGACTTGGACACCTGTGCAATCAAAATATTTTGTAACCAGTTTGGAAAGGCAGGAAACAATGTCAATCATTGTGGTCTGTGGTTATTTGTATAACTATGGATTAAAGTGGTCTAGTATGTTTGATATATTGAAGCTGAGGAGACATCTATTTGATAATACGTAATAGCTTGGCATCACATTAGTTTCCATAATTGCATTTTCATGTATTGTGCTGCTGCGTTTTCTTTTCTGGTGAACCAGATATCACACTATCAGTTACGTGAGGAAATGGGACTGTTGCGCCGTGATAGTGACTATCTCTGTTGTGGGTGTAATAGTGGCAAGTCCATTTCAAAAAAAGAAAAAGTTAACTTTCATGTTCTGCATGTTTATGAATGAATTCAATGTACAAAGTTTCATTTATTTTCTTTTTTTATTGTTATAACTCGGATGCTAGAAGTTTAAGAACTCAGAATTTTTAATAAAGATTAAGGAGCGTAGCTCTTCATTTGAAAACATTTCTGAATTTGCGTGCGTTTCACTGTGGTGTAAGGAAAAAGACTGCAGGTTCTGGCTTGTATGGCTGGAGAGTCAAGGTAAATGCCTAATTAAAAAAAAAAAAAACAAAAAACCAGTTTTGATTTCCCACTTTAAGTGACCTTCTTTGGTTGCAATCAAGGCAGTCTAAGTAACTGTGTGTGTAGCAGTTGATTCGCTTTTAATGACTGCTGACAAAGCTTTAATGTGGAGAAATCACAGTTACCTTAGAGATGTGGTGGGGCTAATGATAATTAGACAAAAGTTTATAGAGTAGGAGAAATAAAAGAAAGTTACTATGTGATTTCCACCTAGACTTAAACTAAGGATCTTTGAGGCAACAAGAAGTCGTTCATTCAACTGGAACAAACATGCCAAAGGGTGAAATGTCCTTGCAAAAGAACTGCTTTGAACAAAAGACAATGTACCAAAAACATGAACAACTTTATTTGGACTTGATAACAGCATTGCCAGCTCATGAGAAGAAATTGGACTGAAGTAGTGTATTTGCTTAGCCATTGTCTTCTGGCAGTCTCAGCTGTAGTTTGAGTGTGACAAAATATGACATGCAGTGTGCTACAGAAACTTTTGGGTATGAAGAGTGTGTATTGGTTACTTTCTAGTAAAACTGAAAAAAAACGCAGATACTTGTGGAGTGTCTCAGAAAAGAATAGTTGGATTTTTTTCCAGTGGATGAAAGGTAGGTGACTGGATGCATTCTTTCAGTACATTTAACTTGCTGCTGTTTCTTCTTGCAGTATATCTAATCTTTTTATAGTCTGTCACTAATTTTTAGGATTTTTTTTTTTTTTAAATTTTAGTAAAAGTGACTTGAAGTCAGATTTGTGCGAAACGTAAACTGGAATGACAGTGGATGACTATGAAATGGACAGATGAATTGTTGAGTTCAAGTCCCATGTTAATGTATCATAACACTAAAATGAGTATTGCTATCAAGAAGCAAGTAATATGAGCAAAGATTCCAGTTTGATATTGAAAATACTTTCCAATTTTATAAAAGCTATTAGTTTACATGAATTGGGTGTTAAAGAGAATCTATCAAAAAAAAGAAGTGATTTTATCTTTCCAACCTAGTGCAGACTAAAGTCAAATTAGCAAAGTGACCTCTGGTTGGTCAGCTGAAAAAAAGGAGGAGGAATTTACTTGGTGAGAAGCTGTCCTCAAAGTACCTAAAGATGAACAGAGCTACTATTTTAGAGAGGTAAAGATTTCAGTGTTCTAAATTGAGAGACTTTTAGGCCTGAATTTGAAAGGAACAATTTATTTGCCCTTTTTACTTCAGGTTGAGTGGTAGTTGTACATCATTTCATTAGAAAACAACAATAAGAGAAATCTTTCCAGCTGAACAGCTAGAAACAAGAGACAAAGTTCAAATATTACACATTCCTCAACTGTAAAATAGGAACAAAGTAATGTTATATAACCTAGGGTTTTTGAAGCTTCAAAGCACTTAATATCCTTTCATTGAATTAATTGCCTTTAAAATGTTAAACGTATGTTAAATGTCATCTTAAAATATTTCATGGTATGATAGTAAAAGATCCCTTAAATTATGAATATCACAAAATTTCTTGCAGAATATTAATCATAACTCTAAAAGCATAGCACACAAATTCAAATTTAGAATACTTTAGAATATATACATAATATATGTATGATATAGAATTCATGTAATACAAAGGTAAGCTTCTTAATCTCTTTAGGAAGAGATTGTGCAGCAAACTTAGCAGTGCTTGTCTTCTCTGGATTCAGACAATGAACAGAATAAGAAATGAACAGAAAAAAAATCAAAAATGGTATCTGAATATTATTGGTATTGGTAAATTTTAGGCATTTTATCTGCAAATTATGTCCCCCATTCCATTGTGTGATGCTACATCAGGGGTCTTAAGTACTTCAAAACTAGCCTAACAAACTCTTTTCATTGTCCTGAAGGCACTACATAACAGCAAAATATTTCCAACTTCTTTACAATGCGCAGCAAATGGCTTATGTTAATCATGCAAACTAAATACCTGGTAAATGATTTTACGTTCATAATACAACAAAAGACAAAGCATGGCTTAAGGCTCTAAATAATTTTACAGCTAGAAGATTACCTAATAATTCAATTTGAATTCAGACATCAGGTTTTTGCAAAGCCAGACATGTGCAAGCTGAAACTGGTGTTGAGTTAAACCAAAACACAAGTTATTCTACAAGTATTAAGAAACTCCCAGCCCTGTGCAGAGATTATTTGAAAGTAGCGTGAAGCTTGCAAACTGCTGCCAACTGTGATCCTGAGTATAAGAGCATGACTGAACCTGCTAGTGAAACTGTGTGACAGCCTGTTGGATGCAGACAAGCATTTGCACTCCTTAGAAAAGACTTTTGCTCCAAGTTAAACAGAACCCTAAATATTGTAAATAAATTGAGGGTCGATAAATACAGCCAGAAGTGAAATCCTGCCACTATTACCTTAGTCAGTGTGGTTATGCAAGCAGTACATGTTTATCTGTTTATAGTTGTTTTATCTCACTTTAATTATTTTGACTTCCTTAACTGTTCAGTAATTTGTAATAAATGGAAAATAAGTTTAATTCTGACTAGCTTGTTGTTTTGTGGATGCAGATAACAAATATGAGCTGGCAAGCTGGGGCAATTTAATAAATGAGTATGTAAAATTAAATGGGGCTGTTACCTACTTTAGATATGATGGAACTGTGGTCACTGAGATAAACTGATGTATGGACTCAGTCATAGAAATACTGAATTGGTTTATCAGTCATCACAACAGACTTATTTTCATTCCATCCAGCAAAATATTCCAGGGTATGGTTTACTTCAGGGTCATACTGGTATGCAATGCTGGATCTGGAACATAACAGTGGCCTAAGTGTACACATCTAGTGCCATTTGAGAAGCTGTAACAGATCCTGCTTTGCTTTCAGCTGCAGGTCTGGTTTGCCCCTGTATGTCTGGTGTTGTATCTGCCAGCCTTATGCAAAGTTCGCACATTTTGGCATCTAAAATATCTCTAGAAGGCAACTGAAGCGACTGAATCAAGACCAATATACTGATGAAAGTGTCGCTGTGCTAAGTTTTTCTCCTGTTCTGTCTATATATGGCCGTGTGGCTTTCTTGCACTTGAAGTAATATTCAGACTTTATTTTTGTCATCTGCAGTCCTGCAATTGTTTGTTGGAAGGTAAATCACAGACTCATTTAAGTTAGTAATGCACTTACTGCAGTATTTTGAATCTTATATAATGCTAAGAAATTCCTTGACTAAAGTATGTTATCTGAAATTTTGAGTGTAAAGAAATAATTAGAAAATTAGACAACTAATAACAATGGTGCAACTACAGAATAAACTTGATAAGGACATTAATATCTGCATGTGCTAAATCAATATTAAGAGGAAGATAGTGACCCAACAGCAGATTGTATAACATATCATGAGATATGCAGCCCACAACAAGGCAGCAGTTTCTGAGAGTGAAGTCAGTCCTTGAAGGAACTTAGGGATGTATCAGTCCAAAGGAGCAGGTAAAAGAACTCCAAGTTACAATGTAGATGTCTAAGAACAGCACAGGAAGAAGCCAGGGTGGGAAGAGGAATGAAGGCTCAGGAATCCAGACTTCAGCTGTACCGGAATGTATATCAAGCAGAAAGTAAAATCAACAGATTTCCTTTTATATAAATTAGCGGACCTGACATGTCAGGATTTCAATTTGAGGAAAATTGACTGTGAGTAGTGCAGACCTGCCAGAACCTGACAGGAAATATGCATCTGGTGGCAGGCCAAGACTTATCATTGAACTTTTTTTGTTCTCATGGCCTGGATAGGATTTTACAGCAAAATACTTGAGCTCAGTTTTATTTATAGTTGAATTGTTTTCTACAAGCTGGCAAGGTAAAGTAAGTTCAAACTGCTTGATAACATATGAAGGAGGACACTCCTTTTTTGTGTTTGGATCAGGGAATCTGATGATGCTAGGTACTCCTGCAGTAGAGTAAATGTGTATTTTTTAGCTGTGGGATGCTTTTGTGTTGTTTTGTGTAAGCATGTAGATGTTTTGTGAGAGGTGGAGGTAGGAACAAAGGCAGGATTTAGAAAATGTTTACATGCTTTAGATGCATATAATGCTCATGTCAGGCCTTTTTTTGAAACTGGTGAAAAACATATGCAATTAATTAAAGCTTGGTTACTAATAAAGCATTTTGAAATGGAAAACTAGAACTAAACAAAAAGAAGGAACACTAATGCCGATAATAGTAAATGTGATTAATGTCATGAAACTGAAATACATTTAATGTTGTGTTGCTCATGAAGATCTCATTCAATTTTATGAAGTTAGCTCTTACAAGTATAAAACATGACTAGATAGGACACTTGTTGCCAGAGAACTGCTATTAAGCCTGTATTTTATATGTAGAAGACTGTAACTTCTCAAAAACAATAGTTTAAATGCATCCAAAAACTTAGGAGGATGTTTTCTGTTTATGTGCAAGGGAGGTGAGCAGACTGACTTGTAAACACATGTGCAGTTATTGCAGTTGCCGCACACTTCTCTGTGCAAAATCTCCATTTAAATATTTAACCTTCTCTCAGCTCCATGGTTTATACCTATTCAGTTCTTTTTGAACCACTGAGTCTGCATTCCCAAAGGGATATATGTACAGCTTTACAGAGGAAAAAATTCAAGACCCTATGAAAAACTGTTCTTCAAAGAAGGCCTTGTTTACATGTACTGAAAACAGCACAGTACTCAAATCTGTGAGGATTTAGCTGTACTGATTGTGTTTGAAGTAGGAAGCTATAAGAGCTTGTGCAATATTCACTTGCTTTCTATTATTGTGGGGTTCATTGGTTTTTGGTTTTTTTTTTTTTAAGATTTAGAGGGACATTTAAATTTTACCAGGTACTTTGTGTGAAATGCTTGCAGCAAGGCTGTGGCAGCTGTCATTTCTGCAGACTGTGAAACCCTGTCACTGAAGTAGTCATCCTATATTCACTTGACTCACAAATGACATGTCATTGCAGTAATTTCACCACTCCTTTCAGCAAGTGAAACTCAGTACTGGAGTCTTGGATATCTGGCATTTTCTCCCCTGCAATCTATGGAGGGAGGCTGGATCTACTGAGGCAGGGTATGCAGCCCCATCATGCCTTTTGCAGATGCGAGTGTCGTGTTCTCTGTGGCTCAGACCTTGCTGGAAGATGGGCTCCAGCCACTGCAGCCTTAAAAGCTGTAGTAAAGTAAGTGAAGACTTAACGTGAAGTAAGGAAGGGTCAAGGTATAGAGAGTAAAAAAGCTTCTCGCACTGGGAAGGCTCATAAGAAGGCATGGAGGAGGAATTCTGAGTTTTACAAATTTTACGTCATGTTTCGTTCTTCTACTGCACACTGCTACCGCTGTGATGGCATCAGGCCAGTGCAATTACTCTTCTTCATGCCTTATAGCACATGCAGTCAGTGCTAGTGCACAAGTTCTGGGCATGAAGTGTAATTTACTACAGTAATAAGGTATAGAATATATTGGTTACAGTTTGCCTCATGCATTTTTTTTTTCCTTGTACAAAATGTGTCAATGTGTTGGGCTGCAGTGGTGGGAATCTAAGAAAGGTCTCTTTCACAGAAGGTCAGAACAATAAACCAAAGCAGAATCTTCCTGAATGTTAGGAAATGAGGAAATAACAGAGTTAAGGACACAGTTCTAACAAGGGACAACATATAATTCAGGAACGCCTTGATAGATTATTTCAAATTTAGAAGAACTTTTCTATAAACTAGCCTGAAAGTTTTAAAACTGAGATGACTTTTCTTTTTAGACTTCAAATTTGGATTAAACCTCATTGGATTTACAGCAAAAGGAAAATCTATGCTTGTCTATGAACACTTGAACTCCTATCTTTTCTTAATTTCTAGATTTTTAGATTGATGTTCTTCTCTTACTCAGACTTTAGCATAAAAAGAAGTTCTACAACAGGATATTCATGAATAAACCTGTGTATAGTGGTAGCTGGGCTATTTTTATAGATGTCCTTTGTCTATTTAGCTTCAGCTGCTTAAATATGCAGTGCTTTAATGGTTAGCAGGTGTATTGATAGTTAAATAATTAAGCACCAATTACATAATAAACACCAAAGGTTCTTCTGGATTATTATCAGCCACCAAACTGTGAGCTTGAATATTCTAAATGAATCTAGGGACAGTTTGAATAATATGAAATGAAATCAATGTGGAAACTTATTTTGTGCCAAAGTGAACAAAAATGTAGCTTTGTCCTCAGTGACAAGAAGATGAGTTTTTACCACTAGATAATTAATATACATTTACTGGTGCCAGTGTAGAAAATTAGCCTGGATTTTACTGTAAAGTAACTGAGTGCTACTACAGTGATGGTTGGTCTTGTCTCCATTGGGATTTTACAGTACGTTTTCTAATGCTAGCTTTCCTGCTGTAAAAAAATAGCTGAACAAAAAACCCCTCCAAACAAAACCGCAAAAATAACTCTCCTGCTCCAAATCAAAGAAAGAAAGAATATAAATTAGTATTCATTTATATATAGGGTGTGTGTGTATATATATATATATATATAAAGAGAGAGAGAGAAAATTAGAATATCATCTCATACTACTTTTCTGACAACCACAATTATACCAGGTAAGGAGCATGAATAGAGTAGGGCTAGTTTGCAACCTTGCAGCCTAGTTTGAGGGGGAGAGAGTGGCAGATCTTGTGGTGATTCTTTCATTTCTGAAAGGGCAATAGAGAATTTTAGGAGGTGGTGAAGGAATATTTTAGGGAATGAATGGGACTGAAATTCAAGTGACAGGAGAATGTGCTGAGATTTGTTAAGAAAGGGTATGCAGTCCTGAATATATACTTCGAAAAGAATTACTGGAACAGAAATGTGTCAGTGTTTCCTATCCAAAAGCTTATAAAAACAAGAGGCATGATAAAAAAATAATTAAAATAATGATACGTTTAGTTGTGTTTAGCTTTTTAGTCTTCTACCCTACTTTTTCTTATTTTTAACTTTGTTTTTATTTTAAAGCTTTCTTCTACAAGCTTTGGGCTAGAATTATCTTTCTTTTCATGACGTCTTAAATCCTCATAAATTGTATGACCCAGAATCTATAGTTGTCAAAAAAATGCCATGCATCTTCAGACCAATCATGAAATTATGGAAATATATAGGGAATGTATTACCCTATCTATTACTCCTTGGTATTGACAGATGCGATTGTTTGGATCATATGTAAGGTAGAAATAGGTAGAATTATACTTCATATTAACATACCATTTAATAATGGAAAACAATTATGATTAAAATAAATATGATTAATAATAAACATATTGGGGAAGATATTTTATTATTATAATTATTTTATTTTATTATTATAATTAGATAAGGCTGTGAACGTTAGACGAGTCAATGTATAGTCAATTATTAACTCCATGTAAATTAAATTTTAATTTTAAGTGAAGATTTTAAAACTTTTGCCTTTTATTTGTTATGTACACACTTTTTTGTTGTTTTGCATTACACAGGATATTTACATACTCAAAATATGGATTTAGAATAGCTACTGGGTGTATTTGATATTCCTAGAAAGATAAAACCATACTAAAATGTATACATATTCAATGTATGTAAATAGTATACATACTAAATGTGAAGACAACAAGATGTAAACATTTTCTAAATGCCTTTTTGTACCATTGTTCTTTGAAATTTCCAAGTCTATTTGGTTATGCTGTTTCTGTAAGAAAAGGTGATATTCACCCAAATTCAGAGGTAAATGACAGCTAAGACATAAGGTTCAAGTGTTTTAGAATTACTGGTCTGAAAAAACACCCTCTAAAAAAGGTAGTTGGTACTGCATTACACCTTAATTGTGTTTCGTACTTTTTCTAAATTAATACTAGGAAACTATTCTCAGATCTGTGGCTTCTATTTCTGAAGTAAGCTTGTCTGCTGTTGTAAACTATGCTTATAGATCAGGTGTAAGATCCCTTCCTACAAGCTATTTTTCACTTATGCACCCAGACTACTTTAGGTAAAACAATTTGTCTGCCTTTTCTTTTTTGGTAACGTGGTGATTTCTGAAAGGGCTTGGAACACTGTTTGGTGGAACAGAGATAAGGAATATGAGAACTTGTCCTTCTGCTAATGCAGATAGGAAGGGATAAGTGTTGGAATGACGATTTCTGATAGTATTTTATAAAATACGCCATCCTTTATGTGAACTGTGCCTGTAGGTGAATAGGGGATTGGTACTGATTTGTCTCAGTGGGCTATGAAGTTTTCAGCTCGTGGACTGATTATTGTAGCAGGTGATGTTGGGCTTCTTGGACGCTGCTCTGGTTCACTAATTTTAAATAATGTGTCTTCACAGGAAAAAACTTTGTAGTGTTTTTTAAAACAGTGTAAGGACACACGGTTATTTGAACTGTGTGAATCCATCTGATGATTTATTATTATTACTACTTATATACTGATTTGTGCTTTAGTGCAAGCTAGGTGCAAATTTTAAGTTTTTTGTTCCTAGCTCCAACTGTAGTACGTTTTATTGTTATAAGCTGAAAGAAGGGGTGGGTACTGATATCAACTTTTGTTGTGCTATTTCATCTCCAGTAGAATTAATTCTAGTACAGAAAAATGTTCTTCAGAAAGACCCAGACTATTTGCAAGGGACCCTTTCTGAGAATTTTTCCACCTTATGGAAGTTCTGCCAGCAGGAACTTGTCCAGTTCTGTGTCAGTATGTGCCATTTGTGTCTATAGACTTGCAGGCGTTTTGCGTATGGTCTAAAATGATTAGTGACACTGGAAGGATCAGTGTAAAGATCAATTCCTAAACATTTTTAAATTGAAAACCTAAAGTAGCTGAAATTTAATAAGCAGTAAATTGAGGGGTTTGGAAGCATTGCTTTACTGAAATGAGAAGACTCCATATGTGCCTATTTTAATTTTCCAAACATGCTGCATGATGCACATGCAAAACAGAGTATACTTGATTACAGGCTCTTTGGAGCTCTCTACCTCAGAAACAGCTGGCAGGCTCTTTGTGCTCCAGCATGGGTTTCTAGACATATCTGGCATTTCCGTGCATTTTCCTGAAGTGCACATTTAATTTGTTTTATAAATTAGGTGTCAGTTAACGCCTTGTTTGCTTATGAAAATGGTGTCCTCTCACCACATGTTTGGTAGTGCTTAGGAGCCATAAACTCTGTTTCCCATAAGCTCCACTTTGGTGATATATTTGAGATTGAAAAAGAACAGTGCTAAGCAAGCATCTGAAGTATTGCTGAGCTGAATGATGAGTCTCTGCTGGATTATGCTTTTGTCTTGTGATAAATGCCACCGTTTCAGGTGCCATAGCCTAGATCAGGACTTTTTCTTTGTTTTGCCTAATTTTGGGGTAATAACATGAAATAGCAAGAAAGAAAATGCATGAGCGGTAATTTTGTGAGTGTAAATGGGAAGGAAAATGAACTCTGGCCAAGGACTGAAAATTGATCTCATCAAGCTTTGTACTAACCTGGGCCTTCAGGCTGATTTTTTTTCTATTCCTCATTTTTTGGTTTTAATCTTTCTTGGGATTTGGGAGACATTTTTAAAAAAATTGAATAGGTTTCTGAACTTTGGAAGACTGAAACTATTTCCATATGAAATAGCCTTTCTGGCTATGTCTCAGTTCCCATATTTAAGTACTGGAAAATGTGCTTTTGTTCTTTTGTACTGTGGTGGGATGTAATCAATTATAAAAAACCCATGAAATATAGATTTTATTTCTTTCTCCTATGCTTGAGTTTGTAACTATCACTTTCAGGATTTTTTCCTTATCAATCTCTCATTATATTTATCTAATTTTCCAGATATAAAGTTTATCTAGGCTACAAAATATGTGGGAACTGCAGGGCTGCAGTAACTGCAGGGAAGGAAACCCAGAGAGATTTGGTAAGAGCAGCTAAGCCCTACGATAATGTTTTTTTCATCATTTTTTAATATGTGGACCTTTAATGTTGGGGCTGCAGAGCTCTAGAGCAATATAAATCTACCAACAACCTATTTATTTTCATCCGGCTTTCTTTAAACTGAAGGCAGAGGTGCATGTCCTGACTGCACTCCAGTTCCACGTTGGGGGAAAAACAAAGGCCAATTTCCATAATCCTTGTTTGCCTGTTTCTGTTTGTGCCCCGTTTTTTATCAGGAAGAAACAGTGGGGAATGTTTGCAAAAGGGGGTTCTGA
The DNA here is from genome assembly GCF_017976375.1 of Cuculus canorus. NCBI lineage: Eukaryota > Metazoa > Chordata > Aves > Cuculiformes > Cuculidae > Cuculus > Cuculus canorus. Next base: position 34,895,203 of record NC_071406.1, on the reverse strand, counting down.
TCCTCTCAGGTCTGGGCTCAGATTTGGAAAATTGGAACACCTGGAGCAGCCAGGGCACACTGCTGCATCTGCCTTTTATGCACTTCATATGTGGCTGTAGTTATCTTAATGGGCTCTTTTTTTTTTTGTTAACCCAGAGACCACAGGTTCAAAAACACTTCACTGATCTGAGCTAGGGGTGCTGTTTTGAAAGAATTGCCAACTTTTCTGCTGAATAAACCAGGAGAAAGGCTGCAATCTGTTCATCATTCAAAGGGATTTATATACATAGGAAGACAAATATTGGAGGAAACTGGATAAAACTATACTATAAAACTATTAAAATCTACATTTGGGCAGGGTGCTTAGTCTTCTGTGTGGAATATGTTTTTGCTAGTACTTTGTATCCTCACAAGGTGTTCATTGCTGAGCTCTTGTGAGATGCTTGGTTAAATACGGATAGCTCAAGGGAACACCATACATTGAGCATCAGACCCTTATACTTCTTGCCTTGTTGCGAAAGTGCAACCAAGTAGTTGCCTGTTTCAAATGTGTGAGTGGATACCTCCTGGCATGATGGTTCAAAATATGTTTGATTCTTATAAAAGGAAGCTACTTGGCTGAGAAAACTGACACTGAGGCACAACAGAAATTAAGACTTTTAAAAGATATTTGCCATTCGTACTCATATAGAGATACTCTGTGATTACTGTGCAATTTAGTAATGTTACCATGAGTAGCTCTGTATTATTTCTATGCTCTGTACATTAACATTCATTACATGGAATACATTTGGAAATATATTTAAGGAGCTGTGTAAATAATTTTGGTTTAAAAATCTTCCTATTGATTTATATGTAATTTATTGTATGTGTTTAATATGCAACGTTACCGATATGCAATTCATTTATTTGCTTATCACTTGTAATTCTATATAGATGATTTTGTAAATTCAAGTTTAATAGACATAGTTATAACGTCTGTAAAGATTACAGTGGAAAACTGATTGGAAAGGGATTTGCACGATTAAATCAAGAAATGTTTTGAGTATTTCTAGAAATTGGTAGCCACAATAGCAACACCATCCAAACATAAGGAAAAAAGTCTTTTTCAATAATCTCTCCAGCCTCTTTCTTGAAGGGAAGTTTCCAGTCTGCTATACGATCTTCACAATGTATCCAAGACTTTTTCCCTTGTGTAGTAGTCTCAAATATGTTTTATCCTTGTGACATACATACAGCTGGTTTCACACAGCTAAATGAATTACTTCTGTCTTTAATGCCTCTTTGCATTGCTGCACTTTGATAAATAAAAGTAAGATAGGATAGAAGCATGAGTAACAGCAATATTGTCTACCTCTAACAAAAATATTTTGATGCCTAATTTCAAATAAGCTTGAATTTTTTTAAAATGTAAACCCACTATCCTAAGCTGATACTGGCCTGCTATTTTGTTACTATGTTCACTTATTTAACTAGTGAGAATATATACTAAATGTGTGCTTAGTTTTTTGAACATGGTATACTTGCAGACTGGACTGTTAGAGCGACAAAAAGAAATTCCATGCAAATAAATCCATCAGAAATTCACAATGAATAAAATCTCAGGCTGACTGTATGTTTTCCATTTGTTATATATACTATCCAGCATAGAGCAGGATATTATAAAATAATGTATTACATAAGTCATAAGCTGAAACTTTATGGGGTATTTTAATTCATGGAAATTAAAAATGAAACTAGTATTTCAGACTGCAGCTTACGTTCCTTGAAATCACAAACTCTTGAACACGTGAAGAAACTGAATCCTCACCTGAGGACAATTGGAATAGCAATGTTAGTCGTAACGTAGTGGTGAACTGCTACTCTAAGTTCCTAGAAGAGATCTTGCAGCTTTTTATACCCTATCCACATTCATATCTTTCATTAGACCATTAAATAATGTACTATGTCAGTAGTTTAGATTTCTGAGTGTTTGTCCGACCAACAGAAGTTATTATTTCGGGTTATGAAAATTCTGCTGTAAGCTCAGATCTGTATTTTTAGGATTTCTTTGTAAATTGGGATGATAGTTGGTTTAGTTTAAAATAGGAAAAGAGGAAATGTCATGTTACTTTATGCAGTTTGCCATGTGTAAAGTACTAAAATTACTTTTAAAAAGCATTTGAGATAACTGATAATAACAGGTAATAATAGATTCTGAGCAGTGCAAATGTTAAGCTCCTGTGTGCATCTCATTCAGCTGCTCCAGGCTGCAAAACCGCTCAGCAATGGAAAGGAGTGCTATAGCATCGCACCTTCAGTTCCCTGTGGTAGGATTGTCACTGGTCCCTGGCGGCTTACCAGAGTCCTGGGGATGAAATGACAGAATCTGTAGCCTGGTTGTGATGAACAGCTAGTGCCAGAGGGGGATAGTTAGTAGTAGCAGGAGCTATATCTACTTACCATTTGCAAGATAAAACTTAAAAGGCAGTGCTGCTAGTAAGCCATAAATAGAATAGGCTGGAAGATAGATTTCTGCAGCATTGTTTTGATTTTTGATCTAAGAGTTTGTGAGTTGTTCTGGCGAGTGATGATTTGGTTTGTTGTCTTTAGATATCTTTGCATGTATTCCTTATGCTTTCTGACAGACATGAAGATTGGAAATAAATTGAAATAAACCATTTAAAACATGCTATATTCTATAGTCAGTGGAAATGTGGAGAATGCGTGTAAAATCTAAGTAATCATCACTTGTTTACAGTAAAAAAATGGAGATAGATGCTGCTTCCTTTTTAACCCTAATTTATGGAGTACTTCTGAGGAAGGATTCTTCTAATCCAGAAGTTGCTTATGTCTCCGGGTAAGCACTTTTCTGTGTCATGTTTCAAGTTACTTCAAACGATAACAGGTAAGTGTTGCTCACTGTAGTGAACTTACTTTTTACTCTAAATATTTTGGTAATTGGAGGAGAGTAGTTCTACGTGTATATATTACGCTTAGTGATGAGGTAACTGAAGCAATCTAAAACTATAAGCAGAGTAAGGAAAATTGAGGGTAAAAACTATAATTAACAATAGTTCAGTTTTGTAACTATCAGCTCCTGGCAATGTGTCTTTACAAGGAACTCTCTTTTTTAAAAAGAGAAAATCAAAGACTGAACAGCAATAATGGTCTGCCAAGACATCCTTTCATGTATGTTGATAAGAACAGCTGATGTAGAAGCAGGAAATGGATCATGTGCTAGAGCTTTAGATTACAAAACTTTACAAGATCATTGGTGCTCTTTGGTAGAGAGCCATGATATTTTTTAAACTATAATTACTCCTCTGTCTGTTTTGAGGAAGCCCATGAGAAGCTGCAGTACAAGTGGGTGGATCTGGCAGGAAACTACCATGTAGAGACTAGAAAACTGAACTCCTGTGATATAGATATAAAAAGTGGCACAAAAACTCTTCTGTCTCTTGAGACTGGCAGACTTTCTGTGAGGATGGACATGTGAAAGCGTTTATTGGAGGTATTGAGCAGATGTTTACTAGTCATTTACTGACAGAAAACAAAACAATAGGTATGTAGTGGCTTTTAAACCATTGGAGGATTGGGAGCCAAAAATACATCTATTGCAGATATATTGAAGTAAAATCATGATGTAAATTCAGCTACTCTTATCTTAAACAAACACAATTGTAGTATTTTAAACAAAGCATAGTTACTTCTTAGAAATACTTTGTTATAAGATTCAGTTTTAGGTTTAAATCTTTCAAAACAGATCTTCATGAAGCCTGAGAGACTCCTTGAAGAATAAAGAATTAAACGAGATTTTAGGGTTTGGTTTGGAAATGGACTAATCTGTTATTTCAGCATGGGCAACAGTAGAGCATTTTAGAGAACAATGTGTGGTTTTGTTTTTGTATTGGAAAAGTCATTAATTACCTGTACCTTGTTGTCAAGTTTCTTTCAGACTGCTTTGTGAGATCTGAAGTTTCTGATGGTTCTTATTAACCACGGGACAATCATAGAATCACCAGGCTGGAAAATTCCTCTTGGATCATTGAGTCCAACCATTCGTATCTGCCACTAAACCATGTCCCTGAGCACCTTGTCTACCCATCTTTTAAACACCTCTAGGGATGGTGACTCCACCCCCTCCCTGGGCAGCCTCTATCAGTGCCTGATGACCCTTTCTGTGAAAATGTTTTTCCTGGTGTCCAGGCTGAACCTCCCTGGTGCAGCTTGAGGCCATCCCCCCTTGTCCTGTCCTGTCACTTGGGAGAAGAGGCCAGCACCTTCCTCTCTACAACCTCTTTTCTGGTAGTTGTAGAGAGCAATAACGTCTCCCCTCAGCCTCCTCTTCTCCAGGCTAAACAACCCCAGCTCTCTCAGCTGCTCCTTGTAAGACTTGTTCTCCAGCCCCTTCACCAGCTCTGTTGCTCTTCTCTGGATGCGCTTCAAAGCCTCAACATCCTTCTTGTAGTGAGAGGCACAGGACTGAACCAATATTTTGGTTTCCAGATTGTTTGAAAATAGATTTCTGTATAGCTTTCTGTCTCATAGTTTCATTAGTTCATGCTTTTGGGGTGAAAATATCCTGCAAAGCGTATGGCGACAGTCTAATAAACGTAACTTTTCTTGAAAATAACCATCTTGCATATAAGAAAGCTTTTACAAAAGCATCTGCAAATAAGCATCTGTAGTAGGAAAAAAGATGTGTAATCAGTTTAATTTAGTCAATAAATACTAATTAATTCATAAAGATTAGTGAGCTAACTCTACAAACTGCTCCATTGGTGCAGACACTCAGGCAGTTCCCAGAGTGACTACTGGCTTTGACAGCTCCTGATGACTCACTGAGATGCAGGAGCTCAGTATTCTGCTGGCGCTCAGTGTCCTTGTGGCCTTGTTGTAGGATCTGTGCTTGGACTGCCCCTAGGCTCAAAAGTCACCTGTGAGTACAGTGCAGGCATGTTTGAAGCTGTCCGTGGAGAAACTCTATCTGTCTGGGCAGGCAGAATCTGCAGTCCTTAAAATACCATCCTCTGCTGCTCTTTATTGACTCATCAGGAGACAGGAATTTATTGTTTAGGACTCCTTTGCTAGTCACTGTGAATTAGAATCAAGTTGTGCCCCACAGTGTCTGGTGTGTTAAGAAATACATAGAAATCATAAGTTATGAAAATGAATGGGAGTACCGTTGATTGCTATATTTTTGATGTCCTGTAACATTCCCAAATCTTACCTCAATTTTCAATCTTGGAGGATGTTTTCTCACAGCCCACTGTGATTTAGTGAAGTTTTGCTTCCCTCTGTTATTATCTGAGGTGCTGAGTTAAAATAATTTCCCCCTTTTGCAGAGACTGGAAAGTTCCCACGTGTTGAAAGGATCTTTATAACATAGATGTTTTAAGGCTGAATCTCATGCTATTTGAATGACTGCTTAACATCAAACACTGCATATATAGTAAGTTCAGGACAAAGCAGGAGTTTTAGAAAGCAAACCTGGGATAAAGCTTGCTTGGTAATAAATAGATAGGGCATACACACTAAATGCAAAACATTGGGAGAGTCTTTGTTTATTTACCCTTTTTAATCTAAATGGTTGGTCTGTCTGAAGAGGGAATGTCACCACTATGAAGAAGGCAGTATGATGTTCATCTGCAAGCAATGGATTTCCTATTAAAATAATAATGAAGAAAAGGTTACATTAACTGAAACATGGTTTTAATCAGATCTTGAAACTTAATTACAAAATGCTGTATAGTCCTTGTGGAGAACATGGTTTCTGTGGATATTTCTGATAGTATACCAGGCTGACATATAACAACTCGAAGTTTTTAATTCATGTGGCAGGTTGCATAGTAGAAACAATATATGCCAGTGTCTAACAATGATTTTACAGGGTAATAATTTCAATTTTATCATTTGTAGCCACCTCCATTAAATAGTATCTTTTTATGTTTAGAGATTGTGTATTTTCTTGATGACCAAACGAATGAGTAGAGGTGTTTCTGGGTTTTGTATTCAAACCTGAAGAGTACTGAGATTTTTAACTAGTTTCAACGGCCAGATACTCAGCAGCTATAGAAGATTATTTTTTTAGAATTTACTTTTCTTATTTATTTATTATTATTCCTTTATTAATGCCATAACTGTATCTCAATTGGTGCTTACCTTTCTGATTAATTGGAAAGATTCTATGAAGTACAACAGGGAATCTCTGATCTATGTGCTTTTTTAAGTTGTTATATTTGAATTATTTAGTGTAAACTACCTTACTCTGCTTAGTATCAAGAGTATAAATGACCCTGAAACAACAGAGCTGTTTATATTCTTCAAGTCTTGATATCCAAGGAATACCTCAAAGTGTGATTTGCTTAGGAACACAATTTCTGGCTTTGTGTGTTAAAATGCTGCAGCCAAACACCTGGAACCATGCTATATGGGTCAGTCTTGAAACTGTATAACTTATATTATTCTTCTAATACATTGATAGGATATTTTGCACCCCCAAATCTTGTTGATACAGTTTTATTGAATCACTGTCTTCCGAAAAATAACTAGAAAGTTAAAAAAACACGAAGATATACTTTGTAGTATCCAAGAAATAGTCTCTCTTTTGGCATATTATATTTTTAGTATTGTCAGACTTCTCCTGGTGTTGAAGAAGGTCATGTTTTCACCTCATATACTTGCTCCTGGTAGAAGAAAATTGAATCACTTTCAAAATCACTTTGAATCACTTTGAAAAAGAAAAACTGCAAAATATACCCTATAGTAGTTTTAAATCACCGGATTTCTGAATTGATGAGTATTGTATTAAAATCAGATCATAGCGATTTCTGTGTCATACAGCAGTTTATCAGCTTTGTACAGTGAGGTGCATCTCATCTTTGAAGTAAACTTCTCCCCGTCTGTCCTATCAACCTATGCCCCAAAGTAAACACAAATTTATAGCAGTTTCTTTTGTTCATGCTTACTAGTATAGAACTGTACCCTGCCAAAATGCTACAGAGCTAAATCCTCAGCATGATTACTCATTTACTCAAACCCAAACCAACAGTCTTCAAATTTCTAATTTCTAGTCAATGTGAAGTGAATTGTAGAAGTGTACAAAGGAGAATGTGATCCAAGTTTAATGAAGTTTAAAAATGGTTTTGTGATTCTTAAATTAGAAGGGTCAAAACTCTAATGTTAAATTCTGGGTTAGGTCCAGAACTGAATGATAAAAGAAACGTTTTTATATTTACTTCTTACATAGGCTCTTAAAAAAATAAACACCCCGTTCATTTTCAGTAAATAGTTAGTGTACATGCATTAAATTATCCTAGATAATCATACAATCATAGAATAGTTTGGGTCCATAGAACAGAAGGGACCTTAAAGATCATTTGTTTCAACCTTCCTGGGATAGGCAGGGACATCTGTTGTAGATCAGGCTGCCCAAGGTCCCATACAACCTGGCCTTGAACACCTCCAGGGATGAGGCAGCTGCAACTTCCCTGGGCAACATGTTCCAGTGTCTCACTGCTTTCACGGTGAAGAAATTCCTCCTATGTCTAGTCTAAATCTGCCCCTCTCCAGTTTATACCCATTGCCCCTAGTCCTATCAATACAAGGCTTTGTAAAAATTCCCTCTCCCGCTTTCTTGTAGGCCCCCTTTGGTACTGGAAGGTCACTATAAGGTCTCCTCAGAGCCTTTTCTGCTCCAGGCTGAACAATTCCAACTCTCTCAGCCTGTCCTCATATGGAGGGTGCTCCAGCTATCTGATCACCTTTGTAGCCCCACTCTGGACCCGTTCCAATGGTCCTTCTTATGCTGAGGATTCCTGAACTGGGCACAATACTCCAGATGAGGTCTCACAAGAGAAGAATAGAGGGGCAGAATCACCTCCCTCGCCGTGCTGGCCATGCTCCTTTTGATGCAGCCCAGGACATAGTTGGCCTTCTGGGCTCTGAGTGCACATTGCCAGCTCATGCCAAGCTTCTCATCAACCAGCATCCCCAAGTCCTTCTCTGCTGGGCTACCCTCAATCATGTCATCCCCCATCCTGTATTGAAACTGTGGATTGCCCTGACCCAGGTGGAGGACCTTAACAATGAAATGCTTTTGGGAAGGGCAAGGCTGAACTACTGTTTTCTGAATTGTATCTGAATGGTTTGTTAATCTGGGGTTTGTTTCAGCAGTAATGAAATCTGTGATGGCTCATCCATTAGACAAAGATTTTACTTTTTTTTAAGGACCTAACCTTTTCTATCTATCACAAATGCCTGTTTTATCTGTGTTATTTTGAGTTTCTAACAGGTCCAATCCTTGCTTTATAACTACTAATAAAAATATAGATTATATATGCATATTTGTGCAGATGTGTCACAGTATTACAGAGATGTATATCTATTACAGAGATGATGTGGATTATGATTCTACATCACTGACGTCCTTGCAGTTGTGCCATGAGCATCCACAGAAGCAGACTGAGATATGACCTTACTTAGTGACTTGTTTCTGGTAGAGATCAGTGAACTGCTGGGATGCTATCACTTTCTCTGTCAGTCTGCCCCTGCAAACACCTCCCTTATCTCTTTTCCAGTCTTAGCTCTTTCCCCCATTTTTTTCCAGGTTACTCCTGGGATTATATCTTGTTATTTGATGCAGAAATGTTGCCTGCTAGCTTGAAAACTGCTGAAAACAGGGAGACCTTTTATGAAATGCCAACACATCTTTATCTATAGCATAGCTGTGTAAACCATCTGTTTCTAATGAGGTGGTTATTATCTTGTCAAGCTTATCACTATGAAGATGTTTTACTCTCTTCTTCAATTTCTGTAATATACGGGATTGCAGTTGCCGACATGACAAGAATGAACTTTATGAAGGACAGTTTTCTATTTTGATACCTTGCACTTAATGTGTTGGTTTATGCACATTTCATTACCAGAGACAAAAATCTGTTTATGTTCTCCCAGTTTGTAAGTTTTGGTGGTTCTTCAGGGATACAATACAGAGGACCACACTTAGACACTCATCTCATACTGCAGTTCTTAAAATTACTCCATAACTATTTGTTTAAAAAATGGTGTAGCAGGTGAGTGTGCTGAAGAGGTATTGTAAACCATAGAAGAGTCTGTCAGTGATGTTGATCCATTAACTTCAGTGCAACTGCCTCTGTTCACACGAAATAAGGGTGAGGTTCTGTATAATTAATCTGTGAAAATTTACCTGTGTTTTTTCTGTTGCTCATGTAATGCAATTCTGTCTGTTGTCTTTGTTGTGTATAATAGATTCATGACAACAGATAGATATTAAGAGACTGTAAGCCTTAGAGGGTTTTGCTTTAAGATTTGAATAAGGCCCAGGTGAATGAAAGTGAAGAAGAATTAATTCATACTGTGTTGCCAACTTGGTGCTGAAAGTATTAAAAAAGTCTTGTGAGTGGTCTAGAAGTATAAAATAAATTTGATTTATTGCATGCATCTAGTGTACTTTGCAGTGTTACTGGAAGTCTGAACTCTCACGTGAATTTTTTAAAACAATCAGGCAGTAAAGCACTCTACCAAGGAGATGTACATTGCTGTGTTAGCAGTTCACTTTTAGACCGCTCTTTTCTTTAAGGCAGAAGCTGCTTTATACTTAACAGTTAGAAAGCAGCTCTTGATATTGGCCGTTCATTGAGTATTTGGAAGGTCTGGGTGTAGCACACATGCATGACAATACAGCCTGACGTGAAATACAGAGCTTGATGTCACTGCACGTATGATACAGAATCTGGCTTGTTCAAGTCTTGCCACTGTGTATGTGAAATTAAGTCGTGTGGCTCATTTATTATAGGTCCACTCTTGGACACTATCCCTGAGGGCGCTCTGTCTGTCTTAAAAAAGCATTAGTGCATCTTTCATATCTGAAGTAATCAATCCTTATTTCCTGTAGTACCTTTTATTTTAGATAAATTGTATCATGTTAAGCCATTAATGAATTTGATTCCAGGTGTCAGCCTACTAACCTGGTAGGATTAATGATATTTTTAAAATAGTATAATGACGACATATTTGTCCTTATTTGCACTGAGGGATTGTTGGGAGTAGCCACTAGCACAAACTACTGGTAGAGCAGTTAGCGTGAAGAATTTCTTGACTAGTATGAAGAAAATTAGCAATAGGACACTGTGTTCTGGAAATTATCACAAACTTCTGGTGTACTTTATGGATAGATGCCAGCAATTTCTAATCCTCTGGAAGGTTTCTTAGAACAGAATGGTAGATACCTATTTAAACAAAACAGATGCTGATGGAAGGACTGAAAGTCAAAATCTTTAGCCAGCATAAACTGGAGAAGATCCAGTTTACTGACAGCTACTGAGTTTTCAGAACTGTGGCTGTTTGAATCAGCTGAGAATACAACACTATGCTTCCAGACTTTTTCTTCAAGTGTAAGAAATATGAATACCTTTGGCAATGCTTTTGCTAATTGTAATGAAGTATAAAATCCCAAATTTGTTTACTGAATTTCAGAGAACTGGTAGAATAAAATATATTAATTTGTTTTACATAGACATTCTGATCTTATTTAACAAAGAAATGGGAGCAGTAACTTGGGCAACAAAGCCACCTCTTAAACAACTAGAACATAAATATTCTACAGGCTTTAAGAACCAAGATAATGATCTCACTCCTGCCCTCTTGATCATAATGATCATTAGAATTTACCACTTTACTGTTGTTACCAAGAGCACGTTCCAATATATTTAGTCCTTTGCTGAACTGAATTCCTATTTCTAAATTGATGGTAACAAAATAGTAAATGTTTGTCTATTCCTACATTGTTGAATGCCATTTTTTTTCTTCTGAATAGAATGAGATACTGTGGATTACTTCTTGGTATGGATTTACTAGTGCTTACAACATTTTATTAAGCATTTCTTGAATGGAAACGTAATTTTAAGGTATCTTCTTGATGTAATGCTCAAAGATATGTAACATGGTGAAGTTTTTTACTTAGGGAAAGAAAACAGTTTCAGAGGAGAAATTTTGGGTTTGGAGGAAGAAGATCAAGTGGAAGGGCTTTGAAATTATGTAGGAGTTAAAAAAGATAGATAGCAAAGATGTGCTTTGAGAAAAAGGTGTGCTTGAAGAGCTCAGGTGAGCTTGTGGCAAGCTGGAGTTTATCTGAAGCAAGTAAAACATTATTTGAGCTTCTCCAGGGAGTCATGTGAGAATTATAGAAGAAAGCTGGTGAATAGACTTGTGTCGTGTTTGTATACGAAGCTGCTACTTCAGTCGTGGAATAGTGTATAAATGCAAAACCTGCAATAATTCCCTGTCCAAGTAGAGCCTAGAAGGCTTTAAAGACTTTATGAAAAGTCCTAAATTGTAAGACTATAAAGTATATGGGCTGTTCTTATTTGTTTCTCGTATTGTTGTCTTAAATACTATGGGGAATATTTGATTGGTGGTGCATTTCATGGACCATAAATAGACACTTCTAACAATCTACTGCATCGGAGAGAAAAAAGCTGTTCCTAAAGGTGTTTATAAGGAGCTGACTTGATGCTCCTGACTTGATGAAATTACAGTGCCTCTAAATGTAACACAATAATGCTCTGCACGGGATTAAATCCCACAAATGTTAATGGATGTCTTTTGATGCCAGTAGCCCTTGTCTGCAAGGGCTTATAGTTTAATAGCACAGAAATCTAAATAATAATACAAAAAAGCAGTCCTTTATTTTCAGCCACTTATGTACTACTCTCATATAGTTTTGGAGAAAGGTAAATTAGGACACATATTCTCCACTGTTAAACTAAGAAGTCAAAGGTGATGTGCAGGATTCCATACTTCCAGTTGTTAATTTCCATTTCAAAGCCCAAGTCGGTTTTGGTCACATAAGCGCTCAATTGCAAGTCATGGTTCCTTATGTTGTTTATAAACATTTCTGAGTCTAATGAAAGACTGAGTATTTACACTAGCTATGGGGCATCGTCACACTAGAGTGCCCACATACCCTGAATTGTTTCCTTATTTAAAAAAGACAATCTTGATTTAAAAAAATCAAGATTTTTTAATTAATTTTAAAAAGTTATCTTGACAGTACTGTCTAAGTTGTATCCCTTACGCATAAATGCTTTTCTCATTCCCAAACAGATTTTCATTCTGTTACACCAGGGAAAATAAACAGCACTTCTGTATTTCATGCATTTCTATGCACCTGATGGCATCTCCTATTGCTGCTGTGAGAGCTAACCGCTGCAAAAAAATATCAGTATTCATAGAGCTTTGCTTTTGGAAAAAAATATTCTTGTAACTTGGATGCTGCCTTCTCAGGCTTTTAAAGGGTCATATCAAAGAAACGATAGCAGGATAAAATTAAAAAGATCTGAAAATGATAAAGGAGTTTTGAAAGGAAGAACTAAGGGAAATAGAAAGTAGATTAAGTTCAAAGCAAACAGTAGCTGGAGGTGGTGACATCTGGTTTGTTTTAAACTATGCACCCCAACTTGAATTTTAAGTCATTCAAAAGTTTTTTAGTGTGGACAGTTTGCCTGACAAAAGTTCATAATGCTTCATCCCCGAAGTATGGAAGGATATCCAACGAATAAGGGCAGGAGAGCCTGCAGGAAAGCCTTTCATTTCCTCTGTCCCAGAAACCATAATCCTGCATGAGAACAAAGTGAGGGATGGTATGTATCTTTTTAAAGAAGATCGATCAATGTTATGCATCTAAATGACAGAGTGGATAGAATTTCTTCTTTGCTGACTCTTTTTGTGTGCTCACTGTCTTTTTGTAATGCTCATTTTTAATATGTCTGGAGCAAGAAGTGGGACAGTACAAAAGCCAAGTTAAAAATGAAAATGAAATAAAAATATTTAACTTTATTCAAATCCAGAATGCAGCAACAGAGAGTCTCCAGATATGCAAAGATATATGTAACTCTTCTTTCACATTGGATTTTTATTTAATGCCTTGTTAATGTTACCATTTCCCACTGTATCATAAAGGCAAAGTAAGAAATTGTGTATTGGTTAAACTTCCTTCTTAAATTTAACAAAGTTATGCAACACTGAAAACAGAGTAAGGAATATTCTTCTCCTGGCCTAGTTCTATTCTTTTTCTAGTAGGAATTAAATGAAAATATGTTGGTCTGCAAATGTAAGCATCTACATGAAGACATCTTCGGAGTTACAGTGTACAACCACCAGGCTGTGCCAGAGAGGAAGCCACTTATAAAGCTCTGGGTTCTCCCTAGCCAGTCACTATGAATTGAGGCAGCTTTGAAGAGATCTCATGTGTCAGTAATGATGAAAAGGATAGAAGCATGTCAAGTCAATGAAAACATTTTTCCTCAGCTTGATTTCTACATCTTTGTTTGTTTCTCTGTTCGTTATAAAGATCTCTCCAGCAAACCTCAATGTTTTCTTGACTAAAACAGGTAAGTTCAAACATCCTGATAATGTTAGAAAGAATTTTCAAATGGTTGGATCTAATAAAAGCACCTTCATTGGCATGTCAGTAATTCAATGCTTTCCAACAACAAAAAAAAAAAAAAAAAAAAAGAGAAAAAAAAAGTAGAAAAATTCCTGGCCAGTGCTCATTGTCTTTATATTCAGTCTCAATGATTTTCTCATTCCTGACCCAGGTGGTCTCTGTTCACTTGTTACTTACTGACATTGTCATTTTTAAGCAAGGAAAGAGGGAAACTGCTTATTGCTTCTATATCCGTAAGGAATAAATAAGTTTATCTTTTGTAGAAATTAAACTCTTGTCTTATGTGTGAAATGCACCTAAATAACTGTCCTTTCTTCACACAAATGTATGTGTTTGATTTTAGATTACACTTAAAACTAGGCTTCTCCTTTGTAACCTTCATTCCTGATGCTGTGCAGAAAAGAGCTAGGATGCCCTGAGGGCTAGTAAAGCCTGTTCCATGTCATCTTAAAACCAGAAGTTGCTGACTGAGCTGTCTGAAATGTGGTAAAGGTAATAGTAGCAGAAAAGAAACAGAGGCTTTGTTCCTGGATTTCTTGCAGAATTTCTTGCTTACCAATCATCTTTTTTAATTTCTCCGAGTCCCAGAGTTTCAGCAAATGAATAGCTTCACTGTACAAACCGCATATTATGAATGTAGCTTTCCAGCAATACCTTCCTACTCCACCCAAACACTGGGTAGTTTTCACTTCAGTTTGAAAAGCTGAGCCTGTTGGAATGCAAGGATTTTTAATTATGGAATTGAATTTGCTCACTAATTACAAATCTTTCTTTTTAGTTGAAAAAGAGGGTGATATTAGCCAACAAGGAAGGATACATTTAGGGATTATGAGAGTCCACTTTGCAAACCACAGTGTAGAAACTCTTTGTGGAAAAAGCAATGCGTAATGTTAGGTTTCTACTGAGCTTTGATGTGTATAGCTCCAAAGAATGAGGATGTTTGGGCAGAAGCAAGTGTGTTTCTCTTAGATGCAATAAGAATATCCAAACACATTTTGTCTGACTTCAAATGAGCTAAATCTTACAAAAAAAGGAAGGCAAACCAGTTTCTTTTGCATTGCATGGTTATTTTATAATTTAGACTTTGAATATTATAGTGTGTGTGAAACCAGAACAGCTGAGCTTGTAAGAGTTTGGATAGATGGTGCAGAGATGAGAAGATCAGGCTGTAGTTAGTTGGTATATATTTAATGAATTTGCCCTTTGCCATTGAATTGGTTAATTCTGATTGTCTTCTACAATGGAAGAATGGTGGATGCTGTTTAGTTTAGCAAGGCTTTTGCTGCCATGTCCCATAGCGTCTATAGGCAAATTGGGGAATTATATAGTGCCATCTTCAGTATGGGACTGACAAATAGTAAATAAAAAACCTGATGGGGCTTTTGAGTTCAACGAGTAATAGTTGGCGGTTCAAAGCCCAGCTGGTGGTTAGATAATGGTGACATTCCTCACTGGTCAGTGTTGGGACTATCAAGAAATGCTTGTTTCAGAACCTGACTGTCACAATGCAGTCTTACCTTGCAGAGTTTGTTGCTTGAGCAGTTTGTTTCTGGCTGGCTGGAGAACCAAGGTGGCTTCCTGTGAATTGCCAGTAGATTTACTACGAGAATCCAAATGTACTGTAAGTGGAAACTGTCTCACTGATACAGGCAAAAGAAGCAGCTGAGAGTATTTCTTTCACAGCCAAAATGCAGTGGAGATTTTGGCAAAATGCAGGAGTGGATTTTGGAAAGACCAAAACCAAACGTTCATGGATTCCAGAAGAGCAAGTCAATGTAGGTAGTAGGAGAATATTGCATTTTCATTGTGATCTTGCTATTTTAGGTTTAGCTTTAAATGCATTAGGCACAGCTTCTTATGTCCTGAATATTTGCTTTAAGATAGTAGCAGCAGGTTGGACAGAATTCTGTCGGGGCATGGTTGCTTCCTGAATAAAGCCTCTTATATATTTTTGGGAAATGGGCTAATGGCAATTTTAATTCTGTTTTAATTTTAAAGATCATGCCTACATTGCCATGCTTGTAAATGTTTAGCAGTGCTGAGCCCTGGTTGCTTCTGCTGACTGACATGCTCTTGCAGCATGTTCTCTTTGTAAGCTCCCCACTAAAATAATCTGCTCTTTCTGTGGCACCAGCCTATCTTTATGCAAATGAAAGTGATTCCACTTAAAAATGTCATCCTGGAATCAAGAATGTTCTCCAACACTTTACTTAGAAAACTGTTGCCTCAAGCCTCTTTTGAAATAATAAAAGTTAATAATTGGCAATTATAAACACGCTATACAAGTGCCTGTATGATAAATATTGGATAGTGCTATGGGATCAGTGCATAAATGCTTTTTACTGGAAGGCATCTCAATATATTCTGCCTTTGTATCCACTGTGTATTGAAACTTGTAATAAAGCCATTGTTCTTGATTACTCTGTGGTGGAAATTAACTTTATCCACAAAAAGACAGGCAAAACTGCTGTTTGCACTGATGGTGGCATAAATACATGAACCTCTGAGTTTGGGACATAAAGACTACCAACCCAAATATAGGGTAGTATTGTTTCCATCCAGATAAGAAAACAGTGGAGAAATAATTGTGTACTTTGGATGTTAATTTAAAATTCATTCAGAAGAGTCTAGCTGTATCTTAAGCATAGTTTTTCCTTTTCATTCTTCCCTGTTCAGCCAAATCTGGAATCCCAATGCTGAGTGGAAAACAAAATTATTTATTTTGGAAGAAACAAAAGCCAGTTGTCAGAACACACTCAGAGAGCCCTTTACCTGGGAAACTAGCTCTTTTCCTGAGTCAAGGAAGGGACTTTAAAAATTATCCGGTTCCATCCCCCTGCAATGGGACGGACACCTCCCACTAGATCAGGCTGCTCAAGGCACCATCCAGCCAGGCCTTGAAAGCTTCTAGGGCTGGGGCAGCAATGACTTCCCTGGGCAACCTCTGCCAGTGCCTCACCACCCTCATTGTGAAGAAATTCCTCCTTATGTCTGGTCTAAATCTGCCCCTCTCCAATTTAAATACATTCTCCCTAGTCCTATCACTACAAGCCTCTGTAAAAAAGTCCCTCCCCCGCTTTCTTGTAGCCCCTTCAGGTACTGGAAGGTCACTACAAGGTCTCCTCGGAATCTTCTCTTCTACAGGCTCAACAACTCCAACTCTCTCAGCCTGTCCTCATATGGGAGGTGCTCCAGCCCTCTGATCATCTTTGTAGCCCCCCTCTGGACCCATTCCAACAGTTCCATATCCTTCTTATGTTAAGAATTCCAGAACTGGACACAATACTCCAGGTGGGGTCTCACAAGAGAGGAATAGAGGGGCAGAATCACCTCCCTCTCTCTGCTGGCCACGCTTCTTTTGATGCAGCCCAGGACATGGTTGGTCTTCTGGGCTGCGAGCACACATTGCCGGCTCATGTCAAGCTAAATTTCAGGAAAGCAGAATTCCAGCACTTTAAGGAGTTAGTCAGTAGGACCCCCTGGAATATGGTCTTCAGGGACAAGGGAGCAAAGCAGAGCTGGCAAATATTTAAGGATGCTTTCCATAAAGCACAAGAGTGCTTAGCCCCCAGATGCAGGAAACCAGGCAGACAAGGGAATAGACCAGCGTGGCTGAGTTGGGACCTGCTGGGCAAACTCAATTACAAGAGGGAACTGCACAGGCAGTGCAAGCAGGGATAGGGAACCTGGGAAATATATAGGGACGCTGCCTGGTTGTGTAGAGATGGGGTCAGAAAGGCCAAGGCACAGCTGGAGCTGAACTTGGCAAGGGAAGAGAAGACTAACAAGAAGGGCTTTTACAGGTACATCAATCAGAAAAGAAAAGTTAAAGAGAACATACCCCCACTGACAGATGAAAATGGTAACCTCGTATCAACAGGTTGAGGTACTCAATAACTTTTTCAGTCTTCACTGACAGCTGTTCTCCTCACCCTTCCTGGGTCATGGGACAACAAGATGGTGACCAGGGGGGTAAAGCCCCTCCCACTGTAGAGAAGGATCACGTGCGTGACCACCTGAGGAACCTGAGCATATATAAGTCAGTGGGACCTGATGAGATGCATCCCAGAATCCTCAGGGAATTGGCTGATGTGGTTACCAAGCCACTCTCCATAATATTTGAAAAGTCCTGGCAATCAGGAGAAGTCCCTGGTGACTGGAAGAAGGGTAACATTGTCCCCGTTTTTAAAAAGGGTAGAAAATATGACCCTGGGAACTACTGACCTCTAAGCCTCAACTTTGTGCCTGGGAAGACCATGGAACAGATCCTCCTAGAAGACATGCTAAAGCAGTAGGAGGACAGGGAGGTGGTTAGTGTCAGCCAGCATGGTTTCACCAGGGGCAGGCCTTGCCTGACCCACCTAGTGACTTTATATGATGGGGTAACCATAGCAGTGGACACGGGAAAGCCAACAGATATGTTCTATCTGGACTTCTGTAAAGCCTTTGACATGCGTTATGATTAGCACAGCACAATAATTTGGATAATACTTTTTCTTGCCACTCAAAAAAACGTAACAAAAGATAAACAAAACAGACAGCCTTCAGCTGGCATAAAACAACACAGAGCTACAGACTGTGAGAAAGTCATCTTATTTTAGACCAATGAATCTCAATCAACGAATCTCTCAATTCAGGTATTCTTTTATTCAGTCCTATAATTAAGAATCTTCTGCATGATACTCTTGATGAATCTGTGTGTGTCATTCATTGCTTATTCTTTTGCCTGTGCAGGGAAACTTAAACTAAATTTGAACACCAATTGAACATTCATCTTCTGTAACACTTAGTGAATTAACAATGTGCTACAGGCCTTGTTAGTGTTCAGTGTTTCCAAAAGAATGCCAAGTTATTTGGATTTAAGTGTTTGGATTGCTATTCACTTTGGCAATCAAATGTTTAAGTGAACTGTGAATCAGTTCAGTCTGTTATTGGTAGGGGATTCCAGGTTCATCCTCATGTATGTAACAGTAAATTACTTACGTAAACTGTGTGTGTTAATGATTGCTAACAATAATTGTTTCTGTGCAACAAATATGAAATAAGCTTTGTATTGATAAGCACTCCTGAAAAGCATCTGATTTTCAAAATAATTGATGTTTACATTATGATTAGCACAGCACAATAATTTGGATAATACTTTTTCTTGCCACTCAAAAAAACTTAACAAAAGATAAACAAAGCAGACAGCCTGATTCTTATTGGAGTAAGTAAGAGGTTTTTCTCATCAATTTAATGGGAACTGGATCAAGCCCTACATTATTGTTGTAACAGGCTGACAGTTAAAGATGATTAACACCAAGCTCCCTTTCTCTTCTCTCTTGGCAGTCTGTACACATGCACAGTATGTAGGGCATTGAGAGATCTGTTCCCTTCCATCATATACCTGCCGTCTCTTCAGCTGAAGTGATGGTGGTTGATTACTTCTATATTATCTTGTCTATAAGCAGAGACAGGGAACAGAAGAGTGTAGTTTGGGATTTTGTGGAAGTTTGTGCAGTTTCTACCTGGTTCCATACCCAGGCCTTGCTTCCCTTAAAGTGCAAGATGCAAACTAGAAGGCAATGAAAGCAATAAGACTACAAAAATGTGGAGTAACTTTAGACAGCAAACCAAGAGCAGTGTATTTTCAGCTGTTTTCAAGATTATGTATATGTGGTGATGCAATATAGTGTCTTTTAAAACACTTGTTCTATTGTTGGCTTGTGAAATTAACCTTGAGTAAAGGAAAACAAGTTCAGCATAAAATGCTCAAAGCAGGGTGTGCCTTGGATATCTTTACTATGCATAAAATTCTTCGACACTTGCTCGTGATACTGGATGGGCTCTGACAGCCATCTAGTGGCTGGGATGGGGCCCGCTCCGATAATTATTACAATTTCAGTGCTGACACAAAACTGGGCCTGGGTGTGTCAGTTTGTGGTCCGATTTTTACTTCCAGACTGTTGATATGTAGTGTCCAGGTATGATGATATAGTAAAGCAGCCATCACTGTTTGACTTCTGATCAAATATCTCTTTATAGGCAAATCTGATACTTCAACACATCAATATACAGCAGAAAAATAATTGCATTGTACTCGCTATGCTTTTCATTGAAATCCTCTTTCACAGAGGTCATTTGTGGAAACTCATGAATGAGTAAGTCTTTAATTTATCATAGGGTATTTATTCTACCTTTCCTCTTATATTTGCAGATTACTTTGAAATTAATTATCACTTACTTCAATGGATTTGCAACCAAATGGACTAGCCAGGGCAAGGATTTCCAAAGCTACTTCTCAAGCCATTTGTTACTTTGTTACAACTGCAGAGGCAGAGACAACAGGTGACATAATGAGTTTGTGACTTAGTCTTGGTGATTAAAAAAAAGCTTACAGATTTCCAAACCTGGGGATTGGTAGAACAGTTTGCTTTGCTGCTTGTTCCTGCTCTGTGCATAGATGGATAACATGCCTGCAGTTCAGTCAAAAGGTGCTTGTGTGGGTGAGTTGGCCTTGAAATAGCTGCTCTTTATAGGTTACTCTCTCAGTGTAATGCAGTCACATCAGAAACAAAAAGTACCAAACAGAGCCAAAAGGTTTAAAATTAAAAATGTGTTTTCTGGAAGTATTTTGAGGTAGCTTTTTTTGTTTGGGTTGTTGCATTGTTATCAGCACACCTGCAATCTGATAGGAAAACAGACTTCTTAATACAGTTCCAGAAGTTGGTATGTACATTTTTGCTCCTGCCCTTGTCTGCCTCTTTCTCAGCTGCTGAGCGGAACTTAGGCAGAAGCTAGTCAAATTCTGCCTCAGCTCTGGGTTGCCAAAGCAGTTGCTATGTGGGTTTTTTTTTGAGTTATGACAGAATGCTGACTTTGGTCTTGATAACTTAGAAGTTTCATTTATGTGAACTGCTGCTCTTCGGAACAGCACAATGAGTTCTGTGGATGATACATTAAGGAAGATGTAGATCATATGCCAGACATCTGGGGGGAAAAGGCTAAGTATGTCAGACAACCACGTTATGTCATGCACACATGGGAGAAGCTAGAAGAGTGCTTTCCAAACTACAGTCTGCAGTTAGGAAAGCTATTCTTGCAGTGTCATAAATGGGCACACTCGGTTGATATCTTTACTTCACACTAAAACCATTTCCTCCTGAGCTCCTGCAACACCCCTTCATGTCTTTTTGTCAGTTGGTGTGATAAATTGATTGAAGAGAGGATTTGACTTGGTATAAATTTGATTTCAGTTTGTTTTTGAAAGCTGAAGAAGTTAGTGATGGCAGGCAACAGTTAATGACACATCTGCTCTGCTTCTCTGAGTTTTCACACTGACAGAATAACTGGACTTGATTTAAAGCATGAAGCTGAAATCCCAAATCTGTTCCTATTTATTACTTTGTGATTTCTGTTTACATCTGTTTTAAATTAGAACAGAAATGCATAGAACTTGAAAATTTCCTTGTGCTTAGAGCTGTTAATTTTTATGCTAGTAACAGGCTTTTTTAAAAAAAACGGTGGTCATGATCTTTGACTAATGGGATGTGTCCTGTATATATGTAAAATTGCCCCTGTTCCCAGCCTTCCAGTCTTTTGTCAGTTAAAAATTAGGTTCATTTGGGAATTTTCACATAATAGTTTTAACTGGATTGCCCTGTAAGAAAAGCTTTTCTGACAGCAAGGTTTCTGTGGTCAGAGGGAACTCCCACCTGGATAAGATTAATCTTCTCTACAGCATCCCAGGGATCATCATTTTGGTCTGTGTGTGACGGCTTCATGTGTACTACTCAGAGGTCATCTTGACACTGGAGTTCTTGGTTTGCCGGTTTGTGGCCCATTGTCTAGGGACAGCCTGGGTTGACAGTTCATTGCTTTTGTGGGCACTTGTGTTCCTTTAGAGAATGAAATACTCATCCATAGGACCATTCATTTTTTTTTTTGTTTTGTTTTGTTGTTTTTCTGGTGGAACATCCTGTAAAATGTTGGATAACCAAATAAAATTTTCCACTTTACTTGATTTTTGAATTCTTTATTAGACATATTTTATTTTTAGAGGAAGATAGTGAGATAGATTCGTGATTTAAGAATAAAAATCAGATATTTGTATTATTTTTCTACAGAATAGGAAAACCCCGAAGTTTTAGGTTTAGGCATGGATAGAACAGTACCTAAATAGACAGTTATGTCCCCTTAGATGGTGCCATCAGTCAAACGGGGGAGTTTTCGAAATTTCTAGGTTATAAATTCAACCTAGATAGGTTGTTCTGCCTTGGTAGATAGGTTCAAGAGCAAAAACTATAATGAATTAATTTCTAAGTAATTACTAAGAAATTTATTTTAAATTGGAATTCAAGACAAAGAAAGAAAAGTAATAGTATCAAGACAAGTAAGAGATTAAATCTGCTGTAAACGGAGTGTATTTGGTTAAAAATTACGTATGCAACTTCAATAAAATAGAATGGCTTCCCTTCAACTGTGTGAATGTGTACATAGATGGAACATGCGCATATAATTGGTCAACACTGTTCTGGTATTCAACGCTGTTCTGGTATGAATGGCCACATACTATAGTCTTTCATATACAGTTCGAGTGACCAGCTGGACTATAAGAACTGAGTGGAATGAGTATTTTGATTAGACTCTCTTCACTCAGTGGAGACACTGCTGCAAGTACCCTTGCAATGGAAACCATTGTTGTCACTGGACAGTGACTGACTCTCGTGTTTGCGATATTTGATTCTCTATTTTGGTATTACCTTTCACCAAGACCTCGATAAATAAGTTGTTACCCCTCTGAGCAGAATGACATCCAGGGACTTGTGAGGCACTGTTCATTTCATACTGCGTGTTTGTGCACCCTATGCTGATTCTGTTTTACTGATCAACAGATAAGGTGGTAAAATAAGACACATTTAAGATGACTGATATTTAAAAGTCCTTAATATCAACTTCAGCTATGCTGGTGCACTGTTTCCTTTGTGTATGTGATTCTGCTTCTTATCTACAGATTTGCTCTTTCCTTGTGCAGACTTTCTCTGCATTTGATTTCACAGTTGGAAAATGTGTCATATATTCTCTCACCTATCCCAGGAGAAGATGTTGAAGAAATAGCCTGCACCCAGAATGGCCAGATGTACCTGAACAGGGATATTTGGAAGCCCTCACCATGCCAGATTTGCGTCTGTGACAACGGAGCTATTCTTTGTGATGAAATCCAGTGTCAAGATGTGCTGGAGTGTGAGAACCCGCAGGTGCCACCTGGAGAGTGCTGTCCTGTGTGTCCCCACACAACACGGGAATTTGACACCACCATTGGTAAGATTGCTTTCCATTTTGCTTTTGTGAAAGAAGAGGTGGCCCAGAGAACTAGGAACCTCATGATACTGAAATTTCTAATAGCATTTCCATGTTAAAAGTATAAATATGAGGTGAATAGGTGCTTGGCAGTTATCTTCCATCTTGGGTTGCACCTAAGCTGGTCCTTGAAACAATTTTCTTCCAACAATGGATCTGTTATCAGTCCAAGAGCCTTCATAACTAAAAGGCTGAGCTGAATTTCATCTTCATATTGCAAGGAGATTGAACTCTGGCTTCTTTTTGTGGAACATCTGGAACTGAAAGATAAATACATGTGTAATTAACATATTAAGAGAAATATAAATAATAAATTTTCTGTTATATAAATATATGTAATTAAAGCACATGCTTTAATAAAATGATCAATTTTAAAACCCCTTCAATAGATGAATAAATGTAAACAGTAAAATCTAAACAGTATAAAGTATTTCCCCAAAGTAGAAACATGGACCTGTGATCCTTTTGTGAGACGTAAGAAAAAAATATCATTAAGTATTATTAATTCCCTAGTCGCATACTTCCTGTGGTATACCTTAAAGATAATATCTTTTCCAGTGCATTTCTTCTTCCTGGAGAGAATTAGATTAAGCAATTCCCCTCAATTTTCATAAAAGATTATCTCTTAACTTGCAATTAATGCTGACTAACACTGTGTATTGCATTATTGGAACTACATTCTACATGTAATAACTAAAGCAATTTCTTCAGGAGATATAATTGCTTTTGATCAGCTTAGTACTGAACAAAGTAGTGATAAAGAACATGTAGTAGGGACTTGTGAAATTAAGCAATGGAGCAAGATTGGGCAGGCATTAATAAATGCAGTGCATTCTGCTGTTTTGGGAGGCATTAGGCCAATGCTGACAAGATACACTCAGTAAATATAAAAGCAGTATGGATAGATTCCAGTGTTCCTTACTGTTATTCAAAATATTAATAAAATATTTCTCTGTGGATATGAGTGTGACTATATGACTCTGAAATCAGGCATATGATATTGCAAGTGCTTTTCAAACAAGATGAGGTTAAAAATCCCTTAGTCACCTCTGTCTTTTTAAAAATACTGTGTAGTAAGTTGTGAATCTTTCAACATTTCTTGAATTGAAGTCAGTAATAAAGCTTCCTTTCACTTCACTGTCAATCATTAGACTAGCTTCTGACAGTTGCCCATAAGACATTCTGCTTTCCTAAAGTGCTTTTCCTTATCCTGTGCAATGCTGAAAAAGGCTGAAAAAGGCTGAAAATCAGGGGACACCATCGCAAACCATTCCCTGTGAACTTCCCCAGCTCCCAGTAGGCAATGTGCCATTTTCTGTGCATCCAGGATCTGGGATGGCTCTACCTGCAACACCATCACTCAACTGTTACCATGTTCTGTCTCTCAGAGTAAAACCATTAATTTCCTCTCTTGTCTTTTGTCCTTTTTAACAGGTAGAGGAAGAAAGGTAAGATTTCCTTTATATTTATTTAATGCAGTACAACTGTTAAAATAATCTCTTGCATCTTCTTGGAGTTTTTCACAGAAAAGAAATATAAACTCTGTTAAAAACACTTAATTCCTTTGTCTTGGTGTTTATCAGTAGCTAGGGAGATTGCAGCCCATGTGGAAAAAAAAGCTGGGACACAGGCAAAAATTCTAGTCTTACTATAGAGAATTCCCTGGCTGAAAATCCTTGCTGTCTACATCAAAGGAATTCCAGTTTGAGTAGTTTGATTGTTTAATCTCTAGCACTGCTACAAAATGAGGGGAGGGATGACTAGGTCATTAGAAGCCAAGCTATTAAAACTTGGAGCTTCCTTTTTTGCTGAGACTTAGCTGTCCAGTGTGCAATAGGTAGCATGGGGACAACGCGTTCTTACAAAGAGCCACAGTTCTGTGGGCAGCATCTCTTATAGTAAACAATTAAATAAAAAGAATGTCTATTCTTACAAAACAAATTTAAATACATCTAATAAATGAGCTTCTTAGATAGTAAGCAGCTATAAGAAATGAAATAATTTTTAGGTGACCAAGAATATGCACTTACCAAAACTAGGTAGCTCTCTTATGCAGAGGTAGTTAATGGAGATCAGTGGACTAACCAGATAATTATTACTTGATAAACAAGGCACGAAATTTTTTATCTTTACAAAGTCCACTTTTTTTTCCTAAATAAAATAGTTACCACCAATAACTCATTTATTTTATGTAATGTGTAATGATTGTCAATACATTTATCTCAAATAAAAGTCAATTGGCAAATGGCGCACCCCTCACTCCAGAGTAATTTGATAACATTTTGGATGCTGTCCCTACACTGCAGGTGTATGTGCAGGTTTTTTATGTCCGTAGATTTAATGATATCAATCTTAATTTAATGCCTTGCAGAAAGGGAATCTGAATGCTGCTCTGGGCAGCATTTCGTATGAATCACTCGAGAGCAGAATTACACACATTTTTTAGGACTTAAATATCATGGTAATTTTTTAGTTTGGTTTTTCTTTCAGACAGTATATAAAGCAATTAAAAAATCCATTAATTTATAGCCTTCACTTAGTCAGTGTCGACGGTGATTAAAAATAGTATAGATTAGCCATCACAGGTGTTTTAATTTAGTCTTAGTTGTATCCTTAAGGAAGTCTAATATTTGTCACTGGGTATTAAAGGGATGGTATTGGTGAAACTGGTACTTTTAAATGTACTTTTACATATTTTCTGCCATCTGATGGTTTTGTATGTTTTTCCTATAGGGACAAAAAGGAGAACCTGGAATAGTGCCACCTGTAAGTTTATTTTTCTCTTAATTTATCAGCACATCCTGGAATTGTACATCTTAGTGCTTTAAAGCAAAATTGCAGTAATTAAGGAAATAAACCAAAAATGTACAGCCTTTGAAATTGAAAGGAATGCAATTAATTATGCTGTTTCATGTATGTGACATTAGAAATTTTTGTCAATTGCGTTTTGGGAAAAAATCTTTTTGAGTTAAATCTATCATAGTGTTTGTTTTTAAAATTAGGATTTTGTGGAGGTATAATGTTAAGTTAGTATTTGGAAGGTGTAGAGACACTAGAGAACTGGTGAAATAAACTATCACTTTCTGTATTTATTATCCCTTTCTAGCATGAAAACAAACACAAGCATTGATAAGTTGAGACTAAATAATTGTAATTCACTTATTTATTTCATCCTTTTTAGAACAACAATGATACTTACAAGATTTTGCTCATATTGCTTATACTCTAAAATGGAAAGACATAACCAGTGGAATTTATTTATTTATTTCAAAAAAGACTTAACTTTCCTGGTACTTTAATTTTCTCTCTTGCTATTTATTTTCAATAACTAATTTTCTGTAGGGTAGTTAGGACAAGTATAGCCATAATTCTGTGTGCTAACTTTAATTTATATTGCCTTCTTTAGGTTTCGGGAATACGAGGCCGCCCAGGGCCAGCCGTGAGTATTTTTAGATCTTCTGTTTCTCTGATGTGATAGCATTTTCCACTTTCTGCCTTTTCTGTTTTGCATTGTGAGGATGATGTGAAGGAGGACTCCTTCACATACCTGTGGTCCATACTGTCTGCAAAGCTACTGTATTTGAGTAGGCAACAAAACTATGGGAGTTTTTACTAGTATCAGGTCAGCCTATGCCCCAAGTGAATGGATGTGTGTACATGCACGAGGGTACCTTTGTGCAAGGTAGATGCTGGGGAATGCTTTTCTAGCAGGAATCTAGCAAGAGTAAAAGGTGATGTAGCCCTGGCTGCGGCTTAATGGAGTTTAGTTCTGGACTAACAGGAAATGGGTCTCAAACCTGTAGATCTCTGCATTAAGAGCCTCCAGCATTCAGAAAACCTGAATTCAGTAACGCATGGAACACATCAGAGATTAAACCATTTTGTAGTTCTCTGTATCATGTTTTTTCATCCCTTCAGGCAATGTACAATGAGGAGAGATATTGAATATTTGGTGATTGTAGCTGTTTTCTTTTTAATTATATGAAAAATAGCACCACACACGAATTTTCAACTAAACATTCCATTTTATATTTTCAGAGCTTTATTAATAATTACTGAGTTTAAAAGGTACTTAATACTTCTTTTAGGGACCTCCAGGCTCACAAGGACCACGAGGAGAACGAGGACCAAAGGGTAGACCTGTAAGTTATTTAATATCTCAGAAATCAAGTACTGGACCACCATCAAAAGGTTAGATGGCTTTGAACTGTGACTCTAGATTCTGTCTTCTGGAGTTATCAGAACTTTCTTCCTATTTTCTGGCAATCTGGTAACAAACAGAAAAACATTTATGCCTCACCATTCTCTGGGTAAGTTGAAATCTGAATGTTTTTAAATTGTTGACAGAGGTTTAGCAGTATTTCTACTGAAAGCCATGCTTTCTCAACAAACTTTCCCAAAGCAGTGTCTGAGAGTACGGCTTTCTTTAGGATTTAAGAAAAAAAAAAAAAAAGAACACAGATGGAACATCACATTTGCTGTTTAAGAACTTGTTGACTTTTTGCCGGTTACTACTGTGCATTGGAAGGTATGTGAACTGTGTCTCAGGGTATTTCAGAAAAGGCAAAAACTCAGGAATTTAGCAGGAGCTAATATGTGACTACATATGTTGGTATGCTGGTGAATAATATAATCAAGATTGCTCAGTGGAAATAAAGACTTCATAAGGGAATTTTGGTGTCTGCATGTAGAGAACCACAGAAAGGCCAGAAGGGAGTGCTGAAAATGCCAGAGTTGACATGTTCCTGTTGAAAAAGCTTGGTTAAAGAGCAGAAGCCGCTAAAAGCAGATTTTAGAGTTGTATCATTGTAATTTCTATGAGGATATTTTCCTGTCCCTCAGGAGACAGTAAGCCAATGCTGTGTTTAGGCGTAGGACTAAAACTGACTCCTTTATGTGGTTCCTCCAGTACATGCATGTTGTCCTTAGATGGTAATGATACTTCCCCTAAAGCAGTGGAGTTAAGTGTGCAGCCTCTTTGAGATGGGTGCCAAGCCACTGCTGCTCTCTGGATTACCGTAAGGCATTTGTGTGTAGAATGAGTATCAAGATGTTTAAACAAATTCTGGGAGTAATTGTGAAATCTCGTTATGCACAGAGAAATCCTGCCTGGGTTTGTAGAGATGCCTGAAGTGGTTTCCTGATGTGTATTATCAATGAGACTCTAAATGATTTCTGATTATGTGTCATGCATCTCTTGTATGTCTCTACAGAGTTGTGGCTAGAATCACCTGAAATATCAAAAGGCTATAAATAGTTTTGCCTTCCTTTGACATGGGTTATTACACTGCTTTCAAGGAATATCAAGGGATTAGAAATCAGTCAGCTACTTTGAAAATGTTACATCAAAGGCTCTGGTGAGCTGTGTGTATGTCAGTGTAGCTCTGAAACCAAGGAGTGCTGCTTCAGCAGAGAGATTGTCAAGCATTGGAAAAGGCTTCCCAGGGAAGTGGTTAAATCATCATCCCTGGAGGTGTTTAAAAAGCATATAAATATGGTGCTTAGGGACATGGTTTAGTGGTGGAGCTGGCAGAGCTAGGTTAAAGGTTGGACTTGATGATCTTTTCCAGGTCTTTTCTGAATTAAGTGATTCAACGATTCTATGAAAACTGCTGTTAGCTCACAGCTGCAGTTCATGTTATGAAAACCTCTGTACATTGATTGCATTTTGTTTAAAATACCTCATGGAACAGGTAGCCTTTTCCAAACACCCTTTATAGAATTAGTCTGTGTCATTCTTTCTTTGGATTTGGTTTTTTTTTTTTTTTTTGTTTGTTTGTTTTGTTCTTTAAATAGGCTCCTTCTAACTACTGAGCAGAAGGAATGCAGCTTTGCTATGGATCTCTGCTTCACTGAAAAACAGAACCCTTCAATGTAAAGTGAATTCAGGAGTATTAGCATGTTTTTTCATTCACATTCTTTGTTCATGTAAAAATGAAGGAGAAACAGATAGGGAATGACATATTTGCATTTGCAAAATGCATCTTAGGAAGGGGAGTTTTGGAGCCTTATATAATTTCAGATGTTTACAAATGGCGTTGGAAAGATGAAAAATAGGCTCCAACGTATTGATGTCTTTTCAGTATAGATTTACTCTCAGTTGTAATTGCAGTAGCAGTTAAAATGAAAGTGTTCTGCTATGATCTGCGTTTCCTTTAGTTCCATTGCAGGCAAAACCCGTTTTGGAGCAGCATTGATGGGCCAGAAGTCGATTCTGTGTTTAAATAGTGCCGTCTCGTGGTCCATCGGAGAGTAAAGAAAATGAAAGGACTTTGAAAAATAAGTCTATTTATAAAATAAATAAATGTATACTCAAGATCTGATTGCCACCACCACCCACACACACATTGGTTATATATCACTGATAAGGTGCCAGCTACAAATACAAACATGCTTTTCAAGGACTTTTTGAGTTTCAGAGTTGGAGGTTGCAGCATTGCTCTTGAAGCAGATTGATTTCTCGTGACTAAAAGTAGGTGCTTTTCCTAAAGGAAACAAAAAAGGAGACATTTTTTCTGTATCAGAATTTATTGAGGTGTTGGATTGAATGTTGAAAATCAGTAGTCATTGCATAGAAACTTCTTAATTCTTTATAGGCAACTATTTTGTTTGTTTGTCTTTTTCCTAATGCTTAGATTTGTTTTCTTTTTATTTTGAGATCAGAGGAAAGAAGATGATTTGTTCTTTTCCTCCTTTGGATAGGATGCACTTTGAGATTTGGCAGTCTGTACTTCTGTTAATAATAGAAATATTAAATAATAAATTTTTCTCCTGGTTCCATCCAACATGCACAAATCTTATCATTTGTTTCAGAATACCCTCTGTTCACAACTCGTTCCATGAGTAGGGGTGTGTGTGTGTACACATGTGCATAGCCAAGTAGTTTTTCAGGAAGAGTATACTCTATTATGGAATGACAGGAAGCCTGAGTTTCTAAAAGAGCCTGTGAGAGAAATTACTGCAGCTAACTTGTGTGTGATCCGTGACTAATTTTACCCAGCACTTCTGACCTGAAGATGGGAACGGGTCATGAGGGGTATTGATCTTGATGTTTGTTTGAAGATCTTTCTGTAGGAATACAGATTTATAAAAAATGAGGTAGTTGTTTGCCAGTTACAATGATTTTAAAGAATACCTTTCCACAGTGCTGGCATTTCTGATTTTCTCTCAAGGGTCCTCGTGGTCCTCCAGGGATTGATGGTGAACCTGGTATCCCTGGCCAGCCTGGTGACCCCGGTCCTCCAGGACATCCTACCCACCCAGGACCGGATGGACTAAGCCGGGTAAGTTTTACACTTGCTTTAGTAGAAAGTAAAGTGAGTGTTGGTCCAGATCCATGTGAGACAAAGAGTGACTTCTGAATGTGGAATGCTCTCTCCACAGTTCCTATATCACAGTCATGAGGTACAGCAGATGGTAGCATTGCAAGTTCTGCCAAAACTTGGGGCAAGTTGAACATGAGAAACCTCAAAAAGGACGTAACTTTTGCATTTGGTTTCAGCATCTAAAAAAGCGAAGGTGCCCAAATCTAAACCTGCAGCAGGGTTTTGTTCTTTCCATCTTACTCTAACCCTGGGCAACTATTGTACCAGATTAGGAATATAGGAAATAAAAAAATAAGATTAATTATAAATAACAGAATAACTAATGAGAAAAATTGAAATATGGTGAAGTATTCTTTTTCCTGGAATTGTTCAAACAGCCACTGAGAATATTTAGTAAGGAACTGTTCGTGAAAAGCAGTGCTAACCAGCTATCGATACAGACAAGGTGTTCTGCAAGATTTTTTCCTTTTTTCCTCCAACAAATTTTATGGAACACAACATTTCCATTTACTGTAAGATATTTCTGAACCTGAAGCACAGTTAGTGAAAACAACAACAACAACAAAAAAGGCTTAGAATATGTGAAGGAATATTGAGAGTGAAATTAAGGTGTGGTTTAAATTTGAAGGTGGTGAAAAAAATCCAGTTCATTTCACAGGAGGATTTCCTGGGTTTAGGTCATTTTCCCATTTGTTTAATTTTAAAGTGGAGGTAGAGTCAGACTAGTAATCAGACAATATAATTTGACTAGTCTTTGAAGACTTAAACCACCTCAAATTTACAAGAAAGACAACTGAAGAATGACAAATAAAATCATTAAAAAATGACCGAAACAAGAATTTTGGTTTTAGTCCTGCAAAGACCATGTAAATGATTAAGATGCAGTTACATGTATTTTTGCCTTATGAACCATCAAAATGACTGGCAGCTAAAATAATCCACCTTATTTTTTCAGCCATTTTCAGCTCAGATGGCAGGACTGGATGAGAAATCTGGACTTGGTAGTCAGATGGGACTGATGCCTGGTGCAGTGGTAAGTCCAGATTAGCCCTGTGTACTGTATTATTAGGGTGAAAGTGGAGTGCATATGCAAAAATGCAAAGGGGAATTAATTCTCTTCAAGTTTCTATGCCTCTAGAACTATGCCTATGTACACTATATTTTAGCGCAGTTTTGCACAGTACCTATAAAAAAGTGAAAAAATTATCTTCTGTTAAAATTTAAGTTTTTCTCTCCATATCTAGCTTTGTTGTCTTCCTTCCCTCCTTCTGAAATGTGGGAACTAATGAGAGTAATGTACAGGAAAAAATTCCTGATTTTCTCATAATGACTCACTACAGAGGAACTGAAAAGTGTCAGCTGTAACACAAAGCATAGTAACCAAATATGTAACTTTGAAGGCTTCTTTTCACATTGTGACATCAGAGATAGTTCTTTTTGATAGTAATTTAAAAGATCATATCTGAAATCAGCTGTTAACTGGTAGCTGTGCTTTATTTTTAAGACAGACATTCTATTTCTTCAGTGGGTCCAGTTTTGTCATTGGCATCTGTAACTGTTTCCATATGCCCTGTACTTTTGGTGTGCTGGGGACTTAATGGTAACACTTATGGTAACTTAGTGGTAATTTTTTTTTTTTTTTAACCATCTGTGGAAGCTGTTTCACCATCCTGAGCTGTCTCTGCTAGAACTCTTGGGGCTCTTTGAATATTATCCCTCTTCACTACATGTATTTATCGCATTATGATATCTTGAAGATACTGCTAGCCTCTTAGTTACTGTTTTAACATTAATTCTTAAAGAAACCATCCTTTAGTGATTTTACTGTCCGTGAGTTGGGCTACCTGGATCTTGTCCCTCCAAGTCTCCAGTTAGTAACATTTAAACTCAGTTTCAATACAACTTGAAAGGTTCTAAAGGTAATCTGCTATTTTGCCTTAGAATGAACTTTTGCAGTGATTTCTTCAAAGAAGAATGAATGTGAATTTACTGTGTGTACATATAATGATTTGTTCTCCAAGTCTGTCCTTACTTTGTTGCCCTCCACCATTTTTCTTAATCCTTTTACTCAATTTGTCTAGAGGCATTGCATCTCTTGTCCTGCCTCATGTATATATATACCTCAAGTATGATTTGTTTCAATATTATTATCTCTTTTAAGGTATTTTTCAATATCTTGGTCTCTCTAAGACCATACACAAAGTCCACTAAAGTCAGTTGGTACTCACTATCTTTGGATTGATTCCTTGTAAACAGAATAACTGGCAGTCATTCAGCCGACCCATTGTTCTTTGCTTTGTTTGTAAATTGATTAGGATTTTAAAATGGCCTATTACTAACCTTTCTACATTTTCTTTGTAAAAATCAATTAATTCTGTGTAGAAGGCATACATCTTGAGCCTTTGTCAAAATGCAAGTCTGCTCTAGACATTTTTGTATTGCTAAAAGCAAGAGAATTCCTTTCACACAAGCTTATCGTTACTTCACGGTATGAACTACAATTAAGCATGAGTCTTTTCCTGAAAATCACATGAGACTTTTTAAGGGTAAATCTGAATTTTCTGTAACAAACCACAACTGTCTGGAAGCTGTTTTGGTGGTTTGTGTGATTCATAAAAATTTTTTTGCCTGTTGCCATTTACTGCTCATAGCCTGAGAACAGCAGCGTGTATCTATTTTGTCATTGATTCCATTATGTGATTAATCTGAGTAATGAGATTTCCTTCAAGGGAAGACTAGTCCCTCCCAGCTCTACTTTGTTATTACATTTTTTCAGTGGCTCTATGCAGGCAACCTGGTTATTCTGACTGGTTCCAGAGACTGTGAAGTTCCAGAGAGCAAGCAAACACATATTTTCAACTGCTAATGAATTTACACTTTTTGTGTTTGAAGATTTCCATTCTGTGTACTTTTTTGCATGTCATAACATCAGTCTCCTGAGTAAAAGCCTTTCAGAGGGTTTGACCATAGAAATA
Organism: Cuculus canorus; assembly: GCF_017976375.1. NCBI lineage: Eukaryota > Metazoa > Chordata > Aves > Cuculiformes > Cuculidae > Cuculus > Cuculus canorus. The sequence goes on along the minus strand of NC_071406.1, from coordinate 34,862,133 downwards.
CTACCTTGGAGGTCCTTATCAGGTTATTTTGCTGTCTTCTTAGGATTAATGTTACTTGGGAAAGGGTATTTTCCAGTTTGTAACAAACTATATTTTCAATAGGGTCCAGTGGGTCCAAGAGGTCCTCAAGGTCTCCAAGGAAAGCAAGTAAGTACTTCACAAAACGGGATTTGAGAGAATTGGACAGAGATGAAGGCAAAGCACATAGTGACTGGTGTATGTGTGTGGGGGGTGTTGGGGTGCGTGTGTGTGAGTGCGCACCTCTGAGGCAATGTCCATCTTCAATGATGAGTGGATGAATTCATCTTCCTAGAGGTGAATCTGAACATGCTGCTCTAAAGAGGTCTGCTCCAGATATACTCTATACACATAAATTAACTCAAAAAGAACAATTAACTAGACTTTTATCAAAATTTTAATCCAACAAACATTTTTTAATGAGGAATCAGAAATTAAAATGAGTGTTCTGGTTTCAGTATTGCATGGTATAAAGTTTGGAGTGGTATTTGTGTATGGCACACAGCTTAACTATAGCTTGAACTATTTTGGTATCCGACTTTCACTCATTTTGGAAAGTGAGATGGTTCTGAGTTAGATCCAGACTGTCCCATGGGCTATGATTTTCCTGTTCATGGATTTTAATTTACATCCTTTACATATTTTTACTTTTTTGAAATTTGTAACTGTATTCATCCTTGCTGAACTTTAGGGTGGTGCTGGCCCCACAGGCCCACCTGGTGAACCTGGGGAGCCAGGACCTATGGTAAGACCAATAAATACAAACATTTCTACTATAAAATTGCAAATAATATGTTATACCTCCTTACATCAGAACAGATCTTTTTGTGTGTGTTGTCTCAGCTGAAGGTATTAAGTAATTTCAATCAAGAGTTGTGGTCTTCAAAGCATGTTGTCCTGAAACAGTGAATTGGAATTGTTTTGAATATGCATAATAATGATTATAATGTAAACAGTTATTATCACTTTTCCAGCACAGACTTGAGGTTGAATAAGCACTGGTAAAACCCATACCTGGTAGTGTAACTTACATGAAGGATGATGAGAATAGTTAATTTTTGAAGGCAATAAAATGATTCGAAAGTAAAAGTAAGAACCATACATTTGGAACAATAGCAGCTGTGATTTCTGATGTTTGTTTGTTTGTTTTCTCCTAAAGAATTCATCTTATATTTTTATTTAACATAATGCAGGTTTTTTGGGGGTAGGGTGGCTAGAAAGTGCACCACAAAATTGAGAAAGTGTGCTTAGGCATAAAATAATCTCTTTTCTACATCTGTTTTTATAAAACTAGACTTGAAATAGAGAAAATAGATATTTTAATGATGGTTAAATTGACTTCTCAAGAAATATATGTATTTCTTAGGGTCCAGTTGGTTCTCGTGGACCAGAAGGACCTCCAGGAAAACCTGGTGAAGATGTAAGTTGTTATTCTTTGTATCTTGTTTTATTTTTAATAAAACAAATATTGGCATCTTTGAGACAGTTGACTAACCAGCAGATGTGCCTGTTGTAACTACTTTTATCTATTTACTTTTCTTTACTTTACTTCTCATTAAGTGCAGTGTTATAACAATAAAACCTAGCACCCATTTTCAAATCCCTCCTTTCTTTTCCCTATATGTCACCACCATACCTAAGGTTTAAGCATTGTCTCCTTATTATTTGTTGTGTCAGCCTGTTCTTCAACTGAGACATCTTTCTTGAAATCAAACATATTAATATTCCATAGTTAGGACACGGTAATTCAAGGCATCTCCTCTCTTTGGAATTGTATGATGAGTTAGAGGAAGGATCTGTAACAATAAAATCCACCTGTATCTGGACAAGAAAACTTTAATTTTTTTTTACTTCTTAATAATTTATTATATTAATAACTGATTTCAGGACTCTATCTATGTATGTACACATATATATGATGTATGTATTGTGCATGTTGTGTAAGTATATATGTACTGCACATCGCTAGCTAAGAATTTACTGGTAGGTGTATACTACTTCTTTGCATAGCTACTAAATCCATCTGAATTGCAATTTACAACTTGGAAATAAGTTGAAAACTGCAGATGCCAGATGTTTTAGTATAAAAATTGCCATAGCTGATGTGACAGCTTCTTTCTCATTAAACTGTGTAAAGAGTTACAAGAATCTTTGGAAATGGTTAACTCGCAGTACAGTGAAACTGAATCTTGATACTGCTGTAAGAAATTCATACATTTCTAATGGGTCTTTTAATTGCGTTTGTGAAGAGCTTTACTTTCTCTCTGTCCAGAAACTGTTTTTCTGAAGCCGTTCCTATTCCTGCAGCTCAGAGTCCCGTATGTGTTTGAACTGATTGATGCCTATAAAGGAGCAATTTGTTGTGACTCTGGAGGACTTTGAATAATCTTCAAAATATGCTTATTTGTTTCTACCATCTTTTCTATCCCATTATATCACACAGATATAGTCACCAGCCTAGAGTCTGACACTCTGGAGTAGGGATGAGGAAAGGGTGCCTCACTAATTCACATGAAAACTATGTTGCAGCGCCATCTTGTGATGCTGAGGTGCATTTTGGACTCAGTCTTCAGTTTCCCCAATTATTCGTTAAAACCTTTTTGGAAGTTAATGTATCAAATGCACATGGTTAGTTATGTATGCAGTTGATTTATCAGTGAAACTGTTACAGTAAGGAGAAGATTTGTTTGAATGGAAGAGTGATAAGTTATCACATTTCCTATTTTCATGTTGTTTTTTGTTTGCGTTTTTTTTTTCCTTAGGGGGAACCTGGTAGACCAGGACAAACCGGTGAGCCTGGATTTCCAGGATCTCCAGTAAGAACATGATTATTTACATTTCAGCAAAACAATCATATTTATGTCATCGTTATCTCTTTTAATAATGAGTGGAAAGCTCTGCTATTCAATTTCTGCAGTACTTGTTTTAGCTTACTCTGATGATTCAGAACAGTGTGACAGCTGAGAACCAAATGGGTAATTCAAAAGTCCTTGAGTTAATCCTGAGAGTAATTTCGCAGGTGCACGTTTCAACTGTTTCATAGGTGGAATATGCATAAAACAGATGACAGTACATACATTTCCCAGTATTTCACATGGTTGTTCACAATACAATACAATACAAGCCAGAAGTGCTCAGTACAGATGATAAAGTATAAATGATTGAGTTGGGGTGGCACTGTTTACCTTTAAAACACTGAGTCTGAGGGCAGGAGGAGAAGGGATTGTATCATATGCATATAACTTATTTTAATGTATTTGTTCAGTATGTGTGTGCGATGCAGTGGTTTCTAAATAATATGTACTTGTACTGCAGAGGATACTTGTCACAGTTCACTCTAGAAATAAAAGAAAACAGGTATATCTGATGATAAAATTATCTCATATCATTTGAGCGAATATTAGGAATTCTACCTTTATTAGTCAAGTTTCTGTACCTTGAGGAGAGCTGTAGTGTGATTGAAAAAGGGACAGATAAATCACAGAACTGAAGGCATCTGATACACATAATATCTTTTAGTTCCTGCCTGGCAATTTTTTTAGCAACTGGAAGTATGACCTCTTGGAGAGAGAAATGTGTTTTTTAACAGAGCAGTTTTGTTTCCTAAGTTTTCCTCCCAAGTTTTATGAATCAAAGACAATGTTTTATAAGGCAAATGTGAAGTATTGTTCTGTTCAAATCAAGCTGTTTTTCTCAATACAATATCTTTTAGATAACTTGGTAATGGAAGAAAAAATTACTGCAGCTACACACACAGACAAAATATCTTTGCTGCAATTGCATAGCACTGTAGAGAACACCACTGAATACTTTGAAAGTTGATTAGCGATGTATGTGATTTACCTCCTTGCCATGTAAATTATCCCACATGTATGCTTTATCATTTGATTACCTTGGTTGTATACAGCTGATATGCATATATCACTGAGCACAATCAAAATAAATAGTTTTATGGGTTATATTCAGTCCAAACAAGCATACAATTTTGAATTTACGTGCAAGACCTTGTGTGAAAATAGAGATGTTCCTTCACCGAGAAACTCACTGAGTGTAAATAATTTCAAGCACTCTAATATATTTATTTTGGAAATTTCATATCTTTATAAAGTAATTTTCCCTTTAGGATTCCATAAACATTGAAGTAATTTCCCACTGAACTTTATGATCAAACATCTATATAATTGACTATGGGAAGACAGAGACCTTTCTTTTGTTCCTGGGTGCTAACAAGAAAAAGCTTTCTTGTATGTGAAGCTCTCTCTACAGCTGAGAGCTCAGATGTTGTTTTTCAGTCCCTTGAATAGCAGTGTAGTTTCATGATGCTTCACTTTCTATACTATATTTTTGCTATACTGAAAGTTATGAACTGTAATCTTTTTCAGAACTCTTCTTCTGGGGTGCCATAAAGGAAGAAATGATACTTTAAAACAGTTTGCTGAATTGCTGTTATGTTATAGAGCATGAAAGTGTTAATGTGATTTCCATTATAAATTCACATGACTGATATTCTAACAGGAGGCTCCCTTCCATTACTTAGTCTTTCCTGAAAGAGAAAAATTGGGAAACTTGGTAGGAAACTAAGTGCAAGGCAACTTTGTTTTAACTGTCAAATGTATTTTAATAGCAACTGTTTACCATGCTACTTGACTGATATATTGTGAATGAACAAGTACAGTTTGCAGTTTAGTCTAAGATTCTCTTTCATTTTAAATGATAACTCTGATTTTTGATATCTGTTTAATTAAGATTTCTTCATATTAAGCTTTAAAACTTCATCTACTGCTAGTCATTACTTATATCCGTTTGATCATGGACCGATATAAACAATAAAGTTTTCAGTATAAATGAAAATTCACATAATGCTGAGATTGTCTAACTTCGTAGAATCATAGAATAGTTTGAGCTGGGAGGGACCTTAAAGATCATCTAGTTCCAACTCCCTTCACATGGGCAGGGACCAGTCCCACTAGATCAGGCTGCCCAAGGTGCCATCTAACCTGGCCTTGAACACCTCCAGGGGTGGGGCAGCCACAACTTCCCTGGGCAACCTGTGCCAGTGCTTCATCACTCCATAGTGAAGAATTTCCTCTTTATGTCTAGTCTAAATCTGCCCCTCTCCAGTTTATGGCCATTGCCCCTAGTCCTATCACTACAAGACTATTCAAAAAGACCCTCCCCAGCTTTCTTTTAGCCCTCTTCTGGTACTGGAAGCTGCTCTAAGGTCTCCCCAGAGCCTTCTTTTCTCTAGGCTGAACAACCCCAACTCCCTCAGCCTGTCAACATCATAGCATGTTATGCTGTTATCTGTGACCTGCTGAAATGCTATGGCTCACTATATCATGTCACTAAGATGAAGGAGTTTTAGGAGTATTCTTCCCTGTTACAGCATTATTGCTAGGTTTATCTGCAGAAATAAGGATTTTATTTGTTTTTTCTTTTTCATCCTTAGGGGCCTCGAGGCTTTCCTGGTGCTCCTGGTCTCCCGGGTCTCAAGGGTCACAGGGTAAGAAACAAGATTTTCCCTCTTCTTATACAGTTTCCAGGCAGTTTCAGTATAGTCAACTTCTTCTGTATTAGTGGCGAGTATGACTACACTCTTAGTCCTGCCAATTGCAACACTGGCATTTTGTGAGAAAAGAGGGCCTTGCAGAAATTTAATGCTATTCCCCTTTAAGCTGACCCTCTGTATTATATTCTCTAGTGTCTTCCTCACTCTGTTTTCAAATGATCTGGGAATCTGGAATGAGCTTGTGTAAGCACTGCCAAGTTTCAGGAGGCACAAACCTGACAGTTCTCTCACTTTGTTGGCAAGTCTTGCATTAGGGTGGGGAACTTAAGAGGTGGATGTTTACAACATGGACTGATTACATATTACCAAGTTTTCTGGCCAGATTTTTACTTCAGGGAGGAATAAATAGGTTTCCTATGGCTCTGAGCCTCCTCCTTGCTGTTTGAGGATTTTTTTTATAAATGTTCTTGTTTTAAAAAGGAAACAAAATCTAAGAAAACGTACCTTGTACAAATGATTTCCATTTAGGAAATGTTTAAAAACTTTATTCCATCTGTGTTAGATTTTTTTTTTCCCTTACTTGCTCTTGCCACCTCATATTTATCACTTTAATATTGAGTAGAAATGCTCTATATGTATGTACATATATAAATATGGTTTCTCCTTATTTTTATAATTGTTACAGGGACTGAAAGGCCTTGAAGGTCCAAAAGGTGAAATTGGAGCAGCTGGAGCAAAGGTATTTTCATGACCCGAAGAACTAAATATTTAAGCATGTTTTCTATAATGCCAAAATAGTGGAAGATAACAGATCTTTCAAATGCCACCTTGTAACTTCTCCTGTTGGTGCTAATTGTATGGAGTGGAGAGGCTGCATGGAATTGTCCATTTTTACTGTGTTTGATCCATACAAACTGTTACATAATGACATTTCTGGGCTTTATACAGAGAGAGATTCAGTAGTATCACTAGGTGAATTGACTGGTCTGTCTGTGACATCTATGCAATACTGAAGATGAAAAAGTTGGTTAAGAGTCTGCACATTTTACGGTTTTCCAATTGGCCAGTTTGTGTTTCTTGTTGGCCTTATGTAACCAAGCTGAGAGAGGAAAACCAGTTCTCTAACCTTTTTTTTTTTTTTTTTAATAAAATAATGCAAAGCATAACTAAAACCTGACTTTCTTCGTTTGGATTACCACACTAGAGATCGGCTTAAAAGAAATGGGCATTGGATAGGAAAGAGAATATATTTTATCAACTGATCATTTTTCACCTAAGAATTTTATTCTTTTAGAATTTTTGACCTTACTGATACTGCAGCACTCTTACAACTTTAGTTCAAAGCAGTGCTAACACAGGACAGCCAGATGGAGACAATCCTTTGGGGTGGATTAAAAGTTATTTTAAAAGAGCATAGAATGTTTTTTTTCGGGCTTTCCCAGATTTGATCATTGCTGATGCTGAAACACTTGGCCTAATGTAGGTGGCAGTCACAGTTGGGATAGAACTATTCCTTTTCATTAAAAATGTAGTAAATGAAGGAAATCTTCAAAATCTAAATTTAAATATGAAATCAGCAGTTAAGGAGACTTTGAGTAAGAAAAGATTTCTTTCCTGAGATTGCCTACCACTTTCTGTGGAGGTGACAACTTGATAAAAACAGTGCAGTGGGTGATGTGGGCTGCTAGCTAGAACAGGTAAGAGTTAAATCTGCTTCACTGGGAATATGCAAGTATGGCATTTCCTATCAACATGGAGAACAGTGCTCTTGATGGAGACAGATGACTGTGCAAATCTGCCACTTAGGTCTGATGTAAATGTGGAGAACGGGGAGGAAACCTGTAACTCCATTTTCCTCTAACCCAGTTCCTCTAACTGTGTCATTTTATTTCTATTTCTAGGGAGAGTCTGGACCAACAGGTGCCATGGGTTCATCAGGTCCTCTAGTGAGTGTCATATACATCGCATATTACAAAAGTGGCTTTAAGATTGTACATGCTATTGCCAGTAGGACTTCTAAGGTTTTGAAAGCTATACTTTGTGTTGCACAGCTGAACTTTCTCTTAATTAAGGCTCTGTTTTCTATTATACTCTTTTGTTTTCTGCTACACTAACAGTACATTTGGTCCACTATAAGCTGTGGTTCTTTGCAATTCACAGCCATAGATAATAACAATAAATCAGAAGGCTCATCTGAAACCTGAATGTAGGTTTTCCAATTGTCTACCTACTCATGTAAGTGTAGGGTGACTAAATTTTTTTTTACATATTGATGTAGTGATATGTATATGTATTTTACATATATGTAGTGATTTAAATATGAGAATAACGGGTTTAGGTTGCTCTAAGACAGAAATAGAGTAATTTATGTCAGAAATGCACTAAGTAAGAAAATGATGGATAGAGTATTTTGGAAGTTATGGTGAGGATAAGCATGTGTAGCATGGAAGTGAAACAGAAAGTTTGTCAAGAGTAGCTTTCATTCAGATGTGTTTTCAGACAACTGAATACTTGAGAGCAGAATAACATGCCAAAAGTCTCAGCAGTGCTTCTGGAAGTAAAGCACCTTTCTGGTAACAGATAATGACATCTCTCTGCAAGGCACTATCTCGTGTCATGCAGAACGTAATATCCTTGAAGTGGAACCTAGTTTGTGAATAAGACATAATAAATGAGATCGCATTATTGACCCTGTTGAGCCTATCCAGAGTTTATCCTGATGTGTTTAAAACTCGAAATACTGTTGTAACAGGAAGAGAAATTACAATCTATTAAATTTCCACCGGGCAAGACTGTAAGCTGCTACATTTCTCCTGCCATAGGACAAGATCTACTACACCTGCAGCAGGAAAAAAAACCCAAAGTGGTTCTGCAACTGTTTTAGCATCATCTATCCTTATCAGGCTTGTAATCTCAGTGAACTTAATTGTGTTCTTGTTAAAAGCAAATAAAGAACACTGAGCAGAAAAACACTGAAGAGTGATGCAGTGCAAAACTTATTTGAAGCAAAAAAAAAAAAGTCAAATATGTTTTCTAAAAAAAGTAAAAAGCAAAGAAAAAAGGTGGGGAGTGGTATCTGTTCTTTCCACTGTGGGGGGGGAAAATCAAGTGAACTATTATCTCCTTTTTGTTATTCTGCCATGATAAGCTCCTACATAATGTACTTTTTGTTCTCTCTTCAAGGGACCTAGAGGAATGCCAGGAGAAAGAGGTCGAATCGGACCACAAGGTGCCCCAGTAAGTAGCATCTTCCTTCTCTCTACTTGTAAATCTTTGCTTGTTTTACTTAAATTTAATCCCTGAGCCTGAAGAGTGTTTATTCATGTGACTGCCTGTCACTTCTGTGGCAAGTTCTGCTGTAGCTTGAGAAAGTTGGAGCTGAGCAGTGTTTTGTGGGGTGAGAACTTCACTGTGAATTTTGAAAGTGAAAAACAGTTTTAAAAGGAGAATGCTAGCTGTATGGTAACGTCTCATACTGGAAACTGCCTGTGAGGCTCAATAGCATCACAACACTTTTTTTCTGAAACAGAAATGTTGTCTTTATTTCTGTGAAATTTCTCTTGAGAAGCTATTTTCACCAGAAATAACTGACCTAGTAATAACACCTATTGCTTTGTCTGGAAAAAATTTTAAAATGCATGTTTAGACTTTCAATTTAAATTAAGTCTTATAACTTAATTACAGATTATAAAGCTGTCGTCTTAAAAAATATTTTGCTTTCCAGCAAAAAGAGGGATTATCCTTGACATGAGGTTGTATTTGAGTAGAAATTCTGTTGCTTTACATACTGTGTCAAGCATTGATTTTTTCTGGCATTTCTCCTCATGACTTTCATGCACTCTGTTTATGTTATGTGCTCCATACAATGACATTCTTAAGAATATTGGCCTTTCTGAAAATGGAGAAATACATTAACTTCAAGGTGAGCATAATGTCTTCCTGAAGTTTTCCATACTGATGTTTGGAAGGCTCTACAATCCAGCATTTCTTTGATTGAGTTAGTCTGTATGACTGTTATCAAAAATGCTAACCGTAAATAAATATAAAAATTAGTTAGAATTCTTATAAATAATCTGTTTTGTCTGTTTTCTTACGTAGGGTGGACGTGGCCAGCATGGTATGCCTGGGAAGCCAGGGCCTATGGTAAGTTTCTATGTTAATCACTTACTTTTTTCACCTTATATTTCCCATTTGCCTTTTGACACCATCAAAAGACGCACAAAAATAATTGTTGCCAGTTGCTGGTAACATTTAAGTGCACTGGGAATTATCCCTAAATGATTCTACTCATTTTAACTTTAGAAATGATAGTTTGCTTCTTCTGAAGGTTTCGATTTGCAGAGGAGTGGCATCTTCCCTGGAGAGGCGATACTTTGCTGCTTTTATGAAGTGGCATCCATATTGTAGGGAGATTAAGCTTCTTAAAGGTACACACCGTAATTTAAACCATTTTATAATTGCATATTATCTTTCTCCACATACAAAGTTGGCAAATGAGATTGTACACATTCTCAGCTAGGAGAAATGCCACTCACTGATAGCAGAACTTGCTACCTGCAAATGATCCATTACAAAATGTGTAAAAGAGAGGCTTTTAACTATGGACAGTCTGAAGAACCAGAAGCCTATGTGTGAATGTCTGCAAAACTAAGAAAACCTGGAATGGATGACTGTAGAAGTTCTCACGATTGCAACGGGGTAAAGAGGACTGCAGTGGTTTAAGCTGTGGATGTTGGTGTATCAAAGGATCATGGTTTCAATCCTACAGTCCAATCTCACAGTCCGTTTGCAAAAGTTATTTGAACGAATAAGTATTAGAAAGCTGGGGGGATTATTCACATACATGCAGTTAATTGTGTGTTGCTTTTGCATAAGAAAGCTTATCATGATTTAATATGATTAATGCAAGGCCAGCTTCCACTCAAAACTATGATATTCTGTTTTGTTTGCTTTTTTTGAGAGTATTAATTCTAGGATGTGGTTGACAGTGTTGATGTAACCAACCTGAACTTTTACCTCTGTGTGACTTTCAACTTAAAAAACCCTACAAAACCTAACCACCCTAAAACCAACAAAACAAAAAACCCCTTCAAATCTCCAAAATACACCCGCCTGCAATTACAATTTCATTCCATGCATACTCTTTATTTAATAGTGATATCTGTCCTAAGAAAAATTTACCTGTGTCTTCTTAATGAACAGACTGCTTTATTAAAAACTGCAATAAGAACTAATTAACTATAATAAAAGCTCAAAAATGAGTGTTAAAGTGTTGCAAAATGCAATTATTTACTGTATAATGAAAAAAGGATGACTTGTCAGAAGAAACTTTCAAACAATTAAGAGATATTTCTGTAATGAAAATAAACTATAAGGTTAAAAAAAGCTGGCTCCTGAGCTATGAAATTCTACATGAAGCTTGAAATTTTTCTTTGGCATAAAATATGAGCCTAGCTTCACTGGCGTTTATAATATGTTGGCTAACATTTTTTGTAAAATCTCATCTAGTGTCACAAGAGAGATACTGATACTTAATGCATATGTTTCTCATTGGAAGATATGTTAATGAAATGCAGTTATTTGGGTCAGTGCAGTGGAACATGTTCTGGAACTCTTCCTGCAACAAGAGAGAGATTTGGCAGACATGTATTTGTAATCCAATGGATTGGAACATAGATTTTCCAAAATATACTTAGTGAGATGTTATATCAGTTCTGTAGAAATCCAATGCAAGGTCATGGCAGGAACGTTGTCTGTAAGTAATGCTCAGTGGAACAGACTGTTCTTATTAAGTTTGTTAGTAGAAATTTATTACATAGAACATTTTTATCACAGTATACATCATATTTTACAAAATGAGAGAAAATCAGGAAAAGATAAGGTGGAATAATCTGGGGACAGCAATGCAGTGAATATAACCACTGTGTGCCACTATCCAAAGAGCTTATAATAAGAGTAGAAACATCTTCTGTTGAATGTCTTGTTCAGCACAAGAGGCTTTATGAAAATGGAAACAATTAACAAATGTTCTCCAAAGCCCTTAATTGGAAGTCTTTCTGTTTAGCAAAACAAGGTTTGTGTCATACCGTACATGTGTGTTGAAATGTATACATTTGAAGTCTCATTTGCCCTGCTGTTTACCAGCAGAGAAGTACTAGTAGGGTTTGTGGTTATTGGAGGCCATCTTGGGCTTAGCGACCATGAAATGATAGAGTTCTCAATTCTTTGGTGAAGGAAGGAGAAGGGGTTAGCAAAACCACTGTCATGAACTTCTTGAGGGCAGACTTTGTCTTGTTTAGGACACTAGTTGAGAGAGACCCTTGGGAGGAAGTCCTGAAAGGCAAAAGGATGCAGGAAAGCTGGATATACTTCAAGAAGGAAGTCTTCTAGATGCAGGAGCAGGCTGTGCCCATCTGCTGTAAGACAAACTGGTAGGGAAGATGACTGGCCCGGCTGAACAGTCAGCTTTGGCTAGGAGTTGGGGGAAAAAAAAAGACGTGTTTATCACTTTTGGAAGAAGAGGTACTGGGATCTCATTAGGTCATGCAGAGAAAAAATTAGAAAATCCCAACTAGAACTCAGTCTGGCCACTGTTGTAAGAAATAACAGAAAATGTTTTTACAAATACATTAACAAGAATTTCCATCCTTTATTGGATGCAGGGTGGAGGAAGCATTGCCACCAAGGGTGAAGAAAAGGCTGAGGTACTTAATGCCTTCTTTGCCTCAGTCTTAAATAATCAGATCAGTTATCCCCAGGGTATTCAGCTCCCTGAGCTGGAAGACAGGGTTGGAGTGCAGAAAAAACCTGCCATAATCCCAGAGGAAGTAGTCCACCTGCTACCTCACAAGGACACTCACAAGTCTATGGGGCTGGATGGGATCCACCCACAAGAGTATTGAGGGAGTTGGCAGGGAAGTTTGCCAAGCCACTCTCCATCTTTTATCAGCAGTCCTGGTCAACAGGGGAGGTCCGAGATGATTGGAGGCTTGCCAATGTGGCACCCATCTACAGGAAGGGCTGGGAAGAAGATCTGTGAAACCACAGACCTGTCAGCCTGACCTTGGTGCTGGGAAAGATTATGGAGTGGTTCATCTTGAGTGCACTCACCATGCAAGTGCAGGACAACCAGGGGACCAGGCCTGGCCAGCATGGCTTAATAAAAAGCAGGCCCTGCTTGACCAAGTTGGTCTCCTCTTATGACCAGGCAACTCACAAGGGAAAGGCTGTGGATGAATTCTATCTGCACTCCAGTAAAGCCTTTGGTAATGTCTCCCACAGCATTGGCTTGAATTTCTCTTTTTTTTTCTAGATTACTGTTTTAGGTTTGTAGGAAATGAAACTCTCCTTCACTACCTGCTGTACGACAAATTGTGATCACTTAACAAATTTCTGGTCTTTTCATTACTGTACCACAGTAATAGATATAAAAAGAGGATATAATGTTTTGTGAAAAACTAAAATTGAAAAATGATTGCTATAATAATTGTCAACTGTGTACATTGCAACATGTGCATTGATAGCTGAATCAAGAGCTGTAACTTTGCTGAAGTCAGTAAGTACATTACTAAAATAAATACTACATCACAATTCCATAATTGTATATTATGGAATGTACGTATATTAATTAGAGAAATGATATTTAATGTTTTGAATTTGTTATGAAGAAATGTTTTATGACGAAAAAATACATTTTATTCCAGAAATGTATTTACCCAGTGACTAGATACTAACCTGTTTGATCTAAACTGCAGTATTATAGCTTTGTGTGTCTGTCTTTTATAGGGCCCACTTGGCATAACAGGTTCTCCAGGTTTTCCAGGTTCTCCTGGTGTGAAGGTAAAAAACAAAATAAAAATATTTTTTTTAATATGTCTAACAACACAGTATTAAAAATGTGTGCTAGACTATGCAGAGTTCAGACTGACATGTATATGGGTCCCTAGGAGTTGCTGTGAAATCAGTCCTAGTCAAGCACCTTGAGAAAGAAGACAGAAATCAGAAGCGAAATGGAGCATTTACAGTGCACCATAGTTAGGATACTTTCTTTGCTTTTGGTTTTGCTTGAGCTAAGTGGTCATTACAAGATGACTGTCAGGCTGTGCCTCAGGAATCTTGTCCAGTGTATTCAAAGAATAACAAGATACATTATTACAAGTTAATTTGTGAGGGCTAGTCCGAGACAGTGTGAAAGCAGTACCTTGTAGTGCTGAAACTTCCAGTTTCAGCTGAAAATACTTTTTGAGACGTACTAGACTGGTAAGGAAAATGCCTGAACTCCAACTGAGATGTACTGCAGTTCCTCACAATAGATTAAATGATGATTACCACCTTTGGTGGCTCTGTGTGGTTGAGCTGAAATGGAAAACTTTTCCTGGGCTGCAGTACTGTCTTTGTCAGAGTTTCTTCTTTTGTTTTTCTGGAAAGTGCTCAATTTTTTTTTTGCTATACTTGAGAATGTGTAAGGATAGAAAAGACAACTCATGCAGCTTCCTTGTGCTTCTTATACTTGCCCTCCACCCAGTTGCTCCTCTTTGTTCCTTTACACTCCCTAAACATGATAGGAAAAAAATATCCAGGAAGAAAATCTCAATTAGTGAAGTAGCCAAGTTCAGCAGATGTTTTGTGTTGCTGTGAAGCTGGCAACATTCACAAAACAGTTTTTTGGAAACAAGTCTTAGTAAAAGCATGAAGATAATGTATACAACTAAATGATAGAGCTTTTAGTGTATGTCATAAAATGTTTTGGTATGCTTAAGTGCTTGGAAGTATCTGGAGAAGTTAACGTGCTGAACCAATTAAAGCTTTTGAATATGGGAGCTGCCTTCAAGTTTCATGATCAGGTGATGTAAAATTGGAATAGCTGCTTTGAACCCATAAGAGCTAAGCAGACTATACAATGAAGATGTGGACTTCAGTTGTGAAGATGTGATATCAACAGCCATCAGTTCCAAAAGACAAATTATCTATATAAACATAAAATTCGAAGGAGATCCCTGGAAGATTTTTTTTCTTGGAGTATCCAGTCCAGTCTTAGAAAGATTTTATATTTAATATGGTAATGCAATAGTGAGTTAATCTGTACTGTGCAAAAAAAAAAGCCCAGATGTGGTACAATTTTTAAATCTTAAGCCTTAGCTGTTCATGAATCTGAAAAAAAAAAAAAAAAAAAGGTTTTTGACAAAAAAAAATTTTGTCAAATTGTCAAATTACAGATACACACTGGGATTTTAGAGAAAGATGTTTAAAATATTCAATATGATTTGGGCCACTGTATATACTGCTGCTTCTCCGCAGAAAGTTTCCTTGGTCTGGTAAATGTTGAGGCAAAATTCTTTTTGTACTTACAAAGTTTACATTCATATAGTAGTAGAATCAGAATTAGGTAAGAAAAAAATATATTTTAAGGTTAATGAACTGTTTCAAATCCTGAATTGTTTTTCTCTTATCAACTCAGTATTCCTCCTTAGTTACTTTGTAACTTAGTAACTTAGTTACTACTTTTTAGATCAAACTAGTCTTCAGTTGTTTTCTCATGTGAAATCTTAGGGTGAAGCAGGTCCAACAGGTCCTCGTGGTCCTGAAGGTCCTCAAGGACAAAGAGGTGAAACAGGTCCACAGGGCCCAGCAGGATCACAAGGTCTTCCTGTAAGTACATTGTGTTTAATGTTCCTCAGTGCTCAGCTTGTGCGTGTTGCCTGCTTATAGTGAATTTTAATACCCCACTTGGTAGACACTGAGTTTTACTTAAATGACTTTTTTCCCAGGAAAGAAAAGGTGCTTATTTTGTTGAAAAGAACTTTTCAATATTTAATTAAAACAACTTTGAAAACTGTAAGTTCCACAGCTTGATACATTCTCAATCCTAGAAGGTACTTTAAAGCTTAAGCTTAAACATAACAACTTAAAGATTAAAAATCACATTGATTTGCATGCTTTGTTACCCATATTAGCATTTGACCAAGCAAATCATGTGTTGCTGCATTTATTTAATAGCCTTTACTGTCTGGTCTTGTAAAGTGGATAAAATAGCTATCTTTTTCTGCTTTTGGTATCAATAAAATAAATTTTAATGATTGGTAATTACCTTTAGGGTACTGAAGGGACAGATGGTTCCCCTGGTGCTAAGGGCCCTACTGTAAGTAATTATATCACCTGTTGAAGAAATTGTGTAAGTGAATTTATTTCCTTATTTTTATTATGTTTCCTTACTGTACTTGCTGTTGTTTCTGTTTGTAGGGATCTCCAGGCACTGGAGGCCCCCCTGGTTTGTCAGGTCCACCCGGTTCTCCAGGACCACAAGGCAGTACTGGTCCACCTGGTATTCGAGGCCAGACGGTAATGTTGTCTAAGAAGGAAGAATGTGTATATAAATTTTGTGAAAAAGTAACAATTGTCTCCTCAAATTGTCTTACTTAAGTTTTTGTCTTGATAGCATCATAAAAAGCAAGCATGCTAAGGGGACGACTTGTAGCTAAACTAGGAAATGTTTTCCTGTTTCATAGTGTAATGCAGAATGGTCAATGATTTATGCAAAGTTTAACATTATAGGTGTTATTCATGTGTTTGTTTTCAGGGAGACCCTGGTGTCCCAGGTTTCAAGGGAGAAGCAGGACCCAAAGGTGAACCTGTAAGTCTCCGTACACTTTGTAAGATGAAAAGCAATCACAAAGGCTTGCATGAGTATTTTGAATAGATCCTTACTTTTCAAGACATTTCTGATGGTCATAATCACAAGAGTAATTACTGTGAAAGACAAAGCACAGTGAACCTGGCTAAAATGTGCTAACAATAAATTGCAAAGCGGGTCCTTTGATGTTATAAATGACCTACGCAATGTAGGCCTTATCGGACTCAAGGACAGAAAAACCCATTAAGTGTACCTACTGACAATTCTGTAACAAACAAAATAAGTGTGTTCCAATTTCTTCATCTCAAATGAGAGGGATCTATGTGATTATGAATATTTAATCACAGTAAGAAAGACTCTTTTCTTTTCCACTTACATTTAATGCTTATGAACTTTTATATATATTAATTCTATTTTATTTATACATTGAAATAGTAGAAATACATTCAAGGTATGAATAGCTGTTAAACCCACAACTAGTATGTGTGACTGACTATTTGAGAATGTGGTTAATGCCATGCTGTGACCATATGAATTTTGGAAGACTGGAAGATTTTGGATGTGATTCTGCAGCGTTAGAGTCAGTTTGACTTGTCAATGATCTTCAGTTTTTCTTACTTGCGAAATGATCTTGTAATGACTGACCAAAATGTACAGATGAACTAATGTCTTCCTACCACTTACTCTCTCCTCCTTTGAGAATTTTGACTACAGTCTCACTGAATTTTTTATCCTTTGCATCTTGTCCAATTGATAATAATAAATACAAATTATGGTGTCTGAGCAAATAGGTGATTGTAAGAAGCACTGCACAGCCAAACTGCAAAATTACAGTTTATCCATAATGCACTTCTTACTGAAATACTAGCTTATAACTATTGTAGAGAAAAGCTGGTGCTGAAAAGCTGCATTTTTTAACTGCTTTGAAGCCTAACTATTTTTGGTTTTCCTTATTTGGAAAAAAAATTTCAAAGTTTAGACAAGAGTCTGTTTTAATATACTTGAGGAGTGGTGAGATTAACTGATTTTTTTTTTAAAAAAAAACATTTTATTTTCACTAGGGCCCACAAGGTCCACAGGGTCCCATTGGCCCTGTAGGTGAAGAAGGGAAAAGAGGTCCTCGAGGTGATCCAGGGTCAGTAGGTCCACCAGGTCCTGTTGGAGAGAGGGTAAGAAATCTAAAGGAATAATATGTCTTGAGAGATGCCCTGCTAAACTGAAAAATATCTTACCATAACCACAAATTTTCTTACAACTTTGTTGTAGGTGTAGTCAAACTTTATTTTCCTAAGAGTAGTTAATGCTGTACATTATTTTTTACATTGGATATTTTCATCTATGGATTCAGTTCACAGGATAGTATGGTAGGAGAAATGATCTGCCTGGTTTTGGCTTAAGCATGTACAAATAGTCATCTAAAAGTACTGAAGTAAGAAAATAATCTGATCCTCAAACCATAAATCTAGTACTTTATTTGCAATAAGTTATTTAAATATTAAGATAATCACCTTGGTTTTATGTTTTTTCCTAGGGTGCTCCCGGTAACCGTGGTTTTCCAGGTTCTGATGGTTTGCCTGGACCAAAGGTAAATGAAATTCAAGTGCCCTTCTTTTATTGGGTCTTTCTTTAAATTTTCATACATATATATATAAACTGTTTCATTAAAAAATGTCTGCTTCTGAGCAAATAGGAAGATCCTCAAAAGCACTGAAAGCAGGATCAAAAGGAATTGACAAATGCCAAAAAGGGGTCTGAGACTAAAACTTTTTGGGGAAAAGTCACTTTTAAGTAATAATTTTAGGGAAGAAAAAAAGTAATAATAATACTCTGTTTGCAAGAATAGTTTTTTAACAGAAGATGCTTGTTTTATTTAACCTTCTCATACTGTCACTGTTTTGCATGTTAACTAGTAGCTCATTGGTGTCTTTCTAGGGTGCCCAAGGAGAGCGTGGTCCAGCAGGTTCTTCTGGTCCTAAAGGAGGTCAGGGGGATCCTGGGCGTCCTGGTGAACCTGGCCTCCCAGGTGCAAGGGTAAGGACCTACACTATAAACCACAGCATTTTTAATTTTCAAAAGGCAACAATGAACTTTGCAGAATTAAGAAGCTGTTATACAAAGACAGACTTGTTTTGGTGGAGCCATTTAAAAGTTAAAGGCCAAAATACCTGTCTCTGTTCCTGCTGATGTTGAGAAGCACAGATTCCACTTGTCTTCAATAAGGGAGAAATAGTCCTGATTGAGACCGGCTAATGCAACTTAAGAAAGTTTGCTTGTAAAGAACATAGATGCTACAGACAATACAAACTGAAGGTCAGACCATTAAAACTTAAGATTAATAACTTACATAGTTGAATGGTAAGTGTCATCTAGAGATTTTTTTTCAGGAAAAGTATTTGGGGAGGATTTAGACTATCACAAGATGAGAGAAAGAGAACAGCAATGTTGCTGGGTAATACTGGCAGAAATGAAAATGAGCCTTTGGGAAGCTCATGAGTTGTAAAAGCAGGAAAAAGAAGAACAGCAAAAGGGAATATCAAATACAGAGGGGGATAAAACCATAGAGTGAAAATGGGGATGAGGACCTTTCAAAAAGAGAAGATATCCTTGTGTAAAGAATATCTTAGGGTTTGTTCCATGGCAATAATTGAGCATATATTTTGCATTTATTTACATTTCTCTGTTGTTCTAGAGTTCTACGCACCACTTAACATCCATATCTTTCACACTTTTAGGGTTTGACAGGAAATCCAGGTGTTCAAGGCCCTGAAGGAAAACTTGGCCCCTTGGTAAGCAGCACAAATAATAGTCCTTTCAGTAAGGAAACTGTAATTCAAAGGTCCCAGCTAATTGAAATTACTTTTATTAACTTGATTTTTCTTAATTTAACTTATCTTTTCAGTGTTCACATTAGATTCCCAGCTCCAAAATTAACGCCCATAATGTTCTTTTAGTTTCGTTGTGTAGCAGTGTCCATTGCTTAGCAGCTGCTGCAATATTTTTAAACCGTTTTGAAGTAAATATCTTTTTTAAAAAAAATCTCTTTAAGGAGACAATAAAATATATGTACTTAATGACTCAGTGATGATAATTCCATTGTATTTGGTTAAATGAAGCAGCAAGGCTAAAGCTATATCTGCTTTAAAGACATTTTGACTGATAATCATAGCACCAAACCAAGTTCATGTTATTTTTTTAATATACAAACGCTTTCCAGTTTAATGTGGAAAATGCTTTTTCTCTGTAGGGTGCTCCTGGAGAAGATGGACGTCCGGGTCCAGCAGGTTCAATAGGAATCAGAGGTCAGCCAGGCAGCATGGGCCTTCCAGGGCCAAAGGGTAGTAGTGTGAGTATGGCAGCTGGTACCCAAGATCGTTTAACTTTAAATATTTGCATATATTTTAATGGATGAAAACAGTTTCTAAAAATAGCCATTTTTACCTCTGCAAATTAGGGTGATCCTGGAAAAGCTGGAGAAGCAGGCAATGCAGGTGTCCCAGGACAGAGAGTGAGTGTGACTCTTATTTGCATTTTGTTATTTGATTACACAAAATTATGTTTTCTGTTATATCTGTGTACTATACAAGACTTCTTCCTATATTATTCTAATTTAGGGAGCCCCCGGTAAAGATGGTGAAGTTGGTCCTTCAGGTCCTGTTGGCCCACCAGTAAGTCACCTTTTAGCACCCTGTCTGCCAGCCTGTCACTCCATCCATTCATTACACTTTCTGCTTCTGTTTTTATCTATCTTCATGTCAGTTTTTTATTCCAAACAAAAAAATTAAAGAAAAAAAATTCCTAGAGAAGTGGGAAGCTTTGTATAAAATAAATATATGTGGTAGTAATCTAATTCCTTTTACTGACCAAGAACCAAAATTTTCTCATAGTTAATTTGCCTACCTTCCTTGGTTTCAGCAGAACTGAGCACAGAATTTTGGGAAGGGGGATCTTAAAGAAATAAGAAATCTTAATACATATTTTAGATAGGGTATATCTTGGCCTAGGGTAAGTAAAAATTTATAATAAATACACAATTAAAAATATACATATTGAAAGAGAAAAAAAATTGTGGAGCCTGCCTGTATTCCTGTACTGTATACTTATTACTTTCTTTTGTGTAGGGTCTTGCAGGAGAAAGAGGAGAACAGGGCCCACCAGGTCCTACAGGGTTTCAGGTATGTTAATTCATATTTTTTTTAAGAAAAAAAAGTGAGAAGCCATGTCTTTATGAACAAAATTCATATTGGCAAAATTCAATCAAGTGATGTTTAACAAAACACAGCTTCAGAATTAAAGCAACGATGCACAGAGTAATAAGTGATACTCACATATCACATACTCTGTTCCCTAAACTGAACTGGCAAAGGCTTACATACCAGCTCTGTATTCCTTGAGAAAACCTTTGTTGGTTTTTGGTTTTGATTTGGAGATTTTCTGAAGGTGTTCCAATTGTGTATCAAAAGAATTGTTTTGATAATGAAGTATTAATTAAGTCAACCTCCATTTATAGAGAAGTTTATTTTTAGGGCTGATATGCACATGAGCTACAAATGTTAAAGATCTGCCATCTCAGAGGAGGAAAAACATTTTGGTGAAACTTTTTATGTAACTATTTTGCTTGAGGATCTCTGAAGGCATACTCTTGTGCTGAATATAATGCTACATTAAATTTAAATGTGAATTTATATAACTTTCTGTCATGTTAGTGACCATTTTATTTACTTTTTTATAGGGTTTGCCTGGGCCACCAGGTCCTCCAGGTGAGGGAGGAAAGCCAGGTGATCAGGTAATTTTTGTGTAATTTACCAAAAATTTACTTCATAAAATAGTTTTACCTTTTCTTCTTTTTGTAATTTAATTCCCACTCTGCTTCTAAATATGTACTGAATGTAGTCTGCAAGCTGTCAGAGAGGTGCATTTTGAATAAAATAATTGCTGGAATCTGAACACCATCTTAGAATAAGTTGGACTCTATCTTCTCTTGTCATAGACAGATAACATTCAGAATTAGACATCTACATTCACGGTACTTTTGAAATGAAAATGTTTATTTCTAATTTCCATAACTATAAGGCTATGAATAATGCTGACTTCTATCCTCCTTAGGGTGTTCCTGGAGATCCTGGAGCTGTTGGTCCGTTAGGTCCTAGAGTAAGTATTTTTCTTTCAGAGTTTGAACATTTGTAACAGTTGAAAAGGCTGAAAGTCAATATATAATATGTACTTTGACAGCTAAAGTGAAATGGATGTTTGACCTTTTTTTTTAATCAATAAATTGGTTGTAAACATGGATACATTTTAAGATAGTTTCTGTAAAACCTACCACTTTTAATGGTTTCGTAGCTCAAGAAGCAGTATTGAGGATTGGCTGCTAAGTGATTTGGTTTACAGCTGTGAAATGACAACTTCTAGTTTGCTGAGCAAAACCACTAATTTCCTCTGCCTTTAACAATAAAAGCATAAAGCTGTTTCTCGATTGATCAGTTCTCATAAAACTTGTTCACAGGCTCTTTATTCAAACTGCGATGTGCTGCACTTCGGATGTAGCTGGGATTTTGTCTACAAGAACTGTAACCTGGCTTCTAAATAAGTAATAATTTTCCATTTTGTAGGGAGAACGTGGCAATCCAGGGGAAAGGGGAGAACCAGGTGCATCAGGACTCCAGGGTGAAAAGGGTATGGCTGGAGGTCATGGTCCTGATGGTCCAAAGGTAAGCTGCAGTGATATAATGTTTAATTCCTCTCATTTGCATGAATATGAGAGATATATTTTTGATTATAAACAGGATATCTTTTCATGGAAGGTATCTCGTTTACATAAGAGTTCTAGAAGGACAGAAGTTGTTCCAGTATTACAATATCAATAACTTGCAAGATAATAAAATATTGAGAAATTACATTTTGTATTAATTTATATGTCTGAAGTTTAAAGTGGGGTTTGTGTTTCTCCATAGAACAGGGCAAAGCCATTTCTGAACTGCAGAAAACCCTCTGGCAATGGCTCAGTTTTAAGAACTATGTCAGTTTACACAAAGAGACTTAGCAGAGTTGAGTGCTTAAATGAAAATACTGACAACTGCGTGATTTTCTGTCACCTGTGATTGATACAATTGGGCCTAGGAAGGCCACCCCAGGTAGGGAGTGCCTTTAGTAATGCAAGACCTGTAATGGATGTGAGCCACGAGAAGCAAAGCATAAACAAACGTATAATATAATATAATATAATATAATATAATATAATATAATATAATATAATATAACCTGGGCAACTTCTACCTGTAGCTAGTTTGTGTAATAGACCCATGTGGCATCAAGGTCAAGTTAGAAAGACATTCAAGCTTCTTATTCTGCCTGTTCTCATCCCTAGTATGCACTGAGTAAACACTAATGTATTTGGAAGGCTACAGTGTTACAACTGAACTTCCTGAGTAACAAGATGGGAAAAGAAAAGTATTTGGACATAAATAAATTTATATTATGTCCAAATTTGAGAGAAAATTGTTACTTAAAACCATACCCCAGAGATTTCAACACAAGCACAGCATGTTCTACAACCTAGAGATAACGATATTTCTCAGACAATAACTCGTTCTTTATTTATTTCAGGGAAGCCCAGGCCCTAGTGGGACACCTGGTGATCCAGGACCACCAGGTCTTCAGGGTATGCCTGGAGAAAGAGGGATTGCTGGAACGCCTGGCCCCAAGGGTGACAGAGTAAGTCTGGTTACTTCTGTTGTGCTGAGTAGAACCACCTGTTTCTTAATACCATAGTCATTCCAGGGTATGAACTATTCAACAGTCAGTGTCTTAAAAGAGATTTCTGGGTATTTTCCATAGGGCGGCATAGGAGAGAAAGGTGCTGAAGGTACAGCTGGAAACGATGGGGCAAGAGTAAGTAAATCTATCGCTCTTTTTACACCTGCTCTCCACACACCAGATGGTTTATTGTACTAGAGGTACTCAGCTCATAGAGTGAAACACTACTCGACAGTTATTCTCATTCTTGCTACCCTTCAAATTTGGTCTTCAAGTTTTTAAAGACTGCTGTGCTCAATGTTGCGGTATGTCTGTCTTTTGTATAATCATCAATGGGACTTAAGATGTCAGTGTAAAGCATTCCCAGAAGTAACATGTTTATTTGGAATTCAGCTAAGCTGGCTATAGTAAAAATATGGAAAAAAAAGGAACAAGAAGAGATCAACAGCCAAAAAGTAAACCTACCAGTTCTGACTCTTGGACTAAGGCAAGTGCCTCTTTATTGTTTGGATTGAATTGCCCACAGTCTGTCGTGAGTTTCACAGGCAGAGATTCCTGTAAATGTATGGAGCCTAATATGGACAGTAAGTTGCTGATACTTCTGGAAATCTTCGAACTTCCTGTGTGTAAATAACAAGACTGATCTACTCCCATGCAGTAAATTCAATATGTTCCAGACCAACTGTCCAGTTATCCCAAATGTCCTGGGTTTGCTACTTATGCAATGACAGTTTTTCCTTCCCAGAAGCTGTTGCAGTTAGATTTATAGAACACCCATCTGAGATTCTTGGGTTTTGAACCAGTTGAACTATGAACTACTAGGCATATGAGATGCATAGGAAAGATGAGGATTCTGACTGGACTAAATTTCCATTTAGAGAAGTTGAGTTTTGGAGAAACCCTACCATGCATAAACACTAATTCACAATTAGCAGGTCTGAGCTGGAATTTCGTTGTAAGTCATATTGTATCCAAAGATACAGAGTATTTCTTATTCGTTTTAAGGTGCTATAGCTTAATGAACAGATAAAATAATGATGAACTAAGTGTACATCGCTCTTCTAAAGCTAGGAATCTGCAGATATCTCTGCTACCAATCACTATAGTATTGATGGTCATGCAGTATCCTGTGTAAATGCTGTCTTTTTTGTATTTCTTTTCACTTTGAACTAAGTTACAGTGCAGATTTTGGGGGAGAGGGAATTTTGTTACAGATAAACTTGATACAAGTTTGTGGTACTCTGCTTCTAGTGAAAGAATCATAGAATCACTAGGTTGGAAGGGACCCACTGAGTCATCGAGTCCAACCATTCCTAATACTCCCTAAACCATGCCCCTCAGCACCTTGTCCATCCGTCCCTTAAACGCTTCCAGGGAAGATGACTCAACCACCTCCCTGGGCAGCCTATTGCAGTGCCCAATGACCCTTTCCGTGAAAATTTTTTTCCTGATGTCCAACCTGAACCTCCCCTGGTGCAGCTTGAGGCTATTCCCCCTTGTCCTGTCCCCTGTCACTTGGGAGAAGACGCCAACTCCCTCCTCTCCACAACCTCCTTTCAGGTAGTTCTAGAGAGCAATAAGGTCTCCCCTCAGCCTCCTCTTCTCCAGGCTAAACACCCCCAGCTCTCCCAGCCGCTCCTGACAAGACTTGTTCTCCAGCCCCCTCACCAGCTTCGTTGCTCTTCTCTGGACACGCTCCAGAGCCTCAACATCCTTCTTGTGGTGAGGGGCCCAGAACTGAACACAGTACTCAAGGTGCGGTCTCACCAGTGCCGAGTACAGAGGGAGAATAACTTCCCTGGACCTGCTGGTCACACCGTTTCTGATGCAAGCTAAGATGCCATTGGCCTTCTTGGCCACCTGGGCACACTGCTGGCTCATGTTCAGTCGGCTGTCAACCTACTCCGCCAGGTCCTTCTCCTCCAGGCCGTTTTCTAGCCAGACTTCTCCTAGTCTGTAGCACTGCATAGGGTTGTTATGCCCCAAGTGCAGGACCCGGCATTTGGCCTTGTTAAACCTCATGCCATTGGTCTCAGCCCAGCGGTCCAGCCTGTTCAGATCCGTTTGCAGAGCCTCCCTACACTTGATCAGATCCATGCTTCCACTCAGCTTAACGTCATCTGCAAACTTGCTAAGGGTGCACTCAATGCCTTCATCCAGGTCATTGATAGACATTGAACAGGACTGGACCCAGTACTATGCCCTGAGGCTTGTGACTGGCCTCCAGCTGGAGTTAACTCCATTGACCACCACTCTCTGGGCCCGGCCATCCAACCAGTTTTCAACCCAGGAGAGTGTGCGCCTGTCCAGGCCAGAGGCTGACAGTTGCTGAAGCAGAATGCTGTGAGAAACTGTCTCAAAGGCTTTACTGAAGTCCAAGAAGACTACATCCACAGCCTTTCCCCCATCCAGTAGTCGAGTGATTTTGTCATAGAAGGTGATCAGGTTAGTTTGGCAAGACCTGCCTTTCATGAACCCGTGTTGACTGGGCCTGATCACCCTGTTCTCCTCCATGGTCTTCAGGATAGCACTCAACATTACCTGTTCCATGAACATTACCTGTTTTCCGGAACATGGGGACGGCTTGCTCTTGAGCTGCTAGGATTTCATTTTTTAAGAGCGCCCAGCACTCGTGAGCTCCCTTGCCCTTAAGGACTGTCTCCCATGGGACTTTGCCAACCAACCTTCTGAACACTCCGAAGTCTGCACTCTGGAAGTTTAATGTGACTGTTTTGCTAATCCCTTTCTTCATCTCACCTAGAACTGAAAACCCTATCATCTCATGATCGCTTTGTCACAGGCATCTTCCAACCGTCACATCTCCCACAAGGCTTTCTCTGTTCACAAACAGCAGGTCCAGGAGGGCACCCTCCCTTGTCGGCTCACTCACCAGTTGTGTGAGGAAGTTGTCTTCCATGCACTCCAGGAACGTCCTATACTGCTTCCTTTCTGCTGTATTGTACTTCCAGCAGTTATCAAGAAGATTGGAGTCTTCCACAAGGACAAGAGGTAGCGATCTAGAGACTATCCCCAGCTGTTTATAGAAGAGCTCAGCAGCTGCTTCTTCTTGGCTGGGTGGTCTGTAACAGACTCCCATCACAATATCTGCCTTCTTGTGGGCTCCTCTGATTTTAACCCACAGGCAGCCAGTCCCTTCCTCACCATAATCCAGCTCAAGGGTATCAAAGCACTCTCTAACACAGAGGGCTATACCACCTCCTCTCCTACCCTTCCCATCCCACCTGAAGAGTTTATACCCCCCCATGGCTGCACTCCAGTTATATGAGTCATCCCACCACGTTTCCGTGATGGCAATGACATCGTAGTCACCTTGTCCTACAACAGCTTCCAGCTCCTCCTTCTTATTGCCCATGCTGCGTGCATTGGTGTAAATGCACTTCAGCTGGGCTGGCAAAACCTTCAGCCCTCATAAAGGGAATAGAGTTCATTCCTGATTGACTGGTCCTTGGAATAACTAAGTCCACAGTGCCAGTTTCATTCTTGCTGTCTCCAGATATAATCGCCCCCACTTGCTCTGAGGTGATGTACTGGCGGTCCTCTCCAGCACACCATCTCTCAGTTACTGGAGTCCCACTTCCAGGCTCACTCCCAACTAGCTTGGTCTCATCCCCCTCCCCCTTCACATCTAGTTTAAAGCTCTATTTAAGAGCCTAGCTAGATTTTTAGTAAGGACTTTAGTCCCCCCTAGGAGACAAGCATATCCCATTCCAAGTAAGAAAGCCTGGGGGCTGGTGGGTCACCCCATGATCAAAGAACCCAAAGCTTTTCTCCTCACACCAGGCTCAGAGCCAGGCATTAATCAACTGTTGCTCTTTGACCTACTGCTTCTCATTCCTTAGCATTGGAATGGAGCTAAACACTACTTGTGCCCCAGAGCCTTTCAACATTCTCCCTAGAGTTTTAAAGTCTCTCTTGATGGCTTTCAGCTTTCTGTGCTGTAAGTTATCATTGCCTATTTGAAATACTACTAGAGGGTAGTAGTCTGTCTCTTTTACCAAGGAAGGTAGTTTTCTAGTAACATCCTTCACTGATGCCCCCCGGTAAGCAGCAGACCTCCCTGTGGAGTGGGTCCCATCTGCACATGTGCACATGTGTCCCTCTGTTCCTTTTAGAAGGGAATCCCCTAAGACAATCACTCCTCTTCTTGTTTATTGAGGATGTATTTATGGTCTTCAGAGGATGGCACAGCCTAGGGAATGCTTCTAGGCTGTGGGAGCCATCTTCTTCATCCTTAAGGATGGTTTCCACCTGCAGTGCTTCATATTTATTCCTCAAGGGGATCTGGGGGTTTATTGTCTGGGTGGGGGGAGCAGGTTTCCTGCGCCAGGTAGGAACTTGCTGTCATTCCCCATCTCTTGTTCCCCCAACCTTACAGTTGCAGGTTGGAGTTGCTCAGTCGCACTAACTCCAGCAGCCTGCTCATTTTGTGAGAGGGCACTGCTCCAGTGTTCTATCTCCCTCTCACATTCGCTGATAGTCCTTAGTCTATTCACCTCCTCCCTCAGCTCTGCCACCATGTGAAGTAGTTCCTCCACGCGAGCACAGCTTCCACAAGTGGAGCCAGTGCCAGAGGCATGAGCTGGGAGGGGGGCACTGCCTATAGCCCAGGGTCTGGGTAGCTGCATGGGCCCACTGAGACTCTGTCTGGGTGAAAGAGAATTGTAATTGGAATATCTCAATATTCAAGAAGGTAATATGACTGTCAGTGCAGGATCATTATGTGCAGTTCATGGGTATAGATGGAGAGATTGGAACCTCTTTGCCTAACTGCACTATGAAGAAGAAAATGGCACTAGAGGAGTTTTCAGGATATAAATTAATCTTCAGAAGTAATGATAGGCACATTGAAACTAATTTAAGCAATGAAATACTAGCATAAAACAAATAGAGAGCTTCTGTGCAAGTGGAGAAAAAAAGGCAACATTTCCTCCTGACAGAGCAAAATAAATCCAGGCTTTTTTTCCCCCGTTGACTTTATTCATAAATGCTGCATAAAATAGATGAAGTTACTGAAGAAAGAGAGAATAATGTGGTATTTTGGTCACTGGAAGAGGAAATGGAAGTAAATTTTAGGTAAAAAATACCCAATAAGATTTCAGAGATGAAGGAAAAGAATTTGAAGAATGAGAAAGCATATGGAATTAGTAATATATGAGAAGTTTTAAGCTAACTGTTTTTAAGCATCACTGTTTTAACTTCCTTCTCTTCTTAATTTGTTCAAAAGGGTCTCCCTGGTCCAATAGGCCCAATGGGTCCAGCAGGTCCCACTGGTGAAAAGGTAAGCAGATTTTTACACTTTTTGCACCATTACTTATTAAGTTTCTTAATATTGTCGTATTTTATTAGTGGCTTTGCTACTTGTCTGGTAAGTTCCTTGGGAAATAACCATCAATTTTATTTTAAGGGTGAACCAGGTCCTCGAGGTCTAGTTGGTCCTCCTGGCTCCCGTGGGAACCCTGTGAGTAAACATGTTTGGGTTTTGCCTGGTATAAGTTAACAATATTTAACACTCATTCAAACTCAAGTTTTTGTCTCATTTACTGATATATTTTCCTCTTTTTTTCTTCTACTTTCTTTGTAGTCAAAATCTGTTCTTCTGTCTTGACGCTTGCAAAACTATTGGAAGATTTTCTCTGTCCTACTCTTGTTTCAGGCCAATCTTTACAAAGAGTTGCCCTCTTTTACATCACTCCTGAAAGTGTGACACCACTTTTAATTGTCTAAATCTCTTTAAAAGTACGTTCGTACCAGATACTACTGTACACATACAAATACTTAGATGGACAAAGCAAAGAAGTATGTCTTAGTTTTTATCTAATCGCAACAACTCTTGTCATCTTTGGTCTGTTTGTGATTTTAAGGATTGACCTTGATTAAAGAGTTAGAGGCTCAGTCATTCTAGATCCTTCATACTGCTAGGAATTGATTATTTTTCTGTCATAAGTCAGAACAACTTCATTTTCAGTGTAAATTGGAATAACTTCCACCCCTCTGGGGAGTGCTGGAGCTTGGCAGACACCAGTTCCTTCTTTTCCAAACAAATGTTGTGTGGAAAGTTCAGTTGAAGCAGTTCATAGCCTCTTCTGACCTTGTAGAAAAATACATCTTTGAAATATTCTTCTTTTCCCCGGCCTATCTGATTGGAATGGTAAGTTACATAAAGTGTGAACACTTAATTAATCCTGCTATCACAGATAGTGGTTGAGAGTGGAATTTCTCCTGTTGTGGTTTTAGTGCTTGCACACGTCTTCCATCTCTAAATTCTGAAAGTTTACATATAATCTTGAACATGTGGTAGATTGTAACATTGTAGTTAATATCATTTATTTTGTGATTAAAAGATCATTTGATTCTGATTATTAGAGCAAAAGTATAATCACACTTATGACAGTGAATAGTTAACATCCTTTCTTGTATAATTAACTGCAAATTTTACTGGCTATAGCAAGACTTTTATGTTAAATACAGTTATTCTATATTTTTTGACCAGGGTTCCCGAGGAGAAAATGGCCCAACTGGTGCTGTTGGTTTTGCTGGTCCTCCGGTATGTGTTTTGTAACACAAATGAGTTTCCTTTAGTCATGCTTTGACATACTTGGTTTCTTTTGTTATGAATAATACTGCAGTGTTCTGGAACATGGCTCATATTTTTATTGCAAGAAAAGCTCTTTCTTTTTCCCATCACTGTACCAAACAGAGAAAAGGTCCAATCAATATCCTAGAGACTTGAAAAGTGATTTTGTTGATAAAATTATGATATTGTTCCCCAGATTTCATATTTTCATGAATATGCTATATTAATCCTTTGAGATTAAAATGAGGCAAGTTATAAGGTGTGTTCCATTGAAGGTGGCAAAAATTTGTTCTATGGGTATTAAAGGCTGGAACGAATTGATGGACCAAATGGAAGGTTTGTGAGCCTTCTGTTGAATACTCCAAGCTGTCCTACCACCCAAATATTGTGTTTCAGACATTTCACAGAGTCAGGCACCTGTTTCCCTTGGTGCGGAAAAAAAAAAAAAGAATAGAAAAGACAGTGTTTGTTCAGTCCCATTTGCTTTTAGGTACATAATAGCTGCTGAGGAAAATAGAAAACCTAAAGGAAAATAAAATGTGAGTTAGATAAGAAAATAATTTAAATGGAAATTCTGACTTAACAGACTTCCGAAAATCCCATCTATGACCTTCTGAAGACTGTGCTGAACTATTACAGTTCTCTTGAAACAAACCATTGAGCAAATGCACTTTTTTCTGGTCTGATTTGTCCTCTTGCTATTTTTTGCATTCTAGAAATTCCCTACAAAATTAGTTTGTTAGACTGGAAAGATTTGGCTTACTCTAACCTGACGTCTCTTCTAAATATTATGTTTTATAGGGTCCTGATGGTCAGCCAGGTGTGAAAGGTGAACCTGGAGAACCTGGACAGAAAGGAGATGCTGGATCTCCAGGACCGCAGGGTCTTGCTGGGTCTCCTGGTCCACCAGTAAGTACAAATAACATTGTCAAAGAACCAGTGGCATAGGCTGTTCTTGCTTATTTAAAATGACCTGGGTGTTTACTAGTACATCTTTCATTCTCCTTTCCTCTTAGGGTCCTTCAGGTGTTCCTGGTCTGAAAGGTGGTAGAGGAACTCAGGGTCCACCTGTAAGTAGATTTTATTTTTGTGAGCTGTCTGTAGATAATCTCATACTGAAATGTTAATATTGTTCCTAATCTCAGCCTGTTTTTCACAGTCTGTAATTATAATACTTGCTCACTAATTCAGCTGAGAACATTTGAGGTAACCAGTACTCTATTTCCTTCAATAAATTTGGCATTAAAATGTTTTTTAGGGTGCTACTGGATTCCCAGGATCTGCTGGAAGAGTTGGGCCTCCCGGACCTACTGTAAGTCAATTGTCATATCTCTAATAGGTGTAGTTTATAAACTTGCCATTGAAAACCTGATGTTCATGATATTGGAGAGGATAACTTGTTAAAACTGACTTCTGTGACTGTGTGCATACATCAAACCCCATTAAATAAAACTCATTATTCTTGGGTTTGATCCAGTGTCAGTGTATATAAATGAGTACAAGACTTTTCACTGAATTAAGTAGGCTCTCAGCTGCTCAAGCTGCTTTTGTGACTTAATTGCTTACAGAAACAAAACACCACCACCCACTGTTTTCCTGTACATTTTACTTTTTTGTCTCTTCTGTGGTGACTGCAGTTAGCATTTTGAAAAAGGAAGAGGTGTCTGCCAGGTTATGTTATCAGTGGAGTTACTTATAAGATCTGTTAAAATAAATTAAAAACAAACCCACAAAATCTCACACCTCTAAACACTTTCAGAAGCACTGACAAAAAAAAAATTAGCTGTGGATCAACAAGTGAGGATTCAACTCCACACAGAGAACTGTGACACTCTCTTTATAAGCCTTTTAATGTTTTTATGAGAAAACTAACCTGCAGTCATTGTCAGTTTATCAAACAGTGAAGTTTGTGGAAAGTATAATATAAATGTGATGTCTGAAAAAAAAGACAGAAACAAATACTGTCATTTAAAAGAGGGAGTTTGTAATTGCAAAATGGGGCAGAGTGGAGCTTGAACGTAGTTTGATGAGATGTTTATTTCATCTCCTTTATTGGACCATGTGGTCACACATTGGGCCTTCCTTAGAGTATTCATATTTATAGTTAATCAAAACAGAATCTGTAGAATTTAATTGCCTTAGTCAGAAAAGGATCCATTGTGACAGGGTGTTTTGATTTTCTTAGGGAGCTCCAGGCCCTGCTGGACCTATTGGTGAGCCAGGAAAAGAAGGTCCCCCAGGTCTTCGTGGTGATCCTGGTTCTCATGGCCGTGTGGGAGATCGAGGGCCAGCCGGACCTCCTGGTGGTCCTGGAGACAAGGGTGATGCAGGGGAAGATGGGCAGCCGGTCAGTCCTGGTTGATGTTACTAATTCTCCCCAGAACAGCTCTACACTAGTTTCATTGTTACTTATACTTACTGTTACATAAAAGATAATCATGTTGTTTTATTCTTTGTGGATTTTAGGGCCCCGATGGCCCCCCTGGTCCAGCAGGAACTACTGGTCAAAGAGGTATTGTTGGTATGCCAGGACAGCGAGGGGAAAGAGGCATGCCAGGGCTGCCGGGTCCAGCAGTAAGTAATTGTCAAGCCAATATGCCACCAGCTTGGGCATTCTCATCATCTTTGTGGTGTAGAGAGCATAGCATCCGATAGCATGAGGAGAAAGTTGGAAAACTCCAATTGCAGGAGTAAATATAGAGTGAACAGTAAATAACTATTTCATGCAAATACATGAGGTGGGAGATTTTTTCCAGCTGAAGAAATGAATGGAAGATCTGAACCCGAATCAAGAGTAAATCCATAATAGCATTAAGAATTCTGGCTAAAATGTTCCTATTCAACTTAAAACAATCCCAGACTTCTCATTTAGGTGCCCAAAGGTCACTTGAATGTGAGTAAGTACTCTGTAACTGCTGTTTCATTAACTGTGAACTACAATTTTCAGAATTGCTGTTTGTGATCTCTTTGCTTCTATATAAGACTTATTTTATTGGAAAGCCTAATGGTCCAGGAGATCAAGTCATTCAATACAGTATTAGTAGAAGGGGTAGTATGGAGGATCTTTACCACTGGATCCATAAAGTCAATTTACAGTTGGAGTTGGCCAGTAATCGTTCAAGGATTTGCTGTTGTTGAGAGAGGAAAGAAAAAAGCACATTACTTATTTCAAACTGCATTACATTTTTTCCAGAGGCAAAAAGACCTTACGTGTTGCAGATAATGTCATCATACATGTTGATGTATCAAAGGACTGTGTATTGGAGAGTTGCTTCTACATAGACTAATGTCAAGTGGAGCTTCTAGTCAATAAAAGCCTATTTGAAATGACCTAACATAATTAAACTGAATAAAAACAGGCAGTATATTAAATCTATATTAAAAATCTATCAGAATGCTCTCCTTACTTAGCAGGTTTTGGAAGTTACAAGTGGTGGTGGTGCTTCAAAGCAGATTAATGAGTAGTGTTTTACAGGCAGTAGAGTTTTTATGCTTTCTTTATTTTGTGACTAAAATTTTGATATATCTCATCTTTCTTAGGGTACACCAGGAAAACAAGGTCCCACAGGGCCACCTGGTGATAAAGGTCCACCAGGACCTATTGGCCAGTCAGGTGCCACTGGACCTGTAGGTGAAGCTGGCCCAGAAGTAAGTATTAGAGCCTTGTAACATGCAAACAAAAAGAGACATTCTAGTGGTTATTCTCCTTGATTTGAAGTTAGAGATGGAGAACAACTTTCTAGTTCTTCTAGAAATGCAAGAGTACTAATCAGTAGCCTTATTTTTATTTTATAACTCTAGGGACCTGCTGGTAATGATGGTACTCCTGGACGGGATGGAGCTGTTGGAGAACGCGTAAGAATATATTGTTTTCTTAAGTCACCTCTGGAAATCTCTATTTTATGATTAACTTGTATATTTTCTCTTCATTCAGTTAACTTTAATGAAGAACTTGTTCTGAAAGCATATCACAGCTTTGAATAGTTAATCCCTCTCTCACCTGAGGAAACCTGGCTAAGAATACTTGCCTCCACACACTCAGACTTTAGTTCTTACAGAAGGAATATCTTTGTTAAGTGTAATTGCTAGAAAATAGATTAACAATGCTAGCGTCCTGTTGCTTTGGTCTAGTCCAGTCTTCTTTAGATAAATAATGTTGAATACATGTTTTGCAGGGTGATCGTGGTGAACCAGGCCCTGCAGGCTTACCAGGTTCCCCAGGGGGTCCAGGAACTCAAGGTCCTGTTGGCCCTCCAGGAGATGCAGGTCAAAGAGGTGAAACAGTAAGTAAGACTTCTAAAAAAAAAAAAGTTTATCAAAAAACTATTGTGTATGCTCTTGTGCACTGCTTCACATATCTTCTGTCTGCAATCTTTGTAGGGTTCTCGAGGTCCAATGGGTCCCCCAGGTCGTGCAGGAAAAAGGGGTTTGCCTGTAAGTTCTCTGTGGTCACTGTGGTTTTACCTGAGATACTTTTTGCAGGAAAATATATGAGAAACTAAGCCCAACTTAAAAGGCTGAACAGGACTTCCGTTTTTAGTGTTCTGACTGCAGGTGGATGCAGGTAGACTTCTGAGTTGCAAAGCTGTACTGATCTATTTGAATACATTAGTATTTCTACACTTTCTTTAAAAATACTTCACAGAGAAAAAACAAATGCTTTGGAAGCTTTGTTACTTGGAGTGTGTTGTTGTCTGGATGATAGTAGGACCTGATCTAGCACATGGCTGGAGGCTGCATTTGACAATTCAAATATGGGGAAACAAAATGAAAGTTGAACAAAACCCCAGATGTTTAGATAAAAATGAGAGAAATATAACAAAATCACCTGTCCCCATGAAACTGCCTTAACTCAGCTCATGAGTTGCTGACTTTGGTCCAAATGGAAAAACAAATAAAACCCATCTTTTTGTGTTACATAACTCCTCTGTTGTCCAAGCTTGGAACAAAAAATTAATTGCAAACTTGGGAAATACAAAAGAATGTTGTCCTATCCCTAAGCAGATGTCATATGAGAAACAGGAAAAGTTAATTACTGAGTAGTTAGCGATAATGATGGCATTGATAAGCTATTTGGAATCTGATATTGAGAAATCTAGCATGCAGTTTGGGCTGAGAAATATAGAATTGAAAGCAGTCTCCATTTTTTCAAACGAGTCTTGAAGTTGTATGAAAACTGTGAAACTGTCAAAACTACCAAGAACAAAATAGTGATGATTTTTGAACCAAGCTATTTGTACTTGGGACCCCAAACTTCTTGTCTGTAATTAGGGAATGTAAATTCAGTTGGACTTTTAACATAGTGAAAACATGAAAGGAGCTGTGAGAAGTAAAGATGCAAAATGGAGGATTTCGTACTGAAAATATGTTTTTACATTATGAGTCTATGAAAGATCCACAATGTTTCAATCTCATCTACGAGCATTATTTGACATATCCAGTAAGGCAAAGAAATTTCTCAGTCTTAAGAATTTTGTTATGTAAATTTTAGTATCACTATTACAAGGGTTTTTGACTGTGTTGTGAAGCTAAATAGACTGAATTTACCACAACTTTAATTAAGCATAACACAGATCTTTCTGTAATTATTTACTTATTCTTTGGTAAAAATAAAGATACTTGGGGCTGCCCCAGCATCACCTTCTTTCTAGGTTTAGAACTGATGTTTGAATGTGTTGTCTAAAAGTAAATGAAGGGGTTTTGAGGTTGGGGGTGATTGAGTTCAGTTTGACATTTTACATTTCATCACTGATATTTACAGGGTCCCCAAGGACCTCGTGGTGACAAAGGTGACAATGGAGATAGAGGTGATAGGGGCCAGAAAGGACACAGGGGTTTCACTGGGCTGCAAGGTCTTCCTGGTCCACCTGTAAGTTGCTCTGGTTTTACTGTGATTTTATTTCCTTGATAGTTAACTATGTTTCTGATGCATTATTTATTTAAAATGGAAAAAAAGCTAATGTTTTAGTTTTGTAATATATGCGTTCTCCTACACTTGTTGCATTTGTGCCAGTCCTGTAGTGACTGATCAACTGACAGTCTGTGACCTGTCAGCACAAGATGGTAATAAAAGGTGATAGTTTCAAATAAGCACATTAGAGCATGAAATGCTTTTTGCCAGAGTTTGAACGTTTTACGGTCAAAGAATCAATTACAAAATACCACAAGGACTGTGATAGAATTTCTCACTAGTATTTGCAAGAACTTCATGATTTCAGTTGCAATGGAATGAAACTGCCATGGAAGACTTAATTCTTCTGCATTTGTTCACCGATCCTATGTAAGAGTGGGAAGTTTCACCATGCAGAAAGAGTCAACAAAAAATACCCCAACACCCAAAGCATCTTTACACTTCTCAATAGCTCTGTCAGTTACTCCTGTTGAGCCAAATGATTCTAATGTCATGAAAGTAAGGCTTTTATGCAGAAACAGCTTTATATATAGCCAAGCACCAATAAATTCTATTAATCTAAATTTTAATCACAGTTATTACTCTGTCTTCATGACAAAAGAGAGCAGTAGAATGAAAATGTGTTGTAAGAGAATCATAGAATCCCTAAGTTGGAAAAGACCTCTTAGATCATCGAGTCCAACCATTCCTATCTGCCACTAAAACATGTCCCCGAGCACCTCATCTATTTGTCTTTCAAACACTTAAAGGGATGGTGACTCAACCCCCTCCTTGGGCAGCCTCTGCCAGTGCCCGATGACCCTTCCTGAGAAAAATTTCTTCCTGATGTCCAGTCTGAACCTCCCCTGGCGTAGCTTGAGGCCATTCCCCCTTGTCCTATCCCCTGTCACTTGGGAGAAGAGACCAGCATCCTCCTCTCTACAACCTCCTTTCAGGTAGTTGTAGAGAGCAATAAGGTCTCCTCTCAGTCTCCTTGAGGCTAAACTAGAGCAAAAAGTACTACCTGCTGTTCACGTATATTACAATCCTGTTCATACAGAATTTTGTATATCACATACTATTTCTTTAAAACTGGAAGGAATATGCTTTGAGTGTCATAATGATATGGTAATTTCTTCTGTTTAGGGTCCTATTGGTGAACAGGGCAGTCCTGGCATTCCAGGCCCATTTGGTCCTAGGGTGAGTATAATGTTTCAGGCGTAAAGCTTTTCTTGCTTGTCTGTTGTTGTCACCCTTGTACCCATCCTCCAGCAATCAGATTACTATTTCTGTTTCACTTTTATTTCACCGGCTTTTATTGACTTCAGCATCAAATAGTGATTACTGTCTTTTGCTTAGGGGCATTACCTTGCTTAATACAGTAAACCTTGGACATAACTGTAGTTTAGAACTAGATGAAAAGGTCAATTCAGAGTAACTAGAGGGCTACAGGTCTCTCTTTAAAGACAGTTTTGCAGCAGCTAATGTAAAGCCCCATATGGGGCAGCTCTGACACTTGCTACTTTGCCTTTCATACCCCCGTGTATGTCATTCACCCAAAAGTAGAGGAGAAATAGAACTCCCCTGGATGTTCCCAAATGGCAGGGTAAGTCTGAGTCTGTACACATGTGAGCGTACAGGAGCTACCCCAGTCTGTGTAGCGCCTGGATTTGAAGCCATGTAAACGGTTCACGAAGAAATATACAGATGATCCAAACTATATTGGCTGAGGTGATTGAGAAGAGCAGCATTGAAGCAGAAGAAAAGGGTAGTCTTTTAAAGTCTGGTAATAGACAGAAATAATTGGATGGCTTCCTGAAAACATAATGTTCGTGAAGGGCTGTTTTGTATAACTTTGTATTGGATGCTAAAATACATTCCTTCTTTCTTTTGTATTTTCTAGGGTCCTCCAGGTCCAGTTGGTCCTTCTGGCAAAGATGGAAGTCCTGGTCCACTTGGGCCAATTGGGCCTCCTGGTGTTAGAGGGAGTGTGGGAGAAGCTGGACCAGAGGTAAATTGATAGAAATATGGATGGAAAACTTTACCTTCAAATTTTTTGAAGGTTTTTTACAGACCATTGCATCACTTTCTCAGACATTCATGAGCTGAAGACAAATGGTAAGATTTGTTTCTCCAACAAATTGCCAGCGCAACTGTACATTAAGAGGGCCCATTTCTTACTCATTTTCATCTTCTGAAACTATGACAATCCTGATCTCATCCACCTGTGCTGTCCTTGGTATTTTCACTTCTGCTGAGGCACCAAGACTTGAATGAACGGTCTGTGGTAGAGCCTTCATCTGTGTAATGAGAATCAAGGATTACCACCTACTTGTAACTTAAGTTTTGCTTCCCATGGTTGCTTGCTGCAACTACAAATTAGAACCACAAAGCAAGAAATAAAAGTTAAGATCTAATTTATCAAATGCAACATGTTTGGGTGTGTGCTCTATAAATAGCAAACATTTGAAGCACTGACTGTGAATTCTGAAGTAATTACTATCAAGGGAAATGCTACATTCTGATATAGCATCTGATGCACCAGAGCACTGAACTTTGAATGAAGGTAGCTTACAGACTTTCTACTGCTCAAGAAGAGCTGGCAGAGCCTGCTGGTGGAGATCTAACTATTAACAGATACATTCTGTCTCAAGACTCATTTTAATTCCCTTAGTGTCACAGTTCAGGTTGACAGAAGGACTTTACAACACCATCATTCAGGAAAACACGTTTAGTCAGGGAAACACCTGCTGTGCCAAGTAATGTATGCCAAGATGATGTAGAATCTGTCTCATGTACCCGTGACCAGAAAGCTTGGCACTGTACAGGATAAATGTGAAGATATTTCTAGTTCCAAATTTTCTGTCCAGGCTTTACTAATTGAAAATGTGCCTGAGGCAACTCAGGGGATGCAGGAATTTTTGATTGCTCTAATAATCACTTACAGCTGTTGGGAATTTTAAGAAATAAGTTTATTCGGCGGGGATTTGAACAAGGAGGGGCAGATGGCTTAAAAAAATGGAATGAGGAGGCCATCCCTTCATGACTTATTCCAGCTGTTAAGTCTGAAATCAGGAGTAAGAAAAACTTGAGCAAGGTATTGAGACAGGCAGAGAGAGCATGAAGCAGAGAGAATGCCTCACATGCACATCTCATCTCTTAGCCCTGTTCTTCTAAATGTGAATTGTTTATTAATACATCTGAATTTTCCCTGTATGCTAGGGTGACTAGCTGTGAAGTTTTGCCTTTTTAGTCACTAGCTTTGCTATCATTTTGTATATTATTTCATGGAGTCACAATCACGGAATAGTTTAGATTGGAAAAGAACTTTAAGATAATCAAGTCCAACTGTAAACTTAATACTGCCAAGTTCACCACCAAACCATATCTCTAAGCACCACATTTTATTTATTAGGAAATAATTTTATTTAGTATTTACTCTGCTGTGCCTCTCTTAACTTTTTTTTTTTTTTTTAACTTTAGGGTCCACCAGGTGAACCTGGCCCTCCTGGCCCTCCAGGACCTCCAGGCCATCTGACTGCTGCCATTGGTGACATCATGGGACACTACGATGATGCTATGGCAGATCCACTACCAGAGTTTACTGAAGATGAAGCAGCCCCAGATGACCGTAATAAAACAGACCCAGGAGTTCATGCCACACTAAAGTCACTGAGCAGCCAGATTGAGACTATGCGCAGCCCAGATGGTTCAAAGAAACACCCAGCACGGACTTGTGATGACCTGAAGCTATGCCACCCCTCCAAAAAGAGTGGTGTGTATAAATACACTATCTCCTGTATGTGCCATATGATCC
The DNA here is from genome assembly GCF_017976375.1 of Cuculus canorus. Classification (NCBI taxonomy): domain Eukaryota; kingdom Metazoa; phylum Chordata; class Aves; order Cuculiformes; family Cuculidae; genus Cuculus; species Cuculus canorus. The sequence goes on along the minus strand of NC_071406.1, from coordinate 34,822,921 downwards.
GGTCTTATTTCCAGTAGATATTTGGTCATTGGAGAAGTTGGGTAATACAGATTTTGATGGTCTAAAACGACATTCACAGTAGGAGCCTGAAAACAACTTCTTGCCCACGAAATATATGTTCTAGCGCATCCCATATTTATTTATTCAGTATTTATTCAGATCTATTTTAAAATCTGTACTATTTTATATTTCTATGGAACATTAGTTCTGGAAGTGTTTTCAGCAGGGAATATCACTTTCATGAGGACAGAACTAGGTTGGTTACACCAGTTGTGAATGTTTGCTTACTTGCTATTAGCTCAAAATATCTCCTGTGGGCTGATAACGTGCTTTCCACTTGTTGTTTTAAACAACTTTAACCTTAAACAGCTTTAAAGTCTGCATCCCTCAGTTGTGATATCCTGATCAACTTGTATCTTGGAATAACCTTGTAACGTATACCTGATGCACACATCAAAACATGCATCACATTATGTGAAATACATGCCCCCTTTTCTTTGTGTTTTTTTTACTGTCATGACATACTTCTGCTTCTCTCTCCTTGGTTATTTCACGACTCTTAATACTGTAATGGAATCAATTTTATGTTCTTTGTAGGTGAATATTGGATTGATCCTAACCAGGGATGTGTTGAAGACGCTATAAAAGTATATTGCAACATGGAAACTGGAGAGACCTGTATTTCTGCGAACCCATCCACTATACCTCGTAAAACATGGTGGGCCAGCAGGTCATCTGACATAAAGCCCATATGGTATGGACTTGATATGAACAGGGGATCACAGGTAACTAAATATATTTAATGACAAGAATCAACTTTATGAAACTTGTTTCCTTCTGGTTCAGAATTTTGTTTGCTGTTCTGAGCAGATTCTGCTACAGTCAGAACATAGAATCACCAAATCGTTGAGGTTGGAAAAAATCTTTAACAGTGAGTCCAACTCTTAATCTAACACTGCCAAGTCCACCACTAAGCCACATCCCTAAGCACGATATCTACACATCTTTTAAATACCTCCAGGGATGGTGACTCAACCACTTCCCTGGACAGCCTGTTCCAATGCTTGTCAAGCCTTTTGGTGTAGTAATTTTTCCTAATATCCAGTCTAAATCTCCCCTGGTGCAACTTGAGTCCATTTTCTCTTGTCCTGTGACCTGTTACTTGGGAGAGGAGACCAACACCCAACTCACCACAACCTCCTTTTAGATTACAGAAACACAGTGATTCAGGTATAGAGCAATAAGGTCTCCCCACTGCAGACTAAACAGTGCCAGTTCCCTCAGCCACTTCTCAGAAGACTTTTGCTCCAAACCCTTTACCAGCTCAATTGCCCTTCTTTGGACACAGTGTAGCACCTCAATGTCTTTTGTGGTGAGAGGCCCCAAACTGAACACAGTATTCAAGTTGAATACTTGAATACTTGCAGACTTACACATAGGCTTTTTTGTAAGTGAGATACTCTTTGGAGGAAGAAATCATCTTAGGAATACTATAAAAGAATACTACACTTTTGAAAAAACTGTCAGGTTTAATAACTAACAGTACGATCTGTGCAATAGTCATATGCACAACTTACAGATTCTAAATAATAAATATATCTGTGATTGCTAAATAAAGATAACACATTTTGTAAAAAATGACAGTGTCAGTGTGTAAGGTTTTCTCTTTTCTTCACCAGTTTCAGAGAGATGTGTACTTTTTTGTGCAATGATTCACAAAGGATGAATAAAACAAAACCTGCACAGGTTGGGAAAGTATCAGATGTCTCAGAATTTTTAGTATTTTTATTAATGCCTTTGTATTTTATGGAAACGGTGGCACATTGTAAAATATTTTTCAAACTTCTGTGTAAGTTGTAAGTCATAGAATCATAGAATAGTTTGGGTTGAAAGGGACCTTAAAAATCATCTAGCTCCACCCCCCCAGACATCCCACTAAATTTGGCTGCCCAAGGCCCGATCCAACCTGGCCTTGGTTACCGACAGGGATGGGGCATCCACAACTTCCCTTGGCAACCTGTGCCAGTGTCTCACCACTCTCATGGTGAAGAAATTCTTCCTTATGTCAAGCCTAAATCTGCCCCTCTCCAGTTTAAATACATTCCCCCTTGTCCTATCACCACTAGCCTTTATGAATAGCCTCTCTCCAGCTTTCTTGTAGCCCCTTTGAGGTACTGGAAGGCTGTTATAAGGTCTCCTCGGAGCCTTCTCTTCTCCAGGCTGAACAACCCCAACTCTCAGCCTGTCCTCGTATGGGAGGTGCACCAGCCCGATGATCATCTTTGTAGCTCTCCTCTGGACCCGTTCCAACAGTTCCATATCTTTCTTATGTTAAGGATTCCAGAACTGAGCACAATACTCCAGATGAGATCTCACAAAAGAGGAATAGAGGGGCAGAATCACCTCCCTTGCCCTGCTGGCCACGCTTCTTTTGATGCAGCCCAGGATATGGTTGGCCTTCTGGGCTTTGAGTGCACACTGCCTGCTCATGTTGAGCTTCTTATCAGCCAGAACCCCCAAGTCCTTCTCTGCTGCGCTGCTCTCAGTCACGTCATTCCCCATCATGTACTGAAATTGAGGATTGCCCTGACCCAGGTGTAGAACCTTGCACTTGGCCTTGTTGAACCTCATGAGGTTCTCATGGGCCCACTTCTCCAGCCTGTCTAGGTCCCTGGATGACATCCCATCCTTCCGGTGTGGCAACTACACCACTCAGCTTGGTGTCATCTGCAGACTTGCTGAGGGTGCCCTCAATCTCACTGTCAATATCATTGATGAAGATATTAAACAGCACCGGTCCCAGTACAGACCCCTGAGGGATACCACTCATCACAGATCTCCATCTGGACTTTGAGCCATTGACCACTACTCTTTGAATACAACCATCCAACCAGTTTCTTATCCACTGAATGGTCCACCCATAAAAAAAAAAAAGGCCATATGCAAATTTATTTTATTTTTATATGATGAAATTTTGACTATGATGCTTCTAAACACAATACAAAGCCCTATAGAAAACAGTTTGCTAAAGCTGCAGTATAGCAGGTACACTATAAAAGGGTTTTCTGTGCTTTACTTTTCATATCTAGTTTGAGGCTGTTATGACACCATATTTAATATATAAGCTTTAGCTCCTACTGAATCACTTTTTTGAATGAGACAGAATTCATTCCAAAACTTAGCATGTCTCTGGAGAATCAACTGACTTTCAGTTGTTCAGCTGCAGAGCTTTATGGCCAAAATTCTCCAAAATTATCCCTGTTATAGAATGTCTACATTTCTTTGTCCTCAGCTGGCAGCAAATTACAAAAGAAAGCATTCTTGGATTTTATGTAACAGAGTTCCTGCTAGCCATGTCTGAAAAGGGTTATGATAACGACAGATGTACATGAACTCTTAATAAAATTTAATGCCCTATGTGTTGATCTGTTTCTTTACCTTCACAGTTTGTATATGGGGATACAGCTGTAACTCAGATGACATTCCTGCGTCTCCTATCAAAGGAAGCTTCCCAGAATATCACTTACCTTTGTAAAAACAGTGTTGGATACATGGATGACCAGACAAAGAACCTGAAAAAGGCTATAATTCTGAAAGGGGCCAATGACCTGGAGATCAAAGCGGAAGGAAACAGTCGATTCAGATACACTGTTCTGCATGACAGCTGTTCTGTAAGTTTAGGAGGGCTGTCATTTGTTATGGAAAAAAAGGACTTTTGTCTTCTAATGGTTCCAGTTCTTCCTTGATTTAGAAAAAAAAAGCAATAGAATGGGATAATTGAAAATGCTGCAGGATTTCACCATGAATTGTAGAAGTAACTGATCAAGTAGGTATTTTACTACAATTCTAGCTTCAAATCATAGAAACCCTACATTATTTAGAGGATATTTACAAATTATTACTTATTAGTGAGCATACTGAGATATATATTTTGCCATTGTGCATTTTCCAGTATTTGTGTACCTGTGTGGACTCGTACAACGACGTCAAATAGCTTCAAGCATTTGTCTGTGAGATGATTAAGATTATCAAAGCAATACCCTAGAGGAAACTCATTGGTACTATGACTGACTGAGTTGGAATGGAAAATATTCCACCTTCAAATTCCTAGTGGGCATAAAACCCAGCAAGCAGTAAATTTTTTTTATGTTCATTAACATACTCAGCCAAGTCCAAGATACTGGCAAAATATTTTAAAAATTAGTTTTGCACTTGAAATAAATTGGAGTACTCTTTATGCTTTAAGGTAAAATAGTCCAAGAATATCAGTGCAGGCATGTATTAACACAAAGAATTTCATAGCATAAATTAAAATCAGTCCAGCTCAAGGGGGAAATCCTGCTGTGTTGATCTGATGGTTCTGTTCATCCTGTAAAAGCAAGGTGTATACATTTTAAAACAACCAAGCTGCAGTTCAGGCAGGGGTATGTTTCTCAGGGAAGATATAATGAAAAAATATCGAATGGTTGAATCCCCAGCTAGAATTCAGTCTGTTCCTGATGTGAGCTCTGGCTTCAGTTTTGTTTGTTGCTTTTTTTTTTTTTTTTTCCTAAATTTTATTTTCTTCTTTTCTGCAGAAACGTCATGGGAACGTGGGCAAGACCATCTTTGAGTACAGGACGCAGAATGTGGCACGCCTACCTATCATCGATATTGCACCGGTGGACATTGGCAGTACAGACCAGGAATTTGGAGTTGAAATTGGTCCAGTTTGCTTTGTGTAAGAGGAAGGAGGGAAATTAACACAATATCCAGCAACAGCAGCAATTAAACACATGAACTTAGACTGATTGAAGTTAATCCTGAGACTCTTGAAGTAATGGCTGATATTGGATCAGCATTGTACATATGGTTCTTTTTAAATGCCCAGCCTCCTTTTGAATATTTATTTTACTTAAAAACCTTCCATTTTAAACAATTGAAACCAACATTTTATTGCAATAGTACAATTTTAAGAGAATCGATGAACACCTTTTAAAAGTAATATTAAACATTTTCCTTGCTTTTGTTTAAAGATATTTTGAAATTTACAGGTATTCAAACCAGGCATTTGTAATGTGGACAATGTAAAGCTCTAAGGATTATTTCTTTTGCTTGGTTGCATACTGAATAACAGAAAAACAAAGCGCTTTTGTGAACCGTTTGCTATATTTTGATGATACCTACCCCCTTAACCCCAGTTTCTCTTCCTGTGGTTGCCAGTATGATAGCCATTAACAGAACTATGTGTCTTAATTTGGAAATGTCTTTCCTGCACTTTTCTATGTAATAGCCTGCTCAGAGTATTCCATAGCCATAAATAATTTATGAAGCAAAATTACTACTGGACTAAATGTAAGTTTTCAGTAGGGGTGTCCCATATCTTAAATTTTGAGACCAGACTTCACTACTCACAATGTATCTGTGTAATTCTATTAAATTGTCCTTAATCTTCAAAATATATCTTAAACCCAATACTGGTTGATTTTCTGATACTTGCCAATCTAAGAAGCCATTACATATCCCATTATACAGATGTCTTATATGTGGTGCCAATTTATATATGTTGCAAATCATTCACATGTACACCAGACCAATTTCTATTAAAAAAAGAGAAAGTTTAAAATTCATTGTTTTTAGATGACATCCAGACATGCATCTCCAGTAATTTGTCTTATTGACCTTGAGTTGTCAAGGCAAGAAAGTTCCATCATTTCTTAGCATGAGCTACCTCACCTCTGGAAGTTGGGATGCATTTAATATTCCTATTTTTATTTTAGATATTAAAAGGTGCTATGCTTCTGTTGTTATTTTGAGAAAGGAGATAGGCAGGGCGAAACCAACAAAAAAGTAATGGTGCTAAATGACTCTGTAGAAGACTGATGAAATAAAGATACTTGTCAATGTCATTTTCAGAGCTTAGCTGTTAGGCTTTATGATGTTTGAGAGAACAATGTTACAGCGCATTTATTTGTTGGTCATATAGTATATGAAATATTTTGTGCCACTAACATGCTTTATTTTGTAAAGTATGTGGGTACAAACTTACTTAGTTCTTTTGTTTCTTTATTGCGTCTGTGCTCTCCACATTTTTTACTTTTTCCTTTTAAAAAAAAAATAAACAGTTGGGGCCATCCCTAAAGAAAGTCATGCACATAGCTTTATTCATGTATCTTTGCAAAACATTTAATTAAATACATGCTTCTTGCTATGTAAGTGGTTTCCTTTTTGTAGAATTCCTTCATCTGTGTCCTGTATCAGTTAATTTCTAGGAAATTAAAAATAGAAGTATTTAACTTTTGTTTTGTTACTATTTGAATAACTCGTTTGTAATGCATTCTCTGGAACTATTTTACATGTAGGAATATAAAGGTATTTTGAATAATGCCTTCTGTTCCAGTTTTTATAAGACACTTGTCAATTTGAATGAAGTAATTGCCAGCAGCCCTATCAAAGCTACATAACTAGTATTGTTTCAGACTGCAGAGAAAGAAAATTTTTATTCAAGAATGAATAAAACATGACTTAGCCAATTCCTAAGTGATGGCTGATGGAAAACAGTTTCTGGACAAGGCATAAAGTTGAATTGTAGAAGGAAGGCAAGAATTTACACTTGTTTTCACCTTCCGAAAGGGTAGGAGCTTTGCAGTTTTCTGGATTGTCCATATGCATGTCCATACTGGGTAGGTAGGGACAGGACATGGGAGTTGACAGGTTCACACTGATGTTACCTATTTGCTTATATTACCCACAGAGGAACTCTGATTTCTTTTTTACTAGCATAAAATAATTTCTATAAAGAGTTAGTTTATCATATGGAATCCTTGAGAGGTTTTAGATAATGTTAATTTCCTTGGGTAATCTGAAATATAATGTCTCACTCCAACATATGCAGGATATGAGGATACCTCCATGTGAAGCATGCAGTATTTCCCTGAGCACTGAAAAAAGAGCTTTAACTAGAACACACTCTAAAGTAATAATCTGTAAAAATATTGCTGGAGAATCACTGAAGCAAAGTCTCACTTGAAATGTGAGGTCTCAGGAAACATGAGTTCTCAGGAAACTGAGAAGACTTTGCAATGCAAGTAGCTGGACATGGTTTTTTTTCTTCTCTTGACTGTGCTGATAGCACACAGACATATTACATCGTTACATCTTATTCCCAGTTTAAATTTTCCTCAAAGTATTATAGAGTATTTTTAAGCAGACAAAAAGGACAATTTCACTGCTTTAAACTGCCCTACTTCTTATCCGAGCAATGTGACATAGCCACAGCAAAGACAGCTTTAATTTCATGAACCTAGAACAAATGAGCTGACAATTTGCAAAAGGTTTATTAATTATAAAGTAGAATTAAGTAAACACTACCTAATTTGATTTTAATCAATTCATCTGGATTAGTAATGTTTGTTCTGAGGGTGCTGTTATGTCCATGCTACTGAACTCTGGACATGAAATACCAGACTTTGTATGTAACTTTACAGCAGATCACAAACTTAGGACCAAGCAGAGCTTCTCCAAGGGGCCTCATCAGTGGAATGGGAGCCTATCCTTTCTAGTATCTCACCAAGAACAGGAAAAGTAGCCAAGTATGAAAAGCAACAGCTTTGGTCTATAGGGCTACGAGGTTTTTTTAATGCAAATTTTCACCTTCACAGTTTAGATTTTGTACAGCTGCACAGTAGAATATATTTCAGATTTCTTTTCTCAAGCAATGTTTTCTAACACTGAGCACTTTTTACAGTGTACTTTACTTCTAGCTTTCTTTCAAGTTAAAATTTTGAAAGAATACATTCTTGCTGAGGGAAGATAAAAATGTGAAAGATATTTCAGATACACTCAGTGGGCCTTGGAGGCTATGATAAATGTTCCCAGAAGTTAGTAAGCTATTTATGTGTAAGCACAATGAACAAAGAATTGAGATTGAGCAGTGAAAAAAGAGCTTTAACTAGAAAACATTCCAAGGTAATAATCTGTAAAAACATCACTGGAGAATTGCTGGAGCAAAGTCTCATTTGGAGTGTGAAGTCCCAGGAAATATGAACAGTTTTTGCTGAACATTAACTAGTTTTAGTGATCTTTTACCTTTATATATTATATATATTATATATTATATATATTATATATACAATATTATATATATTATATGATATATATATTATATATATCATATATATAATATAGTATATATAATATATTTGTTTTATTTTACAAGTAGTTCAGTAATGCCTTATTCAAGACTTTTTCTCTTATTTGTGCTTGACATTTTATCTTTATTTATTTTGAGTAGAAAGAGATGCAGAAGACAGAATTGATCAGCGCTACAGTTTATTGGATACATCACTTAACATGAGCAAAGGTTTAACTGGGCAGTGTTAACATGGCTTTGCATACTGTATAGTGAAGCAATATTGTAAAAGGGAAAAAAAGGTTCTTGCTCCTTTTGTGTTTCCTAGAGGAGCCCAGCTCTACATGTACACGTCAAATGTCTTACTGCATCAGAGCCTTCTTGCAGAGAGCTCTTTATATGGAGCAGCTCTGGGATGCTTAATATGTAAGGCAAATAAGGAATTGATAATCTACATCCTCCCTGAGTAAGAAGGTTTTTTTAGTCAGTTCTGGATTTATGCACCTCAGTTTTAGAATGACTGTGGAGAGTTTACATTTGTGCTGAATGTTTGCTCTTTCAAAATGCTGGTGGAGCGACTTAAGATGTGTCTCCTCCACCCACCTTCTATACAGAGAGTTCCTGTTCTCTTCTGATTTGGTACTCTACTGAGTGGATATTCCGTTGTCTCTGGATGCATGAGAACATAAGTCTCATGGCCTCTCCCTCCCAAACTCTTTGCTTGCCTATTAGCTTCCTTGTTGCCATCATAAACACTCACCTCTAAGTTTTTAATACTAAAAAGGTCCTATAGAGTACCAGGAGTACTACATGCCATAGAAGGATGCGTCAAGCAACACAGAAGTGTAAGAATGAATGTGGCACAGTATTATAGCTAGAAAGACCACAACCGAAGTATAGAAACTGAGCAATTAAACAGAGGAGAACAAGGAACATATCTTTTTCCCCTAGGGGAGTCTAGGCAAATGAAGTCTAAAAGTGGGTTAAAAGCAAAAAGCATTATTTTTCTTATTATTCTAGGGTAAGCACCCACTATGTTTCTTTTGTCTCCTGTAGCTTCCTGCGATTGATCAAAGTAGTTATTGGACTGGTAAAAGCTCTCATAATCTATGCATTTTAAAATGTATTTATTTTCAGGAAATGAAGAGTATATTCGAAGGTTTAATACTCGCTAGGCAGATGAGTGAGGATATTTATGAAAAGAACAGGACTCCATGAAGATAGAGTAGAACAACTGCAAAAGGAAAAGCATAACTAAAAGTAAATGATGAAATGGTAATGGAAGAAAAGAAAGATTTCCTGCAAGTGGGCAAATAGTCTTCAGAAAACAAGGTCTGCATGATAGTATTAGACAATTTACTTGCTAGTAGTTTTGAGATTTTTTTGAAGTATATGATTTCAAGCATGACCTAAGAATTTCAAGTAGACCTAATAATATCCATAAAAAAACCTTCTTGAGCAAAATTGCTAGGTGGGTACCAGAGAGTTAGATTAAGTTTCTTAAAAGGTAGAACATTTTCAGCTGGCCCATTTTACCTGCTGTCATGTTATTCAGAAATTTATCTCCAGTTAAAATCAGACATAATACTTGTTTTCAAACAGGGCTTGTGAGAACCATAATGATGAATTATTCGTAAGAATCTCAGGCACAAGAGGGAAACTAGGTACAAAAGACCAACTTTCTTGTGAAGTTGCTGCTCATTCCTCTCAGGTAATTATTGACCGACTGGTATCTTTAGGAATAATAAGAGAACTGAACTGCTTTTTCCACACATCAAAGAAGAACAAACACTGTAGAGTCAATGGACAGTTGAGGAGGACTTGAGCAGAGTAATGCAAAGTTTAAAACAGAAATGCTTTATAGATCTACACAACACAAGAGAAAATTAGGGCAGACTGATTGCTAATATATCTATTGTACTAAAAGTGATGTGTGTTTTCTGATCTGTTGGGAGAAGGTCTAGGAAAATATTAAGGTGTCAGTCAACACTAGTTTTAGCTGAATGCTGGAAGCACCCACTTTTTCTCTCCATCCCCCCATGCTAATTTCTTGCACAGTTTTATTTCCATGTTGTTAGAGTAAGAAATCTTGTTTCTATGGCCTTAGGGTTTCTCTAAGTAATATTTCATAATTATTATGGTCTGTTGTGTTCTCAATATCGGAGAATGGTATGCTATCAGATGTTTCTATTGCAAAATTAGTTCCTCAATTGAGGTACTACTTATCCAGTGTCCAGAAAAGACTGCAGTCTTATCTAGGAATGTTTGTGCAGGCAAAAAAACTACTCAAGTTCATGTCTGGCAAAGCATCATAGTACTGCTTTTTTGCCTTAGTCAACTGAGTGAAAAAAATCTGATACAAACCAAACCAATTAAAGCAAAAGAACATTAGTACAATTCTAGAAACTACAGCAGAATATTTTTACATGTTTGGTACGGAGCAGTATTCTCTGCAACAATGAAGCACAACATTGACAGAGGATTGTGACAATTGTATGAGCCATCATTTTAATTTAGGAGCCTCTGCCATTTAAGTACTTGCTTTGTTATTCTACACAAAAATTGCAGTAAGAAAAAAGCATCTTCTGCTGCCATATCAAGGCAGCCATTTGCTGACAGGAATCTTGCTCTCTGCTTTGCAGACATTACCAAACTAAAAGGAGGAATGAGTAGATATTTTCAGGTACTGTAGAGTTACTATAACAAAGATATTAAAGCTGGAGTGTGAGTTATGATAGGAACTTTCACAAAACCCCACTGAAACTGGAACATTTCCTAGAGTGATCTTTTAACGGCTACCTTCTCAGTGGATGCGGGTATGGATCCAGTAAGAAAACTTAAGTTTTGACCCTTAATACAGAGATGCCCATGGCTAAGGGTTTACTGAAAGAAGGCCATGCAGTTTATATCATGAACCTCTTCTGGCAGAGAGAAATTTTGCATAAGCATGGCTTTGCTGGGGACAACTTATGGCAAAAAAATAAAAGATGGTGAACAATGACTGCCTAGGAAGGAGATGTCATCAGCAGGAGTGGCTGATGTAGCAGGAAAGCAGCAGTGTGGGTCACAATGTGAGCTTCCCAAAGACATCATTTATACTCAAGTGATGGCGGGACAAAGAACAGGTGGGAAGACAAGACCACCAGGGTCTTGCTCTGGTGGGTCTTGTTCTTCCTGAAGCCGCAAACCCTTAGTGTAGGATGAATTACATCTCAGCTCCTCCCCGTAAACAGATAGGGAAAAAAAGTAGAAAACATCTCTTCATCTCCCAAATCCTGAAACCTCCTGCAAAATATCTTTTTCTGCTAGTACTTTAAATCTAGGTTTCTACAGAATTTCCTTAAGAGCACAACAAGACCATCAAGGACCTTTGATTACAAGCACATGTTGAATTAAAATGTTAAATTACAATAAAAATATTTTATGCATTACTTTAGCTTAAGGTTTGTGCAACAGATACCTCATTACTTGCATTTCCAGGAGAGAGGCACTTGGTTTAAAAATCAGAGCCTCCCAGACCTGACTTCTTTCCTGGTTAAAGAAATGGCTATGACTTTTCAAAGAGCCATTAAGGCTTCAGTCTTGTTTGAAATGAATTATCTGTAATAAATATATTCTAATTTGGTGACTACAATGAAGCTTTGTTACTGTCATAAATAGCAATCAGCCCTCCAAAATAACACATTTTCCAGCTTATATAACTAATATGTAGCTGACAAAGAATTACTAAAGATAACAGGACAGTTATATTATGGTGGAGTGTGGGTTGGGAAGATATTTAGACTTCATGAATTCAAAATTCTTATAGACAGCTCTTCCTCCAAGTTACTGCCTGCAAATAGAGGTATAAGGCTACTTAGCTGATGCCACAGCAAAGTAAGGGTTACAAATTATGCTGCTGCTTATTTAAATGTCTAATGTCTTTGTTTTCAGAGGGAAAGTTGTTGATAAAAGCTAACTTACAGAAAAGTCCTAGTAGCTATTCAAATACAGAAACCATCACAAGCTCCTTATAAGCAATTGTTTGCCCTAGCCTGCAGCTGCTTTCATAAAAATTTTATTCCAATCCAAGCCAAAAGGCTTTCTATCATGTATTAATATTATTAAGTACATGTAATTCTCATCTTCCATAAACAGTAGCTGTTTTCACCACAAAATGAGATTTCCTGCAAAACCTGGTATTTTTTATGAATAGTTAGCACTATTCTTTTATGTTGTGTGTCATGCCTGTGTTGATAACGCATTTGTGCTTTTAAAATCTCCACAGACTCTGACTGTTATGGTTGTGTGTGGGCCTATCCAAATTCTGTGATGCCAGAGCAGGACAGTGTCTTGGCTCACACACAAATCTGGTGAGCTCTCTTAAAGAGCAGCGTCTCTCCCTAGTTTTCCAGCTTGGTCCAATCCAGAAAGTATTCTCAGAGGATGCGTGATCCATAATCATCAGTGAGAACCTTTAGAAGTCTGATTTTTCATTCTCACTAATTTTTGGTTTCTGACCTTGTTGTAGAGGGTCCTAGGCTATGGAGCAACACATGGTGGTGCAGTAATGATCTGGGTGCAGGCCCTGCACTTTTCTTCAAAGGAAAGACTGAGTACATCTATCAGCATCTATCCCTGGGAGGGGTTTCACAACTCATAGCCTGGTGTGTGGCTAATTTCCATCTTCTGGCCAGAAGCTCAGACAGTACCATCAAACTAGTGCAGTAATCACATTTCCTTGAATTTTTGCTCAGGTCTGGGGCTGACTCAGTTATGTGGCTCTAATGGCCTTAAAAATCATCAAGGTGTTTATGTTGTTGGCTTCATCAAACTGCTAGTGCCACTAGCCTGCCCTGGAGGGGACCATTAAGCCATTTCTTTAAGCTGCTATCTAAAAGGATAGTAGCCTCTAACTTCCTGTTTATTTAGAATGAGAGGGGTTTTTGACCAGAGGGAAGATTAAGCACATATTTTCTCCAAACTGATATGCCTTGGTACATGGATGCTATTTAGATCATATCTGTCATGATGATAGTCAAAGAGGCTCACCATACTTGAAAGAAGGAGCCACTGGATGGAAAGCAGTGGAAGAAGAAAGAAAATTTCATAGGATGAATGTTAACATGAATTGCATCCCTTAGGATTATCACATTTTCCTTCAAAAAATAATCTTAGAAAAACAATTGCAAGCAGTACCAGAGTTGTGTACCATCTTATTAATTCATTTGAAGAAAGAGATACAAATAATAAAACAATAATTGAAAAAGTCAGTTTTATGAAACAACGAGGAATTTTATTAAGATATTTTATTATGTGTCTCTGTAAGGAATAGACCGACAACCATATAAAAGCTTACAAAGATGGTTAACCTTCAACACTATAAATGTGTAACATGACAGAAGTTGTTCACAATTTTGCATCTTTACTGACTTTTACAGAGTGAAGGGAGAACATTCTCAACTATGACATGCCAATGATGAACTTTGACAGGAGACATTTAAAATTGCTTTAAATCCTTTACTCTTTTTTTTTTTTTTTTTTTCCCCTTTTTAAGCAAAGACTTGCAGAGTTAGGAGTGAATGATACATTAGCACCATGACATTAGTCTTTTACACTTCCCTAATTTTAGTGGTCTTGACCAGCAATGACAGGAAAGTAGAGAAGCACCTTTGATAACAATACAATTCAACAATAAAATTATGGTGGCTACCACTATTAAGATATTAAACTCTGTACTTTTTCACGGCTGATCAGTACAGACATAGAAAATTTTGTATTAAATGATTCCCTACAGGTCCAATGTGTTTTGATTTGTTTGATCAATTTTTGGGTTGATGCATCAGACACATCCCAGTTTCGGTCCATGTTGAGGTAGTTGAAACAGGGAGGTCTTTCTAGCTTTATGGACTGCATCTTAGAAAGAAGGGTAAACTTTGGTACTGGGAGCAATCAGTGCTTTGTAAATTGGATAACATTCAACTGATAGAAGACAGTGTTGTTTTATTAAGTGTTGAAGTTGTATTATAGCACCACGGAGACATTTTCTGAACATGAAATTTGGTAAAAAAAATAAAGCAAAAAAGCATTTTTTTACTGTACTTTGTGTAATAGCAAAAAAAAAAAAAAAAAAACAACAAAACCCTTGCTATCAAACTGATTTTTTTCCCCCAGAAATTTTGTTAATAAATAACTGGGATATAGATAGTCGCCTGCACTAGTTGACAAGGCAAAAACAAAGGAGCACAATTGGAGTGTGAATCTGTTTGCTGGGGTTTCAGATAGAGCAGGATCTTTGATTTATAAGAAGCAGACCGGGCCAACATCCACACCAAATTCCTGGTCAGGACCACCAATATCCATGGGTGCAATATCAACGACAGGCAACCTCATTGTCTTACGTGTTCTGTATTCAAAGACTGTTTTACTCCATTCACCAGTGTGTTTCTGTGAAGTTGAAAAGAAAAAAAACAACAAATATGTTAGAGAAATCAGTATCGGGCTATTGGGCTATGTGCAAGTTAAATTACAGTTTACTGGATTTCAGACTCTTTCTATATTCATACATCCCTCTCAACACCATGAAAACTAGTTGCCATCTCTGTAGAAAAAAAACACATAGGTAGATATTATTCTTTTCTGGGACTTTTATGCATGGTTTTTTAGGGTTGTTGACCTTGCAGCTCAGAAGCTATGGGATCCTTGATGGACATTAAAGTATGCAGAAGTGGTGCCAGTGCCCTGACTTAGGACTGAAATGTGCTTTGCTTGCTGGGAGATGGTACAAATGGCTACTCTGTTTGGAAAGTGGATTTGGCCTCAAAAAAAAGCAATGGCAGTAATGAGGTAAACTCTTTATTCAATGTGGCTGCAAAGTAAATGTGTTTGTGCATCCTTGAATGACAGGTTTACCAAATATGTCAGCGTTTATTATATTTTTGGGGCCTTAAACTCCAGGAGGGAGAAATTGGAGATGCTATCAACATTGATTTGCATTTGTTACTGAAAAGGCTGCTCATTGACCAGCATACGCATTGATGTTACTGCTCCTCTCCAGTATTTTCTGCTGCAGTCATCAAGGCACAGTGAAGCAGTATGTTGTATCTGTGAAATGACTGCATTTGCCCCTTCCCATAATTATAGTCCATGTCTTAATTTTTTTTTTAATGACTAAGATAATTTCTGCTACTTTTAGTTTTAGAGTTGACATGGGATGGAACAAATCTTGGTCACTGTGACCTCACTGACTTTGGCTTTAAAGCAAGGAGCTACTTGTAAAGCTCAGATTAAGTGGGAGTGCAAATCACTTTCTACAGTTTCAAGAGGAGTGACAGTTCTGGAGAATCTAAATTTTCCCAAATAGGTGTTACTACATCCTTTCCTTACTCTGGTCATGCAGAGCTCTCTCTTCCTTTGTTATGAGTTTAGTCCTCTAATAAATGATACCCTCTAAACTATCATACTAAAGTCTTGTTCACTTACAGTACAGCCATCTTCCAGAACAGCATATGTAAATTTGCTGTTTCCTTCAGCCTTGATCTCACTTTCTGTAGAGCTCATCAGTTTCAGAGCTTTTTTAACATTTCCACTGTCTTGATCCATGTAGGCAATGCTGTTCTTGCAGTGGTAGGTGATATTCTGTGAGGCACGGCTTGAGAGGATGCGGAGGAAGGCAAGCTGAACTTCGGATACATCCTCTGGAAGTTCAGGATCTCCGTAGCTGAACTGCCAAAGCACAGGAAAAACAGTTTTTATTTAAAAAACTGTCTAGGGACAGTCCATATAGTTATTATTTTACACACTAAACGTTTAACTTTGTTTACTTTCACGATTATTTCTTAGAGTTTTGAGATGTATGCAAGTACAACGGGCACTATTTTTTGGATTGTTATCTGTGGTAATTTCTTACCTGGAAGCCTCCGTTCATAGATTCTCCAAACCAAATGTGTTTCCTTCCACTGCTTTCACTGGTCCACCAGTTTTTCCTTGGCACAGTGCTGGGGTTAGCATTGAGGCATGTCTCACCAGTTTCCATATTACAGTATACTTTAATAGCATCCATCTTGCAGCCTTGGTTTGGATCTATCCAGTACTCTCCTAGAGGTTAGAAAAAAAAAAAAATTGTTAAGGAGCTTAATATATTTGGAGAAGAATCTGACTTCAGGATGGTGAAGTTCATTTCTATGTGAGATTCCTGAGCCAAATTAAGGAGAACGTTAATTTTGACAGAAGAGACATGGCAGATAATAATATGGTATAAAAACATATTCTGAGTTCTCTAATACAATGGACATTTGAAATAAACATGGAACTTATGATAGGTTTTTCTTTTCTATAAATTATTCAAACAAATGTTCACATACAAACATTTAAGCACTGAAGCTGAGATTAGTGTATACACTGTGTAAATGCATACTCAATTAAAGTTTTAAATCATTATTACACTTATTATCACAATGTTTATTAAACAAAAATCAAATTTCAATAGCATGTCTCTACATGTAAATACTCAAAGACAATAACCTCCTTTTAAAAAAAGTGAAGATCTGATACTACTGGTGAAAAGAAAAAAAAATAACAAACATACCACTCTTGAGCTCAGGATGGCAGAATTTTAAGTCTCTGCAGTTACGAGCTGGATTTTTCCTTGACCCATCAGGACTAATGATATTTTCAATCTGGTTGTTAATTGATTTCATTGAAGACATGATGTCACTCAGATTGATATCATTTTCTTTTGGCTCATCTCTATATTCATACCCGTAGCCCACTGGACCTTTTTCACCAGCACCCAGGGCAGCCGCACCACCACAACATGGACCAGGAGGACCAGAAGGACCAGGAAGACCAGGTTGGCCTGGTGGACCCTAATAAAATAGTGAACATAGCGCTTAGTAGAGATTGCAGGTTAAAACTAAAAGTCTGTGTGGGACCTAATCTTAAAAGTGAGAATCCCCACATAGGCATATAATTTACTTATTCATTAAATAATAGCACTTGCTATATATAAACATGCTAGTGTTTCCAGGATTTCATTTTGCTGAAACTGGAATTTTCTTTTTCTAACTTTGTCAAGCTCTAACTGCCCTCCTTCTGTCTCAGCTTTGAGAAGGAAGCTTTTCCACCAAGATCCAGAAAACAACCATTTCTTGGCTTTAGGAGAGGTGACTATACCAGTGACTTTTCCAGTGCTAGCCTCTCTACAGGATTCTAGGAAACCCACTTCAGAGCTTCTCAGACACAAAGGGATCCTGTGCTCTCAAATGAAGAGGAGAACTTGCCTACCTGTTGTGCATAGAAAAGTCAATGTTTATCTGAGACAAACACAATGCCCAGTGCATCAATAGTTACATTGAACTGGAAATGACCTGTATTTTTTTTTTTATTTAGCCTTGCTAGCTAGATATCTTCCACCACAAACTCTGTCCATGAAGTACAGAATTTTTTGAGGGAGATGTTTAAATGTGAGAGCACCTTATGTTTCATGAATAATTCCTGAATATTTATTTGCTTGAGTGTGCACAATTTACTTACTGCAGGGCCACTTTCACCTCTGTTACCACGAGGACCAGGAGGACCAATTGGACCTGGATAGCCGCTGGTACCATCTTTTCCAGGTGGCCCAGCTGGTCCTGGAGGACCCTAGAAAAATGTTGAACAAAAATAATATGTTCAAAACAGTTTACCAGATATTCTGAAAATCAGAAATACTTTGAGAGAGATTTGAAACATATCCGTATAATTTATAAGTCACCTTTCTCCAGCCATTGCCTCTTAAGAGTGTCAATTTTAATGTTTTTGAATGTTCCTTGCAGTTGCACTAAGTGGTGAGTTTTTCTTACCCTGGCACCTGAAGCTCCTGGACTTCCAATCGCACCTTGTGGACCCAGGGGACCCTATGAAGAAAAGATGAGTCAAGTCATACACCTCCTATTAATATTTTCTATCTATCTGGACATACCTTAAGCAGAAATATTAAGATTATATGAAACACATCCTTATAAGAAAGCAAGAAAGCTGACATCAATGAGCTTTGATTGAAATCTTGTATTCACAACAATACGACATATGACATAGATGCAAAATACTTCATATTACCATCAAATCATATTACCAATAAAGTTATGAAAATAATTTGACAAACACTCACATTTTGAAGACATTAAAAAAATTGCTCTTATGTATGCACCATAAAGTACTAAGCTGTATGTTTAAAAATGAATAATCATCTTGATGTCATAGTGTAAATAAGAACTTTTCAGATGTCTTTTTGCTCACAGAATCATAGAATCACCAGGTTGGAAAGGACCCACTGGGTCATCGAGTCCAACCATTCCTAACACTCCCTTAAACCATGTTCCTAATGTTATAAGTGAGATGACAGGTTACATTGTGTTGTTAAATAGGTTGATATTGGTGGCATTCATAGTCAACAATTCCATCTTTTTACCACCACTAGTATGTTAAATAGGTGAATTTCGATTTCTTGATTCTCACTTCTATGCTAAGTATTATTAATAGTTCTTGTTAATATAAATCCCTCTTAAAATTTTTGTCATAAATGTCTAGGCTATGCCTATTATCCTTTGATTCTTTTAGCCATTAAAAAACTGTTCAAAATTGTAATGCATGTTTACAAGTCAGTAGTTTACAAAGTTTACCGTTTTATGCCTATTTTGTCCTAAAAATAATTACTGAAAAAAGATACATGACACATGAGAGATATTTGGACTCCAAGCAGCTTTTTCATGGATTTAGATAACCATCTAATATAGATTTCTTATGGACAAATATTTCACACCCTATCTTTTATGATTCAATCAGGAATAACCTATATAAATGAATAGGGAAAGCATTTGTTCCGGGCAAAGTCGGGTATGCAGCCGAGAGGGATTTTAGCAAACCCAGCTTCAGCTCTTAGCAGCTTCTTCCAGTACTTCATTAACACTTATTTCAGGTTGATTCAGCGAATCTGGGCTTTTGAACACATCTAACAATCAAATTAAACAGCTGCTTCATAATTTTCTTTCCTCAGTAAATTAGTTAAGGCTAACTAGTTATCTGGGATCCAAACCACAGGAGTTAAAAATAGTTGCAATTCCTATTTGAATGCAAAATACTCACAGGAGGACCAGGGAGACCGGGAGTACCAGGAAATCCTCTATGACCCTTTATGCCATTGCTGCCTCTTTCACCAGTTTCACCTTTATCACCACGAGGACCTTGAGGACCCTTTAAGAGTAGATTTGCAATAAAATGAATATATAAAGAAATAAAAAAAAAAGTCCAAATAACAGGAAATAGCAAATGTATAAAACAAATACTCTAAATATAACTTACAGCAGGACCTCGAGCACCAGCAGGACCAGCAGAGCCAGGAGGGCCAGGTGGACCCTGTGTCACAATAAGAATAAAATTACTTGGTCTAGTCACTTGGAGCCGACTAGACCGCATTTTTATTTCCAGATAGGCAGTATGTTCAAAGCCAGCAGCTGTTCAGAAATGAGGGGAAGCTCCCCGCACACTATATAATCTTTCTCCTTGATATTCTTATAAAAGAGGTCTTATAAAAGAGGGCAAAAAACCATGACAGTAACAAGTGTATGACTCTTCCAAACTTCCACTTTATGACAGCATAAACCAGATTTTGCATATGAAAGGTCTGTAAATAAGCAGTAAGCTATTTACTGTAGTCTTACCTGAAATCCTCTTTCACCAGCTTTTCCAGGTGCACCAACATTACCTGCAGGTCCGGGGTGACCAGGAGGTCCTGGAGGGCCAGGAGAGCCACTTTCACCACGGTCACCCTGCAGATAGTCACAGTTGACAGGATAAGAAATGTAATGTTTTACAGAACTACAGTGTGAAGAGTATATTCAGAGGAGCATAAGGGATTCAAGGAACAAGTAAAATAGCACAGAACCAGCTATGTCATCTCTACGTAACATTTATTTGGCAATCTAAAGATACTGGCAATTCCTTACTTTGCCTCCTGGGGATCCATCACGTCCAGGCAAGCCATCTGAGCCAGGGTTACCCTGGGGGCAAAAAAAAAAAAAAAAAGTAGTACAATTTGTTCATCAGCTGGATGATCAATACACAGGTTGTTTTCCAGAAACCTCAAATAATGGTCATGAAAGAGAGAGAATTTTTTTCTGGAAGGAAAAGTTCCTCAAGGTAGAAGGTCCATAAATGATCTATCAGACTTGCATTATTTTGTGGACATACAGGCAGCACAGTCTCTTGTTCAGTTTCAAGTGATTCAGACACCGTCCACAGGTAGTAAAAGGTATAGCGGAGACAGCAGGCTATGCTACCATACACGAGGATACAATCTGCCCGAGTTCCTGCACATCAGGGACTTGAGGGAGGCTTTGTGACCTTTAAAGCGTATTTAGTCCCCATGCCTCCGTTTTGTAACTGGTAAACTAGCAGGAAGGTCTAACACATCCACTCACATCTCTGCCAGGCTCTCCTGGTAAGCCTCTTTGTCCAATAGGACCTTGTGGACCAGGAGAACCACGTTCTCCAGGGACACCATTGATGCCTGGTTTACCATCTTCACCCTGAACAAAAGTGGAAAAGATCTTGTTTCAGATAATGTACTTATGAAATACCATTATATTATGTATCTTTAACTAAATATGCAGTAATTATGAAGGAAAACTAATAAAGTGAAGGAACAGTGTGGCTTTGGTTGTTGTGAATAATCAAATTAAGAAAGACATTTCTTTTCATTTCTAGTAATATTCATGCAAGGCATTGAAACCAAGGAACATTCCTTACTGTTTTGTCAAATAAGAAATAATAAACATGGATGCCTCTTCTTATGTGCTGCAAAACAATAGCCAAAGCAACTACAACAAAAAAATACTGGTCTATCATGATATTAGTACTAAAATACAAATGAAGCCTCACACCACCTTTTCAGGAAAGAGGTAGAAGTATTTTCCTGTCTTGGTCGTATTATTTAAGCAAGAAACATATTCAGAATTAAGCGAAGATAAACAACTTGCAGTAGGTGAAACTATAACTGCATTCTTGTCTCAAGGAGAGGTTATAGCCCATTGCCTTCCTTAAGTGGGTGAAGCTGTTTATATACTTCTAAATAATCTGGTCCAGGACTCTTGGTAACGGAGATTAAAAACAACCTCATTACATCCCACAGCTACTTGTTACCAGATATTTTAAAGCCTGATCTTAGGGAATTAAACAGAAATAACTGTAAATAATGGAGTCTTTGGATTAAAAATACAACACATTCATTACCTTCTGTAACACCAAGCTACATTTAGCAGCTGGATTACAGTTGTTGCATCAGCTTTGAGGCTATTGCTGCAGTAAATGCACTCTCACCTTGGCACCTGCCATACCGGGTGGACCACTCGGGCCACGCAGACCTGGCAAACCTGTGTTACCCCGGCCACCAACAATGCCTTGAGGACCTGGTTCTCCTGGTGCCCCCTGTTTAGGAAAAGGTCAGATTAGTCAATATTGAGGATCTTCAGCATTCAGTAGGTGGCTTCTTATTCTTGACAAACATAATCCCGGTCATTTCATATAGTGGTCCCTGGCTGGACACGTACTTACCCTTTCTCCTCGTGCTCCAGGTGGCCCTTTTTCACCTGGTGAGCCAGGCTCACCTCTATTTCCAGCAGGTCCTGGACTTCCAGGAGAGCCAGCGCTACCAGGGGGTCCGGGTGGCCCATCCTTGCCTGCAGGCCCTGCGTTACCCGGGGGACCTGGACTACCCTAAAATGAATTTTAAAGAGGAGGACGTTAGGTGTGTTATCTGAAAAATTAGTGCATGCTTGCTGGTGTTGATCTTTCCCCACGAAAGTCAACCAGAGATTCAAGCTCTATGCACCAAATCTTTTGACCTGCTTCCAAACATGATTTTTTTTCTCCCTGCTCTCTGGACATGCAGTTTGCATAATACAACACCTGCAGCTTGTATGCCTAGTGTTTGTAATGCATCCAACACAGGATACATATTTCTTACTCAGGGCTCTGCCACAGAAATTCAAAATCATTTCACACCCTACTGATGCCAGATATAATACCTGTAAAGTAGTGTGACAGATATATGCAGAACGACATACGTTTCTAAAACTAGCTCAGCCAATCAATGGAAGGAATTACATTGACATTAAGAGCATCTTAAGTAAAATCCTACTTTTTCTTTTAATTCAGCAACAATTTGCATCTGTCTGTAACTATAATACAGAAAATAAACATCTGTTTATTCAAGCATAAAATTTTTCTTACTTTGTATCTCAATTACCATACAATAAAGGATAACAATTTTGATTTTAAAAATAGTAACTCCATAGTATTCTTTGTATTTTCATAATTTTTAGACAATAAAAAAATCAGAATCTAATTTTTAATATGTCAGTCAAAAACAGGTGCATATAAATATCCAAGGATGTTATGAAACAGTTTTTCTTCACACACAGATATTGTACAAAGTATTGCAATTACCTGATACATCAGCACAAGTTTTTTATAACAAGACACTGGTAGATTAAGACACTGGTTTGTAATAAGACTAGTAGATTAAATTTCAGATATAGGCTGTATAATAAAGGAGAAAATTTGCTGCAAGAATCTTTCCAAACTCCTTTGTCCCAAGACAGTCAAATCCTACACCATTTTAATCCAGAAGGAATTAAAAAAAAAAAATCATTAACAGTGATCTACAAAATGTAGCTTTGAAAATGCAGACCAATTCAAGATCCTGAACTGAATATTTTGTGCATCATAAAGAGCAAGAAAGAAGGTAGGATGTCTGCCACCAACAGAAGTACTTGAGGTCCAGAAGCAGGACTCCTCTAGCTCTGATGGGGTTTGGAAAGCAAAATATAATAGAATAAGGATTATCTTGATGGTAAATGAATTAATTGCTATTCCATATGAAATAAGAGAACAGTAAATTCCCTTTTGCAGAAGTGTTTTGCTAAGTCCAAACATGATATTGAGGATGCTTTTCTTATGTTATATTCATGTCAAGGTCCATATAACTTAATATAGTTTAATATATTGATATATGTCCAAATATATACACTAGGTAAGAATAAAAGAAAATTGGGATAAGACAACTTACATTGTTACCAGGGGGACCAGGTAAACCACGAGCACCAGGGAAACCAGCAGCACCCTACAAGAAATGGATAATTCTAGTTGTCGTTTTCTGACAACTAGAAAAAACATGAAAAGTAGATTTCTTTATACAACAGATGACTTTGAATTATATTTAACTGTTTTGCTTAAAACCCATATTAAATGTCCTGGAACTGAAGAAGTTCAAAATTTTTGTTTGTTTGGTTGGTTTTTGTTCCATGGAAAGGTCCCGTATGTTCCTTAAAGGTGAACTAATAGGCTCTGAGAAAGCTGGCAAAGATGGCATGTAAATCTAATGACTCTTGAAACAAGCCATTTTACAGCTTTTAGTAATTGTACCAAAAGCTATTTTGGCACCTTACTTATATTAAAATTAATATTATCCAGATCACTAAAACCTCAACTTTAGTTACTCCTTCTGGAACACTTTAATCATTCCTGAACTGCAGATATTGAAGTCACTGAAGTTCTTGGTTTTCATTTACATCACATTTCTTTTGACGGATAGAGCCATATATCAGTGACTTAAGTCAAAGAGATACTCACAGGGCCTCCAGGAGATCCACGTTCTCCCTTAGTTCCTTGGGGGCCAGGGGGACCCTACATGGAAGGAAATAGATGAATCAAATGATTTGATAAATGCATTAAAATTACAGGAAGTGTCATTAAGTTTCAAGCAGTTCAAATGCTTGCACTTGGGCACAGCCGCCTTGAGATTGAGGGAGAAACCTTTCTTTGTAGCAACAAGGAACAGCAAAGTCTTACCGGTGCACCAGGACCACCTTGTGGACCTGCAGCTCCAGGGGGTCCAGCCTCTCCTCTTAGACCAGGTGGACCTCTATCTCCTTTCCCACCAGGTTCCCCATTTTGGCCCTGTAGAAAAATTACATTGTTATATTACAATTTAAGAAATGCAGGTGTGATCATTGTGAAGAGAAACCCTATCCAGATAACTTTTCTGAAGGCAATTTCACTATACAATTAAATGTGAATGCAGTTGAACTCTATCGGTCCACCAGAAAGGAAGAATAAAGACATGTTGTTCTATTTGTGACTGAGTGCAGAAAGATTAGCAAATAAATCAAGTGTATGTAGTAGGTATGCATATTTAAGGGGTTACAGCAAGTCTTTCCAATATGTGGGTGAACTAAGAGAAGCTAAAAACTGATAATCACATTCAATTACTCTTTAAGTATTTATACTTACTGGTGCTCCAGGGAAGCCAGCAGGTCCAGGAAGACCCTGTTCTCCTCGTTCACCCTGTAGAAAACAACATGTTGGCAATGGAAGATGTTAGAAAAATCAGCTTCACTTTACAAGGTAAGAGAGCATTCCCATGAATGCCACTAAAGTTTCTTTGTCTTATCAGCCCTTGAAGGAAAAAAACCCAAACAACAACCCCCCAACTCCTGAGCTCTAAAAACAACTCTTCTAGAATCATGTAACAATTATCTAAAGTGTGACAAACTTAGTTACACCTGCATGAACTCTGAAAACAATCCAAGATTGTATTCCCCAGATCCAACAAAGGTCCAAATGAGCAGTTTTATCAATCTAAAATATAAATATAGAAGTCTTTTTAAAAGTTTACTTAACTGTAAGACAAAATGGAAACAGCTATTTCTCACACTCTTGCCTTGACCCATCACCACAGCCCTCTGACCTATCTACAGTGTTAAAAGTACTGATTTTCTGAAGCCTATAACATCAGTAAATCCCAAGAGTCAAAAGCTGCCAAATGTACTTAGTTTATTTTGACCTCAAGCTGCATGTGTTCCTGGTAGGGTAGGTGCAACACTGATGTCTATACTAGACTAGAGAGCCCATGGTAAGGTTATAGTGGAAGAAAAGTACTACCACTTACAGGACCGCCACGGGCACCCATTGGACCTGGGGCACCTGCTGGACCAGTCTCTCCCTGTAAGGAACAAGAATGATTACTAGGTGTTTTTCTTTTTTCCCATGAGACAGCCACTGGTGTGACCATTTACAGTATCAAATATCATTACAGAGGATGTTTTACCTTATCCCCAGGTGGGCCGGCGGGACCAGGAGGGCCGATGGGACCTACATTGCCCTAAAAAGAATTAGAAAACAATACATTTTGTATTAAAATATGTTAATTTCTCTATTTTGATCACTAGCATTTAAGTCTCAGTGTAAACAAGTAGCTAAAGATATTTAAATGGAAGCAAGCCTACAATGCCAGTGTATTGTTCTACACTATGTTTTGGAATGACACACCGAGATCAAGACATTTTGCAATGTGAGATACCTCCAATACATTTAACCTCATTTTTTTTCCCCTCACCATCAAAACCTAATCCAAAATCACCTGAATATAACAGTTATCTTTCAATAACAATAAAAGTTATCCATTGCCCTAACTTTTCATATAGACAGTTAATCCATGTTTTTTCATATGGTAAACATCTCCTGGTTAGTTTTCTGACTTCTTTCTTGAGAATTTAATGTGTACCTGATGATTTGAACTAAATTTTTTTACATTTCCTCCAGCTCATACAGGCTGTGTTTTTATATCTATCATCCCTTGTTCTTCTGATGTGTATACGCTTGCATGTACTCATTAGAGAAATATACATATATTTCAAGGGTCTATTTTATGTGTGTATGCTATACAGATGCATAAATATATAGTAACCTGTAGGGTATTCTGTATAAGAATACTTACTATCATGATATCTTTTTGTGCTTAATTATACCAGCATTTTTCCTCATCAACCAGCTAAACTTAGGAAGCTAGTAACATTAGGTCTACTTTTGCATTGCCACTTCCCGCCTAAAAATATGTCCCAGTTAATTGTAATCTTCAGCTTGCAAGAAATTCTATCTACCCAAGCAGCTATAATCACAAAAGCTAGTATTAAGCCTAATTTAGTTTACAAAACCAGATTTCCAATGCCAGGATGAAATACAATGGGATTACTACTTTACCTCTCCTAGACAGTATATATTCACAGTAAGTTTACTCATATTCTGAGTGTATGTGAAGCTAACTGGTGAACTGTTAGATGTTTAAAGACTACTCACTCTCTCTCCTCTTGCACCAGGAATGCCATCAGCACCTTTGCCACCAGGTTCTCCCTAGCAAGCATAAGACGTAAAAAAAATAACGAAAAAGCAATCATAAGATAAGCATAAGGAGGTGGGGCAATAAACTAACATTAATAAGGCTAGGTTCTCATAGTAAGGGTATCTCAATGCACGTATTTCCTTATTGTGATCACATAAATTTGAAATTGGGGAAGACATTCTGCTCAGTATTCAGCATCTGAATACTTTGATTGAAAAAAACCCAAACTGATTCACAGTGGAGTCTATGCCAAATTGTTTTCTCGTGGTGTGAACTATTATCATTGTTTATTAGCTTCACTAGGACTGATTTGATATACCCCTCCACCAAGAGATATAGTGCAGCAAAATATCTAGCATTAAACCAGGTAAAAAATCCTGTATTTTTTTAACATATAGGACCCATATTGCGCTACTAGATCAACAGTACCACCACACAGTCAATACCGCAGGCCAAAAGTGAAGGTGTGAGAAAACCCAATAGTCAGCTAACACCGAGTTAGCACAAAATTGACAGTTTGTGTGTGGTTGTGTGTGAGTGTGTTACCTTATCTCCTTTTGGTCCAGGACTTCCAGAAGCTCCTCTTTCCCCTGGCATTCCCTGTAAGCCAGGCAGCCCTGTGCCTCCAGGTGCACCAGGGGGTCCAGGGGGACCCTAAAGAATAACAAAAAAATAGTTAGAGAAGAGCGTAAAAAAAAAGAATATGGATCTGTATTATGCACGTAAGAGCAGGAAGCAAGCAAGTCTGTGGGTACCTTGGCACCTTCTGAGCCAGCAGGACCTGGCCCACCTCTTGTTCCAGGAGGTCCTGGAGGACCCTGTGCACCACGTTCACCTGGGACACCATTTTCCCCCTGTGGCAAAGAAATGTGTTATTCTTTGTTGTCAAGCTCGTAGTTCATTAATTCCTTAATGTAATTATAGAACCATTGGTGTATGATTTACCTTAGGGCCTGGGAATCCAGGTCCTCCAACATCACCTTTTGGCCCCTGTTTATGAGAAAGTAAATGCAAGTCACCCATGCACTTTACTTAGTAAATCTGCATTGTGTTTGGCACCCTGTTTCTCCCACCTATTATCCCTTAAAGCAGACTTTTTTGCTTTGCAGAGTGTCGATAGCTGTTTGAATTTGACAACAAAGTCTAGGAAGCACTTTTCACATATTTTTCATTGCTTTAAAAAAAAAAAAAGAACTACTACTTACTGGTTCTCCAGGCTTTCCATTCTCACCAGCTGGTCCAGGTCCACCAGGCAATCCCTATATGAAGGAACAGTATTATCATCTCTGTTGCATTTTCTTTACACAAAATTACCCTAGTAATTCCAATCCTTTACAAAACAGTAGGTGATAATTTGATATCTAAAGATTTTATGTGACATAATTAACTGAGTTAGCCATCTGGTTTGCAATAATTAAGTACTAAGCAGTAACTTTGGTCAAGTGCTCCATCTGTCTTACTTCAAAATACAATGACACGCACTGTAATGAAAATTTTAGATGCCTCTTTTTGTGTATGTGTGTTATTTCATTAAAAATAGTCAGAAATCAATAAACACAGCACCTGGAGGCCAGGTGGACCTGCTGGTCCTGGTTCTCCTCTCTCGCCAGAGGCACCCTAGAACCAAATGAAAGAGGGGAAAAAAAATGAAAATAAACTCTCTAAGAACATTTCAACATATAAATATCTCCACACCACCTCTAATATGTGTCTAATGATTATGATCTGATGAAGAGATTGCAAAATCCTAAAGACTAATGTACTTTGTTGTTCAGGTATTTGTCCTTTTCATTCCACCCACTACTAGTAGTTCAGCAGACACATATATACTTGATACTAGCCTGTTAAATCTTAAAGGGAACAATAACATGCTTCAGTTTGAAAAGGTGGTAGATCCCCAAGAGCTCTAAATTAGTTTTAATTTCAACTTATACCAGGTATAACAGACTCAGGTTTCTTCTAATATGGTTTTGAGTATTAATTTATAAAAATAATGGCAAAGACAATGTCTTTGTCTTCATAAAAGAAGATTTCTTTGTATCATTAAAAATATTTTTCTTCCCCTAAATTCACAGTCTCTATTTGTAGATGCCAGACCGCCTTGCTCATAATTTCCGCTTATGCGATGACCATACTTACAGTAGGTCCAGGAGGACCTGGGAGGCCAACATCACCATTCTTCCCAGCAGGACCCTATACAAAGACAAAATTAGGCTTTGGTTACAGGTTGATTTAATTTTTATGAGTCACAAAATAATTATTAATTAATATTATGTCATTAATAAATTATTAGATAATTAAACAAAATGTTAATGAAACTTACAGTTGCTCCAGGTGGTCCACCAGGGCCTCTTTCTCCATTCTTCCCTGGTGCACCCTTACAAAAGAGAAAGATCACGTTTATAATAGAATACCTGTTCTGGTCAGCACACAATAACTTCAAGCTATGGCACCACGTAGCTTCACTACGGAGTAAAATAACAGTTGCCTGATCAAGCATTAGCACAGGAGAAATGGAGAAATCCCACTCACCTCATTGCCCTTTGGACCAGGGAAACCCATTACACCTGGTTGACCACGTGGGCCTGGGGGACCAGGTGGACCTGAGCGGCCAGATTCACCCTGATTACCCTGAGATAAGTAAAAAAGATATGAAAACATGGCATCTGTTGGATGACAGAAGTGAATATCCATGACTCCTTAAATAATGAGTGAGGGTGAGATCCAGCTAGAGACATCGTCATTGAAAGCTTATTATATATTTTGTATTTCAACTAAGACTCTGTATTTTAAGCAGTATTAAATGACAAGATTTAAAGAATGTTTGTACACTGAGACAGCATTAAAGTGTTCCAGTAACTAAAGTAAACAACTGTGCTAACAACCTGTCATGCAGATACTGTGGGATGAGGGTAAGGTCAGTAAGAGGACTACTATAAAATATTTGTACAATGTACATACTGGAGGGCCAGGTTTCCCATCACTTCCAGGGCTTCCTGGAGTTCCAGGCAAACCCTGCAATTGAAGAAAATGAAGTGTTATTCTTCAGTTTAAAATTGGTAACACTAAGTTACAATACATAAATATAAATATATGAAAATATATTCTAATCTACTTGCTTGATTTTACCCTCTTTAATAAAGGTTAAAACTCCTCCCATTTCTCCCTATGCCATTGAAGAGAAAAACTGGAAAAAGCTAACAAATTCTTTGGCTAGGAATTTCTTTTTGAGAGTCATCGTATATAATCAACACACCAAACACTGATCAATGTGCACAAAAATTGAATTCTTTTACAATTTGGGAAGAAAACTAATTTCAGGTGGTAAAAATCTAAGAATGGAACAATTTTGATTATGTACCCCTACTTAAAAGCAACAAAACAAATAACATTTTAGTTAACTTGTTTTATATTTCTAAATACAATTTTTGTTATATTTGTAATAATTTATTTTCATTTCCAATAAAATCTTGTTTAGCTCTCAGAAGCTGGTAGTCTTGCTGACTTTAGAGTTTCATTATAGTTGTTGTCAGACATTGATAATTATTAGTGTAGCTCACAAAATGATGTTACATTCTGTACATATTACACAGTAGGTTATCCCTGAAAATCTAACCAACAGATTATTTTTTTAGTAGCAAATAAGCATAAATTTATGTTAAACACTTAAGTATATCAAAATGTTTAAATTGAGGTATAATTTAATTATGTAAATGTTAATTTTAAGCCTCTTTAAACTCATACTCAAATATAAAAAAATTTAAATACAGTAACCCAAATATCTATTAAATATAAAAACTTATTACATTTTTAATGAATTAGAAAATTTGCTAAAATGTGAATAAAAATACAGAAAATCATCCAATGCTAATTCATGTTAGAGCCATATCTCATGACAGTGCATGGCATACTCTGAGAACTGGGGAGCACATTCAGTTTCAAATAAGCTTCTTCATTCACTTGTGACAGATGTTCTCTGAATGCCCCATGTGTCTCCATGGTTGTCTGTTGCACTGTGATATATTCACAACACTCTGCTTACAGGAATTAATAGAAAATTTTCCTAATTGGACTCCTCTATTGTATCAGCTCAGATGAGGTATCTGTAATAGAGTTTATCTCATTTTCTTGGAGACATCCTTTCTTACTCTCATTCCGGGAAGACCTGGGCCTCCATCTTGTCCACGTTCTCCTGCTGGTCCACTGGGGCCAGGAGGACCTGGGCTACCACGTTCACCTGCAGGACCCTTAAAAAGAGATTTTGAAATTCACAGCAAGGAAATCAGCATCATGTTCAATCTGAAGTTATGCATTCAAATTCACTTGGATTCTCCAGGTATTTGGGGTATTTTTTTGGAGGAAGACTTATACCTTTTCACCTGGCAGTCCATTGCTACCGGGTAAGCCACGGAAACCAGGGGAGCCCTGCCAAGTAAAAGAATTAAATGTGGATCGCAGGCAATATGAATCAGGTAATGACAACTGTGTTTTGTTCTAAACTAATTACCATTAAATATATTATTCTAAAATTAATGAAAGAAATAAACAGAAATGAGATATGGCAGTAGAAAAAAGTTTATAAAATTATTTCATCTTTGGATGTAACCCTCCTGTTGAAATTCATTATTCTTAAACAGACTTCCACTAGTTACTTTATTCATGAGTTTTCTAAATTTGTATAAAAAATAAAATAACACAATTAGTCTTCAACAACTATTTTTTTCTAATTCAATACCAAAAATAGCTCTATTGTGTTTTCTAATATTTATATTTACTACTATCTCTATTGCTTACAAGAAATTTGAATTAAAAAATTGAATTTGCAACTGCATTTATAGATTTAATATAATTTGTTCATTGTGCATCTTTTTTTCTCTCATAGCTTCAGCAAATACTGCAATAAATTCTTAAATTAGGAATTATAACTAGATCATCACAATTTCCCTTGGTTCAGGTGGGAATAGAAATCTGAAATCTGTAAGAGTGTTGCTATTTATTTTGTTGAATTCAATTCAGGAACTTCTTTGTGATAACAGTCTTTGAGTTGTTATTGAATCTACTAACTAAAAAACCCTATTGACATTAAAGATATTTTAGCGGAGAAGACAATCTGACAATATTGTTTTTCTTGACATTCCTGACATTTTCTATCTATTCATAATGAAAATGTTTTCATAAAGACATATCTTGAAGACAGAATAATTTGTATTGCTTTCACTTTCCAGAGCTGAAATTTTGTGATTGTTCATTTTTGTTAACTGAGAAGCGATCCTGAAATTTGTTTTGGTTTTGCCCCCCACCATGTAGTTCTCATGGTTTATGGTTATTTTTAAGAACAAATCTGTTGATACAGCTTCCAGGTATATTAAATCACTACTTCTCCTTCAATATCAAAAAAGAAAGAAAGAAAGAAATTTCAGACTGAGATAGACGCAAGCACTGCAGTTCAGATGAGAAACTAGACAAGAATTCTCACCAGCTTTATAAACCAGTTTCACATCTGGAATTTTTTGAGAACAGAGATGAAGTCAACTTTGTCCTGAAAGTATTTTGAAGACCAGATTTTGCTGTCTGTGTAATGTACTCAGAATGTACCTTGTGTGCTTGGTCATATACAGCAGCTTACCCTTTCTCCAGGTGTACCAGGTACGCCATTCTGGCCAGGTTCACCATTTGCACCTCTTTTGCCTTCCTCACCAGGAGGCCCAGGAGCACCTGGGGTGCCATTCTCACCCTGTGAACAACAAAAATTCCCAGCAGTGAAGTAGAAGTTTCAACACCACCTCTGGGTTTTGTATGGAGAATGATTCAGGCTTCATACTTCCATAGGACAAGTCTCTGAATGTCACTTACACGCTCGCCTTTTGGGCCTGGATCTCCTTTTGCACCATTCTTACCAGGTTCTCCCTAAATAGGAGAAAATCCTATTAAAATTATGGATTGCAACAGGGTATTATTTTAGAGCTACTAGATGCAGTGAAATACTATCTTTCAAATTATTGACACATTTTTATCATTTTACAGCCTGCAAAGGAATTCCCAAGCACAAGATGAACCAGGATATAGAATGGATGGATCTCCTTAAAAATTCATCAGAGGAAAGAAGTGATACTGTCTTAAACACTACTGAGTAAAATTTTACATCTGTTTCTGAGTTATTTCAGGTATGTATCATTGAGACTTTTGCTTGAAGACCCTGAGTATTTTCTCGAAGAACTATGTGTGGTGTAAGGTTGTCAGCAGAAAGCCTGTTGGAGTAAATGATGGTGTAAGAGTAGGTATAATTCACTAGCTGTAGTGGGCTGTAGACTCAGCCCATCAGAATTTAAACAGGTGAAACTAGATTTTAAAACAACAGATTTGGTCTAACAGCCATTTTAGACAAGATACTTTTTTGTTGTGTGTTTCAGAATTAATAGACAATTTAGGAAAACAAATATCATGTTTATATGTAATTTTACATATAGCAAGATATAAATGTGGGAAGGATAAATAAATTATATATTTAAAAAATAATTGCCTACTGTTATAAAATAATTTACTAGATCATCTCACATGAATAGGAAAAAATTAGGTTTTTTTAATAGTATCAGAACGACTTGCACCATGTTTATTTGTACAGCCAGTGTAATGAATATTAGTAACTCACTGGAGTGCCTTTTGCACCAGGGTTTCCACTTGTACCTGGAGGACCAGGAAGACCACGGCCTCCTGGAAGACCAGGAGCACCAGGAATACCAGAAGGTCCCTGTAGAGAGTGAACAGCAGATAAGGATGAAGAGAGCATGGCATTTTTAAACTGCCCAGTGACCCTCAGCAACACGATGCAGCAAAAGACAGTGATGTGAAAAGTACCCACCATTTCACCCTTGTTGCCAGGGCTTCCAGCTCTTCCAGGAGGGCCCTGAAAAAAAAAATGTATAAATAACTGATGTTAATCTAAGACTAAAGCAAAGCACATGTAGGGCTTTGTGAAGAGCAGGTGCCAAAACATTTCCCAGGTCCCACGTGATATTTATGTACCTGAGGCCCGGGTGGCCCAGCATTACCCTGAGGACCTGGTTCTCCTCTCTCTCCAGGACTACCACTAGAACCAGCAGGACCAGGAGGACCAGTTTCGCCCTACAGAAAAACAGTAAAAGGAGAAAATTAATGGATTTTAGCCTTTTTTCCAGCATGGCTTTTTCCTCCACTGTGGCATCTTTAGTGATTTGGGAAGAAGGTTCCCACCATCATCTCTTGAGTGCAAGAATCAAATCAGCATGGTGACCCCAGTGCTGAGGAACAAGGTACCCGTGCACTTCAACCAGAACACACTGCATAGCTGTTCCAGTTGTGGGGAGTCCACTTGAGCTCCTCCCACAATGCAACATAAAGCATTGGATCTACCACTTAATGGTGTTTCGGGATCAGTATTCATGAAGATTTTGTCTCATGCTGCATATGAAAACACATCAGTTCTAAGCTTGCAAACAGCATACAGCAGCCAGAAAAAGGACTCATGGAACAAAGATGACTTAAGCTGGCTAACTAGAGAAAGAAACAAATCCTACATTAGTAATTATCTTTAGCTGAATACCTTAAAACCTGGAGAGCCTGGAAATCCTGCAGTTCCGGGCGGACCTGGGGGACCCTTAAAAGTTAGAGAAATACTATTAATGCAAAAGGTAAAAGTCATATGGAATTAATTGTAAGTTCAAAAAAATATCTGATTCTGAGATTTTTCTCTGAGTCAGGAAACACCTGACAAAGTAGCAAATATAAATCATGCTGTAAAAGATGAATTTTGGCTAGTCCTAAAATATCACACCTACATCTTATTTACTCTAACTTCTACATGTTCAACTAAATTTCAGTGTTGTAAATTTAAAAAACGTGAAAGCTGTCATTAAAGAGATTGCTATAAAAAATGATTTTTTCCAATTATAAAAAAGGTGTAGAAGAAAAAAAAAGCTAATGTAACTGTTACACATACAAGTGGACATGCTCATGTTTCTAGACAAATGGAAAACAAAAAATATTCACAATCTCAGAGAGCTAAATAATATATTTGATAAGACCATGCAAAATCTGTACAGAGAGCAGCAGTTCTATCCATCTATACGTTTCCTGAGAATAATCTATATTGGGATTTATCTATTTTCTGATTTACAGTTTTAACCTCTTATATTTCCCTGTGTGCTTCAAGTATCTTAATGGATACAGTTATGAAATATAATTAAAGAAAACATTCATTCTAAAACCAGTGCACGCCCAGTCTAGGGCTTGCCAGCACTGGAAAACATCAGCTAGAATTGACTAGACTTGAGTAATATTTGAAGTCAAGCATCTGTAAGTCGTCTTACAGGTGGGCCTGCTGCTCCTGGAGATCCATCTTTGCCATGGGAGCCCTGTAGAAAGAAGAAAGATATTGGATAAGAGCACTACCCCAGACACAGAACTCATATGCTTTAAAGCCCATGATTCACAGATCATCTTTTTGTGTCTATACATTTCCACTTTGTTGGCCAAGACCCAAGCATTCCTCAATTCTAAAATAAAAAATAACTATTTTATGAACAACACTTTATATGACTTGTACTGCAGTGATGAGACAGCAAGACACAAAAATGTATTATTACATTTCTTAAGGAAATAAACATTACAAAACATCTCTGTGGACAGTTGTTAAGGTTCAATAAATAAAATAGAAATAGATGTATATTTCAAAACAACAGTAACTCCTAAATCACATAAAAAAAATGACACACACACCCCCCCCCCGTCTTGTAGACATGTTAGACCAAGTCTGCTGGTCAGGTTAGGTACTGTCTACATAAACAAATTACTGGGATTTGATGAACAAATCCAACGCAATCATGATTTCCTTCAGAGCAAGGAGTGTACCTCCTAATCTTAGTCAAAGAGTAATTTCATCTTTTTCTTGCAAGTTACCTCTGAGATTCTTTTTTTTGCCTCTCTCTGCCTTCTTCTACCCTTTTCTTTTGCTCTTCCTCCCTGTTCCTCTTGTCTGAACCTGAGTGTATGCTGAAATACCAAACTGTCCCTCAACATGTTTTATATTCATTTAAAAGTGAAATGGAGAGTAAGATGGTAAACATGTTGTGCATTAGAAGTGTTACATCTTCAGCTGAGACTGTTAAGTTTTCATGTGTGATTTTATAGATCCTGTATAGTTTCATGATCCTTTCCATTACAACTGTTTTAAGTAGGGAATTCTCAACAAAAGAAAAAAAAAAAAGGAAGAGGATAAGTGGATATCTTTCTGGATAAGAACAGAACAACAGCTGCCACTTACAGGGCCACCAGGATTCCCAGGTCTTCCTCTTTCACCAGCTGGACCTCTTGGTCCCTAGAAAACACAAAAGAACCAGTCTGTTACATGACTTCCAAAATAATATGGCCTTGCAAAGAGACATTACTCTTATTTGCATATCTCATCATTGTTCAATGCATGCAGCGGGATAATTAAAATTAAAAGAAAGACAAGTAAATCTGTCAAAGGGGAAGTACCATAGGCATTTCCATTTCAGTACTAAAGGATACACATACTTACCGGTTGGCCTGGTGATCCGCTTGCTCCAGGAAGACCAGTTTCACCCTGTCGTGGAGAGAAAACACAAATGACAAAATGAACTTTGGTAAAAACATTCTTTGGTTTATTTAAGGGGAAGAGAGATAGAAACAAGACAGCTCAATCTATTGCCCCTTTCTGCATAGTGGTGAGTATCCTTGGCATGAGTAGAAGTCTGTGAAGTCTGAGAAATCTAAACAAGTGGAGAGCAAAATATTCAAACAGAAAAAAATCAAGAAGGCTCAGTCCTTGAAAATTATGCAACAAAGACAGATGGTCCAGGCATGTCCTTTCATTTTGGTATCTCAACTGGAAAACTGGGACATGACATGGTTCAGAAAGTCTAGCTCCTTTGGAATCATTCACATTCTTTTCATGGAGATATTCAATGAGTTTCTTCAATGTTTAATGGATATTTATAACTGCATAAAATGCAAAGTGTAGCTATATAACAGTTGATGAGTGGTATTATTCTATGTATTACAAAGATGACATGAGAGCTTTTTACCTTTGGACCAGGAGCACCACTGTCACCTTTGGCACCATCTCTTCCATCAAAACCCTGTGGGAGAGGAAAACCACATCTATGGTTACTATTTCTTTAACGTTCTGGAAAACTTATTCCTCTTGGCAAAATACTATGCTTCAAGACAAATTCCTATAAAAAGGCATATTTTTAATAATGAATGCTATCAGCTATTGGAACACTTCTTGAAAAAAAATTTTTAATCTTCTATCTCTCCATAGCCATTAATTAACAAATTATGCTTTTCTGGATGGCTTGCTTAAGCCCAGCATTTGGGATGGCACTCTACAACTGTGGTAACTAGACAAAATTTAACTGCGTTTCATTACAGAAGGTCAGGTTACATTGTCCAGAAATTGATCTTTAATTCTATGATTCAGTCTCTTTCACTGGGAAATGATGACTGAAAGAGCACAATAGTTCAACACCATAATTCAAGTAGAGTAACACTCAGCAATACTCAATACTTACTCGTTGACCTTTCATCCCAGGCATTCCAGGCATTCCGGGGTGTCCCTTGTGACCCTGCACACACAAATACAGAAAGATGCATCAGTTCCATACTTACTGTATGAAGGGCACAAGTCAATGTTCATTGTGCGTCATATTCACTTGGACAACTTGAAATTGGAAAACAAACCCTTTGATTAGAAGACCATTGTTATTGGGGACTTTTCCATACCGGTAATCCAGGTATTCCACGATCTCCATTTCTGCCTGGTCTTCCTGGTTCTCCCTATTGAAGAAAAGTAATTTTTTGATTGCTTTGCTATTGATTCAGTTAGTGGCAAAGAATCAGTCTTAGTATATCAAAGCAACTTGGAATAACGAGGTGAAACTTTCACCAAATACAGTGGGGAAAATTAACATCAGGGTGATGATTCAGTATATGGCTGCCTTCTGAAAAACAGTTGCCAGAATTTATAAACTGAATTTTTTAATAAGATTTTGTTTAAGATCTAACTCATTTCAAGATGGCTTTTAGAAAAAGACTATCACAGAAAGCTTATTTTTCATGGTGAACCATTCAAAATGGACAAAAAATTTAGCTGATTGTCTTGCTTTGTACAATACCTATTCAGGACTTCCAGCTGTGAAACAAAAGGTGGTTTTAACAGCCTCAACTCTTAAAGAAATATTTGAAGGAAGGCAGCTACTACTACTATCTGCTTTTCTTTTTAATTGCTGATTTATTTTTCACCAGATCAAAAGAGGGTATTTCATGCTTAAGTATTCTATTCTTTTTCTTCTAAATTGTGCAAATCAAATTGCCTTCTAAAATTAAAACTTGATTTATCGAACTTTCTTTCATCCCATTTATTAACTATTGGATGAATAATAGTGAACTCACATCTTTTCCTGGTGGACCAACTGGGCCTATCATTCCAACAGGGCCTGGAGGTCCCTGTAGAAAAATAATTAATATTGACTGTAATAACCAAATTTAATTTTTTAAATTAAAAATGCATTAGGTGTCATAAAATACTTGTACATTTGACATACATGTTAGTAAACAGACAGGATGAACTGTAAAATTTCAATCCAGTGACAACACAAATTCATGCTTGTATAATCATGCCATTAATATACATAGTGATGTGTAATGTATACGTACAGGAGGGCCAGGTTGTCCTGGTTCTCCAGGGGAACCTTGGTACCCAGCAGAGCCCTATAACACATCAAAAAGGGAGTTAGGATGTGAACAATTACATGTACTATTCCATAGTACTACTATATTTTTTAACAATCTCATAATCATAAAGAAATCAGAACTGTCTCCAAAACAGCAAAGGTGAAATTAGCAGAAGCAAGAAGAATGTGCCTCCACTGAGAAACATGAAAAACTACTCTTCTAAAAAGAGATGTACATAAAAAAATTCATATCCTCTGTGTATTCACTGAACATGTATTGAGATTCCCACTTTCATTTATAGTCTATTAAATTTTTTTATATATAAACATTTGGGAATATTAACAGAGGTTGAGAGGCAGTGGCATGCCTTAATACAACCTTAGCCAGCACCCACCAGAACTGCAAAAAACACCAGGCCAACACAAACTTAGGCAGAGACAGTATATATCCCTCAGTTATTGAGTCTTGGAGGTGCACAGCTGGTGCACAGCTGGTACACCCTGAACTTCGGTATCCATTATTTAGATTTATTGGTTGAAAATGCACCTAATATTTATGATAGTGAAAATGAGAGGCATGTATAAAATAATCAGATGATTATGAGAAGATTAATTTTACTTACAGGGGGACCTGCCTGACCAGGTGGGCCAGGGGGGCCACTGGGTCCAGGGGGTCCTGGAAAGCCACTCTATGGTGTAGATTAAAAACAGTCATTATATTCATGTAATATAGCTATAAATCTTAATGTAGTTGCAACAGTCACCAATAACTGTGAAATAAATTTTTATGTATCAGTACAGAAAAAAATCCACGGTGACATCAATTGGTGCACTAAAAAAAAGATGAAGCAGTATATATATATACACCTTGCTAAACACATTGTCTAGTACCTACAGTCCCTCCAGAAAAGTGGTCTCTGTGTTTCTCTTTGCAACCTTAGCTCACCTACTCCATAAGGTATTTTTGAAGTTTAATTTTTTCTTTTGAATCACTGTTCTACTTCTGCAGAGGGATTTTTACAACTCGGCTTTTCAGCTACTTAGGCTGGAAGGAGAGATAACTGGAACTACTATTTAATTAAAGAGAGTAAACGGGCTTCAGCTTCTCTGCCATGTAACTGAGCTTTATTAGCCTAATCCTCCATCTTTGGTTGTGGGATCAAAGTGTACCCATAAAGTTGTTCGCTAGTCTATTAATGCCAGATTTTGCTTTCTGAAACTAATTTTAAAATTTCTTACCTGCATACAACAACTGCATTTCATATGCAGCCCATTACTTTGTTATAAACTGTCTTTATGACCCTAGACTTGGTAGAACTTACATGTATACTGAATTAGGGTCATAATTTTATAACTTGTCAGTGAGGCATTCTCAAGAAGAAAATAATTTCTGAATTTCAAGAGTACTAAGTCATGAAAAATAAAGGGACTCAGAGGATGAAATCTCAGTATGCTTAAACTCAAATCAGTAATACTGTTCCTTATTTTAACTGGTAAACGGGAGTAAAATATTACTATTCTTAATTTGGGAAGAGTGGTGATATTTCTACTTCCTGCAGCAACAATCAAAAAAGCATTTGATTCTGCAAAACAGAAAGCATTTGAAAATTATCATAAAGGCTTACTGCAGCTATATGTGGCTCTTGAAAAAAACACTTTTGTTAAATGAAACCTGTCATGGGTTTGATACAACCAAAACAATTGAAACATATGAATTACGTGAGAATCAATGAGTACTGCAATACTGACAGTATATTCCATATATTAATATTGTAAGTAATGTGTTTCATGGGATATGGTCATTTGGTGTCAAACTAGGCCATGTAGCATAGATGTTACAGGAACATAATTTTCATGATACAAGATTAATAGTATAGCTATACTACTATACATAGTACAGTATATTACTATACTACACATATACTATGTTAATACTATTTATTAGATTTTCTTTTGTTTGAAAAATTGAATCGTGATATTTGCAATTTTCTAAGACAAGAAATACACTAAGTGGAAGGGTATTTAGTGTCTGGATAAACTGGTAAATGTTTCGATACATGAATACAACTAGCAGTCTCTCGTTAATTGTTAGAACTCATTTGGTATAAAAGTTTGAACTCAGCATGAACCATCAACTCATCAATTGCTATTAATAAACTACAGATGCAGCTGTAAACAAGCAAGACATTATTTTTTTCAAGGTGCATACTGAGGACATAAACTGATCACTAGATATGGTACTTGCTTGCTGCCAGCATCTCCAAACTGTGAACAAATGAACATTTTTTTAGCTAGAATATGTGCACTGGTGAGAGAAATACCATATGGAGAGGTTACACAAGTAAAGAGAAACTGAGAAAGTACAAGTATAAGCAATTGAAAGCCACTGAAAAGACAGTAATGGAAAGAAGTGTGACTAAGGAAATACTAGGCATGGTAGCCACCCATGGACAAATGTTGGTGCTACAGCTGGCATATATATTTTATTACGTCTACAAATCATTTCAATTTGGATATGTATTTAAATGAACATTTAAGAAGTTAATCTATGTAATGTTAGTGATAAATATTATTGAGTTCCAGCAAGCATAGTCACATCTGCCTGTAACTTTTCTGTTACAGGCTTTGTAGTCATGCATTGCCTGATGCATATGACCTGTAAGCACACAGACAATTCTGATTGAAGACATTCTAGGCAGCCCAGTTAATTTATTTTTTGGTTTTAACCCAAGTCCAGGGAAAAGTGTCAAAACAGAGAGGACTAACCATGTTTGCTAACTGAAAGGTATCTTGGTTATCTGCCTGGTTCAGCACACCCCATTTTAAGACACTGAGAAGCAAAATGTGGATGATATAAGTTGCAGGCAAAAATTGTGAGGAGCTGAATACGAATAAATGAATAAACGAATAAAAATA
Source organism: Cuculus canorus (assembly GCF_017976375.1). NCBI lineage: Eukaryota > Metazoa > Chordata > Aves > Cuculiformes > Cuculidae > Cuculus > Cuculus canorus. The sequence continues at coordinate 34,781,967 of NC_071406.1, read as the reverse complement.
TGGATGGCTGAAGAAAAGTGCATGGATGTTCATATTAGCAAATGAATGAGGTAGAAATGAACAGATTAAAATAAAGGTGAGGAAATAATGAGCTGTATTTCAGGAAAAATAGCTGTCCTGATAAAAATTTGTTTTACAAGATGATCTGAGTGGACCCTGAGAAATAACGTTTGCTTGGAACTGCCTCAGTATGTTACAATACATGACACCCAAACTTTGTTAAAGAGCATTGAATTGGAAACACTGATTATGCTTAATGAAACAGCAGCCAACTTCAAATAATAGCAATTCACCACTTAATCTGTATAGCAGATTGATTAAATCAAGAACATTCCACGTAATCAGTGGTGAATATTTGTAAATCCAGTGCCTGAAAGGAAAATCATGAGGTACCACTTTTAAATTACTTTTATACAGGAAGCATTGCTTATGCATGACTTTTTCAGGCAATCCATACTTAACCTCACTAAAAAAAAACTGTGAAAAGCTCAGGCCAGACCTAACCAACAGATCAGCATCCTTAGTTAACAGTCTGAATAGCTGTGGGTAAAAAAAATTATAGTTGCAAAAAGAAAAAGTGAAAAGCTTTTCATCCAATCTAATCCAAGCTTCTGGGATGAAAATAAAGATTATAAGAAGGGTTTACTAACTTATTATCAGGCAAATTTGGGTTGCGGAAATACAAACAAATGTTGAGTATCATACTGAGTAAGACTGGACTGCTACTGAATGGATAAAGGAAGATTAGAGACAGTGGAAGACGTAAAAAAGTGGTCGAAGGGAGGGCAGCAATTAGTAGAAGAGTACCAAAGCAGAAAAATGCAGATTGTATATATGGGAGAAAAGGGACAAATGTCTAGGTAGTGTGAGAAAGTGATTCATAGAGAGATTAGGAAAAAGAAGGTAAGAGAAGGAAGAAAGAGACAAATCGCTCAGATAATCTATAGTTACTTTCTCAAATGATAGTGCCAAGCAAACTACTGCCTTACATTACATTCCACTTGCAGGCAATAACTAAATTAAATTTTTTCTTGTTAAATTAAAGTCAGGATCCACATGCACCCAAGGCATAATCTACAAGTAAGAAAATTGTTCTTTTTTAAAAAAAAGAAAGGACAGAAAAAAAGGCTATATCATCTTACAATGGGCTGTGGATAACCAATACCAGCTGAACCAGCCTTCACATCATAGGAGTCATACTGTGGAGAAAAACTCTGTAAAAGAAATAGAAAAGAAAAAAAAGATGGTTGCTACAAACCAAATAAGCCTTTTCTTACATTGATATGGCAAATGTTTGGAAATAACACATTTGTATCTACTGAGTAATACTTGTTCAACATACAGCTGCCATATTTTTCAAACATCCATAAGAGAAGCCCAGCCAATATCATTCTTTTTTTGGTCCTGGTAGCATTAGCTCCCTACTCTGTGCCCATTCAGTTTTAATCTTGACAGCTGGCCTCAGCAGGGCCCAATAATTACCTTTCTCTCTCCTCATTCTTGTTTGACTCATTTTAAGCTTCCCCCCAACCCTACTTTCTTTAACAGCTTCTTTTCTGTTGGCCTTAGTTGTCATTGAAGGAAGTTGATGAAATAGTTGATAAAAGATGCAACAGTTCAACAGTTAATTAGTCTCCTCTTTTTCTTTTACCTGTGGCTTAGGAATGTCTCATTTCAGACTATTTTGTAGCAAAATATTTCTTACCTACATATCTCCTTCCCCAAATTACAAATAATTTTTTTTACCTCATGCACAGGTACTAACACATCTCAGAAAATTGAGTTCTGCACTTTTTTCCTAATGCTATTTTCCATCTTTCTCTTTCTCCCTTCCCATTCACCTTGCCACAAAGAGATTTAATTGCACTCCAGCCAAATTTTGTGGACACAGCTACAAAACAACATCAACAAAAATCCACCTCTCAGCTGTGTTTTTCAAAGGCTCAAATGAGATGTGACTGAAACCAAAGTACGTGTGAAGGTGCAAGAGATAGGTGCTCAAAGTACTGTTTGCATGCTTATGAAGAACAAAGCAGAAGCTGACCATAACGATGACTTACACCACCATTTATACTGGGACATGACTGGCAGATACCAGGAGGGCCAGGGGCTCCAGGACTCCCTGGCTGTCCTGGAGGGCCAGGAGCACCATTTCTGCCTGGTATCCCGGGAGAACCCTGCAAAGACAGAAACAGAGCATATATAGACATCAGCACCCGGCTCCATCTACAACAGGAGAAATTCATACATAAAAAAGTCTGTGCAATTGTGGTGGAAAATTTTCTCTAATAAACATAACTAAAGCCACACTGGACATTTAGGAAAAACATAGTAGCAAGAATTCACATGTAGAAACCCTTCATAGTGCTGGAGCCTTAAAGCAGCTGATATTTGATTGCACTAGAAACACAGAACAGATCAATTCCTGAGTCTAAAAGTAATACTACTAGTGTAGTCCACAGATTATTTTTTTCCTGTTGAGAAGAAATACAACAAAAATGACAAATGTCACACAGCTGGAAATAAACTCTTACTCTTTCTCTTTCCAATTTGAAGTTTTGAGAGTTTTGTTGAAGTTAAAGGCCTACTTTGAAATAACTATATTGCACCGTTCTGCAGACAGTGCAGGTATTGATGAAAACTGGATATCTCAGCAGCTTGAATGGGGTATATAGCACTGTAGGAACTGGCTTTTGATTTTGTCAGTTTCCACGGGGGAATAAAAAAAACCAAAACAAAAGAAAAAAAAACCCAGCTGCACTTACAGGGTCTCCTTTGGGACCTCGGCTGATTACTCCGGGAGTCTAGGAAAAAGGAAATGTAGTGACATTAAGACAGTAGATAAAAATAAAACAAAAAACTGAATATATATATATATATATATAAGCAAGAAAAAAACCCCACATTTAAACATTAAAATATAGTTTTATCAAAAGAATTCTGTTTATTCTTATTCAGTATATTTAAAAGCCATGGCTTATGGATCAGTCTTTCATCTGTATTTGCATGGTTCGTCCATAAAGCTGCACCTTTCCTGTAGGCAAAAACATGGTGATAATTAAGTCAGTAGAGGCTTGACACTGATTACAATAGGTCAGTAATCCACTGTGGAAAGCTGTAAGGAGCAGACTTCTTGTATCCTTGTAAGTCCAGCATGTTTGATTTAATAATGTAGCTTATTTTAATTTCTCTTATGTACTCCTCCAATTTATTATTTTTCAGTTAATAATTCAGTAACACATTACTATCTGGATTCTCAAACCACTATTCTAAACTGGTTTTATGTATTCGGCTGCTAGTGGTAGTAAAGAATAGTGAGCTGGAACTATCTTGGATCTTTCAAGGTGGCATTTCCCTATACACTATCCAAGGTGAGCAGGACATCTTCCAGTGGGCTGGCCAAACTCTCATATATTGAAGACAGAGCCTGGAGGAAGTAGTCCACACATCCTTTATTATCAGGAACCACAGAACTGGTAAAAGGGTCTTTAGCCACAACAAGAGAGGGAGCTGTGTGTAAATCTCCAGCATGCTTTTATGTACCACTCTTTTAGAGTTCAAGGTAATCTTGGAAGCAGTACAGTTGCAGTAGTATGGGGTGACTAACACTAGGTGACATATTTGTATGTGATATTTCATTTTTAAGTAGATATCCTGTAGAACAGCAGAAATACTTATCCCTTTCTCTTCCATAGTCACATCCCTCAAGCTCTTCTTTTACCTTCTGGATAAGAATCTTCAACACATCTGTGGAAACCTATATACTTCAACAGAATCTCATGTATATAAACAAGAATGAAATGTACTCTAAACTAAATCTATTCTAAATCTGAATCTAAAGCTAATCTAACCTAAACAAGGATGAAATGTTCAGTTAACCTTAGAGTTCAGTATAGCTGGCTCACTCACTGAAGTGTTTTAGGTAGCGGACTTAGCATGCACTAACATTCTTGATTTTCCTGAGGTTAACTTGCTGCAACTGGTTTAGATAATGTTGGTGTCTATAAACAAGATGATGATAAATTACAGATGTAGAGATTGAATCACTTTTCCTTTACAGAGCATCAAGTCAGCAATCGCTCTGCAAAAGGAAATCTGCTCTGTGATGATGTAGAATTGTGCAGACCGGCAGTATACTGCAAAAATTGTCTAACTTCCTTTAACTCTGTGTTGACAACAGTATCATGGATATAGACTGAACATGCAGTCAACAAATTCGCAGTTTGCATTATTCTCATGCTTCTCCATAAAATAAAAAATATAAAGCATAATTTTCACCCTCTGTCCCTTTCTACTATTTATCTGTGCCTGTTGTCTCCATAAAACTGAGTGAAAGGACTTCATGTTTTCAGCTGCATAGCTTAAAGGGCTAACAAGTTTTTATCAGAACTGGTACCAATGTTCTGATAGAATACAGACGTATTTTTAAATGTAACAAAAAAAAGATAAAACTTTGTGAAAGTCCAAGGTGTTGGGTTTTTTTAAATTTAATTTGGCAAAAATTTCCCATCGTAGGTATTTGCCTAAGGTCGGAAAGTGACAAGTTTAGTATTTAAAAGAAAAATGTTTAAGAGCACCTGAAAGAGAATGAACTGAGATTGACATGGAACAAGGAGGTGGCAACACCAAAGTAACAAGACAGAGGACAAACTTACTTTTGTAGGTTGTGGTGTCGTTTGTGGACAGACTGGACAGCACTCTCCAAAGGGAATCTCTGGGTTGGGACAGTCAAGCTCCTGATCATCACAGATGATGTCATCGCAGAGAACAGATCCTGAGTCGCACACACAGATTTGACATGGCTCTGGTTTCCAAACATCCCTGTCAGCATAAATCTGCCCAAGATGGGTACATCCTGCAACTAGAAAGAAAGACAAAATAGGGTTCAATATTATTTCAAATGTTTTCCAAGTCAAAGATGAATAACATGAAAGCTATTGGATAGTCTGTTTTGTTTTGTACAGTAATATAATTTATGTGTGAAGTAAAGGGCTAAATATTTCTCTTTAGGCACTGGGAGGATCTGTTACAATAATGGCAGAATCTGCTCTGAATCTGTAAATAGACAGTAGTGGAAACATCCTGGAGCTGATCCAAAGCCCAATTAAATCTGTGATAGTCTTCCATCTCAAGTAATTTTAATGTCAGACTGAATTACTGTGTAATTAGCAATTTAATTATCCGCTGCAGTTCAAAAGGAAACCCACCAAATCTCTCAAACAAGATTATAATTTGCCCCCATGTGCCAACATGCGTTCTTACACACGGAACCAGAATAAGCCATCTGTCCAGCATGAACTCCTGCCACAAGCATCTTGCGTTGATTGCTAGCACCAAGTGCTTTCAAAGTGTTTTTTGAAAGTCAATGTATGCGATATATCTAAAAGTATGTTCACACTAATTGCCCAAATAATTTGCAGTGAATGAGCCATCTGGCCTGCTCAAATGTTACGTGTGTATGTTTTCAGAAAAAAAAATGTTCATCTGTAATATTAATGGCTCTGTGAATTCTTTCCAACAGCTATTCTGCTAGTCAAGTTTGTTGCAGAAAATGAGTTTGAAGAGACCGATGAAAACGAGCTTCAAAGATTAAATATTAGGTTTGTATTTTCCTAGAGAAACAAGACCCAGAAAACCCAGTCATTTAGGAGACCAGTATGAAAATAACCACACAAATGTGAACGAGCTCCCTGTGAGTTGTGAAGTTATTAGAAGTCTCTGATTGCACATGTAAATCTTGAATAATGGACTAAAACTTTTTTTCATCACTAATAGAAAATAATTCTGTTTATAAACAAAAAACTCTGGAGAAAGGCTGTTTGTGTACCTGTGTAAAGTTGTTAAAACTTTAATATTAGAATAAGTAACCTATTGCACATTATCCATCAAAAAAAAATATACAAACCAAAACCAAGAAGTTGTAATTCAAAGCTCTGACATTGAAATTTCCACTGGCTCCAGACAGAAATTCTGAATGTCATCAAATTGTTGTAACAGTCATGATCATATAGTACAATACTGAGCCCAAATTTATTGTGCAGCCCATTCATAAGGGTTATGCAATACCTTTTTCTTTTCTTAAAGGCAGTCTCTTTCACCTCCATTTTTTAATGTTTTCCACTACTAAGTTAGAACATTGATCTCTCTACATTCTTTCTTTTTCTTTCTCTCTGTATTTGTGGGTATATGTTTCCATACCTATGCCCATGCTCTTTGGCATAGTACACACTTGGACGCATTCCCTCTCTTCTGTTTCTGCTTTGGTTCTTTTTTTCTCTATTCAGTTTCATCTTTCCATAAGATGTTACTTCCTTTGTCATCTTCCCTGAATCCTCTTGTCTTTTGTACCTGAACAGTTTGCCTCTTTTATTGCCATGTACTCAACTGAGCTTATTTTTTCAGACTCTTCTCCCTTCTCAATGTCCTACTTAGCAGCTTTTCCTTGACTGTCTTAACGCGACAACGCGACTTCTTCCTCTATGTCACCCATGAAATTTATCACCTCCTTATATGAGCACTGCAAGGGTGATGGGGAATACAAGCTTCCTGACTCCTGGAGTGGAGAACTAGAGTGAGGATCTTGGAGTAGGTCAAGGGATGGGACAGGAGGTTTCTTTTCCCAACTCCAACACCACTACAGGCCTTCTACATACACCAAATTAAGTTAAAATAAAAAATAAAAAGCAGCAAACTAGAAAAAGTTGACTTGTTGAGTCCGACACTTGCTTATGTTGTGACCATCAGCTTGGTTAGAACAACAAGATCAAGAAGTTTCAAAAATCCTTTTCAGATATTTTTGAGCTAATGTTTTTTTTCTGTGTGTGATATCAGGCTGGAAGGCAGTATATAACCTTCCTTTGATGACACAAAATATCTTACAATCTAAAACATTCCAGTGGCATATGAAAACTAATCTGCCTCAGACATACTCTATCACTTAGAAACACTTTTATCACTTTTTCCTTTTCCCTTGACTTCTCTGTGTTTTGGACTTCACCAGAAACTTCAGACTTTTCACAAGATAGATGGAGAAGAACTGCTTATTTCCAGGACAGCATCATCCTCACACATCAACACATGACATAGGATCAAAGCATCAGATGCTTAAAGGACGCTGCCTAGTAGCCACAGCCCCTGAAGAAGATCTAGGCATCCTTCCTTAATCTGAAAAGTTAGATTTAGTTTCTAAAAAAGTTATTTGGCTTTCCAGATCTCACATGGCATAATCTTGTCAGTGGATCCCAGGTAAATAAGCTGATTCTCTGCTTAATTTTAATTGCTGACTGGTTCTGAGAGGTAATATTTTCCTCCTAGAGCAAACCAGAATTTCACTGACAGCAACTTAGGAAAAAAACACTAAACTGCCCAGCCCTGATAAAAATCATGACAAATGTTTCCTGACAAACAAGAAGTCGGAAATGCATTTTAAAATTGAGAAGTGTGGCATTATGATTGAAATACTTTTTATAGTCTTCCTAATGACTTATGAAAAAAAACTTGAATTCTAAAGTGGCAAAAGCTGAGTTGCTCAATGTATTAGGCATTTTTTGTATACAAGAAGACCTCAAAAACAGTATACTGTGGCAGGCAGAATACCACTAAAGATACTACAGAGGTTGGAGCTTGAGCTGGTTTGATACACTGTAGAGAGCATGAGTGGGCATAGATCCACCTCAGTCAAGAGTGACGTACTCTGCTGCCACTCCACTTAAGCGCTTTCTGGCTCCACGGGTTAAAATGTCTTCATTTACAAATGTAATGAGGAAGAGATGATTTTTCTTTAGTTCAGGGCAAAACATAGCTTATACATAATTGTTAAATAAAAATACCATGACATAGATCCCAAAGAACTTAATAGTGTTGCTGTGTGCACATGTAATGCACAGTTATATACATTGCATATATATATTAAAAAATGCATAGTGTACACACAGTTTTGTACTCCTAAGATATGTTTGATTACTTTTAGTACTCAGCTCTTGGTTTCACTCTCTTATCCTTTCAAATCCACATTTTTTGTTAAATTATGTGTTTAAGACAGCAAGTGTCTTATTCAAGAGGAAATTTTTATCCAGGAGTTTCCATTTTCACGTGTCATTTTTTTTCTTCATTCTTGCTTCACTTTTGTTCTTTCCTTGTTTTGTTATTTCCAGAGATGTGATTCTGCTGCCTTACAGTGAAGAGAAAGCTCAAATGGGGAGAAGAAAAAAACCATCTTTCTCTTATTTTTACACTGCTGGTTAGAAAAGATTCTATTTTTAAGACAGCTGCTCTTTTCTGTAGCAGAGGCTTTTCTTAGTGTCCAAATTTTCACACAAAGAATACTCACCTCTCCATATTTTAGTCAAAACTATCAATGAAAATAATGGAAAGTTAAGATGTGTCACAAAATAATTGACATAATTTTACAGTAATATGGAAATAAAGCAGATTTCTCTGCAGTTTTACAAGTTTGTCATTCACTTACACTGCAGTAGATGGCATTATTTAACAGAAAGAAGAGTGAAAAAAATTGAAGACAACTGGATATGATGACATTCATATCTGCTTCTAATTTTCTGGACACTGTAAAATGAATTAAGAAATAAGCTAGGAGAGCTACAATGAAAATTGTTGTGGCCTTTGGCAGAATGAAAATATTAAATAGGCTTCCAAAGGAAACTTACATCTGGGAAGACTTAGTCTATTCAAGACACCCCCTCTGTGCTCAGATGTAGATCTGTGTGTCAGCATGTTATGACATAATGCATTTTGCATTGCTCATGAAGATTAACTGTTACCTTCCAAATCCTTTGGAAAGCTAATTTATACTGAAGCAATGACAAGTAACATATAGGAATAATTAAGCTGCAAAAAATCTGACTTGCTAACTTCTAGACTTGCAGTGAAACAGTCACAGAGTTGGCAGCTTTTCTTATTGATTCTAAACATATATAATAGCTTAAGATTTAAAAAAATATTACATTGCAACAGTATTCGTCTATGGGAATGCAAAATCTTGTTCTTCTTCCCAAAGCCCTATAAATGGTGGCTATACAGCACTTCATTTCAATGGTAGTTATTGTAATAGTTTGTTAGAAGCTGTGTCAATATGATTCATTGTACGAAGTATGAAAGTTTAATATTTGAAAGCCTGAATAACTTTGCATTTATGCTGTTTACTGAGTGTTCACATCTTCACAGATCTTGCTGTGAATAGCATTTCACTGGGTCAAGCCTAAAAAGTGAAGAAAATGAAAAAAAAAAAGGCAACACAATCTTCATCATAAGCTGGTTTTTATTTCCCATTTCCTAAGCAGACTATCAGCTGTATGTAAGCAGGCATACAGCAAAAGCTGAAAGGAAAATCACCATTTAATCTCAAAGGGCTAAGTGTGGCACATTAAAAAGCCCAAAGGTGTACTGTGGAAAACAAATCCGGTTGTTGTGGGCCTGAAGGGTGGCAGACGGCATATAGGATGTAATCCCGATTGCAGTGAGGTGAATGGAAATTTGCTATTGAGTGTCATGACCTAAGAAGCTGACCTATTTTGTATTTACCTTTGGCTTTGCATTTGTGCAAGTTCCTTGATCATTACTTAACCACATTTATATTGCAAAAGGAAAATATCTTCTAATAGTATCCTCAAAAAAAACACAGGCTTTTCCACTTTGGACAAAGCAAATATCCAGCTATTGCATTAGTAGCAGACTCACGTATCCCATTTGCAGAGGTGTGACTAAATGGCTAGAAATTAAAGAACATCTTGAATCTGTCTGGTTCTGCCTCAGAAAGGGCAAGAGTCCACACAGAGGTGATTCGTGTTCCTCCAGCAGCTCCTTGATCATGGCTTGGGAAGCAAAACTGAGGAGCTTTGATCTGTGAGAATCTAATCACAAACACAATGAGTCAAGCAAACAGTTTTTTGTTGTTATTTAAAGTGAATCTCTTAAAGGTTAAAGCACTGAGATGAAGGAGGCCTTGCCTCTGACTATGGCATGATCCAAACTCTGTCGAATCTAAGAAGGGTCTTTCTGTTGCTTCTTCTGGACTTTCAACTGCACTAAGTCTGCTCTTCCTTACTCTGACTTGGTCATTTGCTTCACTGGATGGTTACTTCAAAAAGTGGTTTTACTTTTCTTCTATAGTAACCACATCTATGTAGTGTGTATTCCAGCACTGTTTTAAACATTGTTTAATCAAAGGACAAAGTAGAAAGCAGAGATATTGTTGGTTTCCAATCGAAATGCTGTAATTCTCTGTTACACTGAAGCACATGGAGGGATCCATCCCCGCATCTGCAGCATTGCTACTTTCCATTTACTGAGCGGAAAAGAATGCCAAGGCGTCTACCTCAAAGCAAATGGTTTGGACTCCCTGTCTGGTATGAAGATGATGTTTATAAGAAAATCAAACATACTCATTCCATCCTGTGATCAGTAATGGAAACAAACGGACTCACATAATGAAGTAATTGGCTTTCTGAGCTAATATGACCTGGTTTGTCCGCAGGTTCTCCTGTCTGGTAAGTGCTGAGTACTCAAAAAGTCTGAAACAGTGTCTGTTTCATAGGAATCGGGAAAAGATGTGGAAAAGTAAGAAATGATTTAAAGAGATTTTTTTTCTACTGCAAGGCCTACAGACCTGCTCTCAGTTGGAATTGTCTTAAAACAACCAGCTAATTAATTGACTGTATTTCATATGGTGCAAAAGGACACAAGGGCCAGTTTGGGCACTCCTACTTATTAGGACACTTTCACATTTAATAGTACTGATGTAATATTTTGTAAGGGTTGTCCGCCATGTGATTGGAGGCATGAGGAATGAAACTTCAACTGATAAAATGCTTAAATGCATGCTATGAAAAACTAGAGCAGGTCCATTTTTAAGATGCTTTGCTGTTCCACGCTCTGTAGGAGGACAAACAGCTGTTGGGTAGAATGGAAAAGGAGTATGAATGAACGGTTCACAGATTTCCCAAGTTCCATACCAAAAAGGATGGCTACATCCTGTGCTTTCAGACTGAAGTTGAAGATTTTAGTTCAAGGGATGCTTGTCTGCCAAGAAAGCTGGTGTTTCTGCCAGTTCTGCCAGTGCACCAGTCCCAGATATTTTCCTCTTGACTCACATGCAGAGCAGAAAGGGAAAGCAGGATAAAAGAATGGTAGTTAATCATAATACTGTAGTTGTCTGTCAGAAGTATTGCAGAAAGGGAACATACACTGTTTCACTAGCAATGTAAAGAAGAGGCTGGGTTCTTTGGCAAAGGATCATTGTGTCACATAACCAAACTGTCCTTGCTCCGAGACCCACCTAATCTATCTTTCATATTACACAATGGAAAAAAAAAAATCAACATAGGCCTGTACCAACACAAACAAGTATTTGCCTTTTAAACAAATCACTGCCTGTTCCATTCATTCATCTTTACAAGCTCCAAATGCTACAACCTTTTGGTAGCTTTCAGAAGTTTTAGAAATATCAGGACTAATAAAAATACCCTTATGGTGTATTTGCTACCAAGTAAAACTCAAAATGCTTCTATTTTCCATGTAGATTATTGGCTTTTCCCTAAACTTTCAAAGTGTGGTTTATGTAAAGAACTCCTTTTTTTCTCCTTTGTCTTCAGAGGAACATTGTTCTTCTCAAAGGTAACGTGGTCTAAAGTGGCTGAATCTTTCACAATTCTCTATCTCAATATTTATGTTTCACAAATTACTCTATTCAAGCATGCATGTCGAAATCTTTGAATGATGTTCTTCATACAACTTGTAAAGGTTGCCCTGCCACATAAGCGTTGCTTTGAAATAGGGACCAGCAATATCCCATCAGCCCCACTGGTTTCAGCTAGTGTCTGGCATGAAAAATAATAGCAGAAGAGGTTTCTTGTTTCAAAACTACTAGCAGGAAAACAAAATGTTTTTCTTATTTGTTTGTTTATTTGGTGGGGGTTGGTTTTGGCAGAACTGTCATTTCATACTGAGACATCTGGGAGGCAGGATAGAGCAGATTGCTGTATATTTGTCACCTTGCTTCATTTGAGAGTTGGCCAGAGGATTGTTGTAACTGTTTCTGAACTTTTAAAAAGCAATTTTGAGAAAAACACCTGATGGATGCAAGAGGTGATTGCACTCCTTTTGTTCTTAGCTGTTCCTTGACAACATCATGGCCTAAATTGTATTTTGTAAGGGAAAAAGATGTTCCTGAATGACCATTTGTATTGAGATGTTATTCTGGGATTTCAGCTCCTCTTTCAACAGATCAATGCTGTAACTCAGATAGTTATATTTATACTTCTGTCTTTTTAGTAGAGAAAGACCTCTTTGGTTGTAATCAATGGAATGTATACAATTCATTCCTGATTAAGGGTAAATGCTGCCTGGTTAGAACTTTCCTTCATTTGGGCTGCTGAAGTGGCTGCCTGAAGCCTGGCACACATTTAGCTCTCACTGCTCTGTGCGGCAACAATAGCTGCTGGCACAGGATGATAATAAATATAAAGCGTCTTCAGCAGACACAGCCAGACCCACCAGAAATTATCTGCTGGAGTCCTTAAAAGGTAGAAGTGGAACAGTGTGAGCCAGGGAAAATATGATAAACAAAGAGGGTCTTTACTTTTTTTTTGCTCTTCACTGAAAGACATTTACAATGCTCCTCCTTCAGTGACTCTAACAGGAAAAGAATCAGTTGGATTTGAAAGTTTCTCTTCTCTTCTTTTTCTCTCCCCCCCCCCCATATATATGCTATTTGTTCATACAAAAAAAAGAGGAATCTAAAAAGAGGACCACCCTGCCAAAGACTAAGCCACCAACAGGCTTAGAATATTGTGCAAAGAATCTTCAAAACGCCTGAGTAGTTTTCAATTACTCTTTTCAAAGATTTGCAGTTCCCACTACACAGTCTATTGTTTGCTTTCACTAGGACATTCTTCTCCTAAACAGCTGGCCCAGAATGACTACTGCTCTGTAAGGAAACAAGAAAACACCACACAGTACATTTAAAGCCAAACACACACAAAAATATATTTTTTTTTTTAAAAAGTGTCTCATGAACATAGAAGTGTTTTCCAAGATAATATGAATTCTATTTTCACTGCCTATAGTTGAAGAAAAGCATGAGGAATACAGGTCATTCTCCTTTGACACTCAGTGTGGCTATTACATTGAGCATCAAAGAAACAACAAGCGGTGCTTCCCATATTTTCCATTTTGGGTGAGCAACCGTTTCTGTTGTGTCTGTTTGAAAAAGGAGATGCAGTTTTGCCCTTGCCTCTTTTCCTAGAAGAAAATGGAAAGAAGGAAAAGAGACAGAAGAAGCACAAACAGAAAGAATAGAGGTAAAAAGTTGTCTGCAGCAGAAAGTTAGTGCAATGACTGGTCACTGAGCATGAATTGTGGGGGAATTTCAGTGGAAATTAATTATGTCCAGAAGTTTTCCAGGAACTGCCAATGTCAAATTGCTGTGTGAAGTAGTTTTCAGACACAGATCATCCTTTCATATCTACTGCTGTAAACATACACAGGATGTTCCTGTGATTCTGTTGTCCCTCGCAGAGCTGGGGTTTGGAATGCATTGGTGCCTGAAGCCACCATAGCAGCCCATAGAAGTTTTGTACATGGAAGGAAATCTTGCTGCCTGGCAGAAGGGCGGAGGTGCCTGTGCCACCCTCCAGGATGGGATGCACAGTGACTGTAAGAGAAAACAAGCAGCAGAAAGACTTGGGGTCTCCTGTGGCTGTGGACAGCTTTGTATTATGCTGAAGGCCATTCTTGTACAAAGTCAGCTAAAGTCTTAAATCTATGAGTCACATCTCCCATTTCTTAAGAGTCATTTGAATGCCCCTTCAGTTGTAAGAGAAGACCAGGATTTTTAAAATAACATAACACATTCAGTCTTAAAATATGTTTCTTTCCGTTATCATCACATTCTTCCTGTTCAACGTCCTGTGATGATCTCTCCTCCTGGCAGACAATTCTTCACAGAGTATTTGTGTGAATCAAGAAAGACAAAAATATGCATCCATTGTTAAAGTAGGTACCGTTTTCATTCTCAATGTGATAGTTCATGTTTAAACGAAGGCTTTGACATAAATGAGAGAAAATGGAAGTAGTCTCTTAGCTAATCTGAAAGGAATCTCTGCTGTACTTTCATTAAACAAAGCCAGAAGTCTCAGAGCTAAAGTTTATCCATATTAAAGCCAACAAACGGTTGTTGTTGGAGCAGGTTGTGTCATGTTTTCCATCATCATTTTGACACAAAACAGGCAGAGGCTTCAACTTTACAAATCTGGAGACAACAAGATGGGCTCTGAAGCAAAAAAAAAAAAAAAATAGAAGCAGCAGTCAGAAGTAGGTTAAGTTTTCTAAAAACCAAATGGGGAGAACTTCGGAAATATAATACCAGAAGAAATAAGGACCACCTGAAAATGTAAATGCAAAATATGATCTACTATGCCTCTCTGTGAAAGATGCATTCCTCTACATTCACTGCTGGAACTCATTTGTCCTTGCACCCTTCTGGAACTTAAGATAGGATAACCGTACCTCTCTATCTCTGTTATATTTACAGAAGAGACTTCCTGACTCCTGTAATATGCAATTTTTTACTGCCTGTGGAGGTTATCATTTCATCAGCCACAGTCGGGAGTAACGTAAGGGTTAATCTTTGAAATTGTTATACAGTCTCAAAGCAATGTGTGAAATATTAATGGCATACTCCCTAAACATAAATATGGTAATTTCCCTGATACACAAAGTCTGTGCTGAATGGAGAAAGGCGCAAAAATTCTCTTGGCATTCCTTATAGATTTTTCCAGGGACAAAGCATCTCTTGTCAGGGAAGCCACAGAGAGAACAGAAAGTAAAGCTTCAGAAAACCTGTGCATCAGAAGATTCAGTGGAAGAAAGAAAACCCATAGAGGTGTAACTGTCCTGCAGCAGTAACTAAGCCAGAACACTGGCTCCTGTATCTAGTACCAACATGGCCAAGAGAAGCCAACTACAGTGAGTCTCCATGCACCATCTCTGTAACAGATACAACATCATTGTGAGCAGCACAGCCTCGGACAGCCATCTCACCAGAAGGGAATCTGCTGGATCCCCTGGGCTGGAAGTGGGCAGCACACTGAGGACCAGAGGCTGTAACACTCTTCTTCCATCCATACTGCCCTCAGCAGCCTGACCTTTAGGCACGGAAGCAAAATAACCTTTACATCACTCTGGAGAAGGAATGACATTTGTTGCCAGTTCTCTCTGCACAGGGATATTAACATGGATGTGTCAAAGGAGGGATAGCCTGGTTAAGTATTGCAGCAAGTAAAATGATGACACAAAAATATTTGTTCCGTTTTGGGTTGAAACTCTTGCAAAAAGCCAAAATCAAAATGTCTCAAAATTGTAGATGTACAGATCGTAGGTACTGAACTCTGAACTACATTAAAGTTGTGCAATTTAAAATTCACCATCTACCACAAGGAGAATGAGCTAGCAGTTATTGTGTTGAACTGGAAAGGATTTTATTATAGCCTTTTCAAGTCTGAGTTTTATATTTTTGGGTGTTGCTAATAATAAATCTAATTTTGCTCCACCACATCAAATTTCTGTAATGGTGAGGGAATCTAATCCAGTTACCTCAAGACAAAAATCCCTCATTTTGTTAGCAACAGTTCTTTGCTATTAACAACAGGTTTCCTTCTTTTTTTTTTTTTTTTCTAGCTGAGGTGTTTTACCTAGTTTCTTAAACAAGTATGACTAAAGGACAGTATAATTTGAAGTATGAATTTTTACTTCAAACCAAAAAATTAAAACTGTTACAGCAGCAGTGGCTTGAGGTCTTCTCCAGATTACTAACTTGCCATAAAAACATTGGAAGTAACAGTTTTCAGTTTTCATGGTACCTGATAGCCTAGGAAGTCATGCTTTGTTATTGTTACCCCTTACTGGTAGGCTGAACTTTTCAACTCTTAAGAGAATGCTTTTAATCCAAAATACTACATGACAGTCTGCATAATTTCCATTACTGACCTATAGCATACTTCCCCAGTTATGAAGACAGGTATGTCCCATTTTCTGCACATTTCTGATTAAAAGGAGGTTTGAACAACATTAGTATTTAAGTGGGGCAATGACTAATAGTTCCATGTCAGTTTGGTTTATCAGACAGTGAAACAAAGAAGCGATAGTAATTCACTCCTTTCTTTCTCTTCAATTGCATTAATCAAAACTAGGCAAAAACCCAGATGTTGCGTAAGACTGGCACCAGCTAAGATTTTGTAAGTGACAACTGGTTGCCTACTTTAAACCTCAAAACTTTGGCAGTAGCTGGAAGAGGAAATATGATCTGCTTGTATTCTGCAGCACTAAGAAGGGAGCAAATGTAAATAACCTTACTGAGGCATTGACAGTAATATTCATGCCAGACACAATGTCCTTCTACATCTTCCCCCTGTAATAAATGTTTCCAGCTCCAACTCTCTTTTAAAAAATCAATCTACGTAGATTTGGTCTCAAATCAAAAACAAATCTGGAAAATAATGAAAGGGATATATAATGGTCTCATTTTCCTCAGTCTGTCTTCCAGGGATGTGTGATTGAAAATGTGTTTATGACATTTGTCAGGTTTCCAAGAACATATATATAGAGTTTAGAGGGGGTGGATTCCCCAGGCTTTCATTTAGCATGATTTTTCCAGATCTGAAAGGAATGTTTCAGTTTTCCTAAGCATAACCTTGTCTGCTTGGTGAAAAAAAAGCAACCTGTGTGCTTGGTAAAAAGCAGTTAGGAAAAATGGAAGAGCAGGAGATTCCTAATCTTTCATACCTTCACATTGTCCAGACTACTTATGATGGTGTAATTATCTGTTGGCTTCTAGTCATGCATCATCTGGTTTTACCTTCAAATATCTGGAGGGAGACTTTTCTGTGTTAAGAAAACCTTTGAGAAAAGATAGTTCTGTCATTAGCATTACCCTTAAACTAGCTGATGTATCAACAAAGAACGTATATGTGCAACGTTGCATATAGGTAAATGCTAAAAAGATTGGTCTGGCAGTCTCGCAAGTATACCGCATCAGTGCAGTACCCATCTACCTCATTGCTTATCCAATCCTTTCCAGTTTATAAAAGAATAAAGCAAAATGGCTAAACGAAGGTGTTTATAAGTTTTCCTAAAACATCATCTTTCTTTTCTGGGGGATCAGAAGTGGGGGCTCAGCATAGAGTTCTTTGCATGTTGCCTCCTGAAAGTATGTAATGGTTATTTTAAAACTGTGATTTGCAACTGAAAGTAATATTAAAGGTCAATAACTCTTCTCAAATATTTTAGGATTCAGTCATTCCCTCAGAAATGAGTTTCCTGACCAAACATAATAATAATTGTATCACAAGGAAAATAATAAATTACATTAGAGCAAAAAATTAGTTGGAATAATAATGAAGGGTTTCTGCCTTTGCTATCACTGTATTTAGAGCAGTAGTTTTCTTGATGACCTCAGTGAAGTTCTTCAAGGACTACAGGGTGTACTTATGAGAAGTATCACATTCCAGGTGACTGAGACTTTCCTTAGCAATCTCAGATGCAGCTCAGACAGGCCCAAGTCCATCTAAGCTCCCTTTTGGCACTGATGTAAGCCAGACTGTGCATGTGCTTCCTTTGTAGTTGGTGGAAACTACCAAATCCTTCCAGTCTGTCTAGCTAAAAATTATGCAGTCTTTTGGAAGTAGCTGTCTAGATTGACTGTACAAACTGAAGATAAATTGTATGAATGTAGGCCTTAAACCTAGCGAATGGTTGCACAAATCATGTTGCCTGGGTAGAGGATGGATTTCGTTCTAAAGAAGAGTTCAAAGTTCTTACACTTTTCAGTAGTTTAATATGAAGGATGTAAAGGTGCCTTCAAATGGTGGAACTCAATATACATTGCTTGAATCTGAATAATCTGTGAGATCTGAAGCACCAGATTCATGTCATGTCAGCAACTAGGATGCATTTTATCTTGAACATGGTCAGAGCTTGCAAATGCCTTACACTAACTTGGGAAACCTGGATTGCATCAAGGTGATTTAGTTTGCAGGCTAAAAGCATCCTAGTGGGTTACAGCTTTTGATCACGGAAGTAACAGAAAATTCCTTGTTCCACAATATCCAGATCCTGAGATTTTGAAGAGGTTCATCCTGAAGCTGTACTTGAATCTTCATTCCTAGCTCTTACAGCAAGACGAAATACATAACCAGAGATACATCTTACTATCCTAAACGAAATGTATACTGAACAGTTTCTTTAATATCTTGCCAAGTCTTGTCTCCTGGCAGGCTTTCCCAAGGAAAATTTTATACTGACTTACATTTGACACTAACCATAGAAACATTTTTTCTTGACAAGAAAGAGCATTTTAGCTTCTCTGGAATTCCTCTTTTGAGTTGTGGAAAATTTGGCCTTCCAGTCCATCACTACCCTGCACGTGAATCTGTGATGCTAGTAATCAACTCCTTAAATTGTTATTTTCTGTGAGAAAATAATATTCAAATGTGTGGAAAGGAGCATTCTAAAGAGAGGACAGAATTCAATATTTTACGGGATAATCTGTGTTTTATCAGTCTTTCTGTGCAAATTTATCCCTGTAAGTACTATGGAAGTTAGCCCAGTTAGGAAATGTTGCTACACCATGAAACAGGAATGTGGCAGAGAAACGAGAATACTTGCTCACACTTCATTTATATATTGTTCATCTATACAAAATTTACCATTTCTTGAGTCAAATATGTGTTGCACCTCAGAAATGGCCAGAGTGAGAGAAAGAGACCTGGCACTCAGGGGGCGATTGTTTATTGAGATGAATAAACCTGATATTCCTTTTTTTTTTATATTGGATGGTCCCTTATTACTTCTGAAGATATATATATAAATATATGTGATGTATATTACATATATACAATATGCATAATATTTGTTGCTGTAAGCAGAGAAAACTCATAGCATATGTTTGCTCAAGTTTTATAGTATTTTCTTCACTGGAGATCACTGAAGGGACAGTTTATATACTGGAAAAGCAGAAACAGAAAAGTATCAGTTACAGTATACTGTATTTATTCTCTATAGAACACTTTTACATGTGCTATTTTCCTTTTCAGATATTTTACAAGGCTTGGCCTGTGGCTGTGCTTCATGAGGGAGGCTGCTGTTTGGGTACACCACTGTTGCAGATGATGTTACCCAACTTGCTCAGGCACAGAACCCCTTGAGCTCCAATAGCTGACAGACTCGCATCCACCTTCTCAGCTCAGGGGCCTTTCCAGATGTGCTGAGGCAGCTAGATTAGACAAATGGCTAAAGTATTAATTTCCATTTTTGCATCATACATAATAGTATAGGGTGTAGTCTTAAGGGCATTTGGCTTCCTTTACTGCACTACAATTCATTTGGCTGCTGTTAATCAAGTTATTTGTAGTTATTCCTTGCCTAGATGCAGGAATAAATACATTGCAGATCTTTCATATTTACAAGAAAGAAAAATGTTTTCTCTTAAGGAAGGTCTGGTTTACAATGTCTGTCAAGTAGAAACAGGGTACATCCAAAAAAGGTCAGCTGTACTTTTGGAATGTCAGCTGTTTAACTTTAATATTCATACCATACTTATCTTCAGTCTAAGTTGAAATATTATATATGAAGTATTTTTTCTCTCCAAATTCCATGTTTATTTGGGTTTTGGTGTTCTTTCTCTCTGTAAACATGCACACACACACTCGCACAGACTTCTAGATACTATCAGCTGCCAACCAGTCTTGTGAGGGAACAAAACAGCCTGCAGATACACAATTCAAACTATTTCAGCTGATGGAATTAATATACTTTCTTGCTTTATGTCAAAGTAAAAATGCCATAGGCTGACACTCATCACTGTTAAAAACTGTTTCATCAAAACTGGTTAGAATTTAAGGCTGTTTTCCACACACAAATTGTTTAAACACTTCCCTGTGTTGCCAGTGGAAAACATACAAGTACAAAGGAGAACTCCAAATTAAAAAGCTGGAAAAAAAGGCTTAATGCTTGTGATAATTAACTTCCAGACAGCACAGAGATAACAGTTAAAATGTTATTCTAAGACTTAAAAGAAATAGTTTGAAAACTCTCTGGTGTCTGCAAGAGGAAAACAAGTAAGAACAAGAACAAAGGGAGAGAGTCCTGTACAGTCCTTTTAGCCACAGAAACAAGTAAAGCACAGAAACCTTCGGGATGGTAATGCAAACTCCTGCAGCTTTCAGCTTCAGCGTTAAATAGCGGTATCTAATGCCTGAATTAGCAAAGGAAAAGTGAGATTTGTGAGTGCACATTTCTTAACAGATATTAAAATCATTGGTGAAAAAAAAGTAAAAGTAAAATAGAAACATTGAAATCATAAGAAGCTTGAATTACTCACCGTCTTGTTGTGCCAAAATAACTGAGGGTTGAAACACAGCAAGAATAAGCAAAGATACTTTATGCACAAAGCTCATCGTGTCTAAATGTTAGACATGAGACTCTCTGTGCAAAAATAAAAAAGGGGGGGGTAGAAAAATCTGTTCAAAATAGCAACATCAGTTGTTCCCTTTTCTTGCAGCACTGGGCCATGTACAGAACTCAGCCACAAGCATTCTCCAGCTTTGGCCTTAAATAGGAAAAAAATTGGCTCACTTTACTTTTCCACCCCCTTTACTGAAACATGAGAAGACGACCCATCCCCTAACAGTAAATGAATGATTAATATTTCTCTTGGCTTTACAGAAGAATAAAGTCGACTAAACAAGATACACAGCACATCTGGAACTTTTGTATGTGTGTATGAAATACACTCTGAGACTGTATGTGAAAAGTTAGAGTGCACTTTGAGTTATATGCAACTGTGTAAAAGGAAGTCTTGTTGTAAAGCCTCTGTGGAAAAGCATTTTCTCATGTTAATTATGAGTCAATGGGTACAGCCTGAAGACAATTTTTAATTCTTAGTGCTCTCTAACAAAGATGAAGGTAAGTACCTGATACAATTGCATAATGTGAAAGAATCCCAGAAGTGGGGTAGCAAACTTGGGTATTTCTGCTGATGAGCAATGAGTTAATGAAAGGGAGGACTGAAAGTTGCAACACTTCTCTTCCAGAGCTTTTCTCAGCATCTCTGCCTCATACCGTGATTTCATGTGACCTGGGGAGAAAGCAAATATTAAAAATAAATTACAAAGAACACAAGCACCTATCCCTCAAACCAAAACTTTTCAATATAATTCATTTTGATGCCATGATTACAACATTTGAAAGGAAGGCAGAACAAGTACCACGTTTTTCTTCATGTTTGCTCCTCAAACAAGAAGATACAGTGGCAGGAAAAAAAAATAATATATATATATATATATAGAGATTAGTTCTTTTTTTATTCCACACAAAATTTTAATGAGATTATAGGATCAGAACACACAAATTTATTATCCAAATAGGATGGCTTAAACAGGTTTTGTTATGAATGTAGTTTTGATGGGAATGTAGTTTGAAGTACAAGTTTGGGAGACTCAAAAGTCAATGCAGAAAGCTGTCACAGTGTGCATCTCTACTAAAACACTGACCAAACTAATTGCTACTCTCAGTCCATTAATTTGAACCAGTCATTAATTGCAGGAATGTTCATTCGTTATCAGGTGTTGCTGAGCTGACAGTGATGCAGGG
The DNA here is from genome assembly GCF_017976375.1 of Cuculus canorus. Classification (NCBI taxonomy): domain Eukaryota; kingdom Metazoa; phylum Chordata; class Aves; order Cuculiformes; family Cuculidae; genus Cuculus; species Cuculus canorus. The sequence continues at coordinate 34,760,304 of NC_071406.1, read as the reverse complement.
AACCATCCTGCCAGTCAGTAACTCATTAATGTCATGAAATGTCATCCGCCAAAACGGACCCAAATCTCTGTAGGCATAACAAAATGAAGGCAGCTTGAGGTCTTAAAGTTACCTTTTAATCGGATAGGTATTGGATCTTATTTCAAAATACATTTATCTGAAATACATTTACACTTAAACTTAAACTGGAAAGTCTTCTTCTGCTGGGGTCACCTGAGGTGACTGGCAGGTCCTTTAAGGAAGACCTTTAAGCAAGTTTGAAAACCTCTTAAACAATTTGGTGCCACTGTCAACATACCCTAAGGGTCTTTTCTGTGTCTTATACACTTGTAAGGGATGAATGGCTCTATACACTTCAGAAGAATTACACACTATTTTTTTGCATAAATTAAAAACTCCCGTTTTCCACATTGCCTGTGTTGGGATGGCAGAACTATTTAATTCAACTTTGGATTTTTATATCCAGTATTATATAGCTTCATGGGTTAGGTTATTTGATTTACAAATTTCTAGCAGCTCCCACCGAGCTCAGGACAAAATGTTTCAAGTTTTACAAATTTTTTGTGTACAAACCTTTCTTCTCTTTTAGGGTTATGTTCAGAATGAAAATTAGAACCACAATATCTAGTAATACCTGGACTGATTTGTTGGGCTGTCTTCAATAGAAATGCACAAACAGACCAAACACTGGATGCAAGCCATTCTCAGATTTGGGATGAGAGTTAAAATAAATTAACCTCTTATCAAAAATCACACGCAGATCAGTTTTTTACTGCCATCTGTTTTCTGTATTAATGCCCACACGTATGTCACAGTAATTGTTTAATTTATCTGAGACTTAATAATGTTACTAGTATGTGTTAACGTTTAAATAGCAAAGAAAAAAAAACCAAAGAGATATTTCATCACAGTTTTTGACTTAAAGACACTTTCCTATTGAATTCTATATTCAGCCCATTTGACTACAATAAGCCTTTCCCTGTATTTTTTAAATTTATCCTTTCAAAAAAGAAAAAGAATGCCCTTGGTGACTTTACTTTCACTGATGCTTCTCTTCCATTTTTATAATTGATTTTTCAAGTAAAAATTTAAATTAAAAATTAAATTCTAAGAAGAGTTCTGGATCATTCACCTTGGATATTAAACTAGATTCTAACTAGACTATAAACCTAGATGTATTCACATTGCCTACTATTTCCCATAGGCATTGGGTTATCAATCTGTGTGCTTGAATTTGTACAAAAATGACTCCTGAGATTTCCATATAGAAGCAAAACCCAATTATCACTTAATGATTACATCCCATAAAAAGCAAAATAACCTATGCACATTATCTTCCCTGGGTTTTGCATTATATTTGCTGTGCATCAACAAATAATTAATGGCAATTCTCAGCTGCATTGGAATTAGTCATTAATTCTACCTTCACATAACAGTGGTTGTAGAATTGATTTTATAATTCTAGTGTAAAAACACTAGGTAAGTGCCATTTAACACCATGAGTCAATTCTTTTCCCTGTATATTTTTGTTTTGATTTCATTACCTAGCCCTAATAAATTGCGGCACAACCTTCCTTGAATATCCATGGACGCTTTATGACCAAAGCCTTCCTTTTCATATCCTCTGCACAGAAACAACCCCTCCTTCTAGAAGCTTAGATGTCTTGTTTCTTGAGTCTTGCAGGGAGTTCAGGAGTATTTAGCAGACAGCTCTTGGCTAACACTCACTTCTCCAGGGATAGAATGTCTTGCGTCTGGACTAAACTTGAAAAAGGTACTCATATCAGAATCAGTGCATATTTGCATGGTGTGACGTGGAATAATTACTTCAAAGAGTAATTGAATGCAAATGCATTTGCATTTTACTGCAAATACCATGAAAGATGTGTAAACCAAAACCATTGACTCTATGTTAAATGACTGGTGTATTCATGCCAACTCCGCAAACCGGTAATCATTGTGTGTGTTTGAGTCTTGTGGTTAGTGACATTCTGTCTCAGAATGACAAATAAGAGTCATGGTCTTATATATTATCAGGTGACCTCAGGTTCACCTCCCCAAAATTCAATCTTTAAGCAAATGATCTAAGCGTTACTTTAAAAGTTCCCAAAGCTCTGACCTGTAGAAAAGGCTAGCGGCTACTCCTTGTTTCCAAGAGAGCTTAACGTGAACTGAATGCTCAGTTTTCATTGTTACCTCTTTGTCAGGAACAAGATATTTATTTTTTTGTTCTGTGTGAATTTTATTGATAGTAAAGAACCTTAGAATTTTAAAAGGAGCGTATAGTTTCACAGAAATCAACCACTGCAAATAGTGAACAAAAATGCAGGGGAGCAGGGGTGGGAGAAAAAAAATTGTGCTTAGTGAACCAACATACAGGGCTAAGATGCACATATGACAGTGTTTTCTCTTAAAGCCCACTTTTAAAAAACATTTGGCTTACAAGAAAAGCTGACTCTAGAGCCACTAAACAAACAAAGAACCCATAAAAATTCATGTACTTCTTCAACCATTCTTGTTTATGAGCTAGAAGGAAGACAAATTATGGCTGACGTCTTAATGAAAATTGCAGGAATTAAGGTGGCCAAGTCAATGAAATTATTTTATTCTTCTCCCATCTTTCCATTTTCACTGAAATTATTTTCTAAGATAATAGGAAATCTGCTTTTGAGATGCAGCCTCTTGTTCACATGAGCTATTTTCATCTTTGCAGTTTTCATAGAAGAAAATTCTCTTTTTTTTTTTGCAAAAGTCCTGGGCAGATTAAATAAAATTCTCCATTTGAGTCATGTTGGGAACTAAGTGCTACAGCACAGCTGTGAAGGCTCTTAAGGCAGAGCCAACATTATGACTGCATATGGGTGAAGCAGACAGCACCCACAGCATTTTCTCTTCTCAGTAGGAGAGACACAAGCCAAACAAGTTTAATGACCTTTGGGTTTAACAAATACTGGGGAATTCAAAATCTACAGTCAGGGCATGGTTTTCTGTACTGAACATGCACCTACTCTTGTCACCAGCTTTAGTGTTAATTTAGAACATTGGCCCAATGCCTTTGCGAGGAAGCTCCTCCTCCTTACTGAGGCCCAATTATTTTGCAAGGAATCCTTTCTTCTTGTCCCTAATTCAGTTTTCCACTGTGGAACCCAAAAACCCCAGAACTTCTCTTTTTAAAGAAACATCACAGTCATATTCACCTAAGGAAGTACTTAACGAAATGGCTATAATATTCTCTGGCAGAAAAATGTCTTGTAAAGGCTTTTATGCTCTATACTTTCGGTATTTGGACATCAAAATAACATAAAATGGCAGATATATTTATACATTTAAGAATAACCTGGTTGTGAATTGATGTCTATATTTAGTTTTACACAATCACAAAAAAACATGTTTTGCTGTATCTCTAATTAACAAAAACCTGTTAAATCCGTCAGAAGTGCCAAGAACAAATTATCATAAAAAGCAGGTTAACCTCTCTATCATGGTGTTTGTGCAGAAAGTGGAGGCATGATGGAAATCAAAACAGTCATTCTGTTGCTCTGCTCAGACCAGTTGCTGATCTGTTATTTCTGCTCAATTCACCGTTGCACTAGACATGTAGTTCCCAGAAGGACTCATGGACTTCAGCTGTTTGTTCATATGGGACTTTGGCATAGAAAGGTTCCAGTTTTTAGGCTTCAGCACTAGCAATCCAGCACATTTATGAACACTTTTTCTTGTGGGGCTGGGGGAGAATTTTTCAGAATAAAAAAAAAGTACAATAACTGTAAGATATAGTTAGGAGTTTTAAAACATCATTGTTTCACATTTTCCTGTTTGCTGATTTATTGTTTTTCTAACGAGGGAATAAATATTCTTGTTTGAGATTACTAAAGAATAACATTTGTAGTCATATGACTCATCCTTTAGAGAAAACAGAAGAACGCGGGATTAAATGTTTTAACTCTTGATCTGTTCAGTATTAATATGATTGGAAGCAAAAGCATTACCAAGGAAAAAACAACTGAATTATGAAAAGAAATGTAGGCCACTAGAGATGTGCAAGTAGTGTCAACGAACATGTAAATACAAGGCCTTTTCACTGAAAATATCTCAGTTTGAAAAAAAAAGAAAAAGATAGCAGTCTTCAGGACTAGTTGTCAGACCAGTTTTCACTAGCAATGGGTATGAGTCAGGTATGACATTCTCTTCTGGACTGTAAGTGCTCCAGGTGTCCAAAAGAACACTGATTTCCTAGAATGAAGGAACAGCATCCAGCTGTTTTTCTGTGAAGAAAGCAAAGTGTACCACACTGGGGCCAGCCCTGCTGCTGCTCGTGCCGGTGGGCAGGTGGCCTCAGAGGCTGACTACAAGGATTCTCTGACATCGATCTTCTGATCCACGACCTCTTGTCACATCTTTTCTCTGCTGTTAACTCTAGCTTACTGTCATAGAGCCCATTATATATCTGCTTCTGGCAGCACTTATGAATTAATCTCTCCAATATCATGCATAGGTGAACAAATTTGGACCTTAGTTTAGATATTTGGGTTGATCTGTTCTACCTTTTTAAAGGTAGCTTTAAAAGTACCTTCGTTCAAGATGAATCCTGTCCTGAGAACTTAAATCACCACCTCGTATGTGGACAGCCTCATGTACTAATAATGTGAGGTATAAGGGAGATAAAGAAATACATATGTATAAAATACAAATAAGAACATAGTTATACTACTGATCTGAACTAATTTTACAGCCAAGATTTACATGGCCTTGCTGTATTTGTTTTAATATTACAGAAGAGAATACCCTATTTCAAACATATCATGCTGTACATCGATAAAAACTCTTTGGGTTATGAATGGACCAATAGCGACAAGTTTTGCCAGATACTCTGAGTGAAAAAATATTTCAAACCACACCAAAGTAGCAACAACCCAGATATGGTGGACTCTGGTGACCAGTTAAACAGTTAGGAAGAATCAACTGGAAAACAAAATGAAAATACCACACATTCAATCTTTCATCCCCACAAAACTCTGTGGCACAAAAAATAGCAATAGTACATTTATTTTTACATTTTATGTGAAAACACTTATGCTAATGAATTGGATTTAAACTATTCTGTGAATCACAAAATTTGTTATTTCTCATTCAAGATCCATTTACTGTGTTCCTAAAGACAAGAGATGCTTTCTACCTCCTCTCCTAACAACTGTGTCTCATGAAAAAGTGGAAATAAATATAACAGAAAATATTGTTCCAATTAAAACAATATATTTTTTTTTAATAAGTAGGTGTTGAAATCTTACTCAATATAAGAATACATTCTTCTGAGGAGATCACTTTTTTTACACACATGGAAATTCAGAGAAGTATATATTCCAATTAATTAAATCTATATTTGGAAGAAAAATCTCCTTTTTCCAAGTGGCAGAACAGTGAATTAGCCTGGTATGACTATACTGAAAACAAGACGAAAAGGCTAGTACTATGATTACGGAAGAGTATTATAGTCAGGTTTGGTGAGTAAAGATTAGGAGTATGTCTTATATCTGATTAGTATTTATTTTAAGGAGACGTCCAGTCTGGATCATTCTTTCCAATGGCAGCAGTATGTTGTTTGCTGTGGTACTGTTCAGTCCATTCAGTAGACATTGTAGGAGGGAGCGTCTCAAACTGCAAAGAGATCGCCAGTGGGAATAGAGGAGTATTCATATCCCACCTCCTCCTGGGCAATTCTGAATTTCATTGGCATGGAAAGAGTGCCAGTCCCCAGGCACCATCCCTCATCTTCATTACTGGCTTCTGCTTGTTCCCAAGGCCAGGAGAAGATACAGCTGTCGGGAATTTATGAAACTAGAGGACACAGAGGCAGGGCTGAAAATCTGACCTGCTGTTATGGAAATATTGGGTTCTTTACATGGCAGAGGATTAAGCCTGTTTCCATTCCAGAGCTCTGGTGCTGTTTTGATTTAGAAATTGCTCTTTCTAATTTATTAAATGTCAGGAGGTCAGTGTTATTATTGCACTATCTTTCCCATAAGCTGCCTTGCTGTGCCTCTTTATGTTTTGCCATGTGAACAAAGCCACTGCCTACTGTTATTTTTTCCAGCTTCCAAGATATCACCCAAGATCATTTAGCTACTCAGAAAGCAGAGGGAAGATTTTCCTGTCAAAGACCAATGACAGTTCAAAATTACTAATTGCTTTTACATATATCATCTCTAGATCTCTGAGAACTTTATCAAGTGTCATCTTGCGTTAAGCAAATGGAAAATCCAAAATAAAGAAGTGACAAAAAAAATACAAAATAAAGATATGAGCAGAATCCTGGTCCTGATCCAGTGCCATTTTAATGAATTACAGTTTATGGAGGTTGGCATGTACTTAAATTATTTCCTCACCAGCTAAAGGACACTCACTGTTATTCCTCAGAAACATAATTGGCATTCCCATCAAAACTCTTTGTACTTTGGAACTAGAGTTGTGCCACCGTGAGTGAACACAGTAAACCTTCTGAAGCTTATTTTGCCAAATTCTTTTGTCCTCTACCAATATCCAGATGCTCCAGATTGCCAGATTCAGACCTTCTACACTTTTGCCTACAATTCTCAATTCTTGAAGGAAAAAAAAAAAAAAAAAAGTCATTTCTTAAATGCAGGCACAGCATAGAACAAATTTCGGAGGATGCATCCAATTAACATTTTTATAATGGTTAGCATCTCTAAACGTGCACAGATACAAGCTACAGAAAGCTGTTCTGCTGTTGATGTTATGTTCTGAGCTAAATCAGGCATTGCAATGCAAAGGTACCAACAAACTAGAAGGTTTCACTGACTGATACAATAAATGTCAGTACAATGGGAATTGATTTTTTGCCACACATCTATTCTCAGTAAGCAGAGTTCCTTCCATTTTTCATGATTCAAGGTCACTGCCTTAGGAACCAACAAAAAAAAGAAGGATCTTGCGTGATGCTTCTATTAAAGTCTACTCTACTGCTTTTTAGGTTGGGGTGACCTCGAGACAAAAATTATAGTACACTTCTGTGGGTTTGTGCATGCACATTCGCCTGGTGTGACATAGACTTCAGAGAACAGTATGATATGAAACATGCAGCCTGTAGGTATTAATTATGAAAAGAAAATACTGACAAGCATATTTACTTGTTTCAAAACAGAATAAAAGATCATTTTAGACAGCCTTGCCGCTTTCTCTGTACACCCTTTCACGTGCCCAGCCAAGTGGCTAGGTGCCCAGCTCTGAGACCTGGGGGCTGGAAAACAAAAGACCCACGGAATGCACAAGAGCACCTTGAAATGTCAAGCAGAAAGAAAACATCAAATCAGCAGCAAATTTGCCACATTGCAACAGATTACCACACGATACAGCACTGTTGTGACAAATTTGTACTATTTTAAAGTCACCTTCTGTTGTAGAATGGTGAAAGGTGGTGTGTTTATGTCACTATTGCAAGTCACTATTATAACTTGAATCATAGAATCATAGAATAGTATGGGTTGATCAGGCTGCCCAAGGCCCCATCCAACCTGACCTTAAACACACCTCCAGGTTACAGGGCATCCTCAACTTCCCCTGGGCAACCTGTCCAGTGGCTCCTCACTCTCATCATGAAGGAATTCCTCCTTATGTCTAGTCTAAATCTGCCCCCCTCTCCAGTTTATACCCATTCCCCTCACTCCTGGTCACCACAAACCTTTATGAATAGTCCCTCTCCAGCTTTCTTGTAGGCCCCTTTCAGGTACTGGAAGGTTGCTAATGAGATTTTCTTTGGAGCCTTCTCTTCTCCAGGCTAAACAAGGTCTTTTAATTACCTGAACAGTGGAAAGAAAGCATAAACAAGCAAGAATATTACTCATTTTTTTTTTTTTTCTGCAGAAGATTCAGGCAAAATGGCACATGAAAGTAGTAATATTCTTGCATTGTAGAGTTATTCTTACAACTTCAGGAATGGTTGTGGGAAATGACGTTGCATGTATTAGAAAACAAGAAAAGACTGTGTTTTAAAACTTGCTAAATGCATTGTGTTCTTTTCAACGAGCTCAATAACACATTAGCAAGACCCCTGAATATGTCAAACACAGTATAAACATCACAGACCTATCGTGTCAGCATGAAGAGACTTACCACATTCCTTAGAGTTGAAGATATATTGACTTCCCAAATGTTACACCTATGTATGTAAGTTGGCTGATTCTCCTTGGTAATCTAGGTTCAAACACACGCAAACAGTACTTACGAAGAACAAAAAAAAAGATTTTTAGAATAATTACTATCAGTTTGTCTCAAGAGAGCAATGTACTAGGAGGGTAGAAATAGGACCACTATATGTATTTCCCTATCCCCAACAGTAGGAACCTCTGTCTACCTCTAAAAGATCCAAAGAGCATTTGGATGGTCTGTATACCTGCAATTTTCACTCACTGCATTTTCTTTTTTTGGATCTGATTCTTTCTAATTACGCATTAATTGAGTAACAAAGAGCATCACTGACATCTGGAGTCAAGCTGGACAAAAGGAAAGGCACTAGCAAGGAAGTTAAGATGAGCTATATTCAGACCCCGTGACAGCTGAAGAGCTGGCTTTCCAAATGCCTCACCCCTTGTCCCTGGAGGACTATAAAGCAATCTCACAGTAAGCCAGCAAGGCACAACCTAGACACTTTGCATCAAGTTGTTGCTTGGCTGACCCTGCAGTGTCTTAGCTATCTTGAGCAAATCAGGAGCTAGAAGCTGCTCTTTCTATTACCATTTCAGAGTTTCAGAGTCATCTCAATAATGATTTTTTTAAAGTGCTTAACACATTAAAAAATTAAGGACATCTAAATGGATGCTTCCTTGTGTCCTACTATTTCACTGCAAGTACATGTGTACCATGGACAGAAAAGTTTGCCCCAAAGACCTTCCAGTATTTCTTTGTCTTTTGCTTTGACAGTTAGGTCAAATTCAAATTAACTACTCAAGTAACATATTTTCAGTGTTAATTTCAGATATTAGAAACTGGGCTGTTCTGCCTTTTGTTCTCCCTTCAAACACAACCAATGATAACCATCAAAACAATTTCCAGTCAAAACAGACAATTGAACAGAGTGTCAGCTATTTGAGGAGCTAACTATCAAGGTGTGTAGGATGGCCCTGACTAGAGTAACCAGGAAACAGGATGCAGAGAATATGAGACTCAGGTTTAGGTAGCAACAAGCCCAGGCAGGTATGCAGGCAAAGGTTGACATTTACACCATGGGCTCTGTGAATGGAAGAAAAACTATGTCCAGGAGCAGAGCAGAAGTGCGGAAGGGGTGACATCTCAGGCCCACCAGTTCTACTGGCAGCCTTTCTACTCTGTGAGCAGAGAAGTACAGTAGGAAGGTGTAGGAGGCAAGAGGAACTCTGGTGCCTCCAAATTCACCAGGCAAAGGCAGCAGCAGCAGAGCAGCACATTTCTTGGCCAATAACAACTGCCATTCCATTGAAAACTGATCTGGAATCAGATATTTTACAAATTATAAATTTAAATATATGATGTCTGAAATAAAATTCTTATAGGTATAGACCCATTTCTGGTCCAAAACAGAGTCTGGAATGAGTAAACCTTACAACAGAAACAGGTAATGAACTTTTAACCCTCATAATTTAGTGCATCCAGAAATTAGGGATGTGCAGGTTCTGAACTTTTAAAAACTTTCTTAATATAAAGCTCTGGAAATAAGGTGTAGCTTTTAATTCCATGAATTATAAACAATAAAAATTATCTTAGGAATCATAGAATAGTTTGAGTTGTAATGGACCTTAAAAGTTCCACTGCCCCTCGCAATAGTCAGAGACACCTCCCACTAGATCAGGTTGCCCAAGGCCCCATGCAACATGCCTAGAATACCTCAGGGATGGGGCACCCACAACTTCCCCGGGCAACCTGTTCCCCTGTCTCATCACTCTCATCGTGAAGATATCCCTCCTATGTCTAGTCTAAATCTGCCCCTCTCTATTTTATAGCCATTCTCCCTAGTCCTATCACTACATGCCTTGTAAGAAGTCCCTCTCCATCTCTCTTGTAGGGCCCCTTCAGGTACTGGAAGGTTGCTATAAAGTCTCCTTGGTGACTTCTCTTCTCCAGGCTGAACAACCCCAACTCTCTCAAGCCTGTCCTCATACAGGAGGTGCTCCAGCCCTCTGATCATCCCTGTAGCCCTCCTCTGGACCCATTCCAACCGCTCCATATGCTTTTAAGTTGAGGATTCCAGAACTGGACACAGTACTCCAGTGGGGTCTCCCAAAAGCGGAATAGAGGGCAGAATCCCCTCCCCTCCCTGCGGCCACGTTTCTTTTGATTCAGCCCTGGATACTGTTGGCTGTCTGCAAGCGCAAATTGCCTGCTCATATCAGCTTCACATCAACAACATCCCCAAGTCCTCCACAGGACTGCTTTCAATCACATCATCCCCCATCCTGTATTGAAATTGCATATTTGCCCCTACCCAGGTGTAGGACCTTGTTCTTGGCCTTGTTCTTGGCTCACGAGGTTCTCACAGGCCCACTTCTCCAACTTGCTCCAACTTGCTCTCTCTGCATGACATCCACCCTTGCAGTGGCGACTGCACCACTCAGCTTGGAGTAAACTTGCTGTAAACTTGCAGAGGCTGCACTCAATCTCCTGTCTATATCACTGATGAAGATATTAAACAGCACTCCAATACAGACCCCTGAGGGACACCACTTTTCACGGATCTCCATCTGGACTTCAAGACATTGACCACTACTCTCTGAATATGACCATCCAACCAGCTTTTGATCCACCAAAGAGTCCACCCATCAGATCCATAGCTCTCCAAATTAGAGAGAAAGACGGTTGCGGGGGGCCCATAACAAGGGCTTTACAGAGAAGTCCGATAGATCATATCGGTTGGTTGGTTTCCTGTGTCCGCTGCTGTGGTTACGCCATTGCAGAAAGCCACTAGGTTGGTCATAAAGGACTTGCCCCTGGTGAAGCCATGCTGGGCTGCCACTACTCACCTCCCTGTCCTCCACATGCTTTAGCATAGCTTCTAGGAGGATCTGTTCCATGATCTTCCCAGGCACTGAGGTAAGGATGACAGGTTGGTAGTTCCCAGGATCATCTTTCTACCCTTTTTAAAAATGGGCACAATGCTGCCATTCTTCCAGTCACCAGGGACTTCTCCAGTTGCCATGACTTTTCAAAATATTATGGAGTTTGCTTGGCAACTGCATCAGCCCATTCTCTCAGGACTCTGGGGTGCATCTCATCAAGTCTCATACACTTGTATACATTCATGGTTCATAAGATGGTCATGAACCTGATACTCCCCTACAGGGGGAGGGGCTTGCCCCCCTGGTCACCATCTTATTGTCCTGGAAAGGTGAGGAGAGCGGTTGTCAGTGAAGCCTTGAGGCAAAAATATGTTGAGTACCTCAGCCTTCTCCTCATTTGTTGTTATGAGGTCACCATTCTCATTCATCAGTGGGATGACATTCTCTTTATTCTTCCTTTCTGACTGACATACCTGTAGAAGCCCTTCTTGTTAGTCTTCACGTCCCTTGCGAAGTTCAGCTCCACCTGCGTCTTGGCCTTCCTGACCCCATCCCTACACAAGTGGGCAGCATACCTAAACTCTTTCCAGGTTCCATGTCCCTGTTTGCACTACCTGTGCAGCTACCTGTTGTTCTTGAGTGTGACCAGCAGGTCTCAACTCAGCCACATTGACCTCTTCCCTTCCCTGTCTGATTTTCTACATCTGGGGGCTGAGTACTCTTGAGTTTTATGTAAAAAATTCTTAAATATTTGCCAGCTCTGTTCTTCTTCCTTATCCCTGAGGACCACGTCCCAGGGGTCTTACTGAGTAAGAGCTGGAAGTCTGCTTTCCTGAAATTTAGGGTCCTGTACTGAAATTTAGGATTTTGATATATATTTGAATATCAAACAAATAGCATTTTCATAATGAAAAGGACATAACAGTTTTGTTTCTCTGCAAACTTGCAATTCTATTTATATCATTTTATGGTTTGACATATTCCCATGGACCAGAACTTTATTCTTAATTGTCTTTGACTCATCTATATGAACCTAAAATGTTTTACCTAGAAAAACAATTAACTCCCATCCCATTTATCCTGACCACACAAACTGGCTTTTCTAAATATGTGGCTTCTTTTGGTGTACCTGTCCTTTCTGCTTTTTAAAAATCTGTTTATACATTTTAGAAAAATATGGGTTTATAACGTATATTTCATTATAAACGGGCCTTGCTTTTTGAAGTTTTGAGTTGTTTTATGACATGACTGCCTCAAAATGCATGGTTGGATGTTCAAGTTACTTTCACAGTTGTTAATTATCCATTCCCTGATCTCTGTGTAATTTAGGAAGTACAGGGTCTGGAATGTAGTAGCTATTCAGCTGAGATCTTGAAAAGCAAAAGAAGCACCCAGAAAATCACTAGCCAGTTACTTCAGACATTGATGCAGCAGAAGCAGATGGGTATTGATCTGTCTGCTAACCTTTCACTGACTCCACTCATATAAGCAAATTTATGGCATGTTTAGGAATAAAATGACCCTTACTTTGAAACTGTCTTTCTGCATATGATCTTTCTCAAATAATTATTTAAAATGCTTTGGTGGATGCCTTGACTGAAAAACTGCCTGGAGATTTATTTTACAGAGAATGTATTGTTTGCCACATTTCTTCATAGATTTATGAAGAGCAGAGATTGTTGTAACTCATCTGGATAAACTGGTATTTTTGATGCTGCAGAAATATGCACATGCGGTAATGTGGAGAAATTTTTTATGATATGCAATTGGTGGACATTAATATAGCTGAAAACGTTAAATTAAAACATTGGTTATTTCGTTTATGAATGCCTAACTAAGATATCAGTGAAACCAGGTTAGGAATTTGCATCACGGTTAAATGGACTTTGAAATCGTAAATTAGAAATCCCTCTGATGATCAGAACACCCAAAACTGTGCATCAATTACTTCTCTGGAATGTTTGGATTGCAGCTCATCCACCCTGGCAACATCTTGCCTTTACTATTTGGGGCTGAGTTTTACATCTCAGCACTGTTCACGTCCATTTTATTTCTGTCTTCAATGCTTCTTTTTTAGATTTTCTATCAGATAACCCAAGCAACAATGTACCTGATATTTTTAAAGAAAATATCACTAAAGTACTGTTTCCTGCAAGTTTTTCAACTAAAAAAACCATGGTATTTAGTTAATTTTCAAATTTCAGACTATAGATGATGGAGTTTTCCGATGACAGCTGAAAATTCCAGGTAACCAGATATTTATATTATACCTGCAAAATTAGCTGTCACTTATAATGTTATATATAAAATCTATGATTTTGTTTTCTATGCTGAAAAAATCCTTTGTTTTCCTAAAAACATCTGTAGTAATACCTGGCCTATCAAGTATAATTAATTCCTCAGTTGCTTTCATATTTCATCACCCTTCGCTCCCCCTAATACCATATGTTCAACTTGACAATCATCTTTTTCCTACAAACTATTTTACTGTCTTCCTCTACAGTGTAATTATCAAAAGCCCTTTTAGTATCTTAATCAGCTCATTAAAAATCACTTTTGGGCTTTTTTATGTCTTCTGTGATATTAAGCAAAAGGGCAGTATTTAGTACAAAACTTTTTCCTGCATGTATACAAAGGATCTTCTCCTCTGTGGAAGCCTTATCGTCAGAAAAGCATGGAAGTTTTAAAAAAATCGTACAAAATCTCTCACAAAAGTTAAGATATTTCTCATAAAACATTTTTTTTTTCTTTTTCTAGGAGAAGTAAAAAGATATTTTCTTTCTGGACATGTGTATTAATTAATGCATTATTTGATTCTTGTACGCAGCACCTCCTTTACTTTCTAAATTCACATCTACTCAAAGTATCATCAAAGCCCCAGTACAGTCGGGAGAACTGTAGACTTCACCAAAGCAAACATTGCGAAGTTTATAAAGTCCCATGAAAACTGATATATATGGAAAGTTTGTGGTAAATTAAGTTGGGAACTCTTGTCTAGAAAAAAGTTGAGTCTTCAGTGTTCTGTTTATCTTATACTGTGGCCTCACTGTTTACTTTACATCAGTCTATGTTTACAGTGGGATTGTGGACATTAGATTAGATAGAAAGAAGATCTGTAAAAGCATGGGAAAAATGAACAGTTAACTTCTTATGTCTATAAAACACTTAAACTGTCAGAAGCTTTCACTATTCTAAGTACAACTAAATGTATGTTATAAATACAGGGAGAGAAACAAGTTTCAGCTGTTTCAGCTGTGGAAGAAAATCAATCAGTCCAGAATGAATTACTCTGGGTTCTTAGGTTTTTTTTTTTTAGATTAAGAATAGATATTAGAAGGAATTTTTTTGCCCAGAAAAGCTGTGGATGACCCATCCCTGGAGGTGGTCAAGGCCAGATTGGATGAGGCTTTGAGCAGCATGATCTAGTGGAAGATGTCTCTGTCCATGACAGAGGGATGGAACTGGATGGTCTTTAAGGTCTTTTCCAAAACTATTCCATGATTCTATGATTTTGTGGCTTTTTTTTTTTTTTTTGCTATAGGGCATTCATTCCTTTTTAATGCACTTACATGAATAAAAGCTCCTGCCCCTTTCCTCACAGCCTAAAAAAATGAACTAGATCCCCAGATTTATGTCTTATCTCAAATAAAATAAAGAAGGTATTTTTATTATTATAATTGTATTCTAGAAGATCAAAGGTCAAAATGAATGATTTGAACTAAAGTCTCAAGTGTTCTGAGTAAATATCCCTTAAGGCCAACAAGGTATTTTGGAATAAGTACCTCTTGGCTCCTGTTGTCAAATCTGTTTCACTTCTCTCATGGCTATCAAGCAGTGAAGCCAATCTGGAAGTTAGGGTTAGGAGAGGTTGTGAGCAACCAAATTAAAAATGTAACTCTTGGTGGAAATACCATGATTTTATGTATCAGCAACAATTGTTTCTGCATATAAAGTATATTTTAGAATAAACATTTTTTGACATTAAATGCATTTTCTGTGTGTAGAAACCGTGTTCAATTCTGTAACTGTACTCTGTATAAATTATACATTTATGTCAGGCCTTTCTTTTCTACGAGGCTATTACAATAGTTAGAGAACCAAAATATAGTACAAGTTGTTAAAAGTATGCTATACTTGTCCACTAATTTGGTGGTTAGACTCTAACAATCTGCAAAATTTAGAGGAGAGATGTTTCTGAGATCTTATACCCTAAATGATCCTTGAAACAAGAAAAATATGCTCTGAACTGCCAAAGACATTGAAAAGTTACTTAAGAGAACTAAAGTATTGTTTTCTCCATTTAGGAACAATTCAGTTGCAGTTTGCAAGTGCTTTAAAAAAAAAAAAAGGTGAGGGAAAGTTGAAAGATCAGACTCTGGACATCTGTGCAGATATTAATACAGCACAGCATTTATGTTTTTTCATCTTATCATCTATAACGTTTTGAGTGTAGAAGCAGATACTTTAGACCTACTATGTACCTCCAACTAGGAAAAGATTCTAGATCTTTTGTGATCTAGAAGCCTTATGTCCAAAAAGATTTTAAGTAGCAGAGTAAATTACCATTTTTACAATAGCACTGACAGATCATCTGAGAAGCCTTAACTATCTTGCTACATTAATGCAAGGCCTACCAGAACCTGGTTTCAAGGACTGAATCTCATTAATATTCTATTGACAGGAATACAGTAACTGTAAATCACTTGAAACTCAAAACCCATCAGCATTTGTGCAGGAAAAAGAGAGCTGAATCAGGATGGAGGTAGTGGGGGAGACAGTCTGGAGAACCTCATCATCACATCTCTATGACTTAGAATCATAGAATCATAGAATCACTAGGTTGGAAAGGACCCACTGGATCATCGAGTCTAACCATTCCTAACACTCCCTTAAACCACGTCCTTAAGTACTTCATCAACCCGTTCCTTAAACACCTCTAGAAAAGGTGACTCAACCACTTCCCTGGACAGCCTCTATCAGTGCCCAATGATTCTTTCTGTGAAGAATTCTTTTCTGATATCCAGCCTGAACCTCCCCTGGTGGAGCTTCAGGCCATTCCCCCTTGTCCTGTCCTCAGTCACTTGGGAGAAGAGGCCAGCTCCCTCCTCTCCACAACCTCCTTTCAGGTAGAGAGTAATAAGGTCTCCCCTCAGCCTCCTCTTCTCCAGGCTAAACAACCCCAGCTCTCTCAGACGTTCCTCGTAAGACTCGTTGACTTGTTCTCCAGCCCCCTCACCAGCTTCGTTTACAACTTCTTGAAGACTATAAATCTCTGATCTGGGGACTATGTCAATAAAGGCAAGGCTCTACAAAAAAAAAAAAAAAAAAAAAAAGGAAAAGAGAGAAAGAGAGAAATCTTTGTGTTTCTGAACAGTTTAAGTTGTTAATTTTACTCTTTACCCTGTTCTACCACCTAGAGAGTAAGCTATGACAGTTCTGGTGCAAATGGTTTAGATGAACAATTGAGGAATAAGCATGTGTTTTTTTCCCAGTTTTGATGTAATTTTAAGACAAAAATTCTGTTGTGGTCTCAGTGGAAAACCTCCCATTCTTTATATTGGCTAAGGTGAACAAGATGTGCATTACCTGCAAATGAGAAGTTTTCCTCTACCTAATTTCTGTCTAAACTAACAAATCATGCTTCTCTTTGTACATGACACAAAATGCCAGTAGGCAAAGAATTAAAACTGTACTTTAGTGCACAACCAAGCACTGGCAGATGGGTAAATTGGATGACATCATAAGCCCTTTCCACTCTAGTCTCCCAGATTATGTGAGTATACTCAAGAGAGTATTCTTTTTATTAAAATGTCTACTGAAGATGAACTTGTTTGGAAAATTATCAATTTTTGTAAAAGAGAGCAATAAATTCCCCATGCAGGCTTGTGAGCTGTTGGCACAGCATTTGCTGGCATCCAGAGCAGTAGGCAGCATCTACAGGCAGTTGAAACCAGAGACTTGTTTTTACTACATCATTTAGCAAACCTAATAAATATTTCCCTGCTGTATGCCAGGGATGGAACCGTGAAGAACAGCATGACACATCAACTTTTTCAGTTTTCAGTAATCTGGATAACATGTTGTAATGGTTTGCATAATATTCAATACAAATGCAAGGCTTTCTTTCACTTTTCTGCTTTTATTAGAAATTTAAACCTTTAGCATACTATTACATGTGAAGACCAGTCACAATCATCCTTTGCTGAACTACTTGCCAAATTCTATTGAAATGTTTCTTTCTGGACCTCTTCTTTGCAGCATACTGACAAGATTAAAATGATAAAGTGTGAAAATACCTTACAGGGCTTTGTAATATTTAGATTTGATGTGTAAAATCAAGCTAAACTATCTGATTACGTTGAGCTTAATTGTTTCACTGGAGCTTTTGAACACTTATAGTATTCTGACTGACATCTCCAGTCAGGATGGCTAGTGGTTGTGTTCTCATGGCCTGGGTTACAGTCCACTGACTGTAACCATTCCTGATTCCATTTCAGAATCTATGACATGGTTGATGCAAGTCTGTTTCTTGTGTGGTACATATTTTGCTCCTCAAAGGAAATGTGCCTTCCAGGGAAACTGGCTAATGTTTACTTTGGATGATTTTCTGTAAGTGATGTGGAAATATTTGTTAAATGATTTTGAAATTTGCTTAGATGGAATTCCTGTGTGTCACAACCTCTGTATGTCCCCTCACTTCTGAGTATCCCAACCACTACTGTGTGCTGATCCGAGCTGGCTAGCAATTAAGGAAGGCTTTGCCCAGCATATATATTTTTGTGAAGTGGAAACACAGCATTTGAGTGAAAGCAGTGAAAGTTTGATGGACATGAGCACGTCAGAGAAAGATGTGAATAGTGTTACTATACTCCAAGAATGATAATAAGTGTTTAGGTAAACATGCTGTAATTCAGTCAGATTTTGTACCAGATATGTTTTGCTTCTTTGAAGACTTCTTATCTTCTTTCTACATGGACTGCATATAGCTGTGGAGGAGATAGTGCAAGAATTTTTATTCCAAATGTCCACAGCTTTAGTAAAATAGGGTACTTAAAAACAGTTTGTTTCTGATATGTACCACTGGTAATACTCCTACTTCTCATTCCCTGTGCAGTACTTGAAATATGAACTGAATGTAGTAGCACTCCAAGGTACAACAGTCAGAAGTCTGATCTTTCCTCAATACTAGGCAAGAAAAGAGCTATTGATATTAGGATACACTAGAGCTCATTCTGTATATTACTTCGCTCTAAAGGAACAAATAAATTATTAGGCATTGCCATTTCCAATATCTACTTGTTACTTTTTTCACAATACCATAAAGCAAAACTCTAGTAGCATTTTTTGCATGCAAGCTTTATGACATTCAATCATAATACCATAATCTTTACTAGAGACAAAGAATGGGTTCCTTTATTTTTCCAAATCCTAACACACAGATTCTGGATTTGAAAAAGTCAGTTTTCTCAGATGGGACCATTGTGCAGCTATGAGCAGCTACAGATGATGATAATGCTCATATCAAAGAGTCCTGAAGAGGATGAGAGGTAGGGTCTCAACAACAAATACCATGACGGAAGTAGCTGCCGACGCTTAGTTTGGCAAGAAATACACTTACTAACTTAAAAGATTTCTAAAGGATGTTGATTTAGAAATCAAGACTCAAAGTTCCAAAGTAATAGGACTATGTTAAAAACTCTCTTGTTTTATAAACAGTTAAATTAAGACTGCTCTTGATGTGGTCTTAAAGGACTGTAGTTCTTTGACCACATGTTTTCTTAGGGGATGTAAGATGCTGCCTAAGAGAAAAGCTATTTCCTGATGGTGTGGGTAGCATTAGGTTTTATATTAAACCTTTTGTAAAGGTCTTAATAGAAGCCAGTAAAAACTACACAGCTCTCAGCTTTGCTAGAGAGTACTGCTCCTTGAATTGGTGTTGCTTTCTTCACTAGAGAATAGTTGTCCACAAGGGTTGTCAAGAATTAAGATTTCAGTAAATGTATGTTTTACACCAGAAACCATCTCAGTATTTATGCTTAGGATGTAAGAGTTGTTTATAAAACACAGAGATATTCACTGTGTGAGTATCTTCATAGTCACACTTAGTAGTCCACAAATCAGGAATTAAGTCACCATTCAGTAATAATTAATCATAAGGTTTATGTCAGTTTATCAAAATAAATGGACCTGATTTTAAAACACAAACATGACATAAACCACAAAAATAGCTCATTCAGTGTCTTCTCAGGCACTGAGAAATTTTTAAAGCAACTTTTAAAGCAATATTGACCATTTAATTGGTAAGGAAACAGAATAGGACTCTTAACCAACTCAAAAAACAAAGCGTATGAGACCTATGAGTATTTGACTACTAGTTAACTACTTTTGGGGGCAGGATAACTGCTGTGAAAACTGCAGGGGCTTAATGCTTCCATATTCTCAACTGCAAAGCGTTTAACCAAAGACTAGGTTAGACACAAAGGAAACAAAGGAAGCAATTAGCAGCCCTTTAGTCTTTTACAGAGTAAAGGAGAGTATCAAATGGGTCTATTCAAACAGGCTGAGAATCTTTCTGAGTTACAGCCTTTGGAATGGATTAAATAACAATACTGTGCATATTTATGTGGTCTGTGTCCTGCTCTCTCCATCCCTACAGCGAATTTCATCTGCTGTTGGATTCTATGCAGACAAACTGCTTATTCATGTGTTAAACTGACATAAAGTCATTATGAAAAATGAGTTCCTCTTTTCTCTAACAGAAAAAGCTTCAATCTCATTCTGGTTTTACATATTCTGATTTCCTAAAGTTCCTGTAATTGTGAAAAACAGTACTATGTGTTTTTCCAATCTGAGTAATAACAGTAACAGGAACCTTTTAATTGTCTTGTTCTTGTCACCATTAATTGTTATATACACAAAGTCCTTCAAAACCCATGAATTCAGAGGTGTATTTATTTCTGCAGACATCCATATACATTGTTTATGGTAATAAAATAATCTCCTTAATTTCTTCTGTTATCAATACTCAATCAATCGTAATTTCTGCAAAAGATTGCTTTATTATGTTTATATAGGAAAGCATAGAAGCAAACAGCCTGGGTGCGCTGGGGAGTCTCCGCTCCACCAACAACACACACCTAAATCCAAGCTCTTATTTCCTTTTATATTATTCTGCAGGTCGATATTGTCCATGTGGCGATTTCTCAAGAGTAGGTTTAAGCTGTTTTTAGGTTTGTTAGTTACTTTTAAGGCGATTTCCTTTTCTTCTCCTTATCTCACTTCTGTACTTTGAGCTCGGTTTCTTGCACAACGTATCTTTCAGGTCGTTATCAAGTTAATCCACAAAGTCTCCTGCTATTGTTCCATATCTCCCTAGGAGATCCTGACCTTCACTCAGGCTCCGAATCATCCCAGCAGGTCTTTTTTCCCTATCGTCTGTAATGCTAATTTGCAGGTCGGGCACCAACAGCATTACACTGCGTTTTCTGGCACGAATTACATCTACACTCTTCACAGTTCCCGCCTTTTTTAATGGTAATATGAATAATTCGTGTCTTGGATTCAAATTGTTTTAATATTTTGGCCTCCGCTGAAAGTTCAGAATTTCGTTCTGTTTTTTATTATCATTAAGGAGTGGGTTTTTCCTCCAGCAGCCTTCTGTGGATCCAGGGGCATTGCAAAAACCTGCATTCCTTGGATCACAGAGTGGATCTGATGTGCGAAAGCAGACAAGGGGGGCTGGGAGCGTTAGTTCGAGCTTGGTCTTGTTCGCCTTGAAGACCTTGGAAGTTGATAATGAAGGAGCCAGCTAGCAGAAGTGCAGAAGTTTACTGATAAGTGGGCATTGGAATGCAGAAAGCTGGCGGCATTCGGTTCAGGAGTTTGAAAACAGCCAGAGGAGACTGAGTCTGTGCAAAGTTCAAAAAGAAAAATATTCACTCCGAGGAAGACTTCCTACTTCATCACTAAGACCCCGGCCCACGACCATCAGGAGGCACTACGCAGGCGCAAGACTGGAGCGAACTTTCCAGAGAACTTTCCAGATCTAATTATAATACAAAGCGGGGATAGGGTATGAATATGTAGTAGGCGCTTATACCTATGCATGTCTTTACACTATAAGTAGCTGCTTGTTAAGCTATATGGTGTGCAAGCTAGGAGGAGAACCCCCTTGCACCCCAGTGCTGGAAATAAACATACCTGCTTTATAACTCATTTTGGGTTATAGGGTTTGATTCCACAAAACAGATCAGCCTGATATAACATGGAATCATACATGGCAGAAATAACAACCCAATCATGGAGCATAAATTATAAATCCCACTCTTTTTCCATCAAGCTCCTCCAAATAATTTATCCCAGCAATCATCTTCCAAAATCTAATCCCATTTTTGAACCGGTACATGAGCAATTCTTTTGATGCCTTCAGCTATTTCTGTAATAGCTCGTCCATTATCATCAATTTCTAAACAACATTCAGAACTATTGAATTTCCCGCAAATTCCTCCCTCTTCAGTCAACAAATAATCTAGGGCTAATCGATTTTGGTATACCCCTGCTCAAGTTTGTGATAATTGTTTTGCTATCACCTTTAATGCTTGAGCGGTTTGATTAGTAATTAACTCCACTACCGCCTGTAGTCTTATTATGTGGTTAAGCATATAAATTGGGGTACGATATCCACAACTTCTGTCTGAGCCCATGTAGCTGGGTCGTAATATTTTATGATTCTCTCAGGAGGCCATTCATTTTCTCCCCAGGTTTGCACTTCTCTGATGTTAATATCAAGCTTATTTCTATCTAAAGTTTCATATAATGGTCTTCCTAAGATATTCTCTTTTGGCTTAGGTATTAAAAATAAAGCAGGTTGTATTATTCCTATAGCACAAGTCCCTCTCCATCTATTAGGTAATTCATTCTAGGCTCTTTTCCCACAAATCCAAAATAACCCATGCGGTGATTTCCATTTCTGATCATTTCTTTCTGGGTTATCCCAGAAACCCTTAAGGTCTTCAATCTCGTTAAATGGGTTGGCCCCAGTCATATTTTCCCAGCATATGTCTCATTCTTGCTACAGCTGCTGGACCAGAATCCTGAGGGGGTCTCGGCCACCACCTTTTATAGGTAGCATTGGTAATTAATGTTAATTTACAAAGGGTATGTCCTACATATCGAGTAAAATTTAGTCCTTCTCGAGTAATACAGCTTGTCCTATTATTTCATGGCTTAATATCCATCCCTCAGGTCTAGACGTTTGTGAAGAATGGGTGTAATTCCAGATTAAAAGTTGGTGGGGGCCTACCCCTTCCCCTCTCCAAGGCCATTGTTCTGTCATTTGGGATCCTCCCGCATATCCAACAGGACAACTATATTCAGCTCCATAACTATTCTCTGCATCAAGTCTACATATAAGTTTTTACCCAGAGTGGGGAGATCCCACTCACTAAGTCTGAGTTTTAATTTTTCGTAAAGGGAGGGGCTGACCTTTACCTGATCATTTGATTTCTGTATCCAGTCATTCAATTTCTCTAAATGCTGGCTAATGTTCCGAACTAATTCTTCCTTATATCTATCCTGAACTGCCCTTCCATCGGTATAGCCCCACATTCTTCCCTGAGTTAAAACAGATATATATTTCTCCTTTCAGGCATGTACCCGTATCTTTTAACAACTCATCCTGTTTTACTCCCAAGCTTTTCCACTATCCAATATTTTTGTCCTTGAATGTAACAACTTTCTAGTCATCTCTCCTCCTAACAACCAGCATTAATTTGCAAATGAATTGCCAGTGCTTGGGTGATTTGGCGTCCATATTTAACATTTTGATAACACTTTGAGCATGAGTCGGCAGTTCCATCGGTCCACTAGGTTTAAGATGATTATTATGCATTCCTACTTTCGTATTCCCTCTGCCTCTCCCTCCCCCTACCTGATTGCCTCCGGCAGCGAGGGGAGCCATCTTCTTGGCCAGCAGGGATATTCTTCAGGGAGTTCAAGGGAGGACTGCCGGAGCTCCATGTCTTTAGTTAAAGGCATGCCAATTTTTTTCTTTACTGCTGGTGCAGAACAAGGACTTTAATTCGCTTTCTGCACTCAAGGGCAACTATATTAGGGTGCACTCTTAATTTTCCTTGGACTCCATTTAAAAATAATTCCCACCACTCCCAGGAATCTATTTCTATAGTTCCTAAAAGGCCTGTGATACGGAGGTTCTATTCAGTATTTTTGGCATTCCAGACATTACCCCACCACGTCTACAATGACAGACTCGCTTTTTCTTGCAATAATTGCATATAAAGCAAATAAATGGATAAACAATCACACTCTAGTTCCCCACAATTAATCTTTTGACCACGATACCACTGTTCCTGTGCTTGGGCTTCCTCTTGCATCAGTTTGGTGTTGAATCTGGAGTTTCAGGTTTTGGGGCGGGAGGCCACTGTCCATTCAATTTTTATCCAAGTCCGGTTGAATAGGTCCCTTCTCTTTCAGGTCGTTATCAAGTTAATCCACAAAGTCTCCTGCTATTGTTCCATGCCTCCCTAGGAGGTCCTGACCTTCACTCAGGCTCCGAATCATCCAGCAGGCCTTTTCCCCTATCATCTGTAATGCTAATTTTCAGGTGTGCACCAACAGGCATTACACTGCGTTTTCTGGCACGAATTACATCTACACTCTTCCACACTCCCCATTTTATCCCTAGTATTTCCCCCAAATGATCACCTGTCATGACGACCTCCGTTTCAATTTTAACAACTTAGTAGTGAGAGGTACTGCTTCACTGTGCTTCAGACAGGCATCCAAAATCTTGAGAATTTTCTTATAACTATTGATTATGTATTTACATTTCCATGTAGTCCAGTAGTTGTCCAGTGAAATTATTAACACTTGTAAATTTAAATAAGCTGTGAATACTAGATGCCTGAAGATTTACAAGAGACATTGCATGATTCACAACTAATTCTAGCCATTTAAGACTGAAACATGACTAGCATTTCAGTGTGGCCTTATTTCAAACACAACAGGGAATCTAAGCCACAGAAAAGACAACTGAAACTCTCCTTCATTTTTTGTAAACATGTGATGTGATATGTTCAGCCTCATGCATTAAGAGATTTTTCTCCAAATTATCAGGCAGCTGTGATTTAGCACTAAGCTAATTACTCTACTACTGGTTCACTACTCCACACCCCGAGCTCCTTCCTTCATTGAATGTGTTACATGGTCAGAAATGTATTAAACTGCCCTTTTACTAATAAACCACCACATAATCAGAGATTTCTCTGCAAAAATATGCATACCTTACTTAGGACAAAAACCATTTTTTTCCCTATATGGGAGGAGATTAAAAGTCCTTTAAATCCCGTGTTTCTGTCTCACGCAGAGGCAATTTTAAGGAGTCAGAGGAATCACCACAGTCTGCAAAAGCTGAACAAACAAGTCAGCCAGACTCACCTTGGTTGAGTTATGGTTTTCTACATTTCACAAACTAGGAATTAGGGTGTACAAGAACAAGGATTTTAAAAAGTTTAATGAATAATCAGACCAAGTATCTGTATACAGTTATTTGTTTAATTGTAACTAAAAAACACTAATGTGTATCTTGTAGAATTACTTATTCTTCCAAGGTTGTCAAAAGTTCCAAGTTGCTGAAATGACCAGTGCTCTCGCATTTTTTTTTCTGATATTGCCTACACTAAATGCAACAGACAAACTATGCTTATTGTGCTCACAGCTGAAAAATAAGATGGGAAATTATTTATGACCGTGATTAAGAAAACATACTATTGGCCTCTACTGGATTACAAAAGACTTCAGCCTTTCCTTCTGAAACTAGAAATAGAAGATTATGATATTACGAAAATTATATGGGAAAGAAAACATACAGAAGTCCTACACAGGAAAGGCATCACAACATCAGTCTTTCAGTTTTGTGTGCCTTAAACACAGAAAGTTTATTTGCAGGAGCAAAAAAATTTGCTACCTATTACATGAAAATTAAGAGCCAATCACCACAGGATACTGAGCAGCCTTAACTCCTAGATTTTTTAGAGACACTTACACTGTGTCTGCAAGGCAATTTAGCCTTACACACTTAAGCTGTATTTGCATAAATCCATGTAGTGGATAAATAGGGATGGAAAGATTTTTGAAGCTTGTAAAACTAAAATTGTTCAAAAATGAAATCAAACTGTCTCTTCATTCTATATGGCCTATAGAGATTCAATATGAAAATTTCTCTGGCTTAAATAGATTCAAAAGTTTTCTGTGTTATCTTTCAAAAGAAATCTTTTACTTCACATTAATCTTGAATTCCATTTCCCAGTTGTTGCTTTTGGTTTGTTTCCCTTCTCTGCCTACAGATTAATACACCAGGGAAATTGGTCAAATCTTGTTTGAGATTGTCTTGTTTAGTTTTCCCGTATTTCCACCGATTCTGTAAAACAAGAAGGTATTATGATTAAAGAGCGCCCTAGTACAACTAAGATTTTACACTTAATATGAAATCATAAAATCATAGAATCGCTAGGTTGGAAAAGACCTTTGAGGTCATCAAGTACAAACTGTACCTGCCCACTACTAAATCATATCCTTAAGCACTTCATCTACTGTCTTTTAAACACCTCCAGGGATGGTGACTCAACCACCCTCCCTGGGCAGCCTATTCCAGTGCCTGAGAACCTTTCAGTGAAGGAATTTTTTCCTAATGTCTAATCTGAACCTCCTACCGGTGTCACTTGGGCACAACACCAACACCCATCTCACTACACCTCCTTCAGGTAGTTGTAGACAGTGATAAAGTCTCCCCTTGGCTCCTTTCCTGCAGGCTAAAACAACCCCAGTTCCCTAAGCGGCTCCTCACAAGACTTGTTCTCCACTCCCCTTCACCAGCTTCATTGCTCTTCTCTGGACGGGTTCCAGGACCTCAGTGTTTTCCTTGTAGTGAGGGGTCCCAAAAGTGAAGACAGTATTTGAGGTGCAGTCTCACTAGTGCAGCGTACAGGGGGAGAATCACTTCCCTGGTCCTGCTGGCCAAGCTGTTTCTGATACAAGCCAAGATGTTATTTGCCTTCCTGGCCACCTGGGCACACCATGGCTTATCTTCAGTTGGTTGCCGACCAACAGCAGCTTTCTTCCCCAAGCCTGTGTCCCAGGTGTTGTTGTGCCCCAAGTGCAGGACCCTGCACTTGGCTTTGTTGAATCTCATCCTTGTTGGTCTCAGTCTATCGATCCAGCTTGTTCAGATCCCTTTGCAGAGCCTTCCTAACCCTCACATAGATCAACACTTCCTCCCACATGAAATATATCTAAATAATCCCAGTTGGGAGAGGACAACATTTCACAGGTAGTTACTCTGCACGGTGTAAAGCCCTACCTTCTGGAATTTCACCTAATGTATTTAGACTAAATTTAACATAATCTATTAAGCCAAACTTAATACTCTAATTTAAATACCTAAATAAAATCTTAGGATGTGAAAAGTTCTATGCCAAAGAAAAAATGTGTGCTGAAAAAAATGAGATTAAATTACTGGCTTTGGTTTCACTAATATTTTGTTAGATGTATCAGTGACAAAACCTGCAGGAAGGAAAGACTGTAGCCTATAGGTATACTCTGCTTTGGTGGTGTACATATAGAATTTAACAGGCAAACAGTGCTGGACTACAACATAGATATCAAGGACAGTTATCCCTTTGAGCTCTTGTAGGCATTGTTCGTTATGTATGACACAACTAGCAGTAAAATAGAAGCATATAATCTAAATAATCTAAACAGTAAAAGTTGTCCTTTCACACTCATTATTTACCATGTAACTTGACAATTAGAGACTAAAAGGGAGCTAGAATAAAGGACTGTAGTAACTGCATATAATCACTGTAATAACTGTAATAATCAGTATGGTAACTTGTAAATGAACAACAGATGGTCTAATGGTCTTGAGGATTTCCCCAGTGTGCCAGTTTGTTAAGTACTTGAAAAGGGGAAAAAAAAAAGCATTTATGACAAGAAGTAATTTAAACACTATGGATTTCTGAATTGCAAATGAAAGCCTAAAGTAATAATCTTGCATACAGTAGGTTGTTCTTTCCCCTCACTTAGTTCACAAGTTTTTTTGGAAGTAAGTTTTGTGAAGGCTGAGATGCTATTAGCAGAGACCAGAAAGAATGAAATGGAAAGGTCTCAGTCATGTGCAGCAGTAATAGTTTCTTCTGAGAACCTCCTGTTATGGAAGACTCATTACCTCACTCTCTCCGATCACAACTTTTAAATCAACCCATGTCAGCTACCCTGGCTGCCTTCCATACATTCGGCTCTTAGGAAGCAGGGGTTGGTTGACTAGCCAGAGGCGTGAGCTAAGGTGTGGGAATGTTTGTGTTCTATGAGCTAATATCAGTACTCCAGAGAAAAGTAACAGCCAGAAATCAGAGGAGTTGGTATTTTTAGAGTGGATAAAGAATTGATATAACTATTGGAGAAGCTAGGAAACCCTTTATAGCCTTGTTCAAACAGAACTGTGAGGCTGAGATATGGAATATACTAGGCACAACAGTGACGTTCCAAGTGATGTTGAGCTACTATCCCTTATTCCCTATAGGGATGCTCCTTGCATGATTTTCATGCAGTGCAGGTAACAGCTAAAACATACTCAAATATATTTTCATAATGAACTGAAAACTTTGCAGTATCATTAGCTTTCTGTGTTTTTTATTAGAGGCTAATAAGGCTTGAACTGCCATACTGGTCTTGCATTCTCTGTTAATGTGCCTTTACTGTAGTATCTCAAAGGTATATTATTCTTCAAAACATCTATGTTAGTGGTGTGCTATGTTTTCAATGCTACTCATGTTAACACAAAATTTCAGGCAGAACAGCAGGCATGGATTCCAGAGCTAACCAGATGCCCTACCTAATCTCTCAGTCATATGGTTTTTTTTTCTGGCCAACTCTATATTAAAGAACGAAATTACTTTAGATGTGAAACTTGGTAAATATATGTACAAATGCAACAAATTGAATTTAGGATAATCAGTTGTTTCACTTTTAAGATTATTTACTCAAGCTGAGGCTTACCCAACTATATAAAGAAAGAAAATGACTGTTAGCTATTCTTGAGAATGAAAGATGATGAGCAGGAAATTCTACTAGTGCAAAGCAAGACAAAAATAAAATAACATAATGATATAAATTATAAGAAACAAGAATGTATTTAAAACTAGTCAAAAGGGAATTGAGGACTTTAAACTAGTCAAGAGGGAGACTTAGAAAAATATTCAGGTAAAGGCTGTTAACAACGTGGTTTATTCTCTTCTTTTTGCCTACCTTGAAGGTCAAGCCAGAAACCTTGTCCTCAAATTGTACTCAGTATGAACTTTGTCTTTGCATCTTTGGAAATGATAAACTATACCCATATATGGATTCTTAAAGCATTTGAAGAACAAAGCTTACGATACATTTCACAAAATCAGAATTTTTACAGGATCATAGAAAGAGAATAAAACTTGAAATAAATAATAAAGAAAAATATTTACTTCAGGAAAAACAGGCAATTCTTTCTACTCTTTTCTAAGTATGTTGTTTCCTCAGCTCTAACTCTGTAAGGACTCTTTCAGGATTATATATAACAAGCAGAATTTCTGAAGTTAATAACCAGGCTATAACCTAACAGATATGTTATACACTTTAGAGAAATTTTGTGTGTATTTTTCAGGTTAGGTTTGGTCTATCAAAATCTAGTCTAAAATAGCTTAGGTCTCTGAGAGAAAACACTTTCAGAAGAGCATTCTTAATGTCATACAAGATACCTTTAACTTTATAAACTGGCATAAAGGAATTTAGTCCATGAAAGGAACTTTTCATAAAAGTACAAGAATTATAGCATCATTGTTTTGAGTTAGTCGAATAATAGTCAACTTTCCATGAAACTGCTGGGAGTCTAATTTCACATTTCCTTAGCCTGTGAATCCTCCTGCATGACCAAAAACTGGGCAAAATTAATTAAAGCTTTGTTGTGTGGCAGGAAAAAAGAGATCACAATAGGATGAAAAACCTTATTTTCACTCATGCTCTTGTCTAAGATATGGAGCTAACTTTCCAGTAATAAGGAATGAATGCAGCACCCAGCTCAGCCTGACACACAGAAATTCCAAAAGGCTTGGACTGAGTCATGGTCTATTGTAAAAGAATGTAATGACATCCAGAATCTAACGACTATCTTACTTTGCAAAAAAATGGAATACCTGAACATCTTCACTATCCTGAGCAGAGCCAAGCTTCTGCCCACAAATCCTTACCTCTGCATGGATCAACGGTATGATATTCAATGCGGCTAAGTGCCAAGTCCTGCACTTGGAATTGCAACAAATCTGTGCAGTGCTACAGGCTTGGGGAGGAGTGGCTGTAAAGCTGCCTTGCAGAGAAGAACCTGGGGGTGTTGTTTGACATCTGGCTGAATCTGAACCAGCAGTGTGCCCAGATGGCCAAGAAGGCCATCTTAGTCTGTATCAGAAACAGAGTGGCCAGCAGGACCAGGGGAGTGATTCTTGCCCCTGTACTTGGCATTTGTGAGGCTGCAACTCAAATACTGTTTGGGGCCCCTCACAAACAAAGATATAGAGGTCCTGGAACATGTCCAGAGAAGAGCAACCAGAAGCCCTTTCTGGTGAAAGGGCTGGAGAAATGACCTCTTATGAGGAGCAGCTGAGATAACTGGGGTTGTTTACCCTATAGAAGATTACGTTGAGGGGACACCTTATCACTGTCTGCAACTAGCTGAAAGGAGGTTATAGCGAGATGGGTGTTGGTCTCTTCACCCAAGTGACAGGTGAAAGCAAAGAGGGAATGGCCTCCAAGTTGTGGCATGGGAGGTTCAGATTAGACATTATGAAAAAATTCTTCGCCGAAAGGGTTATCAGTCACTGGAATGGCTGCCCAGGGTGGTGGTTGAGTCACCATCCCTGGACATACTTAAAAGATGGATAGATTAATTGCTTGAGGATATGATTTAGTAATGGGCAGGTATGGTTGGGCTCGATGATCTCAGAGGTCTTTTCCCATCCTAGAGTTTCTATGATTTCCACCAACATCATTAGACTGTGGAGGTAACTGCCCATGCAGACAGTTTTATCTACAGTTTATGAGCCAGAGTTCATGTCTGCTGGGTTGTCTGGTTTGCTCCGTTCATCTGGGACTCTTTTTGGTTTTGGATATTAAACTTTGCTGCTCAGCCCCCAGAAATTTTCCCTTCTCATTCCTCTCTCCAAAGACTGCTGAATTCTTCAGATGGAAAGTGCCAGAGAGAAGACAACTTTCTGAAAGTCATAGTTTGTGAAGCAAGGCTTGGGCCTTATCCTGTGCCCACTGAAATCTTGCTACATACATAAAGTAAGATAAATACATGAACAGAAAGAACTAAATTCAGATTAAGACTTAAACATTTGGAAAGAGATGATAGATGCTGCAAAGACTATTCAATATCTAGGCTTCACAACCTTTGTTAAAAGGAAGCCCTGAAAGAAATTCTGGCCCTATTGTTCCTTCTTGTGTTTTCCAGCAAAGCAGTAAATCAAATGTGCTGCTTGGAAAGATAGTGAGAGAAGTCTAGGTTATTTGATGGCATTTACAGAGATTTGGCCCATATTTAAATTATGTACTGTATGCAAGTTTCTTAAGAAAGGAGAGATGCATGCCATGATACAGACTAATTAAAGCAACATAAAAGAAAAGGGTATTTTAAGACAAGAACTCGTTATGATTTTCCTAAATTCAGAAAATAGTCGCATAAATGACAAAATAGTGCATTAAGAAGCCCTGTAATTTCCTTTATGCTTAAAAGAAATGTAACCTAAAAAATCTGTTAAAAGCTATTATTCAGACCCTTACTTATATTACTTGCAGACAGAATGTCCTAATGAGAGGAAAACAGATAAAAGTGTTTGCCTTTGAAGATTTGACTACTTTCACATTTCTGAGCATTTTGCATTTATCCCTAACTTATTATTTCAGAGGGTAGGATGCTTCCAAAGTCTTTTCTTTGAGTGTTTCATTTCTACTCCACTGGAATAATATCACAAAGTGTTTCTGGCTCATAATTTTAAGAAGGAAATTAGTGAAAATAGTAAAACTAATATTATGTTTCCATTATGGCTGTACTTTTAGAGAGACAGAGAAAAAACACTAGGAGGATAACTAGAATCTGGTTCTGAGCGTTGACTTCTGCTGTAGCACAGATCTTGCACATTCCTTGAATAACTACCTGGGTGAATCCAAGAACTTGCTTGAAAGCTGTGACACTTTTAGCACTCATGGATACCCTGACTGATTCTTCACATCTTTCAAATATTATTGCTGCATAGACCCCTTTTGAAACAGGAAGGCCTACAGTGCAAGAGCTGAAGTTCACCTCTTGGAGTCAGAGCAAAGAGTACTTACATGTCTTCTTGCTCTGGACTGTCTCCAGAACATTTTGAATGCGTGACTTTGAATGAGGTTCACATTCCTATGACCGCACTGTCAAGGGCTGCTACAGATATGTGTGCCTGTCCTGGCAGCGTTCTCCTTCTGGCATAGACATATATGGCTGCACTTCTCAAGTGCTGCTGGTTTTGTCTCACTCCCATCTGGCCCACAAGTTACAGATACTCCAGCTTGTCAGATTACAATTCTGTGCAGTAAAAGTGTGTTTTTTACATTTAGGTTACGTGGCTGAATGTGTCTGTCCAATCAAGATAACTGTTGGGAAAAAAAATCAGAGAGATGATGACTTATGTAAGAGCTTTCTTATACCTCAGCAAAGGTCACTTTCAACAGCAAAAAGAGGTGTAGTGACAGAAATCATATGTAGAGGTGGTCTTTAGCCACAGGAAACACTCCAATGCTGTATTTCCATTCCTTCCATAAAAAATTGGGAATGTTTAGCTCTATGATTCAGCTCATGGTGAAGAAGAGAAGAACCAAGACTTCCAGTTTACAGCACAGCAGCCCACATGAAGATGAAAACTAGAGTTTGACCTCTTCTCCTTTGCAGTAAAAAGTCTTAGTGCAAAATAAGGTGGTGCTAGGCATGAAGACATTGTGAAAGTTGAAATTAATGTTCACATCTGTTTGTTCTCATTTATGTGGGAATGCAAAACTGCCTCAGAACTTCAGATCTGACAGAACTGTTGTCATGAAGCAACATATCAAAGCAGCAGTGGTAGTTTTAGCCTTATTTCCCCTTATGTCTACTTCTGGTGCAAATTTTAGGAGATGCGGGCTGGGGCCGTGGGGGTGGTGACTGAAAGCATAGTAATATGAAATCTTTAGAGACCTGTGTGGTATTTGTTTGGGATATTCTCAGAGAAAATAATTATTTTAGAGTAATGGAACCTAAGACTATTCTTTTCTCCTCACAGATGTCTATTTTCACTAAAATGTTTTAAAATTATTGGTTTGTCTTTTCCCATCTTCCATCCTGCTTCAGAGGAATTTCATAGAGCCTGTTTAGAGCAAACATAAATCAAGAAGCCTCATTTCAAAGAGCCACTGTGGTACCAAGGGAGGCTGGCTATTGCAAAGAAAGTACAGTTGTTACTGTGGATTAAAAACCACAACCCAAATAATAGATTCTCAGAAAAAAAATTTAAATTAGGTTTAAACACATATAAGGTCTGAGTATTCAGGACATGAAGTTGCATTGATTTCAGTCAAATTTGACCCACCTAAATAACACTGAAGTACTGAAAGATGTAAATCAAAGTCTTCTTTTTATTTTTTCCATTCTCAACCACTACCAAGAAAAGATAATATAGAATAGAAAAGACACACGCATTTGTTCAAGTGCTAGAAGGAATGATTCATATGACACGATTAGGGTCAAAAATGAGAGATAAACTTGATCAGTGTCCAAATATGTCATTACATATACCAAATATGAAAAAATGTGAACAAAATTACTGAGAGAGAATTTAAATCCAAGCATCATATTGTGTAAATAAGAGGAAGAGAAGAGATGAAGAAAAGTACAGAGAGGAGGGAAGAAAACCAAGTACATTTACACAGTGGTCTGAATTAAGTGGCAATTATGCCTGGCTTATGTCTGAAAATCATAAACCCTTCTGTAATATTGATGGATACCTAAAATAATTTAGTGAAATTAACCATTGTTCCAGATAGAAAGCTATGAAATGTTTAAATGTAAACAAATAGGAAATTATTTTAAGTTATTAAAAGTTTGCAATATTAAGAATGAATCCTTGTCTCCTAGATGGCAGTTTATGAAATATATACTTACACCAGACACACTTCATTTCAAGGGGAATAAATAACAAAATAGCCTAAACAATTTTTTTTAATCATTAATTCCAGGAATATATAAATGATTTTTGTTCTGTGTCCCTGAACAGATGTTTTCAAGTTTGAAGTATAAAACCATAGACCTCAGAGACAAAAAAAAACAATGGGGAAAAAAAAAGCTGGAAGAATATGGATTGCTTGAAGGAAGTGAGTCAGTTCTGTAACTCATATCAAGTAGCATAAACATTACAAAAGGATCTAGGCAGTCACTTCTTTTACTGCTGGGTAAGAAAAACTCTCAGTGAAATTGCATCTTGCAGTTTGAAATCAGGTACTAGAAACTTTGAATCTTGTTTTTATGTAAATTTTACTTCAGGCAATCATATAAAAGGTTTCACTGGACTTCATTAGTCTATTGACAAACTGTCAATAATGTTGCAAACAAAATTTCATCTAAGAGCTCGAGAGCTGTAGCCATCTAACTACAAGAATTGAGTTTAGATGGCAATATAATTTAGGAAAAGGACTGCTTGCCTGTATATATGGACGGTACCAAATATTTCTTTTAAAGCAATTACATTTTCTGAAAATCAAATTCCCTCACAAAGGTCTGTCTCTACATAGACTGATTTTGCCTATTGCATTTATCTGATGTGTGGATCATGATAAAATTTTCAGTGTTTTTAGTTAAATATTGGCTTATATAACTTCAGATATAATTGCAGTGACTTAATGTTCTTTCTACAACAGTTCTAAACACAACACTATTTTTTCAGATCTAATTACATCTAAAAACTTACCATTTTCTGCTAGTGGACACTAGTCTCTCAGCAAAGTGTCCTCCTACTTCCACAAATGGCAAAGTTGTGGAGACTGCAATAGGAATAAAACCAAGAACTTCTTGTATGTAGTGGTATTGAGATGAAAGCACTAAAAAGGCCTAAGACAACCTGAGGTCAAAGAGTTTTCCTGGAGAATGAAAACATAAGTCCTTTCAGGCTGATAAGGGAACAGAAATACCACCTCAATGTCCTACATAACACAGCAGAGCTCTCCTTTGAGGTTTTAAAATAAACCTGTACTAGGAGAAGTCAAGAAGTGGTCTTCTGCCATATGTATATGTGTGCAAGTATTATGTATCCTGTGTGAATATTCTGTATAGAAATAGGTAACTCTTTTGGTCTTGTTAAATCACCACAACTATTCAAATTGGAATGTTATCAACTTCTGAAGAATGTGTTATATATGCTCCTAGAGCACATATGCATTAGGGTTGTGTTGTGTTTAGTTGTTCAGCCAGTCTAATTCTTGGATCAAAGTCAAGTCTGGGTAGAAAAACAGGCTCCGAGTTGTCCACACAAAAGGCAGTTTAGACATGCATGGCAACAATGTTCTGGGAAAATAAGGAATGGTAATGTTGAAGAAGGAGGTGCCTAGGTGATAGGTGGCCAGCAGCTTTTACAGTTATACTTTTTTTTTTTCAATTTTCCTCTACCTTTTCTTTGTTGTTGTTTTAGTAGAGTTTAGGCTCAGTTTAGAAGGCTCAGTTTACCTAGGTCTTGTCTTGGAGTGCTAAGCACTACTTAAGGCAGGACTTAGATTTTGATGCATATGACCCTAAGCCACCAGCACAGTCAGTCAGGTGATGCCTTGGAAAAAGTATAGCCCCAGGAGAAGCAGAGAATTTTAATTTCTGGCACTGTTTCTGTTTTGCTGATTTGATGAAATTTTGGCCTCCTCAAAGTTTCTGCCAGCCAACAGGATTCAGTATCCAAAAGTCTTTCACCCCTTCCTTGAGAGCAGAGGGGCTAGGTACTGTGCAACTGTTCCTAATGAATAAGCGTTTCCTTCCTATTTCATACAAAACTCTAATTTTTTAATCTGAGCACTGGAAAACTAATTGCATCATCATCTGTTACAGGGTCACGACACATTTTCTACAATTTTGTGTGCTTTTCAAATATCTCTCTAACATCTACCTACAATTTAAAACTAATAACATCTGCCTACAATTTTAAAACTAACATTAGGTGTATGAGTATATATAATACACAAAAATAAAGAGGCAAAACAGTCTATATTTAAAAAAGGACTTTTTAGAAATTTTAATGCGCTGTTATCATATGACTCCAAAAGAACTCTTGTGCATACTCCAAATAACTTATGCAACTGGAACACATGTCCAGTGTCATGCTTAAGGTTTGCTCATATCCAGAGCTGGACTTTGCAGTGAAACTGCCAAAACAGAAAACTTTCTCTTAGAACAGCCCTCCCTACAAATCATAAAAATATCTTGAACTCTGTGACAAGAGTTGGTTTGCTCCGAAAGCTAACACTTTTAATTAAAGCTACAGGCACATACATGAAAAATTCAGACCATAATAAGATACTCTATTTTATATCCTGCTTTGCTAATCAGTTATCTATCTAGGATTAAAAAAAAGTGTTGATTTACTGTTGAATTTTGCTTAGGACATTCCAAACTGAAGGTAATGACACAACTAAGATAAGTATGGAAGACAAGCTAAAAACAAGTGGAAAATAAAGTGTTCAACACTTTGCATTTACTTCCCAAAATTAGTCATGCAGAAAGTGGTACGATTCCCAAACCATGTTTGTACTACTTCTAGCCAAACCAACAATTTGTATTATTTCTAGCATCCAGCATGGAAAGCAGAGCACACAGATGTATGTCTGTCAGCTTTTCCAGTACAAAACAAATATTTTCCACACAGAACTCAGTCCTTGACTCAGCGTCTTACTAAGTAGACATTATTCATTATAACAAAACACAGCTGTAATTCAGATTTCATTTACATTACTTTCTTCCAATGAGTCAAGCTGCACATTTAGATGAACAGAACACCATGTGCATAATATGTTTTACGGAAAAGAATGGAAAATTACTCATTCTTTTTAAGGGGTTCAAAGGGTTACTGAAATAGCTTTCTCAGCATGCCTAAGTTAGCCATCCTTCATTTAAAGATACTAATAATATTGTTTGTGTATATGTGTAACTATCGTGGCATATTTATTATAATGTTGACAATGAAGTGTGTTACCCCACAAAGCCTTTGCTATCACTGTGCAAACAGCAAGGCTATTTCTTTCCTCTTGCCTCAAGAACATGGAATATACTGGTTGGGGAACTATTTCGGTTTTGCTTCTTTTGCCAGAGGTCAATAATAATAACGGATAAAATGAAAACAAGAGTGGAACTAGAAGTGAACTAAACTTAAAAGCTAAATCAACCTTTGACTGTTAGGTAAAGTTTCCGGTGCCCAGTAAATACTGGGAAAAGGTTTGTTAATATTTTAGTACCTCCTGTTACTACTACAGCATGATGCATTGGTATCATATAGTGAGTTTAAGACAACTTTTAGCTATAGGTTTGAGTAAGACTGGGGGTTTGATTCTGCTAAAGTCAAAATAAACACCACTCCAAAACCCTGTTATTATATACTTTTGACTTA
Source organism: Cuculus canorus (assembly GCF_017976375.1). Taxonomy (NCBI): domain Eukaryota; kingdom Metazoa; phylum Chordata; class Aves; order Cuculiformes; family Cuculidae; genus Cuculus; species Cuculus canorus. The sequence continues at coordinate 34,723,517 of NC_071406.1, read as the reverse complement.
GTCTGTGTTTAATCAAAGTCTCCTTGAAGCAAAAGAAGACTCTAAATATAAAGTTGGAAAATCTGAACGAATTAATGAGGATTTGCCCTATTTGATTTGCGTCTAACGTGACATCAGTGCGTAACATTAAATAAAAAAGATAGAGCTTAACTTTCAGTAGTTATATAAGGTTTTTGTGCTTCCACTTGCAAGTATCAGAGGATCAACATTACGATAATGAAAGACTTAAAAAGAAAAGGACAAGGTTCTGAGAGGGTCTACAATGTGAACAACAATGAGTACCTGTGTAGTCTGAGCCACAGCTGTTCCAGAAGACACAAAATTAGTCATAGCTTCTATGACACTACTTAAACCACCTAGAATCACAGAATCACAGAATCACAAGGTTGGAAAGGACCCATTGGATCATCGAGTCCAACCATTCCTAACACTCCCTAAACCATGTCCCTAAGCACTTCATCCACCCGTTCCTTAAACACCTCCAGGAAGGCGACTCGACCACCTCCCTGGGCAGCCTGTTCCAGTACCCAATGACTCTTACTGTGAAGAATTTTTTTTCTGATATCCAACCTGAACCTCCCCTGACGGAGCTTCAGGCCATTCCCTCTAGTCCTGTTCACCTGTCACTTGGGAGAAGAGGCCAGCTCCCTCCTCTCCACAACCTCCTTTCAGGTAGTTGTAGAGAGTAATAAGGTCTCCCCCTCAGCCTCCTCTTCTCCAGGCTAAACAACCCCAGCTCTCTCAGCCGCTCCTCGTAAGACTTGTTCTCCAGCCCCCCTCATCAGCTTTGTTGCTCTTCTCTGGACACGCTCCAGAGCCTCAACATCCTTCTTGTGGTGAGGGGTCCAGAACTGAACACAGTATTCGAGGTGCGGTCTCACCAGTGCTGAGTACAGAGGGAGAATAACCTCCCTGGACCTGCTGGTGACCCCATTTCTGATACAAGCCAAGATGCTGTTGGCCTTCTTGGCCACCTTGGCACACTGCTGGCTCATGTTCAGTCGGCTGTCAACCAGCACTCCTAGGTCCTTCTCTTCCGTGCAGCTCTCCAGCCATTCTTCCCCCAGTCTGTAGCGCTGCATAGGGTTGTTGTGCCCCAAGTGCAGGACCCGGCATTTGGCCTTGTTAAACCTCATCCCATTGGTCTCAGCCCAGCGGTCCAGCCTGTTCAGATCCCTTTGCAGAGCCTCCCTACCCTCCAGCAGATCGACACTTCCTCCCAGCTTAGTGTCATCTGCAAACTTGCTGAGGGTGCACTCAATGCCTTCATCCAGGTCATTGATAAAGACATTGAACAGAGCTGGACCAGTACTGAGCCCTGAGGAACTCCACTTGTGACTGGCCTCCAGCTGGAGTTAACTCCATTGACCACCACTCTCTGGGCCCGGCCATCCAACCAGTTTTCAACCCAGGAAAGTGTACGCCTGTCCAGGCCAGAGGCTGACAGTTTCTGAAGTAGAATGCTGTGAGAAACTGTGCCAAAGGCTTTACTGAAGTCCAAGAAGACTACATCCACAGCCTTTCCCCCATCCAGTAGTCGAGTGATTTTGTCATAGAAGATGATCAGGTTAGTTTGGCAAGATCTGCCTTTTGTAAACCCATGTTGACTGGGCCTGATCACCCGGTTCTCTTGCATGTGCTTCATGATAGCACTCAAGATTACCTGTTCCATGACTTTGCCTGGCACTGAGGTGAGACTGACAGGCCTGTAGTTCCCCGGATCCTCTCTGCAACCCTTCTTGTATATGGGCACAACATCAGCCAGCCTCCAGTCTAGTGGAACTTCCCCAGTCAGCCAGGACCTCTGGAAGATGATGGATAGGGGTTTGGAAAGGACATCCGCCAGCTCCTTCAATACTCTTGGGTGGATCCCATCCGGCCCCATAGACTTGTGGGCGTCTAGCTGGGCAAGCAAGTCTCTAACCGCCTCCTCTTGGATCACGGGAGCCTCAATCTGCCCCTCTAACTCTTGGATTTGTAAACAGAAGGAACAACTTTCTTTGCTATTAAAGACTGAGGTGAAGAAGGCATTAAGTACCTCAGCTTTGTCCTTATCCCCTGTCACTGTTATTCCTTCTGCATCCAGTAGAGACTGGATATTCTCCCTTGTCCTCCTTTTCCTGTTAATGTACTTGTAGAAAGACTTTTTGTTGTCTTTCACAGACTTAGCGAGTTTTAATTCTAGTTGGGCCTTGGCCCTCCTGATTTTTTCCCTGCACGATCACACTTCGTCCCTGTAGCCCACCCAAGATGCCTGTCCTTTCCTCCAGAGCACATAGAGCCTCTTCTTATTATTGACGCATCTTGAGATCTCCCTGCTCCACCAAGCTGGCTTTTCCCCCCGCCGGCTCCTTTTCCGGAACACAGGGATGGCCTGCTCTTGAGCTGCTAGGAGGCTCAAAATACTGCACATCATTTGTAAGACAGCATCTATCACAGACTTACTACTTCTAGTGGGGAATTTGGAGAAGGACCAGGCAGCCTCACCTTGCCACAGCTCCCAAAAGCATGATGCGTTTGCTCATCCTTCACCTCTCACCGCTACTGAAGGTGGCTGGTCCCATTCTAAGCTTCCTTCAAAGTACATTCCTGCCCTCCAGCACAGTTGGGTCTCTCATAGTGCACAAAACGCTATGACAAGAGCAGAGTACAATGGCAAATTTCCCTGTGATTCAAGGCAAAATGCAATTTTCATTCTATTTCATACAACCCCTTCTTATGTAACTTCAAGGAGGGGATGGAGGCCCAGAACAGGGCAGACCAAGTTGCAAGATGAGCTCTATAACCACCATACTGAACTAGCTTGCAGCACAGAAAAGGGCATGTAGGCTTGGTGAGGGCTAGGCAGTAAATTTTCTACATCAGGCATCTCAGGCTCAGTAACTGTGGTATAGCAGCTATACTCAGCCTATACTAGCCTCTGCCCCTAGTCTGCTAGGCACCTATTAGGAAATGCAACCCTGAAGTCAAGCAGTTCCACCTAAGTACCAAAAATCCTTCATTTATACCAATGGACATAAAGCCACATTTCAAAACAATGGGCTTATGCCAAGACAGGGACTGCAGGCTGAGACATCTGAGTGATGCATTAAAATTGCTCTGAAAAGTGAAAACGTGCCACAGGTAAACACCTTCAGTTGCATACAGATGTGAGCAATGGGTACAATGAAACAGATGTTCCATCAGCTGTTCCATGTGACGGAAAGACAGGTTTTAACTAAGTGTTTATTACACCCAGAGGCTGCTGCTGATGTGGATCAGCTTCAGCACTTGTCACAAATATGAAGACAGTATTATACTCAGGAAGGACTTGGATGGCTGATACTATCAGAAAGGATGTGGAAAGCATGCATGACTAACCCAGACGTGCAAAGCATGTGGGTTACAGAACCACATGGCATCATAACTATAGATCAGTAAACAATATGCTGAACTTCCAACTGAAACTCAGTTCATAAATGCATGAGATTGGAATGAATATAAAATTCCCCAAGCTCCACAATAAAAATTAAAAAGATATCTTTTATGCATTTGCAGTTTCAGAGTTGCAGCTCTACTCTACCGTATGTCAATCTTACAGTTCTATTTTTTTTAAGAGCGTTAATACTGTAAATTCTGGTTATCTACACAGATCCATAAGCTGTACAAAATTTTGTACAGTCCCTATATTTTGTCTTAAATAAATAAAAGAAAACTGAATTTTTAAAAGAAAGATGATTTTTACATTAAAATTGCTAATTTGAACAATATTTGACGCTGATCTGTACGAACAGCAATGTAGTTAACACAATTATTTCATAGTTAGCTTACATAATATGTGCAAAATAAAACCTGTGTAGAAAAACTTTGTATTAATGCCCCATAGGAGCTCACACTATCCATCCCATCTCCACTTGGACCTTAATTTTAATTTAATCCTTCAGAAAATGAGAAGCTCCTGAAAAAGGGGCATAATTGGGAAGACCAGCCTAAACCCCACCCAAAGACTTTGCAAAAAATGTGCTATCCTTTGAAATACTTAGAAGGAATATTTTTATGAGTTATCTTTTTATAGACTCAGATGGAAACAGTAAACATTCAAGGTTATTTTCAGGGAAGAGTTTTGATGTGACATTACTCTTCGATATTTCCTGGCACATACTTTTTAATGCAAATCTAGAACCCAGCCTTATGAATTGCCAGGAAGATGTTAAGCATGCTGTTACCTCTTAGGATTTAATCTTACACAGCCTAGTAGAAAGGATTTTTTTTCCTCCTCTGTGTATCAGGACTGTTTATCTTTCCTCAAGCAGCTTCCGCAAACATGAAATCATGAAGGAAGAATTTCAAAACTAAGATTGTGTTTACTTTTCTTTGTGCAACTAATTAGTCTATGGATTAGTCACAAACCATAGGGGATCTTCTACCACTCCAGAAATCTGCACATTCAGGAGACTTTTTGGAGTTCTTTTAAGTACAAATATAAAATAAGCTTAAGATTTCTCAATTTTCATCCACTGAAAGAATTTGAATTAAGTGGTAGCCATCTGTCTTTTTGTGTAACATAAGCTTTAAATTTCATTCATGAAGATATATTGCCCTCCTGTTTTACCCTTGCAAAAAATTTATGTTTGGCCAAAGTGTCATAGCTAAATATTATATCCAAGATAAGAAAAAATGGAGAAGAATAAGTTTCAGTCATACAATGAAAATACTGTATTAGATCAGAACTCCAACTATTCTGGCTTCCACCACCCACAGTAGCTGGTATAACTTGCTACCGAGAAAAGTGTAAAATATCTTTGCAGAGCAGCTACAGAATAAAAAAATCTCGAAATTAATCTTTGTCCCAATCTATCATTGCCAAAGTTTTGTTTCTTTTTGTGCTGTACTGTAAATATTTTGATATCTGCAATTTACTTCTGAGACTATCAAAGTATGCGAAAAGTTTATGTGTCTTCAACAGGGATGTTTTAATTGAAATTTGAAGTAGAATATTTTGGGAAGCAAATAAAAACTTTAAAATCAGCATCTTGGAAACTCCGTGTGGCAAAATGCTATTAGTGGTTCTTCCCGCATGCCATGCATATATAGCTCACCAGCATAGGTGTGGATGTTCCTAACTTCCATTTCAAGCAGTTTGTTGCTACATTAAGCAAAGCAATCAATTCTCTAATGAATGCCTACTGCCAGTACTTTATATGCAATCATCATTTACTTGTGTTTCTAGAATGTTCAGAGCATGTATTTGACACTAGAAAAGGTAAAAAGATGAATATTTTTATTTTTGTAAATATACCAGACAATTCTCTATGATAATGTAATATTAAATGATACACTAAAATTCCCAGGACTCCTCTTTTCAACTGTTCCTCTTCTACTAGAATAAGCAAACACATTGGTTTTGACTCCACACTATACACCCCAGTTTTAAATGCTTTCAGAAAGCACGGAGTTCTATCCTGTCACTTGCACTTTCAGTAAAGATATTAGGCCCAGTGTTGTCATTTTTCCCCAATTATGTGTAAAAACTCTAATTTTTCCAGACTACTGCTTCTGTAACAGAGAAAGACACTCCTGCTAAGAATTAAAAATTAGTTAGTAGAAGAGTACAGCAGTGCATATCTACTTTTATATGTAATAGTGCACCACACATTGGCTGAACTAATTTGCTTTTGGAATTAAAGATACAAAGGAATATAAGGAGGCTCAGAATTACACACCTGCATCTGTCAAGAAGATTCCTGACCTAAAGTCTGTACGATCGACTATGTCATAGAAATGTCTGGGCTAAGGGCTTACATAGCAGGCAGGTAGGAAGGTGGGAAAGGGTAGATAGTGGAAATTATTAGGAGTAAAAGATTTGTAATATTCACTGCAGAATACAATCTAACAGAACCGCAGACCTCAAAAGGCAAACCACCTTGAGTTCCAGATATTCGTCTTAGGTCTGAAGTGAATCATGTCCACAGGTAACTTACCTCTTAAAATTGATGAAAGTTACAGAAATGTATGGACAGACATACATTACTGAAGCTGAACAGTACACCCACAATCTGATGCTTTTGCAGACTGTATTTCAAACTGTTACTACTTTAAAGATAAAATAATAATTAAATTTTTGATAGATTTTTCCTTCATTCAGAAAGAAATCCAAATAATCTGAAGTAGTTAGAGACCAGAATTAAGTGAAGAGTGACTGTCTGTAATAGCATAATGGTTAGCTGCAGTCACTTTGAAGCTCAGAAGCTCTTACTGATAAAAATCTAAGTGCTACTTAGTTTTTCTTTCAACATAAATAGATGAGATAAAAAACCTTTTGGTTTTACACTTGTGAAATCACTGGTTTTCCCTTTAAAGATCCTTCTTTATAGTGTCATGTTTCTTTCTGTTCCTATGTTGTGGCCTTTCTTTTCTTTTATTTGGTCTTTTTGTTTTGTTCATGTGTTTCCATCAAATTCAGGTATTTCGTGTAAATACTAAAATGCTATAATTATCCTCTCTCCTGGTGTTCTAATCTGGATGCTACTTATTCTAAAACTCCAATATTTTTGCAAAACTGGTTAGGCAAAAATGGAGTTGCGATGAAAGAGTCTGGAGAAGTAGCTAATGCTTGTAGAAGCCTAACAGAAATAGTCTCAGTGACTGACTATTTTTATCACAGTATACTGAGAGGCAGTTCATATGCACCACATAGTGACTGGAGAAGAATGGGTTTAGATCCTTACTTAAATCCAATAAGCTTCTTTCCTTATTTCCTGCTGTTTAGCATTCACACTCTCTTCTGAATCTCTCAAAACACTTTTTTTTCATGGAAAGCACTTCTGCATCCCTCACTAAAAATTTATGCAAAAGCTTTCAGTTGCATCTTTTTGTTTTGCCCTTGTTTCTCCCTTCTTTAGAGTGAAAAATCTCATTGCAGTGTGAATAGCACTTAGCTGGCCTGCCAGAAAGCTTCTAATTCAAGTGACTTTGGATCCACTAATAAAAATAAAAAGGAAGAAACACTTGTAATATTTTGGTGATAATTGCTTCCTTTTTAAAATTTATTGGACTTTTTCTTACAATCCAGAGAATACCTATTTAACCATGTATTTTGCTGTGAGCCATGATTGCTAGCAGAAAATGTACAACATGTGTAGCACGTTCTTGAACCACATGAGAGAGCTTGAGAAATTTCAGCTCTAAAAGGAAAGCAGATGAATGGTAAATAATACCTCTTCTTTGCCATGTGAAACAGAAAATGTTTTTATGAACAATACTGGAAATTATTTTAATGATAAAAACATAAAACCCCCAAGATTTTTAAAAATTCATTTTACTAAGCATTTTTAATAGCCCCCAAATTTAACTAACAAAAAATTAAGACACTAATAGAGTTTTTGAAAGCTAATTTTATCTAATAGTTACATGATAAAACTCACAGAGAGAAACTGAAACATAAATGGAATCAATCGTCCATGGTGGCCAAGGAGCTAGTTCTATTGATCTCAAGGGAATATGGTATGGTGTAAAAGGTGGCCTTTCAGGAAAAAAGGAATTTAGCCTGTGAAAAGATTAATTAGACCTCAGAAGAAAACAAAATAGTAGTGAAAATTTCCTTCCTAAAAAGGTAGATATGCTCCTTTATACATTATTGTATCTTGGTGGAGAAGTTTGAAGACATTTCTATTAGTGAATGATGGCCCCACAGAAGTACTGAATTTGATGTAAAAGAAAGGAAAACAGAGTCCTCAGGAAAAGATAATGTCTGTATTGCAGACAAGTTGCATGTCTTGTGTGGTAGCAAGATGGGGATGAGATATTGCTAAACTGGTGCTTCAATCTCATCTGGCATTTTTATCTCCTCCTCTCTGGTCTTGTCTTTTAGAAACTATAGGTACATTTCAGATTTTAAGACCGTATTATGACAGCCAAACTGGTAAGATTTAAACAGAACTATTGTGTTTAACTATGTCCTCAGAATAATCACAAATCTTTCTAATTTTACATTTGTAGAACAAAGCTGTTACTCATGGCATGAATTTTTTTGTAGAGAAACCTTTCAAGTGAAGTACATTTTTATGATTTATATTAACAGGTACTAATGGGAATACTCATGCTGCCTAAAACCTATCGTGGAACAGCCCCTAGTGCAAAATAAGCATTAGACTGTATGATTGCATTAACAAAGAATTCCCATTTAGCCTTGTTTTGCTCTGCCTATTTTAGGACTTAACTCTTTTTATGGCAGTTTAAAAATAAGCATCGCTTGTTTTCTACAATACAAAGAAATAATGCAATCCAGAATAAGATATTAATAATAAAAAAGTCTGGAAAATCTGGATTTAAACATGTAAGACTGGCATACCAACATGTGGACAGTTGTTTTTTCTTTTCCAAATTCTACCTTGTATGCTGGAGAAGCATATCAACATACCATCTCATACTCATTTACTCAGAGCAATGGAAATCATAACAGGTAGGATAAAAATAAACAGCCCGCTATTAGATCTTTTCCACTCTGCATTTGTACTTATGTAGAATGATGGCTGATTTTGTACTTGTACGTATTTACATGATTCTTGCTGCCCAGTAGACAGATGGGATTTAATTTTTCTTTCCCTTCTCCTAGTTTCCAAGCACCATTGACTGCATTCTCATAAGCTTTTGTGATTAAAGAGACTAGGATCAATCTTCAGCTTTGCTGAAGTACTTTGCTTTCTTTCTTTACATATGTATGGCTGTTCTGGCCCACCCTTTCTGTTCAAGGCATTTGCAGAAAATTTAGGCTCTCCATTATTATATTGCAGTTTCCTGATGAAAAATCTAATGCTCTGTCATCATTACTGTAGTTTTCTTTACTAGTTATGTGGGTTTTTTCAGCAGTATTTTGTGACTGAGAAGATTGCTGTGTATCTAATTGTCTGCATACAGAGAGATGACAACTATTTGAAGGGATGAAGGCCTGGTTTCAAAGGACACATAACACAACAAACAAAGTGGAGGCAGAGGTTTTAAACATCTCATTTACATCTCATTCATGCTTACATAGCCCTTACCTATGATGGTAATATGAACCATGCTAATATACATACATTCATAAGACCAGTCCTTTGGAAATATTCAGAATTCCTAATGGTCCATTACCTGAAACGAGCTCATCACAAAACATCTTCTTCTGCTTTTGACTTAGGCAGAAATGAGCCAAAGTGCTGACTAATATGAGGCTTAGCTAAGACAGTTCTGAAAAGATGACTGCAATCATCATCAGCACCATGCTTTATTCTTAGTAGGATTAAATGAATTACTATCTTCTTTCATCCACTGCTAGGTGCAAGATGAACTCTTCTAAGCTATTATCAATTACGCTCTGGTTCTTTGCACAGATCTCACAGTCCCATCACATTTGCATTGTTTGTCCTTTCCTGGGTGCCAAATGAGTGGAATTTCTGACCCATTTTTATACAATATTTCCCCAGCGTTCTTTCATGATTTTTTTTCAGAAGATCCGTGTATGATTGTTTTGAAATAATTATTTTCTCCCAAACTCCCATTAGACTTTCCTTCAGGTCAGTATATCATAACTTTAACTTTTGTAGAAGATGTGTGACTTTGATCATCCTTTAGAAAATTATGTTGCTCTACATTGTTTAGATCATTTTAACTAACTTAAATAGTGGTGGATTTTGAAACCTTGTCCCATTCCTCCACTCTTCCATCCTATCTTTTGATAAACCTTCATAAGAAGTTTCTATAGATTGTCATTCTAACATTATTTATTGGTTTTTATATTTACTCTCCCTTCCCCCTCTGTGTCTACTCCTCAGCATTGTCTATTGTCTGCACTTGTTAGGCAGGTTTGGTATCTGGTAATTTCTTGTATAACACAAAGTCCTAAAGACAGGGAAATGACATTAGCTTGTTTTGAAGTTATTTGGGGAAGTTAAAAATTTTGGTTTATTTTAGTCACATCTGATAATTTCTGAGATAGGATCAAAGCGACCAAGTGACAGAAGATAAAACTCTGCAGGCACTTGTATTCATCTGTTTTCTGACTGGTGTCCTGCTTATGGTTGTATGGTTCTGCTGTCTTGCAACTCTGGATCTTTGCTGACAAGGTATGAGCCTTTCTTGACTAAGTGCAAGATTTTATTAGCTTATGACAAATCTCAGGGGGATTTCTTGGAAATAGAAATGAGAACAGAAGTGCAACAGACAGCAGTCAAACTGACCTTGCTTAAAAAGCTATTTTAAAGGTATTTTCATGTGGAGAAGCTATGTGTGTTTGGCCATACGTTAACTGTCAGGGGGAGGTAAACCATCACCTATCCACAAAGTGAACAGATCCTGTGGGTGCTCCATGTCTACCTCTGAATAAATTCAGAGTGACTCAGTTTAAGTCATTCATGCTTTTTCCCTTCATATTTCTTAACATAATGTGTCCAGTATCCCATAAATATTGTTCATACCATTTAAAATGTGTTGCAACAAAACTCTCCAGAAAGACTATTAAGCAAGAGAAGATTTTGCTGCTTCGGTGACATCCTGTTGTTTCTTAGCAGCATTTGAGTTATGTAAAGAATGCATTTCTGCATCTCGTGCTTCCTTGTTGGAATGTATTACAAGCAGCAAGTGAATGCAAAAAACACTTTCTCCTGACCAAGGAACGAACACTATTGATGGGAGACTGTATGTAGCCAAATCCAGGGCTGGATTATTCTCAGCAGTACGTTTTTTTTTTTTATTATTATTATTCTTTAAATATCTCAGATGATGATTCTTTTATCACTTCCTGAAGTCTATTCCACAATCAAAAAAAAGACACAAAACTGTGTTTTAAAAAGCTATAAAAATCAGTTTATCATTTGTAAGTATTTTCATTTGATCCTGAGATCAACCACTGATTTTTTTTTAATGCTAACAACATTTCAATAGCAGTAATTTTACCCTTTAAGCAAGCAGATAACAACTTATGAATTGGGGGTTTTGGCTGACTTTGTAAAGTTAAAAAGTCTAGCTCATTTCTCCCCTTGTCTTTCTTCTGATAAACTATATTCCAAGAAGCTTAGCAATCCTGTGATAACTCTAAGAAAGCAATCAAGAAATCATAGCAGAATTTTCAAAAACATGCACAAAAACTACTAACATGGAAATTAAGCTAATATTACAGAAACTTCTCTTTCATGCAGTTTTATTCCAGGAGAGTGTCACTTTTTTAATGATATGCTTCTCTCTATTATTATAAAAAAAACCCCCTGTTTATAAACACCAGTTTTGTCAAATATCTCCAGTCTATAAACCTAGGCACCATAAATGTGTAAATTGGATGCAATAGATGTCAGACATGTACATTTCATCAACAGTCTTCCAAAATATTTTCCTTCCTGATTTTCTCCTAGAACAAGCAAGTTTTCTTTCTTTTTTTTAATGCAAAAGCCTCTTTGCATCTACAATTTTCTCCTGTATCAGGTTTAAACAAAACCCAAATCAACAACAATAAAATAATCCCAGATGTCTACATCTACAGTTAGGTTTAAAGGCCAATTTAAAACCTATTTCCATTTGCATTGCTCCTCTGTGAGCTGAATGAAACACTATTTCAATTTCCAAGGGCTGTCTGGAGCTATTTTTCTCCTAATTCAGTCTATGTCTATGTGGAATTTGCTTTGCATTTTGAAATCAAAAAGCCTGACTGAAACCAAAGAAAAATCTATTACCAATGCACATGGTTACTTTGCTGCTCTTTGCAAAATTGAAGCTAGTTGTGCTGACCACTGAAGAATATTTTCAGGCTCTCTATGTAGATCTCTGATATGGGGAACTGATCTTATCTGCTCTACTCCCACTATCAACTTCAGCACAGTCTGGATAAAATATAGGAGAAAGTTGGTGGCACAGTACAGACCCTCTTATGTTGTCATCCAGGGTGCAGCTCTGCTCAGTCCCCTTGCAAAACCAAAGTTTGGGCAGTTCTTGTTTGTGTGGTGAGGAAATGTGGGTGTTCAATGGATAGACACTGGAGTTTGACAAAATGGGACATGAATTGAAAGAAGACGTGAGAAGGAAGAATCTTAGGCCAAAAAAAATCTGTCACTTCTGAAAATGATGCAAAGGAGAATAACAACACTTTTTGTTTGAAAACATTATGCATCTCCAAGCTCGGTGGCTAAGTGTTGAAATATGACATATTTCACTGTTCTTGTGCAAACTTACAAAAACCTGTTGCACACACAGACATTTGAAACACTGTCTGTGCATGCTTATTGGGATTTGCCTCATCATCTGGAGGCAAATCCCAATCCTCTGGAGACTTCATCTGCCCTGGAATCAGCCCAAGTATTCAGCAGGGGTGCTCTGCAACTAAAGCTCTGGGTTGTACTGGCCTTTGCGAAGTCATGACACTGGAATGAAGTTCACTGACTCCTGTATTTTCCCTTACTGATATTTGTATTTAGTCATTGAATTGTTATTCCTAGTAACTACAGTTACAATCCTTATTACACTGTTATCAACATTTCTGCAAGCAATGCGGTGCTCAGCTTCTCCTGATTGGTCTTTATCTGTGCAGAAACCTGATGAAGAGGGTTCCCATGTTCTTGAAATTTTTTGTTGTTCCAAGAAAACAAGATCTGCTGAAAATGTAAGCATAGCGCTGGATGTTTCTATCTGCTGTTCTTCATGCAAGTATGCAAGGATTCATGGAGACCATCTGGACCTATATTGGCTCTTATCAAGCACCCCCTCCAAGTTCTCTTTCCAGCTCTCTTACAGTGACTCATCCACTAGGGTTTAGCCACAGCTTTCTGTCTTTGCCAGAACAAGCTCCATTGAGCAGTACACCAATATAGGGGGTGAGGGGGTGGAGAACTTGATTACATCTCCAGCTTTGTACATTTCATGCAAGAAACTCAGTGATTTAAAAATAAGTATCTCAAAACACCTCTGTTTAGCTAAATAATATTTGCCCAGGTTTCAAAAAACAGAGAGATATTTCCAGAAAGACAGAAACGGGTCAAGCAAATTTAATTCCTTCACTACAGCATGGAAATTTTCCAAGTAGGCATACTGCTTAGCAAGAATGGCATCCATACAGAATACCAACAACATAAATGCTCCCGACATCTGAAATACCCACCTAACCTCAAAGTAAGACTCTCATTCGTTGTATTTTCTGTTGTAGTAAGAAAATCTACAGCCAAAATGCCTGATAGGCCACTTTTGGAGACAGTGCAGTACTTCTTGCACAACACAGAGAAAAGAGGCTCCATGCATGCTAAAGCCCCACAGGACTGGGGCTCTATTTCTACCCTAATCTCTCAGTATGGAATCACAGCCATGATGCTGTGAAGATTTCCATTCCAGTCTAATCTCACATTTTTAGTTTGTCTTGATTTTCCCATGGTCACACATACCACATCACAAAAAACCCCTGTATGCTTTGCAGAAGTCATGGAACCGTTTTGCTGAAAATTGGAACTAAGCCAAGCCAGTTGAGCTGGAAAGTTTAAAAACAAACATCTTTCTTACTGTTCATAAAGTGTTTTCTGCACTGGTACCTTTGGTATGAAGAGTTCGTTAGAGGTTACTAAGTTCTGATTCATTTATTCACAAATTACTTGGCAATGTTTGCTTACTTCCTCCAGAAATGTAAGATTATCTGTTTTACAGGATGTGTAAGAACACAGTATCTCCCACTTCAACTGTTAGAATTAAAAAGAAGAGTCTTCATCTACCCCATTCCAGTGCAGATTGAAGGGACCTGTTGACACGCTCAAGGGCAAAGCTGATGGTCTGAATAACCATGTAACAAACCCTGGCAGGCTGCAAGAGTGAGCTCACAGGGCTGTATCAACAGAAGCATAGTCAGTAAGCCAAAGGAAGCAATTATTTCCCTTTATGCAGCATTTATCAAACCATATCTAGAATACTACATTCAGTTTTGGGCCCTTCCATTCAGGAGAGACATTGGTAAACTTGTATGAATTTAGCAGAAGGCCACCATAACAGTCAGGAACTGGAGAACTCGCCCTATGAGGAGAGGCTGAGGGAACTGGGCTTATTTAGCCTCAAGAAAGAGCAGCTTCAGATAATTCAGGAGATGGAGCCAGGCTCATTTGAGGTGCTATGTGGTGGCATGATGAGGGGCAACAGGTATGAACTGAGGAAAAGGGAAGGTTGAGTTTGGTAAAAGGCAAGGCTTTTTCGTCATGAGTATACAGATATTGGAACAGGGTTCCAGACTTGTTATACAGTCTCCATCATTGGAATTTATCAAAACCTGTCAGCGTAAAGCCCTGAATGCTCTGACTTCATAGCTGATCCCACTGCGATCAAAATGTTGGACTAGAGACATCTTACGATCCTAAATGTACATGTTAGCATACATTCATCTGAAAGTGCTTGGCCATAAACTTTGTGTAAGCACATGCAGATAATCTAAATTATAATATACATAGCATAAGATTTGGGCTGGCCATGGGTAAAATCTAAGCCATGGTCTTCTCATTCCTCAGGATGACATGTATCTAGTTTAAATGATACATGAATACATCACTGTATTCCGATGACCTAGAGTCCTGAACAGTCTCCCACATTGCTTTGTCCTTCGGTTGTTCACCTCAGTGTTGCAAACATATAAAATATTTTAAAAGTTTGTTAGAAAGAAGGAGAGAAATATAAAAAAAAAAATATACAAGGAAAGTTAAAAAATAGCCCACTGAGCAAACAAAACCTAGATCAGCTATTTCAGTGTTTCCCACTGCTATTACCATGCCATTAACATTGTGATACATGCCAGATGGACACATTACAAGAAGAAATTACTTTGCAAGGTAAAGCACAGTTCTCTTAAGCCAGATGCCCCTGTTGTTGGCCTTTTTATGCTTCTAAAGGAAGTTTCCAACTAACAGATGGAAATAATTTAACAATAGGCATTTTACTGGGTGGGATAGAAGAAATGGCAGTATCTACAGTTGACAAAGGATTCTATGTGACTACAACTTCTGCGTTTGGGAAGACCTCTGCCTCTCACTGACCATGCTTGCCTGACTATCCATACTGACTGTACTGTGTGCCATTGCTTGGGCCTCATTCTGCCTGGACTATCCGGGCATGTATTGGGGACTTGTACTGGAAAGTCATGGAGAACTGATTGTTCATCTCTGCAAGTTTTATGCTACCACTACCACAGAAGTCTGAAGCACTCCATTTAAATTATGTACTGTCTCTGAAAAATAAAAAAAAAATTAAAAAAAAGTGGTGACACAACCCATTGGGACTAAACTGATGTTTCTTCTGGCAGTCAGTCTTAGAGGACAGTTTTGGAAACAAGTGCTTTGCTGGCAATCAAACCTCTGGGAGTTGCAAAGCAGTCTGCACAGTAAACCATTGTTTGAAGGGAGAGGTATTGCAATTTCTGTGAGAAGGTCTCTTTGAATCAATAGGACCTAACAATGCTCACTTACAGTGGGGAGGTTAGAGCCCTTGCTCAGTGTAGCAGCTGTTCTTAGGAATGACTTGTTATTCTTTATCAGCTGCATGATGACTCTGCCCGGGTCACAGCACACATTTTTTTACCCAAACACTCTGGCCTAGTACATTGCAGCTGGCTTGAGAATGCTTAATCTTTTACTGCAATCACAGAGAAGGAAAGTTGTCCTCAGTTTTGCTAATGCCTGTAAAATATTAGTTCCAGATAACTTGCCTTGCTTGGATAAAAATTCAAGTTTGGCTTTTATAAAATTTTTTAAGAGATGCACAAAGTTTGTCAGGCGAAAACACAAAGTCATGCAACTCTAGTTGTATGCAAGATCCAATAAAGGCCTCTTTGTGCTGGAACAGATATTACGCAGGCATGGACATGCTGCATGTGTAATTATAGGTACACAGAATTCATCTTGGGTATTATCAGAAGATTCAAACTTCAGCTACCTCTGTAGTGGCAAAGCATGAACGTACAGCATTGTTTAGTCGCTATGGTGACCAATGCTTAGGGAGTGGTGAATTATTTTTTCTCCCAGTTTCCATAACTCATCCTTTCTTGTATTTTGGAGAACTTCTTTATTGCAGGTACGGTTGTTCTGTAGAGAGACTGTGATTAGATTTGCCACACTTATAATCTCCTAAATTTATGCATAGTTTTAAATGACCCAGGATTACATTTTCTTTTCAAAATTGTACAAATTATATGTAAATACATTTTTTAATTTTTTTTTCCCTGCACTTGGCTGTTTTTTAAGGGATGTCTGTCCAGACTTTTTGCTGTGAAGGGCTACAGTGAGGTAATTTTTTCTTTTTAGAAAAAGTTATTTAAAAATAAGTTTTGAAAGGATCCTACAGATGAGATTCATTTAACTACCGATTGATTTTACAGATAAGTAAACAAGAAAATTGAAACTCACTTTGTCTACCCATGCCAGATACAGGAATATAATATTTTATTTGTTCATACAAAAGGACTGTTCTTAAGAGTCTTTCTTCCACAAAGAAGGACAGTTTGCTTCAGCCTTCGAGCAAGAGCTACAATGAAGGGTTTCAATGATCCTCTATTCATGTATTGACTCTTTAAAACTAACACCACTCCATCTGACTGACCATTCCAGCATAAAGGAAGCTATAATTTCATTAAGTACTAACACAACCTTTCACATAAAACTTTACTAAATAATTTCAGTCATAGTAAATAATGATACTTTAGATGCCTCTCTCTATATTCCTGATGAGAACTACCACAAAGTCTCTTGAATCTGAAATACAAAACACAGCTGCTTTCATTCTGGTTAATGATTCATTGCTGAATAGTTCCCAAGAGGAAGAACTATAGTACAGTGGAATCAGGAGTCACCAGTGTAATTGTGAAAGATCACCGTCAGGATGCAATTACTGTACTCTGTGTACTCTCTCACATTAATGGGAAGACAGTATGTTTTACTAGCTGCAAGCATCTTGCCAGCAAATCCTTTGCAAAATTTCGTAGCACGGTCTTAAGAATTGCTCTACTACAGAGCCTGTGCTTAATCCCACAGGCATGAATCCTAAGGCCTTCAGCAAGCATTTGCCTGATTTGACATATTTGCAATGGTTTGAAACAAGCAGTTCACAAAACAGTCTTCCAAGATTCAGAATGTGTTTTAAAATTCCACCAGATTCTTAACTGGTGAATGTCTTCTCTGGAGAGGTTGTTCTTATGCGTAAGAGTTAGTCAATGTGTGCAGTCCTGAGCATGTCCTACAAGATGAGTCCTACACTCCCACTGTGTTCTCAGCAGTTGTATGACCACCATTACTTAATGTTGGTAGTAAATAAGACATAAAGACAGTGAAACTGCATCATTCTTCAGACAATATGAGAATATTGGAGAAAGAATATTAAAAGTGGGAGAATTTAGATATTTGTAATGGTTATCAGTAGTGCTTACACCTGCTTATTTTAGTTGAATGTAAGAAATCACACACTAATATCTGAAAAATTTGTTCACTATTTGTGTTTATCATTTCCAGAGTGATCAAATTTTTCAGATACTAATTTATTGTACTATATCCACTTTAGGCCAAATTACCATTATCAGATTCTTACTACTACAGCTGGACACACTGGCTTTCTCTTGATGTATTCTCTTCATGACGTGGAACATCTGGCAAAAAACACCTATCACAGTGAAGAAATAGATATTAATTCCATTTGTGCATTTTAAATAGAGATGCAGATTTTGTGGTTTAGGAAGATGAGAGGGTATTTTGGGGGGATAGGGGAAGTGGTGTAAAAATGCTTTAAATTTTAGATTGTCCCTCAAGTTTTGAGAAATTCAGAAATATAGAAAGCCTGCCATTTAGATCCAAAATTAGGTGTTAGAAAGTAAGACTAAAAAAAATAATTAGACATTCATTTAAAAAGGAAACTTTTGAATACTCACATTTTCCTCTCTAATTTTGTCCATATTTGAGACTTATCTCATTAGGTTAGTTAAGACAATGTTGCTGCAGTAATTCGCAAAACGGACAAAGTACAGGTCTTGAGTGAAGAAGAAAGTGATGACATAGCAGGCTGGATAATACTGTGAGACATTTTAAACCCTTAAACATTTTGCATGCAGAACCTTAACATGAGTAAAAGTTGCTGCTGGCACAGATTGAACACAAAAGGAGGAATAACAATATAAGAAAGTGTTATTTCACTTACAAATCCTTTTACATGCTGCTAAAAACTTTCAGTGTAGAACCCCAGGCAAGATTAATATTTTATGGCAAGCACTAGACAAGCCCTAAGATACCATCCTGAAGAATTCACAACATCAATTTGAATTCTCAGTTACATGAATCTAAGTGAGGATATAATACTGCAATATCCATTCTGCATGAATCCAAGACAGAAAAACAACTCAAACCTTCCCAAACACTTCAATGTATTTGTCCCTCTATGTTTCTCCTGTTTTATCTTTTCCTGGGAGATACAACCCCTACAGTAACAACATAATTAGAAATGGCTATCAAGAACTGTAAAAAAAACTGTGGTTGTTTTGTTGGTTTTTTTTTTTAAATAATAAATGCACAGTGTAGTTACCATTATGTCAAATCGGAAAATCTGAAGCAAGAAGCTAAATTCTCCAAAGAGTTACTGGAAAACACAAGAGTTAGCCGTATACCCATCTGGGATATGGAAGAGTTTGCAGTCCTTTCCACTACCAGAAAAGGACTATCTGACAGCATGAATGAGGTGTTGCCTTGTGAAGACAAACACAGTTAGTCACTAAAATATTTTCCTGACTATGAAAGAATGATGTGGTTTTAAAATGTAAAACTGATAATAGTAATAGCAGCTTGCTGTTTAGAATATGCATATTTTTCAAGGAAACAACACAATAATTCTGTATAGATCACCACAGCTGCTATTTGAGCAATTGTGTAGCAACTTCACAAAATACATCAACAATACTTGAATTATTTTAAAAAAATCTATACTTGGGAACCTGAAAGCTTAAAAGTTGACGTTAAAACTAATCTTGACTGGACAAAAAAACATAATATTTTGGTAGCATGGTTTGAGCAGAGCAAACAGAGACTGCTGCCTTCAGAGACAGAAGGCATAATCTGCTAGTACAAATCCAATGTTTTATATACTTGACACTCTCTCTCCTGTATCTCAGTTTTCCTTTGATTGGCATCCTGCAATTTGCCTGCTGTTCCTTTTTTTCTGTCCAAAAAGTCTGACCTGGCACTCGTGGTTTTAGCAAGAACTTTACCACTGAATTTAGTAACCATTTGGTCTTTTTCCTCTTTAATAATTTCAGCAACACCTTTTAGTATTAGTGTTTATGACACCTGTTACTGCCCTTCTTACATATTTATGTAACAATTCTTTCCCTTGATAATTCTTCCAATGTTTAAGTCCACATCACCTTTGAAAAAAAAATAATTTAGTAATTAAATGAATAATCATACCCCACATTCCAACAAAAAGAAGAAAACCCACTTCATTACTCTTCCGTGTTACCAGGATCATAGTTTTGGTGGAACTGAGGGGTCATTTTCGTTTCTCTTTCCTTGTAAACTGTACATATTCTTCAATCTTCGTGCATTTCTCACTGTCTTCACTCACCAAATCTCAGACAGTTTGTAGCCATATTTCCCTTTGATTATAGATAGTTTCTCTCAGTGTCACTGCAACTGAGCCTTCGCAGATCATTCCAGATGAAACTGTCAGAAGTCATTTCTCTGTCTCAACATTGCTAACATGTCTTTTTCTAAATCCATCTTTCTCATGTATTCCAACTCCAGAATTAAACTCTGTATGTTTGAATATGTAGAACATGCTACTTTCTCACTACAGCATTCGTTACTGCGTTTCTGAAATACTAACATCAGCCTAGCAGTTTACAAGTTCAAGTTGCTCACATTTCACGTTAGTCATATCTATTTTGAAGCTTATTGCTTTGGTTAATATGTTCTTTATTTTGGCAGCTCTTCTATAAAATTCATTGCAATGATACAGTGAGATTTTGTTTGATTTTGACTGTGCCTCTACAATTCAGCAAATGTTTGGATACACACATAGGAGTTATTACAGCACTGATGATTGGCTGCATCTCTCAAACATACTTTAATTTACTGAAGCACATTCTGTTCTTTTACCAAATCTTAATTATGCTTCCCTTAGTCTTTAGTTTTGACTGCTGAAAATTACCTGTCTGACAAAGTACTGGAAGTATACGGAAAAAGATAACATGTAAGTTTTCTGATTTTGTTTCTTTCCCTAATGTCGACGTTTTGTAGCATTAATTCCTGTATTTAATCCTGTGGGGAAGGCTGGCTTTTTATTCTTTTTAAGTTGTTATCTCTGGGCCAAGGGACAATTATGTTATTTAGAAAAGCTCAATTAAATCTATAAATCCCCTGAACCACAGTATATCCTTATATCTTATATCCTTTCAGCCCATTATGATTTCAGTTCTGCAGGAAGCCCACAGAAATCCCACAGGAGGAGACGGCAAATTTTCCCAGCAAAATCCTGAGCATTGAAGTCTTGAACTTGGGTCTTATATCAGCACTGCAGAATATTATTTCAGGCTTATACAAAGAAAGTCTAAAACATTTACTGCCTTGGCAGTCATTTCCTTATGAATAGATATTACCAGACCAAGTTAGTTAAAATTAGATGCATTAAAAAATATGAAGGTGAGATTGCTCTTTCCCTAAAACTTCAACTAATACGTAGTTTGGAGATGCTTTCTTTCTTGGCCAAAACTATCCCTTGCTTAATGTTGAAGACAACTCTTCGACAGAAAAGTAAATTATCACCAGCAAAACTCTTGGCTAGGTAGCTGACACTTTGCTTTCCCAAGAAGCATAGAATGAGGAGAAACCACACACTTGGTACTTTCAGCATGGAGATGACTAACAAGTTAAACTACAACTTATTCAACAATCCCATGTAAATATTTGGCACAAAATATCAGTGATAAAATTAATAAAAGTCCTTCAATTCAAAAGGTCTTGTCCACCATCTAAATCATTGTCAAAAGAGATTCAGAGAACCTGTTTCCCTGAATCAACAAGCATTAGAAAAGCGTATGAGTTGTGCAACATGATTTATTCAACATCCTTGATATTATCTTTACATTGATCTCAAGTCTGCCTTGCACAGGAACAATTTAATATGAGAAATCTATCTGAACAATGATATTGTTATCCTAATGTCCCACCATGCTGGGGATGTTTGCAGGAAATTAGCAATATGGTACACTGACATCAAGGAGTAATCACATTATCTTCAGTGAGCACTGTCAGGAAAGACAGTATCCAACACTGGGTTATATTCCCAACATATGACTTTTACAAATATATGTAAGGTGATACAAGTTCTTTGCTTGTCATTGGTAGAGGTTTTATTTGCAATAGCCTCATTTTGTATGGAATATTAAGACTTAGTTTAGGACAGACATTGGATGGCTGCTGGATAATACTGTCAGACTCATCAAGGACTACGAAGAATTTCTCATGGTATTTTCAAAGAATTTTCTCATGATCTTTGAGAGAACATCTGGGATTGCTTATGCAGACATGTTCAGAAAAGACTCAATTAGCTCTGTGAAGCTAATGAGCATAAGTTAAATCATATTCAAAATCCAAACAGGATCATCTGCAAAAGGATTTTAGATGCTGCATTCATGACCACTAATCCTCCTCCAATCACTGAGTCATCCATGGAATTGCACTATTCAAACCACAGATTTTCACTTTTTACATTGGAAAGACTAACTCTCCTCTTTTGTAAATGAAAGATGACTCACCAAAAGTCTGTGTAATACTACCAGACAGAAGGTGACAAGACATTGTCTTGTTTCACTAATATATTCGGTCATGATCTACAGCAAAACCATTTTGCATTTTCTCCAGTGAAGCTAACCTCCAAACCTGGGAAGGGGTTGGAACAGTGTTTACTTACATAAACAGCTGTTTAAAAAAAGAAAAATATGTATCCCAAACCACTCAAACACCAAGCTTCTTGGCCTGCATTTTTATTTCTTAAGGACATTTTTTTTTCAATTTTTTTCTCAGCACAGCAATCTCAACAAACTGGGCTCCGCAGGCTCCACTGAAATACAGGATTTCTGTATTATTTAACTCTGCAAAGGGGTTTTGTATTTTCTGGGGCAGAAAGAAAAACCAAAAGGTAGTATCACAATACTATACAGCAATGGAAGTTCTTCTGTCTGATTACCTAACAATAATTTTCATCTTTACAGAGATAAGCATATACCACAAAATGTAATCCAAGTCCTAATAAAAAAATACCTCTTACAGGTGATAGAGTTCTGGGTTGGGAAAAAAAAAAAAAGTGTGGTGTCTTCAAGAATTTGCTATCAAATAAACCCAAATATATAGAACTTTTTTTACTTACATAGAAAACTTACAAGTTTTCTTACATATTTTTCCATTGCGTTCTCAGATAACCTACTTTCATTTCTGCATTCAATACATCTCATTTGTACTACTGTCATGAAATCTTGTGTCAAAGACTGTGCTATGACATACATGCTTATTCTTCCTGGCGAGGTAAATACATGTTCTGTTAGCAATAGCTATTTGACTTACTAGATGCAGAAGAAGTTAAAGCATCAATGGGCAGCATTGTGTCTCCATAAAGGATGATAAGGAGAGTAGCAATAGACTGAATAGAGAATGAAATGTTTGACACAAAAAATGACGAAGATGATGAAAATCCCTATATTTTTTTTCTAAGAGTTGCTGCTTGTTTTTTCCCAGCATGATGGGTCTTTTTGTTTGTGGTGGTTTTTGTTTAGGTTTTTGTTTGTTTGTTTGTTTCTTTGCTGACTTTTTTAAAAACAGAATGGCTAATGACTAAACTTTTCAGAGTTTTGCACGAGGCATAAAAAAAAGAATAAATTTATAAACCTAGAATATTACTCTTCCATATTGTAATGGAAAGATTGTTGCTCCAACAGACACCTACAGTCTTACTAGGCTGACCTCAGCAGTGTGTGAAGTTCAAGACACGTTTTAGAACACTGATAGGACTGGAAAATTAGGCAGAATGAAACATAGACCTTAAAAAGTTATATTGCAACAAATTGAGTATCTTTCATAAGACAGATGGTATTCAAAACAAATAAAACTGAATAGATCTAATTGTTCTAGATTGTAATAAAGTACTTAATATTTCATCATATATTATACTGCTAGTTGTCCTGGGTTTCAAATATGAAAGCAGTTAGGAGGAGGGAAGTTTCATTAATTGGGAGGTAACTAGCTGTGTTATTGGAGGAAATTACTCCCTAAATGGTTAGCTGTGAGGCACATTTTTACAGTGTAAGCACTAAGTAAACTGGGGAACTCAAGGAATTAAAGCTGGTAACTTTGTCAGCAAATATGTTACCTATCAAGTCTGATATCTTAACAATAGGTACAATAGAAAAGGGACTAAACAAAGTATGGAAAATGTAAACCCATACACTTTGGGAATAATATAAAAAACCTCAGTTAAAAACAGAGGAGGATTAAAACCTGGATGAAACAGGCAATCTCAGTAGGACTACCATCCATCAATACCAGTTGATGCAGTGTTGGAAACTTCCCCGTGATGTTGAATAAGGAGACAGTGGACTGTTCTTTTTTTTAAAAATATTAATTCAAATAAAGATAGATTGAAAAATATTTAGAATTATGGGAAAAGTCTGCTATTTTACAAAGTTAATCAAAACTTTGCTTTTTCAGCATGGTGAAAGCCTAGAAAGGCTGTAATTGCCATCTAGAAGTCTATCAAAGGGATTAAATGGAAAAAAATGGAGCTGTTTAGATATAAAGTACAATTTATAGCTATGACAAGAGGAAATATGTAAAAATTGCCAAGAAAAAAGCGTATGAGTTCATGAAGATCATAATCACAGGGTGAGGGGGAGGATTTGATCCATTTAGGAACAATTAATTCAATTTTATTCATAGTTGCTGAACAAAAGCATCAAGACTGCACTCACCAACTCTGGAGTGCTCTTCCTGTTCTATATTACATGTAAACAGCAGCATGTAGGAACAACTTCAAAACAATAATGTGAGTTTTCAAATTAGTGAGAGGTTCTATGTACAGGAATAAGGAAGATGCAGATAGGTTTTCTGATTTGTTTGATTACGAAAGATCCTTCCATTCTTATTTGAATGTTGGCAGAAGCTTAAGCCTGAGACTCTCAGGTTCCAGATCACTTTTCTATTTCCTAAACCATAGATCTCCAGAGGAAGTTCTGTACTTCCCAGCCTAAGTATCTTCCAAAACAAACCATTAATGAAAAAAGATCTCTGCAGAATACTGGAGTTTTCAAAAAAGAGGGAGAATATTTCCTTAAAATGAAAGTATATTTATTTAGATGTCAAACATATAAACAAATCTCAGAACTTAACATGATGACAGGATCAGACCATAAAATGACAGTCTCCCAACTTTCACACAATGAATCTGCTCAAATGGCAAAACTGACGTTGTATTGATCACACTTTGTAGTTACAAAAAGCTGAGGGTTTTTTACAGTTTACAGAAACTTTGTTTTTAATGGTTTCAACTGAAAAAAAAATTACATTTGACTAACTGAATAACAAGAAGATATGGTTCACATGTGACCACAATATATTTGGTTAATTAACTCAGAAGGGAAAGGCATGTCAGTGTCATGGTTTAACCGTAGCCAGCAACTAGGACCATGCAGTCACTTTTTCGCAATCCCACACCCTGCCTCAGTAGGATGGGGAGGGAAATCGAGTAAAAAAAGGAAAATTTGTGGGTTGAGATAGTTTAATAGGACAGCAACAGAAAGCAAGAATAATTGTGGTAGTGATGACAATCTTCATCATCATATACAAAACAAGTAATGCACAATACAGTTGCTCGCCACCCACAGGAATGGATACCCAGCCTGTTCCCGAGCAGCTGCCCTGAGCAGTGAAGCCTAGACACTTGCTTGTGTCTAGCTTGTGTCTATATATTCTTGTTTATATATTAAGGATGATGTTATATCATTGACTATCTCTTTGGCCAGCTTGGGTCAGCTGCCTGACTATGTTCCCTTCCAGCTTCTTGTACACCTGCAGAGCATAGAAAACTGAAGAGTCCTTGATTTCCTAGCAACAACTGTGAATCATTAGCATATTATCAATATTCTTCAATACTAACTGCAAACCACAATATAATTCTTGCATTACCTGGTAACAACTAAAACAATGTGTGTTATCAAAATTATTCTCACACTAAATCCAAAACACAGCAGTTACTGGGAAGAAAATTAATTCTATCCCACCGGAAACTAGCATAAGAGAAAAAATATAGTTTCATTTTGTATTGAGGAGGCTGAACAAACTTTGAATCATTATGCTGAATATTATTTGCCCAATTCCTTGTTGTTTTATATTTTTTTATATTTTATTTATTGTTATTTTGCCCAATTCCTTGTTATGGTGATGTCAATAAGCTGCTCTTGATTTACACTAACCAGAGATCTAATAATCATATCATAAGAAAGTAATTACATAACTTCAGAATAAGCGTTCATGTTTGTTCTCTCTCTTCCTGACTAAACTCTCTTCCTGGCTTCTGTCTTACAGTGTTAATTGCCTATCCTCTTTATTTATAGACTTATTATTTTCAGACTTATTATTTTCATCTGTGTTTACATGGAAAATCTGAAGATTTTCTGTCATGCATGATGGGTGAAAACCAAACATAATTTTCATTAGGAGGCAGAATCCCACAAAGCCATAAATGGAAATCAAAATGGCTCAACATACATTTTAACAAAATAGTACTTTCCCAAGCTTTCAGTGTTGACTTAATTCCTCTTCCATCAGAAACCACTGAAGGACAATGACTTCCTCAAAACCAAATTAAGTCCACAGAAAGTGCTTCTATTGCGACTTTACCCTGGATAATAACGCATATGTGTCCATTCTTTCTGTTTTTATGCTGCAGAATTAGTGCATCGTTTCCTCGTTTTTTTTACCTGTATTTTTCCTTGTAAAGGCTAGGGTTTCTTTAAAAGCAACTATTTCTCCACATCTCAAGATATATTTTCATGGCTTAAAAATCAATATTTGACATAATACTTGTATTGTTACTGTTTCTTAGATATTTCAGAGAAACTCAGATGCTGTCCTGAGCTAAAGAAAGAAAAAATGCAGCTGCTTTTCTGGCTCCACAAATGTCAGCTTTTCCCAATTAAAAAACTAAAAACTGTTAGGTTTTAGCTAGATAAAACTATTAACTACCTATTAGGCCAGCTGTTCATAGCAATTGCAAGTATCTCTTCACTGTCTGTCCTACAGACATGCACAGTACATTTTCTTTTCCTAATCAATACTGTTTTGCTATACAGACAGGTAGTCTTTAAGCAAAGATTCTCAGTATACTGTTCTTAAGGCTAACTGACTTGGTTCATGCCTTAAGAACTCTGATTTGAGGATTTCATGCAAATTTTACGCAAGAGCCTCGAAACTGCATTTAAGCATGCTAATTAGGAATGGAAAATGAGCATTTGCCATGATAGTCAATTTAAGGGGCAAAACTCAAACCCAGAACTGGATACTTTGATTCATGCTAGTCGTGCTGACAGTCTTGCAAAGCATATACGGAAGGATTTTAGACAGGCCGAGCTAATGCTTTACTTCAGTCAACATGAATAGATTTTGTTCCTTAGAACAATAATGCACAGAGCAAACTCTAATGCATGCATGATAACTCTACTAAGGTATAAAACATATGAAAGAAAGTCACTGTCGACATTTTAGCATATCTGGAGTCTAGTCTATGGTTTGTTTAAAAATTAGGGTTAAATGACATGAAACACCAAATATTTAATGTGGTAGAATGCAGTAAATTTGAAGTGATTGCACCATTCCTTATTTATTAGCTCTCACTGAACTGATAATATACAATTGTTTAATTCTATAAACAGTTAGTCATTATCTAAGACTACTTTATGAGAGGACAGGATTCATTTACTATTTATGTATTATTGAGCCATTAATGGAAAGGACTGTGTCGATCCTGCAGCTGTTGGTGAATGTGCAAGAAAATGCCGAATAAAAAAAAATGTGACTGAAGATTCAAAGCATTAGAAAATGTTTGCCTTGGATCATGGAGAGGAGTGAGGATTAAGAACTTCTCATGACTGGAGGGTTAAAAGACAGTTGTATGCTTCTGAACTGCTTAAGCAGCTATGTATGAGCTTAAGCATTGTTTTCTAAGCAAAGAAAACACTTTGGCTACTGATTCAGAACCTCACTTGCATGTGATGCCTCAATGACCGTTCATTAACAGTAGGTTCATTTATTATATGGGATATTGTCCATATTCCACAATCTTTTGGGGTTCCAGTAAGTCTACTAAAAAGTGTTTCTCAAACATTGCCAATAGGGTGGACTAGAATACTATTATGCAATTCATAACAAAACGGCAGACTAGAGTATTAACATGGATAAGCTGAAGCCTAAATAGGGTTCACAGAGTTTATACATGTTGCTTTTTCGGTAATACTATTCATGTGATCACGGAATTCCATTAATCAAGGTGCTGAGTCCTCACAGATAGAACTACTTTTCTACTTCAGAAACAAGTTTATTGCTTGGTAATCATCTGAAATTAAATTCTGGTGTGTAACTGTAAAATGCTAATACTTCTTAAACAAAGACTTCTGCTCAAAGCCTGTTTATGTTAGTCACTGTAAAAGTCATTCTCCACTACCTGCAAGGGACAAAAATAATTTGCTGTTAACTTTGTGAAAGAAAAAGAAAATCCTTCCTGTAAAAAGCTGCGAAGTACCACAGTATACCAGTATGGAATCAAAGGGTTACCCTTGAACAGTATTACAAAGCTTTCATTTCGTCTGGTTTCATTTGTACAACTGCAATTCCTAAGTAATTCAAGTTGCTTAGGACGTGGTTATCCTTAATACAGCAATAACTATTCTAGCTTCTAAAGCAGCCCCAGCACTCAGTGTTAATGAGGCATTGGGGTGTCTTATGAGGCAGTTTTCAGAAAACATAGTGAAATCTCTGATGAAACCGCATGGTAATTTGCAACAGAAAGCTATTACTGCCTCAAGGAAGGACTTTATCCAGATCCTGAACATATCTTTCCCTGTACTGCACATCCAGTCTCACAAAAGCCAAAGGGAATTCAGCAAGGGGAGGGATGGACATCAGAAACATTTAAAAAAATTTAGGAGGAAAGGAAAAAATACTTTTAAAAAGACAGATATAACATTAATAGATGCACACCAGAACACTTCTAAAACAACAATATAGCATAATTGTCCTTCTTCAGACTTCATGACAAAACATCAAAATAACAACACTTTTACAGCAGACATACAAATGTGCATTTGTAAACTCTGCAAGTACAATGATGATTTTTACCATGTTGCAACAGAGCTATTTTATTCTTTCCAGATTCTTAGTTATAATTCACATTCATTTAATCTATTTAGACAATTTAAAACATATTTTTAGGTTTTAGATGGAAAGATATGTTGTTGAAGGTCTGTATGAAATCACCTTTAATGTCTCATTTTGTTTTATAAAAAATGATCTTGTTAAGGGACTTATTTCAACTTATTCATTGTGGCTTATTTACTTTTTTGAAACAACAGGCATTGTAACTTCTTTCTGATGATGAATCTCTTAGTCACCAATTATTTTTGCATTGGCTAAAGAAAATTACATTATGAATATTAAAAATACCAAATATTTCTAAAAGGATGGAATCATAGAATGGTTTGAGTTGGAAGGACCTTAAAGATCACCTAGTTCCAACCCCTCTGCCATGGGCTGGGACACCTTCCACTAGATCAGGTTGCTCAAAGCCTCATCCAGCCTGGCCTTGAACACCTCTAGGGATGGGGCACCCATGACTTCTCTGGGCAACCTGTTCCAGTGCCTTACCACCCTCACAGTCACAGAATCGCTAGGATGGAAAAGACCTCCAGGGTCATCAAGTCCAACCATTCCTATCAACCACTAAACCATGTCCCTGAGCATCTCATCCACCCTCTTTTAAATGCCTTCAGGGATGGTGACTCAACCACCTCCCTGGGCATCCTGTTCAAGTGCCCAATGACCCTTTCTGTGAAAATTTTTTTCTGGTGTCCAGCCTGAACCTCCCCTGGTGGATCTTGAGGCCATTCCCCCTTGTCTTGTCCCCTGACACCTGGGAGAAGTAAAAAATTTCTTCCTAAGATCTAATCTAAATCTACCCCCTTTCATCCTAAAACCATTACCCCTCATCCTATCACTACATTCCCCTATAAGGATGCCCCACCCATCTTTCATGTAGGCCGCCTTTAAGTACTGGAATGCTGCTATTACATCTCCCTGCTGCCTTCTCTCTCAGCCTGTCTTCATATGAGAGGTGTTCCAGCCCTCCGATCATCTTCATGGCCCTCCTCTGGACTGGCTCTGACAGATCCATGTCCTTCCTGTGCTGAGGACTCCAGAGCTGAACACAAGGCTCCAGGTGAGGTCTCAAGAAAGCAGAGCAGAGACACAGAATCACATCCTTCGACCTGCTAGTCACGCTTCTTTTGATGCAGCCCAGAATATAGTTGGCTTTCTCGGCTGCAAGCACATGTAGCCAGCTCATGTTGAGCTCCTCATCCACTAGCATCCCCAACTCCTTCTTTTCAGGGCCATTTTCAATCAGAGCTTAACACAATGTCTATTAACTGTGGACCTTGCTTTCCCATGACAGCATGAGGACATAGAAGAGACACTTGCTACAATCCCAGACAGAAGTCGCTAGATAAGGCCATCTCTTCTAGTAAGCTTGGGTCTCAAAAAAAGCCTAGCAAATCTGCTATGCCTGTACCCTCTAGTTATTCTTTCTAGTTGCCAGAAGACTTTGGCTGTATTTTATCTACATCCACCAAGCAACTCTGAGCCTGGCTTCCGCCACATCCTAAGAGAGTTTCTATTTATGTCCGTAAAAGTAAACCACAAACTTCAGAAAGTAGCAGCATCTCTGCAGTGGAACATATGAGAGTCACCTCTGATGAAATCACATTGTGATACATTTATAAATGTACTGAGATTGATTGAAAATGCATGCTGGGTTGAATAAATAAGGGGAGGAAAAAAGTTCGTTGTCACCTGGAAGTGATTTACTTGGTAAGAAAATTAAGATTTCCAAAACACACAAATATTTCTCTGAAACGATGAAGTTATAGGTTCCATTTTTTTCCATTTCCTTTGTGCAGTCAGGAGAAAGAAAGTTGGTCATCCTCCTGGCACCACAGTAGAAAGTACTTGGTCTTGGCCAATGACATAATGAGGAAGTAACCTACACCGTGTTCTGAACAGGGACTGCCCAGGGTGCACAACACTTCATTAAACAGATATTTTCTCCTCAACACTCAAGTTCCAGTAGTTTGCAAAGTAGATTTTTCCTACGAGGTACAGTTTATTGTTGCCTATATTTTACAGTGATGTGAAATGCCCAAGCAAGATAGAAGATGCCAAAGGCAGAAAGCTGGTGGTTTATAGCAAAAAGAAATATATTTCAGCATCAGAAGTGAAGAGCCAACCTATATATTTATAAACTGTCTGCACTATTTCTAGATTTTCCCCAGACACACTCCATGTACTGTGTTGGAATAATTTGGTTGCAACTGCACTGATTAAAAAAACGCTTCCATGAGTTTCAGCTCAGTAATAGTGAGAGATATGTTTCCCTGGTTGGTTTACAGCTGGCTCGCTCCTAATGTAAAGAACAGTGTTATACAGAAGAGGGCAGAATTTTTTCTAAGCTGAAGATGTAACTATGGTCACTGAAACATTGACATCTCTGGCTTCTTTCCAAATCCCATTGCAAGAAACCATGATTTTGTTATTCCAACTTCCCTTGAAATTTCAATTTGCTTTCAGTCTGGGTGAGTACACTTAGAAAGGGCAAGAGGTTGGGAGGGGATGCTGCCAGTACAGCTGAACCCAACCAGTCAAGGAGATATTCCATGCCATATAACATCATGCTCATGCACCTGGGGGGGAGAGGGGACAAGCCTTTCAAAGTAGCTGTTGCTGTCAGCAAGTTTCACTTCTGTGATGCTGTGACAAATTCTCTGGACTAGTCCAAGTCACATTCAGGGTTCTTCTCTACTACGCATTTCTTTTTACAACTTCAAGCACATCACATAAGGAAAGGTTTATTAGATTAAATGCACCAGATATGTGGAAAAGAAAAAAAAACAAACCTCTAGTTAATGTAGCTAGACTGGCAAAAGCCCTTGAACACACAGTAATTTCCTTTTTCATATAATTACTTTCATGGAGGAAACCCAAAGGACTCTTCTGTCATCATAAACAAGACACTATTTCAATGTTGATAGTCTCTTACTCTTCCTGGTTAAATATATGTTGTTCTGGTACAATTACTCTATCCACACCCACATGGGAGGCACTCTAACAGCCTTCATAGCATCCCATTTTTTTTCCATGGGCAATTAGGTGTCTTGTGGTTATTTCAGCCAAGCTTACAGCATCCCCATAAGCCCTTGCAGAACTTACACCACAAGAAACTCCACTTACATAAAGTACATTCCCTCACCTGAACTTCCAGCCATGACTGCTTTGTAAGAAAGGGTGAGTGTGTGTAAATAAATAAATAAAAGAACCACACTCTAGATCTCTGAGCTGACAGCATGCCATGCAGATCTAGCTCCACACTGAAATTTCAGGGAATACAAGCCAGTAGGTAGGACCTGAAGATATTGCTCAGGGGCAGAAATTGCCTTGGAAAAAAAAGTCTACCTCATAGCTTGCTCTCTCTCTCTAGCTAATAAGATTTTGTTTGAAAGGTTTTGCCTGTGGACACTAATATGAACCTGTTTTGATAATATTTTTACAAGCCGTCTACCAGACAAATTAAAAAGCTAGGAATATCCCAATTGGTTTCACACGACACTGAACTTGAGCAGTAGAGCACATAGTCTACGTAGCTCTTCCAAATTACTTCCTAAATCAAGATTAAGGTCTAAGGACTATGACAACTATTTCTTCTACACTGATTTCTGCAGGTATTTCATCTACTTTTTCATTCTACTCATAAAAGTACTGATGTAACATTTATTAGAGCAAACACCTATTTTTCCTTTGTTACAGCTGGAAGTTTTTTGAAGATTTTGGTTGTTTTTAAATCAAAACTGGTTACTATATAAAATCATATCAGCACAAATTTAGTAATAAAGGACTTTATTGAAGACACTTCTGAACCAAGGAATACTGCATTGGAACAAAATGGTAGATCCCTCCACCCATTGTAGATTATTGCAGGCTCCTAGTTTAGAGGAGCAGCAGGCCGATTCTCTAATATTCTGTATTTGTCCAAAACTACTGTCCATGGTAAAATGAATTTTCACTTAGAAGTCACATTAAGAATTGAGCCTAAACCTAGAGAACTGTAGAGAGGACCCACCCCAGACGTAGAATTGCTGGTGAAGCAGTTCACCATGTGTCTGTTTTAATCATAGTATCACAGAACGGTTTAGGTTGGAGGGGCCTTAAAGTTCACGGACTATGAGTTAATAAAATATTTTCTTCCAGCATAGCTACACTTTTGCATTCTCATGAAACACTAGTAATTTTTCTGGACAGTTGTAAGATACACATGAATGGATGAATATGTAGAAGGAAAACAAAGAATGTGGGAATACTGCAAGAAAGGGACTCAACCACAGAAGTGAAGAATATTGCTAGTCAGCACTGAAAATAAATTGTCTCCTATCAGCGTAAAAAGGATATGTTCTACTAACCAAATTACTTAAGTGTCTGCAACATGAACTAATTCCTCCCAAGATTCTAGAATAGGAAAGGGAACTGAAAACTATTTTAGTGGAAGCTTCCAGGGAGAACTTAGCATGAATTTTGTTCTGAAAGTTATATGATACCTTTTCTTTTGGAACTTATTACCTAAATTTAAATCACCATGGGCCATTTTGAAAACTTGAGCACATGTTAATTTGCTTTTAGCTTATTGCTACTGATTAGATAAAAGTGACCCACTTTATCCTTCAATAATTCACTTCAAAAAGATGGGATAAGTAGAGAACGGTACATGGCAGTCAGTAACTTGGAAAGTGCTTGGCAAGAACCTCAACTGCTTGTTTACGTGTTCACCACAGAGCACGTGGATGGTCTATAGTAATCTGGAATGTATTGCTAGAAGCTTACATTATTTATTTTTCACCTCACTTCTGGGAAAAGATGCAGAAGTTACCCTTTAAATTCAGCATGTTGGATTATTGATAGCCAGAGGTGAGTATAAGAAGGGATTTCATTCACTTCTGTGGTTTTGTTGAGGAATAAATAATCTTTTTCTTAAGGGTTTTCCTCTTCTGTGAATGAAAACAAAGGTAGGTGCCAAATCATATCACATCATTCTCATTGCTTAGTCACCTGCCGATTTTGCAAGTATGTATGGGTTAACTTCCTCTAAAGACTGTTAGCTTCTGAGGGAGGGTTATTTGAATATACGTTCTAGTGATGACTGCAAAACACCGAGGGTTCTGTGTCTTTTAAGAATGTTTTCTTCTGCCATTGTTGGAATCAGTTATTAATTTCCACATTTGAAATGTGTCATTTGAAGGTCAGCAAGAATTTCCTGTAGTAGAACAGCAATTAGTTCTATGGTCTTTTCTTCCAGATCCTTTATAACATACTGGTATGTGTCATTTGTCAGCAAAATCAGTTCATTTTTAATAAAGCTGCTGATTGCAACATATCTTAATTTCTCATTTTTTAGGGGCAGAAAATAATGAAAACAAGACAAATATCACTGAGGCATTTACTATCAAAAGATAATAAATTTTTTCCTTATTCTATCATCTGTGCTTACTGTTTCTTTCTTTCTGATTTGATCCCATGAACAAGACAATAACATGATTCCCTTTACCCTCCGTTTTTTCTTTACTTATTCTCTTTCATATGTATTTTATCATGGAAATCTTTTTAAGGGGCAGAGGCAGGAAATCAGTCTTTTCTGGACTGATTACACAGCTCTTCAGACCTAAAAGATTCTATGTGTTGTCCTACTGACAAATGGCTGTCCAGATGTCCCAGAGCTGAAGTCCATTTCATTTGAAATTGTGTGGGATGATCAAATAGATT
Organism: Cuculus canorus; assembly: GCF_017976375.1. Classification (NCBI taxonomy): domain Eukaryota; kingdom Metazoa; phylum Chordata; class Aves; order Cuculiformes; family Cuculidae; genus Cuculus; species Cuculus canorus. The sequence continues at coordinate 34,689,408 of NC_071406.1, read as the reverse complement.
AAAAACCTCAAACCATGGGGTGATGAAAATGGGGGAGAGGTAGTATTCCATTGATCATATGCCTTATTAATTTTAGATTTCAATTACCTTATTTTATTAATGCATTACTACAGCAACTAAGGTGACATAAATGGGGGAAAAGATAGCTGTAGAAACAGAAATCAATGGAGAAGACTACAGTACCTGAAAATGACTACTAGTGGAAAAATAAAAATTGAATAAAGGTTTAACTGCTTAAGAAAAATTTCACTGAACATCTGCAACTGAGTTGCATCTTTTCCTATATCTTCATTCATTTCCATTAACTTATTTCCATGTATTCAGTAGCCCCAGGTAGCTGAACACACTCTAGCATGAAACTACGTAAAGTTTCTGGTGCTGCTGCTTTGCTTCCCTGGAAGAATGTAGTGCTCCTATCTAACAAAGATTAACAAAGTGTGAATGTTGTGGTTTTTTCCACATATAAACTCACTTTGATTTTTTTTTTAAGTGAAATATAATCAGAGGAGCAATATACTATTTCATATCCTGCAAACAGACTATACTAAAACCCAAAACTATAGCATATGAAATGGATCTCTGGTTTTGCAGATGAGAGGGAAGTATAACAGTATGACATACTACACTATCAGTCAGAGATAAGATTTCTGTCTTCAGGGGATAATAAACACAGTAAAGTAGTTATGTAATCAGGTATGAGTTGTGTGGACCACTTGTTCCTGTGAAATTAATGCATATAGAGACCCTGCTCCCACCATTACCTCAGTGTGAAGCTGAGATGGTTTAACTGAAATACTTATAGAATTAACTGCTGGTGGTACAATGAAACACATCCATGCCATAACTGTGCTACCCCAAAAGTAAATATACTGGAAAAGATTTATCTACAGCTTAAAATCCATTAGTAAGCCAGATAACAAACTGGTAGAAAGATACCTATAAAGAGTAAAATTATTGCAGGCTTCCATAATGTTCCCTCTCTAATACACTATAAAGAGCATTCATGCCACTTCCTTAAATAATTTTAGTGTTACGTTCAGTAAATTTTTACTGTGGTGAGACTGGGTTTAATATTGCATTTTAGTAAAAATAACTTGGCATCACCACTATTCTGACCATCCCAGATGTTTGTTCGGAGATAGTAAAAGTTTTTGCAGGGCAAGCATTTGACCTTTGGGAAAAGTTCAGCACTGTGCCCTCATTTGTTAGAAAGAAATAAAAAGTTAAAAAAAAAAAAAAAAAGAACATGTGTCCAGAAAGATGTACTAAGTTTCCTGAGCTGCTGATTCATCTTGGTGGAGCTCCACACGTGTTATGAGTTCCAAAAACATCTTCCCTGTGTATACAAGCCCTGGCCAGAGGCATTACAAATCCAAACTTCAGCTGACAACATCCAGAAGTGTTTTGCAAGCCTGAAACATTGCACTGTAGAAATGACACTGCTAACTGGACACAAACGATATGCTGTGCTCACAATGCAAAGGGTGGTCTGTGTTTGAAAATGTAAGGATTACTTTTTCCCAGTTGTGCCACTTTGGGGCACCATGACCATCTTCTTAGAAGGATTTCTGATGCTGCCTCAGGAAAGTTCTTACAATATGCCCATGCCATGCTTACAACCCCGGGGACAAAGGAAGGCCCAGTATACTGCTTTCAGATTGTCAAACTAACAGATGTTTTGAGAGGTAGTGTTCCCTGCTACACGTGCTAGAGCCAACACAAAGTTATATTCACATATATAGAAGTGTAGAGCAGAGATCTGCTAGGCCAAGTTCTAGGAACTAGCAGTGACTTTTCAAAGTTTCCTCTCTAATTTTCTCTAGAATATCAGAGTACTTGCAGCTGCTGCCAAGAGCTCAGCCCCGGTACCCCTTTTTCAACTACCTTTTCAGGTGTAATATAGGAATGGGGGGAGGCTGACTTTAAGAAAATAAACTTTACAGTCAGAGGAATCAAGAGATACCTATTAAATATTTATATCCACACCTGATTCATTTGGGGTTTTAGCATTAAATTGTTCAATTAATTTTCAAAATGGTCAATCTTTCTTCACATTGTATCTCCTTACCTGTCAACCATAATGTTATTCATTAGAATGCTTCAGACAAATTACTCTGTCTTTCCAAGACACTAAACCACATTCACATGGAGTGCAAAATTTTTAATCGTAAAATCTGTGTCACATGGTACAAGTCTGCCAGTCAAACCAAGAGGAGAGGAAGTTATATTTGGAGGATTGCACTGCAGCTTAGATTTGCTTTACTCTTCCCAATTTAAAAACAACACTCCAAATCAAAAAGTGAAGCGATGAGTAATATAACAATGAGGTTGTGTTTTGACCCAGATCTTACAGTTTGCAAAAAAAACCCAAAGAAGTAAAAGCCATATTCCATACAGCAAATGGCAAATTCTAATAATTTGCTGCTAGAGTTCAGTAGTCTCCTCCCATTTTCGTTCGATCTTTTATCAATCTCTTCTCAACATGTCATATCAAATTCCAAAATTATTTTTCTTATATTCTGATGATCTGGTGTTTTATGAGTAGGTCAGCATTTCAGCACCTTCTTCATTTTATAGTACAAATCTGACTTCTGTTTGGATATAATTTAACTTTTTTTGCATACTCAGTAAATCATGGCATACCAGCCTACTGAAATAAGAGATACCATGCATTTTTATTGTTAACACTCATGTATGGTTAGATCTAAAACTACTACTTTATTTCCAAGTCTAAAACATTACAAAAACTAAGAGTATAAAGCAAAACCCATTTATGATTATAATTAGGATGCAGATTTTTTCAGCAGCCAAAAACCAGACCAATTCACTCTAAAAGACACCCTCCTATGAAGTGTACTACAAGAGAATAACCATACTGTTCAGCGTCTTTGAGCCTTACCTTTCAAAAGTATGAAAATTGCATACCAGAATGGTCTTTTTAAGGTTACAGCAATATTACTTTAGCCATATTAAAGCAGAATTGGTATTATTTCTCTCTACTTTTTTCCTAGTGACATATACAAGCTATGACTTAATTTTGGCTTTCTCCCTTTTATTTCATGCAACTACCTCAGCCAGAATGTTTTGTGAACAGAGTATTTTAAATTTATTTTCTCTTAACTACAGAAACTACATCTTTTCGTGCAAGCTCTTTTTTTTGGCTGCATTATTCACCCTGTACCTAAGAATACTTCATTACTTGGATTGCCTATGTATAACCTTCTGTCCCTTGGCTATTTTCCTTGCTTGGAAATACCTTGTAAGACATCTGAGCTCATGGCAGTTGCTCTAGCCATCTGATCCATAAGGATAAATTCAGATTTTGTAAGTCCTTAATAGCTGAAGATAACAGCCTTATGTTTATTGCAGCAGAAATTATAACTATTACTCTTTTAGGTTTGCAACCAGGAGACAGAAGAAACGGAGCTCCTGTATATGTGAATTCAGAGCTGTTTTAAGTTCTTCAGTAATTTCTGTGGTTGTATTTCTGTAGTGTGGAAAATGGAAATCTTTCTTTGTAAAGCAGAACAGAGTAACACTCAAAATGTGCTAGGCCAGCAAGGCAGTTCTCAGTGTGATGTTTAACTGATGATTAACTACTGACAGACAAAACCAGTTTTTGCAACAGAGTTTACACTGAGCTCAATGTAACACATACCTGGAGGCAAGTTCCCCTTCTGCTAAAGAAACACAGACAGGCAGAACTAGAGTCATAGTATTGTTACACATGGCATGTCTCCACTTACCTTGAACACAAACACAGGTCTGGAGTAAAATTTTGCTCAAAGTCACCTAATAGAGTCTTGGGGTTTTTTTTCCTCAAGTGACAAAATTCAGTTTATCACTGAAAGGTGAATAGCAAACGCCAGTGCATGAAAGGATGTTTATTAAATATGACTAATTCATTAAGAATTATGTAAAACAGACTTAACATCACTGAAGAAAAAATGAAGTGTAGATTTTATTTTAAAATGCAGATTATAGTAGCATTGGTAAACATCAATAATTCACTAAAGATGGAAGTCTAATTAATTTGGTACTTTGTTAAAAGAACATTGCAGGAAAATAGGTTCAGGGTCCTATTTCAGTAGCAAATTACCCCAAATCCTTGAGTATTTAATGAAAAAGAAAGTAATTAACGCATCTGAACCAATTCATACATTAATATTCTCTCTTCTGGCCTAGAAATTAAATTATACCACTGCTCAGAGGTCCGAAATGATGATTCGTAAATGGTGAGATGGAATGTCGACTGCAATGTGTTAAAAATAAGATCTATGACTAAGATAACGATAATGACCCTTATCTTCTTGTCACCCGGAGTCATTTAGGTTGATATGGCCACACCTTAAGGTCTCTGGGTGGGATTGATTTAATCCCCCCCCCCCCCCCCGGATACACAATGAGGTTCCAGGAATGAAGTATACTTGTCACTTCAGGGAAAAATATAAATGTGAAAACAATTCTGTGCATAAAATGTTCGGCAGAAGCACTCTGAGGACTAACTGCTAGTCTTCTCCAGTGCTGTATAAAGCGTACCTGCCTTAATGGTTAAATGAAACTATTAAGTGTAAATTTCTTTGTTTCAGGTCCACACCATGCTTGAGGTCTGGAACAGTACAGGGGTTTTGGCCTGGCTTGTTGCAAGGTTATGTAAAGGACTGACATTAGATTTAGCCTTAGTTACATTTATCCAGGAAATTTTGAGTACAGGAACAAACCCTGAAATACAGACCTGCCCATAGCAGCAAGCTTTAGGCGCTAAAGAGGATCACCTAAACGCTGCCTTAAGGCCACATTAAAATTTTTATTTCAAAATATTGTTGATGAAAATGAGTTACCATTTTTACTTAACATAGCCTAGCAGGCAAAGCTGGCTGGGAGCTAGCCTCACGCTTTGTTTCATAACTGTGCTGGGAAACATATAAGAGATACTTAGACCAACAAATGCAGCTGTGTCACTTCTACCCTGGGTTACACAATAGCTTGAGTTACAGTAAAATTTGTCATTGTTCCTGCAGTGGAAAAAGAGAAATTTCCTAGAAACTAATCCTGACGTCTTCCAGACTGCAAAAAGGAACTGGCAACTTGGCTGGTTTGTAAAAAGCTAGTTATAGAAATCTCAAGCAAGAAGGTTTTACTGTAAAACTCTTCTGATTTCCACTGTAGTTCCATAAAATGTATTTTACATGCTTCTTTCACGAGCATCTCTTTTTCAGATCAGATAGATTGAATTTGTCTGACTTTTGTGACATTTAAGTCACATTTAAAAACCAAAAACACTACGCTTTTGTTGTCTGTTTGGGAACAGCTGCAGCAGAGTTCTTAAGAGAACAATAAATATAACTGTATTGTCAAACAGTGCTATAATAAGGACACAATCTAAAACTTTGGATTCAAAGGCTTCCATAAGTGGGTGTAATTTGCAGTGTGTCCAGAATATTAGCAGGTCAGCACTAATGAAGTCCTGGGTGGGAAGCACATTCCTCTGTCAAGGTGGATAGTTCCTTGAAAGGCCTGTTGACAGTCATCTGGGTTTGTATGTAGGATTTCTCCCTTTGAATAAAAGCAAAGAGCCTGTGCAAAGAGCAAACTGTAACAAGAAAGCCTGGTGAGTCATATAAACCAGTGCTAAATAATTTGTGCCTGAAATTTAAAAAAGGCACTTGGTTTTCGCAAAGAACATATACCCACATGACTCCTGAAACTCATATCAAAGATACAAATACAGTTATTTTGGGCACACCAAATAAGGCTGATGTGAGGAAAAAGAATGTCTAGGAATGTCCTACCAATGTTTACTCAGATTTGCAGGATAAAACATTTCTAATGCTCAGCTATGCCAGTTTATTCTCTCAAGCGGTTTCCAAAGTAAATAATGTATTTCTTTGAATCTGTGCTTCACATCATACCAATTTGTTGCCTTCCTTTTTAAGTCCACATGAATCAACCAAAAGTAGATAAGCTCCAGAGAAATATAGAAAAAGTTAAAGAAATATTGGCAAAGACTTGAAGCATAAGCGTTAACAGGAATATGCATTACATAGACATTATTCCCTTGAAAACACAGAGTTCAAATGACTCTTCCAGTTTCGACTCACAGATTAAAGTCATGAACGATTATGAACCATTTCATATTATGAACCATTTCATGCTCCCGGACTTCCAAACTCCTTTCTTTCTCCGTCACCCAAGCCTTGCATATTTATCTGGAAAGCAGATACTTTTCAACAGTTAGCTTCCTATGAAAAAAATTGATTTTGAGGCTGGAGTAAATACATATACCATAAAGAGAATTTGGCAACCCACCTATTGTCTGGTTCTTGTTAAAATATTGACACACATGCTTGCATCGCACAAAGGAACAGAAAAGGTCAGGTGCACTCTTAAGCAAAGGCAACACCAAAGTTTATTTTAGATAAATTTATGGCCAACAGTTTACTCATATAATTAATTTGTTGAGCTTTTTCTCAGAATTGTTGGAATTAAATGTCAATTATGTAACATGCACACAAAAAATTGAGTATACAGCAGAGGGTTTGGACAACTCTTAATTTGACAGACTCATTCCTCATGCTCAGTACTCTTAGGATTTTAAGGACAAGGTCATCTCTGTTCCCAAGTCTGGTTTTTAGGCAATAGAAATCTATAAACTCAAATTTATTTTTTACTGTAAATAAGACCAGGTTTTATGCTTAGACTTCCAGTATTCTTCCAGAAAGTGTTTTAAGCATCATTCTACTTACCAGATTAAAAAAAAAATTGATCTATTTTATACACATCCGTTCTTGTGCCTAGCTTCACAAAGGGAGGAAAAGTCATTTAGCAAATAGCTGGTAACAACAGTAGAGACCTTCTCAGTCTTCAACTCTGTAAAGCAGAGAGACCTACCAGGAGCCCTCAGCTCACACTGTAGCAGCTGAGGAGACCCGAGTGAGGCCAGCAGCAATGGCAGGCAAGTACCCCTCCACTTCCTCATATAAAAGAAGCACTAGTGAGCAGGGCAGGCAAACAAAATGCCCTGAGAGGATCAGAAAACCTGGACTCACTTCTTAGGGAAGTCTGATGCATCCCTGGGACTGCGGCTAAAGACATGAGGAGAAAACCTCCTGCCCTGATATGGCTTTCAGAGCGTTATCTATTATTGATTTTTTCATGTAGGAAGAAATGAAGATGCAATAAGCCCAAGGGCAATCAAAAAAGACTTCAGGGCATGTATTTCACCTAGAAGTCTGCATTGAATCCTCTCACTCTATAAAAATATTTTAAATGGTGGACACATCCCAGCATGGGCACAGCACGCTATGGGTACATCTAAACCACTATTACCAGTGTACCTAAATTAGTGAGAGCACTTGCAAACTTCAGGTGAACTGTTAAATGGTCAAAGTTAAACAAACATGGTTTAAACCAGTTCAACACTACAGTGGAGACACTTGTTCAGAATATGAGCAGCCTTCAGTTTCCATTAACTGAAGGATGTTGAACTACAGCAAATTAAGTCAGCACATACTTTTGTTCATTGTCCATGTGTTTGGAAGTAAAAGGAGCGGGGTGGAAAAACAAGTATTTATTTCCAAAAAGGGATTGATCTCTTGGAATCTCTACTTAGCCCTAATTCAGAACAGATTCTTGATTCAACAGATTACCCTAAACAACCTATTAAGACATTTGTTTCTCAAAAATAAAAAAGTGTCAAGTCCATTCATGTAAAGAACAAGATTTAGCAATTTTTTTTTCCCTTCCAGGACTGAGATGTTTTGAATCAACTCATTTTCAGAACTCATATGCCAGCAGACAAAATGGGTTTCTAAATGATTTTATAACTCTCCTTTTGTTATAACTAAAACTGTGCTATAATGCTGAATGGAAAACATACCTAAAATTAAAAACATAGCATTTTGGTGGGAAATTTAAGCTTTTTTATAAATCTCATCAAATGCAGTTACAAAGAAAAAATTCTCCTTTATTGTCTGTATCAGGGTTTTTCCTGCATTTGGGAGAACAGCTTAGTTAGAAATTTCTTTATATGACTCTGAGGCCAAAAGCAGAATTAAGCAGTATGCAGACATTTTTTTCTTCCTAAATTAGCACAGAAGTCTAGAAGCTCCCAAAAGTTTGAGCCTGTTCTTTCTCTGCAAATTGATACCTCACATTTGAAGCCTAACACAAGAGAGGATGTCACAGGGATGTTTTGGACATCTGCCTGGCGGAAAACGATGGTCAGTAAAGATTTTAGGGACTTGTGTTGCATCAGAGAGTGAGGGTGTAGGACTCCACATGAGAAAAGATAGGATGAATTAAAAGGCAGTCTTTTCACATGCTAGTAAACATTACACACTTGTGCAAACACCCAGAAATTAAAGGGAATCAGACCTGAAATAGTAACAGCTGGTCTACACATTCTCAGATCTTGGTGACAACTTTTTGGAGACTGTTAATGGATAGCATATTGGGTGTTAATGGTCACAAGTTGCAGAGTTTGAAAACAGAAAAGGGAAAAGAGAAGCACCAAAATAAACCTCATGGATCACTAGGAGGCAGATTTCAGTAAGCCCAGAGAACTGGCACGTGAGCTGTCATAGAAAGTAAATGCAAAACCAGAAAGTAATGGAATCAGGTTTTTTTCAATGTCAAGGCAGACAAGAAAACAGGAGGTTGAAATATCTGGAAAGTCAAGTACCAAACTAGTTTTAAGAATACTTAGCTACAATAGGTATTTTCAAAAAAGAAACCTCATCTATTTTTAAAATTGTTTTTTATTATCTCAAGGCCAACTACTTTGAGAACTCGTAGAAATTATAATACACTGGAAAAAGGCAAATATAATTATGAACTTGTTATATAGTGTATATGAGAACTCAGTTTCTGCAAAAACAGGCCTGTCTTTTAAGCCTATAAGGACAAAAAGACCCAACTATTATACAGTCTGGATTTATTGAGAATAAATGGGGTATAGCCAATCCAATATCTTTTTGGGACAGTAGTATAAGCCTTGTGGGTAACGGGGAAATAGTGATTTTAATAAGGCTTGTCTTTATTTCATGTGACAGCCTGACAAACTGGGGAAACAAGTCTTTGACAAAACTAGTAAACAATAGATGGAAAACTCAGGGGTTTTGTTATTGATTATCAAGATGAGAGCAAGGCTGTATGTAGGAGAGCAGGTTCTTCTGTCTGCTCTGAAATACTTCTCTATATTTCAGTTAGCGATTTGGATGACAGAATTGAGACCATGCTTACCATATAGTCAGAAGTCTGTGTTGAGGACAAAATATGAACTAAAATTTCTCAGAAATTAAAGATAAAAACTGGAAAAACAGAGCCCCATTTGATAGGGAGAAGTGCAAAGTACTTCACCTAGAAAGTCACATCAGTTCCAGTCATGTATGAGCTCTGTCCTCTGAAGAAGGTGATTACTTTGCACGACAAGCAGAATGCAACTCATTGATGTCATACCACTAGGTAAAGACAAGCAGTGTACTTGCGGTAAAACAAAAGACTAGCTTATAAAACACATTGGAAGAATTATTTCACCCAGGACAGAGAGCATTATTTGAATTCTTGCCACTGTATTCTAAGAAATTTGTAGATCATTTGCAAAAATTTCAAAGGGAAACAGTATAATTTTTTTGAGATATATATAAAGTAGAATTTTAATCAATGGCTTAAAATCATCAGGACAGGAACTATACTTCATGTGGTACTCCGTAACTTAGAAAATAAAGCTGAAAGAAAAAAAGATAGAAAATTTGTTTATAGAGAAAAGCATAGAGAAATGATCTTGAAATACATGAGGACTACATAGAATATATTCTCCTTTATTCTCTATGTTCACTTCAGATAGAGCAAAAAATAGCAGACTGAAGTAGAAAAAGGGGCAGGAGGAATGGACAAGAAACATTTCCTAAAAATAGAGATATCAAAGTCATGAAACAAATTGCTTGGAAGTATGGAAAGGTCTTCAACACCAGAGGTATTTGTAAAGAGGCTGGGAAAAACAAACCCAAAACTAAACCTATCCAGAATGACAGAGATATGTTTTGACTCAGGCAACTTGGCTGATCTGCAAAGTACCTTTCATTTCTTTTTTCTGGGATTCTGAAGAAGGCATGTTAGGGCATTTTATACATCACAATTTGTAAGTTAACTGAGCTGGATGAATACATAAACCTATAATACCAAAAGTACTTCAAAGTGAAAAATAATATTCCTATTGGATTTATATAGCTATTAAAACAAAGCCAATAGAAATATCACAACAACAACCAAATTTCAGTATTTTAGAAGTATATACATGCCAATAAACTGTCCAGGAATTTCTCTTTCTCCTTTAAGTCAATTGAAAAAGCACACCAGTAATTAATTTAAAATAAATTGTATTCACACAACATGTAGACAGATTTCTTCTCTAAATCCTTGGAGCTAGAGTCTTCCAACCATAAATTTATTGGTCCTGCAGGATATCAAGAGCTAAATACATTTCCTAGTCTCTTCAACACTGTTTGGAACTAGTCCCGTTCCAGAAAAGGGAACTAAAAAAAAAAATAAAATAAAAAAAAAAATCTTTGTTTAGTGAGTACCTGGGAACCTCCTTCCTGCTCTTGGACTCTTTGTCTAGGCAATTCTCCTAAATCATGCTGAAAGCTAAAAATATCCACTGACAGCACTGAATGTCAAAATGGAATTAGGTGGTGGGACGTGGCTGCACGGAGAATTACCTGTGACCAAAGGAGCTTAAGGGGATTACAGAAGAGTGGGGAAGTCTCACAGCACCCCTGCAAAACATGCTCTGATTTTAAGTGCTGTACAAGAGAAAAAAACTTCCTTGGGATTGACAGAGGCTACAAGTGATTCCTTGTGTTTTTAGGAAAGAAAAATCATTCTGATTTTCAAATTTGGAAGCCATTATGCCATTTGAAAATCATTAAATTACAGCTTCTAAACAAGCTGTAGAGACTGTTTAGAAACAGCCATTTTGCTTTGATACCAGTTGAGGACCTTTTTGGCATATTTTTAGGGTAACTCCTGTTTATTTGGTTTAGTTCTCTTATGAATGTCAATACTTAATTTCACCATGTGTCCACAAGGAGGACAAAGGATTACAAACACTGTGTCCAAGAAAACAAAATACTGAATTTCTAACCAGCAGGTCTGATATCACATTGGAGCTACACATCATATGAGTAGTAGACATGCTGTCATTAAGTTGCTGTTTTTTCTGGAAGCAGAGATGTTCTTTGCCCTTCAAGTCCCCAAAGCAGGCAAAGGACAATATTCAGACATCATTGGGAAAAATAGAAAACATTGATAAAAGGCATACATTTAGGTCTATAAATTAGGATTTTTAACATAAACAATACACAGCGTCTAGAAATTTTTAGTGCCATCCTGTGCCTGATGAAGATAAGTAGCTTTCCATTCCTTCTATTACAGGCTACCAGTCATCATGATGACAGTGTTGAAAACGAATGATTAGATTTTGCAATGCAAGTAACACAAGCAACCCAATCCAGGTGCAATCTTTTGGGAAAGAGGTGAGAAAAGTCAATACCTCAAGACTGCAACTAATTTAAACGCTTGATGACTCAAATACCATTCTGATGTTTTATCTCCTTGCAGCAAAAAGTAATTCAGCCTGTATGAAAGATTAACCTTCCAATGCTGCAACTGGTCCAAGCTAACAGGACAACCAAATCCTTAAGCTGGTATCACAGAAAACCAAAAAATCTCAGGATATTTCAGTGTCAGTACTATACAATACTGTTCTTTCACTGTCTTGGAAGAGCAAAATAGTAGATTTTACATCCATTTCAAACTCCACTATGTTGTTATGCTTTAAATCCTTCTTAATTTTGTGTGCCATGGTTGTATCCATCAATTATTTTTGCTCATTTAATGAGGATTTGAAAGCCGTTAGCATGAAGTACAATAAGCATAGTTTTCACTGTTTCTGTCTTAAAGACTTATCTGACTTGATATCAAGAAAAACATCCACAAAACTGCTTTTCTTTTTTATATATATTAAGATAATTCAGAAAGTATTAGAAAATTACTAACTCAAGGGAAAAAGTCATAAATGATTGATCCAAATGTATCCTTCTGAAGAAACAGGAAGCTTGTTACTTTTCAAAGCTCAGAGTCTTAAGTGCAAGTTCATAATTTTGCTTTTGACTTCATCCCCTCAACACTGATTCCCACTAATGACTGTCCCAGGGTTATGCTCAATAGATGAATAGTCAACCGTGTGCCAAAATATTCCACCGAGGATTGTGGTATATAACCACATTAACTTCTACCCTAACTTAATTTCATGCAAACATACTCCCAGAATGCTTCCATCTCACATATAGTACTCTTGTGCTCTAATTCAAACCACATCCCTTCTGGGAATCAACAGATACAAAAACCTGTAAGGACCACAGTAGTTCTCACAGGATTTCTCTACGGCAATAAGTAGGAATCTAAAACATAACAACATCTACAATTACGTGTCTTTTTCTGCATAGAATGACATCGTGTAACTTCATATAATGCAAAGATTTGCGTATAGGGAAAACTTCCTAATTCCAGGGAATCAAGTTTTTGATAGAAGACTCTTTAAGAGCTGCGAAGTTTACAGAATCCAGACTATGCCAGAAACATCACTTAAATGGTTGGTGCACGTGATTTTTAAATAGAAAATTTGTAGGAAAGAATCCAAATTCCACCGCTATCAAGTAGCAATGCAGCAGAAGCCTGAAGTGAGAAGTCTCTGTGAAAGCTGTGATGCAGAATAGGATTAATTCAAGGCAAAAGTCAAGATAACTTCTCACTTTATTTCAGCAGGACATACACTGCTCTCCAGGGGAAATGTCTTATTCCAGAATACATTAAAAACAATAACACTGCCATATATGAACAGATTTGATAATTTTGTTATCACATGAAGATACCAAAACTGAAGGAAAACTTCAAGAATCTGACTTTTCATTCCAAGTGGACTGTAAATTCCACCTTATATTTACCTGGATGGATAAAAACTCCTCTCTGCATCTCCATTGGTGCAAATATCTACATTGGTGTCAGGACAATCACACCTCCATTTCATTGAACAGAATTTCTTTGTGTTTCTTTTTTCTCTTCAAGTTAAACAAAAGGAAAGTGTCATAGAGAAAATGGGTGAAGCATGGAATGAAGACAGAATAGAAATATAGCCTTTACAGATAAAATAATTGAAAAAATATTATTTTAATTACTTGTTACATGACAAGCAATTTATTTATTTTAATTGAATTATCATAGTTAAAGAGTTAGCTTTCATTTGTAATTATTCAATATGTTTAAACACAGATAAAAGAAATTCTAAAACTGAATAAAAAGTTTGGAGATTTTCCTTCAAAAATAAACCTTACCTATAACAAGCTTAAAGACAGCAAATTACAAAAAATATTGTTTTTCATTGGAGTTTATCACGTTGTCAAGGCAGACCACCTCACTGAAATCACAGCATAATTTAATATTTTGCCCTACAACTCATGTATTTATGTTTTTAAGGACAGAGTTCACATAGCAGGAGCACAGATGTGTTACACATAGCCTATAGAGAAAAGTTTTAATTACAACCTTTCATGAGAGCTATTACTGAGGCCTCATTCAGGTCATACAACCTCTTGCAGCTGTGGAAGAGCCAAAACGTGTAGTAATGCTAATGAGCCAGAATCCTACACAAGTATAAAAAATACTGTATCCCACCTATTGGAACCTTGTCTACCTAAAATACATCAAGTACTGTATACTGAACCCAGAGTTATGTCACTGGAGGCAGTTGATCCTGATGTCTCACCTATTAGCTTGCCATAAGGAAACTCCAACGATGTTGTTCTGGAGAAAAACCAGAAGCAAACAAACAAAATTAAAAAAAAAACAAAACCACAAAAAGCTCTGCAAGTCAAACTAACTTTCTTACCCACACACAAAGGCAGAAAAATCACCACATTGTAAGACCTTAACAATAGCAGATTGAAGCTACAAGGATTTAAACCTACAGAATCCAAAGGAAAGCATTAGTTTTTAGGTGCCCCTCATCTTTACCAGGTTTAACCAGTGGGGTATTTCAAACACCTTTCAGTCCATACAGGCATCCTTGTATGGACTCTGACTTTTAACTCAAACTGGCCAGCTTCTCTATGATGTAGACCAGCACTCAGCCTAGCATGAGCCTGCACACCACATAACATACACACATATCTCAGACAACACTTTGCAACACAGCTTCTCTTAGCAATTTTCATGTTTGGTGTCACTCAGGTGTATCTGAATCAAGATCATAGCAAACCCACATTGCTAGCTATAAAATCAACTAAAAGAAAAACATTACATCTAAGGATGAGGAGCCCACTCAAAGAACAGGGCCAAAGTAAACAGATTTAGCCTTACTTTATGCTTCCTGACCCCCAACTCTCACTTCCTGGGATCAAAGCCATTGTCTTAGCCCTAGTTCCTTATCTTCCCTTGGCAGTGGGCCCTGATTGCTTGATAGATCCCAGCTGCTTTGATCTTCTATTCTCTTAACTCATTCCTCCCCCTGTACTGAAGCAGTAACCACACAAATGGGGAGGGTTTTTTATTCAGACATCTGACAAAACTGGTTCCAAGTATCCTTTCAAGAAGCAGAAGATAAATAAATGTTATAGGAAAAGGATACAGGAAAATCTCCAGAATATTTTAGTATAATTGGACCCCTCTAATGTCTGAAAGGTCAAAATCACTGCAAAAAGGCATTTTGCATAAATCTGGATGAAGGGAGCACACATTGGCTTAATCCTGCATTCAGAAGTTTCCAGAGCATCTGTTTTTCCTTCTTTTTCCCTAGATTCCTCTGACATTATTTTTAACATCAGAAGTGGCTGCTTCTTACTTCAATGTCCTTCCTCTAGCAATTGTAAGAGAGACACAGAGAGAAGCATAAGGCAGCAGGAGGATTTTCTTGTTTCTCTTTTCATGGCTTAGTGGGTAGTTTGCAATCCAAAGCAACATAAACAGGCAAAACAAGAACTAATTACACATATAAACTAACTTAGACTCTGGAATTAAGACAAGAGTTGCTTCGGTACCTGTCATGCAGAGAGTCAGAACATGATACAAGCTACCTTCTGTCTGATTTGGATACGTTTTGTCCCCTGGATAAATAAATCTGTGTCATCAGCAACATTTCCGATTTTACTGCAGAACTATGTGCTATACAGTCCTACTGACTACAGTGGGATTACACAGAGTGCAGAGGCAGCAATTTGGGCACAAGCATGGTATTAATTATACCAGCTTTTGACAGGTCAAGTTCTGCTGCTGCCTGAGAAGAATTATTTGAGCAAACTTCATTATTACATAAATAAGTTGGGCCTCAGTGCGGGATAATCCATGAAGAAATACATGGTGGCTTTTCATCTGCCCAGTTTTTCTTCTATGACAATGTTTTTATTTGAAATTTGGAAGAAGAGAAACGTTTTTAAAAATTCCTTTCCAAGCTGAAAAATCCAAGAGCTCAGTTTTTTGGGTTTTTTTAACTATAAGATTTAATGTTCTTCTGAAAACCTCAATTAAAATGACAAACTTACTTAGTTCCTGGAAATCATACCCTGTTGTGCAGTTATTAAAAAGCATGTGTCATATTACTTCCTAAAACATAATTCAAGTTGTGTGAACTAGATCCACATTAAGATTTGAAATGCATATGATGCCCACAATGCGCATCAGTAACAAGTACTTCCTGTAGCCTGTTATGAGACTGGTATGATGACACAAAAGATGATCAATAGCACCAGCAGAACTTTCAGTGGAGTAGTTTGGGTTGGAATGGACCTTAAAGATCGCCCAGTTTCAACCCATCTGCCACTAAACCAGGCTGCTCAAGGCCCCATACAACATGACCTTGAACACTTCGAGGGAGGGGGCATCCACGACTTCCCTGGGCAAACAGTTCCAGCAGCTCACCAACCTTATCGTGAAGAATTTCTTCCTAATGTCTGATCTAAATCTTTCCCCTTCCAATTTTAATCAATTTCCACTCATCCTATCCCTGCATTCCCTTGTAAAAAGTCCCTCCCCAGCTTTCTTGTAGATCCGCTTCAGGTACTAGAAGGCCACTGTAAGTTTTCCCCAGAGCCTTCTCTTCTTCAGGACTAACAACAGCAAATCTCTCAGTCTGTCCTCATAGCAGAGGTGCTCCAGCCCACTGATCATCTTCTTGGCCCTCCTCTGGACCTATTCCAACAGTTCTATATCCTTCTTATGTTGAGGATTCCAGAACTGGACACAATACTCTAGCTGTGGTCTCACAAGAGCAGAGTAGAAAAGGGAGAATCACCACTCTTGACCTGCTGGCCACACTTCTTTTGATGCAGCCCAGGATACAGTTGGCCTCCTGGGCTGTGAGCTCACATTACCAGCTCACATTGAGGTTCTCATCAGCCAGCACCCCCAAGTCCTTCTCCACAGGGCTGCTCTCAATCATGTCATCCCCCAGCCCGTACTGAAACTACAAATAGCTCAAACCCAGGTGTAGGACCTTGCACGTGGCCTTGTTGAAGCTCATGAAGCTCAGCTTGTCCATGTCCCTCTGGATGACATTCTGTACTTCTGGTGTGACAATTGCATCACTCAGCTTGGTGTCATCTGTAAACTCACTCAGCATGCACTTGGTCTTGTTGTCTATACCATCAATGAAAATATCCACTGATGTGGTCACCCCATCATAGAAAGCCACTAAGTTGCTCAGGCAGGACTTGACCTAGGTGAGGCCACACTGGCTATCTTGAATCACCTCACTGTCCTCTGTGTATTTTAGCATAGCTTCTAGGAGGATCAGAGACAGTACAGCAGTACATGTACTTCCATTTATACCAAGTGCTCATTTTTTGAGGTAACTACGGAGAGGTGAGTATTTTCACTGTTGCAGATAGTTATCAGGAAACTACATGATTTTTAAAGATGATAAATTTGCATTTAAATGATCACGACATCTCAAGGATCAAATGCTTAGTAGCATAATTCTAATGCTCCCTCAATATATGACATTTAAGAATTTGTGCTTGTGAATGAGGAATCTTGTAGAATGATTCTTCTCTCTAACTCAGTATCATGCAATTATGGGTGGTTGCATACTTTGCAATAGGACAGGATTAGAAATTCAACTACCTACTATAAAACAAAAAACTTACAAAATATATTTATCTTTGGATTTCACTGGTTTTCATTTGTTCCTTTTTACTGTGCTGTTAGTATGTCCTGATAATACGTTATCTATTATTATGGACGTTGGATTAAAATTATGCTTCCCCCTCCTTCGTTCTGGTAACAAGTACACAAGCATATGGAATCAAAAAGTCTTATTTCACCTTTACCCAAGGCCAACAGATTTTTTTTTTCAATAGTGATTGAAACACATTATCTGATATCTTGTTCTACATACTGTAGGGCAAAGAAGTTCCAGAGTAGTCAGATTTATTGGAGAAGCTCTTATGAAGTTCTAGTATTATGAACTTCGTTTTATACACCTTATTACAGTAAGCATTGGTGCCAGCTGAAAAGTGGCATCTTGAAATGTGAGGTTTTATATGAAAACAAGGAAATCTGTGTGACAAATTATTTCCTGCAGTAGGACTTCTCAGGGGAAAAAAAATCAGCTATCACCACAGAATGTAAACAAAGTAAAGGAATGGATGTAAAAAAAAGACAGCCAACTTAATATACATAAAATAAGCTAAAGGTACCTTCACACTTTGCCAGTGTACAAGTCTTCTGCTTAGAGATGGTTTCACTTGAGTAATGACTGTTGCAAGAGCCTGACCGTGCTGCAGTTTGAGAATACTGCACACTTTGCTCTTTTCTCTTCCATTACACAGTAACTCTACAGAATTCAGAAATATGAACTGGCTTGAAGAAAAGCACAGAAAGAAAAGAACTCACCAGCAACCTGAGCAGGGAGTTACATGACTTTCAGTACAGAAGACACTGATGTATTAAATCCTACTCTTATCAAAGTTCAAGGGTGATAAACTAACAGATTAAGTATTTCTGTATAGATTACATGGATGCCTAGTCCTTCTTTCAAATTTGATTTGCATTTCCTCCTTACCAAATTAAATGCAACAGCAAATAACTTGAAATTATGCAATGTATTTCAAGGATGTATGGTACTGGCTGTTGATGAGTCTTTGGGAGAAAACATTGAACGGAGTCGGGAGGGTTTAAGGACAAATCGGTTCTGTGGTTTTTTAAATGGATTTATTTCTGTTTTTAAAATCTTAACAGAAATATGACATACAAAATAACATTATACCACTTAATTTTTTTGTAGTCACATTATAATTGCAAATGGAGTTTTTGTAAACAATTATAAATTTAATTATATAGCCTGCTAGGAATTCATTCATAATATGATAAAACCACAGATGGCAACTCCCAACACAGAATCTTCAGTCCATAAAGATGGTGATGTATCACAGTTTACAGCCTAAACCAAGATAAGTTGCTAATCAATCTGATAACAATATGACTGACTTACATGGATGAAGCTCTCGTTATTATAGAATTACGTAATATAATTCTTTATGCAGAACTTAAAAATTATATATACTTCACAATTTATAGGGAGAATGGCTACTATAGTAACTATTTTTTTTAATATAACTCAGTACAGAGCATATCCAAATATTGTATTACTGGAAAACTGCACTAGGGCAAACCCTAGAGATGAAGTAATTGTGTAAGCCAAGCCAAGCTTTCTCTTTCCTAGCCTGCTTTAAGCGATGTTTTTGTCAACAGATGTAACTAATGACACACACTGTTGGAGTGAATGTGGAAAAACTTCACAGAAGAAATGTTATAGTTTTATTTTCTTTGCCAGATATAAATTAATTCCATATACTACTACCACAAACCTTGTGAATACTCTGTTCTGTGTAGAAACATACTTTGCTGGCACAAATATTCTGTTATTGTGTGTTATAGTTTTGCTAATTCTACCCAATTTTAAAACTGATTTTTCTTGCTTGACCTTTTATTAGAGGCAGAGAGTTTATATGAGTAAGGTGAAGGCTTAGCTTGTACCACTAGAAAAGCTTGAGAAAATCACTGCAGCTCCCTTGCCATTTTTGTCTGCTCAGTTTTTCTTTAGTTTGAAAAAGAGATGTGAACTCAGCTTTATGATCTGACTGCCACATTAAAGAAACTCTTTCAAAGACAGTGGTCATTTGAGGTTGCATCCATTAATTTGGATGATATTTAAGGAATATTGAGTAGAAAGAGAAAAATGGCAACAAAATAATCATACATTGTTCCTCTTTCAGCAGAGCTCACTCTTCAAATGCAGAGTTCAGCATAAGTCCATGTCAGTGCCCTGTTTTAATACAAGGAATTAATGAAATCAGGGTCAAACTTTTATCTGGGGTGGAATTTTTTAGTTGTGACACTAAATTGACCAAAAATGTCTCCTTGGCTTCCCTGTGTACTGCAAAGCTTTACTTTTCCTTTTCCCTTTGCCTCCAGGTCCCATATAACTGATTTTTACCAAGTGTTAGCTGTTATGTCCAACTCCCAGAAATTTTTCCTGAGCTACAGTTATTCCTAGTGATTCATATGTCTGAGAATCTTAGTGAAAAATAAGCTATTGGAAACCTTAAAATAATTAACTTGGCTCATTAAATGCACAGGATCTTTTGAAGAGATTGCAAGGAGAGGAGAAATGTAAGAGGAGTGGAGGGCTGGACTGTGTGCTTGTGGAATCCTGGCGTTGGGAAAGCATTTGTCTTTATCTGCTTTCCCTGGGGCCAGATGCAGAAAGCCAAGGGCAACTTACCTCCCAGATGCAATGACTAATTATGTGTAAACATATCAAAGATATCTCCTGTTTTCCAATAAAACTGAGTCCAACATCATATTTACTTCAAGAAAGTGAAAGAGAAATTTTTGAAAAACTAGGTGTACAAAAGTCTTGCACCCTTATCTAAACTGGTCATTACCTTCCCAATAAATCTTTCTATGTAACTTCTTTCATCCCATTTCATGTGAATATAGGTATGCAGTCTTGTCTGCTTAGAATAAAATTTTCAGCAGAGAATAATCAGTAAAGATTCAAAACCCAAAAAACCTGCTACTGTTTTCTATTGACTCCCTCAGGGATGTCAGCAAGCTGCTTAATCTATTTATAGTTCTGCTTTCTCACCTGGAAAATTAAGGAGAAAGTCATAATTAGTGTTTATAAAGCACTCTGAAAAAAAGCATATAACTACATTCTCATTAAAAATCTGTATAATTTGTTTGACTATGTACACCATCAGTACCCTTGTGTATCCTGCTGACTCAAGGGCTTCTTAACATTTCTATAAGACTTACATTATCGCTTTACTGAACAATTTTAGTCCTCTGCTTTCTTTGAGGTCTGATATTCTCCATGCTATATCATATGTTGTCCTGTAAACAGTGAAAAGTGAGAACTGCATTATTCCTTTAAATTCTGAAGTCTGCATTTCAGGGTGTTCAGAGGGGGGAAAAGAAAAATCTGCATTTGAGTCATGTGCACAACAGAAATGGATCAAGTAGAAAAGAAAACTGAATTAAGAGAAAACAAGTGAAAATGCTGATAGCAGGAGGCTTTCGACTGCCTGAAAACTGGATTGCATTCCTCCAGGAAGGAACTGGCAACTAATTTAGAGATTATTAACTTGAATCAATAGCTTTCAAATTTCACAAGTTTGGTAATGATAGAAAAAGCTGCGTTGTAGTGAGTCCTTTGCTGAGAATAACTTCTTTTCTTCTCTCCTAATACAAAGGCTGCTGTCTTTCACAGCCTCCACTGGCTGACCTGTGATTCTGCTGTGTATAGAAACCAGTACAATGGCCAAGCCCTTTCTTAAAAATAGCTTTCAGCTCCTGCTTTTCCTGTAGCTCAAGTGGACCGAGTTCCCTGTTTGTTACAGTCAGTGGAATTGCATCCTCTGTCCTAGATTTGCATTACCCAGGCTAGATTTCCCCATTCCCTGGAAACTTGAGCAAATCTGCTCCAAGATCTTATTAGCTGCAGTACTTATGGGAGTACATAGTGGTTGAACACAGAAGGAGCTTTTCCTTTTGCTAGTTACTCAGAGAATAACCCTGTTTCTATGCATGCATTCAGACAGGCAGCTGTATAAAAAACAGACTAGTGTCTACTTTTCTATTTCCTTTGCCTCAATACTCCTGAGCCTTCTTTTAGCTGTGATTACGTTCTTAAACCTTTTGCAGATACTCTGAACTGAGTTTCATTTCCTCTCTATCTTTCTTAATTTTGGAGTCTTCCACACTCCTTGCCACTGTGCACTCTCCCTCTGAGTCTTTATATCCTAGCAGTTAGACATTCTGCCTTTGTTTCCCCTCTAGGGAAATTCCATCACTCCAAGTACTGGCTCTGGGGAGCGTGGGGGAAGACTAAGACTTCCTCTTGTCTCCTCTTTTTTTTTTTTTTTTTTTTTTTTCCCTTGTTCTTTTCTTAGCCACATTTATTCACTGTTAAGAACAGACTGGTCCAGTGACACTCCTGTAGAAAACTCCCCTGCTCCTTAACTTAAATGACATGTGAACATCAAACAGCAGCAGACATGTCCACATACACCCAGAGAATCTTCCATATAAGTTCTGTTTTGTTTTCAATCTTAATCAGAAAATTCAAATACAAACAGTAATAACTAAACTAAATCACATTCTCTTGCCAATGCCAGTGAGTCACCAGAACTTTCCACAATAATATGAGTAAGCATATCTTTCAGATTTTTACAGTCCTCTGTGCTTTACAGAAAACCGACTTTTGACACTGCTTCTAAATCTACAGTCTTCTGCTCCTAGTAAAACATGAGTTTGCATCAAGATTTTTTTTGCCATGTGGGTGGACAAAACAGTTATGCACTTTTAGATCAACAAACTGAATGTTTATATATCTTGGCCTTATGAGTCAAGATTCAGTTTTTTAACTAAGCTACCCTGTAAGCAAGATGAAAATGAGCAACAGCTGTATCACAGGACTTTGGAAACCATGTTTACACACTGTATCAATATGCACATGGTGATCCAGGGATATCAAAAATACACCACCAGGCTCCTGACAATAGGAGCTAACACCTATTTCATTGGGTTTTTTTCTGACTTAAAACAAAGTGTGGCACATAGTCCAACTGATTCATCAATGGTATAGACACAACGTGCAGTGAAAGCCCACAATACTGCAGAAACCCAGAAGTTCTCTTTCTGACAGGACTTTAGAGAGATTTCAGTGTATTATTTCATATCCCTGGGAAAAACGACGAGTGGAAATGTTAAGTTTGCATAAAGGACATTTTCTGAGCGTAACTATATAAGTTAATCTAACTGGTTTTCATAATATAGTATTTCCCACAATGTGTGAGATGATCATGCTTAGTAACTCAGTTTGAGCACTTCAGACAAATGCAGTTCCTATAACAATCAGAAGAAAGCAAGGCAATCCATCAATTTAAGGACTTCAATCATATTAACAAGTTCTTTTAAAAATTTATTTTAACATTCTGTAAATTAACAGCGAGCCAGTGACATTAAAGTCCCAGCACAACATACTCTTCACAACCAAGAGCAATGAGCGAAGAACTCTTTATACACGATGTCATTAAGAGTACTGCAGCCATGAAGGGAAATACCATGTCACTGGGATACAGAAGCTAATATTTCATAAGGATTTGAGACACACATTTGCTTTCTATCCTCTGGAAATTTGTAATCCAGCTTGAGAAATTATCAAAGTTAATGGAAAGGAAGCAGAGTCCCTGCTAGGGTTAGTCAATGAAGCTGACTGATTTCTATGGGAACAAACGATAACCCTAGAAATAGTTTAGGATTAGTCATTCCATTATGTGCCACGTTCAGAATGTGGTCTTTTTAAAATGTGTGTAACAGTATGTCACACAGGCAAGCTATCACAAACTACCTGCTATTTTTTGCTTGTATTCCTGTGCTTTAGATTCATAGGGTGTTACTTTCTGGCGTACACAAAATTTTCTAAGTCAATATCATGTTTACACATCACTGTTAAGATGTTTAATACCAGTTTCAGATAGCACTAAAGTTGAGGCATAATAATAATTCCTTTTGTTTCTGAATATTCATATTATTACCTCCTGTACACATTCTAGTTCAGTACTATTTATTATTATGCCTTCCCTTTGTGATTTTTATGATCCAGACAATTTAGACTGGGAGTAGAATTTTGAGAGGAAGAATATCATGTAGACTGCAAAATAATTAACACCTGTGTCTATAATAAGCATACATAAATTCTTTTTGATGCATCAAGCCTAGCACAGGGGTAAGTGGGCATGTAATTAGCTCAGTTCTTTAATGTTTTATCATCTAATAATGCTGTAATTTTTTTTATTTTAAAAGCAATCAAGTTACTCAAACACAATTTAATTTAAGCCTACTGTAGGACTTACTGCACTAGTTCTTGTGATTCTGTGAAGTCATAGAAATTCCTTCTACCCCTCAACCTCAGCCCCCTAAACATCTGCCCCATTTCAGCTGATGGAAAGAAGCCACATGGCCTATTACTTTCAAAGTCAGACTGAGCAAAGTCCTGGGATGTGCAGATGCATGATTAAACCTTTGCTGTTGAGAGGATGGATCAGTTGATTTGAACGAATCACTATGCCTCCTTTTGCAAATCTGTGTTTTAATAGAGAAACAAACAGGAGTTTTCCACTAATTTAATTGGATTTTGCCTTAAATCTTGCGATGACACCAAAATACATATTCATTTAAAAGGTATCGTGCAGAATTGTTTTTCAAGAATGATCTCTTCTCTTATTCCACCTTATTGTTTCTTCACCTGTTCCTATTTCCTTTTATTCTGCCATGCTATTGAGTATCACTGTTCCATGAGTAACAGGGAATTATTTTCTGATTCAGGACTCAGAATCTGGTCCCAATATGGGAGAAAGGAGAAAAGACAGTCTATTTTTGATACACTTGAAAAGATTAGGTCTGTAGAGCTTTCAGTATAGGCTGAAAAATTCTGCTCCTGAGAGTCCAGATTTTCATAGGCAGAGTTGGTATTTTGGCCAAAGACACCTTGGGTATGTGTTGGATATTAAAATGGAAATTAAAGCCAAACTACAGAAGCTAGTTGTGCTCCCACTCTCTCCAAATGGATGTTCCAACCCTACCCGCACCTGCTTGTTTTGGCTGGATAGCTGGATATCCATCTTGTGAAATGCAGAATACCTTGAAGACCAGGGATCTTTCAGAGTCGTCTCAGCCAGTTGCTTTTCTGTGCCCAAGTTGCTCAGGAGGTTGCAGAAAATCCTGTCACATGTGATTCTCAACACATAAACAGAGTACTCACACTTTAGAAATCTGTTTAAGCCATTGTACTTGTGCATTTCAGGAAAATCTATTACATCCCAGAAGTGTAAAGTGGCATAGAAAGGCTGTGTGGCAGAGACATATTCCAGAGGAGCTCACCAGGAATGCTTGAGAGAAAAGAACCAGTCATCATTAATAATCTGGCAAAACTAAGCTCTCTCATACAAACAGTAAAATTACTGCTGCATACATTTGCATTGTTTGAGATTATGTCACCCTGCAAATGCTGTCTGCCTTAAAAGAAATGTTAATATTATGTTAGTTACTCTCTGGAGAAATATGGTTGAAACAAAATGTAGTTGAATACGAGGCTTTAAAAAAGGTCTGTGTAATCAAGGATGTACTTTTGTCTTGTGTCTTTAAAAAAATCATGCAAAACCCCCTCTATGTTGGTATGTAAAAATATGTTTGTGGTGATGTTTCATGCTATATTCTGCTCCTGTAACAGTCAGATGCTCAAGATACCTTTCTTTACCCATAAGAGGGGAGACAGCCTTCATAAGCTTTCACTTTTATACTTTCAATATCAAATTTCAAAAGGTTAGAAATCTCATAATTTATTTTCCTTGTGCTAGCCTACTTTTCATTCCTTCATTACAATGCAAAGCTTTTATGCACATGGCACAAAATGTTGTAATTGGAGACTATTCTAAAATATATAGACAAAAAGAACTAAATGAGAGTTGGAAGGGCAACAACTTCACCTGTAATTTGAACCCTTGTCTTACCACCTCGCAACCTCACACTTTTAACATACTGTGTGTCATTTTAAAATTAATTTTTTCCTATCTGATATATCATCACTCTCTTCTAAACAGCAGGTGTGGGTACAGGGGGTGATGATAAAAAAAGAAACATCATGATCATGATGCTCCTTCATTATTTAGAAAACTAAAAAATTATTAGCTATAAATAACCCATTGATTTATTGCCAAGATATTCCTATGCTTTTTTTCATGTAAAATATAACCTCCATTTTTCTACTAAATACTTGGGAATGTATATAATAGTGAGAGAATCATAGAATCACTAGGTTGGAAACGCCCTCATAGATTATCGAGTCCAACCATTCCTATCTGCCGCTAAACCATGTCCCTGAGCACCTCATCTATCTGTCTTTTAAACACCTCCAGGGACGGTGACTCAACCACCTCCCTGGGCAGCCTCTGCCAGCGCCCAATGACTCTTTCGGTGAAAATTTTTTTCCTGATATCCAATCTGAACCTCCCCTGGTGCAGCTTGAGGCCATTCCCCTATGCCCTATCACCTGTCACTTGGGAGAAGAGGTCAGCACCTTCCTCTCTACAACCTTCTCTCAGGTAGTTGTAGAGAGCAATAAGGTCTCCCCTCAGCCTCCTCTTCTCAAGATTAAACAACCTCAGTTCCCTCAGCCGTTCATGTGGACAACATTCAATACAAATGCATAGCAGTACAAACTGATTCAGCAAATGAAGTCTGACAAAGCTCTTGTTTCAGAAGCTGAAGTCACCAGCAATAGGAATAGAAATTCAGCCACAACCTGGAGAATAGCTGTTCCCCCACTTCAAGCAAAGGAGTGAGCACTACAGCTGGCTGCCACACAGAATCTTCCCTCTTTTCAAGTATCATATAGTTACAAATGTGATTACTGTTTTAAATTAGAAAGATGCATATGTAGTTGTCCAAATCACAGCATTTAAAGACATGAAAAGATACCAGGGTATTTTGCTAGTAAAATATTATGAAGGTTTAATTGTGTCTCAGGATGCATATGTCCATGCATAAAAGCAGCAGGAAATATAATCCATTTTGCTGGTCCCTCTGGGTCATGACTGCAGGCAAAAACCATGTGTCCCGTATACCTGCAAAAAAGTTGATGTTTTTCAGGTTGACACTAAGTGCCTGTGTGTCAGCTAACATGTGGCCAGATTTATGATGGAGAGTGTGCTGAACTTAAAAGAGAACTGGAATAACTTCGCTGTTTCGACAACTGAGAAAAAAGAAAAGAGTTGTGTTTAAGTCACATTTTTCCCCTGGTACTTCTCCCAAAATTATACAAGTTATAAACTGCCAATGAGTTTATAATTAATTCCACTGAAGATAAAAGATATAAACTAAATCCATTAATATTGATCTTTTCTGCCTAAGAGTCATGTCGTTAAACATTTTTTCTCTTCTGTAAACCAGAAGCTCTTTTTATGTCAGGAACCTTACTTCTACACCAAAACTGCTCTAATTCCAATTTGCATCTGGTAGACTTCCGAATAAGCTAATAAAGAGTTTTAGTGATGCAAAAGAGCTAAACAGCAACTTCCAAATGAAAAGGACCAGTGCATAAACCTTTTCCTATTCCTAAAACTGTCATAAGTAACTTACAATACTTTACAGTTGGCATAAAGTTTTTATCTTCTAGTTACTGGGATTAGTCAACTTTCATTAGGGTAATTCAGCCTAGAACAGCACATATATATTTTGGCATTATCAAGCAATAATGATGGTTAATGAGATCTTTAAACAGAAAATTTTTTCTTTGAGGACATAAAAAATAAAGCTGAATCTTTCTCTTCAGATCTTTTTACCTTCATATTGTTGACTTCTGGCATGTCTCCCTGCTTCCAGGAATTATGGTTTCCTGGAAAGGGAAAGAAGGTTTTCCTTTTGGAAAGCTTGGTGTTACTGTCACTAGTTTTGGAGTTGAGTGGGTGGATTTCCAAACACTTCTGCATCCAGTAATGAAAAAGACATACGTCCAAAATGTGTTCGCTGTTTCAGGAATACTGTCCTCACAGATTCACAGAAGGAAGGCATCACGTGGTACATTATAGAGCTCCTTTTCACACAGTATTTTTGGCTTTTGTGACATAAAATCTGTATGTTCAGCAGTAACACATATTAGAACTTGGTCAGGCACTCAGTTGTTCAAGAATTTTATCTATTTTTTTCTTGGGGATTTACTCGAGCAACGGCAGTCATCTTGTTTGGCTTTGTGCAGGTTTCCGTGTATCAAATTGTTGTTTGATCCACTACTTGATCCGTGTATCAAGTTGTCATGTCATCTTTTTTTCAGAGGTGGGGGGAGAAGACCAATCAGGCATAAAGATTCTATTTTATAGGATATGACAAGCACAGATATATTCAGGACAAAGGCCATTTCATTTCTTTGAATATGAAGGCTTGGTCTTATTTCAGTCATGAATTTAATCTTGTTTTCTAATTTTTCCTCTAAGTAAACTTTATCTTGTTGCTGTTCTTTTAAGTTTGAATATCAGTTTTAAATATCACAGCACAGTTTCTTTTTCACTTTCAGAGTCAAGGCTCAGTCTTCAGACCAAAACAAGGGCAACTCTTTTGTCATCTACCTCTGCTACCGAACTACTTGCCTGAACGAAGACAACTTTTCAATTCAGCCACAAGCTTGTTTCAAAACCGAAACATTAGAGCAGGATCTAATCTGGTCTGATTATTCTGTATAGAGTCTCCAATTTTAGAACAAATCTCTTAAAGACTAGTTTTTCCAGGTTTTACACATTTTAAAAATAAGTTTTAAAACTTTTGAATCCTTACTTTTATCTGGGTTGAACACTCCAATTTTCCATGGGTGTTTTTGGAAATTGAGTAAATTAATTGATGAAATTTCTAGCTTTTCAATCATATGTATGTTTTTCCTAAGACTTGCAGAAAAATAAATTATATTATGAGTTGGTTTGAGAGACAGCAATCATATGTGGAACACTAATGTCTTTCTTGAAGTTAAGTAAAATATCAAATAAAATTTCTTTAAAGCAACTTACATTGGATATTCATTGGCCTTTCCTTGCTTTTCTGAATTAGGAGTTCCAAACTGTACATTGTCTCTTAGCCTCTAAACTATTTAAAATGTAACTTCCATTACTACTCTCATGCTCCCTGGTCATTCAGTACCCACGTGTGGATTCAGTGGATTCCGCAAAACTAATTCACAGTAAACTATTTAATTCAGAAAGCTTAAGCGAGGCTATCCTCTCTTTACCTTCTGATGTACACAATTGTCAGCTGTAGGTAACAGAATGACCAAATTTATGGATAATTTCGAAGTAAGAAACTAGAATGAATAATTGTTCCACATGCTTAATTCATGCACCTCTTCCTCTTTCCTTCTGTGCCTGATTGTGAGCTATTCAAAACCGAAACCAATTGGGCACTCTGCAACTTTGTTTAATGGAAAAGATGCAAAATGCCTGTGGAAATGATCACAAAAAATGTTCTGGTTTCTCCAGCCTGTATTTGAATACACATTTGAATGAACATATTCAGATAAAATAGTACCTGTCCAAATATATGGGACAAACTACTGTTGAAGTGGCTTCATGGCCAGACAGTCTTTGGATTCCTTCCTATTAGATTGGGGGTTTTGCCTATGCATGGCAATTATTTGTCACCAATGAGATTTTGGCCTCATTTGAGGTGAAGGACTGTGTACTTCAGCACCTGCAAAAAAATTTTTAAGGACATGCCAAAGAACTACTTCTGATTTACAAAAGCAAGGAGGATTTTATTAAAATTAACTTGGAGATATACTTGATAATATATGAAATCCACCAGTTTTAATTTGTATCAATATTTTTCGACTGATACTTCAGAACAGTTATTTTGACATTATTTTGACACATTAACTCATCATATTCTGATGCATTCTGAAAAAGGAGCCTTTTCATGTGGTGTTTTTAGAAAGCCTGAATAACAATAAAAAAGTGCATAGGATTTTTTTTAGTTGCTGAATGGAATATTATAATTAAAACTTTCCGTAGACATTCTCTGAAATGTTTACAATTTTATCTTTGTGATCTAAATAACTGAAAAGCACACTGTTTATTTAAACATTGTATGCAGAATAACTCTAAATATCATCTATAAAAAAGTTTGAATTTAGGATTAGATAGGTAACTTGCACTTAAACAAGTGATTATAGATACAACATATCTTAAATATGAAAAAGCAAATAAAATCTGGTTGGCTTATTGTAGGCCAATATTACAAAGATATTTCACAAACTTCTTGAACCAAACAGGTTTTTAAATTGGTGCTTTTTTAATTAATCAGGATTTTTTTCCTATCTGTGGGCCTGACAATATAGACATGGCTGAAAGTAATATGAATTAAATACCACTTAAACTGAATATTAATATGCACAGAAGGGGCATTTTTTATGCCTAAATTGTCATCAAGGCTTACCTGATCATTCTGTGGAATAAATGTTACTATAAATCAAGCTGCTAAACTCCTGTGCTTGATTTGATTTTCTTGAAGTCTAGACACGGATATCCCTGGTCTGTAGAAAAAATGCAATCTATCCCATAAAAAAAAAAAGGTAAGGAGTGAACAAGGTATTGGCTTTTGATTTCTTCTCACACTAAGCAGAAAACTATGGGAGCATCAGAACCTGTTCAGGGAAAGGAAGAGAACAGATGCTAGTATTCTGTAAGGAAAAGGAACAGTTTCTCTCCCTTTACACCAAAGACAGCTACTGGTTTTGAATAATCTTGCTTACATGTCTGTCTCACACACAGATTCTAGTTGTGTTAAGGTAAACAAAAAAAAAGAGTAGGAATTAAGGCTAGAAATTTAAATATGAAGGAAGCCTTGAACTTACAACTACACGGCAGAAACAGGAAATTGAGTGAACAAAGTAAACTAGTCCTAGATACAGTGCTACTTTTCTAAAATCCAGAAAAGTCTTATTCTAAGTACAATTTATGGAGGGGGATAGCTAGTTGAAAAATCTTGCAATGAAAGAAGTTGGCTGTGATAATAACGGGACTAAAATTAAATACAGATTTATTTTAGCGATGAAAATTTTTAATAGTCCATCAGTGATGATTAATCTATGCTTGATTTTCCTGATATTCATCAAGTAAAAGAGGTGTCTTTTACATTCTGCCAATAGTTATGTACAGTATGCTCTTTAACTTGCTGAATATATAATCTTGGAATAAAAATATATTTGATTTAACAATAAAAATAAAATTCATCTATGAAACGTAGAAAGATTTTGACTTGACAGTGTTATGAGACTGTCTTGTCAGTCAGTCTCTTCAAATTCATTTTTAAGTTTCTTTATAATTTTGGAAACACTATGACGTTGTTGCAGAGCGCTTCTTAACTTCAGTTATCCATAGGACTTGTGTTTACCTTCAGTCACACACAAACTTTCCCCCAGGCACTTCAGAGGTATGCAGCTTTTGCCTGATTTTTAACACAATATATCAGAAGCCTACAAATGCCCTGCTCAAATCTCTATTGAATTGGTAGTAGCTTTTAGGATCATTGTGCCCTGGTGCAGAAGTGCAATTCAATGCCTGAAGCTGGACTACTTAAATCATGATGTGAGAGGGGTTAGGCACACAGTATCCAACATGAGAATCGGGAATACTTTCATAAAATTAGATCTCTATTGAGAGAATTCTTAGGTCTTTAAACTGACATTAAAAAATAGCTAGCGTCATGCATGCAGCACAGCATAAATGCAGTTACACTTGTAGGTGTTCAAACACGGCTTCTTTCAAGAAGAGTGAAGCCAAAACTGAAAATAGTTGCTTTTCAGCAAAGCTAATTAGTTTGCAAGCAGCATCACAACCATGCATCTTGGCCATTTTTAGTAATTGTCAACTTGGGAATCTCTGCCTCTCTCCTGTGAAGAGAGCCCATGAATACACAGCACGCAGATTCAACAGCATGCAGATTCAACATGGAGCTCATGGAGTCAGGGTGTCAGGAAAGAAAAAGAAAAAGCAGTACCTAAAGCTAATTAAATGTTCTCATGTCCGCCCGACTATGCGTGTCTCCAAACCGCAATGTAATTCAGACAGTTCAAAAGTCTGGGCTGCATTTCAGTTTGTGCAAGCAGATCATAGTGTCACTTCAAACATCTGCACTGTGGTAATGAAAAAGCTGTGCTCTTAGCATGTTCTTCCAGCCTTCATCCTTGGCTTCATTCTTCTTTGGCGTCCTGAAGCCTAGAATGGGTTCTCCAGGAAGCAGTCTACAGCTGTCTTGCAGAGATCCTATGCCGAGGCAATTTTCTTTCAACAGGAAGCAGGCTTCAAGAATACCTTATGCATCTTCAATCTTCTACTTGGCATAAAGATACTGAAACAGAGTTAGGGATATTACTCAGCCAGGCTAACAGCACTGTTTCCTTTAATACCATTCTAAAGGGTAACAGCTTAGCACTGACTTGGAAAGGTCATCGATATATATTGAACTGCCAATGCTATTTCCTGTGTTTTCTCTCTAAATGTCATTTCCATGTGTTGCCTCTTGCTACAGGTTGACAGACTGGAAAACTTTATAGTGTTGAATATAGAGATCGAAGGGCATCCTAGAAGAATGACATACTAAATATGGTAGATCTATAGATAACTATGGAATTCATTACATGAAAGTGGAATTTTTGTCTTTATTTCTGATGCAACAAGGGTTGCGTACTAAGTGAAAATCAGGAAAGGACATGGTTTAAATGACAGATTACTTGAACAGATTCCCTAATATTTTTCTATTTTCTCTTCCATATTAAGACAAAATATTGTAGAGTAATTATTTATCCAGAGGCTTAAAACCTATCAGGGATATGAATAGATTACAGTGCAAATTAATAGATGTATCCATGTCACACAATGGAAAATTATAGAGAGACCCTTGAGTAGGGACAACCAAACTAATGCTGCATTTCACTATTTTGCTAAAATGTTAATGATCTTGTGAATAGAATACCTTTACAGGTACACCTTACTTTTAAAAATAGATTATAATTTTTGATTTTGTAGAAAAATTGTGATGCGATAGGCTTGGCCTTTTCCTCTCCTGCACGACTTTAATTCCTATATTTTTCCTATTGCAGAGCCCAAGACTATTCCCTAACTTCTTATGCTGCCATAGTTAATAAATTGAAGAGATTACAGGAAATATGCATCATTTGCATATACATAACTCAATATATTCAATATTATTTAGGAAGTCACAAAAGCATGGGCACCTTTTTATAAAACAAAACAAAACAATCAAAGTACTTCTTTCTATAATGGGTAACATTGACTTACTCATTATGAATACCTATGAAAGAAGTATTGGATATTTGACTTCAGCATATTTTGCCACTGTGTTTCCCTGTGCTGGTTCCCTTTTAACCTAATGTTTGTGAAAAACCCTGCCTTGTTCTAGTTTAGTATTAGTTTCAAGGAAAGATAGTTTGCTAGCTATTCACTGTCTTCAAGTGATACACTTGAGAAGGATTCCCTTGCACATCCCATGAAAGAGAGCTACGAGTAACAAAAACATTTCAATGCGTACACTTTTGAAAGTAGTTTTCCACATTTTTTGTGCTAATAATTCAAATCAAATACCACACGGATGTTAGAACTGATTTAGTTTTTCCCTCTTTGGCATCATTGTGGCTACTGTTCAAGTAAGTAAAAGCAAAATTCTTCTATGCATTTTTCTTGCACCTGTCCTCTTTTATAATGTTTTCTTCCAAGTGATGAAACATTAGGAGTGCATGGCTTTTGCATTGACTCTAGGCGGTAATGTCATGGTGCAGCTTTTCTGGAAAACTACTCAGGGCAGACTGAACAAGCTGGGCTAAAATATGTTCAGAAGTATGTTTTTCCTGTCTGAAGGAAAAGAACCAAATAGCGTCATCCCAAATACTATATTTGGAGGCTGAAACTAAAAGTCTTGAATGGGGTGTACTATGAGTAGCAATGTTGAGGCCTTCAGTCTATTTTTGGGTATTGGTCCCTGATAACAATAGACTAAGAACTCAAATTGCTGCTGCAGTTAGCCAAGTAGTACTCTGTAGTGCCACTAGGCTGTGATGGTTTTTGCATTACACCTAAAAGCACTGCTGGGAGACACATCACACTGCTGGCTACTAGTGTGATTTCTGCAAATATAGGTTCAGTAACAAAGCAAGCTGCAAAATGCCTCCAGGCTTGCCAACACTATAAGTATTTGATTTACACCCCTCTCCCTTCTTTGGCTCTCGTATTCCTCCCTTAAATCCCATTTCAACTTTAATAACATATGCACTTGACTTACATATCTGAATTAATTTCCAGCTGCTTCTGCTGCATGCTTTCTGCGCAGCAATCCTGGATGCTAAGACAATGTCAGAGCAGGGACACAAGGCTGTTCCTACCCTTTCCCAGATCTCTTCCCTATTCCCCAACTTCCTCCCTGCAAACAAAAAAATAGCCATCCATTTTCAGGAAAGATAGTGCATGTAGCTTTTTGTGGAAAGCACTGATGATAAAAACGCTTTGGCCACGGCAGAGAGAGGAGTGCTGGAGCCGTTGTTGTGCCTCTGCACCACGGATTGCTGTGGCTACCCATATTTGTCCTTGTACTGTCTTACATCCTTTTACTCGGAACTCGTAGTGGGATATATCTGATTAGCACAGGACTCTCAGCACAGTCCAGAGAGGAAAAATTTTGAAGTGAGCCTCCAGCTAGCAGGGCTTTTCACCAACCTACTCAATTAAGAAAAATGTCACTTATTCCCAGCATCCTGAACTGCTTCTTCTAGGTTTATTTAATCTCTGACCTCTGACAGAGCAGCCTCTTTAAGTTCTGTGGAGATGCTGTGCAGCCTCAGAGATGAGGAAGGATTTCCACCCCTTCAGAGCAGCTTCAGTTTCTGGCGGAAGAGCATGGAAAATGTGGGTTAGCAGTGCCGCCAGCACCAATGCCTGCCCTGTTGCAGTCCAGACACTGGATGCAAGGCAGCAGCCTGCACGCAATGGAGCAGCTTTCTGCTCTGCTGTGGCCAGCATAACGCAGCACATCATTCCAGGACATCAGACACTCCTTTTTAAAGACTTATTATCTATCTAATCACGGCTATCATCCACTGGTTTGGGTTTTTTCTTCACCTGTTTTGGCCACATAATGGCTCTACTTACACAGATTTAAAACTAAACTTGATTGTCCTCAGTTACTCTGGCAATGAAAAACAGGATTAATTCACAAGATAAAAAAAGGATCCAGTTCGCCTTCTGTGAACAACCCCCACATGAGGCAGCAACGATGTCTGAGCTCAAATCTAGAAAGGGTCAATATCAAAACAATAGCATGAACATGGTGCTCACGGGCTTAGGACATCTCACCTCCTTCAAGATGCAGCAATGTGTGCCCAAGAGCGACAGCCACTGCTGCCCTATGCCCCAGATCCCATGCTGCTAGCCCTCAGAGGAGCCCTCCGCACTTAAGATTCAGGCTTTACCCAATTGTAAAGGACACATCAGTGAGGGTGATAGCGTTTATTTTCCAAGAATGGAAAACAATCTCAAAGGCTCTCAGAATATTCCATGTAAAATTGGGTAAATAGTTTCAGTTTGGGACTTCTTTTATGACAAACCATAAAAGAAAATAGCATCAGTGAGAGATGCTGCAATTTTATACTATGCAACGAAGAGCAATTTATTACTTTGTGAAACATAACAATGCCCTTTTGTCTGACAGTGTGTTTGTCAGATCAATGGTGGGTCATTTTATGGAGCATTTTACAGTTGCTATAGAGTATGTGCTGCTTAGGGCAGCCACACTTCTGTCATGTTCCTTGCCTTTCCAATTTTCCCAACTCTTTCACAGAGGAAGGCAACATTATAGAGAAGAGGAGAAACATCATTTCTAGCCATTTTCTCAATTCAAGCCATGTAATTTCAAAATCCCAACTTTTTCCATTGTGTTAAAACTACTTTTCTTTTTTTTTTCCTGTTGCAGTTTCATCTTCATAAATTCAAAGATATATTTTTAATATCTGTTTACATATATTCCGCCTATGCAGTTCTGCATGGCTGAAGAACTTTACTCAATTCATGTTTTTCTTAAAGTTGCCTTCCGTTCCTTCTGTCCCGGATAACTAGCAGAACATGAGTAAGCAAATACTTCCACTTATGGAAAAGTTACTATTATAGCTACTTATAACTTACAGTCTCCGATACAGTGAGTCAAGTATTCAAGGCCTCATAGTGCAATATAAGCAATCTGGTGCACTCTGTTCTGGGATGCACGATCCTCATTTTTCATGTCAGTCTTGTCTAACGTAGTGAAGAAGTCATTAAGGTGGAGTGAATTACTGATGACTGAATACAGTGGTGAACTACATTCTGCATTGAAGTCCCATTGAATTCTTGTCCTTCCTGTCACAATATCTCTATTTATAAACACAAGTACCAGCATCAAAAGAAAGATAGGAAGAATCTCTCTAACCACTGCAAAACTCAAGGACTGACATTCAGCTCCGTACTGAGTAATCGAAGTATCTATTCAAATCCCCATTATTGGAAGGAGCATTTATGACAAAGAAGCTTCAAGATGAGAGGAAAACTTATTCACGAGGAAACGTTATTCAAACCAGATGAAAAATTTAAAAATTTACTCAACTTTAGCTGCATTACTTTATGCCACTTTTTCTTAGCCACACAGAGTAGAAAGGAGAAAATAAATGTCAGTTATTATTGTTCATCATATGCCTTGGATAGTTTAGTATTTGTTTATTTGCACCTTCAGGGCTCATACAGATGCATGTTTACTCTGACAGGCATGATACTTGCTCTTTTTGTCATCAGAGCTACTTAGTCAGCAACACTAATAAGAATACTTTTTAATTTTACCACCTGTGCAAACCTTACACAAATGTAAAAGAAAACTTACTAGAGAACATTTTTAGTATTCTCTTAGGCCACATGGGCCAAAATGCTGTTCTTGGTGTGAAACAGGCAGTTCAACAAGAGGGGATCTATTGGAGCTCAGAAGCATGAATAAAGAAGAGAAGACACAGAGAAGAACTGATGTGTGGGATCAGGGCCCAAGTCTGCAGTGACATAATGTATTTATTTCAGTAATTACTGAAAGCAGGACAATATGGATCTACAGAACAACTTAATTAATTATTGACATCTATGAAAAACCTTAACGTGACTTGCATCCATGTACTTGCTTACTTTTGGAATATTAGGCCAGCTCAGACCTTAGCACATCACATCACGCTCTCAGATAACTATGATGCAAGTCCTCAACGAAACCATTTCTCATCAAGTTTTGTATATGCAAAAGAGTGGAGCTGGGGCCAAGCCTA
The DNA here is from genome assembly GCF_017976375.1 of Cuculus canorus. Taxonomy (NCBI): domain Eukaryota; kingdom Metazoa; phylum Chordata; class Aves; order Cuculiformes; family Cuculidae; genus Cuculus; species Cuculus canorus. Next base: position 34,652,915 of record NC_071406.1, on the reverse strand, counting down.
TAGAAAAAAAAAATACATCTGCCCTTTGCTTCCAAACCCCTGCTTTCTTCTGCTACCCTTATTACTAATGGCTCTGCTAATCTATGAAATGATTCTGTCAAGCTTTTCCTTTTTTCTAGATCTTCTTGAAGTTTTCCTGCATTGGGCCTGTTAATAAAGTATTGCATTTGTAAAGACACATGAGTTTTTAAAGAGATGCCTCAGAAATGTTTCCAAGTCGTGCAGCTTCCTTAATTTTAGGGCAACTAGGCCTTACTTGTTACGGTATTCCTTTATGGGATTTTGATTGAGTCCGCAGCCCATAAAAATATTAAATCCTTCCAAACCAAAATAATTTCATTTCTATTTCCCTCAAGGCCCTTACATCCTTTCTAGAGGAAACACCTTTATCTGTTTTGGCTTGCCTATGGATATTTGTTTATGATTTTAGGGCGGAGATTTCATTGGAGGCATTGGAGATGGAAAGGACTTAGTCGTTTAGGACTGACTTAGTCACAGGCATGTTCTTGCAGTCCAGCCCATTATCAAGCAACATTGGTTCTTCCTGTGTATCCCCATCTTGCTATCTCCTGGTGCTCTTAATAGGGAAGTTCCCCTGAAATTTACCTGTAAGTCTTCTTTCCCATCTTTTTCCATCCATCGTTTGACATTGACAACCTGTCCCTTACACTTTTCTGCATGGTTTCATCTTTAGAAAAAATTTATTTACGTATGCAGCCTCACTTCAGATTTTTCTGATAGATATATTATTAGTGTAAACACTTTCCTCTATGACAGATCACTGGTTGGGAAGTAATACGGAATGGTACCGGCTGGTGCTACAGTTTTTTTGTAGCCTCCTGAGACTCTCTTATACAATGGGCATACTCACGCCTTACAGAGAATAAGATAGACTGAGGCCTCCAGTACTGTATATGGGAAGTTTCTCTTTATATAAGCAGGTAAGCTCAGAGGGGAATAATTCTGAAATCTCAATGATTTTTCTCTTTATTTTCCCCTACAGAATGCAAAATGCCATCAAGTCCTAAAAATTTGTGTATTAAAGTCTTACAATTATATAACAGTCTGGAATTAGTGTTGTGGAAATAGACTTATTAACAGATAGTTTGCAAGTTATTACTGACTGGTGGTGTGTTTTTCCAAAATGTGGGCTACAGTTGGAGCCTGGCCTTCACTGAGTCATTGGGATAGCACTGAATACACTAGTGCTAAAAAGCAGGTATACTGTTACCAGTAAGAAGCAACACAAAACTCCTTGTATTTATAGACTTAAAAAAAGTTTTAAACATAACTACTTACATGAACTGCATGTGGGACTTTCAGTCCGTCTCTTTTGCTTCTTAGTTGAATAATTTGGCCATTCCCAAAGATTTTACTGATCTATCTGACAAAGAAAGTCCAAAATTAATCCATTCAGAATTGAAATGACAGTGACTTATTGGTCCAGTCGAGAAAACTGTCTTTTGTTGTCCGCTGTTTTAGAATAAGACTATATGATTTTATCATGGCAGGCTTTGATGATTTTAAAATGTACTTCAGAGAATGAATAAATGATCTATGCTAATTCCTTAACTGATCAGGTGACTGATAACTGGACAGTTTTAGTTTTGTGTTTATCAATTAATCCTTTTCCATTAGTCTTTCAAGTATGGTATGTATTCAATTTGTTCTTCCTTTTGCACGTATGTTTTAAAAATCCTTGCCATATTTTCTTTCCAAATGACATAATTGCTTCAGGATGTCTTTACTTCTCTATCTTACTTTTGCTGGTAACAGTGAAGACACACTTAAATAGCTACTTGGCAGCCATATACATCATACTAAGACAATTTACAGCATCTGCCTTTCAACAGTGTGTGCCATCATTTGCCAATCATTCTGTAAGTGCAAAATAATAAGAAAATAATAGCTGAGTGTTTCTACCCTTTCATGCTTTCTGTTCTGGATCCCACATGTCCCATGGAGCCTACATAATGAAATGTTTTGTTTGCTATGTTGTTGAGTCAGCATGGAGAAATAGAGTCAAATCCATGCTGGAAGTGTTCACTGAGCAATGTTCATGGCTCCCCAGGCCAAGGTTTATGCATCAGCTGTTAAAATACAGTGCTGAAATCTGTTATTAGAGAAAGCTGTTGAAGAGTAGTGATTAACTGGCAAAGTTTTCATGGAAGAACTGAATATCCTTCACAGACATGAAAACCAAAGCAAAAGAGCAATAGAAAACAAACATACAAAATGGTATCTAAATTCTTTGAACTATGTTTTGCTTTGAGATATGTATACATAACTTTCCTCTGATTTTTTGCACACTGCATTTAACATTGGGGATTTTTTTTTTGGACTGCTAAACGTGTACTTGTGAACAGCAAGAGTCCAATTCGATTTAGTACATTCAGATTACTATATACATAGCACTTATGCAGCCTTCTTCTAAAGCATTACTGTGTATTTTGGAATGTTAAAAGAATAAATGGGTGAAGTATTCATTAAATTGCAAAATTAACATTTTCGCTTCTTCTTAGCTCCAGGTCTGGAAGATTAATGTAAAATGAAACAGTACATTTCCTTCTGACAGCTGTAGATAGAATACTTCATTTTCTTCCCCTTCTTTTTCTCTTAGACCTTCCCAGAGAGAGGTTGACAAAATTTTATTCTGAGGCCTGCAGAATAGAATTGGAGAATTACACCCAATTGGTTTCTGAAAGCTGATGACTTCATCTTCTCAGCTGTTAGATTTGGTTTGTGTGTTTGTTTTCCTTTTTTAATTTCTTCTAGTATAGCTTCCTCTTCAATGAGTTTCTGTGATTTTTTCAGTACAAGATGGTGTTAGCCAGATTCTTAAGTTTTTTTTTCATTTCCCTTCTGCAGTATGGTTATTTTTTGCTTAGGCTTTTTAAAAATAATATTCTATATAGCCTCAAAACAGGTAATAATCTAGTTGAACAGCCTCAAATTACTTCCTTTGGAGGATAACACTTGCCCTTTTTTGAGCTATACTTTCATTGCAGAATTCCTGAAACCCAGCTATCTGGAAGAAAGAGGAGATGTAAATCTGTAATAGATAGAACAAATTCAATAGCTGAAAAAAGTCTTTCAAATGGACAAGCTGAGGGGTAGGCAAGCCTTCGGGTTCTTATTCACCAAGAGGCAAAGCTAAGCATGAAGGAATTCCTGTAGAAGTCTGCTAGCAGGAAGACTTCAGTTCCTAGGTGTCAATACCTTGCACATATCCCCACTAATAGCCACATCATTGAGAAAGCGCAGGAACCCATGCCTGAGGCTGAAGCTGCCCAAGGCTGCCCCCTCCTTTCTCACCATGACATGGAGTTGCCATTGCTTGTGGGCTGTAGAAGCATGGATATGCTCGCAACCTTGTTCTTGGTTCCAACAGAATCTTACATTCCTTCTTGAAGTGGTGTTACTGTGGAACAAGAAAGGTAAAAGAGTTTTATCTTTACTCTGTCTTAGGATGCTATTCAACAGGTGTCTCCTATATCAGGGATTTGATTCCTTGGGCATTATGCTAAAGGCACATTGCTCCCCTTACCAGTACTGACTAAGCTGCTCATAACATAAGGAATGTCTTCCGTATAGTGCTCCCATTTCCCAGATTGGTTTGTGTCTGCTTGCTGTTTGCATATGTCCTAACTAAAATCTGTTTTTTTTTTCAAAGCAGCCTATATACACCATATCTTACTACAAACATATAAGCTTGAATGTTAGATCTGCAATTTTCCAAATGGATATTATCAGATTCCTTACTATTTTATTTAATAGAAAATATTATGCACCCAAAATGTATCAAAGTTTTCACTGTACATGTACATGTTTAGCAACTTCAACAGTCAAATAGAACATAAAATGCTTGCATAATCTTAATGGTGTTGGTATACCAAGTTAGCCGAGTCACAAAAGGTGGGGAGAGGTCAGACCAGCAGGGTTATTAAATCTAAGTTAAATCATCAGGTTTCCCTGAATACACAGAAAAAAACATAGTATTTAAAGTCATGGACCAGGGCCTAAATAAATGTACTTTGGTTTTTTGCATGAGCTGGATCTGCAGCTGACTATCTTGCCACAGAAGCCAATATAGGGTGGGAGCAGCTGTCATCTCATCTCTGCCACAAAATTGTCCTCTCAGGATAGTCTGGCCTCTCACTCTATCAAGAATTGTGAAGTGAAGAAGGACACGTATAATCCACATTATTATCAGTATATTTCTTCCCCATTCTTAAGATTTTGTTTCCATGTACAGCTGTGTCTTAGAAGTCCCAGCACTGCACTGGATGTACTGCCTTCATAGGTGTTGCTATGTGTTTCCTCAGTGTTTGGAGGAATATAATTAGATCAGACAGAAACAAGTGAAGGGAGGTAAATAGTAAAAGTTTCTTACCCACATATACTTGGTCGTGTCCCTTCAATGATGCACCATACAATTAACTACAAAGGAAATGGATTTGTTGTTATATGACAGTCATAACAAGGAAACAGATTTCTGCAGTGCCAAGATCTTGAAGTATTTTGAAACCAACATTATATTTTGAAACCAACATTAAAACAACTAAGCATTTGAAACTATAATAGATGACTGAAACTACCTTTTAAAATCATGGCTTTAAAATCACTGCTTACTAAGTGGAACTGCTTCATGAGAATGGATAAAACATACAGAATGTTACATGCATTCTCAAAAAAAAACCTATTTTAAAACCCCACCCCTACATAAGTAGAAAAATAATGGTTTGGTACTAAATTTGAAGAACTTTCTAATTAGGTAACCCATGAAAATGTTCCACTATAGAAATAATATAACACTACTGAAAATTAATAGAACACACAAATTGATATATATCTATTATACAGTAAGTATTATTAAAAATATAGTGAAAACTGCTACCAGCATTGAGTCACATTCTGCTATAGTTTTGCTTTGGAAGTAATGAGCACCCGTAGGTATTAGTGCCATTGTCTTTAAAATTGGAGACTCACTACTCAGACTCCAATTACTTCTGGTGTGTATCTGTGAGGTCTGAGAGATATCAAGAAACCCTTGGCTAACAACCTTTTATTCTATGGTGCAGTGCATCTGCATATAGTTGAAGAGTCATCAAGCATGTAGACACCATACAAACAAAAAGTACATTTTTGGATGTATTTCTGTGAATACCTCACTGAACTGTGAGAGTTTGTTTACAGAGTTGCTCAGCAGCTTCACTTTCCATTGACTTCAGTTGCTGGCTCTTCAGGATCTGAGTTTACAAAGGGAGGAGTCATGAAAAAGAGAGTATGTACACTGTTTCAAGAGCTACACTGCTAGATTTTTGTTGTATTTCTATCCATTCAGAACTGGTGTTTCAGTTCATTTCTAAACATTTCACTTAAAAGGACTACTGTATTTACTCAGTAAAAGCAAAAAAAAATTATAAGCCTTTTAGGATTTTCAAAGCAGCTGAGCCAATTCTGTGTCCTGCATCCACTGAAATTTATTGGGATTTGACTGTCTAATTGCTCTACACTTTACAGAAAATACCAACTTTGTGTGCAGCTATGGAAAAACTGAAGCCATTATACTACTAGCCATGCCATCATTTTAACGTACAATTAAAATAAAGAAGATATGCTAAATAACACAAAGATGCTCAGAAAAGAAAGGAGTTCTACATGCAGGGAGCTTACATGGAGAAAGTAAGGTAAGGAAAAAAAAAAAATCCATTCCTAAGGAAGGGGTGAGTCTTTTAGCATCATCTGAACCATTTTGCACCAAAGTGAAATACATAAAATTATAAACACTTAGATTTTGAGGAATTAGCCTGTAGTAGGTCCTGTTTTGTAATGATTATCTGCAAGAACTTTTACAACATTGCAATTAATTATCAGCCACACTGATACTTTATGACCAGAATGTCAACGGGAGCATTATTCATGCATGGGTCTAAAAATCTTAGAATTTACTGCTGCTTTTCACATACAAAAGCTTTCATTTTTGTCGTAGTGTCATTAAAATGATCAAAAATTTAATCCCAAATGACACAGAATAAAATTCTAATGGATAAGATAATAAGTATTTTTTCCACCTTTCAAATTTTTTTATTCTGAACATCCTTAGGCTCAGAAATTTCACATTATAAGTGACCCTTAGAGAGTGATGTGTCATTATTTTTTTCTGAAATAAAAAGCCAGAGATAGTCAACCTTCAGTGAATGTTTTGATGACGTATAAGAGTGAGCACAACCAGAAATATCACAATGGAAATACGAAACATGAAATACATAAGAATTTACAGGAACTGAAGTTATCTTTTTTTCTTTTTAGGCAGAGAGAGTGTACCCAAAAATCTGTGTCAAACTGGAAAACTGCAGATTCAACTCTCCGTTTTATGAATTAGTGTTGACTAGTTAACCCCGGCTTTGGCCTTCTTGGACAAACTCAACCCCAGCTCTAGAACTATCAGGAACATGTTTTAAACTGAATCAGAAAGAGGCCCCAAACTATGTTACTACCAACTTAAAGACGTTCATGTATTCTTTTAAAGTGCGTGTCATAGTAGGAACTCTTGCTACTATTTAAGGTAAGTATGTGATAACACAATATTTTGCTATCATCTGTGAAGATTAAATAAAATGGATACAGTAAAGTAATCATGAGATTCTTGGCAATACTTATGAATGCTAAACTGTGCAGCCCTAATCTCTCAGACCTTATGCAGCAGAAATCCTGAACTCGTGCTTTCATGATGTGCTTCATAGGGATAATAGGTTTTGCACATGAAGACAGTTAGAGATTTATTCACCTTCAAGAAAGCCATGAACGTAAATGATTTGGAGTCTTAAATGCCTACTATTTCTATGTATTTGCATACAATATATGTTTTAGTGAAAAGCAAAAGCAGAAAAAAATTAGTCATTAATTTGTAAAATGTTCATGAATTTGCTTTTACCATTTTTTGGTCAGTTCAACTTTTAAGCTTAAGGGCTATAAAATGTTAGTTTCCTAAGTGCAAAATCATAATAATTACTTAAGAGTACCTTCAGCCTTCACATAAACTTGACCACTCTTCACAGGGCCAGCTGCAGAATTATGTGAAAATTTTCTGTGGCATAAGAGAATTATTGTGATTTATAGTTTGTACATTTGGGGTAGTGTACAAAGTTTGCCCTTAGAGTTGGAAACATAGCATAGAAGATAAGAACATCATTTTTATGGGGCACCATAAAGATTGCTTTTCATTTGACATCTTTTGCTTGAATTCACTTTTACTAAACCATGCAAACTTTGTATTTGCCTGCTATTCACTAACAAAAGTGAGACTCTGTAGGGATAGGATACTCAGATACCTTGTTTGAAAATTCTGGTTTGAGGCTTGTTTTTAGCTCCAAACATGACACAGAACAGACTGTAGTTGTGATTCAGCCAGGACCCATAACATAGCAGAAAGTGGCAAGTTATTAAGAAACAGAGTTCATGTACTGGTTGCTGAATCATTAATTTAAAGTAAGCACAAGTTGGTATTTACAGCAACTGAAAATTCAGATCTTTTTGGGGCTAATCTCATCCCATCCATTAAAAATAGATGGAAAATATTCTGAATGTTAAGGCAGATTTCAAGGCAGATTGCAAAGTGCATCTATATTCACAAGTGGATTTTAAAGACCTGATCTATACCTGGGTTTTGACATAGCCTACCATCAACACTTCTGTTAACACACTTCAAGAAAGACCTGGCATTAACGAAATCATCTTGATCACCTGTCCCTCCTGACAGGTCTTGTACTGATTAGAATGGAGTCATATCTGGGCTACTGTACTCCTGGATGACTAAATGCCTCAGGGTTTCCTTTTAAAAAGACAACTTGGGTATACCACGCCGGCCTTTTTTTCTAGTAGGAATTTGGCTGCAGGGACCAGTACAAAGACCTCAAAGGTCCCTACTGCAGGTCTGACAAGTCCTGTACTCTGGGTATTTTCCCGATAATTTTTAGGATAATTTTTAGACTGTGGAGGACTGCCTAGGTCATGTTCTTGTGGGAACTCGTAGTCTGTTTATTGGTGCAAATTTAACTCATGAAATAAGATAACTCTGTTTATTATGAGAAGGGATTATGATGAGAACTCCTCTGTTGATGCTTTTCAAATTACTTTGCTACTCTCTATTCCATGACTAGGAAGATGATATTCAGCTTCTTTCTCAAAATTTCTTCCTGAGCCCCTGATTCTTCTCACATGGAAGCAAGAGAGTGCTCCATCACCCATCCAGCACAGTCACTATAACACATCCATATAGAGAAACACAGTACCCACACGGAAAATCTAGGAAAAAAAGGGAAACTTTTGTCCCATGTTAACAATACACAGTGTAAACCTGCCCCTAATGCTCTGTGTTAATAGATATCAACTACTCTTTTAACGTGATTAAACTCTGTAAAAACTTTAATACTAAAAATTATAAATAATTATTTGATACCATAGAATATTTTCACATAATTCTGTAAGCCACCCTGTGAATGTTGGTTATGTTTAGGTAAAAACTAAAATCACTGCTTTGTGAAGGGAAAATCACATATCCAGAACAGCAATATCTCTAGTGAAAACCTAGACACTTTCTTTTAGATTCACCGAAGAAATTATAAAAATTGGTTACCTGCATAAAATGACCTTTTGCTAGACCCAGTCTGACAGAAATGTGCATTGGTCCTCTCAGCACCACTCCTAAATCTCTGTTTTCATATAAGACAATGTTAGCCCATTGCCTAATATTAACCCCCATTTTCCCCATTACTCCAGTTGAGATACACTCTACATATTTGTGACAGTGTGAATCACAGAAACTCCTTCCTGCATGACATCCCCAGTGCTGGCTGTCTAGTGTGTAACATGGATTCATAAACCCTTCGAGGCTACATGCCAGCTCTATGTCTAGCCTTGATCTTAAGATCTCTGGTCAGCCAGAAATGGCCAAAAAGAAAAGTCGAGAAGCTATGACTAAGCTTTCATTAGGAACACTTTTTTTCACTAATGCCTAATCCCATAGCATCAGCCCTTGTTGACACTGTGTGTGTGTCAACTCACATTCATTACTGCTTTAAAAGTCATTTAAAACTACACCACCATGTTAGTTCATAACTTAATTCCTAGTTCCCCTATCAAGTGAAATTCTAACCTTTAGTTGTTATGCTGTATTTATTCATAAACCAGTTACTCTGTCCGTCACAAAACAAATTTTCCATACTGGATAAAATTCACCTCCAGTGGCTCACTGGGTCTTTCACAATATGGGTAGCTTGTTGTCCTGATTCTTTAATTGTCACCTTAAAAATAAGCTAACTGGATCTAGTCAAGAGGTCCTTTTCTGATTTACCTGTAGATAAATACACATATGCAAAGCTTTTCTCTTTGCATGGAGTTGTAGTTCTTCAGCACTCAACATGTCTGAATACTAATTTCAACCTAGCCTTAAACAGATTTTCCTCTAATCTGAAATTCTTGGCAACTAAAAGAACCTAATTAGGGTTTTTCTGTTGGCAATAGTTCTGTTTCTGCGAGAGTGAAACATATTTCAATTGAATGTTGTTCAGATTGCTTAAACATTGCCAGCTAAAACACAGATTTGAACCTCACTGAGCATCCTATCTGGGCAAAGGAAAGAATTCAAGTCCAACATTTTGACGCTGTTAAAACTAGGCAAGCAGTTGTATAAGGAGCTCTTATTGGCTCTTGTCTGCCATTAAATTTAACACTCCTCTTAACCCTAATCACAGGCCAGCATCTGCTACCACTGCAGACAGAAGAAACTCATTGGGTCCTAAATGAAAGCTATAATACCATACTGGAAAAAAAAAATCTAGCTTTGTGGTCCCTTAGTTTATAATCTTCTACCATTTGAATCCAAAACCTCTGCAAAACTTCACCCACATTCATCGAACAACCTGCATGAAAAATCTTTACCCTTGGCACTTTGTTGAAGCAGCTGAATAAATTGACTCAAATAAAAAGACTTGTTTTGAAGAATCTGCCTTTCAGACTCAAAATCATAAGCCAAGGGAGAAAAAGAAAATTTGCACTTATCTTACTATATTTCCCCTTATCCTAGCAAGTTTCCACCACTGATTGAGAGACAATGAGTTGTCCAGCTGGAATAAAGCTCTGCCTATGCACGTGAGCCTGCTAATTCTTCACCATCTGAGAACACTGAGCTAACAACATGCTCATTGCCTCAGCTGGCAGGGTCAGCACTGGAGAATGTTCGAATTTACCTTTGAGCCTTAGACAGTGCAGCCCTATAAAGAACCCCTGGTTAGGGTCAAGTAGGCAACTTCGCAATTTTGCTTGCTATGGTGACTTTCTGTCTTCAGGTGATTTCTCACTGGATTTTTTTCTCCGGTTCTTGCTAATCTGTCTACTGCCATAGAGACCAACTGAGAGAAATGTGGCAGTATTTTTTAAAAATATAGATAGATATAGATATAGATATAGATATAGATATAGATATAGATATAGATATAGATATAGATATATTCTTTATAGAAAGTAAAAATCCAAGATAAAAAACTTCAAGTGCATCATTATACAGAACTGCAAAATTTAATTATAACTGCTAAAAGTATGTATCCTAGCATATGCAGTACCATTTTACATGTTTAACAGGAGGTCTTTATGTATAAGATCTTCCAGGCAGCTGCACTCACTAAAGTAGAATCAACTTCAGGCAAGTATACAAGCAGTTTGATGTGTAAGATCACCTGAGTTCAGGAAAGAAAAAATAATTGAAATAGTAATAGTCAAGCCAAGACAATTTGAAACATGGCAACTGCAGAAAGCAAAGATTTTTAGATTGGACTACTGTATTTTACAGTGAGGGATAATGCGAGGCCTGTCTGAAACTAGAACAGCATTTAGGTGTCCTTAGATACTACTCAGCTCCCCATAGTCCTAAGGAATCATTTGGACATCTCAAGGTACAAATGTATTTTTCTCTACTTATCTAGGAATATTTCTGGTTAGTGACTACCTCCTGAACAGCTGCATTGTGATGGAAAACACCAGGACTGGTAGCATTACAGCTTTTGGTGATGCCATAATGAAGATGTCTAGGCAGGGAACGTATCAGTACCCTATTTGGTCAGTCTATGGGACTTACAACCTTTTCCATAGGTGGGATTGTTGCTCTCTGCATCTGATGCTCACCAGTTTTTTTTGAGGTGTATCATGTTTTCACTTGCAGTAAGGTAGGAGTTAGGTATTCATGCCATATTTCCTTTGCTGTAGTTACCTTTCTTTCATTTGTAATTACTCTAGCCATTGACTCAAAAAAACAAGAATTATTGTACACACCAGGTTCAGACTGTTCTAATAAAAATAGGATGAAATGATTTGTGATTGTAATGCTAAGTTTACTTTGACCTAGTATCATTATTGAAAAATGCATAAGGACAAATTTCAGTACTATTTGTGACCATCCAACAGAAAGACGTTAGGGACCACAAACCTGGAAGTTAAATGAGACTTGGTAAAACTTTAGGACATTATGAACATCCAATCTATTTAATGGGGAGTATGTTTTTTCCTAAGTCTTTCATCTTGGAAGTGGAAACATTTCCCATTGGGATCAAAGGGAAAATGTTACTGGCATCCTCTGTACGTACCTAATACAAGGAGATCTTCAGGGTTTAATTAGATGAAGAAGTTTGTCCACATGAAAAGCCAGCAGTCATCCAAATTATGGTGCCTGTCACAACTGTTTGAACTCTCTCAACAGTTTCCCAGATACTGCCGAGATCTGCAGCCAAAGCCAGAAGCTCTGATAAATACCAGATGCCAGATACTTGGTGTCTCTGGCCTTAGTACAGTCCAACAACATTAACTTACACAGGCTACTTTTTGGTGGTCACATTTTAGTTTGCATTAGGCAATACACGTGAGCTTATCTTTTATAACTAAGTCCCATTGGAAAAACGCCATCATATAGCTCAGGTTACCTGCAATTTCTCCTTTCTATTCGGAAACAAATTTATAGGATAGGACAATACCTATAGGGGTGTCCTATTAGCCAACCCCAAACAATGGATTCTCCTCATTCAATAATTTGTTTATTATCACTGGTTGTGGGCAGACACCCTTCGACAGGAAAGATCACCTCTCTATGCATTGGAGGAAGCTATATGCCATGAATATCACATTCAGATTTTAAGAGGCAACAAGATATGCTCAGGTCATGATTACATTCCCAAGGACACATTCATAACATTGCTCCGTTTCAAACTCATGGCAGTTCACAGATGTGTCCTTATTCGAGCCAACATTTTCGCGTATAATATTTTTTGTTAGAGGAGACTATACCAAAAAGCCACTTATAATGAACTAAACACATAGTACAACAAAGTGTGTGTGTGTGGTGACGGAGGGTAGAGGTAACATGGAAGACAATAGAATATATTATTTTAAAAATATTAGAAAAATTGTCTGAAATTTCTTTCATTTTCTTTTACTTCTAAGAAAGGAAACGGAATAAAGTTGTGGCCTGGCCTAGATTAGAAGGAAGGTGGTGAAGGAGTTATAAAAAAAACAGTCAGAAAGGGAGGAAACCATTCTCCTGGGAGAAGAAAGAGTGAGTTACAATTGACAGCAGTGATATAAGACATGAAGGAGATAAAACAGTGAAAGGCAGAATATGCCCTGCATCCCTGACATATCCAGAAAATAAGACATATCAAATTGGCAGAAAGCTGTTCAAAGTAAAAAAAAAATAAGGATCAATTACAGCTCTACTGACAAAGACCTAAAAAGGCTTTTGCACTGTTTAATATGGCTGTTGATCCCAGATTTTCTTACTGAAGCTAGCAGCAAATGAAGGAGGTGGTAAGAAAAGGCCTTTGACTGCCTACTGTTCTGGAAACCAGCCAGCAACAACTGCAGGTCTTCTACCATTTTTTTCTTTCTTTTTCCACTTTTGCTACAGATTACAAATCTTTATCTCTGTGTCTTTTCTAGGAGAAATCCCAGTGTGAGCATAAACCCATCTTTTTTATTCCGTAAATTCTATCCTGTTGCACTGCTTATATTTTGGCCACTATTAAAAATGCCTTTGCTAATTGTGTCAGCCTCCTGAAGAACAAATTACTCCACATACTACACTGGATTTTATTAGAGATTTTCTATATAACAGACATTTTAAAATCATTAATGTATAGCTTTAATCACCACCTTACATCCCAATTTCCCTTGCTATATCAAAGATTAGATTCTTTGAGTTGCGTGTTTTTTCCTGACATAAATTTCTAACCGACAGGTCTGTTTCTTCAAGTATTTTTTATTAATAGGAGTAGGAGATAGATGTTCTAAATCAATTAACTGTCAGTGAATATTTTACTCTTCTTGAGGATTTCTAATATCTTTGTCAACCTCCAAAATTCTGTGATTCTGCCTAAAAGCTTTATGCAATTTTCATGCCTTCCAAGAACCCTGTAAACTACCCCTTTGACATCCAATGTATAGCCATAATGAGTTTCTTGTCAAACACACCTTGCCCTGAAACTTCAGGATAATTGGAGCTTTTCCTGTTACTCATTTGCAACAATAAAAGAGCTCAGCAGGTCTGTAGGAAAGTGCAATAAGCTGGGACAGAGGATAGATGGTTGGGAATATTTCAATTGCAAATAATGTTAAACCAATGTTTTAAAAATCACAAATGACCAGATGTTCATCTGAGAGACCAGGTTTTTTTTTTTCCAAAATATCCTTCCATGACAGCACAAGATCCACAGAAATATCAGTTTCTACTGTCCATTTGGCTATGCCAATTAACAGACTTTCCTGATAATGTGTTTGGGCCTGAGCCCGAGTGGGACTGGCATGACTTATGTCAGTGCTTGACAATGGCTTTCAGACTCCAATGCATAAGTCCCAGGAGGTCTGGCTTCACAGGGAATGGCCACCCATGATAACTTAACTGCCAAAACACCAAAATGTGCCCAATAATTGTTTGGATATGGCATTGTTTGGAAAACAATGAACTCAGGCCAGATAAAAGTCTGTTTAGTAGCTTGGACATTCACAGCCCAGTGCATGGAAATGTTCTTAGGCATGCTTGGATTTACTCATACAGACACAGCCCATAGGTGTAACAGCATTTCAAGGAGACTCATGCATCAGAGAAGAGTTTTATGACCCATTTTTACTGTAGATCTTCTCTAACTGATGTCCTGGAATCTCCATGAGAATAATTAAAAATACAACAGCCCTTGTTGTCTTTGTGTAACAAGGAATGGAGGGTAAAAAACATGGGGTGTTTGGGCTTTTTAATAAATCACTACTAGTTTGCATAATGCATTTTCTGGCTTAAACCACACGATGGGTAGATTAGAGATTTGCAAAGAAAAATCCACGATTAATAATGGATATTAAATAGGTCTTTTAAGTCATCCAATTGAAAGATTGTTCCTGCTCACCTTCAAAGCATTTTTTAAACTCTATCATCTTATACGTAGGAAAGTTTCCTTTGCTGGATTGAAAAAATATTGTGAAGTTTCTCACACACACATACACTAACAGACACACAGCCTCGAGTCCACAAATTTTGGAAAGTACAAGTTTCAGTTCCATCTCAACGGCCAGAACAAGGTACCAAATATAAAACAGAACAAAAATCTAAATAAAATACTCCAGGAGGTTGCCTTATTCCATTCTATTTCAGTAAATTATGCATGTTTTCCTATGTGTTTTGGCACTAGGAAAAAATAGGAGGCTGCCTCTTAATTATGCAAACACAAGGAATATATATGTCGTTTTACAGCAAGTTGCTTTGGCTCTGCTATGAAACTTTTTAAGCAACTCAGGTCATTCTGACGTCCTGTCACTTAAAAAGCAGGAATGCAACATTTCATCACAGGAAAACCAAGGTGTGAAATTGGGCTTTACAAGGTATAACACAAGTAAAGTGCTGTACAGCATCTTTCAGATTTCATCTTGATTTTTGTCCAAAAGTAGAAATGTTTCAGAGAAATATTTTGGCAAATACTTCCTTTATACAATTCTTAGCATCTTCAAAAAGTCATGGAAATTTTCTAGTATGAATAAAGACACAAAAATATGGTTTGAGACTGAGTGTCACCTATGGCAAATGGCTGAGGAAGAACAGGATTTACTTAGTTTATCATCTTATTTTAAACTTGCAGACAACAACAAAGAAATTATTTTCCACCTGCAGCCTGGTTGATTTGAATGTTCTGCTAAATGCAGTCATCAGAATGAATGGCTAATTATTTTAAAAACACAGGCTATAATCAGTCTGGCTGCCATTTCAAATGCATATAATTGTTTCAGAATGAGCAAAAAGCATGATCAAGGCCATGTGAGTGCCAGGAAGAGAAGAGAAGAGAAGAGGAAGAGGAAGAGAAGAGAAGAGAAGAGAAGAGAAGAGAAGAGAAGAGAAGAGAAGAGAAGAGAAGAGAAGAGAAGAGAAGAGAAGAGAAGAGAAGAGAAGAGAAGAGAAGAGAAGAGAAGAGAAGAGAAGAGAAGAGAAGAGAAGAGAAGGGAAAGTTTGGAATAGAGACTTCCTGTACGGAAAACATCTGTATTGGAGTCAAAGATACTGCACGTTCACTGTAGTGTGGTTTCAGAGTCACATGGCCAGTGCAGCACCTGTTATTCACTCAGCCCGCCCAGGTACGCTGCTTTGGGTGATCCAGGGGTGCAAGAGCATGTTCCAGAACACATCCCCTTTTCAAAAGACTGTTACCCCACTGAGTGGTGGTTACTCAAAACAAACTTTAGAAACAACTCTGTTTTTGTCTTCAATCTGAATATCAGGTCCACCCCGAAATTAAAATCTTGTAAAATATTCACTTTCTATTTCATTCAGAATGGTTGGATGCTTGAGCCATGAAGGTCTGTGTTTTTACAAAATACAGTTATCAACTGAAACAATTATTTTGGCTATAGTGTATAAACATAGTTAATGTTTTTAAGAACTTCTTGCATATATGTCTCACATGCAAAGTGGAGCAGCAAAAGTTAACTTAAAGGAAACCACAGCAATAAAGGCCATAAGAATGAAAGAGACATACAAATCCAACATTTTTCCAAATTCCTTTTAATAAAGTATTCCCTTATTTTAAAAGATGATAGTCCTGATGTTTTCCATTTAGTAGATAACAGATTTCTCTAGTATAAACACTATTCAGTGAGCTATTCAAAATGTTGGGAGGAACCTTTTGAAAACCAAAGTGATTATACATTATACCCCAACCTGCTGATAGCCTGCAGGAATGTGTCCTCCTAAAGATCATTTTAGTGTTTATGCATCTATAAAAGCACTTCTCACCTATGTGCTCTTCTTCTTTCGCCCTAGCACCTCCTCCTCCCTCTGCTTTATACACAGCTTACGGAATTAACGTGTGTGAACAGCAAACTGTTCAAAGTTATGCAGCATATAATTTCCAGAATACTGTTCTCTAATTACATAATGAATTGTCAACAGGATAGGAAAGACACTCCTATGGTTTAAGAATTACATTAGGAAATACATGACTCAGAAAGGCTTAATAAAGTTAACAGGAACAGAAGTATCAAAGGAAATATCAACAGAAGCTCTTTTTATGGCTGAACATAATAGGTTACCACTGTGATGTTACCACTCTGCATGCAGTTCCAGTGTTTAGCCTATCAAAATGATCCCTAAGAGAATTACAACAGTGTTTCAAGAACTGTAAAACTTACCTTACAGGATACTAAGGAAGATCAGTGAGTTGACAGATCAAGAACATGCTTAGCAGGACATTGATAGTGGTCTGTAAGAAAGAAGGTATCAAAACATTCTTAATTTATCAGATAAATGCAAAATAAGATGTAATAAATAACTGTTAAAGCATAAAAGTCAAACCAGAATGAATATTAGTATTAAGAATTAGGTATTAGAACTGTTTTTCATGTTATGCAAAGTCCTTGGAGAATTTCTAGCAAAGCTTGATATCTCTTAGAGCTTATTATTCACTTATGACCTTACTCTCTGCATAGACAGTGAAACCCACATAAACAGCAAGACGCACTCTGTCCAACAGATGGACCATATGAGCCAGAGGGAACACTACACATGCATGAAAGGGCAAGGTCGCACTATAAAGAACAGCACTAAGAGGAAGCAGGACAGGTGTTGGTCATTCCTGCCCTTCTGTCTTCCCAAAGTATTAAAAGATGAGGTAAAGAACAGATGCCTGTCACCAGAGGCATAACCAAGTAGTGATGAAAGCTAAAGAAAGGCTGTAAACAAAACATTTCCCCCAAAGCCACAAGATCACAGTGCAAGGGTATCTGGTTTCTCCTGTACAGGCAAGGTACCAGAGGGTCTCTTCAGTCTTTTTTCCCAATGCACTCAAGTGAGGCATATGACTGTTCTGAGCCAGCTTCTTATGGCCTTGTGTGACCCTAGTGGGAGATGATGAAAAGCAGCCTAGCTAGACACAGGTTGCCAGTGGTGCAGTCATTGAGAAATTCCATGTCCGTCTCAGCACCTTGACTGTCTGCCAGTGATTCAGCATGCCTGAACATTGCCTGCGACGTGTATATTACTGAGTGACTTCAGTGTGTTAGGAAAGAAGATTGATGAAGCAAGCAATGCTATAGTTATATATAATGCTATAGCCTATACCAAATTTAATTTGCGTAGAACAAATACTCTTCTAAGAACACCATTGAGTTGTTTCTAGCTGAGACAAACTATTTATATAAGTTGCATTGTTCTGGTATAATGCAGCTACTAAAACCTATTCTAGTCTATTCTGGTTTATATATTTATGATATTTATGATATTTACATACTATACAATTTCTGATTAGTAAAATGAAAATAAAATCTAAGATTCAATTCTACCATAAATCTTTATTTCCATTTGCAATTGAGGGATCACCATTCTAAAAAACACCTAGTACACATGCTCTCAGGCTGAAGCAATTTTGTTTATATGGTAGGAATTGTTGTTCAGAATCATAAAATCCTATGAGGAAACCTCAGTTTCTGCTATAATTGTTTCCACTTTAAAACCCAGGTCATTTTGAATATATAAACATCCACTCTGACACTGGTATATCCTGTGTGTTTGGTAAGAAAAACACTTTAGCTTCAAACAAAGGACATAGCATCGTGTTAACCAGACACTGGCTTACTGCAGACAAAACCAAAATCCCCACTTAAATTATCTTTACATTTGAATTCAAATTTATCTCCCTAGGAAGACACAGTGAAAACGAATGGAAACACAACATTGTGTGCAATTTTTACACTGTTAAGAATACATATTAGTTTGGATCTGGGATCTTAAGACCTTTCTTTATGTACCTTCACTCAATTTTTGTGAGTGCTTTTGAGTGCTCTCCCTGTACATAATTTATAACTCGTCTTGAAAAGAAAAACAGAACCAGCCATAAAATCTTGAGAGAACTGTCTTCTGATTCAGTAAAACTTTTTATTTTTTCTCTGCAGCTCCTACATATGCAGCAGGTGTAAATGTATGATTAGATTTCCACTTCTGGTTGTCTCACAAACTGCAAGCAAAAAGAAGTAGAAAGTTCTTTGCTATCTGTACTCTACAACGTGTGTAAACATTACACAGTTTTGATTTGTTCTGACGGCTTGATCACATCTGTCCATCTTCTTTGTGGTGAAAAACGTGATCATTGACAAAACAGATTGGTAAAACTGGAGTGCAATATCACATATAATGTGTAACTGTTTCTGAGTTTCATCATGGTGGGATAAGAGTGGAAATTTCTGGACACTAATAAAGGACATTATTTCCTTGATCATGTGAAGAGTGTAGATGTAATTCGAACCAGAAAACACAATGTAATGCCTGTTGGTGCACGACCTGCAAATTAGCATTACAGACGATACGGAAAAAAGCCTGCTGGGATGATTCGAAGACTGAGTGATGGATGTCCTGGGGAGGCATGGAACAATAGCAGGAGACTACGGATTAACTTGATAACGACCTGAAGGATACCTCGTGCAAGAAATCGAGTTCAAAGTACAGAAGTGAAGATAAGGAAAATGAAAAGGAGATGGCCACATGGACAATATTGACCTGCAGAATAATATAAAAGGAACTAAGAGCTTGGACTTAAGTGTGTGTTGTTGGTGGAGCGGAGACTCCCCAGCGCACCCAGCGCTGTTTGCTTTTATGCTTTCCCATATAAACATAATAAAGCAATCTTTTGCAGAAATTATAATTGACTGAGTATTTATAACAATCAGAAGGAGAATACTAAAGAAAGAAGACTGGATAAGTTTTTATAAAAGCATATTCTTTAATCTACCTTAACTATAGAAGTGCAATTATTCTTTGTTTCTTTCTTTCATAAAAGAAGACAATCAGTTTCTTTTCTGAACCTTCTTTAGTTACCAGAGTCGCTTGTTTTTTGTGGCAGATGTTTCCCCATAAATTTCTCATAGAACCTCCTGTTTTCTGCAGCTTGCTCGGTTTTGAATGGAAGCCTAAAGTGCAATTGTCAGTGATCAGCAGACAGTGGCAGGAGGAAGACCTCTGATTGTTCATTATTCTTCTGTAAATCAGACCTATTCATTACAGCTCTAGCCTGGGGGGGGTGGACATGGGGGGAAGAATGGTACTGAATAGAAAAACAGATTCAGGATTAAAACAAAATATTGTGCAATCTGGTCTCAGTTCTTAAAGAAGCGAAGTCCTTAAAAACTGAGAATTGTGATGATTAAATTATTTCAGAGATTATTTATTGGATTTATCCTGCAAAATCAGTCACTAAAACACATTGGTCTCTGGTTGAACCTTTGCTATGTTTCAGTGAAACAAAGCAATGGGCTCTCCCTGTGCTAAGCAGAGAAGACACTGGAAGTGAACGAAAGTAAACACAACAAATCACAATCATGTTGAAATAATTTTGCAATAAGGAAAAAATGTGACACAGAAGAAGTTAATCTGAGTCAAGATATCTGTTGCATTTTCATTGGCAGTGGGCTGTTCAATCTGAAAGGCTAAATGCATCGTTGACTCAAGAGTAATTGACTGGCAGCAAGCACAGAAGTACATAGAAGTTGAACAGACCAGACAAAGCCAAGGTGCATGTCGTGCCTAAAGCCCACCATGAGACTCATAGCTTCTTTGGTTTTAAGGATAGCAACAGTATTGCATGGTAACTGTCCCAGCTCAGATCAGAAACCATACAGCTTAATTCATGCAGTGCTGTGCCCAAACTCTGCCCTTCGTTGCCTGAGATGAATCACAGAATCACAGAATTACAGAATCACTAGGTTGGAAAGGACCCACTGGAGCATCGAGTCCAACCATTCCTAACACTCCCTAAACTATGCCCCTAAGCATTTCATCCACCCGTCCCTTAAAGACCTCCAGGGAAGGTGACTCAACCACCTCCCTGGACAGCCTATTCCAGTGCCCAATGACCCTTTCCATAAAAATTTTTTTCCTGATGTCCAGTCTGAACCTCCCCTGGTGCAGCTTCAGGCCATTCCTTCTTCTCCTGTCCCCTGTCACTTGGGAGAAGATGCCAGCTCCCTCCTCTCTGCAACCTCCTTTCAGGTAGATGTAGAGAGTAATAAGGTCTCCCCTCAGCCTCCTCTACTCCAGGCTGTACAACACCAGCTCTCTCAGCCACTCCTCGTAAGACTTGTTCTTCAGCTCCCTCACCAGCTTCGTTGCTCCTCTCTGGACACGCTCCAGAGCCTCAACATCATTCTTGTGGTGAGGGGCCCAGAACTGAACACAGTACTCAAGGTGCGGTCTCACCAGTGCCGAGTACAGAGGGAGAATAACTTCCCTGGACCTGCTGGTCACACCGTTTCTGATACAAGCGAAGATGTCATTGGCCTTCTTGGCCACTTGGGCACACTGCTGGCTCATGTTCAGTTGGCTGTCAACCAACATCCCTAGGTCCTTCTCCAGACAGTATTCTAGCCAGATTTCTCCCAGTCTGTAGCACTGCATATGGTTGCTGCTCCCCAAGTGCAGGATCCGCCATTTGGCCTTGTTAATCCTCATGCCATTGAGGTCAGACTGACAGGCCTGGATCCTTCCTGGATCCTCCCTGCAACCCTATTGTAGATCGGCACAACATCAGCCAGCCTCCAGTCCAGGGGAACTTCCCCAGTCGGCCAGGACTACTGGAAGATGATGGAAATGGGCTTGGAAAATACATCCGCCAGCTCCTTTAATACTCTTGGGTGGATCCCATCCGGCCCCATAGACTTGCTGGGCAAGCAAGTCTCTAACCACCTCCTCTTGGATCATGGGAGCCTCACTCTGCTCCTCTAACTCCTCTAACAACTTTCCTTACTATTAAAGACTGAGGCAAAGAAGGCATTAAATACCTCAGCCTTGTCCTTATCCCCTGTCACTCTTGTTCCTTCTGCATCCAATAGGGACTGAATATTCTCCCTAGTCCTCCTCTTCTTGTTAATGTATTTATAGAAAGATTTTTTATTATCTTTCACAGACTTAGCCAATTTGATTTCTAGTTGGTCCTTAGCCCTCCTGATTTTTCCCTGCACAATCTCACTTCCTCCCTGTAGTCCACCCAAGATGCCTGTCTGTTCTTCCAAAGCTCATAGACATTTCTCTTCTTTTTGATATCTCTCAAGATCTCCCTGCTCAACCAAGCTGGTTTTTTTCCCATGCCAGCTCCTTTTCTGGAACACAGGGATGGCTTGCTCTTGAGCTGCTAGTATTTTATTTTTGAAGAGCGCCAAGCCCTTGTGGGCTCCCTTGCCTTGAAGGACTGTCTTCCATGGGACTTTGCCAACCAACCTTCTGAACAGTCCAAAGTCTGCCCTCTGGAAGTTTAATGTGACTGTTTTGTTAATCCCCTTCTTTATAACACCTAGAACTGAAAACCCTACCATCTCATGATCGCTTTGTCCCAGGTGTCCTCAAACCGTCACATCCCCCACAAGACCTTCTCCATTCACAAACAGCAGGTCAAGGAGGGCACCCTCTCTTGTTGGTTCACTAACAAGTTGTGTGAGGAAGTTGTCTTCCATGCATTCCAGGAACCTCCTAGACTGCTTCCTTTCTGCTGTATTGTACTTCCAGCAGATATCAAGAAGATTGAAGTCACCCACAAGGAGAAGAGGTAGAGATCTAGAGACTATTCCCAGCTGTTTCTAGAAGAGCTCATCAGCTGCTTCTTCTTGGCTGAGTGGTCTATAACAGACTCCCATCACAATGTCTGCCTTCTTGTGAGCTCCTTTGATTTTAACCCACAGGCACTCAGTTCCTTCCTGACTGTAATTGATCTCTAGGGTATCAAAGTACTCTCTAATGTAGAGGGCTACAACACCTCCTCTCCTACCCTTCCCGTCCCACCTGAAGAGTTTATACCCCCCCATGGCTGCACTCCAGTTATACGAGTCATCCCACCACATTTCTGTGATGGCAATTGACGGAGACCAGCTCACAGGGACGCCTAAATCGACAGACGGACTACCGCTCTGGTGGCAAGTAGCAACATTTTATTCTCCAAACGGAGTTTTTATACTCTTCTGGTTGAGATAACATCATACTTGTATGCACTGTTTACATACTTTATTATTATTCTTGTCGTGAGAAAGCAGGCTCTACAAGTTCTACAAAACAAGGGTCTACGTGTCTGTCCAGAGTTCACATAACATCCTTAACTAAGTCTGCAGGTGTTCCTGGAGTGTATACATTTAGCTTGGGCCCTGGAATGGGGAGAAACCCATTATATCGCCAAGAACCTCTGTGTCCACATACTCCCTTCCAGGAGGAGCGGCTTTTGATCTCAGCACAGTTTTCTGTTATCGACCCTTTCAGGCCCCACAGAACACTGCTCTCAAGGCCTCTGGCTTCATCATTCTGCTTTTGACCCTTTCAGGCCCTCAGAATGTATAATGGTTCTCCTCAGGCAATGACATCGTAGTCACCTTCCCCTACAACAGCTTCCAGCTCCTCCTTCTTATTGCCCATGCTGTGTGCATTGGTGTAAATGCACTTCAGCTGGGCTGACAAACCTTCAGCCCTCATAAAGGGAATAGAGTTCATTCCCAATTGACTGGTCCTTGAAATAACTGACTCCACAGTGCCAGTTTCATTCTTGCTGTCCCCAGCTGTACTCACCCCCACTTGCTCTGTGGTGGTGTATCAGCAGTCCTCTCCAGCAAACCATATCTCAGTCGCTGGTATTTTAAGGATGGATAGAAGACAGGTGTATGCTTGGATTCAGGAGATACAAGCATGCGTGTTCATGGAGCAGTTTCTTGTCTATTGAACATCATTATGTGGTCTCTCTTCACTGGAAATATAAAAGCACATTATGGCTGTCCATGCATGAGGGTCTAATCCATCCATACACTCCTGCTCTGTGAGGGCATGAATGCAAGACACTTTTCCTGGGATCTGGCCATCTGACAGCTGCCACCTCTGCAGCAACACCGTGAAGAAGATGCCATCTACACCCCGTGACCATCCTCAACAGATTTGCTGTTGTTAGCAAAGGCTGAGCTGTACATAGCACAGAAAAATATCAAAGATGGCCATCTTCATGAAACAAGTAAATATGCGATCAGACCAGGGGAAATACAAAAGCACAGTAAAAACCCAAATAACTGGAAAATTAATATAGCAAACTAACAATGACTATGAGCTCTACAACTATGATTGATGCTTTCCAACAAATGCATGCCTTTTTTCTTACTCAATTAGGTACTGCAATTAATTATAAGAGGATTAATAAAACTGGTATCATAACTGAACATCTTCCAGAATACAATGTGATTTTTTTAGTCACAGATTGTTGCAATAAATTCAAGCAATTATTTATAAATTCTATAGTATTTGTTCTGTAAATTACATGAGATTACTTTAATACTATCTTAAAGACATATATCACACTTACATAAAATAATCTACAAGTTGTGGTATGTATGTGTAGGTTGCACTGGTGTTTTATTCATAGTCCAAATGAAATAGTATTAGAGAAAAACAGGAGAAAAGAGTACAATTTTAGGAAGTATGTTCCTGGAACATGATCCTATTCCTTTTATTCATAATTTAATCTCAGCTAGTTGTCCCTACACCATCTGTCCTTTTCATGAAAAGCCTCATGTAAGAATGATTTGATTTATGTTTTCTAGAACTTGGACATACGCTAGAACATATTCTAGAAAGGAGATGCTCCATAGTATTCTGTGTTACTCCAGGAAAAATACACACAAGTTCTAATGTCCAGATTTCTGACATTGATGTGCATGGCATTTTTTTCTCCTTTAAAGGATCTTTCAGCTAACAAATCAGTGTTAGATAAGTATTCAGTGCCATCTTGTAAATATGAGACTACAAAATAAGTGATAAAAATAGTAAACTAATATCAAACAATACTTTTTTATCTAAAGATCACATATATGTTTCTGAATTAAAGCAAATTTCATGTAATTAGATTTCTGTTTGAGAAACTTGCAGCACAAGGTTATTTATGATTCCTGAATGTTGAAAATAGAAACAGACATGGACATGGCAGATTGCACTTTCACCCTCCAGTTATGGATTCTGTTTCACATATCTAATGGTTATACCTAATTTCTTCTGCCAGTCTTCTAACTTCTGCTCCAAGAAATGGAGATGGTGCTCTTAACTTTTTGGTAAAGGAGCTGGATGGAACTAGCTATTATTATTTTTATCAATAAGCTTCATAATTTTCAAAATACATTAGCCAGCCTTTTTGCTGTAGCTGCCTACAAATCGCAAAATATGCCCAATGCATGATTGCATGGAAATAAGCGAAAAAATGCTTCTTCTTTTATTTTGGATTATTTTGGAGGCCAGATATGCAACAGAATTCCTTATATGCACTCACAACTTTTAAAACAGATTTAAATGCATTGTAATTTTATCAGATAGGTGTGGAATTTCTTCATTATCATGAGCAGTTATTTCATCCTGTAAATGTGTTTTGGAAAGGTGCTAGAAGCTTCATTCAACCAGTAAACGCAATCAGTATTTACTCTTGCTTCCATTTGGCCATCTATTGTACATAACATATTCATGCCATCCATGCTAATATATAAACTTTTCACAACAACAATCCATTCTGTTAATCAGTAATAATGGAGAAATGTTTTGGTTTATTTTCAAAGTTTCTCTGTGTGCACAAGGGCTAACACAAACAAGTGAATAATTTTTTTCCATCCCAAACATGCTTGTACTTGACACGTTGTATAATACAAGTCAGAATTAATGAAGGACACTTTTACATTAGAGTGCAGAGATCATTTTCTCTATTAAGACATAAAAATGCTAAGGGATTATAGATATTAACACACTGTTTTAAATATTGTAACATAGACCTGACATAGTTGAACAGTGCTGAAGAGTGCTGAACACATGCACGTTCTCACGGGCTTCTTTTGGTTTTTTGCTTTGTTAGCCTGATACTTTGTCCTCTGGGAAAGCTTGTTTTATCATATTGATCATGGAATGGTTGCCTTAGTCAAACAGAGATGCATGGAATGAGTCTCTCGTATTCCTCTTTCTGTAGGGAGGAAAGAAATAAAAGAGACACAAGTATGAAGTAAGCTTTGATTTTTTTTTCTGCCCCTCTTCCTGCTAGCTAACAGGTTTTGCTTGCACGTGTGCATAACACAAGAGATGAGAATTGAAGTCCCGGACTTTGCAGCTCTTGACTACAGAGGGTTGGTGGAAAATACATTAAAGAAAAAGTAGCATGAAGTTGCATGAGAACTAAAATTCTTTATAAGAAATGTTAGAAGGAGGAAATAACTGATGGACTAGGGAAAAAATAAGACATATTTGATAACAAAATGAGAATATTTGAATTTATGCATCATTCAAAAACCTGTACCAGGAATGATAAAATCTATGCCATATCATTCACAAAATGTCCAGAGACATTAATTATTCCATCTAAAAAAAGTGCCGTTTGACTTTACTATTAGAGAGTACCGGGAAATGCACTTTAGCCATGGACAACTTTACCGTATTAAATTAATTTACAATATATGTTTTCAAGGATTTTTTTCTTACTTCAGAAAAGGAAATTATTTATGAAGTATTTATATGCTTTTATGTAACTAACTGAATTGGTTCTCACTGAAAGGTTCATGCAAGGATTCCTTGTGGATATGGAATTTTACCTGATTTTGCTTTAATGGAAGCAGCCTGATTAATATGCAGAAGGTGATATTTTCAGTAAATCTGAGTCACAAGGGGAACAGCAGGTGTCCAGACCTGAAATTTAATTTCTATCCCATATCTATTGCACTTAAAATTGTAATTTCTCAATGTGGTGATTAATTTTCATTTTTTTAAGCATGCACTTTTCTTTTATAATAAATTAGTGTGAATACCCATATTGCTTGGGTTTTACTCTTCAATCTTTTTATTTTTTATTTTGTTATGTCCTAAAATGAAGAGCTAAGGATACCCTCCCAAGGTTTCCCTTCATCACTTAGTTATTTATATTAGGATTCATCCTGCTCAAAAGCATATACTTGGAGATCTCACTTATCAGCATCTCAGAATATAACTCCAAAGCCCTACAGCAACACCCATATGTGACTTCTCATACAGGTAAGCTGTGTTGGGCCCAAATGAATGTAGTTTTGCATATCTACCAATCAAAGCTTACAGCTTTGAGGTTGTTGGGGATGAAGTAGTTATGTCTTTTAGGAGTAATTTGCTTGCTAAAAGCAATCCAGGCTGAAAAGTATTTTTTCCCTCGTTTGTATGACTAAACCTTCCATGTGAGTTGGAAGCTCCTGTGCTATATATTGCCTATTTATACTCTCATGGATGGTTTTGATAGATTGTGTCTTGGTTGTCTGGCTAAGTTTATACTACTAAGATCTGTGTCACAAGCACTTATCGGAAGTCACATAGGTACACAAGGAAAAGATTCATGTCTTTCAGTATTTATATTAATTTTTCTGATTCAAAATATAGGTGTAGTTCAACATACAAGGCAGAGTTTCCTTGCCAAATCCCTACTTCTTTGAAGATTGCCAGGCAATCAAGGAAATGAGAACAGTTGCACTGAAGAGCAACAAAGCTGGTGAGGGGGCTGGAGAACAAGTCTTATGAGGAGCGGCTGAGAGAGCTGGGGTTGTTTAGCCTTGAGAAGAGGAGGCTGAGGGGAGACCTTATTACTCTCTACAACTACCTGAAAGGAGGTTGTGGAGAGGAGGGAGCTGGCCTCTTCTCCCAAGTGACAGGGGACAGGACTAGAGGGAATGGCCTGAAGCTCCGTCAGGGGAGGTTCAGGTTGGATATCAGAAAAAATTCTTCACAGTAAGAGTCATTGGGTACTGGAACAGGCTGCCCAGGGAGGTGGTCGAGTCGCCTTCCCTGGAGGTGTTTAAGGAACGGGTGAATGAAGTACTTAAGGACATGGTTTAGGGAGTGTTAGGAACGGTTGGACTCGATGATCCAATGGGTCCTTTCCAACCTTGTGATTCTGTGATTCTGTGATTCTGTGTGATTCTGTGAACCAAATGAAATTTTTATTTTCCCACCTGTGGTATTATCATACCATCAGAATCTGCTTATCTGCTAAATGCTAAAGCATTTTGTCAAACAATTTTGTACTGTGGTGGCAGAACAGAGGACAGAGCAAGTGTTCCCATAACTGTGAAAAGTTAACACTGGACAAACAGAGCTCACACTCCAAATCTCATAGACTGAAACTGTTTATTCTTCAATGAGTACACTGTTTGCAGGATTAACACTAGTACAGAACTGTTGAAAAATATATCCTAGGCACTATTCGATAATAGATTTGACTATTTCACTCTTATTAGGAAAGCATTATATTTTAGTTCAATTAACGCTCAGTAGCAAATGGAGGTTATCTGGAGAAAATAAAATTGCAATGAAATGTTATTTAGAGAGGAATCTGCAAGAATGATATAACCAATTGCACATTTTTGCCTTTCAAATGCTCTGGAAATAGGCAGATATATTATGGGCTGATTACAGCATTACAGATTACAGCATGATACTGATAAATTTGTCACAAATTTACACCAGGGAGCAGAATGAAGCAAATCTGCTCATCTAATAAGGCGAACAGTAGCAAAATGTACTCAACAAAATGACTGTCAATAGTCATGATGAGCACTCACACAGCATGTGATCATTTTGCTAGGAAGAAGGACTTAGAGTACATCAGCAGAAGTCACCTTGTGTTTTAACGCCAGCACTGTTGAATGTGTTAGAGGTACAGGGCAGTAGAGAGTACATTTCTGTCCTGGAAGAAAATCTAAGAACGATCAGCAAGCAGTGCAATCCCCACTGTCTACCATGTCTACTCAAGTGTCTTGCAGATGAACAGAAAAGATTCCAGCCCTCAGCACTTCTCTCTTGCCTGTCCATAGCTCCTGCCCTTGTGTCCAGTGGATGACATAACACCAGCCTGGCACAGAACTGTTAGCAAGATGCTTTCGCACCTACCTAAGTAAGGCCTGTTGACTGATGGAAATCAAGAAAGTAAGGACGACGTAATTGCCTTCCAGGTAATCGTCTTATTTTAGAGAAAGCAAGAAACTCCCAATTTCAGGACCTATTCAGTTATATCATAAGGCAAGAATGTGTGTTGATCCACAGCCATCTTCTCGGCCACCTGATAGAAACACAATTTCTGTAAAAAAATCAAGGACCAGGCAGAATTTGGTTGTCCTGTGCGTGTCTTTGAGCAAAATATCTCCCAAATGAATAATAGACTACCTGTTCAACCAGCAGCCTTGTTGAACAAGACATTGAAGACCTCAGATGAAAGAATGCTTTATGAACAAGGCTCTGAAACAGTTTAATGTTGTTAAATATTCCCAGCAGCAACTTTGTGTACAGTGGCCATAATGGAAAAGTAGCTTACAGAACAAACTCAGGATCAATGCTGTGATCAGTCCATCTCATGGGACCTCAGAGATGATATGTGAGAATAAATGGGCCTTTTAAAGCATCAATTCAAACAGGAAAACATGTACAAGATGAAAGCATAAGATCTAACTGCTAAACAGGAGACTTGCAAACACAAAGAACTTGAATGTGTCCTCAGACTAGTGGTCACTATGCTGCAATCCAGAAAATTCAATTACATCACTGAGTGACTAGGTGAATAAACCTAAACCATATCCGTGGAGACCAGACACAGACTTCTAGCACTGGGGCACTGACAGCTCTGCTAGTCTGTACTCTGTCTCTCATGCTGGGCAAAGCCAGCATGGAACTTCCAATGAGCACCTTTAAGAGAATGGTACTTTTAAGCCTTATTTTTGTCACCCAAAAGGGCAAAATCTCTTTCACACACAACAGAGAGTTAGAAGTAGCCTAATTTCCTAAAAATATGCCAACTATTGTTCTTTTCTTGTACTATTACTCATTTGGGTTGGTATAGATTATTTGGGTCTGAAATGGGAGAGGAAAAAATGAACTATTTTCTCACTGTAGTACTTGAGCAGGTCGCACAATTCCCCTGTTGATCCAGTCAGCATTTGCTGTGTGGAATGCTTCGTAATCCCTTCTCTGAGTGAAAAAGTGGAGGCGGGGGAGGCCAGTTCAGTGTATTTGTAGGCATCAGTATTTTGCAGTGTGATTTAATCACAAGTTATGTACAGGATTAACAAAATATTATTTTTTGTGACTAAAAGCAAACAAATCCTGATCTACCACATGATAGAAGCAATGACTGGTTTATCCATTTTACTTTGTTATAGTTTATAATTCATATTTCTTTGTGCCTTTAACAAAACAAAAAACAGGAGATGAGCATGTGGATTTTGTCATTTGGATTTTGTCATGAATGGAACTTGAATGTGTAGTTTTTTTCACCATTACTGAATCCATTACAGATAACTGAAGGATATTCTGGCTTAGAGGTTTCAGTGTGTAGGTAAGACTTCTCTCAGCTCTAGGACAGGATTTTTAAAAAAAGGTGGCTCTTACCACTAAACTACTTAGATTTTGTGAACAACGCCAATCATGTCTCAAGTAACTTGTCTTTCCAATCATCAGGTCTGGCTTCCTACACATTAAGGAGAATTTTTGGGTTTATTCGTTCACTTTCTTGCCCATTTTCCACAGGACTTGATCCTCTTCCTCGAGACTGATATGTTTAGGGAGGAACTCCATCGAGAGAAGCTTCTTGGATGTTCATGCAAATGTACTCATGAAAAGTTAAGTTGCCAGAAAGATGTTTTATATTTACTCCATTTGCCAGTTTTCTATAAAACCCCAAAGGATCTGGATTTAAATTATCTGCATTCAGTACAAGCCCTTAACGTATCCAGGCACAGATGGATGTTGAAGCAGAAAATAATAGCTTTGCTTGATAATGATGTATTTCAAAAAATTGACAACATATTTTTCTTAGCTGTGGTTGACAGAAACAATACTTATTGTGAATATATTCAACTTTTCATAAAGAAGTCTCCTTTTTGCACTTATCAAACTTTGAGGAAAAGACTTCGCTCACTGACAATACTTTCTACTTCTAATTCCTCATACAGTTTAATAAAGTTAATTAAAGATTTTAATGATGTTTAATTAAAGATATAGACTTAAGAACATTGAATCACTATGTTCAGCACAAGGATAAAATTCATAGTTCCCTTTTTGGCTACATAATTCTGAGACACAAAAGAGAAACAAACCTTTTAAAATCCTTTACTCACATGCGTAGCATGCATGCAGGTGCACAGCCTTTTTTCTTACTGTAGTCTTCAATGGAAAACCCTCAAAACTTACAGAATTTGTTTCCAAACCGACCCTTAAGCCAAAACCTTTTCCCTCTATCCTCCAAATAGTGTTGGTGTGAGTTTTATCTATAATAAAGATCTGGACTAAGCAGGAAATAAAGTGGCTAAAATTCACAACATGGAATACTATAACTGACTATCCCATTCACAACATGGAATACTATAACAGCGTGGGCAATAAGAAGGAGGAGTTGGAAGCTGTTGTAGGGCAAGGTGACTACGATGTCATTGCCATCATGGAAGTAAACTCTAGCCTATTTTAAAAATAGGACCATATACATTTAAAAGCATCTGTTTTATTAGCAAACAAAGGAAATTAATTGAGCTGAAGAATTACTTTGGCTTATGAAATGAGAAAATAAAAAAACAAACAACACAGGAAAGGAAATGAGTCTTCAAACAAAACACAATCAAAGAAAAAGACTAAGCCAGGCCGTCCGTAAAGCTTCGCAGAGCTCCAAAAGCTTTTCAAGTTACAGACTGTAAGTGACACGTGTCTTTCAAAATATGTAAACTGGATCTTTAAATTTGGAAGTCTGTGTGTGTTCTTGAAATGGCCATGTCAGCTAAAGTTACACAATGTCTAACACGAAAAACCCGAGACTAGCCCCATAGCTTGGGAACCAAGAGTGGAAGAGGAGAGAAAAGAGAACCGATAGAACTACAGGGAGGAAGTGAGATCGTGCAGGGAAAAAATCAGGAGGGCTAAGGACCAACTAGAAATCTCACTGGCTACGTCTGTGAAAGATAATAAAAAATCTTTCTATAAATACATTAACGAGAAAAGGAGGACTAGGGAGAATATTCAGTTCCTATTGGATGCAGAAGGAACAACAGTGACAGGGAATGAGGTATTTAATGAGGTATTTAATGCCTTCTTTGCCTCAGTCTTTAATAGTAAGGAAAGTTGTTCCCCCTGTATGCAAATCCAGGAGTTAGAGGAGCAGAGTGAGGCTCCCATGATCCAAGAGGAGGTGGTTAGAGACTTGCTTGCCCAGCTAGACACCCACAAGTCTATGGGGCATGGGATCCACCCAAAAATATTAAAGGAGCTGGCGGATTTCCTTTCCAAACCGCTTTCCATCATCTTCCAGTAGTCCTGGCTGACTGGGGAAGTTCCCCTGGACTGGAGGCTGGCTAATGTTGTGCCGATCTACAATAGGGTTGCAGGGAGGATCCAGGAAGGATCCAGGCCTGTCAGTCTGACCTCAGTGCCAGGGAAAGTCATGGAACAGGTAATGTTGAGTGCTATCATGAAGCACATGCAAAAGAACCCGGTGATCAGGCCCAGTCAACATGGGTTCATGAAAGGTAGATCTTGCCAAACTAACCTGATAGCCTTCTATGACAAAGTGACTTTACTACTGGATGAGGGAAAGGCTGTGGATGTAGTCTTCTTGGACTTCAGTAAAGCCTTTGGCACAGTTTCTCACAGCATTCTGTTTCAGCAACTGTCAGCCTCTGGCCTGGACAGGGGCACACTCTCCTGGGTTGAAAACTGGTTGGATGGCCATGCCCAGAGAGTGGTGGTAAATGGCGTTAACTCCATTTAATGTTAACTCCAACAGCTGGAGGCCAGTTACAAGTGGGGTTTCCCAGGGCTCAGTACCGGGTCCAGCCGTGATCGATGTCTTTATCAATGACCTGGATGAAGGCATTTAGTGCACCCTTAGCAAGTTTGCAGATGACACTAAGCTGAGTGGAAGCGTGGATCTGATCGAGGGTAGGGAGGCTCTGCAAAGGGATCTGAATAGGCTGGACCGCTGGGCTGAGACCAATGGCCTGAGGTTTAACAAGGCCAAATGGCGGGTCCTACACTTGGGGCACAACAATCCTATGCAGTGCTATAGACTAGGAGAAATCTGGCTAGAATACTGCCTGGAGGAGAAGGACCTGGGGATGTTGGTTGACAGCCAACTGAACATGAGCCAGCAGTGTGCCCAGGTGGCCAAGAAGGCCAATGACATCTTCGCTTGTATCAGAAATGGTGTGATCAGCAGATCCAGGGAAGTTATTCTCCCTCTGTACTTAGCACTGGTGAGACCACACCTTGAGCACTGTGTTCAGTTCTGGGCCCCTCACCACAAGAATGATGTTGAGGCTCTGGAGCGTGTCCAGAGAGGAGCAATGAAGCTGGTGAGGGGGCTGGAGAACAAGTGCTTGAGAGCACTTGCTTGAGAGCTCCTCCTTGAGAGGAGCAGCTGAGAGAGCTGGGGTTGTTTAGCCTGGAGAAGAGGAGGCTGAGGGGAGATCTTATTGCTCTCTACGACTACCTGAAAGGAGGTTGCGGAGAAGAGGGTGCTAGCCTCTTCTCCCAAGTGACAGGGGACAAGATAAGAGGGAATGGCCTCAAGCTGCGCCAGGGGAGGTTCAGACTGGACATCAGGAAAAAGTTTTTCATGGAAAGGGTCATTGGGCTCTGGAACAGGCTGTCCAGGGAGGTGGTTGAGGTCTTTAAGGATGGGTGGACGAGGTGCTGAGTGGCATGTTTTAGGGAGTGTTAGGAATGGTTGGACTCGATGCTCCAGTGGGTCCTTTCTAACCTAGTGATTCTATGATTCTATGAACTTCATTCAAAATCCCCACATAACACAAGGGTTTCTAGTACAAAAAGACTGTTTATCAACAGCTAACAGTTCTCCTGCCTTAGGAACAGGAAGCTCTCTGGTATCAAATGTTGGGACACAAAAGATTTTTCTAAGTTTTGAATTTTTAATACTTTCAGACAGTGACCAAGTTGTTATATTCATCCTAGCAGCAAACCACAGAAATTCTCTTAGTGTGGTGCAAATATTTTCTTGTTGATATGGAGGATTTTAGGAGAGATTGACAGAAAGAATGTACAGTACACTGTACACAAAATACATCTTAGTTCTGTAGTAACCACTGAGAAATGCAACTTATTTGTAATGCAACCTTGTTATTGATACTGAGAGCTGAACAAATATCTCCTGTGCTCCACCAGAAAGGCAGATTTCTTTATTAGCTAAATCATGCTTCTTCTAAATGCAGAAGCACAGCTACACAAAATAACTGTAGTTAACATTAATGTAACAAAAGCAATACCAATATATTCACCCTTGGGCTGTGGACAGAAAGGCTAGCCCAGTACCTGGTGAACCTCCATTTTGTCCTGCATAGGATAGTCACAGTTACTTATCTTTCTTTTACCAGATCAGAATTTTGTTGCTATTTTGATACACTGTAAAGTGCTGCTAACTGTATCTTAAGCCACCAGAGTTTTGATTTATTTAGAAAACAGGCACACTTATTTATAATGGTGCTGTTGGAATAAACTCTTGCTCAATCGTGCTGGCTTCCTCGACAAAATTTAATATATTAAAGATACTTTTCTCTATCAACTATATCCAATATATATGCTCTAGTTTGTAAACTGTGAATATTCTCTCTACTACATATTTTAACGCTGTCTGGAAACGCAGATGTTCACATTTTTTTAAATACTTTTTGTTCACAGACATAAGTGTGCAATACATACAGGTCCTTACAAATTAGAGACATACACACTTGAAGAAGAAGCTGTTTGTTCATATTTGAGAAGCAGCTCCTTTGTTCACATTTTGCCTGTAGTTTTATAAAAGCAGCAGGCAAGTGAGAGGGACCCAGGCAATTTAGCTGTCGGTAATTAAGCCCCAAGAGGTCACATGACTCATGCCCTCTGCTTTCCTGCAGATTATTTCCATCAGTGGTTGGAAGGGATCTGCCTTTAGGAAGGTTCCTAAACAGATGCTCCATGCAGACTGTTTCTGCTTCTCCATCACATCTGTGCCTTGAAGGTGCTTTGGGCTGCACACACCTAAAAGGAAAAAAAGGGTCAGGGGAGAGAGAGCAAGGGGAATATCACAAAGCCTCAGGATACTACTTCTTTAAATCAAGAATTAGCAGATCTTACACAGAAGGGACAAGAAATCACAGGCTGGCTTGGAGCCCAGCATTGGGCTGCTGGTCAGAATCAAAACTCCAGGGGTATGAAGACTGTCACCAGAAACCTAGAGAACAATGAAAGATTTCTTCACTGCATTGAAATGCCTGTGCTTTGACTTTTACTGTTGTTAGTGCCTGTTTTGGTTCACTCATTACATGTTTGAGTTGTGAGTTTATATATGTATATATATGTGTATATACATACAAATGGTTTTGAAATGTGTTTTTGTTTGAACTTTGCTATAAAAATGTAATGATAAAATGTCAGAACTTTACGTCAAGCAGAATACTTTGTACCGAGCTGAACAAGACCAAAGCCAAGATCAGTGCAAGATGCAGTTGCTCCTAGAAAAGCTCATCTTTCTACTTTTTTTGTTAGACCTCTCTTTGTTTGAACTTGCAGCATTTACAAAGCAAATATTTTCTACCAGTTTCATAATGAGATTAGGATGTTTCAGTAATAGAATAAATAAATCCAACATTGAAAATACATCTAATATGAATTATATTGCAATTCTGTACTTTATTTAACATTACATCATAGGCTAAGATTGCTTATTAAGTTCCAAAAGTAATAATACTTTTGAAAAATACGCTACATAATAGTAACACCTATTGAAAGTAAATAATAATGTCAACAGCACACTGGCTTTTATGTTTCCATCTCCTAATGTTAATTTTCCCCCTATTTTAACTAACACTTACAGCTTAAATTGTGCAGTAATGAATATTTGCCAACAAAAGTTTTTATATTAAGCAAGATCGTGTCTCTCGTTCTTTTTTCCCCATGACGGATTTTGCCAGATTATGTTTTTATGTTATTTGCTTTAGCTTTAACCATCAGAAAACCATCAGGAAGCAAAAGCTGCTGCATCTAAATATAAGGCCATAGAGTCAATAGGAAAAGTGTCATTGATATTGAATGATTTAGTATCAGCTCCATCTATACCTTCTTGCAGACATTTGACAGTCTTAAATTTCATCAATCGTAAGTAAGACTACTTAAAATACTTGTTATCTATTTGCTGATTTTGTTTTTTTCAGAGTCAAGAAGTGATTTAAGCCTGAATTATCTGAAGGCACTTAATTGCTACATTCGATTATGACCACAGTTCCCCTATCTGCCTCACAAAGTAAATTAGAAACTTTCTCACGTCTAATGATCTTGCATAAGGCCAGTTTACAGTGAGTTGCTATCTGCATGACACCACTCATAATTCAGTTTATTTCGCAATGCTGGTTTCGAAAAGTCCCAGATGAACTCATCCTTTTTTATGTAAAGCAACTACTTTCCTGTAAGAGCTAGAGTTGAAATACAGGCCAATATGGTCCAGACAATCTCTGTGCTATCGTGCATGTCATTAATTATGCTTCCTCCTTTATCTCATATGTGATATATTTGTTAGAATGAAGCATGTATTGCTTAATGAGATATTTGACTTTTTATTATTTTTTCCCAACTGTTCAGGGAAATTTATGTTCGTAAGTTGAAAGCACAGCCAAATCGACAGTGATAGAAGGTTTGGCATCAGCCACTTTTTTCCAAATTTTAGTCCAACAATGTCTTATTGAATACAGCTGCAAAAATCAGATCTTACAGATGGTCACCACAATTCTCGGAGACTAAAAAGCTAAGAAATTGATGCCAGCTTATGCAATGACCTTGAAATTACTGACATGTACAAGAAAATCCATGTGTCGTTACTGCGACTTATTTTCATAAGTAGGCATGGTTGGAAAGGGAACCCTAACTGTACAATCGTCACTAAGAGGTCAGTGTTATCAGAGATGAATGCTTTGAGTCCCTGATTGGTAAGTGGAAGAAAAAAAAGACTGTTAATGCTGGCTTTCCCATGGCAGTGGGAAAGAATGGCAATCTTTGCTAGCTTAGTTTCTCCCCAAGGCATATTGACTTTCTCATAGCAAATAATGACATTTTTTTTGCATCTGAACAGATAAACTCTGCTCATATTCTGTGTAGGCTGTTCCGCAGGGAAAGAAAAAACAAGCTGCACTCAGTAAAACAGGATTTTTTTCCCTCCTTTCTGCATGCCTAGCTCTTATGGCTAGGAAATGTGCTCATATTTCATGGAAGACATAACTTCGCCTGTAATGGCTTGTAACAAGTAAGATGGGAGGTTATTCCAAGGTTTGTTACTTTTTTTTACTCCATTTTGGAATCCACCTTTTTGGTTTTAAAGAATCATCTAAAGCTAATAACGAGCCCTAAAATCATTAAATAAAGAGATCTCTTTCCCTGTTACTTGAATACTTGGCTTCTAGTCCTAGTGGTCCCACTTCTTAATCAGCAACTGATATCTTAACATGCAGCTGATTACTTGATCTTGAGGTCACAAAGGGACAATTGTGAACTGAAATAGAAGACGAGAGTTCATATATGTTCGATTACATATATTTTTGTAGATTAATGTTTTGATAGCAGGAGGTACAGATAGTAAGTTATAGACACAGAGCTAGACCCTGTTCAATACTCAGTTAAATAAAATACAATAAATTAAAATAAAACTATGTCAATTTAAATCAGCTGCAAATCTGGCCTATGACTGTTATTTTCGATTTTGACAGAGGGATGTGCAATGCATCAACTGTCCAAAAAGAAAAAAAAAATCCAAGAGTTCTTCATCCAGAGAAATCATTAAGCTGTTGCATTTTGCACTTTTTCACAGTGTTGTGGATGAACATACAATCTTTCTTCTCAGAAAGAAAATGTCCTAAATGCTATATTCTTCTCCCCTGGCCTATTTAAAAGAGATTAGCAGCATTAGAAAGCCACCACTAAACTAAAAGTCATTACTATAGTGCAAAGCTGAAGGCTTTGAGGAAATAAATTAACAGCTCCTGGAGACATGGAGATAGTCTGGGAGAGAAGAAGGAAGGGAGATGGGAACAAGACCGTCCAGGATAAGGGTAACCCAGGCAAGGGCAGAAGGAACGGATAGCACTAACAGACATGAAGGAAGGGAAGAAGGTTAGATGCAGAAACAATACACTTTGGACATAACAAAATTAGGCCTTAGAGGAACGTGCATTAAAGAAATGTTATACACATGCATATACTGAATGAGTTTTATTTTTTTCTGGAGAAAGTTTTCCAGAAATCTGCCATAATTTTGAATGCTTTCTGTTCTCACTGCTCTTCCATTCCTTTCTCCTTGCATCACTTCTGTTTAAGTTCTCTGGTTCCACCAGTAGCCAGCACGGGGAATCCTACAGCACATCCAGTCTCTCTGCACCATTTCATTGAAACCGCTGAAAACACGACACACTTCCACCTGTTTTTTCCCTGTGTCAGTCAAAAGACCCAGATCCCACATGTCCTGGTCCTTGCCAAATGTCATCATAAATATTTGGGTTACCAGTGTACAATAGTACCACAGTAAGCAACCTAAATACTCATACACAGGTTATCAATTATGAATATTCTA
This sequence comes from Cuculus canorus, assembly GCF_017976375.1. Classification (NCBI taxonomy): domain Eukaryota; kingdom Metazoa; phylum Chordata; class Aves; order Cuculiformes; family Cuculidae; genus Cuculus; species Cuculus canorus. The sequence goes on along the minus strand of NC_071406.1, from coordinate 34,614,765 downwards.
CAGCATGAAGTACTATCCAATGCTTTTCTCACAAGACCTTCAAACATTGTTGACATACAGCAAGGCGCCCCTTTAGCTCCGTGAGAGCAGCACACAGTGTCCCACCACCCCATAGCTCCCCATGTCTCTGGCTTAGCTCCAGGCAGTCCTGCAGGGCATCTTTTTTCCCCAGACCCAGGAGCCGTTCAGATGCACCCCCACTGTCCACTTCCAGCAGCAGCCTCACAGCTGGCAAGATACCCCTTGGGACAAACCACAACTCACTGGGCTAACCCATACTGCAAATTTCATAAAATAGAAAGAGCTACTGTACCTCGGTTTCTCGTGATTTCTTCTGCCTGATCTACCTCTCACTGTTGCACTCACAGGGAACTGCAAAGACTTTTTAATAGTGCTGGCACCGTGACTCAATACTAACCAAATTATCCAAATTACCCTGCCATAGGTACGCACTTAATTATTTCAACGCCTTTTTGCTAGTCTGAAGACAAAACTACTCCCACTACACAGAAATATTTCAGGTGTTTACTGAATTATTGCCATCTGCCAGACAGTTATTTAAAACAAATCACCTCTAGCAAAAGTGGATTTGATTAAATGAGATCTCACAAACTTATCCTTACTGAGATTAAAGCAAATTACTCCTTTTATTTGTGTTCCTCTCCTTCCTCATGCTCAGCTTCTCTGTACTTATTCCAATCAGCTGATTTTTCTATTTTACTGACAGTCTCCTTTGAGATTTTGTTATAACCTTTGGCACAGGCAAAAGCCTTAACAGTTTCCTTGATATTTGCTGTTTGTTTAGGGCCAATGAAAACCCAAATCCTTAAATGACCCTTACAAGTCAATTTAAACACATTTTTTTTCTCAGAATGAATGCCATTGACAGCAAAAAAGCTCCATCTAGGATTGCTAAGCCTAATTTGGGCTGTAATGACCATGTTACTCTAATAAATTCAATCTGTTTTACAGGGTCTTAACCTCACAGAAGTTCCAGAAATTGTAGCTCATGCTTTTTCGAAGCCTAGATAGGTTTTATGTTTTGTATAAAGCTGAAATATGTTAATTTCTTGCTCTTCACATCAGCGCAGTTTTGCCATACACACAAATCAGTGTTTCTACAGGCATCAAATATCTCATGTGTTTATATTCAACTAGAAATTTTCACAATTGTCGTTAAAATTTTTTTTGAAGTTGTTTACCATATGCTCATTGGTCACCAGATCCCACCTTGAGTACCTCATCTTTATGTTCCACTGCTGCCAATTCCCCCAATATGTGATGATTTTCTGATTGTTGTTGCCCTCTTATTTTCCATTGTTCCCTGCATCACGGACACCACTTCAGGCTGCAAGTCTCTGTTCGGTTTAAAATCAAGAAACTTCCCATCTTCTTCTGGAATGACAATTCCACCACACTCTAGTGCTCTTGTGTCCCTGCAGATACTGCTCTTCCACTGATCCTCATCCCCCCAGAAGTGTGGAGGTGCATAAAGCCTGCTTGCTGCGTGCCATTGGTCATGGGACGCCCCCTAGAGCCATAGGGAAGCATCTGAGCACAGGCTGGACAGAGAGGAAGACCACAGCTGGGGCAAGTCAGGAGACACATGGCAAAGGCAGGACACTGGTCCATGGAAGGTCTCAGTGGGGAGAAGCTTTTTTGCCCAAGGAGACTATGCAACATTTGCTGCAAAGCAGAAAGCAATAGAAAGTTTCTTGACTGAGAGCAAGAAAAGGGAAATCATCCTCTTTCAAAGACAAAGAGGCTGGCAAAGGCTAAGTTCAGATCCTTTTATTTTCATTGTTCTTTTGAGTATTCTCTGTTTCATAAGTTACCCTGTTCCAGATATTATGCAAACAAATCTGAACTTTTTTTATTTTTTGGTATGTTTGCTTTGGACAAGGGTGCAGATAGATCTCAAAATATTGGCTGGTTTTGAGATCCTGTCATCCTCCCTAAACTAGAGCTCTTGTTACCCTATCTGCCAACACACTGATCACTCTTCTGTCACTTTCAAACCAGTGCAAGCTTCCCACAGAGGCTGACCACGGCTCCAGTTTGTAATTGCTGTGACAAACACGACACCAACATATGCTTTTTTGTTGTGTACTAAAGTTTCTTTGAGTGAACTATTGTGGATACTCTCCTGGATGTGAAAAGATAATTTGTTTTCTACGCCTTCCATCAGAATTGAACTAACTGCCTAACTTCTAATTATTTTATCAGTGTTCTGGTCCTGCAGCAGTCTCCAACAAAATTTTGTCCTGGATGCCAGTTCCTGTTTTATTTTTAGATTTTCAGCACCATCTTTTCACATGGTGTTCAGAACTCTGATTGTATTCTATAACTTCCCTCTTCTTTCCCTCCCCTGATAAATATCACTTAATTCTTGCACAAAGCACAAAAACCCAGTATCAACATGTTCAGAAGACAGTTTCTAAAAGCAGCATTTTTCAGAAAGAAAAATGGGTCAGACTTATTTGTTAAGTAAGGAAGTCCACATCCAGAAGGTGTTAATTGCTTTCATAACAAATTAGGTTGATCATTTTCATGAACATCATTTTTGAAGCGACAAAAGAAAACTGGAAAATAAATTATTTAAATAGAACCATGAGAATCAGAAAAGAGAAACATGATCCAGAAACTGCTACTTTTGTTTATAGCTGTATAAAACTTTTTCAAGTACTCAATCTCTAAATGGACATCTAGATGCTGATAGAAGATTATATAGGATGGCTGTTATTATCTGTGGATATCTACAGTAATCCGTCCTTGGAATAACTATATTTATTATCTCCTATTTATGATATCATTTACTACATTTAACTACAGTACTTACAGTTGCATCTGCTTTCAAATTAGGATTGCAATCATTATATTTACTTATGTAGTTTACACAATTTATTTGTTGGCACTTTCTGGATATTGCTCATCATTGCATGTTTTCTGTTCATGTTTCTTCTATGTATGTATACTCTAGCCATCTCAGAGTCATTCACAACAGTGCAGTTACAGGAACTTTAAAATGAATTAACAGGACATCAAGTCACATTACTTACAGTTTTCAGACTACAAAAGTATGGTCATGCAGTGCAGAGCTTTTAGACATAATAGTACATTTGATTTATGGTATAATATCCCATTTCTGTCTCATGACAGAAGAAAATCAGCCATTTTTCCGTAATAGATAGAAAAAGACCCTTTCCTTCTGTCTCAGAAGAATCCTTATTGCAGATGCCTATATTTTCTGAAGTTTTCACTCCAATTCAAAATTCTAATTGTCCAGTTTTAGCTGCTCTCAGTTCTATTCTTTACATGGAAACTAAACTTTTTCCCAGTGAGACAACATGCATTGTATATAGGAAAGTTAACATCACCTGCAGAATTTTCAGGGCAGCCTACAGATCCTGTACCTTATAAAGCAACCCTCAAAGCTTTCAAACAAACCAAAGAATAATTTCCTCTGTTTTGGCATGGAGCAAAATGTCTGAAAAGCTTAATTGAAAGCATTTCATCAGTAGGGTGTGGCACAGGGTGTGTGCTTGCAGTCAACACTGGAGATGAGGATGGTGGCTAATTCCACAGTGCAGAGCACTGAGGGAAAAGACTGGGCACAATAGCAGGCTCAAGGGGTCTTTGAGTTGGTCAAATCAAATCCAGGGAACACACAAGGACTATTACGGTTCAAGTGGCTCAAAGTACTCAGGTCTTCTTGGCAAACCTCTGAATTTCATCATGGTCTCTCCACTGCTGCCATCTAAACTTACAGTGAATTGCATCAGCCTGTATTTTCCACCAAATTGCTGTGGAAATTCAATACTGAATTCCCCTTGGGTCCTGAGAAAAACACCTTAAAAACGTTGGAAAATCAATCAGTGTGTGAAGATATCTAAGAGAGGTTATGCGTACATGAGCCGCCTTTTAATGCAGTTTTGATTAAGTTCAGTTTTCAAATATCTCAGGTCTGTGATGCAAGGACTCAGAAAATTTTCAAAGTAAACCACATGATGTCAATCATCACAAAGAGAGTCATGTAGCTGCACTTTCTATTAACAGATGGGAAGAGTAGATGAGCCCAGATAATTTAGCAATGTCTTGCAATATTACTTTTAGGTTGGAAACATTTTGAGAAAAATGTTGGATTTTCCCCAGGGACATCAATAAAACCAAAATCAACCAACTCCCAAATTAAGCAGTCTAATAAGCAAATCAATAAGTAATTCATTAATAAATAAATTCTTGCTGTGGAATAAATCATTACCAGTCAAATATGAGCTTCTGTCTCTGCCATCTTTTCTGTCCTCTTTGTGAAAGAGGACAAAAATGGGACACGCCTGATTTGACAGGCCAGTGACTAAAATTAATTTAAGATTTTGGTAAGTAAGAGAAATAGATGGTTGTCGGGGTTTTCCTAGCAGAACAGCCCAAGATTTGCAGACTGCATATTCAGACTTAGACCAAAACCACAGAGCATGTTGGATTTTAACTTGAGCTTCTCCAGAAACAATGGAAACTTGGTTATCACTTCAGATGAGGGACAAAACAAAAGAACTGTCATTGCAGAGTTCAGCTTGTGGTCGCATCATGTGAAAAAATGTCAGGTTACTAGTGACAGCATTAAAAGATATCATGAGATGTAAAAAAGTTCACTAATATTGACCTAAAACCATCACAGTATAGTACTAATGAAATTAAATTTAGTTAAAGTTTGCTAAATAGATAGGTAAAGTTTGCTAAAACATCAACTCAGAGAACAAAATAATTCAGCTCAACAGAAAAAGCACTAAGAAACTCTTCAAGCCTTTATATATACAAAATTCAAACTGTTAAATATTAGAAATATAGTGATATCAGAATACTTCTTACTATACATCACCCTTCTTCCGTTCTTGTGAGGAGCAAAGTCCTGGGATTTGTGGATAGATTGGTATTGGTAAGAACAAAAAGGATAAAATAAAATAAAATAAAATAAAATAAAATAAAATAAAATAAAATAAAATAAATTTAAGGGTTTTTTTTCCTTGGAAATTCTGGCTGCATATCCATCTACATAATTTCATTATATTGTTCTAAGTGTGATATATTCTGACTTAAGAAATAAAATATTTGTGAAGAATAATAACATAATTTATTAACAAACACTTACATTCAGTATTCCTTATGAAATTAAACAGGATTGTCTATTTCCACTTTAATATATATTACCATGGCATTTGTTAAACACACAAAAGCCTTTTTTTAATTTGTTCATTTAGATTACAAGACAGGAAATTGGCTATTACACCGCATCAAGTATTATGGAGTATCTGTCCTCAGAAGAGTGCCATATTTCTTTGAAAGCCTGCAGCCATTCCTGTGACATATCAATAAGGACTGAAGATGAAATTTGACTGAGCCAAATTTGGTCTAGCCTCTTAGCTAGTGACAGTTTTATCTAGTACACCGTGGATAACCAGAGGCTGATTCAAAACTTTATATATTATATAAACTTTTCATATATTAGGAATGCAGTAATATCAGAATATTTCTTACTACACATTATCCTTCTTCCTTTCCTGTGAGGAGCAAAGTTCTGGGATTTCTGGATAGGTGAAAAGTATTGGTAAGCACAAAAAGAATAAAATGGATATTACATTCATGTATTTAGGGTAAAAGAAAATAAATCTGAATAATTTTTAACCCTCTGCGTGGTAGCTTTGGAGGATGTTGCTCTGTATATTTTTAAGAAATAATAACATATCAATCATGTTATTTTCCAGTTTTCATTCAATTTCCCAGAAACACCTCTCCCTCCCTTTTCAAAGCTTGATCTATAATCCTGTTCATTCAGTGGCTACCTTGAGTGAATGAGAGAGAACAACCTTAGTTTAAAAGGTCTACTGCTTGTCATATGGTACCTTTAGAAGCTGGCAAATTTAAAAGTCAGTCATTGAAAGCCATGCTTGGTAGTGCTTTCCAGAGAGAAGAGTGTCCTTAACCATGGAGAATTGGCAGATGTGGGGAAGGAATAAGACTGGACTCCTGAGGAAAGTACTCACTTCTCTCTTGCACCCCATTGCTTTATCTTCAATACAGGGTAGTTGGAACATCCAATCCAAAAGATGATTTGGGTAAGAGAGAAGATTAAGTAACTCTGTACAATGCTAACAGTATGCTTAATAAAAATGAAATACTAAGATGCACATCTATGAAAACACAGATATAAAGAATAGAGAATACATTCTGCAAATACTTATAGCTACCTTGGCTTAAGCTGTAAAATGTGCAGAATTTCCCTCTAACAAAACCTTTTCAAAATGTGGCATTTGTTTTGACCAAACTGCCCTTCCACTTTAACTCTCTGACATGTTGTAATAAATTTTTGTTTGTACATAAGACTGCTTTACCCATTTTAGAATAACGTTACATATATCCAGCATCATAAGAACTGTAAAATTGTAATGTAGCATTTCTTTTTAGTGTAGCAAGAACATCACATTCTTGAAGTTTTTTTGACATTCCCTTTTATTCTTCACCAAATACGCTGAAGTAAATAAAAATATTCCTATTTTCTTCTACTTTTTTTTAGATCCCCAAAGTAAAGTAGGCATTAACTATGTATCATATAAACTGAAATTCTTTACAGTATGTAACCTTGTACATAGCAGTAAATTCTGCATGGACAATAGCATTTCACAAGATACATAGCAATATTAATCTGGCAGTGATGAAAACCACAGCTTATACCTAGTCTACCTGGTTACTATCCTAGTGTGGGTTCTTCCAGAAGATTTCTAGGTTTGTTTTTTTTTTTTGTTTCAAGCTACATATGCTTATATTTATATATATAAGTATTTGCATTTATACACACACATATGTAAGTATTTGCAAGATTAAAGCCAAGAGATGGAACTGAATGTGTTTGTTGATAAACCACTCTTGCCATCTCTTAAGAAGCAAAAGGTTCATACTGTTTTTTTTCTAATCTGCAGATTGACTTTGTATAAATATAGGTAATTACATTATTACAAACTTTACTTAAACATTTTTCCTTATTCTAGAAGTGGAGAAACAGAATTAATTAGATTCCCTAGAGAGAGGATCAGAAATACGTTATGGTAATTGTTACAGGGAGGAGCAACATTTGCTAACCCTGGGGGAGTGCCTGGCAAGTATCTAAGGGTACCTATGGAACAATCACAAGGAGAACCACAGTCAGCTTGAAACAGTATTGACAGTAATAATATTGACAGTATTATTCTGTCAATAGTGGCTATTATTTAACAATAGGAATTTAATAATAATCCATGAATGGATTACATAAAAATGTACTCCCATGCACCAACATAAATATATCTCTGTCCAAGGACCAAGGAATTCCTTCCTGTTAGCCATTAATATGACTTTGAATCACAGACTGACTGAAGAAGGACTGAAGAAGGTCTGCTTTCTCCATGCATTCTTGGGCTCCACATACATTAACCATTGGACATCAGGTCTGGCAGCAAGTACCTGAAATGCCCTGTCACAGAATAATAATGCACTGTGCATGTGTATACTGACACAAAACATGGTTCACTGCTTCTCTGGCAGCTGCTAAATGTGCTGGAGGAATGACTGAACACTAGAATTACACAGCTTTCTCTCTTGCCTTTCCCTGCGCTGCACTCAATTGCAAATCTTTCCCGTGCCTCTCCTTTTTAACTACACTAACAGGCTGCTAATGTGAAAGCTCATAATTTTTTGTCCCCAACGCAAACTTTCTCTCCCACCAATTGCACTTTTGCTTATCCACCCTGTTGGACTGTCCAGACACCACCTCTAGCTGCCGCTTCCAAAGGAAGCTGATAAAGCTGTCATAACCTGGTCTGGCCTAGGCAAAGGCTTGGCAGTCTGTGCATGGACTGACTTCATTCCATGGTTCCCACAATTTGGGCTGCAGCACACATTGCTCTTCCCTCCACCAGAATCATCTCTGACTAAAGAATGATTTACCCACAGCAGAAGTCAGGAAAGCTCCTGGCCACACTGGCAAAGAGTCAGAAGAAAAGCTACTTACATCTAATGCAGCTGAAGAGTAATGAAGTTTATGGGAGGACTTTGACCACAAGAACCTTCTAAGAACCTATCTTTTCATTGCTGCTTGACATATTTCCTCCAGACTGCCCTGGAGCTTCACAGACTTGAAATGGCTATGACAGCCAGAGACAGTGGTGCATTTGGGAATTAATCCATCTTTCAGTGGTGGAGACGGAGCTGGAAGCTTTACAGTCTGCTTGGATGCGTGGTCTTATCGTGAGTTAATGCACAAATTTGGAGGATGTACTGCCTTTGGTCCTTGTTTTGGAGTTACTAACAAACAGCACATGGGCCTGCAGCAATGCACAAGATGACAATATTAACGGGAATATTGGTCATGGAGAATTGTGTGGGTGGCAGAATTCGGACAGTCAAGGCAGCCAAGCCTGTGGGGCAGTAGTTCACTTTTCCGTATGAATTCAATCTGCCATAACCACAGACAAGTCCTGAGACAGCACTATGGAAATAAGAGTACATCTGGCTTGGCCTCAACCAGCATCTCCTCACCAAATGAACTGCTGAGGAACATGATGGCAGCCACACAAAGAAAGTAGCTCCAGACAGACTTAAAAGGGAAGCTGAGATTGATTCACAAGGAGTATCTGCTCTGCCTTTCATGAGGTTTAAATACTTGGGCTTCAAACAGGTCCTATTGCACTGGCGCTTGGCAGCCTGATTTCTCTCTCAGCAGAAACAGACACTCTACAGGAAACAACTAAAGCTTGTGGAGAAAAAAAACAATTAAAGCCTATCAACTGACGTTCAGTACAGTTTATTTTCAAGAGCAGAAACGAGAATCCTGTATAAACTAGTCAAGAGACCAGACTAATGGATGTGGCTGTAACTACATAAGAATGGTTCTGGTTCCTGTGCAGAGACTGCTGGGGTGAGGAAGAGGGCAGCTGGAAGAGTAAGGAGGAATCCAGAGTTTAAACATCAAAGGCTCATTTAAGTTTGTAGTGGGGTACAGACACCTCATCAGTGTTTGAAAGCCATCCTAGCACATAAAGTGTTTCACAGTCAGCAAGGCCATCCACGGCTAGCATTCCCGGGCTGCCTTGTCCCTCCTGTTCCTCCTCTGACAAGAAGGGCTCCTCACTGTCTCCAACAGCTTCAACTGCACCAGTTGCCACCACTGGGGAGCAAGTGCAAGAAAGGCCTTCTGGGCTACAACACCTGCATAGTCCGGAGGTACTGCGCTTGATGTGTACAGAGACAGCTGTGGTGCCGGAAGCCTCAGTGAATCTTCTTGACAGTATGGCCTCCTGAATTTGGCTCCACTGCAGAGCATCTTTAATGCCCTTATTCTGAACTTCTGACCTTCTTTTAGCTAAGAGAATAAGGATCACAGTGGTGGAACAATATAAAAAGATACAATTTACACATATAATCTTATTTATGTCTACATCTTGATATGCAGATACATATGAAGATAAAGGAGTGGATTGCCATCCAATGACACTAGGAGATATAAAAAGAGGCAGGAGCATATTTCTGATTTTATCCCACATCAACAATGGTAAAGAACATGGGAAACAATAGTGTAACTCAAAAGTCAGCACATGCTTGCCCCAGCAAATCAGCTTTGAAAAGCTAATACACTCAGGACAATCCCAGAGCAGCACATGAAAATTTTGGTCAGAAATTCTACTTATAAAGCAAAGGTATGGCACTGTTTTCTTTTCCTGCTTTATAAATCCGGCAATGTTGTCCTAGCATATATTCATTATGCAATGTTAAAGACAAACTACAGCACCAGGATAAAACCAACAGTCAACAGCCAGCTGGATAAGAAAAGACAGACTACAAGGTGGTAGTAGCATTGCCCTAAAAGAAGCTCCCTTAAAAAGAGAGTTAGATACACTAACTGGACTACAGAAAAGTGGGGGGTAGGATGTCTGAGCATATTGTGCAGAATTCAAAATGCGTGATACAAATAGTTTCAGAGGTGGCCCCATCAGGTTGTGGGTTTGCAGTCTCCCAACCGGAAACACAGCTGTTGTCAACATGCACAAGTGGTCTCAGACGTGGAAGTTACTGGTTCTGCTCTCTTGGGTCAGAAAAAGTGGACCAGGCCTATTCAAGCAGGTTGCAGAACCTGAAACACCTTGAATAGTCCCTGCCTTTTGGCAGGTCTCAGTACATGCAGAACTTGCTTCTCTGTATGCTCCCACCTGAATAGGTACAAACTCCCCATCAGCTCAGGCTTAAAACAGTGTTCTCCTGGAAAGCAGCCACAAGTGCTACTTTCCAAGCATGTAAAGCTGGATGATTTTCAGTCAATGCTCTAGCCCGTGTGATGCTGTTGCATAATGTGTGGGGGGTAAAAATCACAACCATAAGAACACACAGAGCTGTACCCTACAAACTAATTTATCGTTCCTGGAAGACTGCATCCTTCTTGGGGCCAACCACAATATTTTTTTCCAACTTTACATGCAGTTCGTGATTCCTAGGAAGAAGACTGAGGTTTAGGCTTTAAAAAAGAAAGGTCTCTTGCCATTATTTCTAGGCAGAAACAACTGAATATTGAAATACACACAGCCCTCACAATTCACACATTTCCGGGACGTCCTCTAGGAAAATTAAAATAGTGATAAAATAAAAATAAATTTATAAAAGCTAAGCAAAATAAGTAGCGTTCAAACAAACAGAAACTAGAAAGCTCTATCTACAAATAACTACTCCAAGTTTCAAAAGCTTGCATTTATAAAGCATAGGGGTAATGAATTTTTTACATATACCATTAAACACCCTCTCACTTACTGTCTTTTTGCATTTTAATTAAATATGGGAGTAAGAATGTGTTCCTGTTTAATCTAAAATCTGGCAGAATGTATCTGAAGGTACCTTTTCCCATGGGTTTACTCTCAGGTCAAGAAAAAGAAAGTTTTAAATGTTCTCTGCTGAGAGAGGAGGCCAGTGTCTGGAATGCCTTTGATGTCTGTCTGCACTTATTTGCATCGCGCTTGAAATCCTGATGGAGATTGACAACATTTCCACAAACTCTGTCAGCTCTGGCAATCTGTGTTCTTGTCCAGAAACTGCGGTGCATGAAGCACCTCCCCACTTAACTACCTCAAACTCCCCTCCTGACTACATAGACACATTTTGAAAGATAATTTTCTGTATGAAAAGCAGTCAGCATACTAATTTTCATATTACTATCTACAAACCACACAAAGTCATGTGTACAGCAATAGATGCAACCTTTCAAATTCTAATGTGAATAGATCAATAAGCAAATGTCACTTTAGATACGGTAAACATTCTTTTCTGAAAAATGAAACCTATCAGTAACACAGTGATCTTTTATTTAGACACTTGCTAGATATTGCTCAGTAGTATTTCCTGAATCAGTTAGAAGTTCACAGATGCTAAAAAAAATATCTTTTCAGAGTAGTTAAGCATCATGTGAGTTTTTTCTGTGGTCTTTGTTGTCACGCAAATTCAGGTTTTCCTTTTGATAATTTAACTTGTGCTAGCTTTCTCATTTTAGACTGCCTTTCTGATTGCTTCCCAGCAAACTTGGTAACCACAAAGTTTGTTTATGAACACACTAATAATCAGGATTACCCTTCCATATGCTAAAGTCATGGTCTGTTACAGTAATTGTCTGTTACAATTTTTCAGTTGTGAATGCCTTTTACAAGTAATGCTATTATTTCTAAATGGCTGAACTCTCAAAGTCTGCATTACTGCTTGTGATGATCAAGTTTCTACTTTAACCTTCATGTAAACTTACCTACAGCATGACACTGGATCAGAGTCAAATATTGTTTAGAACATCATGTGGGAATTTTTTTTTTCCCTTTGGCATTCCACTTTTTAACCGGGAGGTCTCTGAGAGTGAATCTGTGTTCTGAGAAAACAAATCCTTGTTTTCCTAAGTTTCAAGTAAATTCATCATGGCTATATGACTCATGAAGCTTTAGTGGCTTTACTGGTTTATTTAGTAGAGTGCCAAGAGACAATTTATCTTGTTTACTTCAGTCTCTAGTCACATATTTTTGACTTTTAAATAAATATTGGTTCTTTTAAAATACTTTAAAAAAAAAAATAAATAGTGGAACTTTCTATGATGTTACATTACTTCAATTTCATACTTAAATCCATTAAGATGTTATGACAGCACCCAACTTTGATGACACTGATCACAGTCTTTCCTTACAAATTTCCAAGTTGTAAAATTGTATACTAATTTTACAAAATATAGTAAATATTATGGCAATCTACAGGTACTATCAAAATATACAACGTAAATGCTAACAATCCATTAACACCCTGAAGGAGAGATTTTAGCATAGACTTGCAACCTCAAGGAAGAAAAAACAGACACAAATCCTGTACAGGCAAGATTAAAACTCATGATAATTAGACACTTCTACGGATAATCTGCAAACAGCATCAGGCATTCCAATTATTTAGGTTTTTTTGATTCTCAGAAGGAGTATGTCAGATCAGCAACTAAAACTACATAAATATTGCATAACTTGGAAGTAGAGCATGGCCAAACCCAGTCAGACCCATAGAGCATTTTCATTCTCAGGGCTGCATCAGGAGAAGTGTGGCTAGCAGGTCGAGGGAGGCAATTCTAACCCTCTACTCTGCTCTCATGAGACCTCACCTGGAGCCCTGTGTGCAGTTCTGGAGTCCTTAGCAATGGAAGGACCGGGAGCTGTTAAAGCTAATCCAGAGGAAGCCAAGAAGATGATCTGAGGGCTGGAACACCTCCCATATGAGGACAGGTTGAGAGAGTTGGGGTTGTGCAGCCTGGAGAAGGCACTGGGGAGACCTTCAGAGCAGCCCTCCAGTACTTAAAGGGGGCCTGCCGGAAAGCTGAGAAGTGGGTCTTCATCTAGGAGTGCAGGAATAGGATGAGGAGTAATGGTTTTAAGCTGAAGCACGGAAGACTTAGATTGGCTACTAGGAAGAAATGTTTTCCAGTGAGGGTGTGAGGCAGTGGCACAGGTTGCCCAGAGAAGCTGTGGAAACCCCACCTCTGGAGGTGCTCAAGGCCAGGCTGGATGAGGTTTTGAGCAACCAGTAGACCTAGTGGAAGGAGCCCCTGCAATAGGCAGGGGGGTTGGAACTAAGATGACCTTCAAGGTCCCTCCCAACCCAAACCATTCTATGATTCTATGATCTCAAAAACTCTCTTACTTTATTTTTCTTTCCAAATGTATTCGCTTATTTACATCACATTTACATCACATGACAAGTCACATGTGATCATGTCATTTTTTTACAGGGTAAAAATTCAAATCTATTCTGGCTTCTTCATAGTATTCTAATACATTTAAGGTTGTAAAAACATGGGGAACCTGCATGGTTTAAACTGTAGGTGACTTTAAACTGCCATTACAGTAGCCTTCTTCTGTATTGTTCTAATATATTCTAAAAATTAATAAGCATGAAAAAAATATTTTTACAATCTATCAAGGCCTTTCAAATAGGTTTTATTGTTCTCCCTGCCAAGAACCATATCTTCATTAGAATCTTGCCTCAACACAGCACGCAGGCTAAGTATTTTCTCAGTGTCTTTTCATTGTGTCAAGGACCACTTAATTTAAAAACTGAATTCCTTTTTAAAAAAGACTAAGAACACCAAAATATTTTAAACGCAAATAGTTTTCAAAAGTGAACCAGTACAAATTCCTCAAGAACTCATCTGTTTATTTTCATCGAAACATTCTCAAAATATTCAAATTCTAATTTTAGTGCAGAAGCTTCAAAAAGCATCTTGTTTTTACTGAATAAAACTCTTACAGAATACAATCATACAAGAAATAACACTTGCAAGAATTTATATGTCACGCATGGTAGAACCCCAAGTAGCTTTTACAAATGCTCAGCTGAATAGCTCTTCTAAGTCACTTTTCAGTCAGAAAAGCTTGTGTGTAGAAAGAAGCTGTTAAGGAAATGGAATTGATGAAAATTTTTAAGAGTCTATTTCAAGACCCCTGTTTTGGAAGAACTCTTATCATAAGAAGACTAATTTACAGAAACAATTACAGAATTCACTGTAGGAGACTACACTTGCAGGGTTTATTATCTCAAGATATATAGAAATTTCTTAAGAAAATTCTAAGACATAAAAGATTAACTGCATATCCATATACAGGTTTGAAAACCTTTACCCCATCACGTACAAGTATTATGTATGCAGTCCATGAAATCCACTGAGAGTCTTGTAGTTTTCTTGTAGCAGTGTTTTGGTCTGATGAATAAATACACAGGTTCTTTTAATCTATACACCAACACTCACTGAATGCTGAAGCATCTCAAGAAGGTTGCATATATTACAAATGTCAGACTTTCATTTGAACAAAATATCACCTACCATTCTGAAATAACTGAACAAAATTATGTTTCACACCCTGTTCTCTGTTTTGTTGATGATTGCTAAATCAGCTGACAATGCAACATGTATCTCAGTCTCTCATTAAGAATATTTCTTAAAGATGTTGGGGAAGAGGAATGCAGGTTAATTATGCATCAAAGCTTACTTGCTGTCTTTTAACTCATGCTTACATAACACCTATCGGCAGGTATTTATGGCTGTATTTTAAAATATATAGCCAGTTATTCATTTTTTTTTTAAGTGTGACTTCTGCTTCCTCTGCTTTTAAAAGCAGCAACAAAATCCCAAAGTGTCAAGTTAAGTTTAGAGCTTGCCTGCAATTACTAACACATCTCCTGCCTTAAGAGAGTGTCCAAGGGGTGACAGATTTCTAGTGATTGACAGGATATAATGAAAATAGGAGCTTGGATGCTTGACTGAACACTTCTTAGGTAATGAGAATCCCTTGCAGACAAGTCTCTTCTTGTGAAGTAGAATTGCTCGATGAGAATGAGGCTGTGCTTTTTTCCCCAAATTGAAAAATAATCATCATAATGAAGTTTCAGAGCCAACCCATTCCTTGCCGAGTGCAATCACCTCTGGGAGTACACAACAAAGCTTACTTCTGCAAGTGTGAGAATTTTCTTTTTCCTTTCTTCCTTTCCATAAACGAAGCAAAAATGAAATGCAATTCCTTTTGCCACATGAAGGATTTGATCTTTGCCAATTAGAATGATTTGATCAATGATATGTTTAGTGCAAATCACATCTGGCACGTGGAAGGACAACACAGCCACTTACAAACCCATCTGAAGCAAACACAATGAGTTAAGTCAAGATCACCCTGCAATGAGTTGCAGTAATTTATGAAAGGTTAAAAAGAGAAAACGCACAAACTGTCTGTGTATCAGTTTACTTCACTTAAGAATGCTAACCTAAGCACCTCAGTTACTCAGGCACTGTGTATTAAGCATGTAGGAAGAGAAAAATAGTCCATATGATACAAAAAAAAAAACAAATAGAAAGTGAGGAATCTTGCTTCTAGGTGTTCATATAGCTTGGTATGACATGCCAGCAGAGTACCTGGGTAGGTGACAAGTGGAACTGAAAGATAGTTTTACACATCCACAAAATGGAACAGTCAGAGTTAGCACGATCAGAAGTTGAAGAAAAAAAATAGAAAAAGTAAAGAAAAGATATCTAAAAGGAAGAAAAAAGTGGGGAGGAATCTGGTAGCACCCAGTTGCAGCGGTATTTTCTTTCATTTTTGCTGGAGGGCAAATCTACAAGTAAAACAAAGTCTTGTTCACAACTCATTTATCACCATATCTCTAACCTAAATGATAATGTTATCCTCTTTTTACAGGCTTCTGTCAAGTCAAATGCTTAGGGTCGCACAAGTAGCAGAACCACTTCACCTCCTCAGTACAAACCAGCTACCAAGGGGTTTACATGGTTGGTTTTTTTTTCAAAAAAGTTTTTTTTTTTAGAAATCTTAGAATCTATGCTTTTAATAGGTAATTGAAAGAGTAGGAATTTGTAACAAGACAGCTTCCACAGACAAAATTCTGTCCTGAGCAACAGGAGAACTCCTGTTTACTCTATACAGAGCAAGAACAATCGCCTGCACTGTGAGCACTGCTCTCAAATGTATATTTTTGAAGTAATAGTCTGAAGGAGACAATGTTATTGCACTATCTGTTAAAGAACACTGATACTAGTGGGAACATGGAGAAAGAATTCCTTGTTATAGCTCACAGGCACTTACACATGTCCCTTACTTGCCAAACTTGGCAGCACCCATTCCCAGAAATTCCAAGCCCCGTTTCCACAAAATGAAGGGCTTAGATAGGTTTTGAGTATTAGCTTGAAGAAAAATTTTGCAATGGCAGTAGGTACTGGGTGGCTGAAGATCAGTTTTCTCAGAAGCACCAACACCACATGCAGCAGCCTGTCCCATTAACACATGTTGCCCTCTAGGCTTCAAAAAGACTTCAATTACATCCTTTACTCCCTAAATCATCAGCTGGGTCATTCAGTAGCTAAGTATATTGAGCAGCTAAGTATTAAAATAAAGGCAATAAAAAGAGTCAATTAAATCCACAATGAAGTGTGGGGAGAAGTACTCCCTAATTATTAGTATGAGGTAGCTGCATATAGAACAGACTTTTCTCTGCAGATTACAAATTAGACCAAACTCCAAAGGTTATTGGAGTTATATAATTAAAAACATTGGGACCTAATATACAGTGGCTGAAATCAGATTATTTCCAGCATATAATGTAACTTTGGTCCAGTTCAGCACTAAACCATTCTAGGTGGCAGGTCCTGACTGACACTGAAGCACCTCCCCACCCTCTCTCCCAATGGGCATTTTACTGAATGAACAATGTGTTCTAGGACGCAATTTATTTAAAAATATTTATTTTAGGCAAAATTAAACAGACATTTGAGATTACATAGAAATACAGATTCCAACTGGATCACATAACCTTTTCATTAAAAATGCATTGCTGTGTCAATTTAAATATTTTTGTATGGATTGACGAGGTATGTAAAATTTAACCATGCCATTTGCAGTCAGCTATCATAAAAATCAATAAAGAAAAAGGTTTCTTAAAATGTGCAAATATTATCTTAGTGTTACCATTGCTAATAAATGACCACTAAATTGATGCTTATTATGTAAAGCTTTTTAAAGTACAATAAAAATACAAATTCTATTTGTTAAAAAAGGCCATTGCTATGGATACTAAACATCCTCATTATATAAATTCCAAAATACTATAGGACAAACAAAATTATAAAGACTTTTCTTTATGAAACATATACTATTCTATTTGTTAACTGACTTCATATATTTTAATATATATATATTTATATATAATACTCTATATGAATGTTGAACACTGAATAAGAGAGAGAGGAAGACTAACGTAATGTAGAACATTAAGGCTCCCATTTGGCAAAATACTTGAGTATATGTCAAACTTGGCACAGGAATAATCCCGCTCATTTCAGTGGACTACGAAAGTATATGATGCTGAAGTACTTTATTGAACAAAGCATAAAGATATACATGTGATGACGAATTTTCAGAATGCATTTTTGGTGTAAACTCTAACCGTTAAGGACAAAACCATAAGCATCATAATATATTAAAAAAAAATCTGAAATTTTGGTTTTTTTCTGTATGTTTTGAGGGGAAAATATCACAGTTTTAAAAGTTTTTCAATTGAACTTATGTGGAGTTTGGGCAACAAAACACTAATGATGATAATTATCTGAAATAGGTTTAAGATGTTATTTTATTGCTTATGATAAAGATTAATGAATATTATGCACAGACAAGTCAGCGTTCAACTCACTAGCAGCTGAAAACTTTGGCGTGCAGTTATTTCTGTAACATACCAGTGAGTATCAAGGACTTAACAACTCATATTGAATTCTTCTACAAAGCTTAAAAATTATAGTGAGACATATAACATTAAAGCACATAGTGAAAATAATACTCGGAGCTTGACTGTAAATACTTAGGTGTTGAAAGTAACTTATAGAACTGAGGCCAGTAAATGGAGTGCCTGCTTACACAGAAAATAATGTAAATTCCTAAGTAAATGCTAAGACCATAATCATCCTTTTAAGTTATGGCTCTCATGTAATGAATTCCAAATTACATACTTTACACTTCAGCTATAAAATATCAAAGCAAAGGGCAGTTAATTTATTCATTCTGCAATTTAGCATTAACAGTATTAATTAACAGTAATTAGCATATGAACAATATGTTAGTTTCTAAAACAAGAATTAAGGACCTAAAAATCTTCTGGATTTCATGAACTAATAACATATATAGTAATCATACACAGAAATGGAAATCAATTACACAGTATCCAGATTTACCTTTTAAGCATCTATTAATGGTTAATATTTGCTGCTTTTTCACTGCAATTTCAACTTTTTTTTTACCAGATATTAATCATTTTACCACCTGAATATTAAATAAAGGCTTAAAAGACATAATTTCAAAATGCTGCCAGGTCTTGCAATCAGAGAGGGGTACGAGTGAGCTTTCTGAATAATTTCTCCAGGCTAATAGTCATAAAGCGCAGTAAACTTGGGTCAAAATGCAAGAGAAAGAAATACAACAGTGTAATTTAATTAATATTTCAAAAACAAATAAAACTTTTTACATTTGTACAGAGAAAGACTGGAACTAAGGATTTTTACAGAAGCAAATCTCACAAGAGTTTACATGTTGAAAAAAGCAATTTTTGGCACATTTATAATATTTGTGAATACATTTTCAGAATTAAAAAAACCACTGGGAAGGAATTTCAGATTTAGTATCTTGGCATCAGCACCTGCTGTCTAGCGGGTCAAGACAAAATACTGTGCCTTCAAGAGTTAATCCCATTTTGAACCCCTCCTGCAACGAAACAAGACATAGTTAATAAAAACCAAAGTGCTTTCTGGAGGATTAAGCTCTATTTCTACAAACATCTAGAATTGAGCTTATCTTTAGGCATATAAACCATAAGGATACTTCAGAGTGAATTCACAAACGTTTACATTATTTGGTCAGCCAATTTTTAATATGTCTTACAGGTTAACTTATAAAATGTACCTCACATCACAAAATACAGTACGTATGTAAAATGAAGAAAATATTATAAATTAAAATATCGAATATATGTAAGTTCATAGAAAAACAAATAAGCTTAACTTTCCCCATGTTGTTCCTGAGTAAAAATCAACATGATTATAAGCAGGAAAGATTAGGGCTATATGAGGGAGGAGTTTCTTATATTTACACTTTAAAGCTTCAGATAAGTCACTGACATTGTTACTAATGCCAGCTGTCTCCTATATTCACTAAGTAGTAGAAGTAGTCCAACAAAAAGTATAGTACCTCAACCACACCTCAGATATTTGTTCTGAATTGTTCCCCATGCAGTTAAATTGACAAGTTTATGCTTTAGGGTCTACTATCACCTGAGCTTCACTAAAAAAGGCAAATAAAATCACACCTGCTCTATTGCAAATGAACAAGCTGCAAAAGGCGTGGAACTCAGTGAAATAAAATACAACGGTCTATAGAAAGTGCAAAGAAATTGTTAAAAAGTTCAGACCAAAATTCCTTATTTTACTCACACTACTTTGATTAGTAGAAACACAAAAATGGTTATAAGTTAGATGCTACCACTCCTTTTATTGAAAAGAAATTCCTTCTACGAGTACTCGTGCCTATTTTTTCAAAAAGGTACTTAGCTTGCACAAGTTTTAAAATAACAGCAGCTCTTGTTTCCATTCCTCCTTTTGCTTTAAAAGAAGTTGAATAATTGTGGCTTGACCTTCAAGAGAAAAGTCACCTCAGAGTCAAGAAAATTGCAGTCTGTCAGGTGAAAGTACCGTAAAGCTTTAAGCAATTGGAAACCAGGGCTCTGAACACGAATGCCACAAGAGCAACTCCAGTGGCCACTGTCACAGTGTTCAGTTCTGTGTTGCATACATACAGTTCACTTGGAGATGCTGATGGTCTGCTATGTAATCAATAATACATGCTTTCACAAAGCAAAGGTCTTGTAAATGAAATAAATCTGCAAAGCAATCTGTACCGAGATCAGTCATAAACTGAAACCTTTCCTCATGCACAGCAGGACCTCATGAGCATACCTTTTGGTTTTAAAAGATAAATCCCAAGTCAAACCAGCTTAATTTCAATCAAATTTAAACCACAGGCTGGAATTTTAGAAGTGTATGAATATTTAATAACCCCATCAGCTACTACCACCAGAAAAGTAATACTGAGAAATACAATAAACTTCCTGGCAACAGTTACTAAACGATTTGAGATTTTCCAAGTTAAATTTGAATTTTCCTAAAGGCAGATCCATACTATGAGATGATGAGCCAATAGCAATACTGAGGAGTAAACCTCCAACTGTGGTATCTAGTTCGCCCTACCTGGCTGCCAAAACTCACTGGTGAGTTCATTTTTTTGGGCTTCATTTTTTTTTCCCCTCTCTGTATTTTGCAAAAGGCCAACATGAAGAATATTCAATGCAGAAGATATTCAAGCAAACAGTATGTGAAGCTCCAAGTCAAATACCATGTTAGAAACAGACATTGGTAATTTACCCAAAGGAGGATTCCTCAAATGGGACTGGAATTCAGAGTATCAGCTCCAGAGTCTAGCCTGCTAACTTGCAAACCCCTCACTTACAGTGTGTCTGAAATGCTGATCTTTTGAAGTACTTAAAGACTGCTTCCTGTTTTGAGTTTCTAAAAGGGCTACTTAGTGCTTCAACTTGAGGATTCTGGATACAGCTGCAAATGTAAAACAGCTACAGCAACCAGTTTAACAAGGAACTGGCTTTACGCTTAGTAACCTGGAAGGCCTTTTCACGAACACACATCCCATTCATGTTCTGCATCATTCTTCTATACATTCATGTACTGTTTGTTTGGTGTTTTACGTAGCTACACTTCCAATGCCCTTTTTCTGGCTAGCTAAAAGCAAATCAGGTTATGCACTTTAGAAATATACACATCTCACTACTCTTATGTTGATCATGTGTAGATTTAAAATTTTTATTTTATTTCATACAAACTAATATTTTGTCACTTATCACTTAGCTTCTGTTTTCTATGTCTTTACTTGGAACTATTACTACTTTCTTGAAGAACAGTGGTCTCCACATTTCTTTCCAAAGCTTCACTTCAGACCACTTCCCCCCACATTTATTGCTCCTCCTCTTTTATATTGTGGTATTTTCAATTTTTATATTGTAATATTTTCACACATTTGCAAAGTGGTCAGTGATGGATCCATTAAGAGATTTCTGTACTATGTGTATCATAATTATTATAAGTCTTTTAACTTTATTACCATAATAAACCACTGCCTGTTCTAAAAGAAAATAAGTGATGTGGTTGCCAGGAGCTGTTATCAGCTGTTATCAGCACACTTGAGAAATCAGCTTCTATTCCAAGCAGAATTAATAAGGGAGTAAAACCTACTTGTAAGAGTGCCAGGAACTGTAGTCTTAACAGGGATGTACTTGGAATATGCACCTAGCTGTCTATACCAGGAATACAAAATGTAAATGTTCACTTGTGAAATCATGCAAACCCCATTATCATCAAGGGTCAAACACTACACTACAATTACTAGTAGACTCAAACTTCCCAGCCAATCACAGGGTCAAAAGAGGCTAGCAACACAGAGAGGACATCAAGGCAACCTAGACAGCCATCTGGGCATTTTTCAGATTTTAAAAGAACCTAAAATCCAGATTTTGATTTCACGACTATTTAAGTGGAGGACAAGAAGTACATAGGAGTATAAATCAAAGAAATCTGCATTGTCTCAACCAATATTTCCATTATATTAAATCCAACCCTTGAAAGTGGGGGGAAAAAAAAAAAAGACATACTTGCTCAGCAAAGTAATTGCAATCAAATTTCCAAAGTTCTGCAAAGCATGGACTTCAGATCTCCTACAGCCATCTCCATTCCTAATTCCTCCAGTTTTGCTAAATACCTCCAAATTCTTAAATAATTTGTGCAACCTCCAAAATCGTAATTTGTCAAATATATGACACGTTTTTAAAAAATTCTCTTTTATGTCCAGACACAGTTGAACTGTGATTATGTATATAACTGAATAAGTATTCAATGCCATAGTTCTCACAGCAATGCAGAACACTGAGCTTTATGTATGCTTTTAGAAATACAGTTTATATATACAGCTCAACTGCATTTCTCTTTGAAGACTTATGGCTCCTACTTGAAGCTGTTGTATGATTACTACAGTATCCATCACAGACCATATGCCTACTCTCAAGTCTCCACTCCAAAACCCAGCATTTGCAGATGCAATAACAATGATGTCAGCTGGAATGACTGAGCAGGTTATAAATTATTAATTGTTTCTATCTTTTTTTTAATAAACTCGATTACTGTGAAGGCAGAATATTTTTTCTTTAAAAATGATATATATATAGTCAACACTTGGTACACATTACATACTCCACATATAAAATATGCATCGTTTAATACACAGCGTTTAAAATATTTTGCCTTGTGAAATTCAGATGTTTCAGCTTCTAATAATGTGGGGTCTTAGCATAACATGGGGTCTTAGCATAACATGCTGCCTGTTCATTCAAAACCATGTGTGCTATGGCTTCCTGTACTTTAAAGGTTCAGGAAATAATAACTCCTCATCTGATCAGAAAATGTGTCAAGTCTGTTGATTTTCAGGGAATGCAGAAAAAGGCCAACCTCTAATACTGGACAGGAGCAGGAACAGGAAGGGATATAAAGTGTGCACTTTGGGCCTCATTTCTGTTCTCATATCCCCAGGATGACTTTGTCAATTAACTTTCTTACTTTCAAGGTGATTTAACTCAAGGACTAAACACCCTAGTTACCCAGGAAAATAATGGTATTATACTAACATATATGATTGGTCTCTTAAAGAAAGAGGCAACAAACGTGTCCTGGGGTGCACTAAGTATGGCATTGCTAGCCAGTTGAGGGAGGTGACTGTCCAGCTCTACTCCGCACTGATACAGCCCCACCTTGAGTACTGTGTGCAGTTTTGGGCATCACAGTATAAAATCGATATCCAGCTACTGGAGAGTGTCCAGGGGAGGTCCACAAAGCTGGTGAAGGGTTTAGAGGGGAGGCTGTACGAGAAGCAACTAAAGTCGCTTGGTCTGTTCAGCCTGCAGAAGAGGAGACTGATGGGGGATCTCATAGTGGTTTACTGCTTCCTCACTAGGAAAGGAGGAGGACTAGGCGCTGATCTCCCCTCTCTGGCGACCAGTGATAGGACATGATGGAGTGTCAGGAAGATAGGTCAGGTGAGGTTTATGTTACATATTAGGAAAAGGTACTTCACCCAGAGGGTGGTGGAGCGCTTGAACAGGCTCCCCAAGAAAGTAGTTATGGTTCCAAGCCTGGCAATATTCAAGAAGCATTTGGCTAATGCCCTCAGATACATAATGTGAACACTGAAATTGTCCTATGCAGGGACAGGAGTTGGAGTCGGTGATCCTTGTGGGTCCCCTCCAACTCAGGACAATCTATGATTATTTTCACTAGAAAAAAGTATCTTGAAAACAAAAATCCCCAAAACTCCTGCTTTTTTGTATCTATGATAATAAAACATGAGCTTTTCCTGTTAAAAACACCAAACAGTAACAGGCAAAGAACTTCCATTTTATCAGAATATAAATCTGTCAAAGCAAACCTTATAGCTCTGGAGTGACTTCACTCAATGTGCTTAAGCCAGCATGAACTCAATTAACCAATGATTAATATACATGTTTCTCAGAAGATCATTTAGAGGGCTGAGCACAACTTATTTCAGATGGAAAGATGTCAAGCCTACTGACAACTTCAGGCCATGTATGGAGAATGGCTTGCAGCTCCTGGAAGCTTTATGATGTTAACTACCTTGAGATTTTAATAAATTATAGCAGCTGTTGCTGGTATGATTCACAATTCAAGGAAACTTCCCGACTGCAAGATTTCTGGAAAAATACACAGATTCAATTTATTAATGTCTTAATATAGTCAAAATAGGGAGGATGAAAATGTGTTTCAGCATAAGGGTGGGGGGAAACAGGAGGCTGGAGAGTCATCAGAGAGAGACCAGAGCTGTAAAAGTCACATCTGAGCACGTTTGAGTTTTGAGCTTTCCAAAAAGATCAGCAGAGATTGGACGGAGAAATGTAACAGAAACAGCTTAAGTGTGAAAACTGAATCATCACTAAAGTTTAAATATAAAAATATTCCCCTGGACCTTTATTAGATCTCATTAAGTTCAGAATATCAGATGACAAGGAAGAGTACACACTAAAAAGTTCATTCTCAAACGCCTCCTCCACCGTGCTGTGCTTTTCTCCCACTTTGCTTGCACATCACTTTCCAATGCATGTCTACACTGAGACAGCTCTGCTGAAGACTGGAGCATGTTTGCTAAGGCATCTGACACAGGAAACAGGATAAGAGTCCGGACTGAGCTGCTCCAACCAGGCTGTCACTGCCTGGTGCTGAGGCAGCTTGCTTGCCACTCTGAGCATAGGAGCATCTAATACCCTCTCAAACTAAGATTATATTGTGAACTGTTAGATGGGTTTGTGTTTACTTACCTTTGTGTTTACCTACCTTTGTATAATTAATGCAATACTTATTTACTATACTTTTATAATATGAAGATAACAGAACCCTTCACTTTGTATTCCAGAAAAGAAGCCTACATTTTTCTTTCCTGTTTCTCAGTGTTAGGTTTCCCAGAGCACATTACATCTTCTGTGGTTTTATCTTTTGTAGGCCCATTTCACCTTCATTCTTATAAGCTTTGTATCTAACAACTCTTGACTTCTAGTACAGATATCTTTTGCTCATTGCAAGGTTTAAATTATTTCTGATTAAAAATGCAGTAATAAATTCGACGGTGTTAACACAAGAATTTACATAACAAAAGTTTTGCCTAAACCATTTCACTAACAATAATCTGATGATGAAAACTGGAGATTTCACTAGAAACATGGAAAACAAACAGCAATGAAAATGAAGATTTAGTATTAGCAGCTAATAAAACAGACTAAAGAAAACTAAAATCAACTTTCCATACCTCAAAAACTGTAGACCTCTAAATACTAAAACGGCCTTAACTTAGAGTTAATATAAAAAAATTTATAAATTTATATATATACACCCAAATATGCATAAGAATAAAAGCACCAAACTTGAATACATGCACATTTCACTTGTAAATGCTTTAAATAACAATATTAAAATACGATATACCAACCATCGCTGACGCTAAGCACATAGGAAAGCAAAAGAAGAAAAAAGAGATATTAGAAAAAACATTTTTTGATCTGTATTTTGCATTAACCATCTACTAAAAGAACTATACATAGCTTTTGCTTTGGCCAAAGTCAGTATATTTTTTTATTTCATACCCTGCCAGCTTTACACTTGTCCTCAATTTGATTATAAATGAGTAAGTTTTGTGCTACATAAAATACCACAACTTAATTTTCAGTGAGAGTGTCAGGTTATGCTAAGACTGGTACAGTACTGTCTCCAATTGTGACACTAGTTTATAAAGCAGATTAAAAAGTCAGAAAAAATAAAATATGTACACGCATGAGGGAAGTACCTGACCCAAGCTATATTCATAGTAATGCCCTGAGGTTTCAGGGATATGTTATTGGTTGGTTGACTGCAGTTTTCATTTTATGACTTCAAAAATCTTTGACAGACATTTCTACCATTACATTCACTGATGTTTTGAGTTGATAACCCTTTGCAGCCTTATATGCTAACAATTTAAAATTTTGCTGAAATATTACCTGAACTCATAGTGTGTAAGAGTTAGCTACAGTCACAAGATTCTCCCTAGTATCCACAGATACTACAGTATATTTTTTATACTAAAAATATTTTTTAACTAAAATGGGCTATACATAATGGAAACTGATATTTATCAATGTGAAGTGCTAAAAGATTCAGGGTTTAGTGCTAAATGGTTTGGTAATAACATTACAGCATTCACAAAACACAAGCATTTTAACCAGAATTGCAAAGAAGCCAATTTCAGTCTTCAGATGCTATCTGAAATTATATGGGCCAGAGCAAGAGTCTAAATTTCTTTCTTCACAGGAAGTGAAGTTTGCCTGTGGCTCCATCCTAAACTGACATGGAAAATGGAACTTCACAATGAATGGGAATGGCAAAATTTTATTTAGGTCAATTAAAACAGTATTTAAAATTATTTCAGCCATTTAAAAACATTTCTGGTGCTCTGCTGGCACAACAGAGGAACTGAAGGAGCCGGAGTGCTAGCTCTCTTGGACTCTGTGAACTGTCAAGATACAAGACAACTGGAAGCCCTGGGAATACTTTCTGATGCAGAGCCAGGATCCTAGAAATTCAAGTTCTCAGTATTTTCAGCTTTCCATTTTGCTGGCAGGCTGGCAAGGAACCAGCAGTTTAGAAAATTTGACTGAAAAGAGTTATTTATTTCTAAACTTGAAGGCTTTCTCCTACAATTGCTTCAAAATTTAGTCAATAACTGCACAGATACTGTTGAGTGTTTCAGAATCAAGGAACATTTTCTGATAGATACTGTTGAGTGTTTCAGAATCAACGAACATTTTCTGATAGAAACACGTCAGTTCAGAACTCTTGAATCGATTTTCAATAGTTTAATTGTCCCAGAGTACCAGTCAAATACAACTGCTTTTAAAGGCAGCAGAAAACTGCCATGGTCCCTAAACACATACTTCGCCTATGTCAATGCTATGGAAAATCAGACTAGTATCACTGAGGGAAAGATCAGAGTATAGCAGGGTGGTGGTGACTGCTGGAACTGAAGAGTAACAGCATTAGTATATCTGCAGCACTCTTGCCTTAGCTCTCTTTTAGCTTGTTCAGTCACTTCCCAGGCAAGAGTAGCAGTATCCAGTTTCATTACATTGCTGATAAATGCTAAGTCAGTGCAGGTCTCAGTATTAATAAGAGAGGCTAACATCGTAAGGATCTTTAGGCAGACAAATTCTAACTCAAATATACTCACAAAAAGAACAGTCAGAAATAGGTAGGATTTTTTTATCTATGCATTTCTGTGTGCAGTCTGGAAAACATTTTTAGAATACCATAAATATGTATTTCAAGAACATCATGCAGCCACAGAAAATCGATCATCTCATAACCCAAGAGTTACCTGCATCTCATCTAGTTTGGACTGAATGTCTGGAGGGAAATCTCCTGTTCCGCAGCTAAATGGGTCAAAAGGTTCTGCTCCAAAAAGGTCTCTCTCTGGAACAAGAAAAAAGTAAGCCACTGAGAAAACAGCTCTTTGAAAAGCTCAGCTTACATCTCCTTGCAAGATGAATAATAGTAACATCACACAGGCAACTGATTAACCACAACATCTAACATCCAAACGTGAAAGCAAGCCAGTTTTCCAAAGTTTAAAATGCAAATGTTTTTCAAGAACACCATCAACTCCTGTTTAAATCTCTAGTTAGCTTTCATTAAAGCTTGTGCATTATCGAGGAGTTTGAACAGGGCATCTCCCGTTGAAGAGTGCTCTGGAATCAGTATGTAAAGGAGTTCCATAAATTAGTAGGGAACAACTGGACATCAGTTGTCAAATTTTGTCTTAACATTATGCCACAAACATATTTTTTGCAAACAACTTTGCCTTCATGACCCCTGTCTACCACTTCTTACAGGTAATCTGGTTAAGGCCATCTTTAAATAACCACCCTTACTCATGAAAGGTAAGGCCTACATTTAACAGAGTTCCTAAATGCACAGTTGACAGAAACTCAACTAATTGTCAGGGGTTTAAAACCTTGGATTAGATCAAGTCAAAAAAAAAGAATGAAAAAAAAGCATAGGACCATGGAAGGTCATTTATCGTAAAATTCCACTATATCTGGATCCACAAATAGAACAACTACAAATTTCTCTCTGTTAATACACTCTGTAAATAAACTGGAGAGGGGCAGATTTAGACTAGACATAAGGAACAATTTCTTCACTATGAGACTGGTGAGGCACTGGAACAAGTTGCCCAGGGAAGTCGTGGCTGCCCCATCCCTGGAGGTGTTCAAGGCCAGGTTGGATGGGGCCTTGGGCAGCCTGATCTAGTAGAACATGCCCCTGCCCGTGGCAGTGGGGTTGGAACTAGATGGTCTTTAAGGCCCCTTCCAACCCAAACTATTCTATAATACCACACAGTTTCCTCTCTTTTTCTCAACTGTAGTACGCTGTCTACTGGTAAAGGTTTTTTCGCTTGTTTGTTTCTTTTTTTCCGGACAAGAAGAAACACCTCCAACACAATTTTTTTTTTTCTGCCTACAACAGTGTAACGCTAGTTTGTCATATTTTACAGCCTAAATATTTTGAGTTGGTTTGGTTTTTGCTTTGTTTTCTTCTCAATAATGGGATTTTTTTCTCTCTACATGTAATGGTGTTTAGATTAGACAGACTGTCTAGATTAGACAGACTTTTTCTATTAGGTTGAACTAAACCAGTAAGAAAACAGTTTTGCTAACCCAACCCAATCACAGTGATTACAAAATTCACAGAATTGAGGAAACATGGTCTTGCCATTGCTGGAGGGAAAATTAAAATTATCCTAACTTTCACGGTTGTCTGGCAAGAAACCTGGGAAGCATACTACCTATCTTAAACCAATGTTAGCTGAAGAGCATGAGAATATAAAGACATCATTAGAATCTAAACTAACTAGACAGTTTTCTGGTTAGGCACAAAATTTTACCCTTAACAACCAAGACATGGAAGCTGACAACTGACTGCTTGACCCAAAATCCATCTTTCAGTGTCACCAGTCATCTAGTCAGTGCTGAAGGTTGCGCATATAGCTAAATAAATGTCTTTATTTTGACCTCCTTGGAATCAGGATTTTAGGCTTGTACTTGTCTAGGATCTTGGATCTTCAGCATTTCACTGTGCATGTCATCCTAATCATGCAAGTGTTAAGGCATTTTAAATAATTAGCAGCTACCAGCATTCATTCCCATAATAAAGTACAGAAACAAGCAGGAACTTGATTAAATACATAAGTCAAAAACTGTGGCTAAACAGTAGAAAACCTTATTCCAAAAGCCTACTTGAGCCAAAAAAATCCCTAAAATTAATCTTTCCTGGCAGAGACAGCTGACCTGCATGCAAAAAAAGACTTTAACTTGGATAACCCAATGTAAAAATTAGGATCTAGCTTGTCCCTGCCTCTTTCATGCCAAAATGGGTCCGCTCCAATATAGCCAGTGTCCTTAAATGCTCTGATGCTCCTACCAAGTAACGTTCAGATGTGTAGCAGCTTTGACTTTCAAACTAACCTCTGCTGGGCAAAAAGTGATTACTTCATGCTCCTCGGAAATCTATTTGTTCGTTATGTAGGTTCTTTTCACCCTTAAAAGGAGCTGATGTTTTCTGCGTGATCAGACAGCTAAAAGCAGCCAGTTTCAACATCAAGCCTTAGCAAACATTCAAGGAATGTATTTAGTAGAGAACACAACTCTTCTAAGTACTGAAATATGGCTTATCACTATTTTGGAAAGCAAGTATTTTGTACTCTCTTACAGTTAATTTTCTCATTAATATCTTATTATTTTATACTAATGACAGCACTTGTGAGCTCATTAGCAGTAGAATGGCAGAAGCTTTAGTCCTTTCATGTCACTTGCCTTCAAGTGAAGGAGTATTTCATTTACATTGTTAAAAGCAGACTTGAAAATTAACCAGAGTAAAACTTATTCTTAAGTGACAGAGCCTAATAAACACTGTATAGAATCAAATTCCAAATAGAGAAGTATTTCCCATCTGAGTTTCTGTGAAAAATTATTATTCGGGGAACTATCTCTACTATCACTTGCTAAATATTTCAGTAAAAAAGCCAAAAAAAGTCCACAGTACAACTGCTTTTCTGCATTTAAAATGTGTGTTACATGAAAGACTGCACTGCTTAGAGTCAAGAAGGGATACATTTCCATGAAGTATTTTCAATAGTATCATCAGTATTTCTATTTTGAACAGAAGCTGAAGAACACGCAGAACCTGGACAAATATTAAAATTTAGTCACTCCAGAGCTGCACTACTACATGGATCTTCACAAGTTCATCTGCCAGTGTTCACTCCACTGTTCACAGGGGGAGTAATTTTTAGCACAGATGGGATAAATCAGTATTTTTTTCATTCCACGCTATAGTATTTACATGAAAATTAACTATAACAAGAATTTCTACCTGGCACAGTCTCCAAAATAATTGTAGCATAGACAGACATTTCTTTTGCCAAAACATAACAACCCATAAGCTATGAAAACAATCCTTTCAAACAGCCCACAGAATAATTTCCTTTCCCTTTCCCATTTCTTTTTGATGGAAATAAATTCACAGCTTGGGAAATTGATCAACAAATCCAAATCCATGCTGATGTTTTACATCTGCAACCAAAACCACAGAGAAGTCATGAACAGGTAATAAATTCTTGTTTCTGTGACTTATCTGACATTCAGGACAGGAAACACCTAATATTGTAAAGTGGCAACCTGCACTCTGTAATAAACTCAAAACTAGCAATTACCACAAAAACCCTACAAATATTTGGCTTTTCTGCTGCATTTTGCATCCCAGTCTTCTTTACCTATCATCCAGACACAGAGTTATGCTGATATATGCTTTCTCCAGATGTCCTGGAGGAGTTGTGATGACAAAAAAAAATTAATCACACTTCAGACAAGCACCCAAAATAAAAATATTTGGAATAAGCTGAAGTAGAGAATTCCAGGAAGCCTTTCCCTTAGCTGCAGGCTACTCCACATTTTTCTTTTGGAAGGATTACATCACAGAAAACGCTTCCGCCATTATTCTTACAACACTCTGAAATCTCTGGAAAGATAGCATATTGGAGCAAATTTCTACATCTGCCAGTAGTGACCATATATTGTTCATGATGCATTAGAGTGAAATGAATGTTGAACAGTTTGACAAAGAATGTTTCTCTCCAGTTCTTCTCTGAGATATGACAACAGTGCTGTGCCAACAAGGAATATATAAATTCCTCCTTTAATTAATTAAAATAAATAAATGAATTCCTTCCTTTAAGATAACTCACAAGCAAGTTTGCAATCCCTTATCTCATAAGGAAGCAGCAGCATAGTATTCAGTGCTACATTTTTGGTTGCAATAACTATGCATTGTTCAATTGTTCTGTTAAGCAATTAATGTACTGGGCCGCAATGTTTACATTTAGCCTCCAAGTTGGTTACTGTAAGCTTAGCTTTAAAAGGGGTACTTTTCAGTAACATTTTGAGTAGAAATACAATTCTGGGAAGTGCTTTTGTTTTTTAAAGAAATACTTTTTTGCAACTACTACCTAAAAACCTGCAACTTCTTGTCAAAAAGTCATGCAATTTTCTTCTTTAAAACAGGTAAAACCAATCTATTTCGTTTCACTGATATACCTAGTAGTAAGCAGACATCTACTGAGAAGCCATATTGGTACAATGCTGAATAAGAACTCAAAAATTCAAGAACCTTCTCAGCTTTGTAAAGACTAAACTACTTAAAGATAATCACCTTCCTGAGAAAAGGTCCGTGTTGCACTTTTCCAGTATTAGAATGCTGTATTTCTTCAGCTATATACCGTGAGCTAGTCAAAGCAAAACATATCATTTCCCCTTAATTTTAGCAGAGGGAAACTACCCAAAGGAGAGCTGGCAAGCAAAATTCTAACTATAAGGACTTCTTTTTAACAGAAGGTGAACTGGCTGAGAGAGCTGGGGTTGTTTAGCCTGGAGAAGAGGAGGCTGAGGGGAGACCTTATTACTCTCTACAACTACCTGAAAGGAGGTTGTGGAGAGGAGGAAGCTGGTCTCTTCTCCCAAGTGACAGGAGACAGGACAAGAGGGAATGGCCTGAAGCTCCGTCAGGGGAGGTTCAGGTTGGATATCAGAAAACAATTCTTCACAGTAAGAGTCATCGGGCACTGGAACAGGCTGCCCAGGGAGGTGGTCGAGTTGCCTTCCCTGGAGGTGTTTAAGGAACGGGTGGATGAAGTGCTGAGGGACATGGTTTAGGGAGTGTTAGGAATGGTTGGACTCGATGATCCAATGGGTCCTTTCCAACCTTGTGATTCTGTGTGTCATCCTGGTGCCAGTTACCAACTATGAAGCTTTTGGTCTTAGAGGAATCCAGATTGCTTCATTTTGCCACTAGTTTCCTGCAAATGCATCTGCTTTTCCTGTGCAGTGTTACTCTTGGGTGATTTGTCAAATTGGCCAGCTGATTACAGAGGAACTCTGGCTTTGAAAAACACGTTTTGCCTGAGCAGCACCAATGCCATCCTTAGGTAAGAGGCAGATGAACTTCACTTAGACAAACAGAGCAACTGAGGCTCACACTAGCAAAAGGATGATGCATCTTTACCTTTCTTCTTGTTTACTATGGAATGTGATAAAGGTGAAAGTTATAAAAATAATAAAATCCAAGAAAATCACTGTATAATTTCATGAAAAATGACGGGAAAAAAGCTCTCAAGTGCAGTGACAAAGTAGAGATAAGAAGGTGAAAAGATGTTCAGAAGACATCAGAAAATAGGAGACTCCAAACTTTGTCACCTCTTGGTTGTCACCTGAGTTGCATTGGAGAAAAAAATGCCAGCTTGTTGTACTGGCAGCAATAATACCATATAAATCAACACATTATTGTATATTATTATAGCAATGTAACATTACACAGCTTCAATTAGATTCTTTTTGGGATATCAGCTTTCTCATCTAAGACAATAAGTCCTTGTTTGATTATAAAATATTCCTTTTCTGTTTCAAATTGCATTTTTTAAATATGCTGGAGTGTTAATAGCTGATGAATGCAATAATTTTCAACATACAAAATGCTATGATGTAGCCTGAAAGAGCTATAATGCACTTCTATAATCTCTCTCTGAAGCATAGCACACTGAGGAGGCGCAGAGAATTAATAGACACTGACTGCTATGTCTCTGATCTACACCATCTTAATGCAATGCAAATGAACGAAGCACAGAAGAAACTACTGTTTTAAACAGTATGTGCCACTGAACAGGCAACTAACTGTATATTCTATATTACAAAACCCACTGTAAACAATTATAAAATCTAGATAGCAGGAATTCTCAAGACCACTCAGCACTGGGTATTGAGGCCCACAAGATTTGGATTAGGAATCAAGGTAGGACAATAGCAAAATCAAATCAAATCAAATCAAATCAAATCAAATCAAATCAAATCTAATCTTCTCCTGTAATTCAATTCCAGGTATTATTTTATTATTTTTGAAGCTGGATATGCACATTGAGAATGAGTTTATGGCATTGTCTGTAGTTTCAGAGGAACATATTTGGAAACACAAAAGGAGTACTTGGAAGGGCTGTCTTTGAATTAATTTTGTTGTTCTTTATAAAGCCATAAAAATTCTCTTAATAGAACAGTTCTATTTTAATATTCTATTAGTATATTCTAATACTCTTTAAAGTTATTTAAGAATAGTTTTCAGTAACTATTCTTCTTAGAATAGTTTTAAATTCCATTAATATATCCTTAAACATACTTATATAAAAACACCCTTAATATACTCACAAAAACTAATCTAAATTTTAAATCTTAAAAAAAATCAATAGCCTCAAAATCTACTTTCTCTTTAGAGGGTAACAGTCATTCTGAGTAATGGAAACAAAAGGTGTGTAGGATATGGTAATTGCAAAATAGAATAATTAACTTAAATTTTACAATGCATTTTTATAAATGTGCACAGCTCTCATTCATACCTAGAAGTTCTTACATACTAGCATCATTCCTCAAAACAAGCAGAAACTCTTCAAATGCGGTTTTATAAAGCAACAGGCAGTAACATTTATGATCCTTATCCATACTACACTGGGCTACAGAAACAGAAGATACTACACAAAGACTGATACTTCTACAAGCTTAACTACCTGAAAGGAGGTTGTGGAGAGGAAGGTGCTGGCCTCTTCTCCCAAGTGACAGGGGACAGGACAAGGGGGAATGGCCTGAAGCTCCGCCAGGGGAGGTTTAGGCTGGACATCAGGAAAAAATTTTTCACGGAAAGGGTCATTGGGCACTGGAACAGGCTGCCCAGGCAGGTGGTTGAGTAACCTTTCCTGGAGGTGTTTAAGGGATGGGTGGATGAGGTGCTGAGGAGCATGGTTTAAGGAGTGTTAGGAATGGTTGGATTCGATGACCTAGTGGGTCCCTTCCAACCTAGTGATTCTATGTTCCACTCTTCTCTCCCTCAAGAGATTTCCAGAGCTTTCGAAAATACTTTGTGGAACCTAAAAGTTTTCCAGTGAAGTCAAGAACCTAGCTGCTTTCAAGCTTTCAGAAAATAAAACTGCTCTTATTAACAATCCTTTGTACATCTTTTAGGAGTGGTTCTGGATCTGCAGGATTCATCAACTATAACTGAGAAAAAAAAGCCATAGATTGCATGAAAAGTAGTATAAAAAATAGTATCCCACGATAGTCTACATCTTGAAGGATTTCTTCAGCTCTCCCTTCTGCACCATCATCACCATACTTACTTCACCTGTTGTCTTCCCCAGAAGTGTAGGCTTTATGTGCTACAACTGTGACTTGAGAAGGAAAGAACTAACAGAAAGTAAAAATTTTTCTTGAAGTAAGTACAAAAGAGATACTCTAAAAGAAAAGCCAAGCTTAAATTACCAACCATACTCCTTCAAATTGTCTATATAATATAACTTCAGCAAGTAAATAGATTGTTTATAATGTAAATTGGAAGCACCATCAATGACTTTGGGAAGATAGTATAAAAATAAAATAGCATTATCAAATGTGACTTACAAAAATGCAAATGTATTTTCATGCAAAATGTACTTAAATCTTTAAGGTTGTTTTATTAAAAAATATATAATGTAGGCAAAAATTAGGTCAGTTGTTACAAAACTTACTGATCTCTGTAGATCTACTGGGTACTGGAGGAGGCTGTGTGCCATTGCGAGTAGGTGTTGATGACTGAGGGGATATGGGAGAAAAGGGAACCATATCAAAGATGTCAGTGGAGGGTGATTTAGGTGTCACACTGCCTGCCTACAATAAGGACAATAAATATTAGGGCAATATTTCACATGAAAAAGATCACAATACTGAATTCTTCAGCATGCAGATAAGAGCCACATTTTCAAAAGCGAAAAATAACCACCAGCATGCAACAAAGAGCTTCTGACAACAAGCAAATGGCATTTGCAGTTCAGAGTCTGAGACATGCTAAAACTCTCAAAATAAACAGCACTGTAATTTTTCCATTTTCAGTCCATCTGGTACAGCCAGAAATATATCACAGTTAAACCTGAAAGAGCCAGTAACAAGCAGTTCTATGTTGCAGGCACATGAATACAGATATGTTTGCAAGGCCCATTTAAAGTAATACTGGAACAACAATATGCTGTACTCCAAAGTGTGCAGAACAAGTAGCTAAAATTAAAGGACACAATCCCAGTATTTCTTGTTTACCAATTCTTCCTTACACGATACCTTATTTGACAACTTAAAAAATCTGTTGTGATCAAATCTTCAAATGTATTTTTTTGGTAAGTAACAATCTAGACATGTAATACACTGAATATTAACATCCGAAATTCTCTCATCCTTGCATGTGGAACAAAAGAGATTTCATTAGTAAGGCCCAAGAACTGGGAAGGGTTCAAAAAAATACTGGATAAGCAAAGAAACCCCAAACCCAATGATTACTATTGTTCTATAGTCATATTTTTGTTTTAATGATTAATTCCTCTCATCATCAGTCCATTACTTCAGGACACAAACAACGCACAGTCAAATTAGAATGAACACTAAAGACAGATGATAAAATAGATTAAAACTGAGATTGACAAGCTGAAACCAAAATATATATGCAAAAATACTTTGCACGTTAATGTTATTACTTAGACAATACAAAACCACTTATATTCCAACTATACAGTCAGGCATAGCTATTTTAAAATAAGATTTGACCAAAGTATTCACACAAAAATTTTGAAGCACAAGTTAAATTAACCACATGGATCCTTTTAATTCTTTTATTCACAATACATTAACATAATAACCTGGCAATTAGGGTAGTCTAGTGTTGCTGGTCCATGAGAATTTCATCATCCTAAGCCTTATTTTGGAACACCACTTCCTTTAGTGCCTCTGTTGCAGCAACTGAAGCTGCTCTCTTACAGCATACACCACAGATTTCTAAGCCAAGTGCTTCAGTAGTCCTGAACTACGTATTTCTCTGTAAAGGCTGTGGTGGCTGCTGAGAACAAAGGGACACTGATCCATGGCCTTCCAATGAATATGCTGTTTAAAGAGAATACTAGACTCTGAAGTCCTACATTTCCTATCTCTCAGGAGTTCTGAGTTCATATTTTAAATCTGGATTAGGAGAGATCTAGGAAGTGTTCAATATCACCAAAATACAGGGACATTTCTACCCATATATACTGAAGTGCCAAACAAGAGAAAAAAAAAAAAAAGAAAGTAAATAAAATTTAAAATGCTGGAGCTTTTTTGTTCTGTTAAAGAAAAAGTTGTCATGCTATTTCCCAGCAAGACCAGAGCTGAATTATCGTCATAAAATAACTAATTTTTAAGATTTTTATACTTTTATTGACTTCAACATAAGTTAGTATATCAATTTCAAAGACAGTTTGCTAGAAACTATTTCAGTGTTGTTCAGACTCAATAGGCTCTTATTACATTCATGGACCTTGCATTAAATTCCTGAAGCCTTTGTGCATAGTCAGAGGACCAGTATAATTTAACTTAGGGACATTGCTGAATGTCATCTTGTCTCATTCAGAGCAGGGCAATGGATGTGCTTGACCCAAAGTAAACAGACAATGAATATCCTGTTCTATTCTTTATACAAACAAAACTCTCTTGTAGATAGATTTTATCTGCACCAAGAAGCTGGGATCAGCTTTAACGCATGGGTATATGCCATATATTAACCTACATTTCCCATAAATACTGATGGATAATCCTAGAATGCCCTGAAGACAGCAAATGTTAACGTAGATTCTCCCTAAGTGTCTACAGCTACCTAGAAGCTAAATAAATAAACAATCAGTATTTACATTTAGTCTTAAATGAGTCTTCTAGAAAAAAAAGCAAGCCCAAACTTTACACTGCCATTTTCTGTATATGCCATCTTGTTGAATTTAATGGACATTTTGATACTACTGATACAGACAGTTTAAGTAAAAATACAATTTTGTAATTTTAAGAAATGTATATTTTGAATACATATGAGCACAAGAAGCAATTTTTATTTAGTGAACACATGCAGAAAGGCATGATGCCTGCCAAATACAGCCAAATGTTACTTGCAAATGGAAGAAAAGTTGAGAGTATAAGCATATTGCTATGAAAAAGCAGGTAATATGCCTATTTCATATTTAAGAATAATTTAAGAATAATTTTCAAACTTCATTTTGCACAGTTTATATAAAATACGCTAAAAGGTATTTAATTGTTGATTGCTTTTCTATAAATTCATTAGAGAAAGTTATTTAAGTCGTTAAAATTGTTTGAATAACTATTCTCAATATAAAGAGTTTTAACACAAGACTGACAGATAACAGAAGTAATTAATTATTAAACTAATTTAAACATGTTAAGAAAACAGTTTTGGTGGAAGAGAAAAAGCTATGTAAAAGTAAGAGTAAATCTTGACAAATTCTGTATTTTAAGAGTATCCCTAGAGAATCTAAGACACATCTACTCTGTCCTCTAACCACTGTACAAAATGCACAATTTTAATACAAGTTATTAAACAACAGAGAACAAAACGAAGCCAAAAAAAATGAAAAAGCTTTGCATGGCAGGATTACATGAGGTCTTGGGCAGCTGTATTCACTGGCTGGCTTTGGAAGGCCACTTTTTGAAGGTGGTGGTATTAATAATCCAGATGGCAGTCTAGAGTCAGGAGAACTCCTAGGAGTAAGCGTAATGGAAGATATATCTAAACAAGGAGGTGAATCCTCATTGTTACACCAGAAAAATGTAGAGGGTCTCTGAAACATATGTTCATGATTATCACACTTTATGTGCAGCAGCTGAAAAGGAATCACAGAAAGAGAAAACATTCTGAGGAACAGAACATGGTAATGTCAGGGAAAGAATTAAAACCCCACATGTCATGCTTCAAAAAAAGTTTGTTAGCACCTTGCTGTTCAGTGCTGTAGTTGCAAGATACAGAACTTGAAAATATTTTAAAACAAAATCTAAAAATATACCACAGTAACAGGTAGCCCAGTATTAATTGGAATGAAGATGACTAGCTCCTTGATAATCACACCAAATGAAATGAAGACAGGCATTTTTTCAAAAGTGGGTGTGTCAGATGCACTGACAAATGTCTAAATCCACCAGCATATCGGCAATAGCTCATATTTGCACATATAAATTAGCAAGAACGTATCTAGGTAGAAGAGCTACTCTGATGGTTAAAGCACAAGTCACAATTTTCTTTCTCCATACCAGGAAACACCTACCATTTATATCCCATCAATATTTAAAGAAAATTTAATTATGTAACTAAAATCTTCTTACAGTAGAAGCTCACAGTACAAATTTTAAGGCTTACATTCATAGTAAACTTTGTTTCATTTCCCTATCTATTAAATGGGAAAACCTAAACCTTTATGGACAATAATACTCTTCTGCCATCTTTTCTGTGCGGGTGAATAACAAATTGAACTTGGCATTTTCAGTATCTCAAAAGCCAAGACTTGTTGTTGAAAACCAAAGGAATTCTCACGTCCCTATAAGAGAAGCACAGAATAGAGGACAGGATAAAATTTTGCTGCTGGGGAAATAAAAATGGTGAGGATTGTGAGATTATCTGGATCTAACTCCCACAGAACAGCTTTGAGTAATATCCACACCAGAAAACAGATGGTAAGAATGTTCACCTATGATGACAAAGTGGTAACTGTAAGCTTCCAGTATGAATTAGGCAGACAAGAACCTGAAGCTAGCTGCCTCGTACGACTGGAGAGTATTTAATTATATATTCCTGCAATATTTGTTGTGTATTGAAAGCAAAGCTGAGGGCTTTGTCTGCTTTGATTAAAGAAAACAAACAAACAAAACCCCTTATTTTTTTGCCCAAATGGCAAATATCTGCAATTGCGAAAGGTTTCAAAAGAAATGGATCTTGTCTAGGTGAAATTAGAAACAAAGAGCCTTTAGGACTGACCTTGGAAAGAAAAGCAAAAAGAAGTCTTTAAATATTTGATTTAAGAAATAACACCCAACTAATCTTTCTGTTTGGGCCAAGATGCAATTTCTGCTTCAAAGTCTGAAGAAAACAGCTTTGGATAGTTAAAGAAAGGTTTTAGAGGAAGACAGATTGATCTCTGAATCTTAACAAAAGGGAATGAACACTTGTGTAGACAGTTAGAGCGAGAAGACAGGAACTGGATCTTTGCTGTAGGTACTTTGCCTAACAAACCCTTTGACTTGCCCAGGCTGAAGCATTGGTAAATATGCCCAGAAAAAGTTTTCAAGTTCGGTTCTACTCTCTCCATACAATGTTACACAACTGGTAGGACACGATTAGAAGTTTGCATAACTCCAGTAGAGAAGGATTTAATCAATGATTTTAAACAATCTTGTCATAGTTATGTAGAAAACAAAACATTTCAAAACCTTTTAAGATGAGTCTTGTTCCCCTTCTTCAATTTCTTTACATATAAGCTAAGGGTACAGATATCCCCATTTAGTAACAATGCCATAGTTTTATCACAACTGCAAGGAAATCATACGTTGCCAAGCTGAAAATGTGTAACAGAGGGTTTGGAATGGTAATCAATAAAAGAAAAAAAAAAACAAACTACAAGGAATAAGACTTATATAACTTGCTTATTATCTCCAGAGTACCACTGGACTACAGTTAGAAGACCTGCAATGTTATGATGTAATTACTACAGTGTAAATGCTACAGTGTTAACACTTGCCGCTATTCATGTATATAGAAAAAACTTATTTCATAATAGTAAACACTAGAAGATATTAAATACAAACAGTCAAACTAAAAGAACAAAGCACATTCCTGAAAGACTAAACAGCAGATGACTAAATAAATTTTACGTGCATA
Organism: Cuculus canorus; assembly: GCF_017976375.1. Classification (NCBI taxonomy): domain Eukaryota; kingdom Metazoa; phylum Chordata; class Aves; order Cuculiformes; family Cuculidae; genus Cuculus; species Cuculus canorus. Next base: position 34,574,633 of record NC_071406.1, on the reverse strand, counting down.
AAAATGCATGCCTATCACATGAGAAAAAAATCGTACAGAAACCAGTAAAATGCCTGTAGGAGGCAAAGCAGCAACATTATAACAATGATGAACATATAGTAAATACAGGCAATGACAGGTTTTAAAACAAAATCACAACATGCACTATTTGTATTATTCAAGCACAGAACATCTAGCAGTCACATTTCGTCCTTTCTGATGAGCAGTAATGCTAGGACATTTCTCTCTGGATAGGGTGAGGCATCAAATGACAGTTTGGGAAAAGTGTCTTGTCAATAACAAACTTTCACTAGTAATTCCTCACTTGTACCACCACTTGACTCCGGGGCGTGGGCTGTGAGCGCTGCCCACACATTGCATCCCACAACACAGACAGACCTACAAGGCTGACAGTGCCATTCTGCTTACAGCCCTACGTATTCAAGCAGACCACAGGCAGGTCAGGTACAGCAGGTAAGTGTCTTCAATGGAAAATAGCAAGTAGAAGGTCACAGAAAGCTTTTAAAATGAGGAAATATCACAGATTCGGAAAATGTACTAGGAGAGACTCTTACTCTACAGTTTACATCCCAAGAAGGGTATAGCTTCTGAAACTTAATGTATCTCACATCAAATCATAAAAGAAGAAAATATAGTGAGAATATATCAAACTGCCATTTTATATGGCAATGGTATTTTTTCTGAGCTTCTCACTGTGCAACACTGAACATGTAGTACTGGTCAGGTTGATGTATTACTTTCCAATTTGGGCCAGATTTCAGCAACACAAGAAAACAACATGGAATTATTCTTACTGAAATTAAAATACTAGTTCAGTTGATTTCATGTTCAGTGGGTAGATGTTATTATGTGCCTCATTCTACTTAGCATGATGCTGAAGATGCACTGTTTAGCTGCATCATACTAGAAAATTTAGCACGATTTCAGTTTTTATTAATCAAGAAACCATTTCAATATTTTTGCTTTCACTAGGTGTCTCAAGACGTGGGTTGCAACCTCCGTGTCATGACCCCACAGGAATCACACAGGTATATTAGTGAATTAGGAAATGTTTTTATTCCCTAGAGCATTCAAATTCATAACATACAGAACAGCCACAGTGGATAACTGCACTGAATGTTATGGGCAACTGTGAGTGATGTTGAATGGAAATTATGCAGTTAGTTACAAAACTATTGATTACAAGCTACCTGAAATTTGGGACTACTAAGGATATATTAATTTACTAAGTCATAAAATACTGTTTAAGCATTAGCAGTTTCATTACTTAACTGCTACACCTTCAGTTTATTTAGTACTTTTTCAGTAACATAAAATCCGACATAGGCAATTTTGAATTATTTTTTTTAACATCATAAACATAACAGAAATTTAAACCCTCATGAAGAAGCACTCATTGAACTTAATACAGAATATTATAAAATTGAAAGGCCAGAAGATAGGCGAAGAAAACACATGTGCATTTTCCCACTGGGCAGTCTTAATGGAAACAGGAATCAAGTTATATGTGTAAACACATTTCAAAACTGTCTTCTGAAATATGCATGCAGTTCCAAAATTTATCTTTTTCTCATGAGCATGTTAGAGCTTTTAAATGAGGGTAATAGGTGCAGGTGGGCTATGCTTTGAGTAACAATTAAAGAACTTAAAAAGAAAGGTCTAATTAATCAGTGTCTTCAATGATCCATTTAAAAATGGAGGATTTTTTTCAACACAGCCATGTTACATACTACTTCATTGACAATACTTCTGGTGAATGGAAGAACAGTATTCCTTTTAGGGCTGTTTATCCCATTACCTTTCTCTGCTGCCTTTCAATTCTGCCTCTCTCATATTTCATCATTCTCTCAAGTTCTTCTCCTGAGTTTTCCTGTTTTCTTCTAACTTGAGAGTCATGCAGTTATCACAACTTCCTTCTCCGCCTTAAGCACGTTGCTCAAAGAGAAAACCTTAAAAGTATGCCTAAGGAATGTTAGCCAAGCCCAAACCAGATTAATAATCTCTCTTATCTCATCAGAGGTTACTTAGTGGCCTACAGCGGTTTACTGTTCAGTCTATCATAAAAACTGAGGGTGCTAACTGTATCTAACTGTTAAGCCACATGAAGGCTGCATGTACAGCTAATCCAGGCTGCTCTGAGCAACAATGACAGTGTAAACAGCAACAAAAGATGTCGTGTGAAACAGTGCTGCCAGAGATGCAGCGGTTTTTGGAGGTTGCATTTATACATAGGAGTGGTATCCAAAGTCTTATTGTGATACAAACTGAGCAGTGTAATCATAAACAAACAGCAAATGAAAATCAGATTGTCCTCATATAATCAAGACCAAATGCAAAAAAAGACTAGTGACTAATGCGTTGCCAAACCACTAAAACAGATGAAAAGTAAACAGCACAGATATAAAAGCAATGGAAACTTTAGCTGTACATGCAAGGGTGTGAGAAACAAAAGAAACATCCCATGCCAACATTTCCCATGGCACATGGAAGCACAGCTATAAAGGAAAACTACTCTAAGGAAACTCCTGGTTTGCTATAGTATGTCCTTGACAGATTCATATAAGAAACAGTAAAAAAGGCAGTAGTCTCTATTGCATAACACTTCTGAACTGGCAAATACAGATATTTTAGAGCCTAACGTTTTAGAGTTTTACCAAGACTAGTTTAAGTAAAAACATCAAAAGTAGAAAAAATTATTAAAATTCTCTGAAGAGAAAAAGTGTGCAGAAAATTTATAATTTCATGTTCAACATTTACAATATATTTTACGCGAAAGTATTTGATTATAGAACAAAGTTGTTGTTTTCTTCATTTCCAACTATAATCTCATTGCTTTTAATAGCTTCTTTTATAGGTTTGGAAAGAAATTTTCTTTCCCAGACAGTTTACAAACTGATAGAAAAAGCACCTAAACTAGGCTGATATTGGATTTGCCATTTGGCTAGCTTTAGAACAGCCAAAGAAAGATTTCCATAGTGACACTAATAACCAAGAAACAAGATAACTTTGAATGTAACCCTCAAAAGCAGAAATCAACTGCTGTCAATGCTTTGTAGCTGCTTACACATTGCAAAAGATTAAGTACATGCAAGTTCTCCACGTGGTTCCTTTTTGCTGACTGCTAGGTTAAACCATGAGAGCACATAACTGCATTATTCATGCATATATTCTACACCCATTTCAGTCCACTAGTATTATTTGATAATAAGTCCTCAAATAAACCCTTAGGAGGTCTGCAAAAAAATAGCAACACAAGCCAGAAAAATCAGGAAAGCAGTTCTAGAATTATTTCCCTTTTTATTTCCCAAATAAGCCTATAACTTGCACTACTTATGAATCAGAGAGAGAAAAGTCCCCTCTAATTTATTATTATTATTTTCAATTTGCAAAGGTGAGTGGATTTTTGTTAAGTAGAGCAATTGAAAACTCACAATAAATAACCTAACACTCTATTATTATTGCATGCAGAATGTAATTGAAACAACTAGCAATGGATGTTTCAGCTGGAAAAATATTCTCACACATGTGAAGCTATCAATGACGAAAACATTTTTAATTCTGTGCTTACAATGAAGCTACAGCTTACAATCCACCCCTTGCATTTTCTTCTCTTATTGAGACCATTAACGGATTTTGGATGTCACCATGTTTGATATTCTTTGGACACATTTTGATGTCAGTAAATAACAAATTAAGATGCCTAAGCATTATGTTTTGCAAATCAAGTATTCTGCATAATTAACCAAGAGTTCAATACCCGAACGCATGACTTTTAGAGAAGTAAATGTCAGTGAAGTCACATATAGAGCCCAGCCTGGTAAATCTATTTTATTGTTGAGCATCATGTGTATGAAGTACCATCTTTAATAAACTACACATACAATACTTTTAAAACATTTTGGAAGTAAAAGATGATCTGAATTTAAAGTCTTTATACTATGTTTTATCTTGAGTATGAATTCCAGCAAATGGTTTCAAATATGTCTGCATATTTAGTTAGCAAACCTATTTTAAGTGACAAGAGGAAGTCAGAAAAGTGTATTTTAAATGATAATCTAGATGTATGTAATTAGAACTGAAGGATGTCATGCGCAGACTTTTTTTTTAAATGTGAAATGAAGCAAGCTTTGAATCCTCACCACACATTAAGTTATTCCTCCATAGGTTAAAGATGCTCTCAGATTCTATTGTCTTTTTGATAGTGAATTGAAAGCAGGAGATGCAATCTGGTTCTGTTTACTGGATAGTGATCTGAGAATCAGAAGACCTGAGCTTTAGCTTCACTCTCAGGAAAAGCAGAAACAGCTTCTTTCTTCATTAAAAAAACCCAAACAAAACAGTGTAAAGGGTCAGTCAAATAAATTTAAAAACTACTGAACTTCAAATGTCTGTAAGCATTTTCTACCTAATTCTTTTCATTAAAAAATAATGGGAAGACTAACGTGTCTAGAATAATTAAAGACACCAGAACTGATCAACTTCAGAAGAAAGAAGCAGGAGTAAAGAAATGACAGACTAACTCTGCATACAAATGATAGCATCGTTTCTCAGTTACTGACGAGTGCGGAGGCATTCTGCCCTAGATCAGCATTTTAACAAATGAAGCACGACAGTGCCATCACTTGGTGTTTGCAATAGCACTGATTCACACTACAGGTGCAATATGTACCTAAGACCCCAAGTGTTCCTTTATGGAGAAGGAAAACGCATGCCTGTCAGCCTGAAATCATGCCTGCTTAGACCACATAGCTTGCGGTCCCCACTCCATACGGATGGGGATTAAAGGAGGAGAGGATGAATCACACAGCGTGATTTCAGTGTTCACATTTGTCATGTTCTGTGACTTGTCATCAAAGGCCCTTGCAACATCTTCTGCTTCTTTAAGTATATACTTGTTTAATCATGTTGCTAGTGTTGGCTTCTGAAGCATGAAATCAATTGCTGATCACCAAGTGTTTCTGTGACCATGCATTAATCACTGAAGGAAGAACACAGTTAACAACCTGGAAGGCAGGAAAGCCATTTCAGCACATCTGGCAAATGTTGAGAAAGCACAGTGTGCAAACAACCAAACAGGAAATGGAAAGCATAAGATAAAGAAATCCATGGTATCATTTAAGGATAAAAAGAAACAACTTTAGCCATCTGTAGTTGGCTTGTGAAACCAAACATTTCTTTACAAACTACTGTGATGCCAGATAATGCCACATGCATTTTCATTGTATTAGGCATTGTATGTTGTGTATTATATAGGCATCAAGGGCTTACACTTTCCATCAATCATTAAATGATCCCTCCCTAGATCCCAGCACACAGAATGACAGCAAACTGGATTGACAGATAAGGAGTTAAAGCTGCATCAAAGTAACTAATTATAAATAAGCCAAATTACTTATTACATCGAAAAAAGCTTCAGAAAGTTCTAGAATGGCACTGGCATCTCTTATAATCCATTAGCATGGACATAAGAGTTGTGAAATACTCTAAACTTTATAGTTCTACAAATCTGCTTTAAATTACAAGAATGATTGTTATGTTCATAGCATGAAACATGAAAAATATCTGCAGGGAAGCAAGTTTTCTCCTGTATAACCAAAAGCATTAGTGACTCAGATGATTCCCCATGTTGGATATTCTGCTTCATTTATGTAAGCTATTTTTCAGTATTTAACAAAATACTACCAGCAGATTTGAAAATGTTACTCTGACAAAATGATCACAAGAAGAACTGATATTTTTCTTGGCTAATTTTCAAGAAACAGAGCAGCAATAGTAGAGATATGTTTAACATGGTACTTGTATGTCTTAAATTTAAATTCAGCATTAAAAATTAAATCGTCAATAACTTTTGAAAAAATAAGATGTTATTTTTCACCACAGAAATCATGAAGAAATAGAGGAAAATATTCTTTGCACTGCTTTTGCTTTTTTCTAAACCTTGCATAGTTATTCTTGAAGTGATAGTAGATTTGAATTAAAAGCATATAAAATTAATTGCAAACTATAACAGGCAATCAAATATCTTATGATTTTTTTGTAATTGTCTCCTTTTGTACATATAGTAGAAGAGCAGCCAGGTATCATCAAATCACATCTGCTGCTATTCCAGGCGCTCATCAAACTGTCTTAAAAATATCCATGGTTTACAAAAGGCAGATCTTGCCAAACTAACCTGATCACCTTCTATGACAAAATCACTCGATTACTGGATGGGGGAAAGGCTGTGGATGTAGTCTTCTTGGACTTCTGTAAAGCCTTTGACAGAGTTTCTCACAGCATTCTGCTCCAGCAACTGTCAGCCTCTGGCCTGGACAGGCGCACACTCTCCCGGGTTGAAAACTGGTTGGATGGCCGGGCCCAGAGAGTGGTGGTAAATGGAGTTAACTCCAGCTGGAGGCCAGTCACAAGTGGAGTTCCTCAGGGCTCAGTACTGGGTCCAGCTCTGTTCAATGTCTTTATCAATGACCTGGATGAAGGCATTGAGTGCACCCTCAGCAAGTTTGCAGATGACACTAAGCTGGGAGGAAGTGTCGATCTGCTGGAGGGTAGGGAGGCTCTGCAAAGGGATCTGAACAGGCTGGACTGCTGGGCCGAAACCAATGGGATGAGGTTTAACAAGGCCAAATGCCGGGTCCTACACTTGGGGCACAACAACCCTATGCAGCGCTACAGACTGGGGGAAGAATGGCTGGAGAGCTGCACGGAAGAGAAGGACCTGGGGGTGCTGGTTGATAGCCGACTGAACATGAGCCAGCAGTGTGCCCAGGTGGCCAAGAAGGCCAACGGCATCTCGGCTCGTATCAGAAATGGGGTCACCAGCAGGTCCAGGGAGGTTATTCGCCCTCTGTACTCAGCACTGGTGAGACCGCACCTCGAATACTGTGTTCAGTTCTGGACCCCTCACCACAAGAAGGATGTTGAGGCTCTGGAGCGTGTCCAGAGAAGAGCAACAAAGCTGGTGAGGGGGCTGGAGAACAAGTCTTACGAGGAGCGGCTGAGAGAGCTGGGGTTGTTTAGCCTGGAGAAGAGGAGGCTGAGGGGAGACCTTATTACTCTCTACAACTATCTGAAAGGAGGTTGTGGAGAGGAGGAAGCTGGGCTCTTCTCCCAAGTGACAGGGGACAGGACAAGAGGGAATGGCCTGAAGCTCCGTCAGGGGAGGTTCAGGTTGGATATCAGAAAAAAATTCTTCACAGTAAGAGTCATTGGGTACTGGAACAGGCTGCCCAGGGAGGTGGTCGAGTCGCCTTCCCTGGAGGTGTTTAAGGAACGGGTGAATGAAGTGCTGAGGGACATGGTTTAGGGAGTGTTAGGAATGGTTGGACTCGATGATCCAATGGGTCCTTTCCAACCTTGTGATTCTGTGATTCTGTGATTCTCTGTACTAAAAAGCCGCTTCACAACCTCAGTATTCCATTCCTTCATTTACTTACTTTCAACCTAATTGTTGCACTTTTACACATAATTACCCTTGCGGTAGTACATTTAAGAGCTTTGATTTACACTGTACAGAAATTAGTTTAAATCAGGCCAACTTGAATGACGTCTCTTGGCAAGGTACCAAAGTTGAATGTTTGGTGGGTATGGCTGTTTCCAGATCTGAGAAAGACATTTTCTTTAAAATGTTTCTCTTTTATTGTTGGCTGCATAACTGATCAAAGAACCACATATGTAGAAAGTAGCTTAACCCAAACTCCTGCTTAAAGCAGTATCCGATTAGCTGAAGCTGCCGAGGACCACATTAGAGATTAGAGACATCTCCAGCCTCTATGGGCAACCTGTTCCAATATTTATTCAAATCATTTATACAATGCTATATTAAACAGGCTTCTCACTGAAGTTGTAATCATGAGGAAACAAAGAAATTTGCAATAGGAAATGTTTGTGTGGATATTTTTAAGATTAAGGAGTAACTGTAATTTAAGTAATTTAAGCAATAAAATTGTATGTGGAAACTAATAGCTGGTAGTGATTTACTAACATTAATTATTTTTATATTATCAATAAGTATTATACAATTTTGTTGTTTAAGCTATATACATATTCATTGTGCCATTAGTAATTAACAATAAAATACCACCTAGGCTGAGAATACAAAAGGCTGGCGAATTTACATCTTAAGTTACATTAACAAGGAATTAGGTATCACTGTCATAAAAGACAAAATCAATATAAATATGCACTACATGGGCCACAGGAAATATTCCGATAATTGTTGATAGTTTTAATTGTGTTGTTAATTCAATTACCAAGTTCTTCATTAATTTAAATGAAAGAGAAATCCATCTATCACAAGTGACCTTAATGCCTCATTAGTTGAATTCAAAGACATATTTAGTTATAATATTCATAAATAAAACCAAACTAGCTGCTATTCTAATCAGGGAAAATAAAAGACAAAGGAACTGACTAAACTGACTTTACATCTAGCATTAAAGTTGATTACCTTTCACTGAATGCTCCGTAAGGGAGAAGACATTCATAATTTACAGTTTTCATTGTGGGGATCATATAGTAGTTACAATTTATGGTGCTCTCTCCTCTAATTAGATTTCACTGAAATGAAATGACAGTTCCTCGTGGGAACAAGCATCTAACCAATATCAAGGGAGTGCATAGACACTACTGAAAAATTGTCAACTTCCTTATAAACAGACTTTTACATTGTCCAAATTTCTAAACAGCAGTATGTATTTTTCTAAGATTTTGCTATGTGCACATTAAGAAATTTTATTTATTTTCACAACTGCCTAATACTGTACAGGTAGAATACACTTGTAAGAGGTAAGGAGTCATTTGGATTGGTCTGCAATGCACTCTGCATTTTCAGAGGTTCTGCCTAGGTAAAAGAAACAGTCAGTCATTTAAAAATAATTTTGTCATGACAGCCTATAGGAACTGAAGAAAGTGTTAGAAATTTCCAGTGACGAGGACCCTGCTCTTGCTCCATTTTACCTACCCACTCAGTGTTAGTTCCTGAGACCTAACACCTCCTTTGAGACAACAAAAATTTTTAAGAAGTCATTTAGAAAATGTCAGTTGCAAGTGACAATATGCTTGTGACAGAAATATCCCAGAAAAATCCTAAGTCGCATTCTCGAACCAGATCATTTAAACGCTGAACAGAGCTCTTAGTCTTTAGCTGGCATGTTTAGATGCCCAATAGAAATAGTACTTACTGTCTTTAAACAGCAACAGATAGGTATGACAAGGGGAATAAAAAAAACACAATTTGAGAGACTGCAATTATGCACTTTTGTTGGCTTGTCACAATCTTACCATTACTTCAATACTACATTTCAAGAGATTTGTTATACGATCGCTGTATGTTAATCCCAGTTATTGGAAACAGCATGGATGTTAATAATTATCATAACACAATGATTACATATTTAGAGTAACTCCAGATATGAGTTACATTCATGTACTTACTGGTGGTGCATGTACTTGTGTTATTCTTAACTGGTTTTCCAAATCGTGAACTTTATTTTTCAGTTCTGTGTTTTCAGTTTCTAATTCTTGAATCTACAAAACAAGTGGTTATTGCAACAGATATTAGGCTATTCATTCATTTCAGCAACAGTGTCCATTGGCAGTAAGTTTCACTTGAGCTCTTTAGAGGCAAAGTCTAACTAGTTATCTGATTACAAAAAAGCTATTACATTTTTGTATCTTCCAAATTTCAAACTTGCTTTTCCCTTTAACGACCTCACAAGACAGCAAAACATAAAATAGTTTTGTGGTCATCAGGTGTTTTTTCAGTTTTCTTTTCACAGTATCTGTTTCAATTCTTAGCAATTTGAGAATAATGCATATATTATGCTGTCATAGAAAGCAGAGAACACAAATAAAGCAGCATGTTCTTTTGTCTCTTTAGAAAACATAGGTCAGGACTTACTCTTTTCTGTAAACCTGCAATTTGTTTCCTTGTTTCAACATCTTTTCCTCCAGATTCCAGAAATTTCCTGTAAGCTAAGTCAAATGCTTGACCAATTGTTAAAGTTATCTCTTCTGCCTTTACGTAAAACATAAAATTGAAATTAGTATATTCTGAATATTTTATATGATTACTTTCATTTCAGATGATCACAAAATAGTTTATACCGCGTATCATGTTCAAAGGGTTAACTTCATCCATCATGAAGTCAACACTACAAAGGAACGTGGCAAACACCCTTCAGCAAAATACTTTGACAGAGAATGCAATGAAAGCATTGGATAAAGAAAGCAGAGTGAACAGACAGAACACAATTAGCTAATTTTTAGTATAAATTATGCCTCTAATTTCTGTAACTACAGACAGAGTTTTGCAGTATGTCTTCTGCTGATGATTTCCAAAGCAAACACAGGCTTTTCAATCATTAAATAAATTTCTTGAGTTTTAATGGAGTGATGTTTTCATGTTAATGGATATTTTGACCCAAACTGCTTTTAAATTTGGATCTCAACACTTCTTTTTATATGTCCTATAAAATCCTAATTGGCATGCTGTAGCCATATGTATTTATTTACACTTGTATTTCCAATTAAAAAAATAAGCATACAAGAAGCTGATTGAGCACACTAAGAAACAAATGCTGACTTACAACAGGCACTAATAAAAGGTGAACATAGGGATAAGTCATTTGCCTTAGAACTTTAGTGGAGAAAGTAAACACAGTAAGTAATAAGTTTTTAAACACTTTGGCAGGGGAACAAAAAAAAAGGAAAAACATTAATCTGGCTAAAGCTAATCTAGAATTTTCTTTATTGAAATGAAAACGTGAAATATTTTTTTTCTCATAAAAGTAGAGCATTCTTCTCAATGCCGAGAACATTCCTCCTTCACTACCTATAAGAACACAAAGGGCTGCACAAAAAAGGTATGGAACATAACGCTCCCAACCTCTCACCCGCCAGTACAACAGTAAAGTGATTCAGCAGAGGTTTGTGAAGACAGGAACGGGGGAGTAACCCCCCTATATTTTTACTGGAAAAAAAAACCAAACATATGGCCACCTTTAGTTAAAAAGAAAAAAAAAAATACCATGAGAAATTATTTTAACCAAATTAGACTGAATTCAAAAAAGCTGAACAATGACTGCTTTAGGAAATGACTGCTTATGTTGGCAAAAAAGAAAGTGTAAAGGACACTGGGAGTATGCAGTCCTATCTTCTAGGTCAGATGAAACTTACCAGCTGAGGTGGCAACCTTTGATATCTGAAAGTACTAATGAACAAGGAGTGAAACAGAAAAGAGGTACAGGAAGTGAAATATCAGGTTAGAAAGAAGAAATAGTGCATTGGTCTGAAATATGTGTGAAAAAGAGGCACAGGAAATAAATTTGCAGAGACATTAACAGATGTGCATTGCAATTCTGAACAGTATCTACTGAAGGAACTAGAGCTATGCATGTGAACAGTAAAATAATCAGAAATACTGTGAAGTAACACATGCTGAATAACTGCATTTAAATAGAAGGAAACATCTATCTTTTTTCAAAAAAAAAAAAAGTTTCCTTAAAATTTATTTTGTATAGTATCTCATTCACCTACTTTAGAATTAAAAAAAAAAAAAAAAAGGCTCCAGATTACAAAAAGTCCTGAATTTCCACTTTCAGTGTTGATTTCAGTATTTTTATTTGTTAATTACTTTCTGCCAGGGTAAGCACATGACCCTGTTTCAGCTAGACACCATTTTCTTAATTTCCTGTATTATTATTTTCTCTGCTATTGCACATTTTTGAACAGTTGCCCTGTTCTATCTCAGACATGAGAGAATGTTCATGGTGGGTGCAACAAATTATTTGGTAGTGCATCATAGTATTAACAAACTCAAGAGATGTGGCAGGGGAGCCAGTAGAGAAGGGGGAAGCATGGTTAAAAAAAAAAAAGAAAAGTTTAAAAACCAAATATCTGAGGGAGAGTGGCGTGAGGCAGACACATCAGCAGAAGAGCCCGTGAGGGTACTGCAGCCACAGGGCTGCAACAATCTCTGCAAAACAGCTGTGCAAACATTTCAGGCTTGGTGGGATGCAGTCTGTTCTGAGAATATTGCAGATGCCTGGTCTAGGACACTGAGCTGTGTAGTAAGAATTGTCCCAGTAAACCACCTTATATCAAAGAAGAAACAGGCTATCTTTTCAGTGAATGCATCTAAGTTACAAGAAACTATTATTGGCATGAAAGATTATCTCAAAGTGACCCAAATTACCAGGCACGTTTTCTGACTTTATTAACCATTCCTGGTTCATTTCAAAGCAGACCAGTCAAAATCTGTAACAGTCAACTAAACTTTTGTAAAGCATCTTGCATACTTACACACTTTTCACTGTCAAATACGTAACACAGATGCTTATTTGATTCTGAGTCTTTGCATATGAATGTAAATATTCTCTTGTCAGTTTTATCATCAGCACAAAATGATATCCTATGGAGTTGGCAGTTGTGCTGGACTTCCTGCAAATGAAATGAAAGATTATTTTCAAGAAATTACTATTCTTGCTTAGGAAAATGATGAACAAAGCAAATATCTGTATTTCCTCATGTACATAAGAACAGACAAGTTGCAGTAACATTTCTGGATGCTTCTTGCTGTAAATGAGACACGAAATAATTGACTTAAAGTATAACAGAAGCTAGCAAACTCATCTCCTAACATATGTTTCCATTTTTACTAAATGTAAACAGAAAGTTTTTATCTGGACAGTGTTTATCTGGAAGTGTTTATTTGGACAGTAATTTCTGTTCAAGAAAATTGGTTTTACTGTTGCTTTGTGCCCCTGTGCAATTTATTTAGAGGCCAATCGTATGTAAAATATTCTGTTCTTTTTCCAGGTGCACACCATCTTCACATTTCATAATCTCAGTTTGTTAAAATTGTTTTACTGAAGTGAGTCCTTACCTTTATGTCTTAAATACAGAAAATACAAATGACTGCTATCCAAATTCAGGGGCACAGAGAAATAAATTAGACATCTAAATAATCACTTACCTAAGGTGTAACATAAACAGCTTTTAAACTTTATCATTTGTATATTTTTTAATACTACATTTCACTTTCCACTAAAAAGCATGTTCCAGCTATTTAAAAAGTTACAGTGGCAATGCTCTTCAGCTGAGAGAGCTTGACAAGACTGAAATAAACTATCTCAATAATTTTTTTCATTGTTTTTCTTCAACAATCTCTACTTGCTATTTTATTTTATTTGGCATATTACATGGGAAAGCAGTATTTGCTTTAAAGGAAAATATGTATTTTAGACATGAACTATTATCTACTAAAAAAAAGATTCTGTGCAGCACCAGGGTTCCCAGATTGCTATAAGCTCATAAACAAAGGCATGCCCTCTCTGCACACAACTATTTATCAAAAAAATGTACAGCATGGGCAAACTTTTCCCTTGCCCCAGTAGGTTTCCTTTCCTCAACCTTTACAGCCATCCTTCTGTGTATCCTATATCTCCTATGTACCCAAGTCTCTCTCACATTTATTCTCTTTGTCCTGTAGCTCTTCAAGATTTACATATAATAACACATGCTTGGTCTGGCTCTTTTAAGTTTATAGATCCATATAACTACTTTATATCATTCAAGGACAGAACCACTTCCCTATAAGCCTCCTTTTCTGAGTGCCAAGTATAGAATCAAGTTCTGACACATGAGCAGGCCTTCCATTCCCACCACAATTAATTGTCATCACATGAATATAAACCAATATTCCTGTGTAACAATATTGAAGTGATTTATTTCAAAAACACACAGAAAATATTATTGTAATCAGCAATGGTAACATGGAATTTAAATATCTATAGCATCTATAAATTTCGCAAAAGGAAGGAAAACATTCAAATTTACATTTACATGTAGCTTTAAGAAACAAAGACACTCATAGCTGATTACCATTTGAGTTCTCATAACAACACTGCTCAGAGATTAGAATGTCCTTACTCCCCCAGAAACCTTCATCCCACAGCTTTCTGCTAATTTCTGTAGGAAGAGTTAGGAAGACTAACATATTTTGGCATTTAAAACTGGTATTTATATATTTCCCCAGGACATGGGGTTTAGTACTGCTTTCTGCCCTATGACACAAGGAAGGTGCAAAATCTGCAATTAAAGTTGACACAGATATTTCTTGCCTCACTGCTTATGAACTGTTGAACTGTGGTTGTATCAAGAGCCTGAAGCATACATGGGATGGAAACAGATATAGCCTCGAACTAAAGCTACTTCTCAAAAGGCAATGTCACTGTCTGAATGGTAGCAATTACTCCAGAATTATGAAGTAGTAACAAACAGTTCATTCAAATCCAACATTCAACATATGTATAAAAGATTTAACAACATTCAGATGCTAAGGCTTGCTGACTATTGAATAAATACTGTTTAGCTTGATTGTATTTATCTCATTACTCCTCTTTGAAGTCTGTGAAGAGGATGTTTTGCTTACTATGTAACCAATTCAAAAATATCAGAGCCAACAAAGGAACAGAAAACCCATCCACATGGTGACTCAATGGACATAACCGCTGAAACACAAGAACTGTCATGCTGTGCCAGATGAAAAGCCTACAGTAGGACTTCAAGCCTGCTCTGTGAAGTTTACAGAGAAATGGGTGACACACCTGAGAAAAGTAAGTGTTCTAGGGAGAGGGATACAGTAAAAAGTAATTAAAACCATTAGAAAAGGAGAGGGAAAAAATCAACATATTAAGGGAAGAGAGTTGCATTTCCAAAGCAAAAGCATGAAGAATCAGTCACTACAAAGTGTCTCCTCATTCACTGCGAACGTCTACATGTGGGAATCCACACAATGGTGACCATTAGGGAAGGAGTTCACCACATGTGGTGTTAACATTTATTTACCACAGTGTTTTCAACTTCCGCAGAGTTTAAAGTGTGAAAGGATTAAGAAAATCAAATCCCATATTGGCTTCAGTTTATATTCTAGAGTATCATGAATCTGTCCCTGCCCATTGGAGGTGGGTTGCAAATATATGATCTTTAAGGCCCCTTCCAACCCGAACTACTCTATGATTCTGTAATTCATGCAAAAATGTTACTCTTATTGTAACAAGAAATGATATTTTAGAAGAGTTTGTCCATCAACAGAATGGATTTCATTGTAATATGTTTTTCAAATATAAAGCAGTAAAACCAGTTAAAACAATATTAAATTACTAGTGTAGCACTGTAAACCTGTAAGTGTCTCACCTTTGTTTTTGGGTCTAGAATTTTCACCCCATAGATTGAGATTTGTAATTCAACTTTGGGTGTCTTCTGGCCTTCAGATTTCTTGATATGTCTTGCAAACTATAAAATGAAAAATGCAACAGCAATCACATTAATGGTAAGATTTTTTTTTTTCATTATTTCTCATTTCTTCTCAACTCCTATCACCTGATGTTGTTTCCTTCCTTCTTCAAAAAGCTCATAAACAACAACAACCATTCCGGAAGTCACAGTTGGGCACAGAGCAGCATTTCTGACTGCATACTCTAGAATATTCCTCTAATTCAAGAAAAAAAAGTCAAAATCACTTAGCTAGTTCTCTTGAAACTTCTAGCTGCTTCTAGCACTTAAGTTTTTTCACGAGATTTCTATAACAGTAGAAACAGGAACACTTTTCAACAATGTGTCAACTGTTGAACAGCGAACATCATTATGTTTTCCACATCTTGCTATTCTATACTCACTTTGTAGATGAGCATGGAAGGTACTTCCCAAATGCTCCTTTAAGGAAATCAGTTCTTTTAAACAGATTCTGTATGAAAGCACTACAGCTGTCAACACTTAAGAAATACTTGATCTCTTCTATCATATTCTCAGGATTTATTTGCTAATAGTTCGCAAGATGATGACAAGACAAAATTTTATGACTGGATCAGATAATATGTTGTATTCAATACATTTTCCATCCTTTCACATCTCTTTTTCTAGCTACTAGATCTGACTTGTCTTTCTGTCATGATTACTGCATATAAAAAAGCAGAGTACCTTACAATTTGCTACTGCATGGCTGCTCAGAAGTGTCGTGAATTTGGGTAACTTTCTTAGTATAGATGTGGAATTGCTCTGTTACCAGCTCTTTTTCTGTCAAGTCTTTGACTGCCTGGAATGGTATTTTCAAATGCATAAATAAGTACGATGACTCAATGAAGGCCAGAGGAGTTAGAGTCTCTACTTCACAGCTGTATGTTTGAACACATAGTCCTCAATCTTTCTCCCACTCAAGTATAACCAA
Source organism: Cuculus canorus (assembly GCF_017976375.1). Lineage (NCBI taxonomy): Eukaryota > Metazoa > Chordata > Aves > Cuculiformes > Cuculidae > Cuculus > Cuculus canorus. The sequence continues at coordinate 34,558,408 of NC_071406.1, read as the reverse complement.
GTGGAAATTCACCATCAGTACAAATAAGCTATATACAAAGTCAGTGAGGAAAATTACTTTTAGTAGCACAAAGAGTCTAGGATGATAACAAGGCTGCTAACCTTTTAAGAAGGGTTAGACCTGGAGGACAGAAGCCTTAATTACCTTGTGATTGTGAAGTTCTTGACTGTAGCCAACTTAAACCTCCTGCACAAACACCTATACCCCTTACTACCTTCATACAGTAACATGACCTATCCACTTTATTACTGATTAATGTACCATATTAGCTGATAAAGATCACATGCTTCACAAATTAGTAAAAAAACAAACAGAAAACCCAAAACCAAACAAAAAATCCCACCTAAGCCACTCTGTGACATTCTCAAAACCAACTCTTATATCTAAATACCTATTTTACATTGTTCTGCCTCTCTTTAGTATCATGGACATAGATCTTGCAATATACGCATCCTTTTCCTGTCGTCCTATTTATCTTTAAGCCCATTTCTCACATATTTAGAGTATACTTTTAATACAGATTAATGACTATCACAATATTTTTATTGTAATCAATGATGCATACTCTTATTTTTAAAAACATCATTTTAAGGAAAACAAAATTAAAAACCCCTAATCACTTGTTTACAGGAATTTTAGCCAATAACATTTCTTTGACTTTCTAGGGCAATTAAAATTTGCTACAGATAAAAATATTTTTATTTAATAAAAATCACTAATTACCACCCACCATCTGACTTAAATGTTACACTACCAACTTATCCTGTTTGATTCTCAAGTCTCTGATTTAAAAAATAGGAAAATAACTAATTAATGTTTTATTAGCACAGGTTGCTAATGATCTTTAAGATCACTTTCATACATTTACTCCACACTCCCACTCTGTCAGCCTTCCATTCTGATTTGTAATTTATGTCCCTTAATTGGATAAAACTTTGAGGACATGTGTGGTCTCTTTTCATAGCACAACAGGGCTCTCTGCTTGGCTCACTCTGCAGCACGTGGAATGACCATAAATACCACACACCATCTGGACAGCATGGGCATCTCAATTTCCAATGCGATTCACAGTGCACAGAAACATACTTATGCTGGGGCACATCTCAACTTAGAACAGCCTTGAACCTGAGCAAACCCCAGCTTTTTGGAAATGTCCATTTATACCCAAGACCCACACAAGTATTTCTGTGTAGTAATGAACAGAAGGCATAAATAATATTTGATTTTACTGAGTTAAAGACATAGAGTATGTTGGGAATGATGATGAAATGTTTGGTTTTACAACTGTAATCACCCCAGAGTCCCAAATAACAGCTACAACATGAAAACGTTCTAAAATAAGTAGATCTGAATAACTTGCACAAGTTTTAGAACAGCTGGCCAAAGCTTGCTCCAAGTAGTCAAGAAGTCTTACAACACTGAGGAAGTTCTAGAAGATAATTCTGTGCCAGTACTAGAAAAAGAGTAAACAAAATGACCCTACCACGTCTCCACTCTCAAGAGTCATAAATCAAGTTCCAGAACAAAAGAATTCAAGTGAGATGAAATTAGTGAAGATCAATATGGATTACACAAAAAAATGCTGCTTGTCAAAACAGAAAAAGCACTTCACTTAGTTTTGCATGCCATTATATTTAGGAAATGAAGCAATACAAAGAAAGTATTAGTTAAGTTAGTTACATTAGTCTCCAGATGCAGTTATAAACAGGAAATTGTCATTAGGAAGATATGTTTCTAATGTATTCCAGCAGGGTTTATTTCTTAAGCATGACATTATTGAACAATGACCAGGAGGAAAATAATTACTGATAAAATCTGCAGGCAGAAAAAATAAGAGAAAAAAAGGGAGAGAAAAGTAACTAGTACTTAGAAATCTAAAATCATTACAGGGGAGGTTTGCAGATCACAAATGCTGATAGAGGGGCAAATAACACAGAGAATGTTTCACCAACCCAAACACCAAAGATTGTGTGTATCAAATCATCTCTGCTCTAATACTAACTTTGCAAATCATACATATGGGAACACACTTTGTCTCTTGGGAAACTACCCCGTGAAGATGGAATTAAGAATATCTTGATATCATGATAGGCTTTCCCATAACTGTGGACTTTCTCATGAAACTACAGTTGGGAAGATTAATGCAGTCCTTGGATATTTCAAAAAGATCATTAAGAAGAAAACAACGTCTGCACTGCATCAACTGCTTGTGAGAAACTAATCAAATTTTATGTTCTGAGGGTTTGAATGCAGAAAGATGTCAACAAAATGGAGAATGATCATGGGATATTTATAGAAGTTAGCAGAGGACTGGAAACCCACTTTGTAAGAAACTCCATCAAATCAAAACCAAGCTAATGGTGAAAGAATCTCTTCAATACACATGAACAAGCTTTTTATTTAAATCTTTACTGAGACACAGTGACTGAAAAGTACACTTAGATAAATTCAGAAAATCTGGTGCAGTTACTTGCTTAATGCTTTTATTGCCCACTCCCTGTTCTGTGTAACAACAGATAATGCACAGATACTAATCAGTAATTTTTCTCCTGCTTGACCTCTAAAAAGCCAAGTTCAGCCACCTCCCAAACTTGTGCACATTTCAAACAGCAGATCCTAACACTTAGTCAGATATTGGCCAATTTGGTTTTGGTTATTTTTTTTTCTCCTATTATTTCTACTCATTCCTTCTACCTTAAGAGGACCCTGAGGGACCTCTAGACATGGAATATTTACAAATATTATTTTCTCCTTTCAGCATACATTTGAAACAAAGTAATATTTGTGGGTCACACAGTTACAAGATTAAGAGGGTAAAAATCTGCAGCCTCCCACTGGCCTCAAAACTGACAGTGATATAAAATTATAATGAATCACAGCATGGCTTGGGAAGAAACAAGATGGGCCAAATTCTTAGGCTGTTAGTTTATACATATATTGTTCTCAGGCAAGACACCCAGATTTGGACCAATAAGAATATAAGCAGCTCAGAGTTGGACCAATAATAATAAAAGCAATAGCTTTTATTTAACTGCTTTGGAGTTGACAACGTATTTTCCCTGAATCTTTTAGGGAAAGTAACAGATCCAAATAAATCTATTTTCTATGGTTTAATATAGATTTAAAAATAAAGAAGAAAAAAATTTCTATGTCTTTTATTACAGTAGCAGGGAAAATTGTAAGCTTTGAGACTCTTCAGTAAAATTATCTTTGAAATACTTATGCATCAAGTCTTAGCAAACTGCAATCAGAGGTTTAATCAGCCAAATTAAAATGACAAAAAAAAAATCATGTTTTAAAAACAGCCAGAAGCTTTAGTTAAAGAAATAGTGGTTAAAACAAATTCTATCAAACTTAATTTAAGCTATGCAAATCAAAAGTACATGCTTTTATTTAATATTTACACCTTACTGTACAATTCAAGAGTTTATTAAAAAAACTCAAAACCTCAGAGGTAAGATATTTCTGTAATTTGGGTACTAATCTATTGGGAATAGAGGTTCAACTCTGTTTTATGCAGGCTCCCCGTGAGGTAACAGACACTACACTTCATGTGGACACCTTAAAAGATGTTTGAGGGCTACACAGTTGTTTAAGCTGAGAGACAGCTTTATACATGGCTTTGAGAAGATGGTTTTCCTCTATTTTCTTATCAACATTCAGTATAAGGAAAGATGCCTGGGGGAAAAAAAAATAAATTCCTTTGCAGTGACTACCTGTGAGCATATTGTGGTCAGAATCTCTCATGCACATTTTATGTGGGCATAATGAAGTTATGACCTCTGAAAAATAGCTGCCAAGTATAGGAAGAAGATGAAGAGGCCACAGGTATGCTAGCTCAAATATCTCTATAATCAGCTGGGTAGTGGAAGGAGCTAAGTCAAAAATCCATTTCTATGGCATATGTTTTATGTAATTTTCCTAACACATACTGGACTGAAAAGAAGGCTATTGTTCTATTAACCACAGTGTAGAAGACAATGTACTACAGTCTTTCTTCCATCTCTCAAGGCTTGAAGGTTTTGTTTTCTGAGGAGGATGTTGGGGTTTTGTGGGGCAGTTTTGAGGGGTTTTTTTGTTGTTTTGTTTAGTTGTGTATGGGTTTGGAGGCTGTTGGCTGTTTTGGTTTCTTGGTGTTGCTGGGGGGAGGGGCGGGGAGTAAACAGGTATTCTTGTCCTCAACTCTTCTCATCTGATCAGCTTTGGTCTTTAGGCTATCCTTGGCTGGCCTGAAACTACATGTTCTGCGTTCTCCAGTACTTTGAAGAGAGCAGTCACAGTTGTAAGGCTTGACTGAAAACCTCTTTACCCCAATATTAAAAGATTTTCTATACTCGACCCTCCTCTCTCCTTTCAACAGCAAATGAAACCCAGCTTTAACATGAAAGTTTGCTCAGAACGATGTCCACTAACATGGTCTACTAACAGCAGCAGCAGGACACCATCATAACCTGTTGAGATATGTGAAAGAGCACTCTTTATGTTGCTGTCCTTTCAGGTCAAAGAGCCAATGAAGAATATTTCAAGTGGCTTCAAAGTGATTATCTCTGCTTACACTATCTCTGGTTGTTTCTACTTACAGAAGAAGAAAGGAGAAGAGTTGAAAGTTGGGTAAGAGAACAGCCATATGTTTGGTCCTCATAAAAAACATTCTTTGAAGACTGCAAAAGGACAGCCCCTCAAAACTTAGGTGTTTACTTCTGGTTTCTCCCTCAGGCCCTTCCACACTGTTTTCTTACTAGTGCTCTGGTTATGCTGCACTTTCCATCTAATATGCTGATCTTTCCCCCTCCTCTCACCTCTGGCAATCCCTCAACAATTTTTGAGAAAAAACAAATTAATTTCTACAGTCTGATTTAGAAATTACATCTTTCATTAAGCAAAGCAAGTAACTTTATTTTATAAAGTGCAGTTCGACAACATTTACATATTTGAATAATGTAGATGTTTTCTGATGTATAATCTTTGTATAATGTGTAATCTTTGTATAATTTTCCTTAGTTTTTATTCCATTCTAGAAATTAGTTTGACTAGAAAAGTGGAAGGAAAAACTTTTTTGTAATAAATTATGAGAAAATTTCACCTCATACACATTTTTAGGCATTAGTGTCTAACTTTCTTTCTCCTGCAGTACAGCTCCAAGAAATTTGAAAACATGAGGGAAAATCTCAACTAGATAAAACCACTGGACAAGCTGCTAGAAAAATTAAATATAGATGCTTGAAAAAAATCTAAATATTCAGTTGCAATTGGTCCAGTAAAATTAGCAAATGTTCAGAAAATGCAGTAGTGGTGTTCGGGATAAAAGAAGTACAATGAAGCATCAAAAAAAATTAGTCTCAGTTATTCTATTTTACTATGGAACATCAGCGCCACCTGCTGGCAAAAGTAAATTTATGGACTGGCACGCTACAGCTTTGCAGAAATCTATGTTTGGGAAACGGAACGGTCTTTCTGCTGTATAAGCAAACAGCTTTTAACCGAAAGAAATAAAGAGCTGTGTATCAAATGTATATTTAGACAGTTTGATGACATGATGGCTTAAGATAAAAAGTTTACAGTGACAGTATTTCATCGTTTATATTACCACTGTAAGCACATGACTTCAAAAGGTTATTAGTGCAATGCACGGCAGTTACAAAAATAGCTTCAAATATTAAGAAAGTCAGCTGTTTTTCTGCTTTTCAAGTTCAAGGTCCCGAGGGATATTGGACAGGTGAGGAGTACAGTTAGGACCCTAAATTTTAGGAAAGCAGACTTCCATCTCTTCAAAGAGTTACTCAGTAGGACTCCCTGGGGCACGGTCCTCAGGGACAAGGGAGCAGAACAGAGCTGGCAAATATTTCAGGAGGCTTTCTATAAAGTGCAAGAGCGCTCTGTCCTCATACGAAGGAAATCAGGCAGGAAATGAAAGAGACCAGCATGGCTGAGTTGAGACCTGCTGGTCAAATTCAAGAACAAGAGGGAACTGCACAGGCAGTGCAAGCAAGTACAGGGAACCTGGGAAGTGTACAGGGATGCTGCCCGGCTGTGTAAGAATGAAGCCAGGAAGGCCAAGGCACAGTAGGGCTGAACTTGGCAAGGGAAGTGAAAACAAACAAGACGGGCTTCTACAGGTATGTCAATCAGAAGAGGAAGGTTAAAGAGAACATACCGCTACTGATGGTTGAAAATGGTGACCTCGTATCAACAGACGAGGAGAAGGCTGAAGTACTTAACAACTTTTTTGCCTCAGTCTTCATTGACAACCGCTCTCCTCACCCCTCCTGGGTCATGGGACAACAAGATGGTGACCGGGAGGTAAACTCACTCCCATTGTAGAGGAGCATCAGGTTCATGAACACTTGAGAAACCTGAACATAAATAAGTCTATGGGACCTGATAAGATGCATCCCAGAGTTCTGAGGGAATTGGCAAATGTGGTTGCCAACCCACTCTCCATGATATTTGAAAAGTCATGGCAATCAGGAGAAGTCCCTGGTGACTGGAAGAAAGGTAACATTGTGCCCTTTTTTAAAAAGGGTAGAAAAGATGACCCTGAGAACTGCCAACCTGTCAGCCCTACCTCTGGGTAGCCTGGGAAGATCATGGAACAGATCCTCCCTAGAAGCTATGCTAAAGCACATGGAGGACGGGGAGGTGATTAATGGCAGCCAGCATGGCTTCACCAGGGGCAAGTCCTATATGACCGACTTAGTGGCTTTCTATGATGGGATAACCGCAGCAGTGGACACAGGAAAACTGACGGATGTGATCTATCTAGACTTCTGTGAAGCCTTTGAAATGGTTCCCCACAACATCCTTCTCTCTAAATTGGAGAGATATGGATTTGATGAGTGGATGGTTCAGCAGACAAGAAACTGGTTGGATGGTCATATTCAGAGAGTAGTGGTCAATGGCTTAAAGTCCAAATGGATATCCATGACAAGTGGTGTCCTTCAGGGGTCCGTACTGGGACCGGTGCTATATATCTTCATCAATGACATTGACAATGAGATTGAGTGCACCCTCAGCAAGTTTGCAGATGACACCAAGCTGAGTGGTGTAGTTGTCACCTAGGAGACAACTAAATACATGAACATCAGAATATCTGATAACACAGACACAACACAGAACTGTCTACACACTAGTGAGAAATTAGCACCACTACTAGAATCCAATAATTTACCAATTAGCACTAAGAAAGTGACTTGTCTGTGAAGGAATTTATATTTAATTATATTTAATTACAAATGCTTCCTTACCTTTAACTTTCTAACAGCATCTCTTACAACTTCTGTGCCTTTGGGCTGGTCTACTTCCGTACTGCCAAGAAACTGAAAAGATTGTAAATTGTGAGATGTAAGTTATGCATTTAGAGGCCTAATTAACTCAAGTAATCTTATCTTCCAAATAACATTTTGGAATGACAGTTGTTTCCAATAGCTGATAAACAGCAGACCTTCATACAACTATTTCTAATCAGAGAATAACAAGAATTAAATTCTAATTAGACAAATAGAAGAATTATCAAAAGCAGCTTTAAAAAAAAACATTTTATTTCTCTTGATCCTGTACAAATCTGTACATTAGAGGTCAAGTACCTGTTTCAACCAGGACATTGTCATTTTGGTAATATCTCTTTCAGAAAATGTGGTGGTTTGAGCTAAAGTAGAATCAGTTTCTAACTTCAGCTAAGTCACGTCTAAATCACTTCATTTTCTGAAAGTTAACTGCATGTTTTCCAGATAGTCTTTCTGTCTAGAAGTGACAACATAGGGCAACATTATGCAGAAAGGCCATTGCTTACATCTATTCCTATAGTAACCAAGGTCATATTCAAGCTGGTGGATGCTGTAAGTCAAAGAGGTGAAAAAAAGTCACACCTGCAGTGAGCGGCAGACTGGACAGGTGACCCCAAACTGGCCAATAGAATGCATGTCATACTCAGTATAAAACTAAGAGATCACCAGCGTCTCACTCTCTTCTTCAACGGCTGACATCCAGTGAGGACCTGGTCTCTGTTTGCACCCGACCCCAGATCCGTGTGTTCCTGAATCCAGTTCCTGAGCCCAGCACCCTCCTAGCCTTGGACCCTTTCCCTTGTGTCTGATCTACAGCATTTGTGGTGATGTCATCGAGGAGTGGGGGTGTGATTTCATATATTTGTATATATTTACATAATCGTCGTCATCATCATTATTATTATTACTAATATTCCATTAAAGCTGTAGTCTTAACTTTCAACCCGCACATCTTTTCCTCTCATTTCCCTTTTCCCTGGGGGTGAGGGAAGGGGAGAGTAATTGGGAGCCTAACTGCTTGGTTTTAGTTGCCAAAGTTGGCTGGTCTGGGGCTAAATGGACATAAATGGACATAAAATAATGAAAAGGAAAAAAAAAATAATCATGTAAGATACTTCCCATGAATCAACATGAGCCAAAGGTTTGGACTATGTTACTAAAACTTTCATACAATGATGCAAGATAAACTAAAAAGTCCCGATTTCACGCTTAGAGCTGCTTGCTACAGTAATTCCATAGATTTAAAGGAACTAACCTCCAGCTTCAATAAACATAAGTCTCGTATTCAGGGAATTTCTACCACAGATCATATTTTTACCAAGTAAGTTTTTAATGAAAACCAAACATACATCTGTTAATATACAAAGCAAGGTACTTTAAATGACCTTACCATTTCTTTATTTGTAGACTAAAACGCTTTTATCTTTCTCAGTACAGTTTTGCTTGCCTTCTAATATACTGTCACAGAAGGTGTGATATCCTGCCCAAATCATCTCAGTGTAACAATTATGAGTTGCCTGTTCAATTTTCACATTGAGGTACACATGATTTAGTCACATCAGCTGCCTGCATATGCCAAAATAATGCTAGCAAGAAAAGAATAATCCTTTCTTTTTTCTCTTAAGTAAACAATTTTCTGTGTAACCTGATGCACACACTACGAATAATTTTTAAATGTTGGCAGTCCCAAAAGGAATTTAAATTTGCCCAGCTACAGCTACTTTAAATATCATAATTCTGAAGTTTTTTATTTCATTAAAATTTTGACATATCTTTACTGTAGTCGATGAGCTCAAGCTATATTCCTGCAAAGAAAGTCTGCAACTCCACCAATTAAGTCTCATTAGAAATTTGCTAGTGCCTCTGAAATATGATGTGTCATCCTGAATACAACAGTGTGTAAATCTAAACACCACACACATAAGTTGTCATTAGTCTACTATTACAATTCTCCAACCAGGAGAACAAAGTTTTGTAATAACAAAGCAGAAACCTCTATCTGCTGTCTTTCACGGAGTATTACAGATGACTTTAAAAAGAGTTGGTTCTTTCCTGGAAAAGTGACAGATGCAGAAAATGCATACAGAGAGAGAAGAATGATTCCTGGACATTATGAATACTACATATGACAGAGTCAGAAAAGGAAAAGTGAGTGAATATGTGTCAGCAAGTGTATGCAAGTACAAAAAAAAAAAAAAAGTAACCACAAGCTCAAATGGACAAGAAAGAAAGGAGATAAAGTTGGATGAAAATCTGTAAGAAACACCAATAACACCAGATATCCATACACGAGGATATTTATACACCAAATACTTGGCAGAACACAAGAGGCAGGAGTACATTAACTGTAAAGCTTGTGAGCAGTTTAGGGAACATCATACACAGTACAGGTATTCTGCATAAACATAGGAAATAACAACCGTAAGTGTAGACGAGGATTAGCAAAGAACATGGGTCACTGCTGCCCATGGCGAAGTGAAAGCTGCCTGAGTGTACTGTTTGTGTAGTTTTGAAGCTGGCAGCTCCAGTGGCGTTATCAATGTAAGCAGCCTGGCCCTTCTTGATACACATTTGGGGCCAGGCCTTGGTGGCATTGTGTCAAGCATGCTTCTAATTGCCACAGGACACACTGCCTAGTCTGTAGCCACTTCTATAGAAGGGCACAGGGTTGCCCTACGCTCGTTATTTGCTTAACTCAATCCAGATGACTGACATCCAACATAGGAAGAGAGATCTCAAAAGCAATACAGTCATTTCCCAGCCCCCTTCCCTCTCAGCTCTCTCCATCCAATTCAAAGTCCAAGAAAGGTGAAGGTTTCTTTGTTGTAGTCAATGAATCCCAGCATCAGGCCAATATTTCCATAAACAATATCTTCTATAAATGCTGACTTTCCAGGTCTTACACCTCATGCTGATTCACATTACTGCTTTAGAAAGTGTAAGCACCAAATTATGCTTCTGCCAGCTGGGGGATCTGATAAACATAATTGAATTTGTAAACACATATACTGGTCCCCAAATCACCGATTACCATTTTTGATCGTGGAGGGGAGGGAGAAGCAGACATTAAAATCAAAAGACTAACAAACAGGTTCAAATGACTGTCATATCTCACAAAAGCACACACTAACTGGATTTGCTTAACAAGTTACCTAAGAAATGAACAATCAAGACTCAAAGTATATGGAAACATCATGTGAATTTTATCAATACTCACTGAACATAACTTAAGCAACTAGAATTCTACCAGTAATTTGCAATGCCCTGTCTTCCCGAGCATTGGTTTTGACATGAAGCATCAGTACTAAAATTGTTATTGTTCTCAGCATTTTTGAGCTGGATGTGGAATTAGTTTATGCTTAATAAACTATTCAGCACAGGAAAATATAGTAAGATGCATTTAATCCAGAAATGCAGAGAAGATTTGTAGCTCAAGTTTTGTTATCAGAGATAACAGTTCTATTTATCTAGGTAAGCTCAAATTTTGGTTATAACTGCCTACAATTTTCATGCCTGACCTTTGAAAGCTTTCTCATTTAATTTATTTTTTCTTGGTAAGAGCATAAAAAAGAGAAAAACAACAACTAAGAGCAAATATTCTGAATATTTGCATTAATTAGACTGAACTATTTGGAGGCAAAATATTAACAGAATTTCAAATCAAGACAAGTTATTTCATAATCATAACAAAAGAATGACTGCAATATAGGTTTAACATCTAGCTAACGTATGAACAGGAAGCTTTTTATTGCTTACTATTTCATCTGCTCTGTACCTTTTCTGTGTGATCTACCCTCTCACTGTACTTTCTTTAATATTACCAATTACTATGGCATTACTTCTAACAGTTAAGCCAAGCAAACACTTCTATATTTGCAAAGCTGAGACTGTAGATGACAATCTAATGTGATGAAGGCCTCTGTGTTTGTATAATCCCTAATATAATGGATGTCCTGCCACCCCCAGCATTTCTAAAGTAATTAACAACTAATTCACCATTCTCATGAAATGGGGAGACCATTTCACTATGGTCTTTTCAGGAGATTTTTCTCACCAAATCTCACATAAATTGCAAGAACAAATATTTGTTCTATTAAGTACAGTTAATATACAGTACAGCTGTGGCATGAATAGTATAAATAAAATATTCATCATGGAAGAATTCCTGCAACAAAATTTCAAAGCAACATTGGTGAATATGAAACTTCCCTTTGCAAGATCAGGCTCCTTTAGAAAGCAATACTGATGCAGAACTGTAGATGGGAACTTTAAAAGTCAGCGATTGTTTTGATCACTTCACGTTCCCTCACACAGCTATGGCCCTCTTGCAGACCTAGCTGACAAGGAGCAACAACATGAAATATAATTGTTCCTGAGGGTCAAGCTAATACAAGTCCCATGCTTAATTTAATTGCAGAAGAGAAACAGAAAATAATGTAGCAGTTCCCTTTCAGATCATTCAGTATTAATCCTACATTCAATAAATGCATCAATTTCTTTAGTTTTAACATAAAATACATAATACGCATTTAAAGTGTTTACATATGATTTGTAGATGTATTTCCTGTTCGCAAGTAGTAAAAGGTTTATTCTTGAAGTTGGTGTATATCACGCATAATAAGCCAATCAAAAAACCCAGGTATTTAAAAGACCGGCAGATTAAGTGCCTAGGGATATGATTTAGTAGTGAACAGGTAGGGCGGACCTGATGATCTCAAAGGTCTTTTCCAACCAAGCGATTCCATGATTCTAATACCTGTTCCTTCAGAATGTAGTTGAAAGGAAAATCTTCCTAAGCATTTAACTTGAGTAGAACATGTTTTGGTCCAAATCCATAGTGAAATTATTAAAAATGCTTTTATAGTTGTACTTTGGATGGAGAAACTATTACAATAAAAGGTAAGTATCTCTTATTTTTAAGTATCATATTTTTTTGCTGGCTCAATTAGAAAACAATTCAAAATGTAGGGCAATTTCAGATATTCACAATCCCTTACAGTTCTGACAAGTTACCACATGCCAAATAGCTATTAGTAAGGTCCGGTGACTTGTTAAGGTTAATAGCCCTTTCTTTTTGTTTTTCCTTGCCATTAACAAGACATTCTCCAGTAATTCTTCCCCGTATCAGTGCACATTTGGACCCTCAACATTCTATATTTTCTACATGTAAAGTATATCCAGGTGCTTTTCTTCAAAACTATGGGGAACAAAAAAATCCCTATCTATCCCTCAGAAAAGTTAGTTTTACCAGGATCAAAAAAACCTTGAAACCTAAAACTTTTATAAGAAGTAGTCTGAAGTGCACTTTTGAATATTTGATGTAGACTTCGACTCTTCCAGTAGAGAGCAGTGTAGGATGTTTTAATAATAAAACAACATCTATTATTTTTGTAATCACACTTCAAACTTAAAAGGCCCAGTATTTCACAGTGCTGCACTTCTTTATTACTCTGAAATCCCTGAACATTAAAAGTTCTCTTTCACACAGATAGAAATGCAATTATATGAAAAAAGTACTTACCAAATTCATGCAATAATGAAAGGAAGAATCAATGCAAAATTACTGGATACCTGCTGCCAAAATTTGACAAAATAGCTCCTGCTACAGCAAAAATTAAAGAGATGTTGATTTACTGATGAAAAGAAGACAAATGTATCCTCATTCTGATCAGAATGACACTATATAATATAAAAAAAGAGCTTTTGAAACTGCAGAAAATAGATGAACAAATGTCTAAGCTGTTAATCACTGCTTAAGACATGAGCAGTTTTTGTTCAGCCTTGTGTATGTGATTCTCCTCCACCAAGGAATCAAGCAGCAGCAGCACAACATGGACTATAACATGCATACATCTTATTTTGGGGTCCTTCTCTTTCCCACCTACAGTCCAGTTCCCCACCCATAACAGCTTCTCCACCAATACATGTTTTTGCCAAAGCACACAAATGTCTGGATTTTCCCCTTCTGGGAGCTGCACTTCTCTAGGAACGCCTTCAAACCTGCCTCTCCTAGGCATGGCGGTTGCTCAAATGAGAGCAGAAAACAAAATGGTCATGAGAATATCAGATAAAAAGGTGGCACAGAGATTAGCACATTCCCTAAGTATCTAAATATCCCATGCTTGTATGACATGTAATGTTCGGCACAAATGGTGACTGACACAGTAAAAATATTCCAGGCATTTTGCTGCGGGAGCATTTGTGTACTGTTAAAAAAAAAAAAAGACTGCATGATTAACAATATAAAGAAAAACAGAACTGTCTTTTTCTGGAAATAAAAAATTTCCAGGTATTTCACCCATCAATAGAATTAAGCCAAATCCATGTCAGAAAATGTACAGGTGAAAATATTCACAGTAAATAAGATATAAAGAAAGAAAAATCTATTTGATAAGCCATTGAAATACTGGGGTGGGGGTGGGGAAGCATTAGAGAAAGGACCATAAAATAATTAGTTAACTGTTAACAAAAGTATCTTCCACATGCAGTGATATAAAAACAACCTCTCAGCAAGTTACACTGCTTTAATTTGTACTTTCTTCTATTCTCTGTAAGTGTAGTAACTAAGAACTCTTTACTATCTCATGGCTCTGTTCAATGTCTTTATCAATGAGCTGGATGAAGGCACTGAGTGCACCCTTAACAAGTTTGCAGATGACACTAAGCTGGGTGGAAATGTGGATCTGATCGAGGGTAGGGAGGCTCTGCAAATGGATCTGAATAGGCTGGACTGCTGAGCTGAGACCAATGGCATGAGGTTCAACAAGGCCAAATGCCGGGTCCTGCACTTGGGGCATAACAACCCTATGCAGTGCTACAGACTGGGAGAAGTCTGGCTAGAAAGCTGCCTAGAGGAGAAGGACCTGGGGATGTTGGTTGACAGCCGACTGAACATGAGCCAGCAATGTGCCCAGGTGGCCAAGAAGGCCAATGGCATCTTGGCTTGTATCAGAAACGACATGACCAGCAGGTCCAGGGAGGTGATTCTCCCTCTGTACTTAGCACTGGTGAGACCACACCTTGAGTACTGTGTTCAGTTCTGGGCCCCTCACCACAAGAAGGATGTTGAGGCTCTGGAGTGTGTCCAGAGAAGAGCAACGAAGCTAGTGAGGGGGGCTGGAGAACAAGTCTCAAGAGGAGCTCTGAGAGAGCTGGGGTTGTTTAGCCTGGAGAAGAGGAGGCTGAGGGAAGACCTTATTGCTCTCTACAACCACCTGAAAGGAGGTTGTGGAGAGGAGGGAGCTGGCCTTTTCTCCCAAGTGACAGGGGACAGGACAAGGCAGAATGGCCTCAAGCTCTGCCAGGGGAGGTTCAGGCTTGACATCAGGAAAAAATTTTTCACGGAAAGGGTCATTGGGCATTGGAATAGGCTGCCCAGAGAGGTGGTTGAGTCACCTTCCTGGGGGTGTTTAAGGGACGGGTGGACGAGGTGCTGAGGGGCATGGTTTAGGGTGTGTTAGGAATGGTTGGACTTGATGACCCTTCCAACCTAGTGATTCTATGATTCTATGTGTAAGAAATCATCTCAGTCTTTAAGTTTGGTATAATGACTAAATAATAAACAACATAATTTGATAACTGAACTTAACATATCTTTGAACAGTTGATGGGCACAGACAATAAAGGTATATCCTCTGAACAGTACACCTCACCAGGGCAGCAACCCGAATGTCTGGAAGCAGGAACATCTAGAAAAATTCTGGTAAAGCTGCCTGAGAAACTGAGGCTATCTGGCAGTCCTAATCCTGCCTACATCTGTCTTCTAACCCATGTTTCAATTTGATGAGCAGAGAAATTACATAGCTGTTCACTGGGAAGAACTTTAAACAAGATCCAACTAAGCTAAATCCAGCTTGGTGCAATTTTAAAGGCAAAACAATGAGAATAATTACAACAGATTCTTTCTTGAGTGCCACTGTATTTTAATCCACAGGAAAAAAAACAGGGCACAGAAAAAGAAGACTACATTGGAAGTATATATTTATATTACTATAACATATTTATATTAACATAACATTCTATTAACATAACATATTTTATATTAACATAATATATTAACATAACTAGTAAGTAGATCTTTAGGAGAATTTAGAACCCAATTTGTAAATGATTTGTAAATGACCAAAACTTAGACATTCTCCAGTGAGAGCACTGTGGTCATACGCTAAGGGGATACAAGAGAATATTTGAAAACAAAACAGATGGCAACATAGCTACCAAAGCTTTTTTCTGCATAAAGACATCTAATCCTAATGGTAAAGTAATGTTAAGAGATACAGCTAGTACGTCTGCAAGGTAGGTAAGAGCAGGCTGGAATACAGAAAAAAGGTAAAAAGCTTATCTTCTCAAGACTGTCACTACAGAAAATGCCAGATGTACAAGAAAAAATATCCAGTATTTCTTCACTTCATCAATCTACATAGCACTTGAGAAGCACGTGTCAAACTCTGTCATGCCCTGAAGAGCTGTCAGGATAAATGTGAACAGAATAGTGGAGCTGAGGTGGTGATGATAGTAGCATCTAACCTGCTCTCCCATTGCATACACCATCATCAGCTATTTTACAGCTACCCAGATTTTAGCCACAGGCTGGGAATACACACAGCTGCAGGCAGACTTGCTTCCTCCGCAAACAACTGGCTAAGGAAAAAGATGTTCTTTGGCTCTGTTCTGCAAACTTGTAGTTGGAACTAACAGCTCACTGCTGTTCAAAGTGAGGTCTTACATTCCCACCCAGCAGAAGCAGAGGGACAGCACAAAAATATCCCTCAAGGATACTCCATCTTAGAGAAAAAATAAACCTACAAGCTCAAGTGATTTCTAGAAGTTCTTTTAAAAGCTTGTTATGTAGGGGAAATGGCTTAGAAAAGATGATTTTAACAGTGCACAAATGACAGTGATGCTAATAGTAGTATTATAGCATACCAAAGGCCTGTTTTCCTTTTAAGGCCAGGTGCACTTCCCATAGCCGATAAGCAAACAAAAAAATCAAAGATAATATTTGCCATGAAAGAAACACGGGCAGGAGAGAATAATAATGAAAATAAATTTATCACTGGAGAAAAATATTTTTTTGTCATACGTTCACAAGCAGTGATCGGCACACACACATATTTTTTTGACAACATTCTTTCTTCACATCTGCCACAACGTTCATCAGCCTTCACACGTAAGAAGACGTTCAGAGACTGAATAAAATGGAGTACATAGAAAACAACACACTTCCAAATTTTATCCTCTGGGTTTCAACTTGGACATACTCAGTGTTTCCAATTTTGGCATTTACACATGGATACTGATGTTTTTTCTTTGGCAAAAGAATCCATCAGCTCATGTTACTGCAACAGGAGATGTCTGTGGGTAATCCTTAGGCACCATCCTCAAGTTATTACAGCTCCTCAAGGCAAATGCTATAAACACTTAAAAGAGAGAATCATCTAACATCAAACTATGGCATCAAACTACTGTCTTCTGGTTCTTCACTGCTGTTCATCAACTCTGCAGAGTTTCCTGTAGTCTATCATTGTGACTGCCTGGATAATTAACAGGATAATTAACAAAAGCTAACTCATCAAATCAGCATGCAGTTGACTAATGTGATCTAGCTTAACCACATTCAAGGTCTTTGAATTGCTTCTGGCTTGCCTCGGAAGTACCAAGCCACCCAACTACAGATGCTGAATAATGTCCTTGCCAGCTCCTGCAACCCTCTATCACTACTCTCCTATTAGTTTAGATTTTATTTAATATCTGATCTGCAAGAACTAAAAGAACGGCAAGCTTGTGGGTCTGCTCAGATCCAAAAGAGAAACGTACCAGAGGTGGAAACGTGGAACACTACCCTTTGAAAATTATGAAGGCATTAGCAGGGTATACAGAGATGCAGTTAGGAAAGCAAAAGTTCAGCTTGAACTTCAATTGGCCAGAGATGTAAAAAACTTCAATAAAGGGTTCTTCAGACATATTAACAAAAAGCAGACACAGAAGGAGAATATTGGCCCATTGTTAAAAAGGAGAGGTGAACTAGTCACCAACAGTGCTAAGAAGGCAGAGAGGTCCTCAATACCTTCTTCACCTCTGTCTTCACCAGTACTGTCGGGCCCAGGTCATGGGAACAAAAATCCAGGTTGATGCATACACAGAGTTACCATCAGCGAATGAAGAGTTGATTTGTGTGAACTGTTACAGGAGCCTGACCCTTTAAAACCAATGGGCTCAGATGCTATCCACCTGAGAGTGTTGAGAGATCTTTAAGAAGTTGTGGAGATCCAGGGATGTCCCTGAAGACTGTAAGAAGGCTAATGACACCCCTATCCACAAGAAAGACTCCACAGAGGACCCAGCCAACTATAGACCTATCCCCCTAACTTAAATCCTTGGGAAAGTTATGAAGCAAATACTCCCAGTGACTGTCACAAGTCAACTGAAGCACATGATTGGAAAAAGCCAGCATGGATTCACTAGTTGTATATCGTGCTTAACAAACCTGATCACCTTCTATGACGAAGTGGCCCAAATGGTTGACGCTGAGTAAGCAGTGGACATTGTCTGCCTGGACTTCTCCAAGGCTTTTGACATGGTTCCTCACAGCCTCCTCCTAGAGAAACTGATGCGCTACAGGCTAGACAATTGGTCTGTGTGCTGGGTGAGGAACTGGCTGACAGGCTGTGGTAAATAGATCTTTCTCAAATTGGCTACTAGTCACAAGCAAGGTCCCCCAGAAATCGATATTTGGCCCGACACTGTTTAGTATCTTCAGAAGTGATCTGGATGTTGGGATCAAGAGCACCCTGATGAAGACTGCAGATGACACCAAGTTGAGTGGGGAGGTTGACCCTCCAGAGGTAAGAACTACCCTCCAGGAAGACCTGGAAGAGGAAGGGCTGGAAGAGTGGGCTGGCAGGAACTCTATTAAGTTCAGTGGAGATAAGTGTAAGGTCTTGCACCTAGGAATACATAACCCTGGAGCGCAGCTCAGACTAGGTTCCAGATGGCTGGAGAGCAGCTCTGTGGAGAAGGACTTACAGATCTTGGACAACAGGCTCAACATGAGTAAACAGTGTGCTGCAGCAGCAAAGGCAGCCAACAGGATGCCAGAGTGCATAAGAATGGCATCACCAGCAGAGACAGAGAAGTCATTATCCCACTCTACTCAGACCCTTGTCAGGCCACTCTTGGAGTACTGTGTTCAGTTTTGGCCCCTGCTATAAAAATAAGATGCAGACAGGCTGGAGAGGGTCCAGAGAAGGGCCACTCAGATGATCAGAGGACTAGGAAACCTACCATACAAAGTGAGGCTGAGAGAATTGGGTTTGTTTAGACTTGAGAGGAGAAGGCTTAATGGAGACCTTATTACCATTTACCACCACATAAAGGGTGTCTACTAAGAAGATGAAGACTCCCTTTTTACAAGGAGTCACATGGAATAGGCAAGGGGAAATGGGTATAAGCTGCTTCTGTGGAGATTCCAATTGGATTCCAGAAGAAAATTTTTCACCATGAGAACAGTTAAGCATTGGAATACTCTCCCCAGAGAAGTGGTAGATTCCTGTACACTGGAGACTTTTAAGGCTCAATTTGACAGAGTGCTGTGCCATCTCACTTAAACTAGAGAGCACCTAAAAAGGCTGGACCAGATGATCCTCAAATCAGATTTGTATTCCTGACTGCATTGTTCCCAGTAAAAAATACTTACTTTACCTTAACTGGAAAATCCACCTAAAAATAATCCACATTCACTATTTTAAACATCAAATTTTCAGCTTTAGAAGTGCATAATAAAAGAGTAGACAAATCTTCCAACTTTAGAAGTCCATAATTAGACAGTAGACTTAGTTCTGCACCGTAAGAATTGGATTCAGCTAAAGCTTAGTTTCTTTATGGAAAAAAATAAAGGCAGACTAAGCCCTCAAATTTACTAAAATACTGTTTTTCACCGTCCTAGATATTTTAAAATAACTTAACTTAACAAAGGTGACAACTTGTTTGCTCTTCTTTTTTTTTTTATAAATCAGATGCCAATGTGGTGGTTTAATTTATATTAAGACATACATTCAACAACATTCAACACATTTATATTAAGACACAATTTCAACAATTCCTATATTCCACTCAATTGTACTGAAGTAGTACAAAAAGCTCTACATCTTCAAGCCGTTTTACAAAGACGTCAAATATACTGTTAGAAACTTCAGAACACAGAGACCACCTTTGATTTAATTCCCCCCAATGCCCACAGATGCTAACTAGGAATATTGGCAAGTTTAGAGGGAACTTTACCAAACTGAGTGTGAAATGTTTTCATTGTTACTACTTGTATAAACCCACCAGTCTACCTCAATGTTCTACAGCACCCCCATAAAGCTAAAGGACAGACTTCTCCCTCAAAAAACCCCAATCTAGTGCAATTAAAAGAACAGCAAGATATCCAATAACCAAGTGCTGATATTCTCATAACTTTCTTAAGAGTTATATTACAACCTAAGACGTAAAACTGTTGTCCTAGGTTTTGATTCTGTTTTGCCCTGCTATATGAACTGTTTTTCATAATGCCACTGCTCCTTTAACTGTAGCACGCACTGAGCTGCTCTGCATTAGCATTCTGCGGGCTACCTAGCTTTTTTCACAGAACACACTACTTTATAGTCTGAACTCTGTGTTCTCCAGAGTCCATCTGTCCTGTCGACTTTTTTTTCCTGTTGCAAATATTCAGCCTATCAAACAAAACCTCCCCGAGAACAATGACACTGAACTGAGACGACAAGTAACCCTTAAGAAGAAATAAGCTATGTTGTCAAGCATTTGATAATAAAACCAATCATAGTTCATAAAACTGCAATAACATTCTGGTTATCAATAAGGTGTAACTTTCTACACTTTGGAGCAATCTGATCAACTCAAAATTTCTTTAATGGAATGAGGCAGTTGAATTAGGGGTGCACCTCTTAGCCACATGAGTAAACAGGCCATCATGTCATTCAGAAAGAGCTGTTCCTTCAAAGAGATATTTGTCAGATGACTTCGGTGTTAGGCATGAATCTGAGTGCCAGCTTCAGATCCTTTCATAACAATATGTACGAGAACAGCCAGGAGTTTCCATGTGCCATGTCAGGGTGGGATTGTGCAATTCTGACCATTTGGCTTGCAATAATTTCTTCAGACTGAAGCTGGGACACAAAACCATGAGAGCCTTCCTCTGCTGAATATAAGCAAACCCTCCAAGTTGTGGAAGAAATTGTGATGGATTTTTGTATATATATTAATAAAAACAAAAAGAAAAGTATTGAAGTTCGTCTTCTGTAATGGAAAATATTAACAACATCTTATAAAAGCAAAGACACAATTCCACAGAATTTTTCAATTTTGTGAATAAAGTTTATTTTGCTCTAAAGTAATTTCTACCTCCTTTGTCCTTGACTAACATGAAAATGCTGAACATTAGTATCATGCTCTTTTGCCATGGCAACAGACAATGACATTATAAATGTCAACACAATGACATTTTGTCCCTGTGGGACAAAAAACAGAAGTTATCAGGAACAAAATTCTTCAAACACAAATAGCCTTAGTAATAAGAACAAATAACTACTGTCCATTACTCTCCGTTTATTAAGGCCCATTTCCAGATTAACGTGAAATACAAAATTGCCTACTTTAAGGACACTTTATCCCTTCTGAATCAGGACTTTCAATACTGTGAGCCTTACTGCACCATTGATTAGAATAATGACTCTCGTTTTAATTCTTGAATCATAGAAACATTTGGCTGGCAAACAGGACAAGCAGTGCACCAAAAAACAGAGAGAGAGAGAGAGAGAGAAAGAAAGAGAGAAAGAGAGAAAGAGAGAAAGAGAGAAAGAGAGAAAGAAAGAAAGAAAGAAAGAAAGAAAGAAAGAAAGAAAGAAAGAAAGAGAAAGAAAGAGAGAGAGAAAGAGGAAGGAAGGAAGGAAGGAAGGAAGGAAGGAAGGAAGGAAGGAAGGAAGGAAGGAAGGAAGGAAGGAAGGAAGGAAGGAAGGAAGGAAGGAAGGAAGGAAATTTAATACCACTTTTTCATAGTTTTTTCATGCAACGCAGATTTTGAACATAATCTGAACATCTTTTAAACTGCCACTACCAAAGAAGATCATCTGGCATTTGAATTCTCGTATTATAAACACTTCAGTGTGTAGCAAACAATTTATACATATATTCTATGGGGAGATAATAGACACCACAGGACAGATAAATGTACTGAGGTGTATTAAAGGTCAGGAACATTAGGTGTGAATGACTTTGTCGTTTGGGGGGGGGGGGGGTTTTTTTTTTTGTTTTCCTAGATTGCAGTGTTTAAAAAAGAGAAGCACTATACCTGTAAAAAATGAATGAGCATAAAAAATGAATGAGCATTTTCTTAGTAAAGGAATATCAGTAGGGAAATATGCTGAGTTAGTATGTAAAGTATAGTACATAGAGATGGATAATCCACAAAAATGTGCTAAAATAAATGCCATATTCTCATAAAATACAAGCACTATTTTGATAAGTGCAAAGAAAATGTGTGTTTTCTAATTAAAAATGTATTTTTTTCTTTGCAGCTAAAAGCTACTTCCCAAGCAGCATCTACTACTTTAACTGTATTGTTAATTTTACACAAATGACACCTGTAGATATCTTCATGAGTTACTGTATTCACAGAGTGCCCTCTGAAATTTTCAGAAAATACTTGACTGGGATAGCCATGTAGAAATCAGATGAGCTGTCTATCTATGGAAGCTAAAGAGAGAGAAGCTCCATGTGACAGAGAAGAGAAACACTGAGGAATAAAACAGAGCAGGAATTGTGAACTCAAAATTGCACCAAGTATGAAGTTCTCAGAAAATATCTTTAAATAAAGTAGGTATCTTGCAGAAAAGAAAAAAGACAGGGAAACCAACACTGGTTCTAGGTGCTTTGATTTTTTTGAACTGAAAAAGCATACCTAGGAGTTAAGCTGAAAGAGAAAATGAAGAACAGAGGTTGGAGTGTACCAACATAAGGAAGCTTAAGACCAAATGGGTGGCTTTTAGACACAGCAGTTTGATAGAATTTTCACATAATACAGATTCTGACCAGAATACAAGATCACCTATTAATGGATCTTCAGCAGGAGTCACACTTAATATTTTTATAGAATAACATAAACACACTGGAAATCTTTCTTACATACCCCTGCCTGAATCCCTGAACGTACTGCCTACACAGAAGTCTGCATCCCTCTCCTTCTTTTCAGCCAAACATTCTGGAAGCAAGTACTATAATCATCAATGAGCCTTGACAAGAAAACCACTTTTTACTTTGGTTTAGCTATACTGGATCTTTCACTTCTCCCACATGTATCTGGAAGTGTCTTCTTTGTGATGATTATAAATTGATTGTTTTATAAATTTTTATTTGATTTTATAAATATGTTCATATTCTCTCTTGTTAACCTGTTGTTTAGAATACTGTCTTTTCTTCACATGGTCTCACATGAAAGCCAGCTATAAAACATGTGATTACCAGAATTCAGCACCTGTCCTTCAGGCACTTCAAGAATATCAGTAACAGTTTTTCCAAAGGTAACTAGGATGAGAGTAACATATTTAAAAATAATACTTGGAAGAAATAACTGCCTCTTTAAGCTATCATTCTGTAAATATTTAAATTTGCAGAGCACTACCTAAACACACGAGCTATTCTCTCTCTAAACAACAGAAATTAGAGAACTGGATTTTTCATGAGAAAGATTATTGTAACGAACTGCAAAAATATTTAATAGTGACTACTTCAACCTGACATCATCAGATACAAAATGAAAACATTATTATCATCACGTTAAGATCCATCAGCAGATGAGACCGACATTTCAGATTAACTGTTCCAAGAGAACTTAAATGAGTTGAAAAGTAATTTATAAATTATTTCACAATGGCAATTAATCTAACACTAATGTTGGCTCTCACTTCTTACTTCATAAAAAAAAAGCTTTTCAGTAAAGGACCTATATCCTGATGCTACAGTAGTAAAATTAATCTAGTTTAGATCATTATAGCAATACTCACCCCTTTAGGTGACCATAAAATAAGAAAACAGGGTATTTTAAAACCCTTCATATAAGGATTTAGATCCTTCTCTAAATAGCAACATAATCCATTTAGTTTTGAGCTCAGGGCACTGAAGCAAAATTAAAAATTTAGGATCTGATTTGAGAAAAGAGATTTAGAGCAGATTTGTGGAAAACCTCCAGTATTACTTCAGTTCCCCATCTTTTAACTGAAGATAATAATTCACTCATTTCTTGTCTGCACTGTCATTTAATTATTCCAGCTGAGAAGAAAGCTAACGAGAGCAAAGTCCAAGGTCTTCTGTTGCTTAGTTATCCTGACCTTTGATCTATGACTATTTGCATCAGGGTAGCACCTAGAGCCTTTGTCTCATTTTTCTAGAGGCTGCACAAACATCAAAAAGATTTATGATCTAATAAACTGTGACAAATTACAGTAACCTCTTGGAAAAGCACAGCACAATTTCAGTTAGTACCTCTGAGAGTTACTGGTAAAGAACAGTATAAAACATTGAATCCCATTCTTCCTTGTACACATCATTCTAACAGTAATACAAGAAAAAACTACAACAAAATGAACAGAGCACCCTCAGATTTTGCAAATAAAACACATGTGAAGAGGTCCTGGTTTCCCACCTCCCTTTCTCCTGGTTGCTCAAAGGCGAGAAGAGGAAGACATCAAACCCCTGAAATACAATACATCACTAAAGAAGTAAGGAGAATTTACTTGACCTCGTAACAAAACAAAACCATTCGTAGTGTCATTTAGAAACGTGTTAAGAAAAAAAACAAAGCAAACCTCAGACCCAAAACCTGCACCTAGTTTTATCACTTTTAAAATTGATTTGAAGATTAGATACAATATGCAGTTTTGAAGAATGGGTTTGCTTTTAACAGTTGCAAGCCTCATAGAGTGCAAGTTGGGATATGGCCTCTAAATTCTCACATTCTTGGTTTCAATATTTTCAGCAATCCTATATTCCTGAGTAGACAAGACATCCTTCCCACCTAGTCTTATTAACAGAATGCTCTAATTAATGTGATTTGC
Organism: Cuculus canorus; assembly: GCF_017976375.1. Lineage (NCBI taxonomy): Eukaryota > Metazoa > Chordata > Aves > Cuculiformes > Cuculidae > Cuculus > Cuculus canorus. The sequence continues at coordinate 34,534,017 of NC_071406.1, read as the reverse complement.
TGAGTTACTTATCTCTGTCTCTCTAGTATCTCCCAGTTCAAAAATGTAAATGATATAGCAACAATAAGAAATATAACTTAAGGACATTTTTAATCCACGCTTCAAATTATCTCTTCCTTCAAATGCAACCTTTGGTTCCACACATATCATTAAGATTTGAGATATATACTTGTTTCTGCATTTTCCCTCTTTTCAGTAATACTACAGTAATAAATTGGAAAACAACTTGTAAAACTATAGGAACTTACTAGATTTTATCTCCCTTAAGGATTCAGAATGAAGAAAATATTACTTCTGCAAAATATACAATAGTTAAAAAAAAATATTTTAGATGAATGTAGTCTATCACTCTCTCCCTTTTTGTGGCCAACAATAATTTCTAGTGAAAATGCAAAACATTTAAACAAAGCTTTACAAATCTGTTTATGCACATATTTTTCTTTGCTATGACCCAAACCAGAAATAACTAGTTCCTCTAGTCAGTTACACCTAAAAGTTCTCAGCTTCTTTTTAAGACAGGCCAAGGTTGGCTTTACAGTTTCTCAGAGTGATCTGGAGGAGGCATTTCTGAGAGAAATAGTCATTACAGTTCAGGATGCACAATTGTCTAGTGTACATTGTTATTCTATTAGAATTAATAAAGCCAAACACTACAGCTGGTGACTAGTTCAATGGTTTCTTGAGGATGAATCCTCACAGAGATGAGCATGTGTGAAACTGTTCTGAATGGTGAACATCCTGGCTGTTGGGCAGATTCTTGTAGTCTTAGTTTTGTTGGTAAAATGGTACATCCTTGTAGAAGTTTCTGTACAAAAAGTTGTGCCATTCTCTTATTTTCCGTGACCTAGTTCTATTTATTTTTTCTTTTTTATTTTGGGAGAGTGTTGTAATTATTTTTGGTGAACAGTAGATGCAAGGAGAAGGCAGTAGCTCCATAAACATAGCAAAGGCTGAGCAAACAGAAATATGAAGCTTTATTGAAAGTAAAAATGGGAGACAACAAGGAGTTAATCCAACTGCAGGCCTGTTCTTATAACAAGAACAATCTATAAATTGCCATGGGCCACCTAGGCCACAACTGCAAAGATCCAGATGTTTGAACTCTACAGCCTATTAGTTCCAGTGTCAGACATGCAACTCACTTGACAGTCCAGAGGTTAAAAAGTCTGCTTAAAGAAATTTTATATTCACACAGATGACAGCTCACATGGAAACATAACTGGGCAGAAAGAATCCCTGGAGGGCATGCTAATGAGGCTAATTGGTAGTTTCAAGCAGACTTAAGGAGAGGCAAGGGAATAAATATCAGCCACAGAGAAGAAACAGAAAGGGATGCAGAGAGTTAAGCAAGTGTCTTTGCTGACCCTTTATTTTTCTTTGCACACTTTTATTTATTATTCTTTTTTCTGCTTGTTAATTCTGTTTGGACAAACCTCTGAGTTTTGTTCAGCTGTCTTGAATGGACAATCATATCACTGACTGCCTGTTAGTCAATCGGTATGTGTTTTTGTCCAGAGAAATTCATGACTCCGTGTATCTTTCACAGTTAAGATTTATACTTAAATAGTAATTTATTCTTTTTCTAAAGAATAAGAAAATGACACTATAAAAGTTCATACAAAGACTGTAATGATTTTGAGTCTTGTCTCTTGTCTCAACAGTCTCATTTGAGTCTTGACTCTTGTCTCAACAGTCTCATTGCTCTTTTGAGTCATGCTTCTGAGACAGGTACTGCGGAAGGGCAGTGATGTGTCTGTTTAAAACTTACTTTAAAACTTTCAATTAACACACTATCTTTAGAAATATGCCTTAAATGTTGTGTTCAATACTAAATGCCATATTATGAAGAACTGGTGTTGAGAGAGGGTTGCTGTTACTGCTATAGGAAAGAAATCTATTTGTCTTCTCTGTATGTCATACATATATAGAAATATATTCTTGAACTTTCAGAACTTGTTGGATTAACACTTCAATATATGGTTTTCCTACATTCCAAGAAACATCAAGGCTACTGGAAAGCATTGTAATTTATACAAAATAATCCAAAGAATGTACCCGGTGCAGATGGCTCTCAGGTGCAATGCCGTTAACCAGTGTACTCTGTTAATTACACCATCAACACTAGGCTTCCTAATTGCAGAGCTTGCCAGAAAAATCAATACTACGGATTCCCCTGCTGCAGATTTTCCAGCTTAACCAAAACAATGCACGTACCTAGGAAACCAAATCTTACAGTAAAAGGCTACAAAAAGCCTTGAGCCAGAAAGAAGTTTCCCATATATTAAGTACGGGCCAGATGTCATATGAATTCCAGAATGGGCATATTCCAGTTCCTCAACATCTCCAATTCCAAGATGATCTAGAGCAACAATATCTTGTTCTTAAGAAAACAAAACACAAGGCTTAAAATTACATCTAGGCCTGATTCCTCCCAACATCTAAAGAAACTGAGATATCTAGCAACAACCTCTGCTCCGGAACCCTCAGAATCCCAGTTCCTAACACAAACCACAGCCCTTTACTACCAAGAGGTTACAGGTTACTACGACCTGTAATAAGCAGCAACATTATGCTAACTCTTCATGCTCTGCAGGATTAATTAGGCCCTTTATTGTGTCCCACTTTAAAAGTGAGCTCTTTAGAACCACCGGCATGGTGCCAGAGCAACATGAATCACTCCAGAGGAAGGTGCAAACAATATTTCACTAAAGAAGGTGCACGGCCTGAGAACACTGGATTCAAACAATCAAATGACCCGTGAACGACAGAGCAGCAAAAAGAAAGAGCAGCAGCCGAAGTCTGCAGAACTGCCCATCCCTTAGGAGCACTGGTAGTGTAACAGGCTGCTTAGCAGAACCGAAAAAAACCCGTACAGAGAGCCTGATGTTGCCAGAGTCAAAACCAAAGCCAAAACAACCCCCACCAGCTACAGCCCACTGCAGCTGCATGTGTTACAACGAGAAAAGGAAAAAGAGAACAAGAGAAAAGCCAGAAATAGTTTCAAGAGAGATAGGAAAGAAACGAGATAGTTAACACCTTCAAGGCTCTGCAGTAGGAACAGGAAGTGGGTGTGGGCGCAGGTTACTAAGGAGGAATACAGAAACATTTTTCAGGCACACAGGGATGAATTTAGGAAAGTCAAATCTTAGCTGGAATTTAAACTGTGAGGGATATGACAGGCAATGAGATGGTTCAGAAAACAGACCACAGTGTGGGGTAAATGAGCTGCATTTGTTCAACCTGAAAATGACGAGGCTGGTGGTTGCATGCACATGCATGTGTAAAGCAAAGAGTCACAAGAAATTACAACTAGAAATGAGTAAAAAAAATTCACAATACTAGTGATTAAGTATTGGAACAGGCTGCCCAGAGCCTGCAAATCTCTGTCCTGGCAGGTATTTAAAGCTCAATTGTATGAGGTTCTGTTGTGTCGCTATTGATTTTGAAGTCAGTCCTGTTTTCTGATGGGAATCAGCTGATCATCTCTAGAGGTCCCTTCCAACCTAAATTATTCTAAATCCTTACATTTCAATTCCCAAAGCAAATCCTAATACAAATGCAACATAGCTCAAGGACAAATCTAATATTCAAGGAACCATAAGGTATTCCATCTTTCTAAAACTGAGGGGGTTTTTTGGCCTCAAAGTCCAACAATGAGCTGAATCTCTTCCAGTTTTGTATTTTCAATCTAGATTATAGTTGTTAGATATTATATCTATAGTGCCAAGTAACTGATTCTAGAACTTCCTATCTTAAAATATGTCTAAAGCTGCTGGCTGATTAAAAACAATTTGCCTGATGAAAGAACCAAAACTTGGAATGCTCATAAAGTTCAAGACAAGGAAAAAGACCGTAATTAAGCAGACAGTGTGCTAAAGAGATCGGATGTGAAGGCATGCTATGCAAGAGAAACAAAAAGATTAGAAAGGAAACTTAAAATAGGGAACACCCCAGGGCTGTGGTAGGCTACAGATCAGCTTCAATGCTGCTTCACTACACAGTTGTTAAGTATTACTTAATGCATCTCTGAGAAAGGGACTTAAAATACTTCTCAGATCCTATGCTGCATACACTACCATTAATTGGTCTGATCTCTTTTCCTCTTGCCTTGAAAGCATAACTTCTATGTCTTACTAGCACGTCAAATCCCTTTCATACTTATAATTGAAGTATATCATACAGTACTTAAAAAACAAGGGATCATAAGCAGAACCTGAAAGAAGAGAAGAGCTCTGGAGAAGAAATCAAAATCTACTGTTTAGTCTTTCAGCTGCAGTTTATAATGTATTAAAAAATGACCAATATTTTTCATTTTACTCCTGTAAATAAATTTACTGATTCTTAATTTTTCTTTTTACTGGAATCTACAAAAAAATATTTCACTAAAACACGTGCTCTTTTGATTGCTTTTTTTGAGAGAGGAAAAGAAATGAAACATTATATGTTACACTAAACCTTCGTGCACTATTTCAGAAGTTTTGAAACTCTTTTTGTTTTCTAATAGGCCTGAGTGTTCGAATGATGATGCCACGCCAGGGCTGGATGTAGAATAGGTGCAACAGATAGGCTGTTTTCGGTGGTAGCACCTGAGGAGGACTTTGCAGTAGCACACTGCAATAGTTCTGGGTGGACAAAACCAAAAATGGCATCAGGCTTTACAATGACTCTAGTTCATGTGTTCCTAACACAAGCCGCAGTATTTGTAAACTAAAAGGCATCAGACGAAGAACCCATAAGAACTCTGACCCTGCTTTCAGTACATCTATGTATTCATCATCATACTCCTCTATTACACTGCAGAATTAGCAGTACATGTTCCTCCAGCATCCAGATATAAACCACTTCTCACTCCCATCTCCTCCATTCTGCAACTGTTCATTACCTTGCTGAATCGTAATTACTTTAATCTAGGCATTCTATCTTGTGTGTATGCCTCAAAATTACAACTTTTTTTGCATTTATGTATGACATCGGGAGCTTCAGTCAAACCTAAGGCTCTCTGTGCAAGCTACATGTAAATGGAGTTTATTAAAGAAAAATTGAAATTTGTCATAAGCTTCATTTCTTTCTTGAAGCAGATCATCTTCTGGAGAACAAGGGTGATTTGTAGAGCCTGAAATTGTGCAGCTGGGTATTTTACACATAACAAACAGAGGGCTGTGGACACCTAGAAAGAGATCATACACATCAAAACCACACTGCTGCTATTCCACAAAATCGTTAAAAGCTTTTCAGCCAGTGTACAATTATAAACAATATCAGTACTTTGATTATAAACCAGTCACATTTTTCAAAGCTTTGAGATAATCAATAGTAAATGGATGCAAAAGACAAAACTCTACATGTAGACACACACCTACACCATAAGCCACGTGCTAATAATTCATGTGCAATGATATTGATGAACTGAGCTGTAGGGGCATACTGGGCTACTCAAGCACAGACAAGGCAATGATACAGTCTTTGAACTTGTGTGCTTTCATATGTAGGTGAGATAGCTAGTTGTCTGCAAATACTATTCTACTTCCTTTACTGTACAGTAAAACACTATTGCTGGAAAGAAAGGAGTGGCTTTTGGCTCTAAGACTCAGGAGGTGCACACTTAATTCTTGCCCCTTTACAAACTGGCTGTATAACCTCAGACAAAACAGACTGACTGCTTTTCAAAAGTACTCATTGTTCCACAGAGCCTTCTGAGGAACTAACAAATGTTCAGATTTCAAGGAAGCTGAAACATTCACCAGTTTTCACAGAGAAAAATGACAACTGAAATTACCTGATGGTGAAAGTTCAAATGCAGCTCCTCTCATTTAGCTACTTATGAGATTATGTTTAGTGCTGCTGCTGAAAGTTTTCATACAATGCTTCTGCATCTATTTTGTAGGAGATTTGTGGATATAATGCCATTCTTTTCTACTCGTCTCCCATTTTAAGCATGTAACCTTGTAAGCAAGATGGAAGAGGTAGTTCTATTTCCCTGAAACAGCTTGCAGACTCTAAATACTTTATGTATTAGAAGGGTTGCAGGGAGGATCCAGGGAAGTACAGGCCTGTCAGTCTCACCTCAGTGGCAGGGAAAATCATGGAACAGGTGATCTTGAGTGCTATCAGGAAGCACATGCAAGAGAACAGGGTGATCAGGCCCAGTCAATATGGGTTCATGAAAGGCAGGTCTTGCCAAACTAACCTGATCGCCTTCTACAACAAAGTGACTCAACTACTGGATGAGGGAAAGGCCGTGGATATAGTCTTCTTGGGCTTCAGTAAAGCTTTTGGCACAGTTTCTCACAGCATTCTGCTTCAGAAACTGCCAGCCTCTGACCTGGACAGGCACACACTCTCCTGGGTTGAACTGGTTGGATGGCCGGGCCCAGCGAGTGGTGGTAAATGGAGTTAACTCCAGCTGGAGGCCAGTTACAAGTGGGGTTCCTCAGGGCTCAGTACTGGGTCCAGCTCTGTTCAATGTCTTTATCAATGAGCTGGATGAAGGCACTGAGTGCACCCTTAGCAAGTTTGCAGATGACACTAAGCTGGGTGGAAATGTGGATCTGATCGAGGGTAGGGAGGCTCTGCAAATGGATCTGAATAGGCTGGACTGCTGAGCTGAGACCAATGGCATGAGGTTCAACAAGGCTAAATGCCATGTCCTGCACTTGGGGCATAACAACCCTATGCAGTGCTACAGACTAGGAGAAGTCTGGCTAGAAAGCTGCCTAGAGGAGAAGGACCTGGGGGTGTTGGTTGACAGCCGACTGAACATGAGCCAGCAATGTGCCCAGGTGGCCAAGAAGGCCAATGGCATCTTGGCTTGTATCAGAAACGGCATGACCAGCAGGTCCAGGGAGGTGATTCTCCCCCTGGACTCGGCACTGGTGAGACCGCACCTTGAGCACTGTGTTCAGTTCTGGGCCCCTCACCACAAGAAGGATGTTGAGGCTCTCGAGCGTGTCCAGAGAAGAGCAACGAAGCTGGTGAAGGGGCTGGAGAACAAGTCTTAAGAGGAGCGGCTGAGAGAGCTGGGGTTGTTTAGCCTGGAGAAGAGGAGGCTGAGGGGAGATCTTATTGCTCTCTACAACTACCTGAAAGGAGGTTGTGGAGACAAGGGAGCTGGCCTCTTCTCCCAAGTGACCGGGGTCAAGACAAGGGGGAATGGCTTCAAGCTCTACCAGGGGAGATTCAGTCTGGACATCAGGAAAAAATTTTGCAGAGGCTGCCCAGGGAGGTGGTTGAGTCACGTTCCCTGGAGGTGTTTAAAGGATGGGTGGACGAGGTGCTGAGGGGCATGGTTTAGGGATTGTTAGGAATGGTTGGACTTGATGACCCTTCCAACCTAATGATTCTATGATTCTATGTTTTATTTAGATGATTATTCCATGTTGGGTATAGTGAGTCACAAGTTTAATGACTATAATGTATCAGAAATGACTATGTAAAGATTTTCCTTTCCTTGTAAAATTACAATTTTCTGCTTTCATATTTCATTTGGATTTTTTCACAGTATTCATCTTTCTTGGGCTTAAAAACTAAATTAATCATGACTACATCCAAGACTTTTTGACACTGTAATCAAAATTAATTGCAATTAAGTTATTAATTTTAATTATAATAAATGAAATGTAGGAAAATTAATTATTTCTCCTAATGTTCTCCTATATTTCATTAGTTTCTAATTTTCAAAATTTCCATGCTCTCTTTGGAATCTCTTGCTGTTTTTAACTTCACCACATAAATTTAAGCATACTTTTCAGTAGCGTGCTTTGTATCTCTGTTTACTTGGAAAATCTATATACCATTTTCCCTTTGGTATCGTTTCATTGATTACTTTTACTGACACACACCCACGATCGTTCTATAGTGTGCTGACTGGATAGAAAAAGAGAAATTGCTAGCACAGCTACAGCAACAAAAATTTGTAGTAGACGTACAGTTTATGCCATGGAAACATGGCTTTGATAATATCATACCTTTATGACAGCAATACGTAGATATTCAAAAGACATTATCACACCTATAGTCAATTAGAAGCAGCATATTTTTGACCAAAATGCCTGCTCCAGAAAAGTATTATTTGCCATTCCTGAATGATAAATTGGACGAATAGTAAACTACATAAAGCTGAAAATCTACTAAATACTGTTTATTATACTACAGTAAAGATTAATACCCTTAGGTACTGCCAAGCAAGGCCTTTTTGCAAGGTATTTATTCCTTTATTACTAATGCCTATTTTTTTTCTCCGCTTTGCTACACTTGCAATACAGATCCGAGATTTATTGAATTGTTGAGAGTAGAGGTTATCCATGAAACTGAACCACAATTCACAATTAATCATCACCAATAAACTCACAGGTTTAACAGACTTTTGGGGAAAGCTTTGATATTTTATCTTCAAAGTCTCAGATCTTAAACTTCATCAAGAACCATAAATATATCCATAACATCACACGAAGTTTTAAAATAAAACAAGCCTGAAGTAAACATTGGGATAGTAGCTGTCTCAGTATTAGGAATGCATTGCACCTCTTGGTAAAAAAAAACTACCAAGGGTTTAACGTGCCTTCATGTTCTTATGTAAAATAGCAGCTCTTCAGCCTAGTGAAAGACCAAAGCTACTGACTCCACAGGCTTGCAAAGCACAACCACTCTTCTGCAAATCAGAAATACATACACACGGAAATTTTATATAAGCCAAAAAACAGCCAAGTGACTATAAAGGGGAATATATATAATTTTCTACAAAAAAAAAGATACAGAAAACATTGCTGGTTTGAGCAGTAGTCACATGATGAGAACAGTAAGTTCATTCCATTAAAAGTGAGTCAGATTCCATTACAAAGTCACATTTTGATCACTTTTCTTTTGGAGAAAGGAAACTGGCCTAAAATCAAGAAAATTAACTTAAAGACAAAAGAGAACTCTTGGCATTTTATGTGATGGTAATGTTAAAACTGCCGTGCTACTACATCTAAATGAGTCCTGTATCTGCATATTTGATACTATACTATCAAGATTCTAAATTACCTTTGCTGTGAAAAAAAAAGTACGTGACCAATATGCATTCATTCGGAGTGATATATAGGATCACACACTGGTGGCAAAATGCTGACTTCAGTAGGCCCAGATTTTCCCCCACATAGTGCACTAAAATGTGTGGACTCTTATTATCAGTGCTTTCAGCAAGACCAAGGCTGGGGACATGAGTAAACTCATCAGTAAGCACACCACCTGCCCCACCCTGGGGTGGGGAACAAACAAGCAAACAAATAAACACAGAGAGAGAGAGAGAGAGAGAGAGAGAGAGAGAGAGAGGGAGAGAGAGAGAGAGAGAGAGAGAGGGAGAGAGAATCAAGCTGCTTTCATATTTAAGGGCACCGTTAGGAGGCTCATGCTCCTGGATTTTGCCTCCAGAAGAAACAACTATGCCCATGTTTTCCTGCAAAGAGGATTATCACCCTAAGTCATCCTGATGGTGTCTGTCCTAAGAGATTCAAGACATTAGCCTCTATTAAAAAGTCCTCTCCCGATTTGTAGGAAAAAAGGTTAGTTGTCTATATTGCTAAGTTCTCTACTTTCCAGTTAACTTTGTTTGGCGTTTTTTTGTTTAGTAAGATAACAATCAACTCATGAACTGCATTTTATGAACAAGAGTTTATTAATGCTTAAAGATGCCTTAGGAATCAAGTGAAAAAGCAAAACCCCACCTTTTTGGTAAGCTCTCCTTTTTTCTGATTTTCTCAGAAGATTAGTGTCAGAGAAATTATTTTTGTGTTTTAACACTATTTTTCATCCATGGTAATTTGCATTCAAAAAACTATATAACAGACTACAGCTCAGTTGCCCATGGAAAAAAAAACATCTCTGGTATTGCTTTCCATCAAATTGATTTGATTTTCTGAACATGTTACTCTTCGCTCACTTTATTTGACTAATCTCATAAAATAATTAAGTGTTGTCTTTTCCTCATAACAAATATAAAAGTTACAGAAAAAGCAACTTTACAGAATTGGAAGTGGAACAATAGGAACATTTGAGAGAAAAAAAAATCAATGAGTCTTTTTCAATATTTGCTTTATGAATGCTTCCTGAGTTTTTAATAATCATTTCACAATGCAGTTACAAGATATGAAATCAATGGGATATTTTAATTAAAAATCAAAGCATTAGAAAATCCAAATGCAGTACTAATAGATACACACTATCCTCTTCAAAAGAAAAATTTTGCAAAACTTAATGAAAACAGTACTTGAGAACTGAGGAAGAAACATCACCATAACGAACAATGTTGTTATTATGCCCATATATGTCACATAACATAAAAGCTGTGCAAATTTATGCCAGGTCTCAGTAAAAAAAGCAATGTGGAAATCCCATGCTCTTTACACACCAGTTACAGAGCTAAGTATTTTTTCACTTGCTTTGGAATAATGAATGAAATAACTGACAGTTATGAATAATTTTTTACTGTGGTCCAAATGAAAAAGATGGGTAACTTTGGCTTTGGGGGCTACGTGCTGTAGCAGATTGCAGCTTCCTTCAGGTACTTTGGCAGACCCTAGAGGCCAACAGAACACAGGTTGAGCAGGCCCTGTGAAGTCAGAAACCACATTAAACACCAGCAGAACTGGAGAGGACACTTGGACATATATTAGCATAAGTATAAGGAAACACTTTTTTTGACCAACAGTCTTTTTAAGAATACTGAGAGCAGACTTCCTTTGTATAGGAATTCCCTATCTCCCTCTTTCTTCCCAGAAGTTGGTGATGCTGTTGTTTCTATAGTTACCACCATCTTCTTCTAAAAAATTTTTCAGCATAGCTATACTGATACCTATGCACAAGATAGGTATCAGTATACCTATGGGAATGGGAAATGAAAAATTAGAGATGGTTTTGTTTTTCTTTTTAAGTAAAGACCAAAACCAAATTGACATTGTTCAGTGTGTTAATATTACAGAATTCATAGCTTCAGCTTGCTCTTAAAATAGCCAGCACAGTCACCCCAGCAAGTATTCCTCCCTCTCAAAAACTGTGCTGTAAAAGCCAAGGTGTCTGGTGAGGCTATACAGTTAAATAGTAAAACACCCTTGGGCAAAAAATAATCAGTTTGAGAGCACACAAAATAAAAACATGTTCACCTGCCAACAATCAGAATGAGACTCAGATTTCCACTTCAAACCCTTGCTCACAATGTGGCAATACTAAAGAAAAGAAAATAACAAACACAGCAGCAGAGAATACAAGCATAGGAAATGAGTCCTGGCCTGTGAAACAATTTTAAACACAGAACCACGGTGGAATCCTGTTGAAATACCCTCCCACTTTAATGGTGAGTAATAGCTGATTACTCTGTTTATTCTGAGTTGAGTACTGCATATTCCCCTTTCAGGAAACCATTTTCATTCCAGGAAGATGGATTTCTTGTGAACAGATGTCATTAGACTAATTGAATTAGTATTGTATAACTACACTGTCACTGGGGTATGAAACTACTTCTGTGATTACTAGTGCAAAAATCCCATTACTTGTATACTATTATTTCCAGAATATTTGACATCCAGAATACATGACATTTCAATATGTCCACAGATAGAACCGTTATTCATTGTCTTTGCCATTGTTCAAAATACGTTTGTGCTATTAATTTTAATTTTTATAGTGCTGTAAGCATGCAGCTTGATTTAAAATTCCTTCATACTCAAAATCTCCATCCTTTTGGTATCAATTAGAAGTTTTGATTTCTAGAAAAACATTAAATTTCAGAACAACAACCAACTCGCCATTCGCTGAGAAACAGAAATTTTCCATCCGCAAAACAGACATTTACTAAGTTATTCTTTGCTGTTTCATTTGGCTAATTCACATCTCTAGAGTTTTCAAACAACAAGCAAGACAGAACATGCTGTGTTCTAAAGCTAAGAGGACAAAGTAACTTCATATCTTCTTACCTTTGCATTATAGGGAATATAATGCTTTGATAAGGCTTCAGGAGTGTGCATCCATGTTTTGTCTACAGAAAAGCAAAACAAAAGAAGCACTGAATAGGTTGTTCAATTGTTAATATAACTATTATAGTATCTATCTGGAAAACATCCACCACCCTTCCTTTTACTCAGATAAGTATCTGCCTGAAGTAGTTCCCAGGGCTGGAGGAAAACACAGTATATCTCACAGCTTCCCAAACATTTACAGGAAAGAATATGGTTACTTCTCTTGGGTCCAATTCCCATTTTAACCAAAGTGATTTACCATAAGAATTCTAACACCTCCCCCGAGACATATTTATGGCTCTAAGCTTGTTTGCTGTTTCTGCCCCAGATCAGGATTTTCTGCATCCCTGCTGCTGTTGTTTGAAGTCCTGCATGCATGTTGCACTTCTAATGATGGGGTTTTTTTAATAAATTATATGCTTCTCTGGATGAATTATCCAGATATTAAAGGGACAGAGAAAATTATTTTGGAAAAATTTTCAGAGCAATAACTGAAAAAAACCAAACAAACAAAACCGTAATCCCTTTACAAGAAAATAGATGCAAGTCACATTGGGACTTTGATTATCTTTATTTTTTTCCTATGTATACTGAATTAATTTGCATATTTTCCTCTAAAGATTTTCACATCACAGGACTGCATGATTGTCTTACTTTTCCAGCAATGTTTCATATGGTGAAACAAGTTCATTATTTATGAAGTACATTTTCCCTCCAGTTTAATGTCGACTAAGAATGTTCCACATAATTCAAGTTGGAATTCCAAACATGAGAAAAAACTTTTTATTAGAAATTTAGAAACCATTTTTAAAGTTTTCTCATTTGAAAGCATTTAAGAAAAAAAAAGGTAAAGTGTTCCAAAATACTGTTGCATTACCAACCGCACGAGAGATTCTATAATGCTGAGCAGTATTTTATAACCCACACATTCAATATTTAGTAGCGTTTTCTAAAATGAGACTATTCCTATTTTAATTAACATGAATTAATTCAATAAAATTCCAGATTTGTGACTTTAAGTAACAGAACAATAGCTTAAAGCAAAGCCCTACTCTTGGATATTCACAGACAATTCCTTTTTTCCTTAATGGGAATTGCAGTTAGAGCAAATTTTTGTTAGTTACATGTAAGAACAATAAAATCCTGTTCACAAGAAAAATTCCTGAGGTGTATTGACACTGAACCAGTAACAAAATATTTTTGGGTATACAGAAGCAACAAAACTGTTACACAAGATATTTACCAGTCACCACAATAACAAGATCAAAACTGCAAAGCTATAAGAAATCTTTTTCTTTAAGCAAATTTCATTTTACAGTAATGTTCAGCTCCATTACTGACAAGTGATACTATCACTTCTTAATTAAGCAAACATGATATGTCCAACCAGCAGCAGCCAGGAGTACAGTTATTCACTCAATTGACTCTTCCTTTCAATTGTGGCTTGTGATTGGAAAACCAGAAGAGAGAATCACACTCATTTCCCAGAATATTTTAAGATCTGATGTCTGATATTCCATTTTGAGTACAATATGAAAAGCTGATGTCACCCATGAGTAAAAAACAACAATCAGTGTGAATTAGGAAGGTTAGAATAAAGCTTGACAACCGAAAGGACATCAGTACATCCTGCTGAAGGCCAGATGAGCTGACTGGCCATGGGGCTCAACTGCAAGTCTCAGACACAGCAGAGACAGGCACATGAGGCAGGACTGCTCCCTGCGTGGCACGCTTACTGCAGCAGACCAAAGACCTCCACATGGCAAATTTCAACTTCCAATTATGCATTCACATTGCTAATGATTGTGTTTCATTTGTCCATTTACCCAAATAAGCAATAGTAGTGTAGCTTCTAAAATAACTTTACAGACAGGCAACAGGTACCCGTGAAACTAACTATTCCCTGCAAATAGTTCCTCCTCCCTTCTTCCCATTCCCAAGAAGGGCAAGTTCAAATCTGAAAAAAAGTTATTTAATTTGGGATCCAAGTTTGAAATGCTGGTCTTGATTAAGCTGCTAGTAATCTTTTCAATTTATAATCAGCTATAAAGCTTTACCTTAAAAATATTTTGTGAAGCCATCCACTTGACTACCAACTTCAAACTGTAAAGCTACAGGAATTCCAGCAAGTAAAAGCATTGCTAGGAACATGTTTCCATTACTGTTGGTACCCCTATTTATGAAAAGATAAGGAAATATGGATGGGTACTCTCAGCATAAAAGGAAATAAATAATCTAGTAAGCTATCAAAAAGATTCCTGGATTCCACAAGTCTTCTGCCATTAAACAGTGATTCAGGAAGCAGCATTTCCAACATCCAGATGTAGATCTGCAGATACTGTGACACAGGTATTCAAGTTTTCCATTTACATTAGAAGCCCATTTCCTAGAAGCAAGTAATAATCAAAAAGTGGTGGCACTTTCAAAAGAACTCTTAATATTAAGCAAAATCAATATGAGGCAAAATTCACCCTGATAACAAAGACATGTTAAAATCCCACAGCGAGGTTTGTTAACCAGTATTTCTTTCTGAATCATAAGCTCTGATTTTGGACTTACGCCTCTCTCAGAAGCAGTCTGAAGTACTGCTTGGACTTAGTTTGATTTCACAGCAGTTGAGAAATACCAGTTTCCAGACATCGAAACTTCATTCCTTTCTCATCGCCCTTGAATCACAGCAGCCCCTTTCCAGTACAAAGGAAAGACTCCTTTACAATCAGCATTTCACATCAAGTGCTTGGTCATCACATAACCTGGGAGCATCAATGTGAGCCTTTCAGAGGCCTCAGTGGCACTGGGAAAGTCAAGGAAGAGGAACACGCTGACAAATCACACGCTGAAGTCAATTGACTCAGAGACTTCATAAAATATCCAGAACAACTGTGCTGCACTCAGCAGAGGATGACGTTAGGTTAGATAACAGCATGGCTGACCATTTATCAACCAAAAAGGAAAGCAGTAATAGTGCCAAGACATTGTTATCCCTTTGAGATGAATTTCTCCACACATTACTGTCCACAGATATTACTGAATGGATTTAGTGGATAGGCACTGAAGAACTCTTTCCTAAATGGCAAAATAATGCTCAATAGTGCAAGTTTAATCAACCGCTTCTCTAAGCTCCAATCTCATTATTAATTCATGCATGGTAAAAGTGGCTCCACTGAACTGTGTTTCGAAGGTGTTTACATGAGACTCATTGGCCATTTCATTTAATATAATAAACAGAAAAAGACTCTGATGTTAACTTTTTCTTTTATTTAGTGCCAAAGTGAAAATACAATAAGTTCTAAAATGTAAAAACTTTTATTCTTTACTGAATTGAAATCTCTCTGACATCAATGGATGTTTTCCTTGCTAACAGAAGACAAAAAAATCTTGGAACTAATCCTGCTTTACAGAACTTGCTATAGAAACAGAGATCTGATGTGACAACCAGCCTAGTTAACAGTCTCCTGAAGAAGAGAGTGTCCCACAAAACCAGTGCTACATCTAGGTATTAATGCCTCAGAGAACAATTTATTTGCTTCAATGTGCGTATATACACATCGTTATCTTTGATTTTTTCTTATTATCTTTTTGTATAAATAAAGAAAACTTTCACAATGGGACATACAAGAACTATCATTCTGTTTAATCACTTTCTTTATTCTGCACTGCAACGGTAAAAGACAGTTTCTGGCAAGGCTGCTAGCCAGATAACAGGGTACACTCTGTTGTCTTGACCGCTGCAGGCAGCGAATGAACTAATAAGCTGAGCCATGAGATACAATGCTTATTACCGGAGTTTTCATCTGAATGCAATATTTAAAACATTATTAACAGACATAAATCTAACCATATTCTCCTATAATTCTGCTATAGTATTTGTCCCAGCCACATTCTAGGGGAATGACTGAGTACAATCTGTGTGTCTAATAGCAGTAATTTAACAAAGGTAATATCAGGTTACTATGATTAAGCAATGGCAATTATGAGTCAGATTCTGCCCTGACCAAATGCTCATCAATATATATAATTAAAAAACAATTACTTATATTGTTTCTTCTCCCCCTTTTTTTTTGGGGGGGGGGAGTGGGGAGGGGGCAAACAAAAATTCTTTGGAGGCGTATTTGTTCTTTGCCAAGACAACAGAGATGTATCTCCCTAAAACAGACTAAACTCTGCAGAATGCTTCACCTTTCTGGGTCCTTCTGTCATAATATTCAGGATCGTATGAAACCTTTATAACAGCTGATTACTAAAGAAGCAAAACGATATCACAGAATGCTGGGTTGGCATAGCAACAAAATGGAAATTAAGTCTAATATTTGCATTTCCTCAAATAATAACACTCCCTGCACAACCTACACATTTTATACTATGTATTTTTAAGATACGGAGCTAGTATGTAGGTTTTGACAAGAAAGAAAAAAATAATCAAAAGTATTAGTGCAACTAACCAGTGATAAGCAAATCTTTCCTTCTGCACTTCTAAGTTATTAATGCCAAGAACTTTTAACAAGTTCAGCTCCCTAAATCAAAGGGAAAAATGAAGAAAAAAGAACTGAGTTGTTTACCCTGCACTTCTTAAGCTTTCTTGCCACCAGAAGAGCTACACCGTGTCTTTGAAAAAAGCTTCTAGTCAAAGCTGAAAGAGAGATTACTCTTATATCATAATTTATTTTAAGTGATCACATTTTCACAAGTTTTCACTAAGAAGGATGCACAGATCAAACCTTTAACGCCACCTTTCATTTCTGGAGCCAGAGTTCAGTCAAATACTCCAGTATAACTATAAAGAAATTTGGGAAAGTTAAGCTTGTTAAAAATGCACCTTTTTTAAGAATTTCAAACCATTAAAGTAAGAACATTATGAGTGTCAGTTTGGTAAGGCAAAACAAGGAAAAGGAACAGAAATGGGAACCTCAATACAGTTAAAATATAATTTTAATTTTTTAAGTCAGGAAGATTAAAGTAGGTAATAGAAAAGTTTAATTGAAACTTTTTAAAAAATTCTGATAAACTGGAAATAGAAGAAAGGAGAATGGTAGCAATCATTAAGAACAACTACAATATGCATATCTGTAGCTTCCTTTTGCTTATAAGCCTAAGCTACATCCTTTTATGTACCTACAGGATGTGATTTCACAAAATAGTATTTTCCTGAGTAACAAGTTTTGGATGTTCTTTGCAATTTTCCAAAGGATTTATAAGACAAAGTCCTATAAAACAAAGTAGTCGCTGTGATTCCTATCAAGGTATGGTTCTTACACATTCAAATTCATTTCACACAGAACAATACATCTTGTCTTAATTAGACATTCAACCAGTTAACTGGCAATTTACCTATGCAACTCAAGAATTTAGGCTGTAGCTTGCGAAAGTTACTTGCGATAGTACACTTGGATAAGAACTCTACATCATACACTAGCAATAACTTAACAAAGAATTTATTAGCTTGTAGATCTCAAAAGACATGCTTGCTAAAGCACCATGCAAATCGTGCAACATTCTGTGAACTACGCTGTATAGGTTTTAATACAGTGTAAGCCAAAAAGCTTAAGACTTCTTTAATGCTGTCCCGATTTTAAAGCCAATACTCAGTGCTTTATG
This sequence comes from Cuculus canorus, assembly GCF_017976375.1. Classification (NCBI taxonomy): domain Eukaryota; kingdom Metazoa; phylum Chordata; class Aves; order Cuculiformes; family Cuculidae; genus Cuculus; species Cuculus canorus. The sequence goes on along the minus strand of NC_071406.1, from coordinate 34,516,435 downwards.
GTTAAGCAGTGTGCATATGTACTTAAAAGGAGCTCCTTAAGTTTTGCAGAAGCAACAAACAGTTATTGTGGTAAATAGCACAGTTAACTTGCCTAGAATATTCTTTACAGCATGTTATAGATAAGATTATTTCCACAATATCTTCACTTTCTGAAGATAAAATAGCCAACAGGAAATTATTCTTCTATTCTCATCTTAATAGAAAGAAAAAATAGCTTTATCTGAGTGGCCTCAACCTGAATTCTACAGAGAAAGTTTCCAATGCATACTCTTCATTTGTAGGTATGCATCCTCTAAAGTCATACTGTAATGATTTTTTTCATAAACCATTAGATCTGCTCATTTTGCTTTCAGAATATAAATAAATACATGCAGAGTTTCACACAAATGCATGCAAACACACACATGCTGCAAGACTAGCTGCTTCCTTGGCCCATCAACAATAAATGATTTGGTCCTTGACAAATCAAGGCAGTCACCCTTTAACACTCCTTGTTGGCATACTTGAAAGTATACTGCCATAGCTGAATAACAAAAACATAATAGTACAGATGATACTTAAAAAACGTATTCAGTTATCAATCAAAAAAAGGGACTCGGTCACTGAATACTGGTTCTCCATATGACCCGTCTTTGTGGAGGCATTACAAGAGTATTAAGATAACTGATTTTTTTATTAAGTGAGACTAAATGAAACTTCTGGTATACAAAAACCCACACTTTGTCCTCCTAAACTTTGCTCTTGCAAGAATTCCTACTTAAAAAAAAAAACAACCTAGAAACACCAAGTGGCAGCTTATTTTTTTTTTTTTTGGGGGGGGGGTAGGTAGGGAGGTAAAGGAGGAGGTTTTTGCTTTTGTCCTAGAACGTGATGAGTGCTTTTATGAAAGGACAGAATGCAATCACAAGAATATCTGAAGATCACAATGAGGAAGATTGTGACTACTCATATGACTTTAAAGTATATAAAGATACACTCTCTCTTTAATGTTTTTTATCATTATTGCTAATGTGAAGTCCAGTGCACACTCACCCGTTTCTTTAAATGTGGACTATACACTTTGACAGAACGAAAGTATTTGCTTTAGGACTGTACTTATGCCCTTCAGCTTTTTGGGGCTTCTCTTGTTGTCTACACATTCAGAAGAAAAAAATATAAAATAAAACATTTGCCATCTGTGAAACACAGCATAAGTTTAAAATATAAATAAAAATCACATTATAGCCAGTCCATTCACAATAAAGAGCATCCTATAACATTTGACTGCATTTTTTTTATACATGAGACCCTATCCATTAAATGCATCTGTCTACACTTCACTAAATGAGACCCATAAAAATCCATTGCATAGAAATGTTACTACTGAAACTTGTGATTTATGGCAGGCTTTTTCTTCAATATGTTCTATTTAACATTATAAATAGTACCTACATCTCACAAACTGATAATGTGTCACCAATTACCCACCTTATGAACTGCTATCATACGAAAAAATTATTAGAAAATTCAGATTCCCACATACAACAGAAGTTTAGGCATTGAAATTTGTTCCACATATAAACTAGGGCTGACATTTATTCTCGATGGAGAACCATTGGAGCATAACAAAGAATGAACCAAATTCAGCTGTGATGTACACCCTCAAACAATCTCACTGAAATTCACTGGGATTCATGCATTGTAGTTCAGTACTAAATTTAGCCCAAAGAAGACATATGTACTTACATCTTTAGCACTATTTTGAGACACTCAAAAAGTTCCACACTTTTACTCCCAGGAGATTTGAATTGTAGTCATTCCATATTTAGGAATGCCTCTGTCTAACTTTTCTTCATTCACCAGTTCTTATACTAATGGCTTTGAATAGAAGGCCACAGAATCATTAAAATGTGCCAAACTCATCTGGGAGAGGTACCTCCATTCTCCAGAAAAATAGCCAAGCCAAACCAAACACTCCATAGTTAATGCTTTCTGGTTTATGTATACGCATTACCTGTACACACAATTAAAATGTGCCAAACTTATCTGGGAGAGGTACTTCCCCAGAAAAATAACCAAGCCTAGCGTAGACCAATCGTGACACTGAGAATTAGGGGACGCTTACACTATAAGTAGGCACAATTTAGATATATTTGGCTGTTGTGAAAACACTACTTGTATCTGTTTAAATTCCCCTTACGACCCTATATATGTTTGAGACTGCTGTTAACTTAGCTCCAAGGCAATAGACTGATGCAAGCTTGTAATAAGCACAAGCCCTACCAGCACAGCATCAGGAGGCTAATTTGGATTTAAAGAGTGACTCCTTCAAGAGTCATGGAACTCACGTAGTTAACTCCCCAAATATCCATACTCCTCTAAGCAAAAGACACGCACAAGTCACCTCACCAAACCCAACATGGAAACTCCTGTATCTCTGAATTCTGAGAGTAAAATCAGGAAATAAAATAAAGGAAGTTCAGCAATTGTTCAAACCTGTTTGAACTTGCCTGAGCTTGCTCTTAAGTGCAGTTATTAGACATGAATGCTTATACAGCCAAGCTGTCCTGAACTTCAGCTGGCATGAAAAATACGTAATTTTCACTTACTTTGACAACTGCTTAAGTGAAATTCATGTTTTTCCTAGGATATGAAAATAGAAATGTGTGCATCACTGACTAAAATAAATGGATGTCAGTATTTAATTCTTCTGGTTGCTCAAGTTCTGAATCATTTTTAAGAACCCACAATAATTGGACTTCATTGTGCTTGACTACTGCTTTTATAATACTTTTTTCTTGTTAGGGTAAAGAGAATCAAATGAACAACAAAGCGAATTCCTTTGAATACACAGAAATTCCAAGATTTCAGGTCAGGTCAGTAAGAATTTTGTCATAAAGAAGTAGTGACAACAGAAAGGAATAAATACAGACTCCTCAAATTTTCCCATATACTAGAGGATACAACTTCAAGATTTGACTGCAAAGGCAAGATGCAGACACTGGCAAGAGCAACAAGCATTAGTGAAAGAGCATTTTAGCACTCCAGGTGCACATCAAAACACTGAGAAAATATGCTATAAAACATACCTGATCTGTTTCTAAAACATAGTAGGTTCAGTTTCAAATATTATCAAAGTCATTAGAGCAAAGGAAAAAATTAAAAGGTCGTCTAGACAAAACAAAAATCTATAAACCCCAAACTTCTTTCCCAGCTGTGCTAAATTAAAGAATGTGTGCTAAATTAAAGCTGTGCATAATTAAAGAATATTCAAATAGTCTCTCAAATTATTGGAAGAAGCTAGGCAACACTATTAGGCAGCTGGTGGATACAGATCTTGATAGAGGTGTTACAAACATCTACACAGGAAAATACATCAGTGTTTAAGAAAAGCACGGGCTATCGATTTCAACTTATTTCCTCAGCAACCATCGTGCTACTGGGGTACCAACTGACCTTTCATCAGGTTTTGCAGTCTTTGTGAATAAGCGTATCTTCCTTTTGCAATCAAGCTACATCTACTGATATGCTGGGACTAGTTATGTTACGTCAATTCACCTGGCTCTAACAAATAAATGCACTAGACATGGAAGGATTCAGTGTTGGTATAAGGTATGGTAGATTCCTTTTACTTCCAGCTTTGATACTGATACCAAAGCAGAAATTCTTGTTACTTAAAATATTTATATTTACTCCAACTGGGTTTACAATCAGTTATTAAAGCAGGGGCTCTAGCTCAGTGTGTATCATACTTAAGGATCTTGAGAAGAGAACATGAAAAATAAAGAAATTAGACCCACTGAGTATTTTCTACTTTACAAAGTAATGGGGGAAATAGAAACAAAGTTGTCAGTAAAAAAAGCTACTCTCATGCTCCATCCAGTCACTTATGTTTAATCACAGACAGACCATGAGAGAAGGCTAAGTAAGCCAGAAAAGCAACATAGACAACTCTGAATTATCTAGCGGTTTGACATCTTTTTGGAAAGCATATCATTTCAGATTGCTGCAAATGCTGAATAGCTTCTTAAAGCTAACACACATTCTGCTGCATAAGATATTTCAAGTATATTAAATTAAATATAGTTTTCTAAAATGGCTTCTCCACAAAGAAGAACCCAAAACATATATAATAAGCACGGAAGTCACCAACTCTTTAGAAGTTCCAAAAGCCTCCAGAATGGCCTTTTGTGCATGCAGGGGAAAAAAAGAAGTATGTATTTTTTAAATATACACACATACATCTCCACCCCCCACCCTCCCCAATAAAGAAAATGTTATGAAATACAACATAAGCCTTACAATTCAGAAAGCTCTAAAACTATCAGTTGAGAATGCTTTGCTCTGTACACATTATAGAAGGCTGCCCATCCAAAATTATTCAATTAGTACTTCCTTATTATACAATTATTCAACATTTATTCAAAAATTATTGATTATTTAAGATTACTTCAAATTCAAAAGTACTTCCTTGATAGTCTAAAGAATTTATAAAGGATATTTATGTCTCCCAAGGAACATAAGCTAAATTACTTACCTTTCTTCCTGCTAAAAGCACGATTCATGTTGAGAAATCTATCCTGTCAATGATGTTTCTGGGTTTGTTTTCCACTTCCCGCACTTTAACCTGCAGAACACAAACAAAAGTCCATTATTGTATCTAAAGTTAGCTCATTGTCTTAATATTAAACACAATGCAGAAGATTTTAACAATTCTGAAATTCAGAGAAATTGAAGGGAGATTGGCTTTGCTGAGGAAGAAACTGCAGAACTGAGAATATTTATGTTTGAGTGCCCAGTACTACTTAATTGAGAAAGACGTTTTAAAGTATTCCGTGAAGGTCTTCTCACTGAGATTTCAGGGACACAGAGGAGATGGTATTATATGTATACGTGAAGCCAAAGAGTATATGCAAATAGGTTGGAAAGAAAGCTTTAAAATTAATGCTGAACACATGACTCTGTAAAAACATTCATTTCACAGTTGTGTCATTTAGGCTGCCAGATTATTTCAAGATATGCTTTCATCTTCAGTTCAGCAAACCAATGAAAAAGAATTTACAATCATAATATAAAGACTGATTTCCAACCAGTGATTCAACACTGTAAAACCTGCCTTCTATCAGTACAACTTCCTCTTGGTCTGATTACATCAGACTGTACAGTAATTTCTGTATTTTCTTCACTGAAAATACTGATACACTCTTAAATACTTGTCTAAATTCTCAATTCTCAGTATTATTTTCTAATTTTATTCTTTACCAACATTTTGCAGCCAAGTAAAATAAAATCGAACACATCCATTTGCAGATCAATGAACAAAAATTTAGTGCAGACCTCAGACCTCCAGTCACAGGCAGGCATTTGCAATGCTTGGGAAGCAAGCAATTCTGTTGTGGTTACAATATTATGTGCGTCATTTACATCTCTAAGTACTAATAGAACAGTCTATAGGGCTTCAAGCAACAACAGCATTTAAATCAAATTTAGCACAATAAAAACTCACAGGAAAAATATCTCTTAGTAATGGCACAGCTCTACGGGCTTCACTAAAATTGAAAAACTTGCTGTCAACTGAAATTCTTAGTCCGTGCTTGGATTTATAACTGCATAGAAGCACAAATGGAATATAAGAGGAGAGCATTAAGTCCCTGGAAAGCTTTACTTTATAAATTTCATTAATCTCAGCATTTTCAAAAACATTCATTAGCCAGAATCAAGCTCTAGACTTGTAAAAGTAAAGTACAAATTTTACTTGTTTCACAAAAACAGTTCTCTAGATCTGGGTTTTAAAGCATTAAACAAGATATTTTATTTAAAAATACTGCCTTTTGCAGCATATTCAATTGTAAACAATTATTTTGTATTATGTTTATGGTGCTACGTGTAAATTACGGATTACATTACTCTTGGAACAAAGTCAATTTTATACTTTACAAACAAAAGGAACAATTTTAAAAACAGGAACATTCTCTTCTTACCAAACTTGTTACAATTTGCAAGAAAAATCGATACTCTTATTTTGTTCACTATGATAGACTAAACATAACAGGATACAAGAGGAACTTCATTTTTCCTCAAATCCACAAGCACCAGTGTCTAGCAAAACCTGGTAAAGGATTTCAGTCATGTCAGTCTAATTTTTTTCTCTGCTGTACAAAAACTTATAGATGTCAGATGCTTAGAGCTGGTAAAAAGCCCCAAAGAACTCAGTCACTTTCATCCACTTCCAGAAGACAGGCAGAGAGCAAATATCTTGCTCGCTTGCAGACCAGAGTGTCTGTACTTGACATCCCATCAACCATTTGCTCATCTATATTGAATCTTAATGAGATTTTTGCTTGTCCCACCACTTCCAGATGGATGATGAAGAGCCTGGGGAGCTCTGTCAGTGCTTTGATTTTAACAGCAATGGACTGGGAATGAGTGATGGGGTCCACCATCTACAGGTAGATGTAGAACAGCTCTTAACAATAAAACAGTTCTTGCAAAGGGGATGCTGGTCCTTGAGCTTTTTGACTTGGAGTATGAGCAATTCTCCAAAATTTTAGAAGACAGTCATTGTCTGGATGGATACGTACAATTAAAAGGAAAGACATGTCCTGACAGTGAATATGGTTACACTGTGATGGCATCATCCTTTCTCCTCTGGAAGAGCTGACTGCTCCATACACAATCTAGACAAGCAATTTATTTCATTATTGACTGATTATCTTCTAACTCTCCATTGCATTTACCTGGGAACAAGGGGCAATTTGAAACCTTCAGGTTTCCAAACAACAGCAAGTTCTTGTTAACCTTCTTAAATATGTAGAGCTATATTTATCATATTCATTACAATTTCACAAACACATTTTAAACAATATCACTGACAGAAAAGGCAGAGACAGACAGACTTAGGTATTCTAAATGTAATCTCCAAATAAAGCACAGCAATAACTTCTTTTAGCCTAACAATGAAAAGTTCATCGTATTTAGCAGACTTATTGTAGACTTATTGTAGAGGTCAGACAGTTTGACAAAGGGTACCATTTTATTACTCTACCAAAGTATATTTTGCCTAACTATATGACTGCATTGGACACACCATCATGTGCACGTGCTCAGCAGATCCCACGGGACCACTCTACATGCTTCCCTCAGTGTGCAATAGACTTAAGTTCACAAGCTGATTACTGATGTTGAAAAGATGTTTAAGAGGAAGTGAGAAATCCAGATGTGTGTTTAGACAGAAGCAATCAGAAGTTTCTGGAGAGGTAGCAGGGAACAATCACCAAGAGAAGAGTGAGGAAAAAAGTGCCTTTGTATCCCAACATCTCCATTTAATCATTGCTCCTGTACAGACTTCACTGTTCGAACCAGAGCATTCTCTGCAGCAGTCTTCCCTCCAGGAGCTTTACAAAGTTGCTCCAATTTATTATAAATGTAAATGAGAAACAATCACCCTTTCCAGAAGAGCTCTGAACTCTGACGCTATAAATGGTTTTGAACTCTTTGAAGTCACTGTTTGGCATTTTTTCATTGTAAAAGGTGTGGGTCTCCTGTTTTGTTTCAGTTTTTAGTGTAAAAGATCAATATAAAATTAACAGAGATTATCCTCTTAAGAAATTATAAGCATCTGCTAAAAAATTATAATCATGTCCAAAGGCTGTGGAGGAGGTGGAATATGATATTATTTAAGCCTATTTATCTGGAGGACTTTATACTTCTATAGCTTTATTTGTGGCCCCTTGTTCCACACCTCTCCCCAAAAGGAGAACCAGAACCCTGTATAAATTGACTGCTATGCAGGGTACGTGCACTTGCTTTCTTATCTTTTACACTCCAATTCCTATGATCAATTCCTTCCCAATGCTAAAGGTCATATGGTGGAAAAAAAGCCCCACTGCCAAACAAATTTCTAACAACTGATTTTCTCATAATCAATTTATTCCCATATCACATACCTCTGAAACAACAGCATACAAGCATGTCATTTGTTTAATAAAAACCTAAACGAAGTGTCATTCACTTCACAAAGACTTAAAATCCTTGATACTGAACACAATCCCTTAAAGTCAACAGATTTCTCATTAATATTTTCAGAATGTTTGCTTTAATTGGTCAGCCTCAAGGACAGCATTGAGTTGCATTCTTACAGATCAGATGGGCTTTATTAAATGATTGCAACAGTTTTCAAAATTCAGAAAAGTTGGCAATAGCCATTTTGTCACTAGATCAATCTCAGGCGGAGTATCTTGAAAATCAGATAATATTGGGGTTTTAGGCTTTAGCATGTTACATTCCTTTAGCTAACCTTCCTTAGCCCTTCTGTATAATCCCAACATTTCAAAAAGAACATGATATGAAATTAAAAGCACAGATACAACACTGGCACAAAAGCATGAGAATCAAAATATTCATGACAAATTAATCTCCTCATCTGCATATTATCAAGCAGGTATGTGTTCAAGCAGTTCATTATAATGTGTATTGCGGAGAAACATTAAGGGTTTGCACACTATTATGGTTATTATGAACCTTATTTCAAGATTTTTTTAAAAGTGCTCCATCCTAGAGTAATTTAGAGGATATTACTGTGATACAGACTACTATATAATAGAATTCCCAGGCTTGCAAGACTTAAATTTCTTCATTTTTCCTGGATAGGAGTATTCTAAATTTTTTAACGCAGTCGGGACTAAGGACAACTCATAGGGTTTTAAAAGCACTAAAGATCAGCAAGTTTAGACTCATCCGTCGCATCACACGAAATGGTACTGGCTACTTGGGACTAGAAAAACACAATACCAGTCCCTGCTCTGATTAACTTCCACGTAGTTAAAATATGCTGCAAGTCTAACATCATGTTTACAGTTTGTTCAGGTTTGTATTGAAAAACTCTCAGTGAGGCATCTCCAGTATTTAGGGATGAAAGTGTGTCTTCTGTCCTTTATTAGCACATTACATTCACAACTATCCTTAAGTTGCTCTGCATAGCAAGTTACTCCCCACGCGTCACATTTTATTAGAGTAAGGGAACAGGAGACAACTTGACCAGCCTGACAGGACCATGTTGGCAGCATCACAGGAAATACAAATTTCTCAGTATGCCAGGTCCCCAGCAGCACTGTCACCTTAACAAATACAAATTGGCCAGGGCCATATATTTGTCCCAGTGGCACTGCCAACAACTTGTCCAGTCTGCCAGGCCACACCAGCAGCATGATGAATCCCTTCCATCCTTTATACAAATTATTAATGTTTCCGGAAACCTGTAGAAGCATAAACAAATTTTATTACATAAATTCATGACAGGATAAGGGTTCGAGGGTAGTCAGTGATAAGATACTGACTGTGAAACAGGTCTAAAGTGATGTACAGTCAAGACCCCAAGCAGAGATAAACACTAGCAGTTAGCGTGATGCTAGTAGGTAAGCATGCGTAACACAGAGTTCTTACCCAATACGTGTCCCTGTGAGGTGGAAGACAGAGTCCAGCCCATTGCCTGATCCCAGAAAGTGTTGATGAAGTCTTCCCCAAATTTTTCCCTTTGTGTTTCATTCTTAGAAGTTTTCTACAGTTTTAGGTGGAGCTTAAATAACTTTAGTCGTACATTCTTTTATTCTTGACTGATGTAAAAGTCTCTCACCTCGCGTTCAAAGGTATAGTGAAAAAAATTTAGATTGGATGCCCAACTGTGTGGTGTTGTCATTTGAAGGCAAGTAGCTTTTTGGATGGAGGTGTGGTTTTGTATTGTAATGACATTTTAATCAGAAAAGTTCAGGTAAAGGACATGATTTCACTATGGGTGCTGAGGCAGCAGCTGAAAACCATCTTCCTTGATAGGTGTTATATGTTCATCTTCACAGTTCGATGTCCGTGATGGTAATGGAGCCTCGCTGCACCATTGTGTAACAGCACCCCGCAACTCCATTCCAATGAGGCAGAATGTACCACTTGGCCAGAAAAAGCCTTTTCTATGGCAGTCATATTCCTTTCCTGGGAGCAGCAACTGTATTTTTGTTTAATATCACAGTAAAGTCACTTCAATATACCTAAGTGGGGGAGGAAACTTTGGACAAACTCCCTACTTTCATTATTTTTCCACACCAGGTAGGCACTAATCTGTGCTGAACCTCCAGAACCACAGGGGAGGAACCACAGGTCATCCTACTGAGAAAATTCAAACAACTGCTAAGAGCAGATTCAGTAACTGATCCTGTAACTGAACTACTGATGTAAAAGGAGAGGTATGTGAAAAGTAGGTATCAATCTCTGACATATTTTCCAAAGAAAGTAATTTTTCAGGTTTTTCCTCTTGAAAAACAGTGTTGAAAAAGTAGAAATGGATCCTTGCTGGAAAGTTCCTTATGGAATGGCGTAAATGCTTATGCTAGGCATTTATTTTCTCCTTCTTTCTATACAGACCTGGGCTACCAATTCCGGTCAATGCCTTCGGGTACAGCGACTAAATTTGCAAACCGTGAAGCAAAACTAAGAGTTTCACAGCACCTCAGTCTTTTCAGAAATTTAAGCTTCTCTAGCAGAGTTTCAAGAACTCAGCACATGGACTCACTGTGTTTCAAATATGACTCATTTAAACCAGATTTTCAGATGTATTTGTGCAGGTGAAGACTGCAAGTTAATTGTGCTTGAGCTATATTCACGCATCTTTGACATCTCTCCCTATCAGTCAGCATCAAGCACCTTAGTATCCAGGGCCGACTTCCTTGATAAGCACAGCTGGAAGGAGTCAAGAGCTGTCCTCCACCAGCATCCATATACTCTTTCACAAGATCCTTGTAACACATAACCAGAGAGAACTGTTTTCTAGATAGTTACCACCACTCTCTCAAGAGAAGAAGTGGCAGCAAAACCACAGTATATAAAGTGATCCTGCTTCATTCATGCTTTCAAGAAAAAGCCTATTTCAAAAAACAAACCTAGGAGTCAGCTGGTGAAACAAAATCAGAAGCACCAATGTAAAACTGCACCCTATATCCAACCATTACACCAAACTACAGGCTACTCTCTCTTCCTCCTTCCTCCAACAACATACAATGACTTTGCCAATTTTATGGATCACACATTACTATTTAGAATATTTAAGGTATTTCCACGACAATTACATACAAATAGTATAGGTAGTCTCTAATGAAAATGATATTACTCTATGTGTACTGAAGTCACATACACACACTGCTTCAAAACCACATCTTGAATACTGCTCTTCAAAAATACTTTAATGCTGCTATACAATCAAAGAAACAAGTATACAGGAGAGAGAGCTGAGCACCTCTACTGGTATTTATGTACTTCACAGAACTTCATTTCAGGATAAGTAAACACGAGTACTGAAAAATAATAAGTTTATGTGAAATTACAATCTTAAACAGCTTTGCTACTACTGCTGTTTCAAATTTTAGTAAAAAACATTGAGCACAAAGGTAATAATTGAGAAATACAGCAACATATGTAATAGGGAATAGACACTGGCCCAGTGCTATAAAAATCCCACTCAGAAACACACCACACCTTTAGCCACAGAAAACACATTCTCTTTTAATGGAAAACTTATGCAACAAGACTCAAACAAAGCTCATTCTTTGGAAATTGCTTGAATAAATACGCTCATATGTGGTTAGAAGTTCCTCATCATTCTGCCAAACCTCTATGCTCCTTTTCGCTCACTTGGTTTATGACTGTGAGCATGCAAGCTTTAATTTGTTTCCTGAACTACGTATATTTAAACACTTTTGAAATTCCACTGCACAAATGACTGTGCAAAATTAATCTCACCTTTCTATTTCATCCATAAATGTGTCTCTCTGCTAACTAGATTTTAAAAAGTAAACCTTGATGGTCACAATTCAGTGATATTCTTCAAAAATGCATAGCTCTGTACATTTAATCTTCCAGAAATTATCCTTTATTATAACCAGACTCTGACATCTTAAAGAAAGCACAAGAATTGCTAACACCACCAATGTCTTTAAACTCCAGTAAAATCAGTATCAACAAGATGGGAGCATAATTACTACAGGAGCCATATTAAAGTAGTCCTCTCACTTTGCAGGGTCTTGAAAAGGAGAATATTGCTGAAACTGCCAGTGCAAGAATTCTTTTCAAGCAATAAAAACCTCAACATGCTGCCACTGAAACTCGAATGGCTTTAAGAGCCAAACTAGAGTATACACTGATTAGCAGGTATTAACTTTTCAAATGTTGCTGGAATCAAGCCAATGGGAAATAAAATCCAATTTACAGTCTTAATTTATGATAATTCTACTTAACCAAACAGCAGGATGTAATAGGCAGCCAGAAGAAAACCCATGATTTGAAAGCAACCTTAAACTAAAACAAATGAACCAACCCCTGAACTTCCTTCAAATTCTCCCCCATGTCCCCTTCCCAGGGGAAAAAATAAGGAAGGAAAAACTTGCTTGTTAATACTGGAGAAGCTGCTTCCTCTCCCATAATGCTACTCAGTACTTATGAGTCTTTCAACAAAGATGTAGAAGCACCCACAGACATTAGGTAAAATTTATAAGTACCCCTATGAGATTATTATCATTCCACCTTGTAGATACATAAATTAAGACAATGCACAGTCTCACAATGTCACTAAAATAATTTGACAGCTGTAGTAAAACCCAAGGCTTCAGTTTCACATTCCTTTCTAAGGATTTCTCTGAACTAAAATTATTTTCTAGTGGCTATTCAGCATATTAGAATGAAGATATATTCTTGATAAATATTTACAGCAAGGTTAGGTAGTTCCTCTTTAATTTATAAAAAGCACAATATACTGCAGAACCAGAATATAGCTTTTCATACAGAACTGATTATTATTTCATTGGCTGATAGCTAAGTATAGGTTTCAAACTAGAAAGGAAAAAATGGGACTACAAATAGGACAGTGTGTAGGACAGGGACATTTGGCCCCATTCCTCATGTTATGACCAATAACATCAACAGGATCAACAAAAGGGGGCAGATAGCAACCCCGTTTGTTCCCCCATTCCCAGGGTAAGGATTCCTCTGCCCATGGTAACAATGAACTTGTACATATGTGTTACACTTTACTGTGGATTTCAGTAAAGCTCTACAGTAAGCTCTCTCTCCCCACTATGCTTTTGGGATCTTTCAGTAGGTATTCTGTCTTTCAAAAGTTCCTAGTTGGCCATCCATGCTTAGTGAACTCTTGTGATATGGCATCTCATGTGTCTTGCTGTGGCTCTGATGAATACAGGACAATTCACTTAAGCAAGTTCTTTGCCAAATGATACTCATATTTGTCATTTAAGTAATTGATAACCAAAAAGTTTCTCCTTCAGCTGCCTGGAATAAAAGGAGGAGCAATTCACCACCACACCTTGAATTCTGCTTATCTATCTGGTTTAGCAAATAATGATATATTTACAGTACGATTTTCTTCAGCTATTTGTTGCTGTTTGCATACAGTATAGTTACTTTGGGTTATTTGTCTTTTTATTGCTATTTCATGACACTAAGGGGAGAGCTTGTGTTCAAATATTTTACCTCTATATTATTTAAAGATTTTGCAAGTCTTAAGATCTCGCGGGACTGGTCTAAATGCCTGGTACAAATATAGGTCTGCAGTGTTACATAGCTTCCTTTCAAGGAAGACATTTCTTTCCACTGTCTTCTTTTTCCTTCTTTTTTTTTCAGTTAAAGCAAAAGGGAACAAAACCAGCAAAACTTTTCCGTGCATCTTCCCTAGGGTGAGATATGCACTTCTGCATTAAATTCTCACCCGCATAACATCTTCAACTCTATCCCAGAATTCACGTTAAAGAGAGTTAATTTCCTTACACAGATGCATTCTGGCACTGTGTTCTGTGCTGGAGACCATGGACAGATTCATTTAAATGAACCAAATCATTCCCTCGCTCAGGGTGATAAAAAATCCTAACTTATGACATTTATATCTATTGATTTGCCTGCTTTGTGACTACTCCATTTCTATATGCCGATTGACATAATTTAAAATTATAATTCACTGCCTAAAATGATTTGCATTTTTCATACCAAAGTCAAAATTACTTTTTTTTACCCATATGAAGAGTGACCCTTTGATACTCTTTTTTACTTATCTGTATTGTATCAGTTTCACATTGGTACTTTTTCCAGACTCAAAACAGTCAGTAACCAGCTTGTATAGAACTTCATCAGTGATAAAGGGAAAGGTGCTAGCAGACATTGCCATTGTTCCTCTGTTGAAAACATTAATTTTAAGAACCAGACTTCCAGCCATCAGAACCATTTTCTTCTTCAGCAAGAGGTAATAAGCAGCATGTCTGCTGTTGAAATGATATCTACCCAGTAGCATAAAAATTTGAGCACAAAATATGACTGTAAAGGCCAAGAACATAGCTCAAATTGTATGGATATCATAGAATCATCAAGGCTTGAAAAGACCTCTAAGATCATCAAGTCCAACCAACACCATCATGCCTACTAAACCATGTCCCAAAGTGCCGCGTCTATATGACTTTTTAACACCTCCAGGGATGGAAACTCCACCACCTCCCTGAGCAGCCAGTGCTTCAACAATCCTTTGGCAATGAAATTTTTCCTAATATCCAATCTAAACCTCCTCTAATGCAACTTGAGACCACTTCCTCTCATCCTGTCTGTTGTTACCTGGGAGAAGAGACTGACTCTCACCTCACTCCAACCTCCTCTAAACTCTACACTAGATTTTACTGCAGCCCAATTGTATAAAAACACAGTTTTGTGATATTTCCAAGCACAAAGCCAGCTTTATTGTGTTATCAATCTGAGATATTTTCAGGAGCAATGAGATCCACAAAGTAATATAAAAATTGGAGAATTTGAAGGTGAGATTAAGTCATGCAACTGAGTGGAAACACTAACAATTTACCACTTTCAGACAAGGTTAAAATACTGTGTTTTATCTTGTACTTGTCATGAAGCCATATCTGCACAATTAACACGGCTTAGCTTGATTAACAGAAACTCAGTAAACTGCAGTAAATCGTTTCTCTAAGTTCAATGGCAACTGGGTCACTAGGAAATCACTTGTGTTGGCTATCTCTTCTTAAATATCCGCATAACTGCCATTATCATTGCATTAGACACCTTCTCGGCACTGGTGAGACTGCACCTCGAATACTGTGTTCAGTTCTGGACCCCTCACCACAAAAAGGATGTTGAGGCTCTGGAGCGTGTCCAGAGAAGAGCAACGAAGCTGGTGAAGGGGCTGGAGAACAAGTCTTATGAGGAGCGGCTGAGAGAGCTGGGGTTGTTTAGCCTGGAGAAGAGGAGGCTGAGGGGAGACCTTATTACTCTCTACAACTACCTGAAAGGAGGTTGTGGAGAGGAGGGAGCTGGGCTCTTCTCCCAAGTGACAGGGGACAGGACTAGACAGAATGGCCTGAAGCTCCGTCAGGGGAGGTTCAGGTTGGATATCAGAAAAAAATTCTTCACAGTAAGAGTCATTGGGTACTGGAACAGGCTGCCCAGGGAGGTGGTCGAGTCGCCTTCCCTGGAGGTGTTTAAGGAACGGGTGGATGAAGTGCTGAGGGACATGGTTTAGGGAGTGTTAGGAATGGTTGGACTCGATGATCCAATGGGTCCTTTCCAACCTTGTGATTCTGTGATTCTGTGATCTAATAAGAGGTTACCTGCAGAAGGATGGCTCATGATTTAATAGCAGTGAACAATCCAGGGTTTGCTGTCTGTAGCTAGGCCTGACCTTGAGATAAGATAAAAGGGAGTAGAATACAGGAATGTGGAATCCAGCGCGGGAAAGTCCCGAAGAGTTGTGATGAGAACCTTGTATCTGCCCCTTTCGCGTGCTCAAGAGCGTCCGGCCAGTTGCATGACAGCATAAGGTGCGTGCACAGCGGGACATAACCAATTAGGATTTGTTTGTTAGCGTGTGCACTATTGGGATAAGTATATAAGAAGTGTAAGGTGCATGAATAAATGAGAACGATCATACTCATATTGAGACTCCATCGTTACTCCGGGTCCGCCTCCCACTCCGACAGTTACCACTTCATGGATCAGAGGTATATTTGATAGACGGGAGAACAATGACATAGGAACTGATGTCCCAGGAGCCCGGGCAAGTGATGTAACCAAGAAACTTCCCAATCTGGTGAGAACAACTATTACCTGTTACTGCTGCTTCATATGGGAGGCAATGAAGCAGCTGTAAGAAGCCCAAGGCGGATTAAAAGTGATTTTAAGGCCTTGGGAGGGCTACTGAGGGAATCAGGGTCCCAGGTGATTTTTTCTTCCCTCCTCCCAGTAACAGGTGGTGACATAGAACAGCTCAGACGGGTCCAGTCTACTAATACATGGCTCTGTGGCAGGTGTCACAACAATAACTTTGGGTTTTTTGATAATGGGATGGCCTACGTGGCACCCAGGTTACAGACTTCGGATGGGCACCACCTTTCTCAGAGGGGGAGGAGGCTCTTTGCCTGGGAGCTTGCAGGGCTTGTAGATAGGGCTTCAAACTAGATATGAAGGGGGAGAGGGATAACACCGAGTGAGCCCTTATAACAAGAGGTGAAAGGACAGATGTCAGGGCTCAGGAAGGATAATTCTCCAAAACACTTTAACACTAATAAAAGGTGCACCGCAAAGTCAATACAACCGGCAGCCCAGTTGAAGTGCCTTTACACTAATGCACAAAGCTTGGGTAACAAGCAGGAAGAGCTGTAAGTTACTGCGCTACTTGAAAGCTACGATCTAGTTGCCATCATGGAAACATGGTGGGACAAATCCCATGACTGGAGTGTGGCTATTGACTGCTACAGACTGTTCAGGAGAGCCAGACCAGGAAGGAGGGGTGGAGGTGTTGCCCTGTATCTCAGGAAAGGGATAGAATGTGAAGAGCTGTTGTTGGAAGAGTAGCCATGAACAGGTTGAAAGCTTGTGGGTAAAAATTAAAGACGGAAGAACTAACAGGAACCTTGTGGTTGGTGTACACTACAGGTCACCCAATCAAGGAGAGACAACTGATGAAGTGTTCTTCCTCCAGCTACAGGAAGCTTTGCCCTCGCAAGCTCTCATCCTACTCAGGGACTTCAACCACCTCCATATGCTGGAAAAGTAGCACAGCAAGCTGTAGGCAATCCAGGAGACTCCTGGAGTGCATTGAGGATAATTTCTTAGTCCAGCTGATAGATATCCCCACTCAAGGAGATGAAATACTGGACCTTATGGTCACAAATACAAGTGAACTCATTAGTGACGTTAGGATCAGTGGCAGCCTGGAATGCAGTGATCATGCACTGGTGGAGTTCAAGGTCCTGAGGGATATCGGACAGGCGAGGAGTATACTAAGGACATTAAATTTCAGGAAAGCAGACTTCCAGCTCTTCAAGGAATTACTCGGTGGGACCCCCCTGAGATAAGGTCCTCCAAGACAAAGGGAGTGGAACAGAACTGGAAAATATTTAAGAAAGCTTTCCACAGGGCGCAAGAGCACTCAGTCCTCATATATAGAAAATCAGGCAGGAAAGGGAAGAGAACAGCATGGCTGAGTTGAGGTTAAACTGAGAAAAGAAGAGGGAACTGCACAGGCAGTGCAAGCAGGGACAGGAAACCTGGGACATGTATAGAGACACTGCCCAGTTGTGTAGGGATGAAGTCAGGAAGGCCAAGGCGCAGCTGGAGCTGAACTTGGCAAGGGAAGTAAAAATCAACAAGAAGGGCTTTTACATGTACGTTAACCAAAACAGGAAGGTCAAAGAGAACGTACCCCCACTGATGGTTGGAAATGGGGATCGTGTATCAACAGATGAGGAGAAGGCTGAGATACTTAACAACTTTTTTGCCTCAGACTTCACCGATAACTGCTCTCATCACCCCTCCTGGGTCACGGAACAACAAGATGGTGACCAGGGGGGTAGATCCCCTCCCACAATAGAGAAGGATCAGGTTCACAAACAGCTGAGGAACCTGAACATCAGGTCCATGGGACCTGATGAGATGCATCCCAGAGTTTTGAGGGAATTGGCAGATGTGGTTGCCAACCCACTCTCCATGATATTAAAAAAAGTCATGGCAGTCAGGAAAAGCCCCTGGTGACTGGAAGAAGGGTAATGTTGTGCCCTTTTTTAAAAAGGGTAGAAAAGACGATCCTGAGAACCACCAACCTGTCAGACTCACCTCTGTGCCTGGGAAGATCATGGAACAGATCCTCCTGGAAGCTATGCTAAAGCACATGGAGGACAGGGAGGTGATTAATGGCAGCCAGCGGGGCTTCACTAGAGGCAAATCCTGTATGACCAAGTTAGTGGCTTTCTATGATGCGATAACCGCAGCAGTGGACACGGGTAACCCGACGGATGTGATCTATCTGGACTTCTGTGAAGCCTTTGAAATGGTTCCCCACAACATCCTTCTCTCTAAATTGGAGAGATATGGATTTGATTGGTGGATAGTAGGCTGGATAAGAAACTGTTTGGATGGTCATATTCAGAGACGAGTACTTAATGGCTCAAAGTCCAGATGGAGATTCGTGACAAGTGGTGTCCCTCAGGGGCCCATACTGGGATGTATGCTTTTTAATATCTTTATCAATGATATTGACAGATTGAGTGCACTCTCAGCAAGTTTGCGGATGACACCAAGCTGAGTGGTGTAATTGCCACACCAAAAGGACAGGATGTCATCCAGAGGGACCTGGACAGACTGGAGAAGTGGGCCTGTGAGAACCTCACGAGGTTCAACAAGACCAAGAGTAAAGTCCAGCACCTAGGTCAGGGCAATCCCTGTTTTCAGTACACGACGAGGGATGACATGCTTGAGAGCAGCCCTGCAGAGAAGGACTTGGGGGTGCTGGTCAGTGAGAAGCTCGACATGAGCAGGCAATGTACGCTTGCAGCCCAGAAGGCCAAGCGTATCCTGGGCTGCATCAAAAGAAGTGTGGCCAGCAGGTTGAGGGAAGTGATTCTGCCCCTCTATTCCTCTATTGTGAGACCTCATCTAGAATACTGTGTCCAGTTCTGGAATCCTCAACATAAGAAGGATATGGGGCTGTTGGAACGGGTCCAGAGGAGGGCCACAAAGATGATCAGACGGCTGGAGCACCTTTTAGCAGTGAAGGACAGAACATACTGGTGAGGCCAATATATAAAGAACATATAAAAAATGCACAGAATCAGGTATGGGGAACAAAATACCTGGAAACATACTGTGTTTCAAAAGAACACTTTATAAACAGCAACATGGGGTGTGCACACGCAAAACACACACAATAAAATGATTATGAAGACAGAACAATATTCAGATGCAAGTTTTCATTTTGAACAACTTGGAAGAAGAGAGGTATGAACTAAGAGTCTTATGACTGGCAGTTTTCAATAAACACAGTTGTTCAGGCATCTGTTGAAACACTCTGTTGAATGGCAATTCACAAAATATACAGTGTTGTAGTGAAAAAAACTTCAAAGCAGCGAGCCATGTCATTTATTCACAGGTAATAGAGTACTCTTCGCAGGTCACTGGAATACAGACCATCGGAATGCAGCATCCACCACTTCGAGCTGTCACCCCAGCCTGAAGCTGCCGACATGACCACTGCCAAAGTCAGAGGGGCAGTCAAGCACAGGCACTTCTTAAGAGTCTTACATTTTAATGATCCAGTATGGCGTGCCGGAAAGTTACTGTTGGGGCATTAAGTCTGCAAAAAGGATTAACACATCCAGGAAAATAAAACATTATTGAAGAGGAAGGGATGAAGACAGTACGTAGAAGAGGACCTGTGAAAGAGTCCCTACTCGCCACCACACAACCATGAACTCCATATCAGCATGAATTTAATTAATTTAATAAATTTAAAATATAGTAAGTTAAACTTTGTGTTTCTGAGTTCTGAAACACCTAGGACCTTGATTACACTTTAGGTAGCTCCAGCCTTCCCACTCCTGTGGCACAACACAGTTCAAGCTGAGGAGCTAAAGGAAGCAGCCATATATTACAAAACCGAAGTAATTCAAATGGGAGGGAAAGTCATTTGGGTGCTTTTACAGTTATGTTATTAATAAACTTTTAAATTTAGTTATGGTACTAATGTCTGTAAATGCCTAAATCAAACAGCCTAGTAATTTAGATTAACATAAAAAAAATCTTTAAATTTTTGAGTTCTGGAATTAAATTACAAGCAGCGATTTTTAAATTAAAAAAAAATATAAACAATGAGAAAGATAAATACAACATGAACTACAATGCAATAGCTTGATTCTTAACTAGGACATTACACATTTCCATGCTAAATTCATAGCCATTGAGATGTGAAATGTAATTCTTCCTCTGTCAAAAAAATATTGCAGTTGACCTTTTCATCCCAGAAGGACGTACCAAAAAACACAGTCTCCTTCATACTTGTTAAGAATGTTAATTTTAGGGAAAGCGATCTTAAAAAATAAAGTAATTTATAAATGAAAATAAAAAGTGGCAAGAAATTGCATTTGGAAGTTTAGAAGGAAGTCTTTTTCAATTTCACATACCATATAACAGGTATCAGATTAAAAAAAACAAGTTAAATTACATGTGCTGCACAAAGCCACTGAGCTGTTTATCACAGCAGACTGACTGGTTTTTAATTTAACACTTTACCATGACTCAAAAATATCGAAAGAATAGACTTGCATTTAAAAACTGGATTGAATGTTAGATAGATGAAGGCTGTGTAACTTCTCTATCTCTACTACAAAAAATAAAACAGTCTACAGAGTACATCCCATTTCAGCTGAGCTCCAATACTTTGATTCATCATACTCACAGTGAAAAGTCTACCTCTACATATGCAGAATGTGATAATCGCTATGTATTCCTAATAAGGCCAGATGCTGTATTTTTTGTTGGTAGGTAAAGGAAGAAAACAAGTAGTTTTGAAGAGGAATTTCAATAGGAGATAATTAGCCCAAGTAAGCATTCAGACAGTTTCTGTTTGTTTGCTTTTTAAAACAGATTACATGTATTATATATACTGTTGACAACCTTATTGGAAACCACTTAAGACACACCTATCTCCACCTGCCAGGCTGGAGAGTGACTACGTGGGACACTATTTCATTACTTGGGTTGCCAAAGAGCATGCACTGCTCTGAACACGTTGATAGTAGTCAGTAAATGACTAACATTTGTTTATATTAAATAGAACAGTAGAACTTGTACTAAGTTAAAGATCAAAGGACACATAATCTGATGTCTTGGACATCGAGACTGAAGAAGTACATATTAAACCAGGCCTTGTCATCAAGACTGCCAGTTGGCAGAGAAACATAGGGGAAAAGTTTCCTTAGAGGAACTATCTCATCATATGTTCATAAACATACTAAAACATAGCTCCAAGCAGAAAGTTACCCATCTCCAGGAACAGATGCCTACTCACTGAACATGTGCAGTAGAAAATTTGTATGATGCAATCACAGGTAACTTTATTACAATGAAATATAAATCACTAACCAGTCAATGGTAGAGGCAAGTTCTTGGCATGTATTCACTTTCAACTTCTGTAATAATTTGAGCATGAAGAATCCAGTCTGGAGTGCTTGATTTGTGAAAAGCCACCTAGTACCAGCCTTGCGCAATGCTGAAGTAAAAATCAATGTCTTGACTCAGTGTGTGAGATTGGCTATTTGAATGCTGGGTAACAAATCCAACATTTTCGGACAACACCTGTGTCATGCATAAAGCCAATGAGGCTATTTTGTAAGTGCAGCAAAACTGCAGACACTGCAGAACTGATGCAGCAGGTCATCCAAAAACATCAGCAAGTGCACAAAATCTGTTCCCCAGCTGATGACACTTCTGAATGACAGAGAAATTCCTGGTACTGATGAACCCCTTTCTTCTATATGCAAGTCCTCAGTTCTTACAGTTATTTAAATTAACAGGGATAAAGCAGCTGCAATTACATGTCTCAAACATACCTTAAACTAAAGGGTAATTAGAGTTTGACCTTACACATTATGCTAAAAGGCACTGTAAAACACTCATTTATTTTAATAATATTTTAATAATATTTTAATAATATTTTAATAATACTTATTTTAATAATATTGCAAAAAAATTGAGATAAAAATGTTTTTAAATTATATAATTGCTTGATTTTCAGAGATGCTAAAGGCTCATGCTGAACTAAATATAAAAAATAATGCAACCTAGAAGCAGACTAGAAGAAGGATAATTGCCTATAAAGAAGAATTTAATTAGAAATGTGGCAGAATCTTCACCACCTGCAGACTTTCAAAAGTTTAACAATCCTCTAATAGGAGTGACTCTCTCCCAAATGGCAGGATGTCTGTAATAGGCGACTGTAAGTAGCTCAAGGTAATACCTTGAAACAGACCTAAAAGATATTTCACATTCTGAATTGTAAGTCTGCAGCCTTGGTTGGCTCCTTGCCAGCACCACAGGCAATAAAGGGAACCAAGAAAAAGCATGATACAACCCGTGTGGCTGTTTGGAAGGGGAAGCAAAAGATCCAGCAGCAGACAGACAGGAGGTTTGGTGGCAGCTTGGCAGAAACAGCAAAGGGAAGAAAGGGAGCTTTAAACAAGTAGATCATGGTCAACGATACGAAGCACACAGATCTTCACTGGTACACCAAAACTTATGTTCCCTAAAAACAAGTTCCAATTTTGAATCAAGAAAACCAACACACATAACTGAAAAAAAAAAAAATCCCAATTGGGCAAACACCTTGGAATGAAGCCTAGATGTCACAGCTCTTCTTGGAGGCCTACAGATCTATAGGAAGATTTTTCAAAATCCAGATAGTGTACATAAATCCACCTTCCTATTTCAACACTATCTTCATATATTTTACTCACACTCAGAACACCATACTAACACGCTATATAAATACAAACCCAGTTTCAATATTTTTAAGGGGGAAAAGATCTTTTAAATGTATTTATTGATTAGTTATACATGGTTATTATTACTTATTAGAACATATAGATCCTAACCATGACCCATCAATTTAGTTATCACTCTATGTAATTATGCTTTGTACAATTTTGACTTGATCATATTAAAGTACGGCTACTTGAAAAACGATCTAGACAGTAGCTTCAGATTCTTTCAGAAACTTTACTAACACACTTTAACTACTCACTATTGAGTTGGCTGAAAGCCATTTCACAAAAACATAGCCATTCAAACACATTTAGCTCTGATGTTACTCTATCACGAGTCCTGTAAATAGTTCTACCCTTCATATAATGCATTCTTGGAGCAGTTTTGCTCCTCCTACATAGGCAGCTCTGTCAGGGAAGTGGGCAGGAGTTGAAAAAAAACAACTCATGTTTTACTTGCTAACAAAAAGTAAAGGCTTACAACAAGTACTGTAAGGTGGAAGAGAGCAGGATCACCTCTGCCAACTTCACACTGGCTGGTGCTGTGGTACTAAATTGGAAACCACAGTATCAATGTACATAGGAAATGTGTCAGAAAAATACTCATCTTTTACTGGGTGAAGTGACAGTCACACTTCAGTCCACAGACAGAATGCACTAAAATAGTTAAAAAGACAGAAATTCATTTATCCTCAATCTGATGCCTCTATACAGCATTCTGAGACGTCAGCTCAGCTTGAGAAAACCATTTAGATGTTAAAACAGAGAGTAATTATTTGTATCTTATAGAAATGATTTTATAGTGACTGAATACTTACAAGAAATAAAAAATTTCAATGAACAAAAAAGTCAGAGCTCATCAGCTTGCTCTAATCACATGAAGGCATTTTTAATACACTCATTTATACTAATATGCCATTAAAATATAAATCCAAATACAGCATCTGGGCAAGCAAATATTATAGCCTTTTTTTGTCAAAGTTGTTTTCCCAATGAAATGTTAAATGGCAATTCTGTGTTAAGTACAGGTGCTTTCTTAATCTTCCTTGAGATTTTAACTTCACATCTCTATTGAAAAAAGAACACAAAAGGCATTATGTATCCTACTGGCCCCTCCTGCAGGTCTCTATAGAGTATTTGGTATAAACACCTACATTTGTGATACTGCACTCTTGGACTTCAATTATCTCAAATTCCACTTCAAGGTATTTAGCCAACTGCTGTTTACATTATCTGTAAATCAGCTGAATCATGACTCTCCATTGGAAAAATCTGCCTTATAGATCGGGTCCTTACAGGGTTACGCGTTGTAATGTCAACTTACCACTGAGCTAATCAAGAATCAGAAAATGAAGTTAATTTTGGCTAAAGCAGATGCACTAAAAAAAAATAAAAAATCAATAGTGTTATCCAGCTGAACCAGGTCATGCATGCTCAAACTTCCTATCATTTAATGCTGCAGTACATTACTGCTGCAGTACAAATAAATTCTAACTCTCTGCAAAATAACATAGGGAAGCTGAAACATTCCTTTTAAATTCACAACTGTGAAATTACAACACACTCACAATTTCAGTGTTTTTAGAACCCATCACCGATTAACACCTGATTTTTAAAACACTGATGATTAATCCTCGCCTTCAAGATTTCTGTGTGCAAGTCTACCCATTTCCCATGTAATTGCTCTAACTGTGCAACACTACATTTTTCATTTACTCAGTAAGTGACAGACTTTAAAACTACATATATCTTTAAGAATGCAAGGATTCAACATTCTTAAAATAAAGGACTTCACACATAAAACCCATTTTGTCTTTAAACTCCAGAATTCCAAATAAGACTGCTGCAAATCAGCAAAAGAATTAGTTATGTAAGTGCCTTAAATAAATCTGTTTCAAGTAAGTCTATATCTACAAAATGATTCTGTGTTTGGGACTGGTAAGGAGGCCTATCAACAACATTTTCTGCCAATGCATCTAGCTTTACCCCACCTTGTGGAGAGACAGACCCATTAGGTAGTCTTTTTCAAGCACAGAAATAATAGGAGAGTCCAGCATATACATAGGAAAGATTTTGAGTTGCTCCTGTCAGAAAGAATCTGTCTCCTCTCATATGAGATCCTTTTGCGACTGGCATGCTTTGAGTTTTGGTAACTAGAGTCATCCTTGGTCTTCCTGCAAGATAATTCCATAGCAATAAATCCATACCCTAGGAACTTTACTTGATATAGTATTTGCAAACCATTTCTGTTGGAGACATCAAGATACATAAAGAAGGTCTGAAGGGAACTACACATGGGTTTGAAAAGTAATGAAATCCTGTAACTACTTTGAAGAGGCTTCAGTATCACATCAATAGCCATCTTGGTGCCAGACTAAGCTAATCTTTGGGAAAGTCATCAGCATCAACAGACTGACTCAGCCTATCTGACTTTAGCTCTACACTTTCTCACAGGTACTTCAGATGTATTTAGGGATTTATAATCAAATGAAACAATAAAAACTTGCTCTAATGCACACTGCTGCAACCAAAATAAGCAAGCTACATGAAAGTTTTGTCAATCACTAGAGTGCTAAACAAATGCTTTTAATTATCCACACCTCAAAACACTGAAAATATCCTACATAACTCCAGCTTACCTTCCTTTCACTGAGGTAAACGTAACATTCAGTTTGCCAGAGCCTCATAGTTCCCTACTCACACTTAAAAAACACTTCAATTACTCAATGCTTTTGAAAAGTATCACCACTTCCAAAATAAGTGTAACTGCCCAAACTTTGCCTTTTTTTCATAGAAATCAATAGAAATTCACAGCTGCTGCCTTTCCTTTATCCAGAGAAGTCTTTGTCTCTGCACTAAAGTGAAAAGAAGCAAGAAGATAGCAGCTTCAGGGGACTGTAGTGGTGTTCTCAATGTAAGCAGTGAGTTATCAGTTGGACAAAGGAAAAAAACAAGTCATATCAACAAGCATTAGTCTCTTAACAACAAAGTTACTGAAACACAGTTACTTAGACTATGAGAGATTTGGCTTAACAAGTGGTCCTGCCATACACTCAGCAGGTGACTTCATGTCAAGGATACTGTTTAACAGGGGAAATGGACCAGAGCACCTAAAGTAACCCCTAAAGTTGATAATCTTGGCCTTTTGGCTCTATTAAAAGCAAAAAAAAATGGAAAAGAAACCAAAAAATCTAGGTTGAAACATTCATTTCAGTCTTTAAAAAGACCTCTACTGAGCCAAGAAAAAATCAAATATTTGTATAATCCTTCTCTGCAAAGCAGTTCATAGGAACAATTTAAACAGCTTACCCTTCTGCATTCAAATTTCTTGACAAGGTACAGAGCAGACACTAATTCACATGAGGAAGAGATCACTCATTTGTCAACATTTTTTAACTTTATGGCTTCTTGTGTACTAGAACAAAACAAAACAATGACAGGTATTAGTGGTGAACTAGAGCATGATCAAATAACAGAAATCATCTCAGTTTAAGAAATTTAGTGTGAACAGATAAATGAAAATGTATTTCACACCATCTTTTTAACAGAATTCTGCTGGAAAAGTCTAAAACAGACAAAATGTTTGAAGCAGTAGAGATGTATTTTCAGACAGGAATTCTGATTATAATATATTCCCATAACTGCCTTATCCACTACATCTACACTGACAAAATAACCATTTTACACACAGAACAGTAGGCTGACCATTTATTAGTTTAATGTCAGCAAACATGAGCTGTGGAAGGCACGCAGAATTAGACCAAAATCCTGTTCCCTTAAGGAAAAAAACCTGATTGGCAGCCTTATAATTAAAAAAGAAAAAAAAACCCACCACACAACAAAAAGAGTCAATACTGCACTCCCACAGATGCCAGGAAATGTGTCTGCAAGAATGCTGCTATATCTAGGTTTCACCATAAAGAAGTTCAATATGACTTTATGTTTCTAAAATGCTCTCACCTTCTTTACTGAGCGTTTGGACAAGCCATACCAACTTAACGCTTAAATCACTCTGAGATGTTTAGTTATACTATTCCCCTCAACCCTCTTGGATCTGTTAACTTTCAGGTAACAAGATATCAAGACCTAGAATTTCACCTAATAAGCAAGGGAGTATTATGTCCCTGATCCATTAAATGAATAAATGACACTACATCTTCTATACATTCCTTTCATTGCTCTGCTCTGTCTTTTGCTGCCTTAGTGTAAAATTTCATCTTTGTAAGGAACATGAGTTCATACTATTTCTTTTCCTTCATTTCTCTACTTCATTGTTCTTTCCCTGAAATGGCTGCTTTTTTTTCTTCTTTACTGTAACAAAAGTACAAAACAGAACCTCAGACTATGCGGTCTTCCCCATTTTGTCTATTAACTGTCACAGGATTTTTTCATTATTTCTCAATTGAGTTTCACCTAAATCAATAAAATTAATTATGTTTTCCCTTTTTCTTAAGCCATTACTCAAGGTAGTAAATAAAACCAGGTGACACCAATGCCTCTAGCACCTTATTTGACAACTCCCTGTGATTTGATCATTACTTTTTTATCTATCATCAGTCTGTTATCAAGAACCACAAAGTTCCTGAAGGGCTTTAAAATCATTTTTCAATTACAGCTTGGAGAAACATAAACATCAAAGGCTTTTCAGCTACAGCATGCAGCTCACCAAATTACAGCCTGATAGTTATTCCACTATAAGGAACAAATAGATGATAAAATTTTAAAAGCTCCAATTCTTCCATAATATAGCTTGACAGGATGGCATCATCCAATTTCAGTGGTCACCTCTTCTCAACTTACCCTTTCCTGAAGGGCCTTATTAGCACCTATTAAGGCTGGAAAGGGTTTACCTATGGTCTCCTAGTTGATACTACCAGCTACAGTAGGATAGATTTATTTTGGCATCACAGAAGAACTAGAAACCTACTCAGAGGTATTTAGGAGAGGTTTATGTTGGTTATTACCCTGTTGTTAACTCTCTGCAGCCTGTTGGAGACAACAGACCAAACCTTGAGATGTATCTAAATTGTTCAAGGCTGTATAAAGTCTGCTGGGAATCTTTGCTTCCGAAGAAGCAACACACTCCATGCTTGTTGCCATTACCTGAAGTACTGGAGATACTAAGGCTGTCTTCTAGGGAAAATGAAAGAAAGATACGTTGCAAATGAAGGCTATATTCTTCAAGGTAAGAATACTTTACAAGGATGACAATCTTTACCTCCTCAAGACTCTAGGAAGCTTTATTTGGGTTCACATATGCTCTATTGTTTCTCAACAATGAAGTAGCTTTCTTGCTAGTTGTGTTCCTTGTACCTTTACTCAAAAATAAAGTTATTTGGGTTTAGTTTTGGTTTGGTTTGCCTTTTCAAGTTGCTTGTCTTTCTGTTTTCATTTACTCTGTTTTCTTGTGTTTCCTGATTTCATTCAAGTTAAATTTTGGTAACAGGCTGAAAATCTGTTACAAGGAGAACAGATCTGTCAGGGGTATTCAACTGAGGGGCTGTTCTTCTCTAGACTACTAAATCAGTCTCTTATGTTTAAATTTCTTACCATTGGATCACCCTTCTATCCCCATAAAAATGCAAGAAGGAACAGCAATAAAACAGGTGTCAAACTTGATAGTGAATGATTGTCCTAACTATTTTGGTTTTGCCGATGACTTTGTGCCATCATACGTACACTTGATACATATGAATGCGGAATTATGAATTTTTCATGGCTGTCTTTCATTCAAGTTAAATCAATAAGAAAGTTAAGCTCATATTAAGCTTTAACCTCTGAGTATCTCTACTGAAAGCTAGCCACACAATCAAATATTACTCAAATCCAGATCTAGCTTCTTACCTGAAGTTTAATTTAGGAAAAGGCCCTTTTTGTTTATTTTTATTTTCCTAGTCTACTTCTTAGTGGAATAGAGATGGAGGCAAAAAGGCTTCAGGACCTTGCACCAAGTGCTTACTTCTATTCATGCTACTAGGGACTAAAGTCAGACGTACCAAACAAAACTGTACCTTTTAATAATAATATTGCAAACAATTTCATCTAGCAAGTTGCTGATGGTCTATATACAGTTATCTATATACTTCAAAATAATTACCAGTGGCCCAGCAAGTTCATTAACTACATCCTTTAATACTCAATAGGGTATATCTTCAAACATGATGATTTCTGTTGTCAGTGTATACCACACATTCATTACCACATTTTGTCAACAAGTTAGTAGAAAAACTCTGCAATATTCCTCCCTTTTTCCTATAAATCTCAAGTTAAGAAGCAATGGGTAACTCCTCTAAAAAGCAATCCCCGACAAAAAAAAAAAGAAAAACTTAAAAAAGAAAATCTGAAATTAATCTCATTTGCTAGCTTGCCTCTTTTTCTACAATTAGCAAGAAGGCGTTCCACCTTTTATGATCTTCCTGTAATTTGGTAAGCTAAGTATAACAAAGACCTTAAAAATAAGACTAATGACATAGTATACTAGTAGAATAAAAGTCAAGCACTGTTAGGTGAGAAGTATTTTCTAAAAGGCTGTATACTGCACCTCAACTTTATAATTTCATTTTCTTGTTATTCTGCCAAATAAGATGTGCGTCAATTTTAGTTATTATGCAATACATCATGCTCACCTATTTCACTTGCTTCTATCAAGCCTTTATAAGCATACTGAGATAATAAATGCTGACGGTCACTTGAGTAAGAGAATATGTTCTGGAGTTGCAACATACAAAGATTTTATCCCCTGATCTAATGTGAGCTGTATCCTGTACCATTTCGTCATCATGACAGTACTGAACACAAGCAAACTGATGCTCTTACACTGATGCTCTTATTTCCTATGTTTTTGGTTTTGTTTTTTTTTCAAAAAATAAATGAAAAAGATAGACAAGTGGTAATTCTAGCTTTTGTAATAATGATGGTTTGGGCTTTTTTTGTTTGTTTCTATTCCAAAATTCCAAAATATACTATGTACTGAGACCTTTATAAGGTCTTCCTATATATTTTTACTCTATTTTCAAGAGAGGGAAGATGCCTTTTTATAATTATGTAACTTGATGGAAGCTATGCAATTTTAGAAGATACCAAATAACATTTACTCAAGGTTATAAAATCCATGCAACATACAGTATGCTTTAGATCAACTCGGAGCCAAATGTTCCAAAGCATTTAAACTTTGTTCTTTGAAAACTCTTGGATGAATAACCACAATTGTCCTATTGGACACATACAAAACATTCAGTGCAATTACATTTATGTTGATCATATTATTTAAAAAAAAATCCAAACCTTAAATGCATGCGAAATTCAACAGTTTCCACAGCCACCCGTAATCCTATTTCCAATTTTGGTTATGCCCATTCTATCAACCTGTCTTCTTCAGTTCATAGATGCATCCCCTACTGCACTCTTAAAATGTGATTAATACTCTTTGTTTTGCAAAATACTTTACATTCCTCTTCTGAAGAGTCATGAAATTTTATAAACATGTTCTGCTCCAGAATGAGCTATGGATTAGATAACAGCAACTGCATTCCAGTTGAAAAGAAACCCCTTAACAAGTCCTATGGTTGTTTTAACAACCTGTTTCCCATACAGTCTTTAAAAAATGTTGAGGAGGGAAGCTTTTAACACTTTGATGTGGTGCTAAGAGCTTCTAAGGAAATAAAAATTAGCTAAACATTTAGTATAAAATTCAAAATCCACTAAGCCAAGTTCACCTCTTAAGGTTAATTCAGAGAGCAGGGTGTTAGTGTTTCTCAGGGGAGGAGAGCTCTGACATTTTACAGTTAAGAATCACATTGTCCTCTATGCAAGGAAAAGACTAGGAAACAAAAATATAAAATATTAAGTAAGTTCCCAGTGTAGACATAGTCATTTCTCACACTTCAAATACAAATATATTTGCAAAGATGAAACTAAAGATGCAGGCATTCTTAAGTGGGGAAGAAACATGAAAGCAGAATATCGCTTAATTCCCCTAGGCTGAAGAAATTTATCCCACGGATATTTTGAAGATCTCTAAACTAGATAAATGAGCAATACAACAACCCTGTCACAGGGTGTAACAAATCTTTTATTCCTATGTTTTCATTTGTTCCCAAATAACAGTTAGGTACTCCTCTGACCAGAGGATGGAAAAGCTCCTTAAAATTGCAGCTAAGTCCCAAAATCTGATCACACCCTGAAGAACTAAGGGCAAACTGATGAAATGCAAATCCTACTAATCTACAGCTTCTTGTTAGGCAGCAGGTCTGGTTAAGGGAACACATAAATTGCTTTAACACATTAATATGGCATGCATAAAACAAATTCAGAGCACATCATCTTTATGATGTATGTTTTCATTGTCTCACCAGGTGTGAAGGCAGAGCATTGCCACTGACAGCCCAGCAGCCAATGGGACTCAGCAGAAATCATTCCTTCATTGCTTCCATTACTCAAAAATACTGCCCACGCTTACTTGCTGCAGCATTAACAGAGGCAGATGAAATCAGATCAGAATGTATCCCGCACACCATGAGGCAAAAAGCAGTCTCTGCACAAAGGAACATCAGTGGTGTCTTGAGGACACACTGCCAATGCATCTCTCTGACTAGCAAATTCTGTGTAGAGCTGACATTGGATAGGAAACCTCAATGAAACATCACTAAGAGATGAAAATGATAAAAAACCCACTGCAGTTGTACTAAGGCAGATTTGTGTACTCGAGACATTATGTGTCACCACAGTAAGAAAACAAGGTATTGATTATAAACATTGTCTGAATACAGATATGAAGCTGGAAATGGAGCTAGAGAAGAAAGGAAAGGTGGAAAATAGACACCAACAATTTAAACCTCTTAGCTGGAAAAGGGGAAAAAATCTACAGGAGATGACTGTATTAAATTGATTCCCCCACCACACAAAGCTTTGGGAATTTTTCCTTCTGTGTTTCAAAAAGCACAATTTTGTGCTTAGTATGTTAAGTAAACAAAGCTGAGAGTTTAGTGAGGAATGCCAGAAAAGTGTTTTACACTTTGCCAAGCTGACATGCATACAGATACAGAAGGCTATGATCAGGTTCAACTAGATATAACACTAATTATTCACTCCTGTAAAAGCTGTGCTTTTCAGGATTTAAAGATTATATAATTTAAGATTATTTCAAAATAACTACTACATAAGCCTAATCACACCCCATCTTCTTTTCTTAATGGGACTTCAAAACATCTGTACATCAGAGACAATCCTGTGTCTATCCTCAGAGGCCTCCTCAGCCATAGGAACCTATGTCGACTTTAGAACACTGAGGCATGCCATACAGATCAAGCCTGAACTTCTCAGCAAGCACCAAACTTTGTTCTCAGACTTACAAGTTTCCTCATTTAAAATCTATGAAAATCCAGAGAACGGCTCCTTAACCTCAGAGCAAGGTATCAACATATTCATCACTATATCTAAGCACCCACATACACTAATTTCTCAGTGCAAATTCTGTTTATCCAGTAATTCTATCAAAAACACAAGCTAAAATAAACTCAAACCTTTCTCTATAAAATTCCAATCTACTCATCTCAAGTTGATTTAAGGAAACACATACTCTGTTTTTTTCCTCTTGTTCGGATAGCGGTTTTGATTTAAACACACTGACAAGTTATGCATTTGGGGTCAGTTTTAAAGGAAATAGTTGGTTTTATCTGGAGATAAATATTTGATTAGGCTTATGACTTACAAAAATTTATTTAAGTAAGGTTAAGTCACAGACAACAGCTTGCCTAAATCCATGAAGCTAAGAGCTGCATAAAGCGGAATAACCAGAACATCATAACCCTTAAAAATATTATTTATGATGATTTAATCTTTCCACAGACAGGTATAGACAGAAAACAGGACTGCTGTGCTTGGAAACTAAAACTGCTAACACAAACACGGTAGTCAGAGCAATTTTCTGAACACCCATATTACTTCCCAATACCAAAATACTTTTGCCCTGTGGATACAGATAGTCAGAAAGTAGTGAGCATATGCTTTCCAAACACTACATAAAAACAGATGATGAGCTCCAGATCATACAGTACTGAATCCCAACTGACCGATACCTTAACATCATGTAGATAGTGCTCACATACTGATATACAGTTGCATTTGGAGCAACTGACAGTGACAACCCTTCATCTGAGAAAATGCTTTCAGTACAGAAATTATTCAAAGGGTAAAATTTATATCTTATGACACATCAGCTGCAGCTACTTTAATTTCTGTCATTATCAAAACTCAGGAATAAAAGTGATGCCAACATCGCCAACAGTAAGATTCAGGATTGTTTATCAAACAATGCCGTCATTATCAAAGCTAGAGAATTTTGTACTTTGACACTCAACCAACTGCTAAACATTAGCAGGATTCAGAGTTTAGCCCCCAACATATCTGCACATGAATATGTATTAAGTGTTCATTTCATTAGTAAAGAAGAAGTTAGAGTGATTACAACTAAAACATATAGAGCACCATTTAAAGAAAGACTATGGAAGTGATTCCACAAGATTCCTGTATCAGATACAATGTCTCCATCAGAACATACACTGTCCCTCCAGATATTCTGCAGCACATCACTTCTAATCAAGGTTTCAAAAAGAAGCTCAGTTTCTCAAATCAGGACAGACAGCCTGAGACACTGGTAGCTGCCAACATGAAAGACTAACATTATTGAATCTGTCTGAAGGCAACAACCTCCACACAGTTTCAGGAGAAGTTGTAATTTGACTACCAATCTTGCCTAAAAAAATGATTTACATGATCAAGCTGTGGAATAATTCCCTCTCTCGGTATTTGAGACCATATAGTGAGCACTGTTGTGACATAAACCTCACAGGAGCTTTCAGACTGTCTCACACATTAAGTTCCTATGACTTTATTAAGTCATTAAGTCATTAAGTTTCTGCTGGGCTGTAATACTGCATCCCCCCAGATTTTTCTGAAAAGTTTCCTGTTTATTACCATTTCAGAGACCTACACTTGGAAGCACTGTTGATTATATCACTTTTGCCACCCTGTAATGGCCTAGCCACATCCTTCCATAGTCCTTCAGCTCCCACCTGGATTTCCTTGATACTTCAAAGTATCTCAACTGAGATTAGAACAACTTGGAGCACATGGGACCCTCCTCCCACAACAGTGAACTTCTGCAGATCAAGGTGCAGTGGACAGCATCTAAACCAAAGAGCCTCTCCCCTGCATGCTACGTCTAGCATTCTTTCCACGTGAGGAGCTCAATGGCTTAAAAAATAAAATAGCAGAGAAAGAGCAATTATATGTTATGACTATATCATAACACAAAGTTGTTAACCAAGAGAAAATGAGGAAAATATTAAGCCAGGTGGCTGAGTGGAATCATGAAGATAAATGGAAGCTCAATAAAATTGTGGAGGGGATGGAGTAGGCGTGGGCTGTGTGCAGGTATATGGTAAATAAGACATCACTTGGAAATTATAATAGTAATTTCTCTACAGTGATCATCGACTTTTTAAAGATCTTGTTACTCTGCTCTTTGCTATGCTCCAGTGTTCAACACAGTATTATAATCTACCCTTGGCTGTATCCACTTTGTCCTCAATTACAGGCATGGAGCGTCCAATCAAAGGCATGACATGAACGGGACTGCTCTTGTGGATGAAAGTAAGGCAAAGAATGAGAAACACGATCTTAATTTAAACTCCCAGGATTATACCTATAATACCACAATATGTCACATAGGAAAATTCATACTCACTTGAAAGAAAAGTAACTTGGTTGATGCAAGTCTTAGTAAGACTTCAGAAGCATCACCCAGCTCCAACCTTTGTATTTCATCTTCTTTCTCTGTGCTAATCCAGGAAAAAAAGAAAGAACAGAAGTGCAAAACTGTGCATAGCACAGTGCATGGAGCACTGGAGTTGCAACCATTATAGCATCCATGGCAACTTCCTTGGCATTATATCAAATTGCTCTGGCCACAGACACATTCTCATTCTTCTGCGAAAAATCCTAACTGCCGTTAGACACATTAATAACAGCTGACACCACAAACTATGCTGACAACCTACTGCCTAAACTAAGAAACATTTTAGCATTTATCTGTTTGGGGTAAGATGGTGGAGAATGTTATAAACAGCATGTCAATCAAAATTTCAGTGTTCAGTTATGTTTTAAACGTAAACAAGTAGAATGTACCCAGAAAAAGAAGAGGAAGGCAATACAAATAACAAGACTGCCAAACTACAAACCTACACTGAGCTTCCAATGACTAGACTATATATGGAAATTATTTGCAATCTACTGCATATTTTAATCTAAAATAGAAATATTGTATAGGAATTATACAATGGAAAAATTCTTTAGCAAAAAGCAAGCAGAACAATTACCTTTTTGTGATAGGTTTCTTAATCATATCAACAGACAAAGGCATTTGGCTTTTTATAAATCTATAAAATGATTAAGTTCAATTTTCATCTGAATTTTTAAAAGCTCTTAGAGATTTTTATTTGTTAAACACATTCCACTACAAAACCCCTTTTAACTGTAATCACTGACCTAATGCCAGATATGCTTAACTTTATTTTGCAAATCACATTACATAAAGCAAGGGTAAGCCTAATTCATGGTGAAAAAAATATATCAGATTGATAAACACTTTTAGATAACAAGCTCAAAAATTATCCCCAAAACAAAGTTAATAATAGGATTAAATTTAAACATCTCTGAAAAGTCTCAAGCAAAGTAAATTCTAGATGCTGCCTACAAGAAACACAACACTTCAAATGACATTCTTTCAATATTGTATATGTTTCACTAAGGATCCTATGGTCAACCTGAATTCAGCAATGCAAAGACTAAAAGACAGTTTTATGAAATGCCATACACCATCACTCTTCCCCAAGATCTCGCCACTGAAGTAAGCAATGCCCACTAGTTCTCATGAAATAAGAGATATCCTGTAATATTCATATGGATCTGGAAGGATGTTTTCAGATTCCACTAACCCTAGATAAAACCACTTCCCTTCTCATCTTCTGCTCCACACTAAGTATCTCTAGGAAATCAGCAAGCATCACTTCTCCTGTCGCAACAGCTGCATTCCACATAGATCTTCTCTAGAATTTGTATCTCACAATACAATTTTAAGCAAACTTACTTGCACCGAAAGTGCAACATTCCCAGTCAGGCACAGGCAGCATTTGAAACCGTTTTTCAGTTCCTATGTGTGCCTCATCTTTACATTATCCCTCCTTTCTTTTGTTCAATAAAACGTCTCTCTGTTCAGATGACAGAATTCACAACTTACAGTGACTGATGATGGGAGCTCAATATCCACAGTAATTCACAACTTCTGGATGGAACTGCTAGAAGGACCTTGCATTTTGCACTCTGCAACAGATAGCTATTGCTGGCTTTGGACAGCAGAATATTCCAGTTAAACACAACTATGACAGAGTTCTGGTAAATATCATTCTTGGCAAACACCTGACTAAAAAGGAAGACATTGCTTCTCAATTACTTCAACACAATTCTGTTGTAAAAGAGTTCAAATGTATGCTGACTGTAGAAGGGGCAAATGTGATATACTCAAAATCTGCACTGCTACTGCATAGTCTTTGATGCAGTAATTTTTATATCATAACTTCAGCCCATCAGCATCTTCTTGCCAGGTTAGGTTTTCAATCAATCCCTCCTTTCCAGGGAAGAAGAAAAACTAATCAGATATTCTTTCATTTGGTAGACTTTATCATTATTAAACATTTATACTTCACAAAAAGAAATAAAGGACATCCCTTCCTTTTTGCATATTACAGGTGTGTCTCCTTCAAACACAGGTTCAAGTCTGTAACCATTCACTTTCTCACCAAGCACTGCAGTGGGCAAAAGCCTGATGGACTCATTTGGACAGTCCAATTTCACTTTTCTTAAGACTACTGCTAGACGTTTGGTCATATACTTCAAGATGTACATTGCTTTTTCATGCCTAGAGGGACAATGTAACACCACCCCCGCTCTGCTCCCACCATCCAAAAAAAAAAAGTATCAGAAAAAAAAAGAAAGTAGTAGTAAAATTCAGGTTGCTCTAGAGAATTGTAGTCTTGCTACTGTTTCCCAAATTTCATTATGACAGAATATTGTATTCACTTCCACAAAGACTAAGAATTGCTACAATGAAATATTATGTGCACATATAATGATCAAAAGCACAATTGCCAAGTGGAAAAAAAAATCTTGAGTTTCTGAGGTCCTATAAAGTACTTATATGCAAAGTAAAATCCTACAAATGAGTAGTAGATAGAGCTCCTCGATTCGGGCATTAATTTTAACCCCCAAGACCCAGCTCTACTAACCATACACAATACTGTTGGGTGAACAAAGAAAAGACACTTCAGTTATCACAGTAAGGTGTAATCAGACATGAACATCTCTCACCAGCTCATGTCAAAGGCTCTGCAGGTCATCAGTGTCCCTAAGTGAGAAATGCCCTGGACATCATCTGAAACAATCAAAAAACTCCAGTTAACATTTAAGGTCCCCTGACAGAAAGCTGGGGCATGGGGGGAAGTTGATGGGAGCCTTTCCCTCCAGCTAAGGGTAACTTCAATCAGACTCCTTATGCACTAAAGCCATAGAAGTTATTTTTTACTAACTAACAATATGATTATTTACAAAACTTTAGCCAATTAACTTACACATCTTGATAATCACTAAAAATTATTTTTGTTTGAAAAGTACTTTACATTTGATGTATCTGTAGAACTAAATTACTACAACTTTACCAATTAGTTACCATGTGTCAAAATGAGTTTTCCATAACCAGACTTGTAGAAGTGATCAGAATCCCAAGGACATCCCAGTATAACAAGTCTATACCACTACCAGAAATAACCACACTAAAGCAGCATATTCTTTGTAGCTGAAAAAAACCACACCTGTGAACAACATATTTATGGGAAGAAACATCAACTTTGTGAACACATAAAAAGACAGACGGACAGATGTCAGAACTGCTGCTGTGAAAATTCAACTCTCATAGTAAAACAGTCAAAACAAGCAGTGACTTGTATTGTACTGGAAAAGCTGGAATTAGAGCATAAAGTTCTGCATCGTAAGTTTCTGAAAGCATTCTTCTTTCCTGTATCACACATGAAGTTGTCTCTTTCAATACAACCATTCTGAGTAAGAGTTCTAAGATCAAGGGACTTAGAGTCAGCTCATTTTGTATACTTCTCATCTTATCCAACTCCCTTTCCCCTCACAGCTACTACATCAATTGAGAAACGTAACACACACTTCATAAATACTTTTTTGCCTTCTTTCTGGATACTTGCCAGAGTGAATCATAGAATGGTTCAGGCTGGAAGGGATCTTAAACATCTAGATCTAATCTAAATCTTCCCCTTCCAGTTTAAAGGCATTCCTCTTGTCCTATCACCACATGCCCTTTTAAAAAGTCCCTCCCCAGCTTTCCTGAAGGCCCCCTTCAGGTTCTGGAAAGCTGCTATAAGGTTTCCCCGGAGCCTTCTCTTCTTCAAGAGGAACAACCCCAACTCTCTCGGCCTGTTCTCATAGCAGAAGTGCGTCAGCCCTCTGATCATCTTCTTTGCCTCCTCTGGACCCGTTCCAACAGTTCCATATCCTTCTTATGTTGGGTATCTCAGAGCTAGACACAGTAGTCTGGGTGGGGTCTCACAAGAGCGGAGTAGAGGGGAAGAATCACTTCTCTTGCCCTGATGTGCATCCCTTGCTGTCCTTTCTGAGGACTAAGATGGCAGAAGCTTCCACAATGTCAAAGGTAAGCAGTTAAAACAGTGTATTGGGAGCTTTTAACTGAACCCTAAGATCACATCACATTTCAGTAAAAACACATGAAGAAAAGAAGACTTCCATTTACAGCAGCCATCAGCGCATCAAAGTGCAAAGCTAGAAAGCAAGAGCATTCCTTTAGGGATCAAAACTTCCTGTTGTACCTGCCACAGGCCATTAAATCTCATCTAGTAAAGATTTCTATTTCCAAAAAGCTAAAGGAAAAACTTCCCGTTTCAATTCAAGCATTTCAAAATATACCTACACTGTTGCTCCCAAATGGTAGTTTGTTCAAAAGATTAATCACCTTAATTGTCAAAACGATCTGCCTCACTGCCAAAGTGAGTTATTCAGCATCTGCCTCACTGATCGATACCTGTTATGTATTCCCCTCCAAAGGAACAAAAACATTACTATTTGCTGTTTTCCAGTATACCAAAAGCATTTCTCATTTCTGTTTCTGATAAGCATTAAGTCTCTAAGTGCCAATATTCTACTTATTTTTATGGATCTTTTCTACAGTCACCCAGTTTCTCAACAAATTTGTGTGCAAAATCATGGCTATATTTTAAAATGAAACTTCATTAAGACATAGACAAAGCAAAAATCAGCTAACTGCATTATCTACATTTCACCTCATTTTGTCTACCAGAGCTATGTCCTTTACCATCTCTTGCTAACATGCAA
Source organism: Cuculus canorus (assembly GCF_017976375.1). Taxonomy (NCBI): domain Eukaryota; kingdom Metazoa; phylum Chordata; class Aves; order Cuculiformes; family Cuculidae; genus Cuculus; species Cuculus canorus. The sequence continues at coordinate 34,477,114 of NC_071406.1, read as the reverse complement.
GAACAACAATGCACATGCAGTTCAGACTCACAGGTGTCACAGAAGGCAGCCTCCTTAGAGAGCCATTATTTCAGACATCAGTGACTGGTAAGGCCTCAGAACTGTGATTTAGATAAACACTAATACAACCAGACACATAAGAATATAACACAGTCACCTAAACGGGACTGAAGAAGTTAGCAGCTTGCATAAACATAGTTTAAGCAGCTGGCCCAGCTGAGAATTCTGGAGCGGGAACATGTGTCTTCCCAATGTTGGCACAGTCAGGGGGTCCATCTGCAGTAGCCCACCTGTTTCATTTAATTGCTCTTAGATAATGTTGACAGAAACAGAAACTGTATTTTGAGAAAAAGAAGCAGTGCATTACATGTAATTACAATTCCCTAGCTCCTAATGTTGTCAAATGCGCCATAATACACGTCAGAAACAAAATGACTGCAGTACCTGAATACCAGAAAATTACCATTGAGAAAATCTGCTATTCCATTATACCATAAAATTACTATCATTTCTCTGCCTAAAAACCAAAAGAAACACTTTGGAATATACACTTCACATTTTTATGACAGAACATAAAAAGACATCGCAACCAAACAGTGTGAAACACAGGCCACTCAGGAGACTTCAAATAAAAACTCCCTCACAGAAGCAGCTACCATTTCACCTGGATGATACTGGACCCTAATAAACTGCATTCAAGCAAATCACAGAAGATGCATGTAGCTTTTACAGAAATGGAAACAAACATACTATGACTGAGAAATTCAGGCTGCTGCTCACTTTTAACAGCAGTGGGATACTGTTGGTGCCAGTAGAGAGGTATGAGAGTTCACTGAGCCTCCATGGCTGCAGTGTTGCTTCACCTCTCCTTCCGCTATTCCCTGACATTTCTCACAACAGTCTTGTGAAATGTAAAAGCTACTGAGTTTGGAAGCAATATGTTTCTCAGACTGTAAAAATCCCAGAAGGGTTATTCCATGGTTGTTGTTAAAGTCTTAGTGTATATCAAACAGAAGAATAACTGATGAGTAAAAATAATTGCTGAGACAGGGAGCTTCTAAATAACTTTGCTTCACAGAGCCGTTCCACTTTTGTATTAACATTTTCAACTCCAGTTTACTCCCATGGAATTCTAATCATAGAAGCACAGACCTTCTGCCTAAAGCTTTAACCTTTAAATAAATTCCAAAAGAGATGTCAAACTGGAATAGCAGCTTATTATTATTTTCTGTTATCAGCCCTGGAATTCTGTGTTTTATAATGCATGGAGTTCTTTTATTATGCTGCATACGCAGCCTTGAGAAGGAGAGGAACTGTTCTACATGCATTCGCTTAACCGCAACCAATAGCTCCACTTCCTGATCCAGCAGCAGAGGGTTTCTAAGAACACTGCACACTGGGCAAGCCCTATTGGGACACTTAAGTCCCTGACAATCCATGACCACAAAATTCAGGTACTAAAGCACTCTTGAAATTGTGATTCTGTCTTCTCTTTACAAAAATAAAAAACATATCCCACTCTTCATTTCCACAAAGACTGAACAGCTCTAGCAGTGAAACAAAACAATTCTAGTTGTAAAAGGGAAGACAAGATGTTTGGGAGATTCAAGCATCAAATTTAAGCAACCTTACCCAGTGAAGTTAGAGAATGTTACTTAGTAATTACCCTGATAAGAGAAGACCAGTAAACAGATTTTTTTCAGGTTCTTCTGTTATTCCTGCTACTATGTGAGGAGAGATCTATGATAAGCAGCTGAAATACAGCACTAAGCAGTGTCTCTTCTAGTTGTGACCAAAATGCAGAGAGTATGTCAGTATATACAAAAATGTAATGTAGCTTATATTTTTACATATTATATATATTATATATATAACCAAGTTAGCATGATTATTTGAAAGACAAGTATAATTTTATAGCTTCTTCTGATTCTTCTTTACACACTTGGGCTGAAAACAAAATGAGATACTTTTCCCCTCCATCCTTACCAAAATGGTTACAGGCAACACAACTGTGATCAGGGTCAACACTGTACAGCAGTAGTCTTCTGTAACCTCGTCTTGCAAATGTCTACATCTTTGCTACCCAGGGTGCAGTTGTCCCATACAGTATTTGAAGTCATTCACCACTCCTTTGCTGTAGGCCAGTCTAGTAAAGCTGGCCATGGAGCTCTATCAACACCTCTACCAAGCTCTCCTTGACTCCAGTCCATTCTGCCCATTAGTTTTCTCATCAAGCTCTCTGCCAGTCTGAACACTGCATACAGTCATTTAATTAAGGAGTCTAGCTAATCTAGAATTAGCATCCCTTATTTCACGTTCTTAGCCTTCAACATAAAAAAAAAAACCCAACCAAACAAACAAAAAAAAAAACCACAAAAAAAACCCACCCAACCCAGGAACAGTCATCTTCCAGAATTAAAGAATCATAGAATCATTACGTTGGAAAAGACCTTTAAGATCATCAACTCCAACTGTACCTGTCCACTACTAAATCATGTCCCCAAGCACCTCATCTACCTGTCTTTTAAACACGCCCAGGGACAGTGACTCAACCACCTCCTTGGGCAGCTTGTTCCAGTGCTTGATTTTTTTGTCCAATTTAAACTTCCCTGACACAGCTTAAGGTCATTCCCTCGTGTCCTATCTCCTACCACCTATCACTTGGGAGAATAGAACAACATTTACCCCTCAACAACCTCCTTTTAGGTAGCTGTAGAGAGCAATAAGGTCTCTCCCTCAGCCTTCTCTTCTCAAGGCTAAACAACCCCAGATCTCTCAGCCGCTCCTCATTAGACTTGTTCTCCAGCCCCTTTACCAGTTTCGTCACTCTTCTCTGGACACGCTCCAGGACCTCAATGTCTTTCCTATAGTGAGGGGCCCAAAACTGAATACAGTATTCAAGGTGCGGCCTCACCAGTGCAGAGTGCAGGGGGAGAATCACTCCCCTGGTCCTGCTGGCCACGCCGTTTCTGATACAAACCAAGATGCCATTAGCCTTCTTGTCCACCTGAACGCATTTGGTTCATTTTCAGACGGCTGCCGACCAACACCCCCAGGTCCTCCTCTGCCAGGCAGCTTTCAAACCATTCTTCCCCAAGCCCGTAGCACTGCACAGGGGTTTTTGCGTCCCGAGTGTAGGACTCTGCACTTGGCCTTGTTAAACCATATCCCATTGGCCTCAGGCCATCAATCCAGCCTGTTCAGATTCCTCTGTAGAGCCTCCTTGCCCTCCAATAGACTGACACTTCCTCACAGTTTAGTGTTATCCACAAACTTGCTAAGGGTGCACTCGATCCCCTCATCCAGGTTGTTGACAAAAATATTGAACAGGACTGGACCCAGCACTGAGCCCTGGCAAACACCACTTGTGACCAGCCTCCAGCTGGATTTAACTCCATTTACCACCACTCTTTGGGTCCGACCATCCAGCCAGTTTTTAACCCAGCAGAGGGTGCGCCTGTCCAGGCCAGTGGTAGCCAGTTTCTCAAGTAGGATATGAGAAACTGTGTCAAAGGATTCACTAAAGTCTAAGTACACTGCATCCACAGCCTTTCCCTCATCCATCAAGTGGGTCACCTTGTCATAGAAGGCGATCAGGTTAGTTTGGCAGGATCTGCCTTTCATAAAACCATGCTGAGTGGGCCTGATCATCCAGTTGCCCAGTGTGTGCTGTGAGATGGCACCCAAAATGACCTGCTCCACGACCTTCCCTGGCACTGAGGTCATACTGACACACATGCAGTTTCCTGGATCCTTTCTCTGGCCCTTCTTGTAAATGGGCAGAATATCTGCCAGCCTCCAGTTCAATGGAGCTTCCTCAGTCAGTCAGGACTGCTGGTAGATGATGGGAAAAGGTTTGGCAAGCACCTCCACCAGCTCCCTTAATACCCTTGGGTGAATCCCATCCAGCTCCATAGACTCACGAATATCTAAATTGCCTAGCAGGTCTCTAAACATTTCCTCTTGGATCAAGGGAGCTTTGTTCTGCTCCTCCTCCCTGTCTACTGGCTCATGAGGTTGAGTACCCAGGGAACATCTTACCTTACTACTAAAGACTGAGGCAAAGAAGGCATTAAACACCTCAGCTTTATCCTCATCCTTTGCCACTTTTGTTTCCCCTGCATCCAGTAAAGGATGGAGATTCTCCTTTGTCCTTCTTTTGTTATTGATTTACTTGTATAAATAACGAGCTAGTTCATGGCAATAACCAAGAATAGTCATTAAGATATTGTCAACTGACTAAAGAGTTTACAACGGGGGAAATGTCTCCTTCAACTCCAAACAGCCTATACCTCTGAAAGGTTCTATGCAATGAAATATTTTGGCTAGTGCCTAGTATTTTGATTTGAAGAAATCCAAAGTCTCTTATGATGCAGACAAGTACTTTGCTCAATAAAAACTTTCTTTTTCTTTGCCCCCCACCCAAGACAGCTATTAGATTATACTACTCTAACACAAAGTTATAGTGACCGTCTGGGTTAATATCTCTTTTTTGTCATGAGATCTCAGAAAGTAGCCTATAAATAAGCTGCTGCTTCACTGTAGGCATACTAACTTAAAGCTTTCCATTCAACTGAACTTTTACAGATATGAATTTTTTTCCACAGAAGTGGATAGAAGTGGGCATGCCTGCTCAGAAAAAGTCTTTCCCTTCTACTACTGCTAGTCAGTATGTTTTTCCCATAGGTCTTACTGTGCAGCAGGTCAAATGTCCCTCTTCCACAAGAGGCATGGGATGACAAATTCCCCATGCCACTGTCTGCAAGTAGGGGAGCTTTTGAAAGTCTCAGAAATAAATTTGTTAAAAGTCATCTTACTCCTCCCTCATAAGTTTCCAGGAAAAAACCACAATGAAGGCTGGTGGGAAAATAGGGGCTTTATCATTAAAAAAAACCCAAATTGTAGAACCAGCAGGAAAAATAGCTTGGGACTGTCAGAACCAGAATGCAGGCACACAGATACATCCAGAGAAAATGCCAGCAATACCAGCAATACTGAGACACTGCAGAAGACAAATGAAGACTATTTCAAAACAATATTCACGCTCATGCAACACCTTACTAGATTCACAGCTAATATCTGAAACAACATTAAAAATCTGCAGGAAGTACTGGGTACCAACAAATGAAACAATTATTGTCATAATTCTTAGCTGATATTTGGCTAACTCACTGCTTGGCAGAAGAAGTAGCCAGCATCCATTTAATTTATTAAAGCAGAGCAGCCTCGGTAAACCAAATCACAATAATTAGTGGTACGGCAATGTCAAGTGTGCTACTGGCAGGAAACTACTTGCCTTATACCACTTCATTGCTTCAGCAGGTAATAAAGTTTTGCATTAACTGCTTGTAAAGAAAATGTATCACAATATTGGCACAAAGGTAATTCAAAGTCTGGAGCATCAATTTATCGAAAGGTCTAATTATGAAAATGCCGTAGAAACATTCCATATTACTTCCTCCTTGTATCGGGTTTGTTATCTCTCTAAAAGTCAGAGACAAATTCTAATGAATGTTGTAAACTCGAATCAAGCAGAAATTACATACAGCAGCATCTACATGTTGCTCTAGCTCTTGCTTAAAACTACATAGTATCACTACACCTTTATTTCACGTGCAGAAAGAAAGAAAAAAGATTTTGCCAAGGGTCACCTTGACTGGGTAAAATACACTTCAGATTTATATTTTTTTTAAAATGAAGATAAACCACAATTTCTTGCATATAAAATAAATTTATTATTATTTCTATATCCAGAGGAGACTGGCATTGACATTGTAAGCAATCTATTGTCTGTTCAATAGTTTATGTCCCATAAATCAATTAAAACTTTATAGAGTTCATAACTTCACATCACAGGCATACCAGATTCATACCTACATTTTCTTTCTGACGTCCCCTATAGAGTTCAGTTATTCAGTTATTTTTTGAACGCCTACTATGTCCACATGATCAACATACTTCTAATGATAACAATGACCAAGGCCCCAGTAAATAAAGTTGCCAGCCCCCCTTAGTTTTGGAATTAATTGAATTAAATGACACCAGCATATTCTGTCAACTGGATGTTCTGAATAACTGCACAGTCAACACCTTACTCCATATCTGGCACGAACTTAAACACGCCCTTTGACACTAAGAAATGTAAGCCATTGTTCTGCAACTTCTCCCAAACAAACATTTGAGGAAAAAAAAAATCTCCCTTCCGTATGCAGACACTCTAGTCCTATGACATGATTTTATAAGATTGCTATGGCAATAAGCTGAAATATGGCTTTTTTATCCCATACTCTTTAACACGTGCAGCAGGTAAACGGAATCACTCTTTAGATAATGAGAGTAATTTACTATATTTATAAATAAAATATATTTCCTTATTGAATCGGTGTTCTTGAAGGTATTTCTGAACTTAGAAACAGATCATCATGCTACTAGAAAAATATTAAAATGACTTGATGTTATGATCCACCAAAAAACAAACAAAAAAAACAAACAAAAAAAAAAACCCAACACACCAAAATCCACACAACCCACACACATTCCCAGGAACTAACATTATTAAATCACTTGCTGCTTGTCAGGCACAACCTGCCAAGCTATTAGCTCGAACTCTGAAGCTGAATGGCTGACCTGCACATCAGGTATCTTAGCATGAGAGATTGCTTTCAAACTCAGCTATCTTTAGAAGGCCATTCATTAGAAGAAGAAACAGATTACTCTCTTTACAGCTGGCCACTTTGCCAAATTCTTCTGGCTCTGTTCCATCAGTCACACCTACACCATCCTGGGGAAAAGCAAACCCAAGTTCTGTATCTTGTTCTTGCTGAACTGCAGAATGAAAACTAACTACCATCTGATGCCATTTATAAGGAAACTGAGGGAGACACAGCTCTATCATTTACCAGAGCCATGCTCGTCTCATGGCTCAGTAGTTCACTGGGGGCAGATGAAGGCAGTCTGAGAACTTAAAATAGGAGGAGAGTTGAGCTGGGAATATACCATCTTTTGCATAACACAGAACCATTAAAAACTGACACACAGCAGGCTTCCCTTTGGAAGACCTTCTAAAAATACACATACGCACATATTTGTCACTGATTTAAAACACTGTAAGGGTTATTCCTTGCTGTCCCAGAACACAGCCTTAGAAGGTGGTCTAATAAGGCTGTTCTGTTTTCCAATAAGGTTTCCTCCCAGCAGCTTGTTTATACTCAAGAATTATAAATGAGTCCCTTTTGAAATCAAAACATCAACTCTTTCATTCACAGTACATTGAAAAAAAATGTGGAGAAGTTTTATTTGTAACTAGAAAACAAAACTAAAATGCTGCCAAACATGGTCTTTGTCTCCCAATTATCACAATGCTGACCCCACAAAAGGGTCTGTTGGGTTAAGGCTTCATTCAGTGTCTGGCAGAGCTCATAGCACTGTACAACACTACTACAAAACAAACCAGGATTCTGCACCACAATCAACAGACATTAAAACCTAGGTGCACCCCAAGGAGGTGAGTTCAGTCCCCTCCAAGGAAAAGGGAGAATAAGGGAGGGATAATAGGATTGTCAGCTCATTGTTCAAACCCAGCCCAGAAAATAAGAAATGTTTGTAAGAGCTTTTATTGCCTTTTCTAACTAGACATGTAAGAAGCTGCATCCCTGTTTGTGTTCTGTGTTCAAAACAGTGCAGCCACCTTCTGAGGTGAAGCACAGACAACTGAGCTCAGTTGTTCTCTCCTCGCCATAACATTCCATCTTAATTCTTCCAGCCACCAGTATGCAAAGGGTTTGGTAACAAGTTAAGGATGATTAGATCTCTCTAGCTCCATTTGCTGTTTTGTTACAATCTGGCTGGCTGACACACACCATTAACCTGCTTAGTGAAAACCTGACAAGAGAAATTTTAAGATTATCTGAAGACTATTTTAAGATTAAATGAAGAATTTTTTAAAAAATGGTCTGTCACTGAAAATGTATACATCTGAAATTCTGTTCCTCTTTTAAAACATATGCCCAAACTACATTCCACAGACATACCTGACTATATCTTAAAATGTTATTACACTCTACTGCCAAATGCAAACTTACTGTGCCACATAAACCTACTACTCTCACATATTCAAAGTATTCTTTAGACCTCCACACCACAATGTGCTTTGAGACCTAAAGCAACCACTGGAGATGCGATACACAACACTTCACTTGGGGTGTTTCTGTGGGAGGAAGGAACTACACTTAATCCCCCTCTCATCCCCAAAACAAGGTGTTTCCAGCATCCAATGGACAGGCAGTGGACAAGGAATCAGCTGGTATACATCCTAACATGGTCCTTCAGCCTTCCTTCCCCACTGATAAATCTGAGAGGGAATATCCCAGTGTCCTCCAGCCCTACATGTACAGAGCAGCTGCAGTAACAGCCACTGCCAACATTTTACTATAATTGTAGGAGGAGCTCAAGGCACCAAAGAACTCATACACAGCTGCTCTAGAGAACCCTTCCCCAAACGGCAAGTGCAGACATCACCATTAGCTGTACCTAGGGCAAACAGGCAGCATTGGACTGGCCCTTTCTCACGAAAGTCCTCTGTTGAAGATTTGATCCCAGCCTTCGCCTCATCTACAACAAGCACCATTTTCTGACCAATACTGTCCTCTCTTTCCCACTGCAGAAAGAATGTCAGTACCAGACCACTAAGCCTCTGGTTCCTCCATTACCATCCTTTTTTAAAAAGTCCAGCAGCTCTAGCACAAAGTGGACTCCTTCTTGCCAGGTACATTCCTGGCAGGTCTGTGGCTCTACCAGCAGTGGCCTTGGGTCCCTCCTCCTTTAACCATGGCATCAGAACGATCAGCATGTGCTTCCCTTTCCCAATGACAGGTGGCTATCAAGTGCATCCTGTGAATCTTGACTCAAATTGGAGTGGGAAAATGGTTCAATCCCTCCCCTTAATCCCAGACAAACTTCTTTCCTGGAAACTGTGCAGCAGTATCAGCAAATCTTATGTGAAGAAAAAAAGCTAGGGACAAGTGGGGCATAGGGGTAATCTCCACTGTAATAAAGGAGGGGATGTTGTCCTATCTGCCTGACCATTACTGACAAGGAACCGAAGTTCAATCCAATCAGTGGGGGTTTTTTCTACCAAGAAGGACTATTTTACTTACAGAAAACTAGTTGTGTTTTAATTAACTTTCATCTTGCATTTGTCATTATGTTAAATTATAAAGTTACATTATCCAAAAGCATAGAGAGTGCATTAACTACAGGATTTTGACACAAAACCCTACTCTCTACCCTGCCCCAAGTTCAGCAGACTCACTCTACATTAATTTAATTGCTTCCAAATAATTAATTTCTGCTTTAAGTGGTGCTAATCTATGCTGCTTTAGAGCAATTACTACCTTGGTTCCAAAGGTTCTTTAATTTTTTTTCCAAAAAAGATTAAAACTGAAGATTTACTCTTTAATAATTTGAGTCACCAGTTGTCTGGTAGGTCTGCTGAATGAACCCTTCTACCACAGCTACACAGTCACCGCAGAAAATTCAAGACTAAGTCAGTCTTGTTTTCCCTGCATTTGTTCTGCATTTTGTATGCTATGCTAATTAAGGCTGTTAGCTAATGACTACAGTACACTGGTTAGTAGAGTTATTTATGGTTTACTTTGTGAAAACTGAACTAAATCTTTCCTAAACCTAAAGGAAGAATATACAGTAACATCTAAAGCAGCATTTAGGTGTACCAACACTTATACGTTCACGGCATCAAGGAATACTGTCTACTCCAGAATTCTGTATAGTAAAAAATAAAATTTAAAAAATCACATTTATTAAGCTAGTCAGTTGTTTATTACCTTGTCCTCAACCATGCTACAGTACACCAAAACATCCTAAAGGATGAACATAACTCACATAAATCTAAATCTGCTACAGTGAAGGCTTCTCTTGTGGCAAGCACGTCAGGATCTATAGCGGGGGCCTCCACTGTTTCTGAAGGCAGAACAGATGAGGAGAAGCAAAAGAACTCTTGCATTAATCCCACAGGTGGGGTTAAAGATGGCAAAGCTGAATTTCAGATTAATGCCGCTGATAGCATATCACATATCACTTAAGATCACATTGGCAGAGCAGGCTTTGTTCATTAAATAAACAAACGAACAAACAATTCACCAGGCAGTTTTTCATTAGATATTTGGCATGCTGGTGAGAGTAATCAGCAAATGTATATATAAACAACAGTTTTCTATTCATCCCCTTTCTTCTTTCCCAATAAACGAGACACCAGAAGAGTGTGCACTCTAATGACTACACAAATCTATCAATTTTCACAATGCAAGTACTAAAATTTGGGCATTTATTCTTAGCCAGAAAAGCAAAGGGAAAAAATGACAAATGAGTAAAGCTCTTACAGGCTCTTTTATACAAAGGCTGACTGTCCCATGTGACAAGTGCAAACAGAAAGGGCCCATTTATATTTCTCTAACCATCACAGCTGAAACATATCTTTCAGAGCTTGATGCGAAGTTCAGAAGACTTTCAGTAGACTGCTCTTTCTGCAGAACTCCTATTTCTGGGTTCTTTTTTACGTTTCCCAATTTATGCAACAGACCAACTTAATCTGATGTTAGAGAATACCAGACCAAGTGCCTAACCGACACGCTGAATGCTGCCTTGAAACACCACCTCTTTGTAGACAAGAATTCACAGCCTCAGATTTAAACTAGTAACTCAAATCATAGCAGACCTTAACCACAGAGCCCTACTAATTTCAAAACCCAACTGAGCAGGCCACTGATACAGTATGCAACAACTTGAATGGAAATTAAACAAGCTGTACAACAGAAGTTCAGAAGTCTAAGTTTTTAAGCACTAGACTTCCCAAAGAAACTGCCACAGTAAAATAGCTTGATTTCTGTTCTCTCTCAAAGCAGTAATGACAACGTCCCTCTCAACAGACATATCATCTAAAGCACTGACAACTACATCTGTACATTCTGTGATCTTCACTGTGAGCAGTGAAATAAAAATAAAGCAATGGATAAAATAAGCAGTACATAAAGATAAAGAGTATCCAAGAAGAAAAGTCAAATGGAAGAATCGTGAATTAGTAACAAAAGTTGACATAGGTCTGAAATATGTACTGGTTGGAAAGATCTTAAGCACACTGGTCTAGGACAAAGATTACCTTACTCTATTCTACAATTATTATAGTTTCATCTGCCCTGAAGTGACAACAGAAAGCAAAAGGATGGCAAAAGGACTTCCTCCTGTGTAAACAGCACACTAAAACCTTGTGTCATATTTCTGATCTAGCAACAAATGCCAATGAACTCTATCCACATCAGGTAATCAATATAACTGATTACCTACTAGTATTAATAAGCACATCTAAATGATCAAGTACAACCAAGTGCAGATGACAGCAGAAAAGGGTTGAACTCAGTCTAGTGGTCCCCTTCTCTCCTCCTGTCTGACACTACACCATCAAAAGGCTCAGAAAGCACAATCATTGGATCAAACTTTTTGTAACTCATAACATGACTTCAAAATGTTCAATTCATGCTTGCATGTATTACTAACACTTTGGGCATAAGATTTATCTAGTCCAAAACTTAGTCAGACATAAACAAAGAAGGGATTTGTAGCAGAGTTGATCCTTTGCATTTTAACTTCCAGAGGAAAAATTTGCCAGTGCCAAGGATTAACTGACTCACAAGGGTTGAATGCCTGTAAAAATATTGGTGAGTGATGTGCTCCCTGGGACAGATATCCACTACAACTCTCCCAAGAATTTAATAGGCTCTTATGAGCTCTTCCTACAAATCACTGAAGTACCTTTTTGGGGCAATTTAAAAATGCCTAGTACAGGGGCTTTGCATACATCTATCGTCTCAACCAAATGCATGAACAATCTATTTGCCTAAATAATAGATTGAAAAATAGATTGAAAAGTTATAATAAGCAGAGCTATTTCCTCTGATGGTATCTAATGTGGAGAAATAAAACAGAAAAGACAATTTTCAGTGGACTGACGAGGTCAATACTGGAAAAAAAAAATAAAAAAATAAAAAATCAGCATCTACAGACATGTGAAACTAAATACTTTCCACTGCAAAAAGTGGCTTGCTCACCACAGAACTCTGTGGGCACAAAATGGCTCAGCACTCCCTGTCCTGCAGGCTTATGCTCCTGGGATAAGGGCCACAGATCATTTTTCAGACTAGTCACAGCAGTTTGTAGACTACGCCACCTGAACTCATACCTGAGAAAAACCCTTCACCTTTTTGTCCAGTGTGAAAAATCAGTATTTCTGGGATCCAACTAGTGAAGTCACACAGAGACATAATACTGATAATTATTTGCTAATCATGTCTTGGCTTTTGGTTGAATACCACCAGAAATACTTCATTTATGCTTTTAAATCACATTAGACATTCATTGTTACAATTACAAAAATTAATGCAGACAATTCCAGAAGACTGTCTATAACTGGCAAAGACTTGAAAACAAGCTCCATTTTGTATCTGCAATTTAAACAATTCCACAATCAGAGTTGATATGCAAAGGAAGTTCTGAATTTGAGAGAGGACATACGGTAAAAGTTAAGTATTTTGGTGCGTAAATATCCATCATAGCTTAACTCAAACCTATCACATTCTTCCACTGTAAAGAAGTGAAATCCAGAGCCCATTCGTAAGTACAGAATTTTTCCACTGATTTTTATGGACAATAATCAGGGAATTAATTTTATTGATGATGGCATGACATTTCAAAGTTGCCTTTCACCACACAGCTGCCTGTATTTGCGGAACAAAGAGACTGTATATTTTGTTTATGTATGTACTCAGGCAATCAGAAAGCATTCCAAAATATTTCAGAATGAATAAGGTAAGTTTTAGGTAAGTATCAGTATCATTTTATTTCCAGGCTTGCTCATGCTTAAGAGTTCTAAAACTTGAATATGCGTAACATAAAAAAGGTAAAACATTTTACATCCCAGTTGACAATGACCATGTGTTAAATTAAGTAACAACGGAATAGCTGATATTCCTATCGGCATGGTTTAGGATGGGATTTACTACCAAATATATGTAGCTCTTTTTTTACTGGGCCATAATTAATGATCACTGACATGCCCTGTACTTCACGGCTCCATAACTGTCTTGTCATCAACACCAATTAGCAGAAAGCTGCAATATAAACATTTATAAAGCAGACACAACACACTAGCTTAATCACTAATGCGTGTAATTACTAATACAGAGCCATATGCTGAAATTCCATCTCTCTTTACATGTAACTTTTACAGCCTACGCAAATCAGACAACTGTACAGCTCACAATTTTCCAAAATTGCTTACTGAACAGAAAACTAGAATCAGATGCCAGTTTATTTAGAATGCTGCAAAAACAATTAAAACAAAGAAGGTCTATTGCCCTGACTTGTGAAAGAGCTCTAACGAATGCCAATTACAAGAGCAACCCGGGGATCAAATCTAACATTGGAGGTTTCTCTTTAAGGTATTAACTCAAAGACTGGGTATTTTTTTTTAATAAGCTAGTCATGGATGTTGAACAAGAAAAAGATGCTCCAGAAACAATGTTTCTGCAGAAATGTTTGCTCTCAAATCCCATTAATAATTCAATCCCTATGTTTTTTTTAAAAAAAATCACAAATGAGCCTAGCTTTCCAATAAGAATTCTGTCTGTGACTGTCAAATCCTTCAATCATATTAACACTAAAAACTTAGGAACAAGAATTTACTACATATTTCAATCAGGATAGGCTTCTGCAAAGTTCTTACATGTCCGGTATTTATGACTATCCCCTCTGACAGAAGCTATATGGCTAATCAAATGTAAGAGAAATCTGCAGGGATTGAACAACAGGAAGACAGAAGGAATTCCCTCATAACGCAGTCACGTTGCCTCTAAAACAGAGCAATCTGAACTAGATGCTTCAGCTGACAATTCCCTTTTTGATACAAGACAAGCCTGGCCAGCAGCACAGCCCAGATGAAGAAGAGGACTTCCAGTATTTCTGACAACTGACTTGGAAGTTCTCTGTCACACTAGCCCAGTTTAAGCCCCCATTCTCTTAAAAATCCAAATGACTGGTTATGCTAGTCTTACAAATTGCAAAGTACTACACGCGAGGTTTAAGCAGTGTAAATAATCACTTAAAAGCTGTAAAATGGCAAAACAATGCTGTCTATGTGGTCATAATTGGGATTCCCTACATGTAGGCATAATGACAGCTTGTTATTTTGTAGTGAAAGGTTTTTTCTACAGCCTATTGCCTTGTCCAGTAAACAAAATGGATGCTATCCACCAAATGGGGAACTTGTCTGATCATAGAATCACAAAGTTGGAAAGGACCCACTGGATCATCGAGTCCAACCATTCCTAACACTCCCTAAATCGTGCCCCTCAGCACCTCATCCACCCATCCCTTAAACACCCCCAGGAAGGTGACTCAACCACCTCTCTAGGCAGCCTCTGCCAGTGCCCAATGACCCTTTCCATGAAAATTTTTTTCCTGATGTGCAGACTGAACCTCCCCCTGGTGCAGCCTGAGGCCATTCTGCCTTGTCCTGTCCCCTGTCACTTGGGGGAAGAGGCCAGCTCCCTCCTCTCCACAACCTCCTTTCAGGTAGTTGCAGAGAGCAATAAGGTCTCCCCTCAGCCTCCTCTTCTCCAGGCTAAACAACACCAGCTCTCTCAGCTGCTCCTCTTAAGACTTGTTCTCCAGCCCCCTCACCAGCTTCGCTGCTCTTCTCCAGACAAGCTTCAGAGCCTCAACATCCTTCTTGTGGTGGGGGGCCCAGAACTGAATGCAGTATTCGAGGTGCGGTCTCACCAGTGCCGAGTACAGAGGGAGAATAACCTCCCTGGACCTGCTGGTCACGCCGTTTCTGATACAAGCCAAGATGCCATTCTCGGCCACCTGAGCACACTGCTGACTCATGTTCAGTCGGCTGCCAACCAACACCACCAGGTCCTTCTCCTCCAGGCAGCTTTCTAGCCAGACTTCTCCTAGTCTGTAGCGTTGCATAGGGTTGTTGTGCCCCAAGTGCAGGACCCAGCATTTGGCCTTGTTAAATCTCATGCCATTGGTCATGATGGTCTGCTGTAAAGCCTGGTGCATTATTCACTGCAAACTCCTAAAAACAGAGCCTGAAGACAGACAAGGCTCACAAGAGAGAGCTCTATGGCAGCTGTCACCACAGCACTTTATGGCCCATAAACTCCAATGTATTTCAAAACTCAGTTTCAAATACAGTGTTGACCTCATTTGACATTTAGTCACTGTTGCTATTCAACATTCTCAAAGAACTTGAGGCCCCAGTATGAAATTATTACAATCATCAAACATTCAGCTACCTACTCTAGTGAGAGGCAGTTTAAATTCAGCTATACTCGAACACTCCATTCAGCTGATTTGCTGCAGGTGCAATAAACCCTGGCAGAAGCTACAGAAACTGCCAAGGGAGCATATGTGTAAGTCCTCACACATTATTTCCTAAAGAGTTATAAAATGTGGAGTACTTCTTGTTCAAAGCAAACTGCCCTTGATTTCAGGTACGTGAGTCAGCACTTCATCAAGTCAGAGCCAAGAGCTGAAGCCAAGTATTCTTAACATCAGCAAAAAGCTTACTAAAGCATCTTGACTAGTGTCAAGTAGGAAAAATGGGGAAAAAAAAATCACATTCTCTGGAATAATGTGTAACTGGTAAAGATCCACTTCAGGCTCTGGAGAGGGAAATAAGTTCTCAAGGACAAAGTTCTGTCTTCCCATTGTATGCAAGACGAACCCTCTGTCCAAATCCCTTCCAGTGCTTGCTTTCCAGTTTGGCTGCATAAATTCCTTCCCTCTTATATCCCATGATTATCCTGATACCCAGTCTGTCCTTACTTACAGAAAATCCATGACAGTTCTCCTTGACCATTTTTAATGCCATCTCAGTTCATGGTCTCTGCCTTTCTACCCAAGAAGTCTAAGTTCTCCTTTAACTACCAGCTCCTCACGCAACTTCAACCTTACCCAAACAGATGCTCAATCTTCCCAATGGGCCTTGCTTTTCTGTTCCACTCAAAATTACCATCTGTATCTAGTACTGGCTCCTAGTTTAACCTCTCTCTTCCTTCCAGCTTGAGGGCCTCTACCTTAAGATCTTAATCCAAGCTATCCTCAGTGTCTTTCTGACTACAGGGCCAGTTTCTCCACTTGGTATGGAAGAGCAAGGCAAACAGGTGACTGCTAGCAACTCCATCCAAATTATGTTGTATGATTACTCCTGAAATGCACCCAAAAAAAATATTGGCATATTCTGCAAACTTCCTGAAACCAGTAGTAGAAGAAAGCATATCCTCCATAAATAACTGCTAAGAGAATAACAATACTACATGTCACTAATCCATCACAAGTTTTCAGAGAGAACATTTCTAAAATTTTACATGTTGGACCAAACTATTTTAAACTAAAGTTTTACTGAGTTCTACCTTTGTACTCTTCTCAATAAATATATTTTGTTTTCCATTAGAAATATAACTCAAACTACAGACCAGAAAAGTTAAGAGTTTAGTAAAAGGTCGTGTTAAAAGTAAGCATCCTATACTGGAAAGTGTTTGGCAATCTTAGTAAGTAAAATTCTACCATCTACATTGATGATATGCACATACATAACAGTGCTAGCAGAGAGAATTCATAACTAAAACTATTATCTAGTGCCAGTATATTTTGTAGACCAGCTATAATTCACTTTAAGATGCTTATAGAATAACAAGATTATAGTCTATCAGAAAAAACAGCCATACAGTTCAATGAGAAAGCAGTTTCCGAAAGCTGCAAACGAAGCGATAGAGAATGAAAATACATTTTTGACAAGCCATAGCATGACACAATGAATGCTGTGATCATACATTACTGTTCCAGCAGCAACAGACCTGACTTAAGAGCTTTCCACTCTGGCTAAGGTACTGTAATAACCATCCAACACTGTAGATTATTAGTTGTGCCTTTAGGTACACTAGTTCCAATATTTTTACAGACATATTATTATACAGCTTTTTAAAAATACAGAAGCACAGTGTGGTAATTTAACCAATTTCCCCAAGGTAAATAAGAGGCCAATATGCACAATTTACAAGTGATCTTTTCGATATTTTCTTTCTTAGCTACTTCCAACTAGCAACATTGTCTGCCTTCCGTTACAAAGTAAATAATTTAAGCAAATATTTTCGCTTCAGCATTTTCACCCATTTGAAGGATAGTATATTGTGCTTTGAAGACTTATCTGTTCTTAAAAATAGTACAGCCGTGTTTGTCTGCAAAGTACAAGCCAACTACCTGAAACACAGCAATACTCATGGTTAGGCCTCCTCACACCTCTACCTTCTCATCTCCGAAATTGACACTTTCCCTCCATTTGGCACACACAGAAAGTTCAAACTAGTCAGTTGAATTCAACCATTTAATTCAAACAGTCTGGGAGCATGCTTATTTGCATATGTACACAAACCCTTAAAAAAATACCACTCCACGGAGAAGCCACATCAAATCTTTAAACAAATCCTTAGAGTATGAAGTAAACATCAGACAATACAGATAGAAGGTTTTATGTGAACCCACAGCTTTCCCCAGCCTAACATACAAACTCTTTATCCTCCGTAAAATTATAGTCTAATAGCTAATATGAAAAGGAATCTTAAAGACTGCTTTCAACATGTCACTCCAAATAGCTTACCATACAACTGCTAGAAAGTCTAATACAACTTCAACAGCAACATTTGTCCAGAGGTTACAAAAAGATACTGACCATGTTGATGTACTATGAACATGTGATATAGAGACAGGCAGACATTATACTAAGAAATATAGAAATACAAATGGAATAAACAGAAGGGCAGTAATAAACAGGTGCAACATGGAAATCAAAAAGATTTCCATGGTTTGCTTTTCAACATCCCATCTAGGGCTGATGCCATGAACTCTTGAATCCTAACCAATCCATGTGACCTCTGAAACTTCACATTGTTTGTGGCTACCTTATCACGTCAAACACTTTCCTACTACCAAACTGTCTTACAGTATACTGAAGCACAACAAGATGACTATGGAGGTATACACACAGTATTTCTGGAATGGAGAGGTCTCCTATATGCTTTGCTTAAGCCAGAAGTGGATGTGCTCAGATTTGGCTGCATCCATTGGTGTGTGTGTAATCCATAAGCAAGTTCATAATCTCAAGCACAGGACTGTACAATTTCTCTTAATTTAAAAGACCCTTTACAGAAGCATAGAAATTGTCATTATATGTGTTTCCATTTTTTTTCTTACTCCTTTAGTTCTATTAAGCCACTGCTATCCATGTCACACTGTTGCAATGAGTGTCAGAGTTCAACAAACAGAATTAGAAACAGGCACATGAAACAACGCAGTACATGCACTATTAGAAATTCCTGAAGTGATTTAAAGATTAATTTCAGCAAAAATCTTATGTATAGTGTAACTCTATGTTCACCAACAAACCTTAGATGTAAGGTTATGAGCAAACAACACAAGAAGTAGTAAAGAAAAAAAAAATAGAAAAAATATTGGCTTTTCTAATTTGTAAATCAAAATCTTCATAAAATAGACCCCACACATCCACCTCTATGAAACTGCAAACTACTCAGATTGATCTTAATAAAGCAATGCCTTAAATTAATCACAACCACTGTGAAGTGGGTTAGCCTGTTCATTATTGTGGACTGTATACAATAATATACTTGCCAGCTAGCATGGATCTTCCATTACACTTGGATTAAAAAAGACAGCACATTCTGGATTTATAAAAATTAAGTCTTTTCCTTTTATGGGGACTGACAGGCCACTTCCAGTCTGTATCAAGATTTATCTAATATTCAGTGGGAAGGGTTCTCAGTGTTTTTTGGAATCAGGCTCCTTTGGGCTGGTTCAAATTAAGTGACTAAACCAAACTACTTTTCATAACTAACAAATATTTTTTGAAAGCAGCCAGAATAAAGGTGATCAAGTATTAAGTGAGTATTAAGTTGAAATACTGAAATATAAGTAAGAATAGACACTTTGCACGACTTTAAAAGTACCTACATTTCAGTTGGGAGGTTTTTGATAGCTAGTTAAAGAGTGAGAACACTAAGAGACCACTGCATTGTGGTTGTGGAGATGTTATGCTACATAGAGTAAAACACAGTAATTGTGCTTCACAGCAATCCTCCCTGAAGTGCTACATAGCACTATGCAGAGAAAGAGGCAAGTCTGTCTTCTGAAAGCAAAGCTAATCCTGGAATGCAAAAACCCCTTGGGCATATATTATTGGTAATCACTAAACTGCATTATCTGCCCATATAGGATATGGCATAAAGACAGAGCAATAAATAAAACATTTACATTAGTGTGTACTTCATGACTAGAAAAGCAGCAGGACCTTGCACTGCCAGTTGTGACACTAGTAGCGTGATAAGTCCAGGATATCAGGATTGATGTATCGCATTCACTTTAAAAAAACACCCTAGGATTATTGCTATGACAGAAGCCTACACCATAGTTGTTTGGGTTTTTTTCCTTGAATGGTTGTCTTCTCTTCGAAATTAAAAAAAGGAAAAACCATACTTTAAGCTTATTGGCCATAACAGTTACCCTAATTATCCAGAAAGGCTTGCAGAAACTTTTGATATTATCACACTTCATTTCAGGGTCCTACTCGTTATTTAGATTAGCAGGGTATTCCAGCTAAAATTATACAAAGTGATTCGTTCAGGACATTCGTATTTCTCATCACAGCAGACGAGAACAATAATAGAAAAAGGCTCCTTCGTAAAATATATTAAAAAAAAAAAAATCACAGGAGGTTAAAAGCATCCTGTTACATGATATCATTGTAATGCAGCAGATGAAGGGAAAACAATTTTGAACAGGATTCATCTTCTGACTCAGAGGAGAACACCAGATTATATTTAATGCAAGAGGTTTCAGTACTTTTTTATTATTATTATCTGCAATCTGCATCAGATCTTAAAAAGCAGTTTAGAAATCTGGGGTCACAGACTGGTCACAGGAAAAGGGTATTTATGAAACACTGTAGAGATTGAAATTGCATCCTCTGTTAAAACTGCAGAGTCACACCTACAGTGGCAATGCAGTGGCATTTCTACCAAAAAAAGCCATGAAAGAGAAAGTAAACATTTAAGAGTCATTCCTTGTTTTCTCCTTAAGAATCATAGATAGGGATCAGGTAGAATGACCAAACATAGTCAATATTCCTTCAAATTTCAAATTCTTGCTTTCATCAATTAAATTATCAGTGACTTCTGTAAATGAATTGGGAGATGCAAAAGTTTAAATACAGTTTAAATACAAGAAGAAAAACACTAAAGTGACACCAAGCTGTAGAAATTAGCAAATAGGTCTCTAAGAATCAGCCACCAAGTCCTGCATTTGCAAAATCAGCCACCAAGTCCTGCAAAACTGTAGTGGAGAAATAGAGGTATGAAGGAGAATGCTAGGTGGCCAAGAAGGCCAATAGCATCCTGGCCTGTATCAGAAACAGCAGCGAAGTGATTGTGCCCCTGGACTTGGCATTGGTGAGGCCACACCACGAACGCTGTGTTCAGTTTTGGGCCCCTCACAAGAAAGATATGGAGATTCTGGAGCACGTCCAGAGAAGGGCAACGAAGCTGGTGAAGGAGCTGGAGAACAAGTCTTATGAGGAGCAGCTGAGGGAACCGGCGCTGTTTAGCCTAGAGAAAAGGAGGCTGAAGGAAGACCTTATCACTGTCTACAACTACATGAAAGGAGGTTGGTTTAGTAGTGGACAGGTATGGTTGGAGTTAATGATATCAAAGGTCTTTTCCAACCAAGAGATTCTATGATTCTAATATAAAAATAGAAAAATCAGTAGCTGCAACAGGCAACTAAAGAAAATACAGGAAAACAAAATTTAATGCTTTTAAATTTTATCCAATTAAAAGAATCACAGGAAGGAAAAAATATCCCTCCAAGTCTAGACAAAAAAGTTACAAAAAAGTTACAAACAACAAGCATCAGAAGTAACCTATAGAAAAGCTACCAAGCGAACAAGCACCACTTTTGCAGCAGCCCTGGGAAGCTTCCCAATAAAACACAGAACATCTTATTAGCTAAAATTCTTTCAGCTAATAACAATCATCAAAGCCTCTAGGCATACATTACTACATAGCTGCTTGCAAAGGGAGAACAGACAGCAGAGACAACACAGAACATTTACAGCTCCATCAGATTTTATTTTAATTTATTGACATTGCTAAAGCAGACCAAGCTATTAAAAAACCCACAACAGTAAACACAAGATAAAAAAAAACTGGCAAGTCTGAATCCTATGCTCATAGAGAAAGGAGTCATTTAGGACACCATTGAACAAAGAATATTGAAATGACATCTGAAAAATAACAAGGCCAACTACGATCATAAGCTTTTCCTTAAAAAAAAAAAAAAATACACAGGACACAACCAAACATACTTTCCAGTTTTAAAGCCCTGCAGTCTTCTGAAGGAATTTGCAAGTAAAAGTTAACTGCAAATTCAGGGAGCATATGAAATGTGTAGAAGTTCTTCAAGCCAGTAGAAGACATCTACAGCAGATCTAGGATTCCCATTGAAAAATGGGCAAGTTATTTGATTTATACGCCACTCCCTAAAATCTAGAACACTGAAGAGAGGCAAAAAAAAGGAAATTCATATGTACTATACATATATTAGATGTGTCATGCCGATTCTGCAAAAGCACCATTAAATATGAGTGAAAGATTGTATCTACTGAAAAAGCAGACTGAAGGCCGCTAAAAGGTAAGTGTCAAGAAAATAGAATGTGATAAAAATAGAAAAGAAATAATTAATAATAGAGATGTCTGACTGAACTGAATAAGCATGATAAAGAATGACATTAAATGTCACAATGTTGTGCACCTGTAAGACCACTCTAAAATAAGGTACTAGGTTTTCATACATTATGACAGGGCTTAATGGATAACTTTATAAGAGGAAGAAAAAATTTTTTCATCATCTTTTATAAGAGGGAACTGTCATTAAAAATCAGCAGGCTTCGAGTGATGAGCAAGAACTCATTGTTTCTATTATATAACTCCCCAATAGGCCACACATCTTCTACAGGGACACTAAATTTGTTCTCTCTTTTCTAACCTTTCATCAGATTTTTTAAAACATGCAAAAATGTTACTGGAGCAGGCCAACAAGTTCCAAAATCACTGCCAGGGAGAAAGGCAAAAGGAAAAATGGGATTACTCTGGTGTAGGCCAGTTCCACTAGAGAATAGTACGAAAATTATGTGTTTAAAGGATCTGCTCTTCATTTTCAAGATTCAACCAGTCCCTTAAGCAGCAGAATCCCACCATCAGCTGTAAAAAGAGCCTCTGAAAGGCAGTTAAGTACTAGCATGTTCTGTTCTACATTATGATAAAACTTACAATAGCGGATTTAAAGTCAAACTTGCATCTTTGGCTAGAACATGTTTTAATTGGAGTTGAGTGAGGGAGCCACTACAATAGTTGTGGAAAAGCCAGAACCATCACTTTGTTTGCTCAGGTCTGAAAAGCTATCAGCCTATGAATCTAGTCTACATGGTAATACTCTACATAATTACATTCACCCTCAATTCATCTATTAAACAGTGATAGTAAGAATGTTAGCTACCATCATACAAAGCTCAGCATTTACCTAAATCCGATTTAAAAGCATGAAACAGAAGTATTAAATAAAAAATGTTCTTAATCTCTTATAAACACATGAAAACTGGGATGAAAATTCTGCCAATTAACTTCAGACACTTCTGAGTAGTTCTGATGAAGGACAGGCATAAACACACAGACAGTGAAACCATAAAGGTTAGATTAAGATATTCTTGGTTCTTTGCCATGGAAAGAGCACTGTGATAAAAGTGATAAAAGAATATTTTGCTAAGTGACAAAAACATAGAAAGCAAGCCATTAATCCCATTTCTTTAATTGGTTACCAGGGCCAGTCAAGGAAGTCTGCGTTTAAAAAAGAACAAGAAATTGAAACATAAAGAAAACAAGTTAAAAATATTCTGTTCCTTTTCAATCATTATTTAATGGACAAAATAGTTTTCTATTCTATTCAGAAATCAATGCATTTTCCATTTTTAAAGAAAGGTAAGAGCCAAACGAAAAAAAAGCTTTTGTGTTTTTTAATAACGCCCAGCAGGAAAACAAAACAAACCTCCCTAATATACATGGCCTAGGAACTTGAATTTATGACAAAGTTTATTTAAAGCTGGAGCTGGTAACAACAAGGTCTACATTTTTCCACAACACAGCACTGTTTATGCTCACTTTGTTAAAGTGGTTGTGCCTTGAAGAGTATAAAACCACATCAATGAAGGCCAGAAAGATCATGTTTATGTGGATGAATCTGTACTGATCATGTCAGTGATGAACCACACAAGAAAACTTGTGTGCATTGAACCACAGCACCAAGGCTTACAGCTTAGCTTTCAACTGCTTCAAAACAGAACTTTACTGCATCTTACACAATCCAACAATCAGACTGAACATGTTTAAAAGGAACACATTCCTCCCACTTCCTGGTCCTATCTGATCCAGTTTCCAGTACCATATTGTAAATTCCTGAGCCAGTACCCAAAGACTTAAGAGAACTATGGTGTGAATGTCCACACCAAGTATACTCGAAGAAAGCAAAACACAGACATGAGCAGAATTCACACATCTGTAACTATGGTGTGAATGTCCACACCAAGTATACTCGAAGAAAGCAAAACACAGACATGAGCAGAATTCACACATCTGTATCCAAACTGAACCAGTAAGCATACAATTGTCATTTGCAATACAGTTTTTTTCACACACTTGCTGTTGCATGAGCCAATACTTTGCCATACATGCCTGTAGGTTTTCCTAATATCCACATGACACAACAGACTTAACTGAATAACTGTCACATGTCCAGATAAGGGACAAGATAGGACAGAACAGCAAGCTCTCTCTTTCTCTACTGTTCACCCCTCCATTGTGTTAAAAAGCTGAGAGTAGAGTTAGTAAGTAGTCTTCTCCAGACATGTTAAAAGTATGTCTTTGAGCTACAACAGCTCTTTCAAGATCTTTCCTTGTAAAATGTTCCTAGGTACACAGTGAAATGCAAATTTCAGAAACCTATCAAGATATGTCAAGATTCCGAAGACGTTTGCTAGCTTAGAAGATACATTCCTCATTCTACTTTACACAAACACTGCCTGGGTCTTGCATTTGTATTGCATCTTCTAAAGAGCAGCTAACATAATACACAGTTGAATATTGCTGTCTGGGGGGGAAGTATTTAGCCCATATAACAACAGAATCAAATTACTCAGAAGTACATATGTCTTGCAGCAAGGACAAGGAATACCACAGCAAATAACAGACACAAATATTCTTCAAGGGCATCTGGCAAAATTCACCATCATTAATTCAAAATATTCAAAGCAAGTACTTCCAGCCAGCCACTTACTTCTTTCAGAACCAAGATCTTTAGCATTCTATTATGTTCTTTACTGAACAGGCATATTTATTCAGTAGTGCGACTTTTTTTTCTTCTTTTCACTGGGTTAAGCACCTAAGAACTTTATTCTGCAGAAGTAGCTTCCAGATGACCTGGCAATTGATACCGGCTTGGATTAAATAGGAATAAATCATTTCAGGGTTTAAGCAGTCACGGGTATGCCAGTAACATAACACTGCTCAAATACATTTCACTTATTTTCTTAAGTATACTTTTATTTATCTTTTACTAAACATACATTTTATGGTCCATTTCTTCACACCTTTTAAACAGTGCTCAGTTACAATGTCAAAAGTCGTGAAATTCCAAATTGAAAAGCCCAGAGTCACAATATTCATAATTCTCTGAGTAAGAACAACGTAACAGACTGCTGTGGAACCATTAGAGTTATGACCATATGCATATTTACTCTTTTGCATATTTTACACAACAGATTTATTACAATTAAAAGCTTTGCCTTCAGGGTCTTCTAAAGCAGCACATTTAGGCATATCCCACAAATTTGTCTGAAGAAGGCACAATGAACTCACCTCTGTGGTTTTGAGGGTGCAAGGGCAAATGAAGGGAAGGTACAAGGTAAGAAGGAAAAGGTGTATATGCTGGGGAGGGAAACTATACCCCTGGTTTAGAGCTGAAAGGATTTAAACTACACTTAAACTAAAAATCTCTTCCATTCCTTGGGTTTCGCTTGCTCAGCATTTGTTTATTTTTCTAACTCTCCACTCAAAAAGTTCCACCCCACCAAATATAGCAGAAGGGAATAATTAAGTGCAATTACTGTATGGCACAGAAAGATAAAGAGAATTAGTAACAGCTCCAGCTGCAAAATTTGCTGGAAAAGTATTTCATCCATCCCAAGTCTATTTGCACAATAGGATAAACCGAATATTAATACAACAGATAACTTACTAAATTAGTAATGCAATTTTTAGGCTGCTTGAATGAAGAAAAAGATTGTACTAATCTCAGATTTTAGAGATCTTTGTATTTACAAATCCACAGTATGCTCTGCTTTCACACATGTGAAACAGATTAAGGGGCACAGTGGCGGAGGTTAATCTCTCAAACTACTTTCTGCTTGCTTGCTACATAGTCCCTTACTACTATTTTCTGTCCCAAATAAAAATGCAGCACCATATTATACCATATACACCTCACCTCTACTTTTGTTTTTTTCACATTATTTTAACTACAGTTGCTCGAAAACATGCATGACTTGTGCATACCATACCATATCCTGCAATATGAAATCACTGTTTAGCTTTAATTCCACCACTTGGGAATTGATGGTTTCACCCATGCTGTCACCCTATGAATTTGCGGAGCAGAAGACATGCTATTGGCTAGTATTTTCAGCTCTAGCACTGAATCTACTTAGACTTCAGCACACGAACAAGCATTTAGAACCATGAGCAGAAGACTCTGTTACCTCTGAATACAAACACAGATGAAAATTAAATCTCTTGATTAATATTTTTCTCATAAGCTCAGACTTAGTCGTGTCATCATTCATTATTATAGAGTGAGTCTCACAAGATCTGTTTTGTGTCCTCAAATTTTGAGCTTGTGTTAAAAAAAAAACCAAAACACTAAATCTGTTTTCAATATAAAATAAGTTTCAGATCTATGCAGTTGAAAAAAAAAAAAAAAGCTTTAAAGAAGGAAAACAACTAAATGTTCAAAAAAAGACAAGGTTTATGCTACTTCTAATCTCATTCTTCTATAATTTTTTTGCTAGGGAGCCTGACTTATGATCTTTGAATGCATATGGCTGCCAACACATCATGTTGGAAGAAAGCATTAGAGACAGCACATATCTGCACAGCCAGGCATTTGGAAAGATGGTCTGGATAAGCGTTAAGAAAACAGGATTGAGGACATACCAATGTTTTTTAAACAACTCCTAATGTAATTGACATGCAAAGGCGACTGCTATTCCAAACAATATTTTGAGATATGACTACAGGAAAAGTCATTTTTTACTGGGAGCACAGGCCTTTATCTAAGCTTATTACCTCACTTGTGTTATACTTTCCAGAATATTTCACAACAGATGAAGAAAAAAATGCTGGTTCAAGAGGTATTTTCTTTAAGATGTGCATACACTAAATAAAAGCTATCAATCTGAAAAAGAGAGAAAATATATTCCTTAATATTAGGAGTATGGCTAAGCATAGGAAAAGCAATAGTTACACAGGACAGCAGACAGAACATGCCAGTCCTAACAACACAGCTACTTGCCAAAGCCCAGATGGCACAGATGGCAGCTGCAGAGAAGCCAGTTCTCCCTGCCACAAGAGCTGCAAGACTGAGGTGAGAATGAGCAACCACCTCCCTTCTAGCCACCTTTCCCTACTTATCGCAGCCTGTCATCTAGTGGAAACAAAGTTTGATTTCGCATAGGTTGCTGGAAAAGCTTTAGGGGCTACACAGGTTCAGAATGTCCTAGATCACTTGCAAAGTTTAAGCACAATGTTTAATTTCCTAGTGGCCCATTCTGGCTATGAGGAATTGAAGATCTTAACACATGCATTTAAAAGGACAAAAATGGAAATAAAAGAAAATATCAAACCATCACAGCAGGTAGCATTCAGGGTTAGGGTTCTGATTTGCACACCTGTTATTTTGCCTTTGTCCAAGACTGCCCCCATTAAAATTAGGGGGATGGAGAGCATAGAGGAAGGAAAAAAACACAATAAAGATCTTGAATAGATTCAGATAATCCAGCAGTCCTCAAAAAACTATTCCATTGTACCCAAAAATAATAATAATTAGGAATTTGAATGCAGTTTTAAGGTTTTCATGTTATTTTAGGGATTATGAGAAGACTGAAGCACCTTGGAGATTAGGCTCTCTATTCATATCTGTTCTTTTGGAATGCAAAAACGATTTGCCTTAAAAGTCATACATTTTTCAAAACAGAGGTACTATTTACTTGCACTGGTCAGGATCTATCCACAGCACAGGAATAACCAGAACCTCTAAGGAATTTCCACAGATTACAGTTCTACATTCTGGCAACAGAGGGGTAAAAAAAAAAAACCAATCAAACAAACAAAAAAAAAAAACCAGCAAAAAAAAAAAAACAAAAAAAACCACACAACAAATTTTAGCAACTGCTTCTTAGTTGCACAGAGCTAAAAAAAAGTAAGATTGAGCCAGTTGCAGTCTCTGCTCCAACCAGTGCATTATTGAAAGAATTGTTAGCTACACTTTTGTGTGAACTCATGCAAGGCAATGGTGTTCATCAGGTAGTATTGATAGAATAAGCTGAAAATTATTTGGCTATACAGATATTTCTGAATCTTTATAAATGCAAGTGAGATCAAAAATGGAGAAACACAGCTCAACTCTCAGAATAAGACCTGAATATGCAAGCTCAGAGTTAGATATAAAATATATGCCACACTAAGTATAATATACAGTATATACTAGCAAACTGAGTGGGACAGACTCAGGAACTAAAAGAACAAACAGGATTTCTCAATGCCTGCCCTTAAAGACAGATTAGAATTTTGCAGAAATTAATGAAATCCAGTATCTTAATCAAAGGGGCTTTCTAGTACTTCTTTGTCACATTACCATGAAGCCTGTGTGAAACCATAGGCATTAAGACCAAGTTCTGCTTCTTTCTCCAGTGAAAGCTTACTACTTACACGGCTGTTGGAAACTCAAGTCTTGTCTCTTCTACAGAAACATTTGTTTCATTAAGACAAAATTCTACATTCTCTCTTTTCTTGCCTAATATGTATTACACTCAGAAAAGTAACTAATTTCAACCTGAGGAAATTATAATCTTTTAACCCAGAACACACTCTTTATCTTGGTAATTAGAACATCTGCTTAAACTGGCAGAAGGGAAGGGGAATGAGAGTATAAATTCTCTCTTGGAATTCATGATGAGTTTTCAGCTGCACAGACTTTATCAAGGATTTCAGCAGAGAATTTATGTGGCAACATCACTTTCTTTTCTTGATGTTCAGTTTAGCATAACTATGTTTTGAAACTATACAGCAAGATGAGGCATTTCAGATGACCTTTTGCTTATCCGATGGAATAAAGCTGCAGCCTAAGTAGATGTCATTTTTAAGACTCAAGATCTACTACTGATCATTTGCAGAGTTCTTTGAGTGCCCACGGGCAAATGAAATGGCACAGACAAGGTCCTCACTTGCATGTCTAAAACTAAAATATTGGGCAATAATTCACTGTAAAGCTACTACTGCATTCTGCCTTTCCCATTAGGTGACATGTAAATGCCTTGAGCACAGACCACAAAATGACTGAGTGTATTTAATAGTTCCTTCCTCCTGTCCCTGCCCACCACAGGCCATTAGTGTAAGCCTAGATTAAGAATACATATTAAACACTATTAGTGACTATTCCACAGCCACAAATCCACACCAGTTTGATTCAGCATTTAAGTCACTGGGCATCTATAGTGAAGCACTGATAGTAGAGTAGCAAGATTAACCACATGAAAAAAGCCAGGGTCCTGACCTCAGGGACTTAGTACATACTATGACAGAATCGACTTCCATTGGGAATATCAACAACTATTACTAGATGAAATGCTGTATGTTGAGGATAAGAGAACCAAAGAGAACATTGTCAAGTAGCTACGCAGAAGCACTACGGGCTCTAACAGCAACAGTGTCATGTTTGTTCTTCTCTGGGATACAGCCTGATTCTCCAAAGGCGCTTATCCCTTCAAAAATAAGATTATAGTAAGGCATGGGTAGAATGCTTATTTGTGCCCAGTTGGCGTATTTTTATGTAATAACTCTATCAAATCATTAATTCAGGATTTTTTTGTCTCAAGAGCCGATTACTTGAAACACAGCCTCAGTCTCTACTGCTCATTTCACTGCTTACAATAACTGAAAATTCTAAGGGAGCAGTGATTTTTGTGAAATGATCCTGGGGGACTTTTCAGCTCCCTGTGCTCTACTCCCTCTCTTTAAAAAACCAACAGAATTAGAGTCCTGCCACAAGTGCTATGAGATACGTCAAGGATAGGTAGTTCATCTTTTCGTTCTCATTAAAGCTACGTTAGTCTCTCAGTTCAAGCTAAAGTTGGCCTTCAATTATTTCATGTGTTAGTTCTAATCAAATTTCATCACACATTCAAGCAATATGATATTGAGTTCTCTGACATGCAAAAATAACTTTATAATCGTAATACAAAAGCCAGTTTATTGTATTTGACCTCTCAAGACCTTCACGTAAGTCTTATACGATTTTATAACATCCAGTAATATTTACAAATAGAACATATGAACACACCCACGCAGACACACTGCTATGGAACAAGGAGATACAACCTTGTTTTCAGGCAAAAGATGAACAAAGTATTTCAGCGAGTTTGTAAAGAAAATTTTGAAACGTCACACCAGGTGAACATTTTGCAGAGAAGTAGATGCACAATCTTTGAACAGACCTCGAAAAAATAGCAAAGTTCTCATCAAAGGTTAACGAGGCAGTACCAATGGTTACTCTGTGCAATAATCACTCTCACTGTCCTCTCATTTACTACATCTTCCTCCTATTCGGTCCTTTAGTATCAGCTTTGTATTTTCCCATGCAATTTAAAACTCCACACACAGAACACTGTAGTAGCTGTTCATTGTTGTCATCTAGCATTTTCTTCTATTTTTCTGGCATCAAAGCCATTTTAATTTCTGTACCGATCACTCACAAGAGACACCCAGTGACAGCCAGGTCACCTTCAAGACTGTTATCCTTACTTCCAAGCCAACCTGTTTTGCACTTGCTTCTGCTTACTTCCAGGCTCTTCTCACTGATATCCCTGCTACTGTAGCTCTGTGAAAAGCACAAACCAAACTGCTCCCCAGAATACTTCAACACTGTACCATAATTCCTAGGCTCTTAATCCATAAATCACTCTCTCTTCAACCCCCTCACAGAAACATACACCTTTAAGGAGCGCTGGTAATCACTAATGAGTCCATACACTTCAAAATAAAATGGGTACCAAAAAGAGTAAAGCTAATAATAACGAAATTATTGCCCTTCTAAGCCCCTCTGTTTCGTTCTTTTCCCTGTGTGAAGGTGGATAATCTCCAAATAGCAGAAGTTGCCCTGACATCCTACTACACTACAAATCAATCAAGCAAATCTAAAATTATGAGGCAAACTTTTCTGATCATTTTGAAATTGCTACAAAACCAGATGCTTGATCTTCAAAAAGTTTTTTTCCTCTTCGAATGAATTATTTTGTCTTATTTTTATTATCATCATAAATGGCAGAAATTTCAAGCTCTGAAGACTTACTTGTCACTACAACAAATGAAAGGTACAACAGAATGTCAGTCTACCATTCAGAGGAAGAAAACTACAGAAAAAATTAGAAGAAGTATTTCTAAAAGGACGAGTTTGAATTATTCATATAGAACATAAAAATGGAGGCACATTTATGCTCAGAAAGCCTAATGTACCGTTAAAACATTTTTTATATACCTATGCACATTCAAAACACGTTCATAATCACCTTCACGTATGGCTGCCTTTCCAGTTTGTTAGGGTTTTTTTTAAGATTTTTTTGTTATGGCTGTAGGAAGATGACTTTCTAAAAACTTGCAACTGCAATGCAACTGTAGGAACTGAAAATTTAAAAACCGAAGAGCTGCACGGTATTTAAATTAGAAACGCAATGGCTGTCTTAAGTTCAGAAAAGACCCCAGAAATTCGGTTCTTTGACGGGACAAATTCCTTTGTACGAAGAATACAATTAACATTCACGGT
This sequence comes from Cuculus canorus, assembly GCF_017976375.1. Taxonomy (NCBI): domain Eukaryota; kingdom Metazoa; phylum Chordata; class Aves; order Cuculiformes; family Cuculidae; genus Cuculus; species Cuculus canorus. Next base: position 34,445,770 of record NC_071406.1, on the reverse strand, counting down.
CCTTTGACTCACTGGAAGCCTTTGGAGAAGGACGGTGCAATTAAACGAGCAACATTTCTCCAGAGAACAGCTTTCAGACTCCTCCAGAAACCGAGAATTCTTTCCTGCATCCCCTCAGCCGACTTCGGCTCCCTCCTCAGACCCCCGCTTTTGGTAACACCACGGCCCCACCGAGTCGATTTTAACCCGCGGGTGGGTTTGCCTGCGAGTCCAGGCTTCTCCCCCCCAAACCAGCCTTGCGTTTGCCACCTCGGCGGCGAGCTGGGTTACGCTCCCGGCACCGCCGGCTGCCGCGGCGAAGCCTCAGAGGAAAACAAAATCTAAAACAGAGAGCGGCTTTAGTGTGCTTACTAAGAAACAAAAACGAAGGGTTTGATTATTTGCAGCTAGCTGAAATTCACAAAGCCCCGAACTGTGGTACACCGTACGTCCGAGAGCCCCAAGTCCTCGTGGGGCTGAAGTTCGAGGCGAAAACCTCCGCAAGTCTGGCCCCGCGCCGCGGGCGCCCTCAGCACCGCCGCCAGCGCCGCCCGGGGGCGAGACCCGCGCACCAGACCAGCCCCGCGCCCTCGCGAGGCCGCCCCGCTGCGCTCGCCCCGGCCCCTGCCCCCGCCCCCGCCCTCCTCCGGCTCCGCAGGCTGCCAAGTTTCCAGCCGAGGGCGGCGGCCGAGCGCGGGGCAGCGCCACCGCCGCGATCAACAGGCGCCCGGATCTCGGGACCTGCGGGGAGCGCGGTACCTGGCAAGGAAACGAAGTCGACCCGCACCCGCTCCCGTCTCAGCCGCGGAGAAAGTTTCCTGACGTCAGCGCGGGCGGGCGGCGAACCCCGCCCGCCAGGCCCGCTGCCCGCGTCGCCGCTCCCGGGCTCCCCCTGCCTCCCGCCGCCTGCCTGGGGAGAAGGAAGAGGCGTTGCCTCCGGCCGCGGCGCCCAGCGGCGCTCGGCAGGGGGCGCCCCAGTCCCGAGGGCTCCGGTGCGAGAGCGGCAGCGCCAGAGAGGCCGGGGAGGGCGCAGGCCGGGGAGCGGTTGTCGGTGGTGCCGTCCCTGACTGGAGCGGCGCGGCTAGCGACGGCTGGCCCGACCTGGCTTCCCGGCTGCGGCCTCCCCGGGCCTTTCGGAGCTGTTTTCTGGGGGGCAGCCGGGTAGTGAGACCGGTCTGGGCTTCCGCGGGCGGGAGACGCCGGACCCCGGCGCCGTTACGGGGCCAGGGTGCGGCTGGAAGCGGAGGAGCCCTTCGGCCGGAGCCCAGGTCGAGGGCTCCCTTGTCAGTTCGGTGAAAGCTCTGTCCGAACGGAGAGGAGTCCCTCCCGCAGCGCAGCACTGAACCCCCCGATGTGCGCCTCTTACCTGATTGTCATCACAGCTTATTTTAATAAATCTTCCTTGAGGAACATCTGGTGAAGTGAAGAAATGAGAGGGGAACAAACTCAAGAGTAGGCGCTAGCTGAGATAGTGGGGAGTGCAATTTAGTAGCTCAGCATTCCTCAAGGAAACTTTGCTTGGGGGAAAAAAACTGTTATGGGAGATGCTTCGTATGACTTGGATAAATCTACAATGAAGAACAGAAGTATTTTGATAGGATACAGATACATGACATTCTGATTTTGAAGATATGGTCTGTGCCACACAAGCCCAATTTAAATGTGTTTTAGAAACTCCAGAACACTGTAGATGCATATATTTCTATGACAGACTGGGGAAATGCAAATTAGAGACAACAAATTTCCTGTAGAAAGGCAAGGAATTAATGCCTGCCATATTTCTCTTATTCCTGGTGATCTGCCATGATACTGTCAGTAAGGGGGCATGTAGTGTCTTTGGAAAGCCAGAAAGCTCATCTGTCATTTCGCTGCCTAATGTTTTTAGAAGCACAGTGAAAGATGCCTTCCATTTCATTAATCAATAGACAGTCCTCAAAAGGGGCCATTTAGAAAGCAGAAAAAATCACATCACTGAAATCAAAGCAAAGGTGTCTTAACTACAGTAGACGTTTTCTTCTTTTTCTAAAGGCAAGATAGAACACAGTTCAGGGTTACAATTTACTTAGGAGTGGAAAAGTCATGACAGAAAATAACCACAAAGGGCAGAAGTCAAGAGCAGGCAGCATTTTACATCAGTAAGCCCTAGAAAATTAGATGTATAGATGTAACTTAGGTAAAAAGTTAATGAGCATGGCTGCATTTTCCATTCATTACTAAACTAAAAAGAAACCTTCCAAATTATGTGCACCAAAACAAAGCAAATTAATATTAAATTTGTCTGCTCTAGAGATCCGTATAAAGCAGCTGAATTTTCCCAACAGTTCATTCTCTCCTGCAAAGGAAACAAATGCTAACTTGCATAGTTTCAGAGGTATTTGTAAACTTTACTAGCAAAATAGCAGGCTATGAAGCAGTTGCAAAGTATCATTGAATGGAAAGTTATGGCTCTAGCCAAATCATACCAGCTGAATTCCAAAAGATAAGTAGACAGAAGTAAAATTCTGAGAAGGAAGGAAAATGGAAAACATTTTGTGAGAAGTTGTATAGGAATCACATTCCAAGAAAGAACACCACCAGGAATTGTTTTCAGCATCCAGAAATTAAATCTCAAACTTTTCTTGTGAGGAAAAAAGCAAACAAACAAAAAAACCCAACAAAAACAGCTGCCCACCCTAATAAAGTTGGCTTTACTATGGTATTAAGACAGTTGAAGGAATGTCTAATGTTTGATGATGTCAGGGTAGATTTTGTCCAAAATCAAGTTATGCCATTGTAAATGAAATAAAAATGTAAGTCTAGAGTATATTACTCAGGAAAGAACATTTTTCAAAATCCCTTCTGCAGGCAAATTCTTTCTTTAAAATAGTGAAACATTTTATATTACAAGAAAAAAATACTCAGTCCATAGGAAGCTTCCTGTTTCTTCTGAGATATACTTTTGACATAATCTTTATTGCAATGCTTACATAAAAGGAATGTAGAGCAAACCTAATTTTGACTTAAATTTGATTCATGTTATTTGAAGGGAATAGAAGAAAATATGATATTTTCTTCTACTGTCTTTTTTTCCAATAGCAGTAGCAACTTGGGATGGAATGAGAACATTCTTTGAGAGGAAAAGTAGAGCAAAAATATGCGAATTCTAACATTAGTACCTCTAAATTGTTAATTGGTCTCATTCAGGAACAAAACACTAGGAGCAAAAATAATGGCACAGTGATTTCCTCTGTAGTCTAGGTCCCCCAAAACCCGAAGCAGACAAGGTCATATTGTCCTGTGTATATCAGTCCTGAGTGTTGCAGAACAGTTGAGCAAACAACCAGGCAGACCAGAAATGAAAAGAACATAAGAGAGAACAAAATCACATTCAGAAACACATGCTTGCACCTTAGGTCCTTATGGAATGTATTTGTTATATTGTTGTTATGTAAACATCTGTCATGTAAACAGATGGTGAAGACTGGGTGGAGATAATAGAGGAGGAGCAAAAGCAATGGAATCAGCATTCATTTAGGGCTGGATCTATGCCTAGACCAAAGAGTAAATATTAAACACTTGGACTGATTCACCAGGAAATAGTTCCTAGAAAAAACAAAGATTAAAGGATTGCAATTCACAAAACCTGAGAAGCTTCACCTTCCTACTGAGCCCTGTCTCACCTCTCACACAGACCAAAAGCTTCCTAGCATTACTCTGCGGAGATATTAAATTAATAGGAAAACAAAGCGAGTTCCATTCAGTCTTTCTTATGAAGAAACACTACTGGGAAAATTTCACTCTCACTTTCATATTCAAGGCCTTTCAATATTGTCATAGTGCTATAACATACACCCCCATTTTAAATTTTCCTTACTTTGCTAGAAAACTGTAAATTGCCACATTGTAAACAAAAGTCGCATCTCCACATTGATCTTTAGAGGATGTAAAAAGACCTCAGTATTTCAGTCAAGGGGAACACATCATTAGCAGTGTAGTCAGTGTTTGTATCAGAGATTTAAAAGGCCAAGAGGGCCTGTGTACCCAGAAAACTAGCTGCCTTATCTTCTATAGTGTAAACTGTAACTGTTAGTCAGATCATTAGAGCAGGTGTTGGTCATTCAAAGGCAACTACGTAACATCATGTTACCTGAATTTTCACTTTTGTTCACTTTCCAGACATGATTTACCACCAGCACATGGCAGAGGTTTATATACATTGAAAGATCTGATGTGGAGCTGATTGGGTGAGAGGGAAGAGCATAAGAAAAAGGAATCTTTTCTAGCCTGATTAACTGAGAATGCTGTGGTGTTTCAAAGATGTGAAGGGTTATTGAGTCAAAATCACAATATTTCATGTGTTCCTCTTATGTTCCCATTTATGAAAGGATTCCTGCAGAACATTTGATGCTGTTTTTCTTCATTGTTATGTTGCTATTGAGTTGGTTTTTTTCATCATTGTAAGAATTAAAAGTGCAGAAGGACTTTTACGTTAGTTTGATTGTGTAGGTGTCATGGCTGCTCAATTTTCTCCATGTGTCTTATTTATTAAGTTGTTGAACTCCATGCAAGGTCTGTGGAAAATAGTGTCAGACACATGAGAAAAACAGAGTATTGACAATGCTGAAGTGTGGGTGGTAGGTAGGGTGACTGATTTACTGTTGATGAGCATGAGCATGAGCACATCCTCAAGTGGGTCAGTCTCTGTATCCCTGAAACCATGTGTGGAAGTATGTAACATTAGAAGTACTGTAGCTAGCATTACAAAACATATAAATTAGAAAAGCAATTTTTCATGAAGAGCTTTTCACAGATGAATACTGGTTACTTATATTGTATCTACAAAGCCAAGAGAAAGAGAGAGACTTTAGGCATTTAATTCTTAAGTTTTGAGAAAATGAAAAAGCAATAGAGAACTTAATTAAAAACAAAAGGCTACTATGTAGAATTCTTTGCAGAGAACAAATTCTTTGCAGAGAACAACAGTGCAAAATGCTTAGTATCATTGCTTCTTTTTTCTGAGCCAGTTATCTTTGGAAGTGTGGCAGAATTTTTACTTAAGAAATTATTTGAAATGGTCTAAGTTTCTTACTCCCTGACAAGAATCTACAACAATGAAACAGCCTAAAACCTAACCATGCACCAAAGGTGATTTACATAGGCCTAATCTTCTGAACAGACACAAAGGCATCCTGGCTCCTCTCAGACTCTTAGCTTAAGCCACATAGTGCTTGCTTTGAGCAGTTCTCCAATTTCTCTGAAGAAAACTGGATTTATCAAATAAAGTGGGAAATCTCAGTGCAGAAGGCATAGAATATGTCACCAGCCTTGACAAATATGTCCCAGTTTATCTACAGAAGAGTTTGTTGAAATCCCTTGGAGAAAGTCTTGCAAAATGTACCCATGTTTATGCTAGCTAGAGGAAGTCTAGAAATAGCTGTGATAACTTGAGGATAGCAAGAGTAATTAGCATCTTCATCAGGGAAGGCATTCTAAAGAAAGCCTTCTGAGAAGCTGCTGTGCTCAGATAGAATCATAGAATAATTCGAGTTGGAAGGGACCTTAAAGATCATCTAGTTCCAACTGCCCTGTGATAGACAGGGACACGTCCCATTAGATCAGGCTGCCCAAGGACCCATCCAATCTGCCCTTGAACGCTTCAAGCCATTAAGTTAGTCATATAGGATTTGCCCCTGGTGAAGCCATGCTGGCTGCCATTTATCACCTACCCTTACTGCATGTGCTTTAGCATAGCTTCCAGGGGGATCTGTTCCATGATCTTCCCAGGCACAGAGGTAGGGCTGACAGGTTGGTAGTTCCCAGACTCATCTTTTCTACCCTTTTTAAAAAAGGGCAGAATGTTACCCTTCTTCCACTCCCCAGGGACTTTCTTCTGATTGCCATGACTTTTCAAATATTATGGAGAGTGGCTTGGCAACCACATCAGCCAATTCCCTCAGGACTCTGGGATGCATCTCATCAGATCCCATAGATTTATATACGTTCAGGTTCCTCAGGTGGTCACGAACCTGATCCTTCTCTCTAGGAGGACAAGGTTTACCCCTCTAGTCACCATCTTGTTGTTCCATGAGCCAGGAGGGGTGAGAAGAGCGGTTGTCAGTGACGACTGAGGCAAAAAGTTCTTAAGTACCTCAGCCTTCTCCTCGTCTGTTAATACAAGGTCACCATTTTCAACCATCAGTGAGGGGTTGTTCTCTTTGACCTTCCTCTTCTGATTGACCTACCTGTAGAAGCCCTTTTTGTTAGTCTTCACTTCCCTTGCCACGTTCAGCTCCTGCTGCACTTTGGCCTCCCTAACCCTATCCAGTCACAACTGGGCAGTGTCCCTATATACTTCCCAGGTTCCCTGTCCCTGCTTGCACTGCTTGTGTAGTTCCCTCTTGTTCTTGAGTTTAACCAACAGGTCTTGACACAGCCACACTGGTCTCTTCCCTTCCCTGCCTGATTTCCTCCATAAGAGGATGGAGCACTCTTGTGCTTCGTGGAAAGCATTATTAAATATTTGCTAGCTCTGTTCTGCTCCCTTGTCCCTGAGGACCATGTCCCAGGGGATCCTACTGAGTAACTCCTTGAAGAGATGGAAGTCTGCTTTCCTGAAATTTAGGGTCCTCACTCACCTCATATCCCTCAGGACCTTGAACTCCACCAGTGTCACTGCAGGCCAGGCTGCCTCCAATCCTAACGTCACTGATGAGCTCACTTGTATTAGTGACCATCAGGTCCAATATTACAGGAGGAACATTTCCTATCATTAGTGTTCTGGCTGTTCATAACCAAATTTTGATAAGGAAAGAACTTTTTACTATCCTGCTTCATTTTAGAAATCCTACTCAACTGTATACGCTCACTTATTTTACTTAGCTTTTGGGGGAAGTTTGGAGAAGTTGATGTCCTCAGTAGAGTAATACCAATGCTTGCTTCATTTGATTTAAAATAAGGTATTTATTAAGTTAAGCATGCTGGAAGGTGAATGAAGATGGTTACATAGTAATCCAGGAAAGTCTGAGGTGACGCTGCTAAAAGCATAAGACAGACAGGTAAAGAGGAAATAGAGTTTGCACTCTGCAAAAATGGTGAACATGTTCATTTGCCTGTCACGTTGTTAACAGGAAAGCTGTATATCCTGATAAATACTATTATAATTCCTTCTGTCTTTGATAAGGAGGAAAACTAAATGCTTTGTATAATTAAAGATTTAGCTAGGGTAAAAGATGGCCCTTGGTGTCATATGACCTAATAAACTCCCTGAGGAGGAAGCTGTAATTGTGAACCTTCCTAGAAGGTAAAGAGAGGGGGAGAAATGAGACTGTAATAGTATTCAATTCACTGCTGGATTTATGGTAATAGACCTCTTGAGCTTTATATTTGTGCTACCTAAATAATTAGCTACCTAAATAATTACCTCCACTCTCTAAATATCACAAAGTAATACAGTGAAGGAAGGATTCTAGCTAGGGTAGTAACTCTTCAACTTATTTAGTCTTATTCAAACACAAGTAGAATATTCATCAGTCATTCCCTATTTTTATGCACAAGCTGTAATGATTTGCTCAAAAATGTATAGCCTTTTTCCCTCCCAAAAAATATGTATTACTGTTCAAAATCAGATAAACTAGAGCTACAGGATGTATTGTATCACTTTTTATTGATTATTACAGTAGTACAAAAGACTTGGCTAGAAACATGACCAAGAAAGTCTACCTGCTATTAGATATTTATCTAGCATTTGAGAAACAATAGATCTAAGCTTTTGGAATTGCTTAGTCTTCTGAGATTTACTATGTAGCATCTAAAATCAGTATTTCTTTGCCTTAAGAAGGTAGAATAATAAAAAAAAATCAGTTATTAAGCGTTTATGAATTGCAAGCAGCAGGTACTGGAAAGAAAGCCCATTTCTTACTTTGTATGCTCTCACAGTCTAAAATTTCAATTCTGAAGGATCTTATCTTCAGTAAACCTCAGAATCAGAAATTTATCCTAAACTAAAATTTTAAAAACAATTCCTTAAAAGGATTAAAACCAGTATTGCAGCTTTATTATTGAATTAACAGATAAGAATCTAAAAAAAATTATGAAAAGCGTAAATCGGGAACTTTAAGTACAGTTTAAAGTGGGCTTTTCAAATACTTAGCTGTTGAAATCAAAACTTCTCAGAATAATATGTCAGATCTTATGAATGTCTCCACACTCCCAACATGACTCCCACCAGGAAGTGCTAGGAAGAATCCAGGGTTGATCAGTTTTTTGCTGAGAAGAAAAGAGGATGTGTGCAGCTCTTTCTGCTACAGTCTAGATATCAAGCCTCATGCAAATATCCTTGTGCTGTGAATAAGAACACTCTAATCTTGGAAAAACAGTGAATTTTTAGTGCTATTTGTCATTGAACTATTATTGAATATTTAGTGCTATTTCTCCTGAAAAATACTGTGGTGAAAAGCAATGAAGTGAGAGCAGCAAAAGAAGTTGACTTGAGTATGGATTGGGTAGATAAATATTTTTATATCTGTTATGTCTGTCATGTCAGAGGAGGTCTAGCACATGACATGACTAGGGATTCAGTCATGAAGTTTAGATTGTAGCAGGGAAAGAAGGGACAGTTTAAGATTTTATTGGATTTTGGTGACTTATAAGAGGGGAAGACTTGATGGCTGGAAACTAAAGCAGCTTTAATAAAATAATAATAACAAAGAAAAAACTTTTAATAAGTAAATTAATAAAATATATACAAATATACAAAATTGCACAGCCACCTCACCCTTTGATGACTGTACAGCACCACAGATGTTGGCAGGTACAGTCAGTGGCAGGAGGGAGCTACACTCAGGAACTGGATTCAGGAACGCACAGATCTGGGATCAGGTGCAAACAGGGAGACAAGGTCTTCACTGGATGTTAGCCACTGAAGAAGAGTAAGACCCTCGTGATCTCTCAGTTTTATACTGAGTATGACGTACATGGAATGGAATACTCTGTTGATCAGTTTGGGATCACCTGTCCTGTCTGCTCTGTCCGCCCTTCCCTGCAGGTAGGACCCTTCTTCGTCTTTGGCACTTATGGCACTCCTGGAGTCTTATGGCACTCCACCAGGTTGAAGATGGCCTTGTATACTGCAGGAATAAGTAGATGCAATGGCCTCTCTGCATACCAGTGTCCTGTGTTATCACTGCTAGAGAGAACACTGTCTGAAAAACATGCAGTTAACTTTCAGAAAATGAAGTTACTCAAATGAAACATAGCCAAAGTCAGAAAACTTAAACCACAACAGGGGTCATGCCACAGTGTTGGGTATGTGGGACTGGTGTACAAATGTTTAGACTCTTTACTCACGTTGGCTAGGTTGGCTGCATACAGGACCTGGCTGAATTTGAACCTGGGCGGGAGGGGGGTGTCTCCACTTTCTTCATGAATGGCATAATCTTTCTGAAGAGAGTACAGATAACAGTTACTTGTCATCTGTCTTTTAGGAGTACGGTTGTACTCTAATTAGACTCTTCAAGACAGGTGTTTAGAAGACCAAGAGTCAAAGAGACATAGAACCAAGAAGAGGGTAAACATGGTATGTGTGAAATGTGGCTCTCAAAACAGATAAACCATCTCCAATGTTAAGTCTGCCAACAGGCTCTGTTATTTTAAGAGATGAATGAAATGATGTAGAAACTAACAGCAGGGTACGTAAGTTTTTAAGCTTCAGGGTAAGACTGTCTTGCATAGGTGTCTTCTGAAGCCTATTTAAATGAAACTGATTTCTTGTCTTCCAAAGTAATTCTCTTTCCATGCATTTTATTCAATGGAGGAATTGGATGTAAACTAGGCACATATTCTTGTAGCTTCTCTAGATTTGGGTATTTTCCCTTCTTATACATGCTACTTCATCCTTGGAAGTTAGGAGCTGGTTCTTCATAGCAGATTAAAAGAAAGTCTAAAGACAGTGTCTGTTTTTATATGGACTTCTACAGAGTTTATAAGTTCAGATGTGTTTGCAAGACTTCGAGTGATCCTTAATTTTATGTGCTTGATTATCCTAAATACTAGTTAAATTCCTTTTCTAAAACAGTGTTTCTTTGGTTTCAGTGTTAAAACTTTTCTTTCATGTTAGACTTGATTTAGGAAACTGAGCAATCTGATTTTGGCTGTTCCTTACCTCTAGGCTTGCTGGATAGGATGGTCCAGAGCAGCATCATAACATTTAGACTCGTAGGAGAGCTTTCTAAAATTGTTAAAAATCTCATGGTGTAACTATTAATTCAGTTCCTCATAGCTTATCAGTTTTCTTGCCTGTTTACTGATGAGTTACACTTCTAGAGTTTGTATACCAAGAATTAAGATATGTACGGCAACTTCAGTGTAAGATTAGACATAAACAACCTGTCTTTCTCTTTCTGTCCTCTGAAAAAGGGGAAGGGAGACTTCCTGGCATTCAGCTTTTCTCTCTGTAGCAGACCTGGCACATAATCCCTGAAGATTTTCTTGATAAGGGTTTTACCATTTTAACTCTTTTATTAGCTGTGATAAGCTCAGGTACTCACCTACTCTTTTTTTTTTTTTTTTTTTCTCCTTTCTTGGAGTAGCCACAAATACAAGCTGTACATTAAAAAAAGCAAACAAACAAAGAAACAAACAAAAACAAAAAAAATCCAAAAAAAACCCAAACAAACAAAAAAGACAAAGCTGCCTTATAATTGGATCAGAGAGGCTCCACTCTTTGCTTATTTACCACACTGACTGGCGTAGTTGCTTCACAAGATTTATGCATGGTCAAAACTAATACTATAAATTTAGTGCTGTAAACTATGCAAAAGAACCAAAGGTCTGCGAAGATGCTGGAAATTCATAAAGGAATAGTAGAGTTCAAACAATTCCTGCTTTTCTGAACTAAATGCATTTGAGTTTATGATATAGCTGTAGCTGATGGTTAACTTTTTTAAAGTACAGATTGTACTTTTACTATATAAAAAAATTTAATTTATTCCTTTTTTCACCTAAATTACAAAACAAAAGAGACTTTAGTTAGTCTAATGCTTAGGATATTAGTTAAAAGCTCTACAGAGACAATATAAGTATGAGGAAAAGCATGATAAAGCAGACTGAAAACATGCATTTCCTCAAAAGAAATGAGCTGAAACTAGACATTACTAAAAATACTTTGAAGTTTATGCTCAATGCTTTTTTCCTTATTTATATCAGGAACAATACCATATAAGAGCTGGATGAATATTAAAAGTAATTAGTGCAGCTGGTGGTTCTACAAATATTTGTGTTTGTTAGTGGCTTCTGATCAGTTCCACATGTCTAGGATGCTAGGTGAGCATGTGACTTGGTGAGATTTGTTGAGCATTGCCAAAGAAATGCTCTGGCTGTGGGTTTGAGATGAGAAGGCTCTGTTAGGAAGTTTGCAGAAGAGAATTTCAAGCCTTCTAATATACTTCATCTTGTGTTTGTTAACATAAGACACATTAACGGTTAAAAGCGGTATGTAGGTCAGCGTAAAATTCTATTTCAGCCTTTTGGAATCACTATTTTGGTTCCTTAGGTTAAGAAGTGTGCAATGAACGCCAACATTTTATAGATTGGTAAATTTCTTTGTGGAATGAGAAAGGCATAGAATTAGATCCAAGAAAGATAATATTAAGTCATAGCTTTATCAGAAATTGTCATCAACTCAAAATGGACAGAACACTATTTAAATTTATATTTAAAAATCCATCAACATCTGTAATGAAGTCTTACTATCAGTTGATTTCCTGACTAAGTGAATTTGGATTTGAGTTCAGTCTAGATTTATTAAACTATTTAGCCACTGCAGAAAGATCCATTATAGTCTGAATTAAGGTTTGGACTGCCTTGCTAGTTCACAGTATGGGTTAGAAATCTAGACTACTTAAAAAAGTATACTGATTCTGTGGCAGAGCTTTGTTTGGGGAAAGACTTACTTCCTGCATCAATTTCAACAAATAACTAAGGTATTCTGTTCCTGTTGCCTGGCTGTACACAGAGGTTAATGCTTCCTTTCCTCCTCCTTTTCTAGAGTTATCTGTTCAACAAAAGAACAGGCAAGCATTATGTTAAATTAATTAAGAGTTTGTAAAATAAGTAATATAGACACTATGCAAATTTAGCTTGTAGTGTACTATTACATAATAATAACAACATATTCACAAAAGAGTAAATGCTGCAAGAGTAAAGAAATAATTGCAATATTATGCTTTCTCTGAGTCCAAAACTCATTTTATGGCAATATTCTGAAGACTTATCTTATGAAGGTTACACGTTGAAACACATTAATTATTTAAATACTATGTAGGAAACTATTATTTAAGACTTAGTGCTCTGCTTGCTTATCAATCAGTCAAAACTTCAATTGTGGTTTATAGCTGCTTAAATAACTTGTTTTCACCTCATTAAAATGAACATGAAGTAAAAAAAGAAGGGCCCAGGAAAGAAAATAGTGAATATCTTAAATGGATACATTGAATGAAAATTAGCTGCTAGCTTTAAACCTAGAAGCCAGAGAATCTGAAACTGCTTTCTTGTGTAAATATCTCTTATAAATGTAGCTAAAATATTTCTATTAGGATTGAACATGTTGTCATCTTACTGAAGACGTGAATACAGCTAAGGTATCTAGAGTTACAGATAGAAATACTTTTACAATGTGAATGGCAAAATGTATTAAATTTTGGAGACCAGGCTCAGTGTGCCTGTGATGTTGGCCCACATCTCTGATATTTAAGATCTGCTCTAATCATTCAGTTAGTTGATGGGGATGAAGTGGTGCAGCATATTGGCTTGAGTTGGGTACAAAGCATGAGTGAGGTTACAAGTTGAACCATTCTTCAAAAGTGAAGTAGAAAGGTTACTTTTCTCACCTCCTTCCTCTCCTCCAATTATGTTGTTCAACAGATGGAATTGCTGCTCCCCCCTCTCCAAACCCCAAAAGAACAAAAAACTCAACCCCAAACCAAACCCCTTGTTATCGGTGATGATTCATTATTCTTATTTAATAAAGCACTCTGTAAAATGGATTTCTATTTGGACTTCGTAAGAGCCATAACAGTAGTTGCATGTGCATTATCTTCACTTCTTTGGCAATAAAATACAGCAGAGAAATAAACCTGCTTTGGCTGCTGGTGTAGAGCAGAAATCCTGTTTGCTTATTGCTTAAATAATCTCACTTCTGGAGAGAATTGGACAGTGTTTGCTGTTCTAGCCCCTACCTTAGTGACCTAGTCAACAACACATGTTAGATGCTTAATGATTAAGTATGTCATATTACAAACCGATTCTTTAGCTTCTGTAGCTATATCAAAAAACTCAAGACTTTCAAGACTTCAGCGGAATCTGGTGGTTTACATAGAAATTCATTGTCTCTTACAAACTTACTAGCTTTCTTCTAAAAAATTAATAAACTATAAATAAACCTCTAGATAGGTTCTGATTATAAGTTATTAAGCACCACTTGCTTTGAGCTTGTTCCTTCCTAAGTTACCATAACAGATTTTGAATAAATCATGCTGTTTAAAGAGTAGTCTTTGCAAAGTAACTTCTGTTTAATTGTAGATACTTTGCAATCAGGATTTGATTTGCTTGTTTTGATTTCCTTGTGGAATGAGAAAGGCAGAGAATTGGATCATTCAGTTTCCTGTTTTGGTTGGCATCATTCCATTGCCCAAGAAGAATGTGGTTATCACTTAGTCATATCTGTTTCATAAAATTTACAATTTGCTGATACTGAAAAAAAAAAAATCTTAAATTTGGCTTGTAAATGCCCCTTAGGAAATGTTCTTTCTATATTTAATAAGTTTAAAATGTAACTCATGTACCTGTATTGGACAGAAGCATGATAATTTTTCTAGTAATTTTTGTGTATTATGAAATCGTATTTTTAACAAAACTTGATATCATCTTAATGTGACTGGAGATCAGAAGAAACTTTCTAACTAAGAATTCTGGGAAGAGGTAATTCAAACAGTTATTAAATCTGTTCCATGGCAGATCTCCAGGCTGGGTATTTTCCTCTAGTTTCAGGAAATATTTAATCAGTAGCTCAACTTTTAACTCATCTTTGCAATTCAGTAGATGAAAAGCTTTTAACAACTCAGTCTTACATTCCTATTGAAATCACAGCAAGTCTCTGATGAAAAAAAATTAAAGTTTTCTTTACACAACAGATAAAAAACATTCTTTTGTAGTGTAGAGCCTATAAGTTCAACTTCTGTTTCTTCAGAAATACTGACTTGAATTACAGGCAAGACTTTCTGAATGGCAATGGAGTTACTAGCACCCCATGAAAGCCTTAATGTTTTGTCTGTCAAACCGAAAACAGCAACTGTCCTGACAAACAGCTCATGTTTTTTCTTATCAGCAAGTCTAAACTAACTGTGTGAAAGAGGGAATTTCCAGATCTCTGAGTTTTGCCACAGGTTTATGAAAACCAAGAGCTGTAAATGTATTGCTGCACAAAGATACCATAGGGCATAGCTTGGCAGACAACCTCAGTTTACATTAAGTATAATCTTTTTTTCATTTTGCTTAAGTCCTGTGTTCTTGCCTCAATGTCTTTAATTCAAAATTGTGTAAAAAGAGCAAGTAATTACTTAGCAGAATGTACTAACTGCAATATTGCTTGAAAACCAATTTCTTGAGTCTATAAATTTCTTGGGAGAAAAAAAAAAATTTCGTCCTTGAAATATTCTTTGAGCTTCTGTTAAGATTAGGGTCAAAAAAACAAGTATGATTAATATCATAGTTGTATCCACTGACGTCAAAGAGGATTTAAGACTCATCAGCTGTTGCACTGTAAATGATAAACACCTGATTAATGACAGTTTTAATTAGCCTGGAGCTAGATAGCATTTTCAGTTTTGCTTAATATTTGAGCAAGTAGTGCTGTAACTAATAAACAACACATCTATTGCTTCATGTTGTAAAATCAATGAATATGAGGTGAAAGAATTCACTTTTCTGGAACAATAAGATTTGAAGTTATGTTGTTGCAGTTAATGTATACTCAAAATGCTATTACAGCAGTATTTCTGTGACTTCTTTCCTGTTTAGACACTTCAAAATTTGTTTAAAACAAGTTCTTTGGAAATGAAATTACTTTCTTCCCTCTATTTTTTTTTTGTCATTGATAAAGACATTGAACACGGCTGGACCCAGTACCGAGCCCTGAGGAACCCCACTTGTAACTGGCCTCCAGCTGGAGTTAACTCCATTTACCACCACTCGCTGGGCCCGGCCATCCAACCAGTTTTCAACCCAGGAGAATGTGTGCCTGTCCAGGCCAGAGGCTGACAGTTGCTGAAGCAGAATGCTGTGAGAAACTGTGTCAAAGGCTTTACTGAAGTCCAAGAAGACTACATCCACAGCCTTTCCCTCATCCAGTAGTAAAGTCACTTTGTCATAGAAGGCAATCAGGTTAGTTTGGCAAGACCTGCCTTTCATGAACCTGTGTTGACTGGGCCTGATCACCCTGTTCTCTTGCATGTGCTTCATGATAGCACTCAAGATCACCTGTTCCATGACTTTCCCTGCCACTGAGGTCAGACTGACAGGCCTGTACTTCCCTGGATCCTCCCTACAACCCTTCTTGTAGATGGGCACAACAATAGCTGGACTCCAGTCCAGTACATCTGAACACCTGTCTTCCTAGAGTACTAGAATACTTGTTAGAGTAATTTTAAATGGAAGATTTATAATTTCAAACCAAATTTTTAGCAGGTTAGCTTTTACTCTTCCATGTTATCTGTGTTTCAGTTGAACTTGATGCACGTAGACTTTTGCTACTAGAACCAAACTTAGGGAAATCATTCTGATTAAAGACTTTGGTATTTGATTTTCAATATTTATAAGAAAACAAGCAATCTAGGCATTTATTTCTTTTCAGTTAAGGCATGCTTTGAGGATACTAGTTTGCATTCACAAAAGAATTTTTTTATTGTGTGTATCAAATAGCAGCCTTAAACTGCCCTTGACAAATTAATGCTTGTTTTAAAGGAAAGATTCTTGCAGATGTGATATCAGATTCACTACTGCTGTGATGGAGGGGAGAGGCTTTTGGAAGGAAATAAATAGGAAAAGCAGGGGCTGAGGGGGGATGTTGTACACATCACTCTTCAAAAGCAGATTTTCTCTATTCCACTCTTGTGAGGCTGGACCTGGAGTATTGTGTTCAGTTCTGGAATCCCCAACCTAAGAAGGATATGAAACTGTTGGAATGGGTCCAGAGGAGGGCTACAAAGATGATCAGAGAGCTGGAGCACCTCTGCTATGAGGACAGGCTGAGAGAGTTAGAGTTGTTCAGCCTAGAATAGGGAAGGCTCTGAGGAGACCTTAGAGCAGCCTTTCAGTCTCTGAAGGTGGCATACTAGAAAGTAACTGAAGGGTCTACAAGAAAGCTGGAGAGGGACTTTTTTACAAGGGGAAGATTTAGATTAGACATTAGGAAGAAATTCTTCACAATGAGGTTGGTGAGACACTGGAACAGGTTGCCCAGGGAAGTTGTGACTGCCCCATCCCTGGAAGTGCTCAAGGCCAGGCTGGATGGGTCCTTGAGCAGCCTAGTCTTGTGGGAGGTGTCTCTGCCCATCGCAGGGGTGTTGGAGCTGGATGATCCTTGGGCTCGTGTATTTCGATACAACTGCAGCTCTGCAGTAAACCACTGTTTATACATAGACCCCTGACATGTATCATGTTCATGGTGGGATTGATTTAATAGCACAGTGCAGATAACTAAAAGCATTTGTGAGACTGAAGCCATTGTAAAACTTCGTGTTCTTTCCGCTGGTAACTACGCAAAGCAAGAAGTGATTACCACCAAAGAACTTTACACTGATAGATGTACTGGTAAAGAAATGCTTTTTTCAGTGTTGATGTGTGGAGTCAAAAGACATTTCCTCCAAATCCAGAATTTTCCTCCATGCTTCTGGAAAGGATGAACATCAGAGAGTTTTCTTGCGTTTCTAGATACCCATGCTTCTTTTTACCACAAAATAGTGTTGTAACCAATTCAGTCATAATACTTGAGTTTTTTAAAAAAAATCAAACCAAATGTTAAGAAATATCTCAAATATAACAATAAATTAGTGTAATAGTCTTATTTGTTTGTGGGATGCTTGGTAGTCTTACAGATACAAGATGTATTTTTTCGGTATATATAATACCGAGCCTCTGATTTTTGAGCAGACTTCAGTGCCTCCCCAGAACCAATACTGATAATGTAGTACAAATGGTATTGAAATCTGTACACCTGTAGCACGTAGTTCTGTGCTGAAGCCTCCCTGATTAAGTCAAAACAGTTTCCCAGAAAGTAAAATGATTTTTAGAAATACTATACCTATTCACTACAGATGTGTGATTATTTTGGAGTACAGTGGTAACTGAAGTGCAGCTTTATTTCTAATGTCAGCAGAAATGGTTTCAATGAGAAACTGAAGTCTGCTACATCTATTTCTGCTTCATCTCTTTCATAGCTGCTACCTCTGTGTGGCTGAAGGGCTTGCTGTGATATTCTAAATACAGCCTGCTAGAGTTTTGAAATTCTGTTTTTTCTTGTCTGTTGTTTCTGTTACGTCTGTGTGTGTCTATA
Source organism: Cuculus canorus (assembly GCF_017976375.1). Classification (NCBI taxonomy): domain Eukaryota; kingdom Metazoa; phylum Chordata; class Aves; order Cuculiformes; family Cuculidae; genus Cuculus; species Cuculus canorus. The sequence goes on along the minus strand of NC_071406.1, from coordinate 34,428,207 downwards.
ATACAGAAAGAGTTGCCACCTAAAAAGGAAGGTAACCAAAAGCTGGCTTCATATTTAAACTATTAAAGGAATGGTTTCTTTTATTTCTGTTTACAGATTTGCACTTGGAGATTTTGGATTTATTAGGCATTACGAAAGTTGTGTGTAGTTTTTTTCGAGTGGTGTGCTTGATGAAACTGTCAGAGGCATTATTTTGAAAAACTGGCACAGACCCTTGGAAATGTGCATAAGTGAAGAAATTTAGTTCCACATTCTCAGCAACTTTCTAATTCCCTCCTTTCTGCATTGAGTATATTGTCTGTCTCACATTTCTACTCTACATATAGAATTCTTTTTTTAATTTCCCCCAGATAGTAGTGGTGATATGTATGAGCTTAAAAACAAAAAAGTCCAACCTACCTATGCCAAGAAATCTGAAAAATGGAGTAGTCAATAACATTATGGTTGTGCTTTTTTAAACACCAAACAAAAAACCAAACCAACAAAACCAACAAAAGCCTATCAATATGTTGGACTATTTCCTTATTGTCAAGACTTACACTGTTATATTGCAGTATCTAACTAATTTAAATCTGAAGTACATTGTCATATTTACAAACTTTGAAATGAAGATTCTTTCTGAACCTTTTTTCCTCATCTAAGGGATAATGATGTTGGTAAATTGACAGTTTTGGAAAATAACCTTCTGTCCTCTGAAATTTTACCAGAAGTTTTAGTGATATTGTCACAGGTTAGAATTTAGTGGGAGTCTGTACTTAAGACTTAAAAGCCAATGTTGCTGGCTCAAGATATTCAGCTAATTTGCATTGACATTCAGGACCATCCTGTTGATAAATCTGCATGTGTTCAGATGAATACCTGCAAATTGAAATAAAAGGGCAGCATGGAAAATTACTTAATGCATAAATATTTTCTTTAACACTACTTTCTGTTTAATCTTTATTTCTATCATGACTATATTACTCAATACTTCTGAATTATATTAACAGTACATTTGGAAGACTTATTCTGCAAGTTATGATTATATATGTAATGTTGAATTTGTCACAGTGTGTGTATTTGATTCTTTGGTAATTAAGAAAACATTCTGCTGCACTTGTCTTCCCTCTGCATGAGTTAAAATGTATTTTAATGTGGGATTCTACTGGGATCTTCTGTGTACTAAGAGAACACCGTAACCACTATGCAAAAAGTCATTTTCATGTATACTTTAAGTTTTAATAATACTGCCAAAACTCTACAGTTAACTAACCAGGGCTTTGAGAGGTCTTTGAGAGGAGCTCCCCTTTGAGAGCAATCTGTAATTAAATAGTTCCTTATTTAATTATTAAAATAGGCAAACACTATTGACTACAGTTTGGAATGGATGTGTTTTCTAAATTGCTTAGTCTTTAACAATTTAGAGGTATTCATTAGCCAAGGAAAAGAATAAATTATGCTAACCGTTCATCTGCTGATTTGCTGCATTGAACAATAGGGAGATTCATTATTGTTCCAGTGAATGCAAGCTGTTTTTAACATGCTAAATAGGATGTTATACGCCACTACATAGCAGACCTGGATCTAACTGACAATAACACTAAGTCCTCATTCCTATATTTCAATTGCTTTGCTAAACTTCTAATGACTTGCTGCAATTCCTGATCACTCTGACTGCTGAATTTTTGCTTTAGGATGGTTGTGTATGTGTGATTCAACCATGTTTAAATTAGTACAAGGAGAAAAATATAAAGTGTTGAGATTCTACAACTAAGGTGCAGACTGGGGCACTTTCCTAGTGAAAGATTAAGAGAATGGGTTCATAACCCATAAATTTGAGATAGAGGTCAGTACTTCTGGGCACTGTCCTCTGAAGCCTTGAATGGAACCCTAAGACCCTTAGTTGTAAGACTTAGTTGTAAGGCTGTTTTAAGTGTTTGGTATGCAGGATTTGCATGTGTTTATTCTGCTTAAGGAGATGTTATCATGGGTAATAAAAGCCAAAGCACTTTTGATTTACAGAAGACTGCATTGTGAAATATGTGATTGTGGGGTATGCAGAGATGGCATAGGAGGTAAAAGAGACATCTGCTGTTGGAGGCGAAGATCATGAAGCACATGGGAATACCCCTTTCAAAGCAGCTGAGAAAGTTGCTCCTCTGTAACCAAGATTCTGATGGTAACTCCTCGTTATTGGGACATGTATCTTTGAAGCAGCATTTAAACTATTTCATAAGCTAATTTTTCTAAACTATGTTTACACATCTTTGTACTTGAACTCCAAGTTTCTTACGTATTGTTGTTTGTTATAATAGAAGGAAAGATAACCAATACTAGAGTCTCAATTAACGTAAAATAGAATAGACCCATTTATTCAGTGGTTTCAAGACTGCTTATCTTATAAGTAAATTCCTGTTCTCTATAGTTGGTCAAGAATCTTTCTGGGGAATTAATTGTAAATCTAATGGTAGTTTGCATCCTATATTTTTAAAAGACTATATGTGGTTTAAAGACAGTTCTTGTCTTCACATCTTAGAATATATTTGAATATGAAATGTTGCATCTTGTAATTGTACAGACTCATTCTGGGATGTGGAGTGAGGCAAATTTATTCTCAACTAACTCCCTTTATATTCTTCTTGATACAAATCATATAATAACTATAAAACTTATGTCAAATCACAAATGTTAGTGTGATACCTATAAACAAATCAACTAACAGATCAAGTGCCAATTATGCGCCTATTTACTGTTAACATAGTGTTTCAGTACTTTCTCACTACTATCAGCAGTAGGAGAGTATGCCCTGTAAAAATATACAGGAGTTTCTTGTATCAAGGAACCTGTTCTTTGTTACAGATACTTGCTGTAGTTTGAACTTCTGTGTCTGATCATCAGATCAGAATAGGAGCAATACCTTCACAGTCTTAGATACCAACTTAATTACCAATTTTTACATGCAATTGGATATTTCTAGTAACTTGGCATATCGAAGTTCAGTTTTGCATTATGCTGTTCCTGAAAATAGGTGGTAGTGGTTAGGGTGGATGGTGCGGGTTTTCTGTTCCTTTCATAAAAAGTTGGCTGGAGAAGCAAATTTGGTTCTTTGAGAAAAATATTTGAATTATTTTTCTGTCGTAAAGCATGCAATATTTTCTGTTTAAGGCAAGGGAGGTATGCCTGTTGATTTATACTATCCTTGCAGTCTCCTATATTGGTAATTTCAATTACGTTTTTAAGGCAATTTATGAAGAACTTCTGTACTGAGCTGAATTATTCCCTGTATGGCTTTATTAAATAGCCTATTGCATTCTTTTTACTGCAGACCTACAGAATAATTCCCAGTGCTTTTTAAGCTCTTCAGGTGACCCCTTTCTGTTTCTTGGACATTTAATGTCATCTAATTGGCTCTTAAAATATCATCTTATCTTTCTTCTATTTTGAAACGCTTTTACCTGTAAGTCACTTGCTTCCCTTAATGTTCATGATTTTCATTATAGGTGTCCCTGCGGTAGCAGAAAAACCTCTTTGGAATAAGTCTACATAGGTTTAGTCTGACTCTTACTATCATAATTCCTTTTTCAAGTGCTGTTGAAGGTCACTGAAGTGATCAATAATTAATAACATACCTATGTGCTGGGGAAATACACCTGATTACCCTTGATGTGCCTTCTAGATCAGTGTTCCTAGTTCCCAAGATGTGCCTCCCATGAGAAATACGGGGAAGGAGATGTTCTCTGAGGGTGTCATTTTACTTGATTTATTTTTGAGAGAATTTCCAGATTCTGTGAACTTTACTAGCAGTCCTGCTTGAGAGACCAGATAAGTGATCAAAGCCTCCAGCACTGTTTCTAAACTGCTGTTTTCTCTCAGTCTCTTTCTAAAAAATTATCAGACTTCTCTACAACATTCTCCAGGATAATCTGAATGCAGCTATAAGTGAGACTGTTAAATCTTAACATTTTCTGTATTGCTAATTAAGTCCACTCAGAACAGACACCATTAAAGGTAAATCAAGTAAAAATTAATGGGGAAAACTACAAAGTACTGTGGAACTTTGTAGCATTACATGTATGTTTAATTATATGCTGCTTCACTAAAAAAAAAAATAAATGTACAAATTAAGTAGGGGAATGATACTCTATAAAGACTACAAATAGTTAACTACTTACTGTAGAACATTTCTAATAACTTTTGCTACTTCACAACTGCATATTCTCATTTTATCTCACAACCTGCATTTCTGCCTGATTTGTAATTTTTTTAAAACAACCCTCATGAGACTATTTGCAAGACAAAAATTGACTTTATCATGCATTTGAAGACTTTATCAATATTGCTGCGGTTTTCATTTGAGAATTTTCAAATTACCTTGTAGAGTGTAGTAATAGGGACAGAGTAGCGGGGAATTCATAAACATTCCTACTACTCCCTAAGCTCTTCATACCTGCATCTACACACGTATTTGTATAACACCCTCATCAAAACTGTGCTTTTAAAAAGTTAAAAGTTAAGGAATACCTTAAAAAAAGATCATATGAATTCTCTAAATTAGGTTGAGCCTTGATGTTTTCCTCTATATATGCTGGTGAAAAAATAGAATTTATTTTATCTGGAAATATACTGTGTTTTACAGGCTAATCAGTTTTATAAATGTGGACTACAAATGACTGTGAAGATTCTGCACTTTAATTCCTTGGAAATTACCAATAATTTCTTTTGATTATTTGCTGTCTGTTCTCAGTTTATTTCTCCCTCCAATCACGTTGTTATTGTCTGCAGTTGAGAACAATCTGAACTAGTACACAAAAATAATCAAGGTTTTGTAAAATGTTTTTCTGGCTATATTGAATGCGTGTACTTCTAATAGTACTAATTCAGCTGGGGGAAGGGTGTTTCGAAGCATCTTTCTTCAAGCAGTCTCTACTTTTAATTTTTCTTTGTGTGACTGTTGGAGCCTGAACTAAGAATTTTTAATTGCAATATGGTAACAGAGAAGTTCTGAGCCAACTATTTATGTCTGTTGCACAACAGTCATTTGGGAGCCTAGATCTGAATACAATACCATAACAAATTCAGAATACTGTCCTGGGTGTTTGAAAGATTAAAAAATATTAGGTGTTCTTAAAATTGCAGTCTGCTCTTGCAACAGTTTATCGTTAACGTACTTCTCTCTTCATGTTTAGGATTTGAGAGAATTTTAGCTTAACATTCTGTTCACAACTGAGGTATATACAAAGCAGGCAAAAAAAATCCCCCAAAGCCTTCAGGTTATACCAAATAACGCATAAAAGGGTTGCAGGAGAGAAGACTGACAACAAATGTTGACTTTGAGAATATAAAGCACTAAGCTTGCATTGCAGAACATCACGAATTCATAGATGTCTTTTAATACATAGTGTATTGACTTAAGTTTGTTTCCTTCGCCATTTTGGTAGATGAGGAGAAATATAATATCCTGGCAGGTCTCTTTCTTAAATATGTTCATCTTCCCTTGTTCATAATGTCTTACCATAGATAGAATTTTTTATTTCCTTTAAGGATGCAGATGTTTAGTTTTTCCTCCATTTTATCCTACCGTAATGACTGCTCACCACTTTTTCCAAAATGCTGAATAGTTGAGCAGAGAGTGAAAGAGAATAGACATTACAAAGCACATCACACGTGTTTTGGGAAGATGCTTACAGAACTGTGAGTGCATGAATCTGATATTTGATTAGTATGGTATCTTGAAGTCATAGTGCTTGCTCAGGGCCTTGAATGAGACCCTATGCATTTTTATTACTAATGAATAAATCTTGAAAGTATTTCAGCCAGTGGAGAGCAACATGTTCTTCACTCTTGTATTCTTAAAATGTCACAGAGTTCTGGTGTTTCCATGCAAGATCTTAAATACTAATGATATCTTTGGAGATTTACAGCTAGGTACATAGTGAGAGCACAAAATGCTAATGTTTTCTTGTGTCAAAACAGCTTCAAAGAATAAGTCCTTATTTACAAGGACTGCCATCTGGGACTTTTCCTCTTATCCCTCTGTGCCCCACTTTGCTCAATATATTACAGTATCTCTACAAAACTGCTGAATAGGCTTTGGGCCTGATATACATATCTGAAGAGGTTGTTTACCATAAATGTTTTCTGAAAGCTGCTGGAAGAGTAGTTTAGTAAGAATCAATGTTATATGGGGATAAAAGTGTGTTATGTATTGAAGTATTGAACACTGAATTATTTTCAATAGCCCACAGTTTACAGTATTTATTTACAGAGTACTATATTATTATGTCCTCTTTAAGCATAGAAGCCCCACCTACACATCTCTATTGGAGGCTGAAGTTCTGATGACCATGAGTCACTTGAAAGATTGGATATTCACAAGCACAGGATACTGGTTTTAACAATATCAACGCCGGAATAAATTCATTTGTAGTAAATTAACTTTAAAAAGCTTGGAATTTTCAACTTTAGAATTGTAATTAGAGATCAGGAAGTAAAAACTATGCTGCCATGGGGATGCATCAGATCCAAGGTGAGCTTGCTGTGCTGCTCACAGACAAACTGCAGACACAGTCAAACCAAACAAACAAACCCCCAAAATCGTTGCCATTTTTGGCACTTATTGTGCCAAAACTTGCTGAGGGTGCACTCAATCTCACTGTCAATATCATTGGTAAAGATGATCAGCACACATCCCAGTACGGACCCCTAAGGGACACCACTCATCACGGATCTCCATCTGGACTTTGAGCCATTGACCACTACCCTCTGAATACAACCATCCAACCAGTTTCTTATCCACCTTACCATCCACGCATCAAATCCATATGTCTCCAGTTTAGAGAGAAGGATGCTATGGATGACTGTGTCAAAGGCTTTACAGAAGTCATTTACGTTTATTGATTTGCCTGCTTTGTGACTACTCCATTTCTATATGCCGATTGACATAATTTAAAATTATAATTCACTGCCTAAAATAATTTGCATTTTTCATACCAAAGTCAAAATTACTTTTTTTTACCCATATGAAGATTGACCCTTTGATACTCTTTTTTACTTATCTGTATTGTATCAGTTTCACATTGGTACTTTTTCCAGACTCAAAACAGTCAGTAACCAGCTTGTATAGAACTTCATCAGTGATAAAGGGAAAGGTGCTAGCAGACATTGCCATTGTTCCTCTGTTGAAAACATTAATTTTAAGAACCAGACTTCCAGCCATCAGAACCATTTTCTTCTTCAGCAAGAGGTAATAAGCAGCATGTCTGCTGTTGAAATGATATCTACCCAGTAGCATAAAAATTTGAGCACAAAATATGACTGTAAAGGCCAAGAACATAGCTCAAATTGTATGGATATCATAGAATCATCAAGGCTTGAAAAGACCTCTAAGATCATCAAGTCCAACCAACACCATCATGCCTACTAAACCATGTCCCAAAGCGCCGCGTCTATATGACTTTTTAACACTTCCAGAGATGGAAACTCCACCATCTCCCCGAGCAGCCAGTGCTTCAACAATCCTTTGGCAATGAAATTTTTCCTAATATCCAATCTAAACCTCCTCTAATGCAACTTGAGACCATTTCCTCTCATCCTGTCTGTTGTTACCTGGGAGAAGAGACTGACTCTCACCTCACTCCAACCTCCTCTAAACTCTACACTAGATTTTACTGCAGCCCAATTGTATAAAAACACAGTTTTGTGATATTTCCAAGCACAAAGCCAGCTTTATTGTGTTATCAATCTGAGATATTTTCAGGAGCAATGAGATCCACAAAGTAATATAAAAATTGGAGAATTTGAAGGTGAGATTAAGTCATGCAACTGAGTGGAAACACTAACAATTTACCACTTTCAGACAAGGTTAAAATACTGTGTTTTATCTTGTACTTGTCATGAAGCCATATCTGCACAATTAACACGGCTTAGCTTGATTAACAGAAACTCAGTAAACTGCAGTAAATCTTTTCTCTAAGTTCAATGGCAACTGGGTCACTAGGAAATCACTTGTGTTGGCTATCTCTTCTTAAATATCCACATAACTGCCATTATCATTGTATTAGGCACCTTCTTTAATCATCTAATAAGGGGTTACCACTTCATGGATCAGAGTTATATTTGATAGACGGGAGAACAATGACACAGAAACTGGTGTCTCAGAACTCAGTACTGATGTCCCAGGAGCCCGGGCAAGGGATGTAACCAAGAAGCTTCCCAATCTGGTGAGAACAACTATTACCTGTTACTGCTGCTTCATATGGGAGGCAATGAAGCAGCTGTAAGAAGCCCAAGGCGGATTAAAAGTGATTTTAAGGCCTTGGGAGGGCTACTGAGGGAATCAGGGTCCCAGGTGATTTTTTCTTCCCTCCTCCCAGTAACAGGTGGTGACATAGAACAGCTCAGACGGGTACAGTCTACTAATACATGGCTCTGTGGCAGGTGTCACAACAATAACTTTGAGGGTTTTGATAATGGGATGGCCTACATGGTACCGGGGTTACAGGCTTCAGTTGGGCGCCACCTTTCTCAGAGGGGGAGGAGGGTCTTTGCCTGGGAGCTTGCAGGGCTTGTAGATAGGGCTTCAAACTAGATATGAAGGGGGAGAGGGATAACACCAAGCTAGCCCTTAACAAGAGGTGAAAGGACAGATGTCAGGGCTCAGGTGTTAGGGAGGATACTTCTCCAAAACACCTTATAGGTAATAAAAAGTCTACTGGGAAGACGATGGACCAGCTGAAGTGCCTTTACACTAATTCACAAAGCTCAGGTAACAAGCAGGAAGAGCTGTAAGTTACTGCGCTACTTGAAAGCTACAATCTAGTTGCCATCACGGAAACATGGTGGGATGAATCCCATGACTGGAGTGTGGCTATTGACTGCTACAGGCTGTTCAGGAGAGCCAGACCAGGAAGGAGGGGTGGAGGCTTTGCCGTGTATCTCAGGAAAGGGATAGAATGTGAAGAGCTGTCATTGAAGAGTAGCCACGGACAGCTTGAAAGCTTGTGGGTATAAATTAAAGGTGGAAGAACCAATGGGAACCTTGTGGTTGGTGTACACTACAGGTCACCCAATCAAGGAGAGACAACTGATGAAGTGTTCTTCCTCCAGCTACAGGAAGCTTTGCGCTCGCAAGCTCTCATCCTACTCAGGGACTTCAACCACACAGACATATGCTGGAAAAGTAGCACGGCAAGCTGTAGGCAATCCAAAAGACTCCTGGAGTGCATTGAGGATAATTTCTTAGTTTAGCTGATAGAGACCCCCATGCGAGGAGAAGCACTACTGGACCTTATGGTCACCAATGCAAGCAAACTAATCAGTGGCATTAGGATCGGTGACAGCCTGGGCTGCAGTGATCATGCACTGGTGGAGTTCAAGGTCCAAAGAGATATGGGACAGGTGAGAAGTATAGTCAGGACACTAAATTTCAGGAAAACAGAATTCCAGCTCTTCAAGGAATCACTACGTAAGACCCCCTGGGACATGGTCCTCTGAGACAAGGGAGTGGAACAGAGCTGGAAAATGTTTAAGGAAGCTTTCCACAGGGCGCAAGTGCACTCATTCCTCATATATAGAAAATCAGGCCAGAGAGGGAAGAAATTGGCATGGCTGAGTTGAGACCTGCTAGTTAAACTAGAAAAGAAGAAAGAACTGCACAAGCAGTGCAAGCAGGGACAGGAAACCTGGGACATATATAGAGACGCTGCGCAGATGTGTAGGGATGAAGTCAGGAAGGCCAAGGCGCAGCTGGAGCTGAACTTGGGAAAGAAAGTATACATCAACAAGAAGAGCTTTAACAGGTACATGAATCAAAAGAGGAAGATCAAAGAGAACGTACCCCCACTGATGACTGGAAATGGGGATCGTGTATCAACAGATGAGGAAAAGTCTGAAGTACTTAACAACTTTTTTGCCTCAGTCTTCACCAATAACTGCTCTCATCACCCCTCCTGGAACAACAAAATGGTGACCAGGGTGGTAGACCCCCTCCCACAATAGAGGAGGATCAGGTTTGTGAACACCTGAGGAACCTGAACATATATAAGTCCATGGGACCTGATGAGATGCATCACAGAGTCTTGAGGGAATTGGCAAATGTGGTTGCCAACCCACTCTCCATGATATTTGAAAAGTCATGGCAATCGGGAGAAGTCCCTGGTGAGTGGAAGAAGGGTAACATTGTGACCTTTTTTAAAAAGGGTAGAAAAGATGACCCTGAGAACTACCAGCCTGTCAGCCCTACCTCTGTGCCTGGGAAGATCATGGAACAGATTCTCCTGGAAGCTACGCTAAAGCACATGGAGGACAGGGAGGTAATTAATGGCAGCCAGAGTGGCTTCACCAGGGGCAAGTCCTGTCTGACCAACTTCATGGCTTTCTATGATGGGATAACCGCAGTGGTGGGTGCGGGTAAACCGACAGATGTGATCTATCTGGACTTCTGTAAAGCCTTTGACACAGTCCTCCACAACATCCTGCTCTCTAAATTGGAGAGATATGGATTTGATGGGTGGATGGTTCAGTGGGTAAGAAACTGGTTGGATGGTTGTATGCAAATAGTAGTAGTCAATGACTCAAAGTCCAGATAGAGATCCATGATGAATGGTGTCCCTCAGGGGTCCATACTGGGTTGTATACTTTTTAATATCTTTATCAATGATATTGACAGTGAGATTGAGTGCACCCTTAGCAAGTTTGCAGATGACACCAAGCTGAGTGGTGTAGTTGCCACACCAAAAGGACAGGATGTCATCCAGAGGGACCTGGACAGACTGGAGAAGTGGGCCTCTGGGAACCTCATGAGGTTGAACAAGTGTAACCTCATGAGGTTGAACAAGTGAACTGCACCTGGGTCAGCTCAATCCCTATTTTTGGTACATGATGGGGGATGACGTGCCTGATAGCAGCCCTGCAGAGAAGGACTTGGGGGTGCTAGTCGATGAGATGCTCAACATAAGCTGGCAATGTGCACTCGCAGCCCAGGAGGCCAACCATATCCTGGGCTGCATCAAAAGTAGTGTGGCCAGCAGGTCGAGGGAAGCGATTCTGCCCCTCTATTCCTCTATTGTGAGATCTCATCTGGAATACTATGTCCAGTTCCAGAATCCTCAACGTAAGAAGGATGTGGAGCTGTTGGAATGGGTCCAGAGGAGGGCTACAAAGATGATCGGAGGGCTGGAGAACCTTAGCTACGATGACAGGCTGAGAGAGTTGGGCTTGTTCATCCTGGGGAAGAGAAGGCTCAAAGACGACCTTCCAGTACCTGAAGCAGGCCTACAGGAAAGCTGGAGAGGGACTATTCGTAAAGGCTTGTGGGGATAGGACCAGGGGGAAAGGGCATAAACTGGAAACAGGCAGTTATACTGGGTATTAGGAAGAATTTCTTCACTATGAGAGTAGTGAGACATTGGAACAGGTTGCCCAGGGAGGTTGTGGATGCCCCATCCCTGGAGGTGTTCAAGGCCAGGTTGGATGGGGCACTGGGCAGCCTGATTTAGTGGAATGTCCCTGCCCATGGCAGGGAGGTTGGAACTAGATGATCTGTAAGGTCCCTTCGAACCCTTACTATACTATGATACTATGATACTATGATGTAGGAAATATATTGGAACAAACTGGACATGCTGTAATCCTAGAAGCCTGCTTGCACAACCCTGCCTATCACGATCAGTAGAAAGGAATGTGCTAAAGTATCAATGTTTAGACACAAAGGCCTATAGTCAGTTCTTAGACACAAAGCCTTAGTATAAGGCTTCAAGGTTGTGATGTTTTCTGAGAGCTTTGCTATCTCATGAGAATGAGGAGGCTGGCTTGATAAAGTCAGAATCAGGCATGGGAACTGGTTGCATAGTTCAACAATGTGACTTTACGATTAGAATAAGTTGTTAATTCTGATTCCATGGAAACATGCACTCTGATTATCTGTATAAATAGACCCTCAGATGTTACAATAAACGAGCAATGATTCACACCTCTAGGAGGACTCGTTCATTGACTCCAAGGCTCCCCTCCCCCAACACTATGATACTAAAATAGATTAAGACAGGAAAGTGCCACTTTCAAAGCAATATATAGATATATAAAAGGAAGAGTTTTGTTTCTGCCATGGAAATAAAAAGCAAGTTCTTTTGCATGTTGTGTATAGATTGCTTTCTCATGGACAGGAGGGTCTTCAAATTGATATGACCTTCTGTTACACTTCATAAGCCTCCCTCTCTTCTGCCTTAAAGCAAACCCACTAATGATAAATTGAAATAATTTGAAAGAAAAAATCATTTGTTAAAAGTTGTAAGTTTGAATTAACTAAAATATTGAATTCTGACAAAGATTTTTTAGTGACTGTGTCTGGTTGAAGCCAGATAACAAGGACTGGTACAATGATCATAGGAAGAACCACCAGCTAGGCCAGATAAGGACCGAAGACGGCCTAGGCTCTCTTAAGAGCATGCGCAAGGAAGGAAGGTGAAAAGTTCAACGCGAGGAAGACTGCCTCTCTTCATCCACAAAGACCCCATCGACCATTACCACGAAAAAATGTGCAAGCGCTGAGAGGAGGAGACCTATGATAATGAGTTCCCAGAATTAATCTTACTATGATAATTAGTTCCAGGGACTAATCTTACTAACCCTACCCACTTCTTGGGAAAGTCATGACTATGTATGTTAGTGCCATGCATATGCGTAACATAGCAAAATAAAGATGTATTGGCTTTGATACATGGTGTGCAAGCTTGGAGGAAAGATTCCCCTTGCACCCTGTGCACAGCCACATAGCTGCACCTAACTCTGTGTTTGGTGTCATTACTCCTCGAGTCAAATTGTTTTAATATTTTCAATCACGCAACAAAATAATGCTTTATCAAACCAGAATTTTAAGTGTTGTCAGTCAGTGCTGGTTGGTGCAGATTGGAGACTTCCTGAGCCAAATTCGCACAATTGAAACATAATAAATTGAGTATCAGATAAGTTCTGTCTACTCCCATCTTACGTGCTTAGGCCATATACTTTTATTTTGAGGTGTTAAGAATGACATTCATTCTATCTTAGTCTGTATGCTCAGCTGGGCTTTTAGGTCTATCTAATGATTTTTCTTTAATGCTAAAAGTACATTCCATTTCACATGCTTTAACCTCTACTCCACATGAAAGGAAAAAAAGAAAAGAAGAGAGATCAGGAAAAAAACCTTGCGGAAATATTTTTCTCTGCAATTATTTCAGGACTTTTTCACTAAGTAGCTTTGTTGCTCTTACTCCTTTCAGTTAAATAATGTGCTAGACTGATTAATCTGTGACTGTATTCATAAATGAGTTGTTCTGCAGATTTGTGGATTACTTCTCTGCCTTCCTATCACTGACTCTACTGAAAAGGCTTTTTATGCTGACAAATAAAAGAATATAAGTTATATTTAAATTACAAACATGCTGACTTAGAAGTTCAGGGAAGCCTGAACTTAAGACAGAATTAATTTTTGAAAACTTGTTTTCCAGTTGCTGCTGAAGCATAGCACTGAATGTGTGAGATATGTAGGTATTGGAACACAGCCTGCACTATGCAAAATATTGGCAGATGCTGTTTTCATAATATTTGGTGCTATTCCTTAAATAAAAGGAATAAAGCAGACTTTTTTTCCAGAAGGCCTACATTATTTCATCCAGTAACTTGAATCTGGCTTTCTATGAATTAATAGAGGAATCCAATATCAAGTATTTCTGTTTTGAAATTTCAAATGATTTTGCTGTTATGACAAGCAACTCAGCTACAAATAGTCTGTGCAACACTCGGTTTCTTGGAAGCTCTCCTGTCTCTGGGGCATGAAAGCATATTTATTTTCCCTTTTCCTGCTTATGTCTGAAGAACTTAAGCAGCCATGATGAGCAAAAGCAGACAGGTGGGGTTGGGAATGCTCACTGGAACTAGCGCTGCTTGTTGGTAAAGGCCTTGAAAGCTCATAAGGGGAGCTAGCTTGCAGAAGTTTACTGATAACAAGGGGAATTGGAATGCGCGCCCTAGCAGAAAGCTGGCTGCATCTTGTTCAGTAGTCTCAGAAGGGTACTGTGTCTGTGCACAGTTCAGGAGAAAAAAATTCATCCTGAGAAGGCTGTTGATTTCATCTCTGATACCCCGGCCCACAACCACCAGGAGGCACTACGCAGGCACAAGACTAGAGTGAACCTTCTAGAACTAATTATAATACGAAGTGGGGGAAAGTTATGAATATGTAGTAGGTGCTTATAACTATGCATGTCTTTACACTATAAGTAGCTGTTAGCTAAGTTATGCAGTGTGCAAGCTAGGAGGAGAACCCCCTTGCACCCTAGTGCTGGAAATAAGCATACCTGCTTTATAACTAATTTTGGCTTATAGGGTTTGAATTCCACAGAACAGCCACTTACATTTTTTCTATAGAGCTGTTTGCATCAAGGACTGATTTCTTTGCAAGATACAACAAAAGCTGCTATTGATTACTCCAGCATGTACTTTACAAATACAAAAATGGGTAACCCGCTTTCTGTCTGTGGAAGATTTTTCTGTCTCCAACAGAGACAACTTCTGAGTTTGTTACAGGCTGTTTTGGTTTTGGATAAAATCATTCCTGAGGTGCTTAAGAACCATAATTTGTATTAGCTACCTTTTCACTTTCCCTTCAGGAAGAAAGTTGAAGCTTAGGAGGCTCAGCAGCTACAGAAGAGTAACACCTTATCTCTTTCTGTTTCTTAAAGACAAACTTGTGTTCTTTCGAAGAGGAGGATCTTTATATCTTCTGTTCTTCATGATGGCAGTGAATCAGGGCTTCATTTGCAGTGAAAGAGCCTTCAATCATGTCAATTGTAGCAGGGCCTGCAAGCCCCATGTTAGTCTTGATCACTTGTGCCATCAGCGGTCTCCAGGTCAGCTTGAGAAGGGACTGCTTTAGTTGAAGCAGGATGAAGAGATGCAAAGAAGACTGCTGAAGATAGTAATTTGTAGTGTTTAACAGAAGAAAAGGGATTTTAAGGAAAACAAATGTTGTGGAACACATGCTTTAAAAAAATCATTATTTCTTTAATGTTGTTTCCTGAGTCAGGCTAGGTCTCCTTTTTGCTGTTACCATGCACATCAGAATAGTAAATGGAAGAGAATGGGAACCAGAACCTCTAGCTCCCAGTCTGAGAGTTCTGGCTTGAGGTAAATCACTTAAATTCTGTCTTGGGATACCATAAAATGGGATAACATGTCCCTTGCTCGTGAAGGTATTGTGTGAATGGAGAATCATTTAGCTACACTAGATCTGATTTAAAAGATAAAGACTTGTTTTCTCAGCCTTGCTGAGACCTGAAGCCCCAGTGGACTTCTGATTCTGGTTTGGTGTCTGTGATGCAGGCCCAGTGACTGTTCAAAGCTCATTGCTGCACCAGGTTGTGATGAATCCAAAGGACGTGTTTAACTGCCTGCTGCTTTCTCCCCTGCTGGTAGACGTGCCAAGCTGTTGGTGGACTCCATGTGCACTTGATTGTTTTGGATTATACGGACAGCTCCCTGCAAGGAAGGCTGTGAAGTTTGGAGTAGAAATTTCCCTCCCGCTCTGGTGCGTGCCTTATGCAGCAGTTCAGTTGTCAGTGAGCAGACTGGTTTAGTGGAAGGTGTCCTTGCCCATGGCAGGGGGTTGGAACTAGATGATCCTTAAGGTCACTACCAACCTGAACCATTCTATGATTCTATGATTCTATGATACTTGTAAAATTTGGCAGAATGTTTCACGTTACTGCATTTTACTCAACCACCCTATCCATTCCTTGCTGATTTCTAAGGAAATAATTCTCATTACTATTCAGAAAGATAAAAGTAAAAGTGAATGTAAGTACAAAATTTCTGCTTAAAGCAACATTATCACATTGATACAATATGTGTAATATTTCAAAGTGGAATATTTCAATTTAAGCTTAAGTACAGTTATGTTTTGTCTAAGCAGTTATGGTTTTAGGAAGTTAGACAGAATGTCCCTCTGATAGCAGGTTCTCTTTACAATGGTGTTTTCTAGACATTGTTTGTTCCTTGAAAATTACAACGTATTGTGTGAGGAACAGTTTGCGCTAAACAGATGCCTGTATGTCTCTTCTTCTGTAATCAACTCTGTTTGGAGTCCTAACTAATCTGAAAGTCAAAGTCAAGCTGAGAGCTGGAGCTAGCTTCAAATTAGCATGAGTTTTGACTGTTGCAAAGTTTCATAACATTAAAATCAGACCTTGGAAAGTAATAGAATATTCATAAGATTTCTGGGAAAATGTATACATACGCATGTAAGTGGGAAATATACTCTGTAGCTAGCATTTGTCTCGATGCACATGACTAATGGTGATCGTTCCCACATGTTGCTCAGGCCTGATAAAGGATGCTTACTTTCTAAAACTCCAAAATGAGTCTTAGAGTGTTTTATTTGCCACATTTTCAGTGTCAACATGAATACAAATTTGCAATGGAGAACGCATGGTTGTTACCAAATCATAAAATGATCTTAGGCAACCTTCTTATCTTATAAGCTCTTGACAAGAATTTGATAGGATATGTTTTGCAATTTGACAGACAGAGGAAGATATGAGAGCAGCAGGCTCATTATGCCCTGTGCTTTATCACTTGCAGAACATTTGTATCCTTTTTTTTTTGCCAGTAGACTTTGCGGCTACTACAATGCAGGTTCATCCCTGTTCTGTGCTATAGGAGTTCCATCTATGTGACCCTGTCACTTCTACTGAAAGTATACATAGAGTGTGTTTTTCATGTAATGTCAGATGTCTATGGGCAGGCTGCAATGGCAGGTTTCAAATCACACTAGAGATCTTTCACTGCAGTTTTCTGCAGGAATTGCCTGGCCCTGTGTTTATAAATCTTGAACTCAGCATAAATTGTAGCTGGTTTAGGAAGAATTCATAAGTGCTTGAATTATGTTTTAGCAGCCAGAGCAATATTGAGCACTGGCTGGGCAGTCGTATGATGACAAGTATAGCTGCAGAAGCAATGTCAACCAAACCTCTAGTGTAGATGGAGAAAATACCATCAGAACCTCCTAAATCCCTCGAACTAATCAGACAAAATAATACTTCTGTAGGGAAATCTGTCTGTATTGGAAATGCTCATGAAGTCAAAACCTGCTCAGGAGTATATGTGATTTGAATTGAACGGGTGCAATTTCATCAGTGAAACTTCAAAATGCAGACCACGACAAAACCCTAATCTAACCATTAGTTTTCAGAAAAAAATGAATCAAAACATCAAAACTAGCTATGGAACTCCAGTCCTCTTGAGAGCAATAGGATTTACAGTGTAGTCTGTCGTCTGATGAGCCTTTTCAGCAGCCATGTGAAGAGATGCTTAAATGAGAAAGTGTTGCATTTTGGGAGCTTCTGCCATTGAAAATGTTTCCAGCTGTTTCTTTAAATTTAAAATACTGAAGTTTCTAAGTATTTGGGCATTTGTTACTATAGGAATCTTGTGTTTGCTTGTGTTGAGGACTTGGGAGTGAAATTAAGAAAGGAGTATAAGAAAAAATAATAAAGCATTTGTGTACCATGACATGACATAGAAGACAGTAGTGTGTGTTGCAGCAAAATAGGAAAATGCATTGTTCACTGTGACATGTGAAGAAGTGTTCTCTTTATGTGTTACCTTTTTTATCTGCCTGTAACTGCTGTCAGCCATCTGTATGGACTGAGAGGGCTATATTCAGTCAGTCGGTGCTCAAAACAATACTGAACAGTACTGAGAGCTGTGCTTTGTCCTTTCAAAAATTTCTAAAGGAGCCCTGACAGTTTTAACTATCAGTAGGACCAAGGCAGGTTACCAACAGTTATATCTGTTAGGTGTCATTTGAGCCAGCTAATGAGTTAGCTACCACCATTCTTCTGGGCAAGATTTCTGGTGACATTTAATGGTAAGATAAGCATTTCCTACAGATATTTTCCTTCCATTAATTTTATTTAGACTTATTCTTCTTGCAGGTTTAACTCTTCCCTTTTCAATCCACTCCTAAAATCTCTGGCAGCAAAAACAGGATTTGTTTATTACCTTCCAAAATGTCAGTCAGTTTTTTGTTCTTGTTTTCTCAAGTGGGCTACTGTATCAGTGCCCAGAACTAATATACAAAGAGGTACTGTTTATTCTTTCTTCCAGCAGATAACAAGTTTTCATAACACTAATTCATAGTGCTAATTTAGCATATGCAGTCATGGTCCCATGCATCCAAATAAAGAAACTGCTCAGCCTGGTGACAAGAGCATCAGGAGGATATTTGCTCTCTACAACTACATAAAAGGAGGTTGTGGAGAGGCAGGTGTTGGTCTGTTCTCCCAAGTGATAGGTGAAAGGACATGAGGGAATGGCCTTAAGCTGTGTCAGAGGAAGTTTAGATTGGACATTAGAAAAATTTATTCACAGAAACGGTTATCAAGCTGCCCAGGGAGGTGGTTGAGTCATCATCCCTGGAGGTGTTTAAAAGACAGGTAGATGAGGTGCCTAGGTATATGATTTAGTAGTGGACAGGTACAGTTGGAGTTGATGATCTCAAGGGTCTTTTCCAAATGAATGATTCTATAACTCTATGAGGAAGTCTCCAGGCTGAGGAGTATCAGGGAGTAAGAGAAGTACTGATTGGTGGAATCATGAGCCGCAATCCCCGAGAGAGATGCACCAGCCAACCGCTGCACAGGAGACAAAGGACTCCAGGCAGTTTTCTAGCCAGACTTCGCCCAGTCTGTAGCACTCCATAGGGTTGTTGTGCCCCAAGTGCAAGACCTGGCATTTGGCTTTGTTAAACCTCATGCCATTGGTCTCAGCTCAGCTGTCCAGCCTGTTCAGATCCCTTTGCAGAGCATCCCTACCCTCGATCAGATCCACGCTTCCACTCAACCTATTGTCATCCGCAAACTTGCTAAGGGCGCACTCAATGCCTTCATCCAGGTCATTGATAAAGACATTGAGCACGGCTGGACCCAGTACTGAGCCCTGGGGAACCCCACTTGTAACTGGCCTCCAGCTGGAGTTAACTCCATTTACCACCACTCTCTGGGCCCGGTCATCCAACCAGTTTTCAACCCAGAAGAGTTATGTGCCTGTCCAGGCCAGAGGCTGACAGTTGCTGGAGCAGAATGCTGTGAGAAACTGTGCCAAAAGCTTTACTGGAGTCCAGGAAGACTACATCCACAGCCTTTCCCTCATCCAGTAGTCGAGTCACTTTGTCGTAGAAGGCAATCAGGTTAGTTTGGCAAGACCTGCCTTTCATGAACCTGTGTTGACTGGGCCTGATCACCCTGTTCTCTCGCATGTGCTTCATGATAGCACTCAAGATCAACTGTTCCATGACTTTCCTTGGCATTGAGGTCAGACTGACAGGCCTGTAGTTCCCTGGATACTCCCTGCAACCCTTCTTGTAGATGGGCACAACATCAGCCAGTAGAGAGAGGCCCAGAACTGAACACAGTATTCGAGGTGTGGTCTCACCAGCACAGAGTACAGGGGTAGAATAACCTCTCTGGACCTACTAGACATGCTGTTTCTGATACAAGCCAAGCTGGCCCTGGAGATGAGTGGGGGATGGAAAAAGTTTACTGCTCAAAGTGGCAGGCAAATCTGTTCTCATCCTGACGTACTTTCCCATGTGACTTTACACAACAGGTATGAGGCCCTGGAATTGGATGGGCATACAGCTGATGATGCAAGTATAGGTTCTTCTGGGGTGGACGAGTCATCTAGGCAGTCCAACCCCCTGCATCTTCACCACTCATTTAAAGGCAAAAAGAAGGGCAGTTGTCGTAGACTCCCTTCTGAACGAAACGGTGGGTCCAATAGGCCAACCAGACCCAGCCCACAGGGAAGACTACTGCCAGGGGGCCAGGGTAAGAAACATTAGCAAAAAACTCTCTAGACCTGTGATGCCATGCCCTCAGACTATTACCTACTGGTGGTTTTTCATGTAGGCAGCAAAGAGACAGCAAGGAGCTAAAGCAATCAAAAGGGATTTCTGAGCCCTTGGATGGTTGGTTAAAGGGTCAGGTGCATAGGTGGTATTTTCTTCAATCCTTTCAGTAGCAGGGAAGAATATAGAATTAAGTAGGAAGACACAGCTGGTCAACTTGTGGCTCAGAGGTTGGTGTCATTGGCAGAACTTTGGGTTTTTTGACCATGGGATGGTCTATTCATCATCAGGTCTACTGGTGTCTGATGGCATGCACCTCTGAGAAGGTGAAAATGGTTCTTGTTCAAGAGCTAGCATGTTTGTCATATCCTATTACACTGGCCCCTGGATTATGCTGTTTGTGATCTATGTCATAGAAAGACTTTCTATAATTGTGTCAAAGGTGGGGGAGGAAAAATGAAAAAAAATCCAAATCAATGCTAAGTGCTGAGAGTCACATTATATACTAGGTTTTGGAAACATTTATTTTAGTTGATATATCCATTTTTCTTTCAAAGATCAGTAAGGGTGTGATAGTTCCTTGGTTTTCTTGAAAACTAAGTAGGTTGTTGTCCTTTCTATGGTTTTGCTTAAGCAAATAAAATGCCTAGCATAAGTAGAATAAAATATTCATTAATATAAACATTTTATATAGGGTTGGGGCTGTACAATATGATATTGTTAATTATGTGTGATTATGTACTTGTCTGTATAATTATGTACTAACAGTGATTTGTGTTACTGTCTTGAATTTTAATGTAAGAATTTTGGTATTTTAATTTGTGCCAGAAAGACAAGTTAAGAGCATCAAATTGGTTCTTCTCTTGCTGGTAACATATCATGAGGTGCAATTGCTTTCCAGGTGCTATTTAAAATCTGTCAGAGATAAATTTGAGTTACTGGTACCCTATAACAATAACAAAGCTAGATGCTTAGCAAATGAGGTCAAAAACATTTCAGAGTACTCAAACAGCATCAACATTTTGTCATACATTTGAAGTTTCCCTTAGTGTACTCCATACTTTCTTTCCATTTAAATTCTTAACTGAACTTAAAATGAGCTTCAGTTACACAAGTAATGTCTATGAGACTGTCCATGGAATCTAAATACAGAATAACATGTAACTCATACATGTAACTCCACTGACAGCTGAATAGGTGTCTTAGTAAAGCTCATGCTACTAGATGTCTACATTTTGCTTTCACAGTATCATGAATGAAGTTCGTGCTGATGTGTACTTTGTGTCTATCCTCTAGCTTTAATTTAGTGGTCGTTGGTATCAAAGACAGGATCATTAAAGTGAATTATTAGTATAGATTGAGGACAATTAAAGGAAATATGTTTTAAATAAATGTCTATTACAAATTTTTGTAATTTTGTAAATGTTATCAATTTTATCATGCTTTCACCAAATAAAAGTTGTTCTTTAAAGTTCTGCTATGGTCTATTACAATCCCCAAAATATTTGCAAACTAAACAAAAGAAATGTGTGTTAAAGATGTTAAGTCTCTTTGTATATAAACTGTGATACCAAAATACTTGAAAGCAGGTGGGATCTTAATAAAATAGGCAAGGGCTTTGTTTGAAAGTTAAATATTTTTACAACAAAAATATTTTGTTATGGCTTTACTGTGAAAAATTTGTTTTAAAGGCTTCCTTATGATACACAGATGCTTTGAATACAGGCAGTGTAAATATGAACACAATATTTAGTTGTGAGCACAGATCTGTGAACTTCAGTGAGAGCAGTAAATGGTTGGCTTTCCTCTGCATCATACTGGGACCCTGTACCACACCTCAGGTATTGGAGTGGGCACCACCAGTAACTGTTGTTGCTTCGGTTTATATTAAGTGCACCAATATTTATACCAAAGAAAGCAAGCATAAACATATGCACTTTCTTCAAAGTTCAAATACCTGAATAGTAATCTGTTCTATAGTAAACGTTAAACTGTTTATATCTAATAAGAGGATATCAAGAGGAAAGCCCAAAATGAGTCTTGCTCCAGGTAGCACACTAGCTGTGGGAGCTGATTAAAATTCCGTTAGTAAAAGAAAGGGACTGAAACCAATTTAGTGATGCATGGTGACTTGCAATAGAGTGAAATACTGAATAAAAGGAGCATTGTCAGCTTCTTTCTTTCTCATTTGAGTTTGCTGAGGGTTTATCAATGAAAACTTTTCATCTCCAAGATGCTTTTCTGGCTTTTTCTAAGAAAAAAGGCACTTTCCCAAAAAATCTTTCTTTAGGTTTATTTACTAATTTTACTGCTAGGCTACTGCAGCTATTTTAACATTCTTAACCTCAATCTCATTCTGTCACAGCAGCATTGAGTCATTTTGTCATTCTATTATTTTGTGAGACCTAGATTCCTGTTGAATTGAAATTAGCCGCCGTAGTTCATGGCATTCAATTTTTCCAGTACTCACTTCATCAGAATATATACCAAGCTGCCTCTATCAAACTTTGACTTTACTACTTAAAACATCTCTATAATTAGCAATGTGGCTATTTCAGGAATTAAAGGAATTTATAAATCCTATGGAAGAGGATGCTATAGCACTGATGTTAAATCCACTTAGGGAAATCTGCACCAGGAAGTGCTTTCTGCGCTCTTCTGTAAAGCAAAATGAAACTAGCAGCCACTGATTTGTTCTAATAGCTTAATTTCCTTTTTTCCGTGTTCTCACTGTCACTACTCCTCTATCACTCCCATCCTATTCTTTTTACTTATTTTGTGTATTCTGCTACCTTTCACTTTGTCTGTGTTCTCTTCCCTGGACTCCCCATCTACCCTGCAGAGTTGGTTCAAAAGCTGTCAGTTCAGCAAAGCAAAATAAAACATAACGCAAGATAGGTGTAATTGTTAATAAGATGCCAGGTTTTGTGAAAGCCTGAAGATGATGAAAGAGTAAAAAAACCTTAAAATCCAGGTGGAAGACGGAATGTTCCAAGTGAATATTTTGTATTTAAACAATAGTAATATCTACCTATTGACTTAAGATTTCTTTATGGGTATTAGATCTCTGTTAGTGCAGGAAAATAAAATAGTGGTTTTGAAAAACAAAAAAGCATTTTTTAATATTCTGAAGTTCATCTCAGGAATGATACTGATATTATATTGTCAAAGGGATATCAAAGAGTGAATTTATGGAAAAAGGTTGCATAAAAGCCTTATATAGAATAAGTATTAAACATTGCAACACTAAATATTCTAAACTCTTTAACATATGAGTTTGGGAATTAACTCGAGCAGGATGATATATAAATAAATACCTTCTGTAATCTTTTTTTCTTTTACCTACTTGACTGGAAATTTGATTTGTTAGTGGTTTTGTTTCATTAGTTGGGAAATTAAGGGCATTACACAGGCTCAAAAGGTAATTTTCTATTCCACAGTAATAAGGATGAGCAATCAACAAATACCTATTGGTAAATCACATCACCCTTTATTTAGAAATCTGCTTTCTTCTGAGGTATCTTATGGATCTTTGATAATCTTTTTCCTGTGGGATATTATGTTGCTACTTCAATGGTTCCATGCAAGTACAAGCCTTGGAAAGCAGAGTTCTGTGGTAATTTTTGTGCTTTGAAGGTTAGCTTATAGCAATGCAATCTATTCTGAGGAAAGGACAGTGTGTAGAATCATAGAGTCATAGAATCATTAGGTTGGAAAAGACCTTAGATATCATCAACTCCGACTGTACCTGTCATGTCCCCAAGCACCTCATCTACCTGTCTTTTAAACACCTCCAGGGATGGTGACTCAACAACCTCCTTGGCCAGCCTGTTCCAGTGCTTGATAACCCTTTCTGTGAAGAAATTTTTCCTACTGTCCGATGTAAACTTCCCCTGACACAGCTTGACACCGTTCTCTCTTGTCCTATCACCTATCACTTGGGAGAACAGACCAACACCCACCTCTCTGCAAACTCCTTTTAGGTAGTTGTAGAGATCAATAAGGTCTCCGTCTCAGCCTCCTCTTCTCAAGGCTAAACAACCCAGTTCCCTCAGCCGCTTCTCATTAAACTTGTTCTCCATTTGGCTCATGTTCATTCAACTGTCAAATAACACCCCCAGGTCCTTCTCTGCCAGGCAGCTTTCAAGCCATTCTTCCCCAAGCCTGTAGCACTGCACGGGGTTTTCATGTCCCAAGTGCAGGAGTCTGCACTTTGCCTTGTTAAACTGCATTCCATTGGCCTCTCTCCATCTATTCTGCCTGTTCAGATCCCTCTGTAGAGCCTCCCTACCCACCAAGAGATCAATATTTCCTCCCAGTTTAGTGTCATCCGCAAACTGCTAAGGGTGCATTTGATTCTCTCGTCTAGGTCATTGATAAAGATATTGAACAAAACTGGACCCAGCACCAAACCCTGGGGAACATCACTTGTGACCAGCCTCCAGCTGGGTTTAACTCCATTCATCACCACTCTTTGGGCCTGACCATCCAAACAGTTTTTAACCCAGCAGAGAGTGCGCCTGTCCATGTCCATGGTAGCCAATTTCTCAAGTAGGATACTGTGAGAAACTGTCAAAGGCTTCACTAAAGTCCATGTACACTACATCCAAAGCCTTTCCCTCATCTATTAAGAGGATCACTTTGTCATAGAAGGTAACTGGGCATAAATGAACTAAGACCAAGCTACTCTGCAGATTCATTCTGTTGTAGCTTTTTCCTTTTTCTGTTAAGAAATAATCTATTAGCCTACTGAAAAAAATTAAAAAAACTCAGATTGTTCTCATCTCATCATAACTGTGAAATGAGTTTGCACTGTGATCAAAAATGCTGTCTCCATTTTTTCCTCTAGGCGTTGGATGAGAGAAGAAACAGCTGTAGCCCATTTTAGGATAAGGGTCACAACCATGTAAATCTACCTGTACATAGCCGTGCAGAGCCAGCACTATTTCTGTGCATGGGAAACAGGAAATTATTTTGGAAATTGGGAAAAATGAATCAGTAGGATTCTGAATAGTGTTGCAGTCCCCTGTAACGGAGCTTTTCTGTATTGATTTGTTTGTGAGGACCTAAGTTCAGTCTCCATGCCTATTCAAAGTCCCAAAGTGCTTTGTCAGTCTTGCAGCTTGTGCAGGGAAGATGGTAAACTTTGAGACACAGTGTATCTAGCAACACTAATGAACTACATTAAAACATCTGTCACAATTTTTTTTCCCTTTCAAAATATAATTTTAACAGTGTGTAGTACTCACACATGATTGCAAGTGTCAGTCTTTTTGGAGTATTGTATCCTTTGCAAGTTGCAAAAAAACCCCTTCCTATATGTGAATGAAGCTTATAATTAAACAGAAAGACTGTTTTTTCATAGTCTTTGTAACTGGGTATAAAGACATAGTATTATCTTTTTTAAATTTGCAGTGTGCCACTTAGTAAACAATAAACTTATTCTGAAATACCTGTACTAATTTAGATTATTTTTATTCTTGCTTATTTCACTACAAACAAGCTGTATGTTCAAACCAGACTTTATCTGGAGTACTTAAAACAATTTTTTGAAGTTTATTGAAATACACCTGCAATTTTATGTAAACTAAAAGTTATAAGAAAGTTCACTAGAATAATTTTAATAATAATCATTTGACATGTCTACAAAATTTCCTTTGCACTTGGCAAGAAAGAAGTAAACTAAGATGAAGAAGGTGCTTTCTTCAAATAAATTAATATAATCAAAACCTGAAATCTTTATGATGCATAACCCAATAAATGTTAGGTTTTACTAGTGCTTATATTTATGTTTGTGAAAATCTGTGACTGTATTTTTCACTTGCAACTGCAAATGCAAAGAACATCCTTCCCAGAAGGAAAAATCCTTTGTTTTTTTTAAATTCTGCCTGCTATACCATATTTCCTAATTGTGTCCATGGCAGTTGAGAAATGAACCTCTCCTTAAGAAAGGAAGAACATCCAGCAAATGACCTTCATTTGCAGTCATCCGCATATCTTTGTCACTGCCAATTGCCAAAAAAAGAAATAATTTTCTAGGTGACACATCAGGTAAAATAAGATTAACATTTAACCTCTCATAACTCATTTAATGTGAGCTGCCTCCTTTACAAATACAAGGGTATCTGGGAATCCAGTGAACACTTTCTTGCTGTTGAGAGAGATGGATTTCAAGAAACCTGTAGTTGCTGTGGCATAAAGTTTCTATGTTTCACTCTAGTTTCCAAATGAAAATCAAGAAAATACTTCAAAAGCTCGTATGGCAAGGCCTCCAAAATCATTTTTTTTTAATAAGGAGATATGTGCTACTAAGAGTTATCATTTGTTTTTAGTGCAAACTGTCACCTTCAGATTTTCTTTCCTTGAATTTTCAAGTCAGAATTCTGAGACCTTCTGAATCAAGGGAGGGGTGATATTATTGCTGCTTTATAACTTTTTACTAGTAATGGCAAAATCATCCAAATTTAGGGTGAATGTGTCTGTCTAATGTTTTTGCAGACTTTTTCTTGTTATTCAGAGTAAAATAGAAACAAGAATTGTAAATATACAGAAACATTATAGGATATTTGACATGTCACCAGAAGGAACTGGATTTATTTGTTGCCTTGTAAGCATTCCTAGAAAGTACAGAAAGCATCAGTTGTTTCTATACTAGCTTACCTATGAGAGACTGAATCCTGCAAAGTCATGAAGTAGATGAGTGTTTGAAAATCATTTCTATATTTAAAAGTTGGGTTTGAATCCTGCTTAAAGGATTAGAGGAATAAATTTTCTCTAAATTCCATAATATATATAAAACAAAATTAACCCAGAATATAATTTTAAGAGGGTGAGATTGTTTAAGATATTTGCTGAACAGAAGTTAACATTTCTGGGGCTGTCTTTTCTCTAGGTGAACAAAGAGCTTTCCTTTTCATTAAAATGTGTTTATTTAAGTCAGCTTTCTATGAGAACCTCCCAATGAAATGTCTCTAAAAAACCTTTTGAACGTTCCCAAGAGCCTTTCAGCTCACACAGAGCACTCATGTTGGCGGCTCTTTTTGAAATACTTGAGAATGAGTGTGTACTTAAACATGCGACAAAGTAGCAACAAACAAAACATACTGACTGCAGTGAGAAAAACAGAATAGCACAGGCATGAATTAGCAGAAAAGAGCTAGTGGAGAATATGTACTAAATTGTATTCAAAATTATTCAACCAATTCAATTTGAAGACCTTTATGTTTAAGATAAGGTTGCATGCTTAAGTCTAGCCCACACGTAAATTTTAAAAAATTCCCTTTTAGTCTTAATTTGAGAAAGTTGTTAAGGTTTCTGCCCAATAACTGTGACAAGAAAATAGCTGCATGGCTTTGAGATGGAAACTGGGAGTTTTGGCAGTAGTCCCTTAGCTTTGCTAAGAGCTCAGCACTACCAGTCAAGTAAGTTTGTAGCCAGTTACTTAACATGAGAGCTCTAGCATTTCCTGAATATGCAAGAGTTACAGCAGCTGTGGGGTTCCAGTGGTGGGTATTCACAGTGTGTGTAGGCTCTGGAGTCCAACTTCTACAACAGCACCCAGAATAGGGTAGCAAAATCCAAATTGTTGGTACTCTGCCTGCATCCTCTTAGAAGGCATCAAAGGCTATATGTTTTGCAATTTCTGAATAAAATTTGATTTTCAAGGTAGCTTCTGAGCAGTTCGATCTGAAAATTTACATAAGGGACACTGAGCCAGCAAGAAAAACTGGCCAGCAAGAAAAACTGACCAACTGGTTTTGTTCTTTTTGTGTCTTTATTCTGTTTAAAAGCAGTAGGATGAACAGAAAAAGAAAACAGGAGTAGAGGGTGTAAATAGAGTAGTGAATCATGGAAAACAGTCAAATAGCTGAACTAGATAAGCAAGTTGTTTTCTGTAAATGACTAAAGCTCCTTTAAACACTTGAATAACGAACTGGTTTAACACTTGGTATCTGCAAAAGTCACATTTTAAATGTATAGCATAGACTGTTCATTGTGCTATACTGAGTGGGAGGTGAGGAATGAACGTTGAAGTATACTAGTACTTAGTGATTATTTTTTCTTTCCTATTCCCTGCACAGGTTAGATGCTTGACCTGTTCAATATCTTAGTATCTTTTAACACTTGCCTGTGTTTAAATCTAGATTTAGGGATTAATTAAAAAAAGTAAAGCTCTTTTCAGCTTGTTTTCAGAATTGGTATGTGTTAAGGTTTCTAGCTGCAGTTGTTTTTGTTACTTTATGCTCAATCCCTTATGTTCCTATATCAGACTGTTTCACAGTTTACAGTCCTGAAAACGAGGGGCATTGTGTCCTTCTAGCACTTTTGGGTTTGAGGCGTACATATAGTATCATATTTGCCTTTGAGTCATGCATTAAGACCTGTCATTAATGTTTTTAGGAAAATTGGCAGCCAGCTCCTATTAGGAGAAAACAGCAGCATGTGAATTTTTTTCTAGCATGATCATTTAAAGTATACTCAGACGTAACTCCAACTTGCCTTTTTTTAAACAGTCATTTACCTATACTTTTAATTATCTATAGTTATAGAGGCATTTTGTAAAATCATGCAAGACTATTCTTCACAACCTTTCCTTAGTAAGACATCAGTTAGGTCTCCACGGGCAATGGGCCTTTAAAGTCATGTGGCTTCTGTTTTATTTTTATTTTATTGTTATTTTACAGCTTTTCATGCATATGAAAAATGTAGATTCTTATCTCCGTGTTGATTGGTAAAAAGTGTAATACAGCTGTATTTTTTCAATGATCATGTCCTGAAGTGTGGCTTTCACTATCAGGGCACAGTATTCCTAACTTAACATTTGTATGCAACTAATATAGAGTTTTTTCCTACCTTCTTGTTATACTAGAGATGATCCAAAACTCAGTGGAATTAAGGTGTCATTTTTCATTGACTTAAGTTGTTTCAGTATGGACTCAGAATTACTTAGAATAGAACTCCAGAAGTAGTGAATCAGTGTGTATTTTTTTCAATCTTTCTGAATGTTGCTAAATTTTATATAGTGGGAATTTTATATGGTTTGTTGTCTTTATAGTGAAGTTTGATTGTTTTATGTCTCCATCTGGCCCAAATTGTATTCATAGGCAAATAAATGGATGCAAATGGATTTTTAGCTTGAACCAATTGTAAATTGTTTAGGTCTGTTCTACGAGTATGTTCTATATGCATAAGAACATTTATTATGCATCTGTTCTATAAGCATAAGAACATTTCTCCATTTATCTGTTTTAAAAAGAGGATAACTGGTCTTTGTTTGGTTAAATAACTTGATAAGCACATAAGAGAACATTTATGGATCTCTGGGCTGCAGCATGTCTGTAGGGCATGCCCAACCCAAAAATCTTCCATTAATTCTCTTTCAAGTAAAAGACATAGTGCAAAGAGAAGCACAACTGTGCAAGACGAACAACCTTTTGCTTCTTAAAACTGGGGCCCAGAAGTGCCATTAAAAACACAAAACTCACCTGAATGTCTCCTAAACTAACAGGCATCTGGGCCTCACTCCAGCTGCAATGCATGAGGTGCCTGCTCTTTTACTGCAGCCCAGCTGAGTACATGCTGGAAGGTCAAAAAGCCCAGACAAAGTTTAACTCTGTAAGAAAAGTGTGGAACTGCTTCCTGTCTCTGATTTCAGAGCAAAGACAAAATGATGGAGAGAAGACACATGCTCCACCACAAACCAAAGCAAGACACGTGATACAAAGGAAACAGGTGTATGGAAAAGGGTTTCATCTATTCCAGTTTCTCATCAAAGTCTTACCTAGCCTCCCCATTGCTTGTAGCCCTATCAAAGCTTCACCCTAGCTAATAAAATGGAAATATAATACTAAATTTCCATCTGCTATTTCTGTCCCATTTATCACAGTAGGAAATAGTTGCAGACATGCAAGTTGTGAGCGGTTAGATTTGTCCGCATCACTCAACATTGTTATTTGAGATGATGGAGTGCCTAACATGATAGCTACCCATGTCCACCTGTTATAGCCTTGGTTTTATTTACATTGTGTAACTAATTTTGATTAAAGTAGGTACTGACTTCTATGTATTACACAGGCTCTGTATAAAATTGACTGAAATAGACCACAATACATGTATCTGCACTGTGCATCGAAAGGTATGCTAGCAGTAAGAGGATGATTTACCTAAACCTAGGAAGCCCCAGTGTTGCCCTCAACATAGAAAGGTGAGACTACAGCCTCACTGATGCTGCTGAAGTATTTCTAATCAGATTAGAATCTTGATCAACAACAGACTGAGGCTACTGGGGCTCCAGAGTATGTTGGGGGGGTGGGGTGGGAGGGGAAGATGGCTGGTTGTCTTCTGAAAATATCAACTCTTTGTTTTTCTTACATATTTTGGCAACGAAGATGGCTGTGCTTTGCTTCCCAGTTAGAAGGTAGAGGTTAAGCATGCAACTCTTCCTTTCTTTTATTTTGCATACTGTTTTCTTTGGTGATTTTGAATATTCTTTGGGATATGCAGATGCTGAAAGAAAAATCATTCATACAGAACACTACTTAGAAAGCATACATGTCTTTGTTATATCTGCTGACTTCTGCTTTCATGGTGCTTTCAGAAGCTTCTTATTGTCTGTGCTGCCGCACAAAATCAATGTCAAAATGAATGGACTGTAGGTTTATACTCCTATTGACTTTGAGTTTTTAGAAGAAATATTTATTCTGAAGACAAACTCTTGTCCCTACAAATTCATTTGGACACAGAAAGCGCTTTAATTTTTTTCTTGTTGATCCCAAGTTGGCAACCTGTTTCTTGGGGTCTTTCTGAATTTAAAGTCATAGTCTAAGCAGTACGAGGCTTATTATAAAAGTAAATGCAAAACAAATGAGATGCTACCTTTATCAATACATAATCTCAGAAAAATAAATCCTTTGATGTTTACCATTAAGCCAGTAAGGAAGAGTATTATTTTTATAGTATTTATCTTTACATTTTTCAACTGTCTCGCACTGATAAATTATGTAGCCTTTTTGTGTGAAAAATTTATTACAAGGCATTTGCAGTCATATATTTTTCCTTGTACTGATAAAACTTATATTTTCTGTTTTCTTGTTTGATTAATGTATTCCAAATTATGCCTTACTAAGGCATTTTCTGTAATCTCCTTGCAGTATATTTTTAAATGTTGCAGAACTTTATGGATGGCTGTCAAGTCACACTTTTGCTGTCAAATAACCAAACAATCTTTTTTTCTGTTAAGTCCTCAATTAGTCTCTCCATAATTTTCTTTGTTCTTTGTCTGAGTCCAATTTGCTGATGTCTTTCTGTTAATGGTGTGCAAATATCAAAAACCAGTCTAATATTTACAGGCTCATACAGGCTGCAAATTCCTTTCTTCATACATTCTAACTGGTCCTGATCAGTGTCTTGTGTGTTGCTCAAGTTTCAAAGAGATGTGGAGTTTCTCCAGGATTTTTGCTGAAAAAATACTCTTCTGAGTTCAGTTTTGTGTTTCATCCAGTTGCTTCAGCATGCCTATGCTGCACCCTGAAGCACAGTGGAAGGATATACTAGATAATATAGCATCAGGGGATGTTTTCATATTTGTGTCTTGGTCAGAATTAATAGCGAACTTTCCTGGAAGAGCTTGCAGTCAACCCTACTTGTGCTTCCTTTTTGGTGTTATGTGTAGACTGTATGGATATGGCCTAGTTCAGATGCAACTAAGCTGGAAGATACACTCTGAATGTGCTCAATTGTTTAATGATCAGACTAGTCAAGAGCCATTATGAAGTAAAACAAGATACGGACAATGTGAGTAATATGTCTGTCAGGTGTCTAGCTGGCACTAAACTGTTTTGCTCTACAAATCTGGTCTTTTTGGGTTCTGCTATGCTAAAGTAGACAATGCCATATAGCTCACCTAGATCAGGATCTAAAGAGCATAGCAACACCCACATGACGTGCTCTCTGGACAAGTAAGCTGTGAAGGCTGTATGCATTCTGTAAAATTTAGCATGTGAGTGGTTTGAAAATAAGTTTGAGATTCCTTATTGATGCTGTCTGTGGTATATCAATACAAGTAGAAATATTTTATAATAATATAAAAATATACTGCTAAGATATGCTAAAGTCTAGTCATGTGAAAATGCTGTCTTGTTCATAGATAAAATACTTCTTTAAAAATCCTATTGTAGGTGATAATCCTAAATGAAGGATTTTTAATATGCAAGTTGTGATCTCTTCGGATACATAAGGATGTATAAACAGCAGTATTGATGTGTTGAATTGCTTTATATCTATCTAATACTGAGCAGCCATGAAAGTCTAGAAAAATTATCTTCACTTCTCTTTACTTCTAAAAATTTTTCTTGACATATTTTACAATTAAGACAGCCTTAAAACTTTCTTTATTGGGGTTATTTCAAGATCTTTATACTTATAAGCCTTAAATTAACAGTGCATTAATTTGATTTTAAACATTATGAAACAATTTTATTTGGACCATAAGTGACTTCACTCCCATTTTCGGTGTGGCATGTGGCTAATTACATTGTAATGGGTCTGTCAAAAAAGAAACTAACTGTCCTACAGATCTTATTTCTAAGTAAAAGAAAGACAGAAGGAAGTTTTGGGGTATTTTTTTTAAGCCTCTGGTAATTTTTTCTATGTAATTCTACCCGCTGCATGAAAGCCTTCCTTGATATTTGAAATGTGCTTCTCTTGTAGACATCAGTAGCATATAATTGGACAAAATGGGGTGATCCACCTGTCAGAGGCAGCAATGTAGTTTCATGTAGGAGAAACACGGTACTTATTGACCCAATAAAACCCTTTCCCCACGTCTGGAAAACATGGGTGACTTAAATACATAGAGAAATTGGCCAGAGTCCTTTTGCTAGTATTTATACTGAAAATCTAAACAAACCTAAGAATTCCTAGGTACCCCAGAGCTTGGAAGAAGGCTCCGTGTGCTGTGCCAGTAGTATATTTTCTAATATATTCATTTTATTGCTGAAAAACAATAGATAGTAATCACACAAACTCTTATGAAAATGCAAATGATACATAAAAGGTGCTTAACTAAGCTGAAATAGCATTTCAGCTATTTGGAGGTTTATAACTGCATGTTTTCTGTGCTATCAAAGTTTTAAACAGACATTTATTTTGCAGTAAATCTTATAAAGACTGAGATTTTATATTTTAAAAAAGTATTGGTGACTATCTTTGCCTCAGCTCCACTTTAATTCTCCCTTGCTGCCCCAAT
Organism: Cuculus canorus; assembly: GCF_017976375.1. NCBI lineage: Eukaryota > Metazoa > Chordata > Aves > Cuculiformes > Cuculidae > Cuculus > Cuculus canorus. The sequence goes on along the minus strand of NC_071406.1, from coordinate 34,395,100 downwards.
CCTAAAAGACATGAAACTCTCAGCAAATAAAAGAAAAATAAAAGACTGTTGTGTTAAAAATGAGAAAATTAAAAGAAATTGAGAGAAAAAATATTAGTAGTAGCTGCAGCAGGAATTCAATAGCAATGACATTTTCCAAAAGAAAGCATATATTCAAAGAACTTGTCAAGATTCACAGGAGGTGATATAAAATTGCTGAGAAAAGACTATTTTTAAAAGTTCTTTTTTTTTTATTAATGAAATTTCAAACATTCAATTCTCTGTCATGTTTGGTCAGTATTCTGTAAGGAAAGGCTAGCATGAAAAATTTGCAGACCTTTTTAATGCAGTAGATCTTTTTACCAAAGAGGTATTAGATCATTATTTTAGCTCGACGGGAATGTGTCTACTTGGATTGTATAAAATTTTATAAAAACAGCAACAAAACTTTCAGCTTATTTTAAGAGTTTTCTGTTAATACTGGATATCATATCATTATATAACATGAAGGTGAGTATCTAATTTTTTGAAATAACTTGAGCATGTTTTGCTCAAATTGCACAAGAAACTTGTGTTCACCGAGATGAAGCAGAGCAACAAAACCATCTAGTGCTTGAGGTCTCTGCTGGTCATTTGTTACTGGGTTCAGTCACAACACACATCTACATAGAATAATTTTTTTCTACAGAAACCTAATTTTCACATCCTCTACAAAATAAAACATTGTAAATATTTTATATATTCTCAAACATGATAGTAGTCAAAGATGCAAATAAGCACCTGGCTAACTTGATATCACAGAGCTGAATTATTTGAAGATCATATTTTCTACCTGTTTCATCTTTGTCATTAGACAAGTCTACTGTTCTAAAGCAGACATTGCACATTCACTGAAGTTTTTCATTGTATCTATGGAACAGTAATGTAAGCAAGTAGAGAAGCATTTCGGTCTCCTTCCTACCCTGATATAATTTTCCTCTAAATTATTGTCATTACAAAAACTAATGTTGTGCATTCTGTAGTAGAGAGAAATTTCCGTCAGCTCTAGGGAGCAATAAATTATGTACATATCATAATTAGCAACATTAGCATGTTACATTATTTATAAGGACAGAAAAAAATCCAGTAACTTGACATCCAGATGCTGTATGTGATGGTAGATATAAATGAAATAATGTCATTGTTAAATCCTCAAGGGAAGGTCGTGACTCATGAGTCTATCTGGAGGAGTTAATTTTGCTGTAATTATTGTCAATTAAAGAAAAAGGTTTGATAGTAAAATAATTCATAATTAGAAATAACATAATGTTGTACTTAGATGTAAATTAGAATCAATTTTGTGACTATCTCAGTTGCTGTAAGTAACATCATTCTCCGAAAATTAACTGCATGTTTTTGAGACAACGTTCTTCTCTAAAGTGATAACACAGAGTGGTGGTATGCAGAAAAGACCAATGCCTATACTTAACCAAGGCCATCCTCAACCTGGCGGAAGAGGCTGAACCTGAAAGGAGGGGCAAATAGGGCAGGTGACCCTAAACTGACCAACAGAGTATTCCATCCCATACACGTCATACTTCGTATAAACTTGGGAGATCATAGAATCACCAGGTTGGAAAGGACCCACGGGATCACTGAGTTCAACCATTCCTAACACTCCCTAAACCATGCCTCTAAGCACCTCATCCATCTGTTCCTTAAACATCTCCAGGGAAAGTGACTCAATCCCCTCCCTGGGCAGCCTGCCCGATGACTCTTTCCGTGAAAATTTTTTTCTGATATCCAGCCTGAACCTCCCCTGGTGGAGCTTGAGGCCATTCCCCCTTGTCCTGTCCTCTGTCACTTGGGAAAAGAGGCCAGCTCCCTCCTCTCCACAACCTCCTTTCAGGTAGATGTAGAGAGCAATAAGGTCTCCCCTCAGCCTCCTCTTCTCCAGGCTAAACAACCCCAGCTCTCTCAGCCGCTCCTCATAAGACTTGTTCTCCAGCCTCCTCACCAGCTTTGTTGCTCTTCTCTGGAAACGATCCAAAGCCTCAACATCCTTCTTGTGGTGAGGGGCCCAGAACTGAACACAGTATTCAAGGTCTGGTCTCACCTTGAATCACGAGGTTCTTGCTCTCTTCTGCAATGGCTGATGTCCATGGAGGACCTTGTCTGCCTGGTTGTTCCTGGTCCTGGATCTGTGTGTTCCTGAATCCTGATACAGAATCCATACATTCTTGAATCCAGTTCCTGAGCCCGGTTCCCTCCTAGCCTTGAACCCTTTCCCATGTGTCTGCTCTGCAGCACTTGTGGTGACGTATATCATCGGGGGGGTAGGGGGGGGGGTGTGTGAGAGGAGGGAGTGTTCACATATATTTTATTACTTTCTAATTATTTTCATTATTATCATTTTAGTAAAGCTGTAGTTTTAGTTTGCACTTCGCAAGCCTTCTTCTTCTCATTTCTCTCTCCCCTTTCCCCGTGGGATATGAGGGGGGAGGGATTTGGGAGGCTCAGCTGCATAGTTTTAGGTGCCAAAATTTGGCTGGGTGAGGCTAAACTGTAACACATATTCATAAGAAAGATGATGAAAAAGTATTAGGAACTTAAAACAAAAATCATGTAATACACATACCATAACCATGCTTCCTTTCAAAATCAGCTTTGTATTAGATGGTGCTTGTAGGCTGGATAGTTGGGTGTTAATTTAAGAGGATTATTTTCTTTTACCTAGATCAATTAAACTTCTACCAAACCTGAGTAATTAAAATATTTTGTGAACTTCAAATTGTTCTCTGAGACGAGTTTTTAACCAAATTCCAGCTGGAGCAGGGAATGGGATACCAGGAAATCTTCTTCTGCTTAAGAATTATTAGAGAACTGAAACACAATCAATTGTTTTGTGACAGACCTTTTTTTCACAATTCACTGTTAGATTTATATTCTAAAGCTGGAGCAGTGTCAGACATGAAGTGGTAGCTTTGATCCACCACATGTAAATGAAACTCGGTGGTTTACCAAAATAATGGCCTAATAGGCAGAAAAATTCCTGCATATGCTGGGGGCAGAGCTGGGATGGTGTTTGATTTGTAATATGTTTTTGTCAGTTTTCAGGTTCTTCTGAATTTTACATTATATACTACTGTAATTACTGTAATTGTTTGTGGCTTATTTGCAAGGTGAGATAGAATTTAATTTTTGCAGTAAAAATCCTTTCAAGGAGGAAGACAAAATGGTAAATTAAATTAATTTATGTCTCTGGTGCATTAAAATCAGGCAGGCTTCAGAAATTTGTGTATGTGTGTATATTTATCTATAAAAGCCACATGTGAGTAGTTAAAGTTGAGGTAAGAATTCAAATGAATACTCGTTGACAGTCATGCAATTACAGCATGCTTGTTCGTTAATTTTACTGAACATAATTGTGTCACCTTTGAGTAATGGAAAAAACAGCTCAGTTTTGAAGATCCATTTTCAAACAGGTGATACTTAAAACTTAAAGCACACATAAATGTTTGTTAAACAAGATGAGAGAATAATACTTTGCCACTGCTTGTGCAGGCTGCCCTAAACCAAGTATTATTGTGTTTTAAAATTTGTATTTTGGAGTAAGGAGAAAAAAATATAATCTTTCCAAACAGAAAGATCCTTGTGATACCTACAAATATAGGCTATTTTACAAGCTCAGTCTTTTGTTCCTAAGGCTCTCTCTGAAGCAGTTTATTAATGAGTTGCAAAGTTTCATTTTTGCTTGGAGGAAAGTGACTCTTTCCCTCTTCCTCTGGCAAAAGGACCAAGTAAATTACTTCACTTGCTTTTAAATTTAGCAAAGAAGACAGATCAAGGCAGTGTTACATCAAGATTTCATTGTGTCTTGCTAGTCATGTGATGATGATGCTACAGTAATGGGGAAGCAGGATACTAAAGGGAAGTCGAGAGGTTGGGAACAAATGGTACCAATGATACTTGATTACTCATGGTACTATAGGCTATAAATGCTTTCCAGATCATTTGATTAGCAATTTTAAAATCAATTCAATGATACAAAGGCTTCTGCAACTGCAACTGAAATCATACCTTAGGTTACTGTAAAATCATGTAGGCAAGGAATATTTTTAGCTAGAGTCTGTTAAGTGACTTTGATAACTTTTAACAATAATAGAAGAGTTTTAATTTCTGTTTTGTTGTTCCTGAGCTATTGAAGCTTCTGTGCTAGGCAGTTCCTCTGTTTCACGGCTATTTGCATAAAGTATTCATCAGTGTCGTGTTAGTTGTTGACACTGGGAGACATTCAACCTTCAACAAAAGCTCTTAGGCTCATTTTTGCCTAAATGCTTACCTGTAATAAGCCATCTGACCTTGACATGAACCTGTTGAATCTTTGAGTAGACAAATTTGAGGATCAAGTTTAATTCTTAGTGATTGCAGTATCTTTATTTGAGTCATGGAGTTTCATCACCTCTATTTGTTCTGTCAAGACTCACTTGTTATTGTTCTTCAGAAGCACTCTGTATGGAACAAAAATAGATGGTATCATTTTCATAGCTGTGAAATTAAGAGATCAGTAGGCTCTCTCAGCTAAAAGGAGAGTTTGTTTTGACATATTTTTCCTTCAAAATGTTCACCTTTTAGGTAAAGTACCTCATCTCTTCACAATCAGAGAAATAAAAGAAAAGTTTAGCCTGTTCTCTCTTTACCGAAATGTGTAAATAATTAGATTGTGGGGGAGCAACAGAAATGAATAAATTAGGTGCATATCTGTAGATATGTGTAATTTTCTGCTAGTTAACAGAAAAAAGTCATTTCAAAATAGACAATTGCATGGGTGGCAGAATCAAATATTGTTTGCCGGTTGTGACTGTTGGACATGACTATTAACCCACATTCTGGGGAAGCGCATAGCTGTCTGATATTTAGCCTGTTTTAGGGCATGTATGTCAGAAGGATACAGACATAGAGTCTTGGGAGGTTTCTGTAAAGCTGGCATCTGTGTTGCTAATGATTATTGTCATCTGCCAAAGCTATGCTTTTTTTTTAAGGCCATAAGTTTCCAAGTTTCTTGCTCTGTGGCTGGAAAGACAATTTGTATATGCCGTTCCTATACCTGGAAATCAGAATACAGTAGGCTTTCCGTTTTATATAGTAGAGTGATGTGAAAGTCTTGCAGCACCTGTCCTCTTAGTTGCTTTTGATCTTGAGCCACTGGCCTAGATTATGGGACTGAAGTAGGCAAAAAGGTTCTGTTTCTTGCCAGCCAGTCCATAGTGCATGGAACCAAGTTAGCTGATCAGTAATGTGAAAAAATTTTGAAGTAAAAGGAGAGGAAATATGTGGCTATAAAAATAAAATGAGCAAAAGTATAGCAATTAAATAAAAAAAAAGGAAAATGTGAATTAAGCCCTTTAACTTCTCCCTTTCAACAAAATCTACTGATGCTGCTATCTAGGATTGTTCAGAAGATACAAGTTAAACCATCAATAGTCTTAAAAATATAGAAACATTTACTTTATACACTTTCTCATATTATGGTCTCTATAGACTAGTTCTTTTAACTTATTTTTTATATTTAATTATTTGATTTTTATTTCTCTTTGGTCTATCTATAATTTTTTCTTTATTCTGTATCTTTCCCTTCCATAAAAGATATATTTCCCACTTCTGTCGAATCTCCAAGAAGCTTTCATAGATTCCATTAAAATGCAGTTAAACTTTACATGCTGTTAAGGTTTAAAGACACCATTAAGTTTGTTTCTAAACGCGCTGCTTTATACCTGTAAGGAATTGTAAAGTAAAGGCTGGTAACCAAGCAAGATTTTTTTCAGCAATTTGTTCAGGTTTTAAGCTGCCCCATAAATACGAGAGATTCCCTGAAAAGCCCTTGATGTATGTAACAAAATTGATTTTATTTTTTTTCCGTAACCACCTTATGTGCATGCACAGGTATGGATCATTCTATGGTCTTTATGTTTGCTTAAAGTTCACACAGAGAAGTATCTGCATGTATGTGTTCCTAAAATATCAAGTTGTACATTTGTTCATGGCCATGCATTGTAGATATTATTAAGATGTCTTAGTCTGTAAGCAGCCAAACAGGTCTTGATTAAGAGATGGAGTTGATGCAGCCCGTTAAAAATGAGAATGGAAAGGTCTGCAAAGGCAGTGATGGACAGGTTTTCCTTACTAAACCACAGTGTAATATAAAACATCTCTCCCAGGATCACTGTTTGCCTTCCTGGGGATGGAAATGAAGACATGAAAGCTGCTGAGCTACACTGTGCAAGGTACATTCATGGAAAGAAATGGGACATGCAGAGAGATGAAGCAAGCTTATAATTGCTAAGCTATTAGCCTGGTAAAAAGCAAACTGTCTTTTGGGTCTTGTGATTGACTTAACAGCTGGGAGAGCAGACAGCTGCTCTCTGGTTGTTTAGCTTCAGTATGAAACAGTGGAATTAGTCCTCCTAGTTGGCTGAAGTGATCAGCATTTCTCTAGCAGATGAAAACTGAAACAAACTGATATCATTAAGCAGCTTCAATAATAAAGTAAAAGACATGAGTGCAAATACAGCACAAGTCTACACGTGCTACTGTTTACTCAGCATCTAATACAGATGTAGCCTGCACGCTCTGTTTGTTCCTCCTTTTTCTTAATCTTCAATGCAGAGGGGCTGCCTCCAGGAGATCCTTGTGTCTGTTATTACGTTTTGACTTTAAATATAACAAGTTTTTTCAATACATATAGGAGCTTGATCTATTCTGGTTGTGGAGTTAGTCTTACCTCTGTCCCTAGTGATTTTGCAGTTTCAGGGAAAAGTAATTCTCTCCTCTGTGTCAGTCCTGTCGTGTTGCTGCATTTTGGTAGCCCTGGGGGTCAGTCTGTGAAGTTAGAATTTCATCTGTCTGCCCTGCTGTTACCTTGTCATGCAGCACTATTTGCTACTTTAAAGTATCACGGGGAGACTGATAGCTACCAAATTTGCAGTCCCAGGCTGGAGTTCACTGTGAGGATCAATTCAAGAGACCTGGCACGTTATTTGGTGTATTTGCAGCCAGAGTAATCCAACCATCTACCTGTTATGTTTTCTACTGTGATACTTCCCAATTCTTGCTTCACAAGGCCACATCACCTCTGTGTTAGTGTAGACTGCCTACCAGGCCCTCCTTCCTTATCCACATCTCAGGCTGTTACTGTAAGTTTTTATTCCAGGAAACATTGCTCTATGCTCTAGCTACTTCTGGTCAAGATCCTACAACTTATTTCTTAATTTAAGACTTTTCCCACTTAAGGAAATCAAGCTCTAGCTACTATAGTTCTAGCACTGATCAAGGGGAAGAAATACTGTGACAGATGTTTTGTCATCAAGATCTTGTCTGGGTTCTCTGTTGCTGTAGAATAGAGACACCATTTATTTAATAGAAATAATTGAATTCCATAACTCCTATCTGGCTTTTAAAAGGCCACCTCTACACCCTTGTTATATCAGATTAGCCTGCCTAAAACTCTACTTTCACTCTGAGTTCTTTATGTGGAATAGAGTTTATTGATGCTTCCTTTCTTGTGTAATATATGTAATGTGATATTCTGTCAATGAGATTTAGGTCTTTGTAGAATATACTCTTCTACGAACTTGAGCTTTATAAGGTTTCTTCTCTGGAATACATAACACAACAGGAATGAATTCAAGTTATTTACACAGTTTGTGCCTCAGTTTCCTGTATTGCTAGCTTTGATTAAAGTACAAATAACATAGGCTATACTTCTAAATTTTCCAGTTTCTGGTTCTTTTACTCTAGTCACCTAGATTTGTCTAAAGACCAATGCCTGTGTCACAACACTAGTTATTGGATCTAAGTCAACAATATTTTTTCAGCTGTTCTCAGTAATGTTATGTGTTTACTAAATAGCCTGTTTCACTTTTAGAGCAGACAGGACTTTATGCAGGAAAAAAACGTGAGAAGTCTTTTTGTGAAGTTTTTAATGTTTTTTTTTGTCCCTGCTGCTTCATTTGCACCCATAGTAGCAGCATTATTGTCATAGCTCCAACAAAGGAGCACATGCAAAGCAATCATGTTAAATTATTTCCAGCAATGCAAACATGCGTAATTGTGCCAGTTACAGTCTTTGCAGCAAATTCACCATGAGAGAAAGGACCAAGTGTTTCTTGGTGATACTTCAGAATACAAATACTTTTTCCCCTTTTCCACTTAAGATCTTATGGAATGGTGTTTTAAGTTACTTAAGTAATTCTTAACTTGGTTAAGGAGATGGAATGTGTTAGATCATGCCAAGAAATCTTTTTAATGATATTCAAAGAGACTAGAGAAAAATCTTTACAGTACTCATAAATTTTTATCACGAGTAATTGGCAAAGATTTAAGCCAGCTCTGTAGTATCAAGATCAATGAATTCCAATAATGTGCTCTGCAATGAAAGATGTTTATGCAACTGGTGTTATGCAGAATACGACAAAGGCATTTTGCTTTGTTTTCAGGTACAACATTAGGCTGTGATTGCTAAGCTTTCTTTGCTCTTCTGTAACCAATGTTTCATTTTCTACATGGTTAAATGTTTCAAGACTGGAAAAAGTATTTTCTGTTCCTATGCAGATTATTTGTCTCAGTGCAAGAAAAGAGTTTCCTATTATAAAAGCAGAGCAATAGGCTATCCTTTACTGCTACGAATAAGTATTAGCAACTGCCCTTTATATTTAGCACTATGGGGGAAAAGCATATAGTGTTATGATTTTGCTTTATATATGAAGTGTGCACTTTCATTATTTGAAGAAGTTAGGTAAAATATTAATTTAATTATGCACTGCATGTATACATGGCATTGTGTATGTTATACCTGTTGGCATGAACTGCATGAATGAAATAGCTCTTCCAATCTAGTATTTTGTTATTATGGTTATTAGTATCACTGTTCACTAGTGTTGTCTTAGCTATGATAATAGGATTAAGACTGCTATGTAAAAAAAGATACTAGTCAATATGTGATACCTTTAAGTTCCAGTAAAAATAAACTTTATAGCAGATAAAGAATAATAGTCTCAGAAAATTGCTGTAAGAAGTATTTAATTGTGCAAAATACCCTAAGGAGAGGTAAGGCCACATACAGAGTGAAGACTAGTGCTTCTTTCCACTTGAGCCAGACACGGCATGTAAACAATCTAGTACACAGCAGCTGGGGAGAGGGACAGATAGTATGCATTTTGCTAATCCACTAGAAGGGTTAAAAGTATCAGGGCCCCATTCAGACTGTCCATTTTGACCCCTCCTTCCTCATTGGTGCCAAAGTTGATCATGATGCTGTCTTGCTCCAAGATTCTGATATTTGCCTGTACTTTGAAATTAACCTTATCTCAGTTCTGCAGCTGACTGTATGCTCCATGAAACCATTGATCTGTTTCTTTTGAGTTCAGTGGGAACAAGATTGGGATCCTAAAGAAAGGAGAATAAATAATTAATAATAGTCTGATGAAAAATAAGAATTCCCAGTCTCTGGATTATTGAAGATGTGATGAATCAGTAGGCAAACTACAATAGACCTCAGTGCAAGTTGTTTTCCTTCTTGCTTTAAAGACAGAACCAATTTATTATCTATACATTTAACATTTGATGTTATGAAATCTAGTTATTTTATTGGATTTGAAGGAAAGCTCAGATTTACATTTTCTGCTTAAATCTATCTTTGCGACCTGGAATCAAGCATTTCAAATTTTGCTTCATCTTTTCTATCTGCAAAATGATGAAATACTTCACTAGTGGTTAGCTAACTGTTGTAGGAATGGAAGCCTGAACCCTTTTCTAAGTGACTGGGGGCCTATACGTTCTTGAGGGTTTCCATAGAGGGAGTGATTTTTCTGGAAGGCCTGTCACTTCAGAGGCAAATGGGTCAGTGAAAAAGGAACGGTGGATAAAATGAGAGAATCTGTCTGGGCCAAACCAAATGAAATGTTTTCTGGTTGGATTATTTGAGGTGTTTGCAAATAAATTAGAATAGCATTTGCCAAAAGTACCAAAAAATTTAAGAGTTAAACTCTGTACAGTCTGATTGGCATGATAAAAAAGAAAAAAACTATGAAAGGCATGTCTAGAGAATTCATTAGCTGTAAATGTCTGAAATGTCAGATTTCACAAGGGCAATATACAAATGAATTGTAAGTAGCTCCAAACACCTTGAAATTTAGTTTAAGGGATTCTTTGATTGAAAAGATTTTTTTTTTCCCCAAGCACATGGGAAATTACAAGAAAATAGAGGTCTCTTAAAACTGTGTTTTAATTGCAAGTCAATTAGAGAAGGAAATTAATCCCATGGACTAAAATATGCTTTCCAATGCATCATGCTATTTTTATCAGGTTTGCAGATCTTTTAATATAAATCATGGCATGAATTTCACAACTATTCCTCCCCTGAACATTTGAGTAGAGAAACTGACATCAGGCTACAAGTAGGATGACGGATTTTTGCCGCAGTTACCTTCTGAACTTATTCTAAAATTGTTGACAGGCATTGTATTATGAATGTCTTATTATTCTTCTTTCCCCTTAATAGTTAAGGCAGCTGTCCCTGATTTTGATTGTGGCCTCTGTTAATAGGTTTTACCTTCTAAGCTGATTTTAAAAGAAGCTGCTTGTCATTTTCTTCACATAGCCTTAATATGGGACACAGTTGTTTGCCATGAAAGCATAGCGTAGAATAATGCTGAGATAGGACTTTAGAAGAATTTAAATGTAATAACTGTAAACTACAGCTATAAAACTAAACTTGCCAAATCTTCTCCACTATAGTCACTGTGTCTTGTGTTTTTGAGCTGAAGAGATTGTACGACTTATATACTGTAGACCTGCATACATGAGATTTACAGTACTTTAGTTGGTTCTATGAGGTAAAACTCACCTTTCCATTCTTAAGTTATTGTCTAAAGGTGTTTGATTTTGAAGGTTTACAAAAGGCAATAAAAAGACACATTACTGATGTCTGCTATATAAAGTATATTTGAATACGACAGGGAAAAAAGAATTAAAATCTTTTCCAGATCCTAATATGCAGTAAGCTCTCATATTCTTCACTTAATATGACAAGTTTGCATATGTACATACAGCCTACCAAAAAATGGAAATACAGAATAGGTCAAATCAAGAAGAAGAAACATTAATTACAGCAAGTAGAATTGAAGGTATGTAATAGAAGTTGTTCATGTCAGCAAACCCAAAGTAAAAACAAGTAATTCTTGAAATAATAATATAAAAGTCTTGGAAGCATAATGTATTTGCTTTCATAGTAGAGAACAATGAAAGTGAATGCAGAAAAGAAATCAAATTATTTTTATAGGTCTTCGTTATTAGGGGTCACTCTTTCATCTGTGTTCAAGGCAACAAAAGAAAGCATGATTCGTGTGTTATATCTAACTCCATAAAGATTTCACAGGATCCTTTGCTTTTAACCCCCCATTTGGAAAGAAATCTAATGTTCTCTTAAAGAAGGAAAAAAATATACTTCATATTATGGTTTTTTGAGAGGGCATTTAAAAATACACTAGTTAAATTTATATAATAATTATACCAGCTCTGAAGTAAATTTTTGTACATTAAGACGTATCTTTATAATACGGCATATTTGAGAATGGCATAATGAAAAGGCTCAGAGGTTTGAATTGCATCACCTGATGTGGTACATCTTGGCATATATTTGAAGAAAAATGTTTGATATATTTATGTATTTAGAGAAAAATGCTGGCTGGTCTTACATTACATCAAGCCTGAAAGCTTTTGTACCTCAGGTGGTCCTAATACAGAGGAAAATTGAGTATGACAATTCTGTAAGAGAAAAATCTCTGTAGCAATTTGCTGTTGAGGGACATATGAGAGACTAGGCTTATCCACCAAGATGGACAGGGGCTATAACACCGTCTCCATGGTCATGCAGGGGGAGAATTCCAAATATTTACTGTTCTCTGCCTTCTGAAAGCTATAATTATGTTTTTAAAACCCGAGATGTAGAATGGCAGAGCCAAGGGCTACTTCTGAGAGCTAGACATGGAGTCTGCATATATTAACAACTAATGTCTTTTCCTTTGACAATTCTATTTAGGGCTAACAATTCTTAAAAAATGCCAAATGCAATTAAAAATTAATTCTGTTTACGTTTGTTGTCTGTGTTGAAAATAGTTGAGATTACTGGCAAAGGCTAGGGAAATATAAAGTGCCAAAGACAGTTGGTGAACACTGAAGGAACTGTAAAAGGCCTAAAACCACTGAGGTTACCCCATTGAATTGCAGAACTAGAGACAGATACATTTCAGATGTTAGAAGGTGAAGACTCTGTTTAGGATTCTCTGTGAATGGCAGGCATTCCGAGTGGGATTTATTTGTCCTCTATTACACTGACACTTAAAGACCTGCATTTTAGAATTCTGCTTGTTCTACTGAGCATATGTTTAATGTAGCTTTTAGTCCATCTAATCACAGATAATTGAAGTTGTTTCAACTCATTAACCAGTTTCTTCTAACCACTTAGAATCAATGCTCTTTTCACGTTCCTTCAAAGATTCAAGAGTGTGACAGCTCTGTAAGGATGTTTATATCTCTCTATATTTTTGTTTCATGTCTCTTGCATCAAAAGTTTAAATTAATAATGTTAGGTGCATATTCTGACCCTTTTCTACAATGTGAGCGATTTCCCTGAAATAGTCATCTAACACAAGTAAGGATAGTCTGATCGATTTGCATCCCTTTGCCTTGTTACCATTGTCAGAAACATCAGAATTGAAAGAAATTGCAACAGGACGCAGTCAGGTGTCTTTACATAGCAGGCAGCATAAGCTTGCACTGTGCTGTTGGTAAGGTGGATGTGCCTTTGTCTTGGGTCTGCACTAGCTTGCAAAATGTATAAAATTTCTTTGTGAACCATAATTCAGCATGTTCTATATTTTACAGCCTAATTGAGGGAAACTATAATGCAAACTACTGAAAAGTTTCATTTCTTTAGTTGCAGGTTATTCATTTGATTAGGAATTCACAGGACCAAACTGCAGTTAAGTAATAATACACTTTAATGTGCATTATTACATGTGCAGGTGCTTTTAGAACAAATGCTATAGCTATTTTAATAAAAAATAATTATTAATATCAAGAATGTATGAAATTAATACTAAAGCTTTGAGGCATCTGAGGGAAAATTTTTTATACCTGTACACTACTTCTCTGGCATCCAGCTGCATAGATTACATAAGCAATTCCTCAAAAGCTTAAATTTGAAGCCATCTGTAAAACCACTGTCTTAACTGCAAAACAACGATGAGGCAGAAACTACAATAACAAATACTGACAGTGATGCAAGTTAGAATGTCTAAAAAAATATGAAGGTATCCTCAAGGTCAACCTTGCAAATTACCTGTCATTTAGAGGTAGATGAAACTGGAAATTCACCTTTATTTACTGCTAGTATTTCCACACCCCACAAAAGTAATTTTCAGCTCTTCAAACACATGTTCAACATATAAGTTGGGACTAGATTTTGATGACAGATATGATTAAAGTCACAAACTTTCTAGTTGTGTGAATCAGAAGGACTTTTTGGTTTTAAAATCTGTCATCTTTCTGAATTAGGGTGGCATTCCTATATACAGCCTGAAGGATATGGAGTGGCAGGACTGAGCGGTGCAGGAGCATAGACTGTGATAAAGACATTTTATTGTTCAGATACCAAGTTGTATTTTAGCAGTAGTAGGTGACTTATTGGAAAAAGATTCTTACCATTTTCATATACACTGCTTACGTGTTACTTTATTTGCACATGAATTCCATTTTTACTAAAGGTAGGGATAATTTTATTTCAGTCTAAGCATAGATGAATTTTAAATACAATTTAAGCTATATTTACTTCTACTTTAAGTTATTTGTTTAAAACCAAGACATTTGGGATAAAAACCTCTGTGTATTAAAACTGTAACATGGTTTTATGTGGCAATATGTGAAGGTTTTAAAGAAACAAACCACCACCTCATGAAAGAGAATTTTTTTAAAGTATAAATTTAATGTCCAAATTATAAGTTATTCTTATTTTTTTTAAGATTACACTTAACCACTGAGGGAGTACTCAAATAATGAATTCCAAGAGAGGTTTCTAACAATATGAGAAATCTAGTTTGGTATAGGAAAAACTTGTAGTGTACAAACAGTGCTTTTTATCATACTTATTATTTAGTACAAACTATTTTTGTGATGAGGTTTAACTTTCAAAGAAAGCAGCAGTCAGCCTTAAATTCCACCTTTAATGGGATTATACAGTCAGAAATGTGTTGCTCTATAGATTACTTCCAACCTATCAATAGTATTTCTGCTCTTGTGAGTATAAATTAAGAGATACCTTATGTTTTTTTTATTCATTCCTTCTTTTTATCTTGTTTTGTACTTGTAAGATTTGAATGACAGAATGTTTTCTCTACGTCACTGTAGAAAACACTCAGATCTCAAATATTAATACTAAAGAACATACAGCAAAGCTAACCCTATGGGATCTTATTCAGTTTAGAGACTCTTAAATTTTTGGTAATTTTTTTCTGCTTTTTCTTTCCTGTCTTTCCCCATAACATATTAATTTATTAGTACAAGATTGAAGGGAAAGCTGTAAGATACATATGGCTGGTATATGAGTAACAGTATTTAATAACATTCTTGAGAATGAATAAATGTTGACTGAAAATATTTCTGTGCACTGGAACTGCATTGAAATTGCTGTGCCAAGAAAATGTCTGTTGAATCAGAAAGCTGCTCAAGGAAACAGAAGAATTTGTTTCATTGATTAAGGCCACTAGGCAAATTTACTGAATTCCCTTCAGACTAATACGAGCAGAATATTAAATGCAGAAGACTGAAAAATGCAGAAAGGTACTGATAGAACAAGGAAATTATTTGAAATATCAGTTTTGTGGAAGCCTGTATCAATATTCTATGCAGATTAAATTACCCTAGTGTACCAAATGCTCAGTGGTAGTAAATATATTCAGTGCTTTACATTAGTCAGTCTTTTATGTATGTCTGCATATTTTTATCGTTCTTACTGAGTCACTGTAATTCTTCTGAAAATCAACAAGGAACTATAGTGTAATACACTCTTAAATGAAGAATTTTAAATGTGTTGCTTGAATATGTTTGATCAACAGCATACTCATATTTTCTCCCAGAAATCGCTACCATTTTTATGCAAAACCAGAATCTTCTCTTAAAGCTTTGAGTCTTTGCATGTCAAAATGGATAAAGCATGAATGGCTCCAAGGATTCATAATGGGGTATTGAATTAATATTTTAGCACTACATAATAACGTGGATGTTGTCCCCACTAGTAATATTTCAATGTGGCATGACAGCTTTCTGGTTGCTTATATGAATTCTCTTGCTGAAGGATTCCCCATAAGTCAGGGATTTCATCTCTTGAGCTTGTCTCTCTAGGGTGCAGGCGGATCGATTTTCCTTTTTGGTCTCACATATGCAACAAGAAATGGAAAACCATCAACACTGAGAATTGGGAGACTCGCTTTAAGTGGAGTCCTCTAAGTTTCTGTTTCGGACAGTACTATAAAATGGAAGAATGCAGCTCTGATTCTCTGGGACTAAGGGACGAGTTCTGGACAGGTCTTAGTTTCAAAAACAGCTCTTGGACTACCCAGCTACCGAGGACAAAGAGTAACTAGCACCACCGTGATTTTTTTTTCACCTAAAACAATTCAGAGAAAATTTTAAGCCCTTTCAGTCCTCTCTGATTATTATTTAATCTGTAGCCTCTTCAGTCTGTTGGAGCACAGCCTGCTTTCTATTTGTTCTGAAAGATGAGTATCCTCCTCCTCAAACTGTTCCAGTGTTTGAAATGGAATTTTGTGCAGTTATTTTTCAGCTTGAGTGATAAAAACCATCGGTCCCACTCCTATGAATTGTAGAATTATTTTACCTAGCAAAGCAATAATTGTCAGCTGCATTTAGTTACCCTGAACTCAGCTGGTATTTTTCATTACAGAAATTAATACTATCAGTTGGTGCTTAAAAGTTTTTTCTTCAGATTTGGTTTGGATACTCACTCTGTACCAGGCAAAAGCTATTTGTTTCAGGTAGTATTTGCTAGATTTGGTCTGGATGTTCAAGTTCCTTCAAGATATAGCAATCCGGCAACTGATACTGAGATTCCTGAAATTGTTACTTAGTTTTGAAAGTATCCCTTCACTTTTTCATTTTACTAGTTTCTTCTGTGCAGGGGAAGCATTAAACCGTGTTCTGTGCCGGACTCTGTCAGTAAATATCTAATTCTGTAATTAAACAATGAAATAGTTCTGGCTGCTGTCAGAAATGTGATATGGGCTTCACAAGGCCAGAGAGAGAACAGTATCTCGGGATCAATGATGTAACTTCAAATGAAGTAAAAAAAAAGAATATTTCTTTTTTATTTTCATATTGGATCAACTACAGTGACATACTGTCGGAGTGGGAGGCGGACCTGGAGTAAGGATGGAATCTCAATATGAGTATGATCGTTCTCCTTTATTCATACACCTTACACTTCTTATATACTTATCCCAATAGTGCACTCGCTAACAAACAAATCCTAATTGGTTATGTCCTGCTGTTCACGCGCCTTATGCTGTCACGCAACTGGCCGGACGCTCTTGAGCACGCGAAAAGGGCAGATACAAGGTTCTCATCACAACTCTTCGGGACTTTCCCGCGCTGGATTCCACATTCCTGTATTCTACTCCCTTTTATCTTATCTCAAGGTCAGGCCTAGCTACAGACAGCAAACCCTGGATTGTTCACTGCTATTAAATCATGAGCCATCCTTCTGAAATTCCCCATTTTTGTTTTGAACAAGCCAGGGTTCATTTCTTGTTCGCGATAGCATTTTTCTTAGACATAACCTTACACAACTGAAAAGAACTATTTCTACAAGTATAACTATCAACAACATTAATCCCGTTTTTAATATGCTCCTAAGCCAACCAGTCAATCCTAACCAGTTGGATAATCCATCCAAATCAAAGAAAAGAGAAAGAAAAAAAAGGAGAGACCTAGGTCAAAATCGCCACAGCCATGACCATGCACCAATAATAAACAAAAAAAGAAGAAAAATTTTATTGCTGCAGCCAGTTCAGACAAAATTCGACTTGTCATGTTGGCTTGCTTCACTACCCAACAAAATAATTCTTCTAAGTTTTTATGCGCTTTTATGGCTGCTACTCTTGATAGCAAAAGAAATGCAAAAATCTTTCCCAAGAATTCCATAATTCAGGTCTCTTTTTCCACCTTGTGGGATGAGTTTGATTTGGATGATGATGATGTACCAATGATACATGGTGCACCCTTTGGGTTAGAGGGCATGCCTGCCTGCGCTCGATTACCACAGATCAAAAGGTATCCTGGTGGTACTCGTCTTGGTAATACAGTGCCAGGAGAGGAGTGAGTTTTATTTCGCATTGTAATGTTGCACCATTTCCGCTCCCAATCACTGCTGTTCCCCATGGGATTAATTATTGTTGGTGCTGCTTGGTCTGCTAGTCTTGTTTCCTTCTATACCTCAGACCACGATGCTAAACCTATAAAAACAAAAAAAAACCAAAAAACAATATGTAGCATTCAGTGAATCCACAAGTTCAAGTTCTTGTGGTTCGGATCCAATTGGAAGTTTGTTATCCCAATTATCGTATTCATCGAATGCTTTGCTCTGGTTTTCCCATCGAAAGGGTGAGTTACTAGTGATGTTAAACTGTAACTTCAACTCTTGCATTGTTTGATTAAAGTTAAAAAAAAAATTTTTTTTCTTTTTTTTTTTTTTTTAATGGGAAGTCCTATAAGACAAGTCACAAATGGTTGCAAAACTAGTAATGTTCAAGACTTGTGCAAGAGTAATCCATACATTTTTCGATACTGTTTCCATTTACAAGAATGCCTACAGTTTTCTTTTACTTTCTTCCAATTTTGTTCCTTAATAGTCCATATTACAGGGTCACTGATTATTATCACAGTCACCACAGTTATGGAACACCCAGGGATCACAATTCCCACAATTACAGCTTTCTTCATTCATTCCTGTGCAGGATCTTCTTGTGTAGGCCATTGATCACATTCTGATGACGTCTGTAGATAGGGTCGAATGCTTTTTGCTGGTATCCACCTAGGACCACCTTCTGTGGAAACACACATATATCCTCGACCATTAAATATTACAGCAACAGGTCCTTTCCATATTCCCGTTACTGGATCTCTATATAATACTCGAAAGCTGGGAATAATTGTCTTTTCATTCAACCTTATACTTTGATGATGTATTATCACCAGTGGCTCTTCTTTATCACTCCTTATTCAATCTCATTTGCACGTCCCTTTCAGTGTCTTTTTGTCTTTGTAAATAATTTTTCAACACTTGTTGAGTTCGCTCCACCAAAGCCTGCCCAGTGGGAGAGTGCGGGATTCCTGTGATATGTTGTACTCCCCACTTGGACAAAAAGACCCTCATCTTTTGACTAGTATAGGCAGGACCATTATCTGTTTTTATGGTCTCAGGCACCCCCATTACAGCAAAGCAGGACAACAGGTGTTTACACGCATGTTGTGCTTTCTCACCAAGTAATGCGGTTGCCCATAAAAATTTTGAAAAGGTATCGATTGTCACGTGAACATATTTTAGTCTTCCAAATTCCCCAATGTGAGTGACATCCGTTTGCCAAAGCTCTAAGGACTTTAGTCCTTTAGGGTTAACTCCGATCCCTATTCCTGAATCGTGATTTCCACATCTTGGACAGGCTTGTAAAATACTATGGGCTTCATTCTCTGTTAAGCCATACTGTCATTATAATCCTTTGGCATTCTGGTGAAATTGGTCATGACTCTGTCTTGCTAGACAAAATTTATCCATAGGGGCATATGCTGAGCTGGACTAACGAAGATATCTGCTATCTGATTACCCCTTCCTAGTCCTACGTCAAGTTGATGACTTCGCACATGAATAACACAACAAAACTCTGTGCGTTGTTGAATCGTGAAGCTTAATTGCACAAACAATGCTCCTAATCTTGGGTTAGTTGTCTGTCTTAGAAGAGCATCCTCTAGTCGTGGGACTACTCCTGCTACATATAGTGAGTCCGTTACAACATTATGAGGGGTGGTTAGCCAATTCAACAGGGCCCAACCAACAGCAGTTAACTCTAAGGTCTGTAAAGAATCTTGGGGCTGTCCCTCCAAAATATGCTTGTGCCATTCAGCACGCTCGTGCCATACACAAACAGCACAAGGCAGTTTTTTTCCAACCTCAGTATATACAGTAAGGCCATCCACCAGTGGTTGCATACTGACTTTCGTTCTTTCCAGCCACTGCTTTCTTGACAATATCTGCCACTTTTTCCCTTGCGGCTGCTGCGAATGTATTTGGCCTTCAAAACCTAATAAGGCTTCCTGAAGTGGTATTACATTTCGTAACCACCACTCTAGGTCTACAGCATTAACTGGAATGCTAATGTCTGCAGGTTCTTGACCGCTGATCTCAATAATTAGAGATCTGCCTTTTCGTACTAACTCTGCCACAGCTTTGGGTCTAGTTTGAATGCTCATTTTTGGCTGCACACCCAGAAACACCCATTCCAATACCCAAAATGATTCAGCTTTATCAGTTCTCTTGGTACTGGCAATGGCAGGGTCATTCAGTTCTCTGTCCTTCCCAGATTCCCCTCTTTTGTTTTGCCATTGACAGATGACTGCATATGGGGATTTGCTATTGTTACATACCAAAAGCGATATCGGTAAATTCAGTATCTTCCAAGATGACCAAGATACTTTGTAAGCGACAACTGATTTTTGTAAAAGAGTCCTTTGATCTGCGGTAAGGTCAATTTTGGAGGCTGTGTCGGCATTGTGCAACAACACAGTCAAGGGAAAAATATCAGAGTTGGAAATGTCCACACAACGGGTGGACCCATTGAATATTCCCTAACAATGTTTGAACATCTTTAACAGTTCATAAACTGGTCGTCAGTTCAAATTTCTGTGGTGGGATTTAGGCATCAGAAATGCACCAGCCCAAATACTTCCACAGAGCTGACCTTTGTACTTTTTCAGGTGCAACCACAAGTCCTTTATCTCTCAGCATATCGCTCAATGTCTGCAGTGCCAGTTCAGCAAATGGTTCTTATAACGGACACTGGAATGCAGAGTGTTCTTCATAAATTGTTACTCCCCTAGAGAAAGATAAGGACTGCCAACCTGAAAAAAACCAAAAAACCTTCACATATCAGGAGTAAGGGTGGGGAAGAGTGGGATGGGGGAAAAAAACCTCACACACAGCCACAGGGCTGGGTTTTGGGTTTTTTTTTTTCATTTTCTTTTTCTATTGTCTACGTTCTTTTTGGGTTTGTTTGCTTGGTTTTTTTGGTTTTTTGGGTTTTTTTTTTTTTTTTCAGTTTGAAATTGTGTCCTCTGCAGCCTTTCACTTCAAAGGTCCCAGGTAAATCTACCTGTTTGCCGGCTTAGTGGATATTTGAGATTGAAAGGTCTCAGAGTTGCATTTTTAAGATTAATCGAAACAAACAGAGGCTCAAGCTCTTATAACCAAAACCCAATTTGCAAATCTTACAAACGTTTAAAGCGCTTTAAAAACACACACGCATACACACACAGAACCACTATTTGAGACCTGGCTTAATATACCTATACAATATTGTTTACGACCAGTCAATAAGAATAACACAATGGTATGGATATTTAAACTATACACGGTACCGAACACATACAACACTTACAATATACACATATATTATAAAATAAGGTTTGTATCAATTATTTAACAGGTAACAGTCCTTGGTTGTCATATACCTTTAATACAGCCTTTTGTCCTTCAGGGAACTCTAGTTGAATCGGTTCCCGACTGATCTGTGGGAGAGAGTGTCCTCCTACTCTGGCTATAGCTGATAAAGGTTGCTCCACCAGCCAATGTCGAGGCCATGTTTCACAGTTGATTATCGTGAAATCTGCACCAGTGTCTAACATGGCTCGAATCTGTCAATTCTCATTGTCATGGAACAGTCCAATTGTTAATACAGGCCGTTGATGTAGTTTAGTGGTAAAACAAACAGCAGGGCCTGTAGATCCAAAACCTCGGTCGCCCCTATAGAATTCTACTCGGGACTGTGAAGGTAAGATACTTTTAATGGCCACAATCTGTGCTATTTCACTACCTGCCAGTATAAAGATAGGTGGACAAAGTATATACACCATGAGTTGTATCGTCCCTGTATAATCTGCGTCGATCAATCCAGGTATTATAATTAATAATGCCCTTCATTCCCACATCGATAACAATTCCCGTGGAAGGGTTGGTTGGTTGGTGACTTTCCTCCCTTTAGCACACAGCCCCTTCCTTTCTGGGCTGCAGTAGCAAGTGATTGCACAAGTTCACGTACAGCTCCCTGCACTGCGGCAGCAACAGAGCTACTTTGTTTATAAGAGTCAGCTCTTTCTACTCTTAAAACCATCTCCTCCACTTCGGCTCCCTTTGGGAGCCCGGCTAGAATCTGTTTGGTAGCCTTGTTGGCATTATCGAAGGCCAATACTCGAAACATTTGCTCTTTACTTTCAGGAGAGAGATCAGGGTGGTTCATGACGTTATCCCAAAGTCAAACAACAAAGTGGGTATATTTCTCTGTTGCACCCTGCACCAGGTTACCAAACGATGGGGCACTAGGTCCTGGTAGGCTCAAAAAAGCTTCTAAAGATAATTGGGAGAATAAGCGCAGCATATCCTCAGGAAAGGTGGTTTGCACTCTGGTATCAGCATATTGACCTTGACTGGTGAGCATATCTGGTGTTACCCCCTTAAGGGGATCCTGTGGATCCTGGCGACGTGCTGCCTGCTGTAACTGAATGCTGCTGCCATGAGGATTGCCATAGAAAAAGTTTAGTCATGGTCAAAAGTAGTCTCATTAAATTTTGACAATCATACGGACACATCAAATCTGCTGAGAAAATCCAGGTCACAATCTGTTGCGCAGCTTCGGATTTCGGCCCATATGTGGTCACGGTGGCACGTGCCTATTGTAAAATCTTCCAATCGTGCGGTTCCCACTTACCCCGTCCATTTTCTTGGACGGCAGGAAAGGCTAAGGGCATTAGCCCCTCACTATAGTTAAGTGACATCCACTGGCCTTGCACTATGGCATCTTTGATAACTCCTTTCCATCACACTCACCATAATAAAGCCAGTCGAGTAGTGGATAAGCAGGGCGGTAAAGCTTGTTCCTTGTCATATAAACATAGGTCCAAATGGTCAGTAAAAGTGTTCCTGGAACAAAGAGCTAACGAGCAGCAGCATTCTGGGTTAGTACGTTCGTTTTGGCTCTTATTGGTGAATGTTTCGAATTCACCAGCGAGCTTTCCTGAGCACATTCTTGTCGCAGCTGTCCAATCTATTCTTAAGCAGAATCCTAAACATAGAGTGCAGTGACAGTTCAGCAAGAGATCTGTTTCTCATGTAGCTTACTAGGAAACAAGCAGCTTCCAACGGTTGCTTAGGCAGAAAGGTTTTGCAATGAATAGGTGAATACAGATGAGGAGACTATAGTAGAGTGATCTTCTAGTCGCGATATGCAGTTGGCAATGAAAGTGCTCCGGGGACAAAGAGCTAACGACCAGCAGCATTCTGGGGTAGCCCGTTCCCCTTAGCTGTTATTGGTGAATGTTTCCAATTCAATAGTGAGCTTTCCTGAGCACAATCCTGTCACAGCTGCCCAATCTATCCTTAAGCAGACTCCTAAACATAGAGTGCAGTGACAGATCAGCAAGAGATCTGATTCTCACACAGCTTTCTAGGAAACAAGCAACTTCCAACGGTTGCTTAGGCAGAAAGATTTTGCAGTGAACAGGGGAATCACAGAAGAAGAGCTTATAATAGAGTGTTCTTCTAGTCGCTATTTGCAGTTGGCAATGAAAGCGCTGCCGGGACAAAGAGCTAACAGGCAGCAGCATTCTGGGCTAGTACATTCCTTTTGGCTCTTATTGGTGAATCTTTCCAAATCAATAGTGAGCTTTCCTGAGCACGTTCCTGTCGCAGATGCCCAATTTATCCTTAAGCAGCCTCGCAAACATAGAGTGCAGTGACAGTTCAGCAAGAGATCTGGTTCTCATGCAGCTTTCTAGGAAACAAGCAACTTCCAACGGTTGCTTAGGCAGAATGGTTTTGCAGTGAACAGGGGAATCACAGATGAAGAGCCTATAGTAGAGTATTCTTCTATTCGCGATTTGCAGGTGGCAATGAAAGTGCTCCCGGGACAAAGAGCTAACGAGCAGAAGCATTCTGGGCTAGCCCTTTCCCCTTAGCTGTTATTGGTTAATGCTTCCAATTCACCAGCGAGCTTTCCTTAGCACATTGCTGTCGCAGCTGCCCAATCTATGCTTAAGCAGTCTCCAAAATATGGAGCGCAGTGACAGTTCAGCAAGAGATCTGGTTCTCATGCAGCTTTCTAGGAAACAAGCAACTTCCCACTTTTGCTTAGGCAGAAAGTTTTTACAGTGAAGAGGGGAAAAACTGATGGAGAGTCTATAGTAGAGTATTCTTCTAGGCTCGATTTGGAGGTGGCATAGAAAGCGCTCACAATACAAGGACCTAACGAGCAGCAGCATTCTGGGCTAGCCCGTTCCCTTTAGCTGTTATTGGTGAATGCTTCCAATTCAACAGCGAGCTTTCCTTAGCACAATCCTGTCGCAGATGCCCAATCTGTTCTTAAACTGACTCCTAAACATAGAGTGCAGTGACAGTTCAGCAAGAAATCTGCTTCTTATGCAGCTTTCTAGGAAACAAGCAACTTCCCACTGTTGCTTAGGCAGAAAGGTTTTGCAGTGAAGAGGGGAATTACAGAGGAAGAATCTATAGTACAGTGTTCTTCGAGTCGCGATTTGTAGTTCGGAATAAAGAGCTCCTGGGACACAAGTCTAACCATAGCAGCATTCTGGGCTAGCCCGTTCCCTTTAGCTGTTATTGGTGAAACTTTCCAATTCACCAGCGAGTTTCCTGAGCACATTCCTGTCGCAGATGCCCAATCTATCCTTAAGCAGAATCCTAAACATAGAGTGCAGTGACAGTTCAGCGAGAGATATGGTTCTCATGCAGCTTTTTGGGAAACAAGCAACTTCCCACTGTTGCTTAGGCAGAAAGGTTTTGCAGTGAAGAGGGGAAAAACTGATGGAGAGTCTATAGTAGAGTATTCTACTAGGCTCGAGTTGGAGGTGGCATAGAAAGCGCTTACAGTACAAAGACCTAAAGAGCAGCAATATTCTGGGCTAGCCCGTTCCCCTTACCTGTTATTGGTGAATGTTTCCAATTCAATAGTGAGCTTTCCTGAGAACCATCCTGTCTCAGATGCCCAAGCTATCCTTAAGCTGACTCCTAAACATAGAGTGCAGTGACAGCTCAGCATGAGATCTGATTCTCACGCAGCTTTCTAGGATACAAGCAACTTCTCACGGAGCTTAATCAGTAAAGTTTTGCAGTGAACAGGGGATCACAGATAAAGGGTTCATAGTAGAGTGTTCTTGTCGCGATTTTCAAGTGGCAATGAAAGCACTCCCGGGACAAAGAGCTAACAGGCAGCAGCATTCTGGGCTAGTACATTCCTTTTGGCTCTTATTGGTGAATGTTTCCAATTCACCAGCGAGCTTTCCTGAGCACATTCTCCTCGCAGCTGCCCAATATATACTTAAGTAGAATCCAAAACATAGAGTGCAGTGACAGTTCAGCAAGAAATCTGCTTCTTATGCAGCTTTCTAGGAAACTAGCAACATCCCACTGTTGCTTAGGCTGAATTGTTTTGCAGTGAAGAGGAGAGCCACAGATGAAATATCTATAGTACAGTGTTCTTCTAGTCGCGATTTGCATTTCGCAATAAAGAGCTCCTGGGACACAAGTCTAACCATAGTAGCATTCTGGGCTAGCCCGTTCCCCTTAGCTGTTATTGGTGAATGTTTCCAATTCAATAGCGAGCTTTCCTGAGCACAATCCTGTCGCAGATGCCCAATTTATCTTTAAGCAGCCTCCTAAACATGGAGTGCAGTGACAATTCACCAAGAGATCTGGTTCTCATGCAGCTTTCTAGGAAACAAGCAACTTCCAACGGTTGCTTAGGCAGAAAGGTTTTGCAGTGAACAGGGGAATCACAGATGAAGAGCCTATAGTAGAGTATTCTTCTATTCGCGATTTGCAGGTGGCAATGAAAGTGCTCCCGGGACAAAGAGCTAAAGACCAGCAGCATTCTGGGCTAGCCCGTACCCCTTAGCTGTTATTGGTTAGTGCTTCCAATTCACCAGCGAGCTTTCCTTAGCACATCCCTGTCGCAGCTGCCCAATCTATGCTTAAGCAGTCTCCAAAACATAGAGCGCAGTGACAGTTCAGCAAGAGATCTGGTTCTCAGGCAGCTTTCTAGGAAACAAGCAACTTGCCACTGCTGCTTAGGCAGAAATGTTTTGCAGTGAAGAGGGGAATTACCGCGGAAGAATCTATAGTACAGTGTTCTTCGAGTCGCGATTTGTAGTTCGGTATAAAGTGCTCCTGGGACACAAGTCTAACCATAGCAGCATTCTGGGCTAGCCCGTTCCCTTTAGCTATTATTGTTGAAACTTTCCAATTCACCAGCGAGTTTCCTGAGCACATTCCTGTCGCAGCTGCCCAATTTATCCTCAAGCAGAATCCTAAACATAGAGCGCAGTGACAGTTCAGCGAGAGATCTGGTTCTCATGTAGCTTTCTAGGAAACACGCAACTTCCAACGGTTGCTTAGGCAGAAAGGTTTTACAGTGAAGAGGGGAAAAACTGATGGAGACTCTATAGTAGAGTATTCTTCTAGGCTCGATTTGGAGGTGGCATAGAAAGCACTCCCAGGACAAAGACCTAACGAGCAGCAACATTCTGGGCTAGCCCGTTCCCCTTAGCTGTTATTGGTGAATGTTTTCAATTCAATAGTGAGCTTTCCTGAGCACATTCCTGTCGCAGATGCCCAATCTATCCTTAAGCTGACTCCTAAACATAGAGTGCAGTGACAGCTCAGCATGAGATCTGATTCTCACGCAGCTTTCTAGGATACAAGCAACTTCTCACGGAGCTTAGGCAGTAAAGTTTTGCACTGAACAGGGGATCACAGATAAAGGGTTCATAGTAGAGTGTTCTTCTTGTCGCGATTTTCAAGTGGCAATGAAAGCTACCCAGGACAAAGAGCTAACAGGCAGCAGCATTCTGGGCTAGTACATTCCTTTTGGCTCTTATTGGTGAATGTTTCCAATTCACCAGCGAACTTTCCTGAGCACATTTCTGTCGCAGCTGCCCAATCTATCCTTAAGCAGAATCCTAAACATAGAGCGCAGTGACAGTTCAGCAAGAGATCTGGTTCTCATGCAGCTTTCTAGGAAACAACCAACTTCCCACTTTTGCTTAGGCAGAAAGTTTTTACAGTGAAGAGGAGAAAAACTGATGGAGAGTCTATAGTAGAGTATTCTTCTAGGCTCGATTTGGAGGTGGCATAGAAAGCGCTCACAATACAAGGACCTAACGAGCAGCAGCATTCTGGGCTAGCCCGTTCCCTTTAGCTGTTATTGGTGAATGCTTCCAATTCAACAGCGAGCTTTCCTGAGCACAATCCTGTCGCAGATGCCCAATCTATTCTTAAGCTGACTCCTAAACATAGTCTGCAGTGACAGTTCAGCAAGAAATCTGCTTCTTATGCAGCTTTCTAGGAAACAAGCAACTTCCCACTGTTGCTTAGGCAGAAAGGTTTTGCAGTGAAGAGGGGAATTACAGAGGAAGAATCTATAGTACAGTGTTCTTCGAGTCGCGATTTGTAGTTCGGAATAAAGAGCTCCTGGGACACAAGTCTAACCATAGTAGCATTCTGGGCTAGCCCGTTCCCCTTAGCTGTTATTGGTGAATGTTTCCAATTCAATAGCGAGCTTTCCTGAGCACAATCCTGTCGCAGATGCCCAATTTATCTTTAAGCAGCCTCCTAAACATAGAGTGCAGTGACAATTCACCAAGAGATCTGGTTCTCACGCAGCTTTCTAGGAAACAAGCAACTTCCAACGGTTGCTTAGGCAGAAAGGTTTTGCAGTGAACAGGGGAATCACAGATGAAGAGCCTATAGTAGAGTATTATTCTATTCGCGATTTGCAGGTGGCAATGAAAGTGCTCCCGGGACAAAGAGCTAAAGACCAGCAGCATTCTGGGCTAGCCCGTTCCCCTTAGCTGTTATTGGTTAGTGCTTCCAATTCACCAGCGAGCTTTCCTTAGCACATCCCTGTCGCAGCTGCCCAATCTATGCTTAAGCAGTCTCCAAAACATAGAGCGCAGTGACAGTTCAGCAAGAGATCTGGTTCTCATGCAGCTTTCTAGGAAACAAGCAACTTCCCACGGTTGCTTAGGCAGAAAGGTTTTGCAGTGAAGAGGGGAATTACAGAGGAAGAATCTATAGTACATTGTTCTTCTAGTCACGATTTGCAGTTCGTGATGAAAGCTCTCCCGGGACAAAGGGCTAAGGAGAAGCAGCATTCTGGGTTAGCCCGTTCCCCTTAGCTGTTATTGGTGAATGCTTCCAATTCACCAGCGAGCTTTCCTGAGCACATTCCTGTCGCAGCTGCCCAATGTATCATTAACCAGACTCCTAATCATAGAGTGCAGTGACAGTTCATCAAGAGATCTGGTTCTCATGCAGCTTTCTAGGAAACAAGCAACTTCCCACTGCTGCTTAGGTAGAAAGGTTTTCCAGTGAAGAGGGGAAAAACTGATGGAGACTCTATAGTAGAGTATTCTTCTAGGCTCGATTTGGAGGTGGCATAGAAAGCGCTCCGGGGACAAAGACCTAACGAGCAGCAACATTCTGGGCTAGCCCGTTCCTCTTAGCTGTTATTGGTGAATGTTTCCAATTCAATAGTGAGCTTTCCTGAGCACATTCCTGTCGCAGATGCCCAATCTATCCTTAAGCTGACTCCTAAACACAGAGTGCAATGACAGCTCAGCATGAGATCTGATTCTCACACAGCTTTCTAGGATACAAGCAACTTCTCACGGAGCTTAATCAGTAAAGTTTTGCACTGAACAGGGGATCACAGATAAAGGGTTCATAGTAGAGTGTTCTTCTTGTCGCGATTTTCAAGTGGCAATGAAAGCACTCCCGGGACAAAGAGCTAACAGGCAGCAGCATTCTGGGCTAGTACATTCCTTTTGGCTGTTATTGGTGAATGTTTCCAATTCACCAGCGAACTTTCCTGAGCACATTTCTGTCGCAGCTGCCCAATCTATCCTTAAGCAGAATCCTAAACATAGAGTGCAGTGACAGTTCAGCAAGAGATCTGGTTCTCATGTAGCTTTCTAGCAAACAACCAACTTCCCACGGTTGCTTAGGCAGAAAGGTTTTGCAGGGAAGAGGGAAGCCACAGATGAAGAGTCTATAGTACAGTATTATTCTAGTCGCGATATGTACTTTGCAATAAAGCGCTCTCGGGACAAAGAGCTAACGAGCAGCAGCATTCTGGGCTAGCCCGTTCCCCTTAGCTATTATTGGTGAATGTTTCCAATTCACCAGCTAGCTTTCCTTAGCACATTACTGTCGCAGCTGCCAAATCTATGCTTAAGCAGTCTCCAAAACATAGAGCGCAGTGACAGTTCAGCAAGAGATCTGGTTCTCATGCAGCTTTCTAGGAAACAAGCAACTTCCCACTTTTGCTTAGGCAGAAAGTTTTTACAGTGAAGAGGGGAAAAACTGATGGAGAGTCTATAGTAGAGTATTCTTCTAGGCTCGATTTGGAGGTGGCATAGAAAGCGCTCACAATACAAGGACCTAACGAGCAGCAGCATTCTGGGCTAGCCCGTTCCCTTTAGCTGTTATTGGTGAATGCTTCCAATTCAACAGCGAGCTTTCCTGAGCACAATCCTGTCGCAGATGCCCAATCTATTCTTAAGCTGACTCCTAAACATAGAGTGCAGTGACAGTTCAGCAAGAAATCTGCTTCTTATGCAGCTTTCTAGGAAACAAGCAACTTCCCACTGTTGCTTAGGCAGAAAGGTTTTGCAGTGAAGAGGGGAATTACAGAGGAAGAATCTATAGTACAGTGTTCTTCGAGTCGCGATTTGTAGTTCGGAATAAAGAGCTCCTGGGACAGAAGTCTAACCATAGCAGCATTCTGGGCTAGCCGGTTCCCTTTAGCTATTATTGGTGAAACTTTCCAATTCACCAGCGAGTTTCCTGAGCACATTCCTGTCGCAGCTGCCCAATGTATCATTAACCAGACTCCTAAACATAGAGTGCAGTGACAGTTCATCAAGAGATCTGGTTCTCATGCAGCTTTCTAGGAAACAAGCAACTTCCAACGGTTGCTTAGGCATAAAGGTTTTGCAGTGAACAGGGGAATCACAGATGAAAAGCCTATAGCAGATTATTCTTCTATTCGCGATTTGCAGGTTGCAATGAAATGCTCCCGGGACAATGAGCTAACGAGCAGCAGCATTCTGGGCTAGCCCATTCCCCTTACCTGTTATTGGTGAATGTTTCCAATTCAATAGTGAGCTTCCCTGAGCACAATCCTGTAGCAGCTGCCCAATCTATTCTTAAGCAGAATACTAAACATAGAGTGCGTGACAGTTCAGCAAGAAATCTGCTTCTTATGCAGCTTTTAAGGAAACAAGCAACTTCCCACTGTTGCTTTGGCAGAAAGGTTTTGCAGTGAAGAGGGGAATTACAGAGGAAGAATCTATAGTGCAGTGTTCTTCGATTCGTGATTTGTAGTTCGGAATAAAGAGCTCCTGGGACACAAGTCTAACCATAGCAGCATTCTGGGCTAGCACGTTCCCTTTAGCTGTTATTGGTGAATCTTTCCAATTCACCAGCGAGCTTTCCTGAGCACATTCCTGTCGCAGATGCCCAATTTATCCTCAAGTAGAATCCTAAACATAGAGTGCAGTGACAGTTCAGCAAGAGATCTGGTTCTCATGCAGCTTTCTAGGAAACAAGCAACTTCCAACGGTTGCTTAGGCTGAATTGTTTTGCAGTGAGGAGGAGAGCCACAGATGAATAATCTATAGTACAGTGTTCTTCTAGTCGCGATTTGCATTTCGCAATAAAGAGCTCCTGAGACACAAGTCTAACCATAGTAGCATTCTGAGCTAGCCTGTTCCCTTTAGCTGTTATTGGTGAATCTTTCCAATTCAATAGTGAGCTTTCCTTAGCACATCCCTGTCGCAGCTGCCCAATCTATGCTTAAGCAGTCTCCAAAACATAGAGCGCAGTGACAGTTCAGCAAGAGATCTGGTTCTCAGGCAGCTTTCTAGGAAACAAGCAACTTGCCACTGCTGCTTAGGCAGAAATGTTTTGCAGTGAAGAGGGGAATTACCGCGGAAGAATCTATAGTACAGTGTTCTTCGAGTCGCGATTTGTAGTTCGGTATAAAGTGCTCCTGGGACACAAGTCTAACCATAGCAGCATTCTGGGCTAGCCCGTTCCCTTTAGCTATTATTGTTGAAACTTTCCAATTCACCAGCGAGTTTCCTGAGCACATTCCTGTCGCAGCTGCCCAATTTATCCTCAAGCAGAATCCTAAACATAGAGCGCAGTGACAGTTCAGCGAGAGATCTGGTTCTCATGTAGCTTTCTAGGAAACACGCAACTTCCAACGGTTGCTTAGGCAGAAAGGTTTTACAGTGAAGAGGGGAAAAACTGATGGAGACTCTATAGTAGAGTATTCTTCTAGGCTCGATTTGGAGGTGGCATAGAAAGCACTCCCAGGACAAAGACCTAACGAGCAGCAACATTCTGGGCTAGCCCGTTCCCCTTAGCTGTTATTGGTGAATGTTTTCAATTCAATAGTGAGCTTTCCTGAGCACATTCCTGTCGCAGATGCCCAATCTATCCTTAAGCTGACTCCTAAACATAGAGTGCAGTGACAGCTCAGCATGAGATCTGATTCTCACGCAGCTTTCTAGGATACAAGCAACTTCTCACGGAGCTTAGGCAGTAAAGTTTTGCACTGAACAGGGGATCACAGATAAAGGGTTCATAGTAGAGTGTTCTTCTTGTCGCGATTTTCAAGTGGCAATGAAAGCTACCCAGGACAAAGAGCTAACAGGCAGCAGCATTCTGGGCTAGTACATTCCTTTTGGCTCTTATTGGTGAATGTTTCCAATTCACCAGCGAACTTTCCTGAGCACATTTCTGTCGCAGCTGCCCAATCTATCCTTAAGCAGAATCCTAAACATAGAGTGCAGTGACAGTTCAGCAAGAGATCTGGTTCTCATGTAGCTTTCTAGGAAACAACCAACTTCCCACGGTTGCTTAGGCAGAAAGGTTTTGCAGTGAAGAGGGGAGCCATAGATGAAGAATCTATAGTACAGTATTTTTCTAGTCACGATATGTACTTTGCAATAAAGCGGGTACCTCCTTCTCGGGACCAAAGAGCTAACGAAGCAGCAGCATTCCTGGCTAGCCCCGTTCTCCCTTAGCTATTATTGGTGATGTTTCCAATTCACCAGCTAAGCTTTCCTTAGCACATTACTGTCGCAGTGGCCAAATCTATGCTTAAGCAGTCTTCCTCCAAAACATAGAGTGCAGTGACAGTTCAGCAAGAAGATCTGGTTCTCATGCAGCTTTCTAGGAAACAAGCAACTTCCCACTGTTGCTTAGGCAGAAGGTTTTGCAGTGAAGAGGGGACTACAGATGGAAGAATCTATAGTACAGTGTTCTTCGTAGTCGCGATTTGAGTTTCGGCAATAAAGAGCTCCTGAGACAGAAGTCTAACCATAGCAGCATTCTGGGCTAGCCGTTCCCTTTAGCTATTATTGGTGAATCTTTCCAATTCACAGCGAGCTTTCCTGAGCACATTCCTGTCGCAGATGCCCAATGCTATCATTAACCAGACTCCTAAACATAGAGTGCAGTGACAGTTCATCAAGAGATCTGGCTTCTTCATGCAGGCTTTCTAGGAAACAAGCAACTTCCACGGTTGCTTAGGCATAAAGGTTTTGCAGTGAACAGGGGAATTCACAGATGAAGAAGCCTATAGTACAGATTATTCTTCTATTCGCGATTTGTAGGTTCGCGAATGAAAGCGCTCCCGGGACAAAGAGCTAACGAGCAGCAGCATTCTGGGATAGTACGTTCGTTTTGGCTCTTATTGGTGAATGTTTCTAATTCACCAGCGGGCTTTCCTGAGCCCATTCCTGTCGCATCTGCCCAATCTATCCTTAAGCAGAATGCTAAACATAGAGTGCAGTGACTGTTCAGCAAGAGATCTGGTTCTCATGCAGCCTTATAGGAAACAAGCAACTTCCCACGGTTGCATACGCAGAAAGGTTTTGCAGTCAAGTAAGGAATCACTGATAAAGAATCTCTAGTACAGTCTTCTTCTAATCACGATTTGCGTTTCGTTATGAAGGCGCTCTCGGGACAAAGAGCTAATGGACAGCAGCATTCTGCTCTAGCCCGTTCCCTTTAGCTTTATTGGTGAATGTTTCAAATTCACCAGCGAGCTTTCCTGAGCACATTGTTATCGCAGCTGCCCAATCTATCTTTAAGCAGACTTCTAAACATAGAATGCAGTGACAGTTCAGCAAGAGATCTGATACTCATGTAGCTTTCTAGGAAACAACCAACTTCCCATGGTTGCTTAGGCTGAAAGGTTTTGCAGTCAACAGGGGAATGGCAGATGAAGAGTCTATGGTACAGTGTTCTTCTAGTCGCGATTTGCAGTTGGCGATGAATGCGCTCCCGGGACAAAGAACTAATGAGCAGCAGCATTCTGGCCTAGTCCGTTCCCCGTAGCTGTTATTGGTGAATGTTCCAATTCACCAGTAGAGGTTTCCTGAGCACATTCTAGTCGCAGCTTACCAACCTATACTTAAGCATACTCCTAAATATATTGTGCATTTTGCATTGACAGTTCTACAAGGCATTTCGATTCTCGTAGAGCTTTTTAGGAAACTAGCAACTTCTCATAGTCACTTAGACAGTCATGTTTTGCTGTGAACAGGAATGTCACACATGAAAAATACATGAGTATAGTAGATTACTGTGTTCCTCTATTGGCGATTTGCATTTTGCAATACAAGCTCTCCCGGGACAAAGAGCTAACGAACAGCAGCATTCTGGGCTATCACTTTCCCCTTAGCTCTTATTGGTGAATGTTTTCAATTCTGAAGTCAGTTTTGCTGAGCAAATTGCTGTTGCAGTTTACCAATCTATACTTAAGCAGACTCATATATATTGTGCATTTTACATTGACAGTTCTGCAAGACATTGTAATTCCCTTGCAGCCTTTAAGGCAACTAACAAGTTCTCATATTTGTTTAGACAGACAGGAAAAGTGAACAGGAAAGTCACGGATGAAAAATATATGGCACAGTGTTCTTATATTGAAGATTTCAATTTGCAATGAAACCGCCCCCGGGCCAAAGAGTGTGCATTTTACAGTGACAGTTTTACAAGCAATTGCGATTCTCATAAAGTATTTTGGGAAGCCAGCAACTTCTCATAGTAATGTGGAGAAACAAGTACAGGAAAGTCACAGATGAAAAATATATACAGCGTTCTTCTATTGGCAATTTCCAGTTTGCAATGAAAGCGTTCAAGGGACAAAGAGTTAACGAACAGCACCATTCTGGGCTATCACGTTCCCTATAGCTCTTATTGATGAATGTTTTCAATTCTCAAGCGAGTTTTGCTTAGCAAATTGCTCTCGCAGTTTACCAATCTATACTTATGCAGACTCCTGTATATGTTGTGCTTTTTACAGTGACAGTACTGCAAGAGATTGCGATTTTACATGCAGTTTTTAGGAAACTATCACTTGTTATAGTTATTTAGACAGACAGGTTTTGCTGTGAACAGGAAAGTCACAGATGAAAAATCTATAATACTGTGTTCTTCTAGTTGCGATTTCAGATTGCAATGAAAAAGCCCCCAGGACAAAGAGCTAAAGAGCAGCAGCATTCTGGGCTAGCTCGTTCCCCTTAGCTGTTATTGGTGAATGTTTCTAAATCGCCAGCGAGCTTTCTGAGCACATTCCTGTCGCTGCTTACCAATCTATAGTTATGCAGACTCCTAAATACATTGTGCATTTTACAGTGACAGTTCTGCATGCATTCTGATTCTCATGCAGCTTTTTAGGAAACTAGCAACTTTGCTGTGAACAGGAAAGTCACAAATGAAGAATCTATAGTAAAATTTTACAGTCTTTATCTCTTGCAGAATTTTCACTGTAAAATCACGATATGTGTAGGAGTCTTCTTATGTATATGTTGGTGATCTGCGACAGGAATATGCTTTTGAAAATGCTGCTGTGAATTGGAAACACTCACCAATAATGGCTAAGGGGAACATGCTATCCCAGAATGCTGCTGCTCGTTTGCTCTTTGTCCCTGGAGTGCTTTCATTGCATACTGCAACTCGCGAATAGAAGAACACTGTTGTATAGATTATTCAGCTGTTACTCTCCTCATCACCGCAAAACCTGTCTGCCTAACTAACAATGAGGAGTTGCTTGTTCCTTAAAAATCTGCTTGTGAATCACGTGTCTAGCAGTACTGTCACCGTAAAATGCACAATACCTGTAGGATTCTGCTTAAGTATAGATTGGTCATCTGTGGCAGAAATGTGGTCAGGAAAGCTATGCTAGTGAATTGGAAACTTTCACCAATAACAGCTAAGTGGAACCTGCTAGCTCAGAATGCTGCTGCTAGTTACCTCTTTGTCCCAGAATGCTTTCATTGCAAACTGCCAATCGCGAATAGAACAATGCTGTAATATTTTTCTTCATTTGAGACTCTCCATTGCTCAAATAACCTGTCTTTTCTTTGTCACAGGGAAGCTGCTGGCTCTGAATGCTGCTTCTTGTTTGTCACTCCTCTGGTAGCACTTTGACTGCATAGTAGGCAGTGTGAATATGAAACAGCTACAGTATACCTTGGTCATCTGCCTTTTGAACATGCTCAGGAAAACTGCACTCTGTAGCTGGAAAACTTCCCCAAAGCAGCCCAGGGGAGGCTGCCAGCACCGAATGCTGTTGCTAGTCAGTTCCTTTTCTCAGCAGCGCTATCATTGCGAAATGTAAATCCTGAATAGAACAACCTTACTGTATAAGTTCTTCTGTGTCTCTCATTTGCATAGTAAAAATGTGTGCTTTTTTGCCAAAGGGAAGCTGGTGGCACCGATTGCTCCTTCTTAATAGTCACTTCTCCTGTAGCGTTTTCATTGCAAAGTGAAAAGTGTGAATAAGAACGTGCATTTGTATAGAATTTGTGATTGGAATATTTTCCTGAAAGCTCTGCTGTAAAATTGGAAAACTTCAACAAGAGCAACTAAAGGGTGATTCGTAGCACCGAATGTTGCTGCTTGTTAGTTCCTTCACTCGGTAGCGCTCTCATTGCAATCTGCAAATCACTAATAGAACGATGCTGTAATATATTTCTTCATTAGAGTCTCTCCGTTGCTCAGCTAACCTGTCTTTGCATTTGCCACAGGGAAGCTGCTGGCTCTGAATGCTGCTTCTTGTTTGTCACTCCTCTGGTAGCACTTTGACAGCAAAGTACTCAGTGCAAATAAGAAACAGCTATGGAATATATTGGTCATCTGCCTTTTGAACATGCTCAGCAAAGCTCTGCTGTAAAACTGGAAAACTTCACCAAAGCAGCTAAGGTGTGGCTGCTAGCACCGAGTGTTGCTGCTTGTTAGTGCCTTCTCTCTATGGTGTTTTCAATGCAATCTGTAAATTGCTTATAGAACGACGCTGTGGTTGTATAAATTCTTCTTCTGTGTCTCTCAGTTGCACAGCAAATCCTGTCTGTGTTTTTCTCATAGGGAAGCTGGAGGCACCAAATACTTCTGCTTGATAGTCACTTCTCTGGTAGTGTTTTCATTGCGAAGTGAAAGGTGTGAATAGGAAAGTGAAAGGTGTGAACAGGAAAGTGTATAAGTATTGCATAATGATCTGCAATAAGAATAAGCTCTCCTGTAAAATTGGAAAACTTCAGCAAGAGCAGCTAAAGGGAGGTTGCTAGTCCTGAATGACGATGCTTGTTAGTTCCTTCTCTTGGTAGCTCTTTCATTGCAATCTGCTAATCGCTAAGAGATCAACCGTGTAATATAGTTCTTCATTTGAGTCTCTCTGTTTCTCAGCTATAATATATTTGCATTTGCCAAGGGGAAGCTGCTGGCTCTGAATACTTCTTTTGTCTCAATCCTCTGGTAACACTTTTACTGCAAAGTATGCAGTGCGAATAAGAAACAGCTATAGTATAGATTACTCATCTGCC
The DNA here is from genome assembly GCF_017976375.1 of Cuculus canorus. Classification (NCBI taxonomy): domain Eukaryota; kingdom Metazoa; phylum Chordata; class Aves; order Cuculiformes; family Cuculidae; genus Cuculus; species Cuculus canorus. The sequence continues at coordinate 34,358,833 of NC_071406.1, read as the reverse complement.
ATTTGAACATGCTCAGGAAAACTCTGCCTTGTAACTGGAAAATATTACCAAGAGCAGGTCAGGGGACACTGCTAGCACTGAATGCTGCTGTTTGTAGTTCCTTTTCTCAGCAGCGCTTTCATTTCAAACTTCAAATCACGATGAGAACAACTCTGTAGTACAGCTTCTTCATCTGAGTCTCTCTGTTGCACGTCCAAATGTGTCTGTGGTTTTTTGCCACAGGGAATCTGTGCCTCTGAAAGCTGCTGCTTGTTTCTCACTTCTCTGGTAGTGCTTTCAATGAAGAGTACAGAGTGTGAATAAGGAACTGTTTTACTATATATTGGTCATCTATTTTTAAACATGTTCACAAAAGCTGATGCTAATTTGGAAATGTTCACTAATAAAAACTAAAGGGAAGCTGCTTGCACCGAATGCTGCTTCTTGTTTGACGCTCCTCTGGTAGAACTTCTACTGCAAAGTACGCAGCACAAATAGGAAGAAGCTATAGTATAGATTAGTCATCTGCCATTTGAACATGCTCAGGAAAGCTCTGCTGTAAAACTGGAAAACTTCACCAAAGCAGGGTTGTGCTACTAGCAAATTATGCAGGTACAAGCACTCAGGCTAAGTTTTCGCACTCACATTAATTTCATAGCGTAGTATTCCTATCATTTTTTAATAGAATTTTTTTTAATAGAGTTTTTCCCAATTTACTGTTATCATAAGGACTGTAGTGAATTTTAATATGCCTCTCTTCAGGCAACATTATAACATCAAAGTATGGGATACTGAATGGAAAGGAAAGGATTCACAATTTTTTTCCTAGTGGAGGAAAATACTCTTCTACTATATTCTTTGCAAACTTTCACTGTCAAATATCATTGAAGTCAGGAAACAAATACATTCATAATAACCACAACACCTCTAGCTAAAAATATCCAAAGTTCTAAGATTAACTCTGAACCAAAGTTCTGTTTCTTTTTATTCATTTGTTGTTTATATCTATATGCTGAAGAAATGTTGTTACTTAAGGTTATCATTCTCCTGTTGACTCCTCTTTTCCACAGGTATAATACAGTCAACAATGTTACCCATATTATGTAGTCTATTGCATTCTATGCATAATAATAGTCCTCAAGAACCACAGTGCTTTAACACTGGTTTAGTTGAACTGAAAGGGATGGAGGAACTGCGCCTTGACAGCTGTAGTGTACCAAACTCATGACTGTGAAGAAGGAGAAGGAGATCCCACAGGCTGTATCTGAATAGGTGCAACATTAACCCTGCAGTAATTCCTGACACAATTTTTTGTACTTCTAAGGAAGTTGGGATTAATGGGGGGATGCAGGGTGTTTGAGGTTGTTTTGTTTTCTTGATGGGGCTCTTCTCTTAGGAAGAAAGTGATTCAGTTCAAGATGTTTAATCCTAAACTCCAACATTCAAGAGTTGACCAAGTGTTAAAGCTATGTTTCTATCCAGATTAATTTGTCCAAATTTCAAGCCAGCTTTTTGAAAGAAAAAGAGAAAGAAAAGTCTCTTCTGCATGATCTTGCAATGCCTGCAACTTTAAAGCAAAAATATTTTTAAATAACCAACTTGTTTCTTGTATCAGGAGATTCAAACCAGGCACTCTGGACATATTCATGGCAAAGCACTGCGGAATATGAAGTCTCTTGAACAGTGCTTTTTGTTTTGATTGTTGACATACAACAGTATGACAGTGCTTTTTGTTTTGATTGTTGAAAGTTTCATTCCTAATACTGTTTTAGATTTCCTAAAAAAGTAAAATATTTTCCTTATCAAACAGGATTAATTTTTCTGTGGAAGTCCATTTGGAATCTAAACCTGCAATTTTTTTTTTCCCAAATAAATATGTATAAATGTCACCTTTTCTTGTGTTCTGTACTATAAACCTTCTTTTGTGTTTTTTTCCTTCCTTAACATACAGTTTTTAATTTATTTTATTTCATTTTGTGCTAGATGTGGCATAATACGGTGAGAGAGAGCTACCAAAGGAAACCATTCACTTAGATCTTTCTTTTGCTAAACTGAGGTTTATCTTATCATGCTGTTCTTATAGGCTGATCATAAACAATATTTTATGGGTATATTAAGCTAGCTTTCAAAAGAGTTGTTCTGTGTGTGTGTGTGTTTAAAGCGCCTAAAACATTTGTAAGATTTGCAAATTGGGTTTTAGTTATAGGAGTTCTAGCCTTTGTTTTGATTAATCTTAAAAATGCAACTCTGGGACCTTTCAATCTCAAACGTCCACTAAGTCGGCAAACAGGTAGATTTACCTGGGACCTTTGGAGTGAAAGGCTGCAGAGGACAAAATGTTTAAAATACCTAAAAAAACCAGAAAAAAAAAGGAAATAGAAAATTCAGAGAGAAAACAGAAAAGGAAATGGAAAAAGATAAATTAGAAAAATTTAAAAAAAGAACAAAGAAAATAGAAAAAAAAATGGAAAATAGAAAACAGACAAAAAACTTTTTCTTTCCTGAACATACAGGTTTTTATTTTATTTTTCACACTGCTAGATGTGGCACAATACGGTGAGAGAGATATCAAAGGAAACCATTCACTTAGATCTTTCTTTTGCTCTGTGACAAGCGTATTGCCAAGACATTAAAGTGCAAGCTCCTTTTTTTTATTTATTCATGTGAAAAGCCTGGAGAGGGGAGTACAGAAATGATCATTGAAAGAGCTGTAACATTAAAAGCACAACAAAATAATTACTAGAAAATTATGATGGTATTTTTTTTCTGATTTTATTTCCCAAACATGGAGATTATCTCCTATATTCTCTGTTGTTTAAATTAAGCCAGAATTGCTCTGTTCTGTGCTCTAAACTGAGGTTTATCTTTCAAGGGAACGAACTTTCCTGTTTCACTTGAAGAGTCATGACAGATGCAAGGCTGAAACAGAGCTGTACAACTGGGTGAAAAACTACAACTTAGCCTGAGTACTTGCACCTGCATAATTCAATTCACTATAATATAATTAATAATGATGATAATACTTCAGGTCATTGACACTAGGAGAGAATTTGACCATAGATTGTATGAAACTATAATAAACCTTTAGAGAAATTTTATTCTTTTTTAGGTTAAGAAGCATATATTTTAAACCAGGAATTGCTACTCCATAAATAAATATTCTTAAAGAGAAACAGGGTTTTGGAAGAAGATCTACTTTGTTTATTTTACTGAAGTGAGAATTTAGTCTGTATTTTCAAAGTTAATTTGAAGTAATTTATTTAGTGCCAATAGTGTGCTTCTCTTTTTTTTATGAGGGGCAGAGTGGAAGGAGGTGTCAGTCTGGAAGTGAAATGAGTGAGGGTATAAAAACCACAAGGAACCAAAACCCTTTTCTCCTTTTCCCCAGAGAATGTTTTTCATTTGAGTAGCTACCTGTTCTCTAGCCTTGCTCAGAGTGAGAGTATTTACTTTTAAGATAAAAGCTTTCCCTTCTTAGAGGTCATGTACAGAGAAATAAAGGATGGAACAACAGCATTTTCTTCTCAGTTTCTTCCAGCAGTTCACCTGGCGTGAAGTTGTCTTCTTACATCAATGTTGGTTGCTCTAATTTTTTTCTTTCCATTTTATTGCAGACTTACTATCATGTAATTTTTCTGTGTTCATCGCTTGTACAAAAGTGTTGGATTTTTAAAAGAGCTCTTTAAAATATGGATTAGTTCTATGGCTTAACTTGAAGCTAGTGAGTCATGACTCCATAAGAATGACATAAGTCTTAGTAGCAGAAAAGAAAAGAAGACGGATGTCCATTTGATTGTGAGATGATGACATTCCCACTGCGCTGCCTTACCATAGCATTCTGACACTGAGCCAAAGAGAGTGGATAGCCACAAAGTTCCTGTGTTGGTGCCCAGACTGGCGTGCAGAGAGTAGAGCTTCTTGTCTGCATAATGCTTGAGAACAGAAAAACTTGATCTGGAGAGCTAACTAGCTGTTAGAAGTTTCTCTGGCCTATTCCATCTCAATTAATAGAAATTAGAAAATTGGAATCAAAAGCAGAGTAATTATAATGGCACTGAATGAATATCAGCTGTAGGAAAATAACCCCCACAACTGTAAAATTACTGAGAATAACTGCCTTCTAAGAGATGCCATATATAGATATACATAAAGACATAATGTATACATGAAATCACTGCTGAAATTGTTGTTCAAAAGAAGGGTCTGTTCTCTGACAGACCAGAAAGCTTTCTAAAGTGATCAAGTAATAACTTTCAATAAATGTTAGTGTCTCATAGCTGTCATTAAAAACTCCATCCTGGTTTTTGGCCCTTCTGAATAAAGTAAGTACCATTAGAAAATTTGGAATCATCCACTAACAGAAGCTACAGGGAAGCTGCTAGCACTGAATGCTGCTGCCTGTTAGTTCCTTCTATTCATAGCGCTTTTATTGGAACTGCAAATCGCAATTAGAAGAACGCTGTCGTAGAGCTTCTCCCTTTGTGGATCTCCAGTGCCCACCAAAATGAATCAGTTCATCTGCCTTAAGGAAGCTATTTGCTCTGAATGCTGCTGCTTTTTAGTCACTTCTCTTGTAGTGCTTTAAATGCAAAATGCACAGCAAGGATTTGAGACTGCCTTAGTTTACAAATGTCATCTGCTGTTACAATATACTCAGGAAAGCTCTGCTGTAAAATTGGAAAACTTCACCAAGAGCAGCTAGAGGGAAGCTGGTAGCACTGAATGCTGCTGCTCATTAGTCACTTGTCTGGTTACCCTTTCACTGCAAAGTGTAGAGTGCCAATAGAAGACTACTTCAGTATAGATTGGTCATCTATGCTTTGAACAAACTCAGGAAAGCTCTGCTGCAAATTTGGAATGGTTCACCAACAGAAGTTAAAGCGTATTTGCCACGGGAAACTGCTGTCTCCAAATGTAGATTCATCATTTGTCTGTCCATCTGCAATAAGGAAGCTGCTGCTTTTCGTTCACTTCTCTGGTAGCGCTTTCACTGCAAAGTTCACACCACAGAGAAGACTGCTGTTCATTGTCTAGAATTATTATTTTAGTATTCTTTTGCACCGGGGAATTGAATTACTGTCAAAGAAAGTGAAAATAATTCATCTCAATCTACCCCAATATAGATTTACTATAGATACAGATTTACTACCGATATTTTGCTGAGCAATGGCTTTAAACTCTGAAAAGCTGCACTAGAATTAGCTACCTGTAATACTAATAATTTTACCTAAGCACAATTGTACTTTAATGCTTGTTTAGTTGAGAATGAAATTAAAAACCAAAATGAAAAGAAACTAAAAAAATGAGTCTAATTGTTATCTACTTAGAACCAACTGTTTAGAACAGCTGGAGGAAAGCTTTACAAGGGCCTGTTTTGAAATAGAGAATGAAGTAAAAACCTTAAAAGTATTTCTGCAGCAAAATATTTAGAATTAACCAAATAGTTCATAAATGAAAAGTACACAACAATACTATTAATGATGAAAGCATACCTGCCAAGCCAAAATGGTATTTCTAATTCTCATAAATGTGAGAATAAGAGGAAATGGATTTGCAGGACTGGAACGGAAAAGTTTTCTTTTAGGATGCCAAGGCAGTCCTCAGGTTTCTATTTTTTTCATTAGTCTCCATCTGGGACATGATAATTTTCCAACATACCTTTCTGTTTCTAAGGACAGGCCGTTCATTCTTTATCTGAGGTAGGCAAGAAAGACTTCATCATTACTCATAAGTCTTCATGAAGAAGCAGAGCCATTCTCATCTTTCTTATTTTCCTTTTATTAACTCATTTGAAGGACAAGTCAGTCCTGGTTAGTTTGATGATTAATTAGCTTTATCATCAGTGTACTTTCTATTAATAACACTTATTCTTAGCTATACATTACCTCTTTTTCTGCTGACATCATTACTTCAGACACAACTGGCAACAGCCATAAACTTGTATTTTGGTTCATAAGAAAAGCAGAATCTCACAGTTGTTTTTATTTTCCTTCAGTGTTCTCAAAGCAATTTACTTTCAGTTTTCCAAATTTTAAAAAGCAGCTACTTGACTACTCTGGTATAGGCATCAAGAGCCAAGCATTAAGTTTAAGATATCACTTTTTCATTTATTACTGCAAATAAAAGCTACTGAAAGTCAGTATCTCCTAGCTGTTCAAGATGACTTTCAATTACTATGCAGTGGAGATTACAGTTTGCACAGTTAAAAATACACAGTTAAAAATGTCGTTAAATGTCCATCTTCTTTTTTTTTTTGTGCTTCTGAATAAAATAAGTACCGTTAGAAAAGGAGCAAACTTCACACATAATAGCTTTGCAAAATTCGTATATATTTTCAGTGTGTCTCTAATAGCAAATAATTCATAGTTCATTTCCTTCTTAATATATTCCTTACACAATCATTACAATGCACATAGTAGCAATATCATCTAATAGTAGTATCAATATGGGTAGTCATATACTTTCCCCCTCTTTGACTAATTTGTGCTGTGCTACCTCTATTAGCTGGCCCTAAACAAGCCAGTTTAATGAGGCTCCCTTTCTAATATCAAGGCAAATAATTCCCTTTTGCCTGTTCCTGGCTTCCACAGGTGACTCATTATAGACAGCAGAGCCCTCTTCATAATCTCTAAACCATTTTGGCACAAATAAAAAAAAATCATCTTTGTTGGCTCGTTGCCTGTATTCCATTGGAATACACTCACACAATTCTGGTACTACCCGTTCTGTAGTATTTCACAGGCACATGAATTACAAACTGCAGTTCAGACTAAATTTCAGATTTTATTTCAAGTAATATTTATTTTCCTGTTACTTATAATCTTCAGAACAAATGAGCAAACTAAATTTGTTCAGAATTTACTGTTTAACTTTTTAATTTGCTTTGCAATTTTTTTCTGCAATAGGTACAGTTATTTTCATTTGTATGGGAAAATAGTTACCAAAAATCTTCTTCTATATCTTTCTATCTGAAATGTTCTGCAGAAACACTTGTTCTGACTAAAATTATTCAGTTCGTTTCTAGTTCTTAAACAATTCTGGGGATTGCTGCCAGTTTTAAGAAAACTAATTCAACATATCTAAATTTAGAACCATTTACAGAGGAGGAAAAAAACCCTTTTTCTATACATTTCTCTCTTTTGATTAATGCAGTCATTTCAGTCAGCAAGTGTTGGACTTTGTCAAATATATTATTTACATTAATTTGTCAGTCTCTCAAAGATTTTAAAACATAGCAGGTATAAATAACCATTGAGTAAATTACATGCCATCCTTTATAGTTAAACTTAGTTGTATCACATATGTTTGAATTCACAGAGTATTACATCAAATTTAGGGCTTAATCAGAATATCATTCATGATATGCTTTAAAGGCTTAAAAAATTTGATTGACAAACAGATTCTCTTAGCATTAATATAACCGACCAGCTAGTGGAAGCAGAAGATGAGAAATATCTCAAAACTTCACCCAGTGACAGAGGGGGGGATACATTTATAAAAAGAGAATGTAATTGTAAATATATATTCTACTTGTTTTGTCATCAGAGCTGCACAGGAAAGCTAGACAAAGTCAAGAGAAAGCATTCTCTCTTACGGATGCCCAACTCAAAAGGATAAGCAAAAGTGGAGCCAAAGGCAATATCTTAAAAAAAAAAACACCCTAAGTGATTTAGTGCAGTAATCAACAATAACCCAGAAGAATTTCTCAGATGTTTTGATTGTACAGAGGTCTTTAACTTCTCTAGCAACTCTCAGACATCTGCTGGATAAAAATAACCATAAATTTGAGCTGCATTTTGGTCAAACACTTGTAATCTCAAAACATAGGCAGAAACTGCCCAGAAACTTACTTTCTCCTTTATTTATTTGCTATTTTTGCAAATCGAGGATGTTAATTGAATAAACTATTTTATGCCAACACCTGCATACACAATATGTACAAAGTACGCATTCATATATGTATTTTATTAATTAATACATGGTCAGAAAGAAAGCAACAAAAAAACCCCATATAATTTTCACAAAGAAAGAAAGAGTAGTAGGATGCAACTTGTTCAATGATTTCATAAAGGATATAGAAAAATGGTTGAAAAGTAAATGGCAAAATCTCTTTTGCACAATTTTATGTCATCTGTTATCAAAACTGACTCTAAGTAACTGTAAATCATGAATGCCCACGAGACAGTACGTAGGAGATGGTGTTTGTTTTGACTTTCCTCTGATGACTTCAATTGATGTCACTTAGGTCATTGTACTAGAAAAGACAGTAAAACAAACAAACTAACACTGCTTACCATCACATTAACACTTTTATTCAGTTATCTACCACATGGCTTCTCTGTAAACCTATGAAACACAGACTAATGTGTCTTAGCCTACTTTGTTATGTCTCATTAGGAATATAATACTTTAATATACCTTAATACCTTATCAGAATTCTGAATCTTCCAGTATGATATGCTTTTGTTTTTGTTTGGGGTTTTGGTTGGTTTAGGGTTTGTTTTTTTTTTGGTAAGAGGTTTTTGGATTGTAAGTTTTTTATTTTTTCAGAGAGAGGAGAAATTGGAATTACCAACAATAGTCACAATGTGAGCGAAGAGGGCTGTTTTCCATTTTGTTTTCTCTTTGCTCATTAATAATTCCTAAAATGCTCTGTTTGTTCACTATCTTGTACCCTTTTCTCCAGCATCTGCCTGTGAGCACAGAAGCTGATGGGGAGAGGTTACAGTGCTGGATGAGCCTTTGATCTGGTGCAGCATATTATGCACATTCAGGAAGTGGAAATGTAAATTATGACTATCTCTTGAGCTGAGATCACCAAGAAACAGTGACACAAATAAATCTGACAAGATTATAAGAAATCCTTCACTGACTATGGTATCCACAAAGGAAAGTTAAGCACCTACATGGAAAAATTTTCCTCCAGAAAAAAAATGTTCATTGTGCTGCATATTTAAAAATGGGAGCAGTAAACTTTCATATTGTTTTACAATTTTAGCCATAAAAACACAGGTCAAGAGTAGAATGGTTGAAACAAGACAATTTAATTTTTTTACAGCTATGTTTATGAAGTCTATCATCCCAATGATTCCCCAGCCGTGGACCTTATAAATTGATGTAAGAAGTAACCAGCAAAAAATTGTGCCGTTAAAGGAATGAACTACCCTCTGTGAATCTTAATTCTGCTATGCAAATACCAGTCTTACCTCTGTTCCTTATCAGATCAAAACTGAATGCAGTATTTGAGGTGTGACCTTATCAGTACTGAGGACATGGCCACGATCCTTTCCCTAGTCCTACTGGCCCCATTATTTCTGATATGAGCCGGCGCTGAAGTTGTAATAACAGTATCACTGAAGTTGCAATAGTCTTGTTCCCTTCTGCTTTGTGTTCAGATTAAGGATCCCATTCCTGCATTTTCTAACAAATTATCTTGTTAGATATAGTATACTAAAGGACAGCACATCCCTTTTAAACCTACAGTTTTTCTCTCTTTCACCCTCTAGTCCTTTTCCTGGGTATGACAGCAACAGCATGCACTTTATCACTGTTTTTCCGTAAAGTCTGAAAAACATCTGGAATTTATGAAGATAAAAGTGAGCTGCTTTTTTTAAGCAGGATTTTTCTGCAGATTTAGAATCTTACCAATATCTATCATCTGTAATTTTACTTGGCAGTTATTTTATTTATACATCAATACTAACAACAAAAATAACATGTTGAAAATGGATTTCCGAATAATCTGCCAGGATTCTCTGGATGAATGATGATTCCTTACATACTTCTATTTTCGGATCTATCTAGAAATCAATGCTGCAAATTAGTTATCATTCTCAGTAGTGGAGAAAGGATACAGAAAAAAAAAGAAAAATTTAAATAAAATCATGACCTAACTGAGAGAAAAGTTGAGATTTTATGGCAAATTTACCAGGGACAGAATTTCACTGCATCAATTCAATTTAATTATTTGGGGTTTTTTTAAGATGTTGTCCTTAATGGTTATTGCTTACATGCCACATTCCTTCTGGAAACAGTCTTAGCTAAAATCTTCAAAGTCCTGAAATATTTTTTATGATCACATTTGCAAAATGCCCTGTAAGTCATGGAATTTTATACAAACACCACCCAAAAGTGGATGATAACTGAAGTAAAATTTTCAGTAAGAGTTTGAAGAGGCAGCTGGATTTCTGTGAAAAACAAAGCCTAAAATCAAGGTTTATGATTAAAGCAAAAGGTTGTGGATAGAAGCAATCCAATTGTAGTTACTACATTTATTTGCATAATACAAAAGCAATTATTATAAAATCAAAGAATTATTAGCTGCTGATATTACTGACCAACGCATCTTGCTGTAATGCGTAATGAATATCTATCAAGATCTCTACTGAGCTCATGTTTTGGAGTTTATAGACATTTTTCCTAGAAATCATTACCTAATGACTATGGTAGTGTCACGTTGGATTACTGAAAAACAAAGACAAGGATGTGACCTGTGGAAGAATGGCTCATGATTTAATAGCAGTGAACAATCCAGGGTTTGCTGTCTGTAACTAGGCCTGACCTTGAGATAAGATAAAAGGGAGCAGAATACAAGAATGTGGAATCCAGGGTGGGAAAGTCCCGAAGAGTCGTGATGTGAACTTTGTATCTGCCCCTTTCGCGTGCTCAAGAGCATCTGGCCAGTTGCGTAACAGCATAAGGCACGTGAACAGCGGCACATAACCAATTAGGATTTGTTTTGTTAGCGCGTGCACTACTGGGATAAGTATATAAGAAGTGTAAGGTGCATGAATAAATGAGAACGATCATACTCATATTGAGACTCCATCGTTACTCCGGGTCCGCCTCCCACTCCGACAGTGACCCATCTTACATGCCCTCTTTGGTCTTTTCTGTTTGTCATCTCTCCCAAAGAGGTTTCATTATCTGCTGTAAAAGCTTCCATTCTCCTGAATGGGTTCTAACTAACCCATGTTTTTTTGCCAGAATGAGAGGTAGAGTCACTCAGCAGGCAGTGAACTAAAGAAGGGTTATTCTGTTACAGAATACGCTGTGAGAATGCAGGAGTAAAAAGTAAAAACTGTTATCATATGCAGTACAGAAAATTTGGTGCCATCTTTGCCTAAGCATATTTGAGGAAAATGCTCAATTTAGTTTTCAACCTTTGGTTGAGGATAATTTTTTCTTTTGTCAACATACATTCAATTAAGTTGTAGGTAATAGTTCACAATGTCACAGGTATATATAGGCATCTACAATGGACATAAACAGAAATCTGGTATCACTTGGATTGGTTTTAAATTTCTTTGTACTATAAATTGACATAAAGCACTCCAACATTCCTTACACTGTCAGCAAACTCCCAGTTTCACTGCTGAGAATAGTCTTGCTTTTATTGTGTTCCTTCAGAAAATTACACCTTTAACAATAAACTGCATTCCTAAACAAATGCACAGAATGGTGAACCTCCATTCCAAACATTCTGTGCTGAGATGCATAGGTTTATAGAATCATAGGATGGTTTGTGTTGGAAGGGACCTTTAAAGGTCATCTAGGTCGTCCCCTGCATTGAACAGAGATACCTTCAGGTAGATTAGATTGCTCAGAGCCCTGCCTGGTTTGACCTTGAATGTTTCCAGAGATGAGGCTTCTACCACTACACTGGGCAAACCTATATCATAAAATATTGGTTTAAGAAAGATGGATCCTGCTTAACCAACCCAATCTGCTTTTAAATAATTGGACCTGCTTGTTAGATTAGGGAAAGCCTGTGGGTGTTGTCATGTCATGACAACAGGAAGCTATCTCTCATTTCTGTTTTGGTAGATTCATTCAGCCTGGAAAGACAATAAAATGTTCAATCCATTCTCCACACATCACTACCATGTGTCACCTGCTTAACTTATACACTGTTACCAAAATGTCCTATATCAAATGACTTACATACCTATGTCACCTGATATAAAATACTATGACTATATTAAGGTCGACTAAGGTTTCATACTGTGAATTTAAAGCCCTGTTCCATGGCAATATCTGAACTGCTCACATTCTCCTTTGGGAGTTATGTTGCTTAAAAACAGAAAACTCAAGTAACTATTGCCAATAGGATGCGCAGGTTCATGTTTTACCTTAAAGAAGGATGTAAACCAGAAATCTCCACTAGCTGGGGATGGGGCTATTAATTGGCACACTAAAACATGGACTGTTATGATTCAGAAGATACTGAACAAGTACAAGGTCTAACACACAAGAAAATGAAAGTGTGTTTGTAACCCTTTTAATTTAACAAAGTAGGAAAATCAACAACCATCACCTTCAAACCAGTCCCCTTCTGAGTTGACACACAGCTGCATGTAATGCCATCAACGTTCAAAGCAATTCCACAGATAATTTTCTGACAGAATGTTGAGCATCTCCATTGTTTTTGCTTTCACGTCTTCTATCCACAAAACATGAGTTCCTTTGAGCATTGATGGGATCAATGATATCTATTGGATCTCTTCACTGTAAGCCTCAGTCAATAGTTGAAAAGTTTCTGTTGTGGATTTCTTCAGTTTCGTGAGAAACTTTATGTTTTCCACACTGTGGTACCTAGGATAAAACTATAACTACACAATGACCTTAATCCACTTTCTCTCCCATTCAGATGAGCAGCTTAAATTCAAAATTATTTCATCTTTTTATAGTAACCAGGTAGTCATGCCTGTTGTACCTACTACTTTCCCGGTTGTGTGATTAAGTTAGTTTCTATTATGCAAAACAGCAATTCAAATATACAAAGTGTAATATAAATGGGCATGGTACACAGCCCATGTTCAGTCCTTATAGATTATACACCAATCAGTTGTCTTCAGGAAAAAGATAAAAAAACAAATGCTCATGCCTAAAGCATGGTATCCAAGACAAATAACAAGAGGAAGTAATTCTTACAGTGACCTCTCCCTTTCCTGAGGAAAATACCTGCCCTTGAAATCAGAACTATCTTAGAAACTTTTGTTAGAAACTTACCTACCATGTTTTGATATTTCTACATCAAAATGCCCAGTCATCTATAGATCTAAATTAAATATGTAATTAATACATATCATAAATGTGAACATGTGGATGGGATGAATATGCTAGTTATCAAAAACTCTTTTTAAAACCCTGCTTTAAAAAAAAGCAGAACCTTTCTATCTTGTGTAACACACAGACAAAATCCTTCCGCACTCTCACTTTCTACCAGAGACAAGCAGCTTAATTTGATCTCTGGCTACAGTGTCACTGTTGAACAATGAAGGCCAGCAGGAGTTTGAAGTATTTTATATAAAGCTGAACTGAGCAGAACACAAATATATACCGTAAAAATATTGTGAACCTTTAAACAGATAAGTGGTTTTATCATGAACCATAAATGATTCATGTGGGAACTTTTCAAATGGATTTCCTACTAAAACCTGTGTGTCCCTATCAGTAGGCTTTCTCCTGTTTTCTATGTGCAGGTTAGTGTATCAAGAGAAAATAGAGACTTTTGATCAATCAACAAGACCTCCTTGACTAATGGCCTTCAAAACTTTCATCATTGCCCCCTTCGCTTCCACAGGGATAATTCTATAATACAGCAATTACAGACAAAATTGAGAGAAGCCTACCACTAACTTTGGAGCCAGTATTTTATCCTAAAATTGTTGTACATACATAGTACACAGTCACATATACACAAACATATATAACAGATTTGAGAATATCTTAAATTTGCATTTGGCAAAGTACTGCCATTTCTATTTTGCTAGGTCTCTCTGGCCCTCTCTAAAAAGTTACTTCTTCAACAAGTCATAACACTTTTAAAAAGGTGGATGGGAGAAAAGGCCATTTTGCAAAAAGCATTAAAGTGATGTCCCTTGAATAAGAAACAGACATTAAAGAGATAATTCAGGACTTTGGAAGCAGATGCAGTACTTAACCTGTGAAATAAAATGAAGATTTAATTTCACCATATTTGGGGCTATTGAGTTTTTAAAAATATCTCACACCTCATCTGCTATAAAAGTTGTGCAGTCTCAGTGAAGTATCAAAAAAGAAATAAAAATAATCAATTTTATGGGAGAGAGATTGCCAGAATAACTTGATTCAACTACTTTGCACCTGGTTGTTTTTCCTTTTTTTTTGGCTGATCACTTTTATAATGACTAGACAGCCAGCTTTGGACCTGCAGGTATTTCAGTAACAACATACTCTGATTAAAGCAATTTTTGTGCTTTGCTGGTAGAGGAAAAAAAAGTAAAAAAACACCTCATAAAGCCTCTGGAGTGTTTGAGAACACTGACAGTAATAAAATTTCCCAGACTGCTTTTTCATAAGTGCCAAATTCACAGTCCAATGTCAGATAATAGCCCCAGAAAAATTAATTCAGTTGTGAAAGATAAATTTTTTTCCAAAATGAAATTTTAAAGGTAGAAGTATATACATTACATTCCTCATAGAACCTGAGCAAGTGAACTTCTAAGTCCAGTTGTTTTATTTCATAGATCCTTGAGGAAGAAAAAAATACAAGAAAAGTTGCACTTTAGAAAGTTCGACTTTTAATACAAGGCATTAAAACCAGTCTTAGAACTTGAGTTTAGCCTTGTAGGTCAGTGCACAGAAAAAAAGATTGTGTAAGCACTTTATTCATTGTCCTAGTGTAGTTCTTAGCTGGCAGCTAAACAGTAGACAGCCATTCTTTCACTCGCCCCCTGCCAGGGGAAGAGAAACCTTGTGAGTTGAAATAAAAGTTTTAATTAAACAAAAAATAATAATATTAGTGTTAATGTTAATAATAAGCAAATATACCAAGCAGTATTTAGCCATCCTGGACAAACATTGCAGAACTCGTGCTCCAAACAGTGGCTGTCATATGGTGGACACAGTGCACACAGCGGTTTTGGCATGCACAGAAGCTAAAGCCAGAGATCATCAGGCACTGGAAGCAGGAACCCAGGAAAAAGAGATCACTGAGAGCAGGGCAGAAGGAGCCAGAGAAGAAGCTTAAGGGTGAGAGAGCTTATGTTCAGAAAATTTCCGATTTTCTATTGAGCATGACATTTCCAGTATGGAATATTTTCTTTGACAGTTTGGTTCAGCTGTCTAGCATCTCCTGCCTCTAGCTTACTACACACATTTACTTGCAAAACTTGGGAAATTATCAAAAACAATGTGTTATCAGCATTCTTCCCACAATAAACCAAAGCAAAACAGTTACTGAGAAGAAAGTTAACTACCCCAGCCGAAACCAGGACTGTTGTGCAAGTTATAACCCAAAGAAATACTTCAGTTCGCCACCTAGTAGACAACATTTTCAGAATTATCTGTGTTGTAAAAACCCATTAACTGCTTATTTTGTTGTTGTTGTTCTTTTTTATGCAATAGTTACACGTAACCTTATTTCCTTCTTTGCTGAGAAAAAATGGGAAAAGTTCTACGTAAAAGATGTGTTAATAGGCACTTATAATTAAGCACATAGTCTTTTTAGAGGGTAATTTTTGAAAATTTGCAAAAACTAATTTATGCTATTCTTGTACAACTAACGTGCTCTGTACATTTATAGAACCTTCCACTTATAAAAGCAGACAATATGCTAATTCTACTGATTTAAAGTCTAGAGGCTGCTCTGACTAAACTATATAAATTACCAATCTAGTACTATTACTCTGTCTTATTGTGGTGACATCATTAATTCTCTACAGGTTAAACAAATTGGCATCCATATTTGCAACTTCCACATTGCACCAACACTCTTCCAGCACACTACTTTATGACAAATTAATCAAGATAAAATGCTATCATAATTTGGCTAAAATCTGCATTTTTCAGAAGAAAAAGAGAATCTGATATTGCCACTGAGTTATAATATACTGCCAACTATCCTGATGTACATCTCAAACATTTAATTTCTAAATATTTAAATGCAAGCTGGTATCATCCTTATGAAAACTACAGACTTAAAAACATCCAAAGCCATAGGATTCTATCAGGAATGTCTCCTAGTCTTACATGCTCATACACTTTACTTGCAAAGGACTTTCTTTCCAAGTGTTACTTAATATACAGATACATGGTCATGCATCGTGTTTGCTGCAATCTGATCCACTTGTTTGAAATGCTGACAATTTGTATCACAAGAAAAAAAATACACTGGTAGAAATGAGACCTAAAATTCTGAACAAGGGAATGGTGTTTGCACTATAAGACTTCAGTGAGAACTGTATGCTGAACTAAGACTTCTTTGGGTAATATCATGCTGGAAGAATGACATACTGAAGGATTTGAGTTTCCCAATAAAGTAATAGTACCATATGGCTACTTTGAAAACTTGCACCATACAGAGTAATATCTATCTGTAGTCTTTCTCTCTCATTCTCTTTCTTGAAATATAGAGAATATATATTAATTATTAAACTGTCATGCAAAAAACCATAAAAGACTGCTTTCTACCTGTGGCTTTTTATTTTTCTCATGCACATTGCCCTCACCCATTCTAACTGCTTCTAAGATTTAATTTAAATCTTATTTTGTACTAACATTTTCACAGACAAAGATCTTTCTAAGTTTCAAATAATAAGCAAGGTTTGCTCTGCTGAACGGAATTCATGAAAACATGAATTCTCGGTATAATGACAAGACTTGTTTATTAGTATTTAGCTTTAGAGCAAAGACATTACACTTCAGAAGACAGGTCTTTTACAGAATGCATTTGTACTAGAGACACTTCTTTTGGCTGCTGTAATCACAGATGCTCTGGTTTATGACCCTGCATTTTCTCTAATAGAAATTTTTAATCCTTGTGTCAAGTAAAACAGCAATTCCAGAGGCTGAAGACAGTTCATTCCCTACATCCTGTCTGCCTACATATGGAGTATTTTTCAGGTTACTAAATGGAAATAGAAAATATGTCTCTTATGACAAAGTGTAAAAATAAACTAAAATAGAGGGTGGGAATCCTCTGAATTCCACTTACTTCTTACAAGGATGTAATTATTGAGCTATAAGCTATAAGCTGCTTCTGAGAAGAGAAAACGAAAGAATCTCATAGTGATCTGAGGGAACTACCAAACGAAAACATAATAGATATTCCTACCGTTAGTCTGAAATGCAACTTAATGCTCACTTTACCTTGCTAATGTGACTTATATTCATTTTTATCCTCTTTTGAACACAATTTATAACATTCATATTGGGAATAGAAGTAATTAAAAGGTGCATCAGCAATTTAACACACACACACACACACACAAAATATCCACTTGCTTAAACTCTAGGTCACTTTACATGGTTAAGCCTTTATTAAAGAGACATTGCTGTTGGCCAGCATAGATAAAGAGGTTCATCCAGACACACTGATCCACGGAATAACTAAAGAAAAACAGAACAACCAAAAACTTTAATGGCTGTGAAGTCCCATATTAGAAGATTGGTGCTCCTCAAAAGAAAAATATTTAAAAGATACAAATATAATTACAGCAGGAAATGACAGTGCCTCCTTACTCCATTTTTTTTTGAATCCTATGTTTGCCATTTTATAGGCTGCAAGGCTGAAGACAGAAAGACAAGCAATTTGGCATTCATTCTTCTGCTGAAAATGAGAAGTAATATAAAATTTTGTTCAGTTGTTTATTCAAGGTGACAATGCAGTGGACACAGGACAATAAGAATGTCAATTTAAAATTTTCTGACGATATAAGGACAAAAATTTGGTCACTGGACTGCATCATTCCTTTTATAATGTATCTCCCAGTATGATGCAAGTAAGCAATTTTGCGGTTTGCCTATAATATAAACCTTCAAACATTCATATATTGGATCCAACAAAAATTAATTTCAGGAAGAAATATTATCTGAGCCTCCTTTAAGACTTTTTCATCCCAGAGCTTTGAAAAATCCTAGACTGGAGTCCAATCTTGGTTAGCAAAGCACAAATTAAGTAGCTCCCGTGATGGTATTTTAATTTAAAATATATATGTAACAAAGCTTTAAAACAGTTCATTTCAATTGTTGTAGTAGCATTACATTAAATTCTGAATTATGTTTTGAGATTTAAGGTGAATCATTTGGAATTGAAAGTTGGCCATTTATAATCCCACAAGAGGTCATTGGTATTTTAAATCTCAACTTTTCGTTCCAGTATCTCCCTTCATTTAATTTTAAAGTTCTTACAGGACTGTAAACTGAAAATAGGTCTCATTTGTGTGTTCTGTTCAAAAGTAGAACTTATCCCAGGGCAGTAGGGCTACAATCTTGTCATTTTATTCCATGACAGGCTTTGGGTACAACTGGATTAACAGTAAAAATACTTTGTATTTTCTGATCTTTTGAGATTTTTCACTGACAGAATAGTGCATGCTATGCCATGTTTTTTTAAATAGAACTCTTACTGGGTGAGATATGAATTTCAGATAATAAATCAGCAACAGAATATGGTTCTAACAATCTCTTTAGATGAATTTGCAGACACAGTTTCTTGGCATAACAGGCTTACGACACTCTAAATACATTCTCATTCACCATCCAGATGCAGATTTTTTTCACAAAAATTTACCCTGAAAATGAATCAAACAAGGCTACCTATTTCTCCTTCTACGTTCAGTGAATAGAAATCCACAACTGGCCAAAGGAGAAATTTATCTATTTTATTTAGGAAGCTAATGTCAAAAGTGTAATCAAATTAAAAAGTAGAACGCAGATGGAGCATAAAACCTCTATTCAACCACCCACTGATCAAAAAATTACTATGCAAGTGCTGTTGTTATAGTTGTTGGATTTTTGAAAATAAAATAGAAAGCCTTAACTTCAGGTGATTATTAAAATCTTATCTCTACAAGCCCTGTAACAGAGAAGAGACAGATGTTGTTTGTCGTATCAACCTTTTGTTATTCTTTAGGTTACCAATTTCTCTCAGTTCATACAACTTTATAAATTGTCAAAGAAAGGGAGCTAAGATACTTAATATTTTCCTTGGCAAGGGAAATAGTTTCCAATCAAAGAATCTATTGTAATTCAAATGCTTAAAATCTAATGTGCACGTTTCAAAACATGAATTAGTTGGGGAAACTCAATAAATATCAAATTGGGTTTTCTTCCTACTCACATTAATTTCATAGCATTGTTGTCCCATCATCTTTTAATAGAATTATTTTTTTAACAGAATTTTTCACAATTTACCATTTTCATAAGAAGTGTAGTGAATTTTAATATGATACTTTTGTTCAGACAACATTATAATACCAAAGAATGGGATACTGGATGAAAAGAGAAGGGTTCACAAAATTTTTACTAATGGAGGAAAATACTCTTCTACTATGTTCTTTGGAAACTCTCACTGTCAAATATCATTGAAGTCAGGAAACAAATACGTTCTTAAAAATCACAACATCAATAGCTAAAAACATCCAAAGTGCTAATATTAACCCCAAACCAAAGTTCTGTTTCTTTTTATTCAGTCATTGTTGATATCTATAAGCTGAAGAAATGTAGTTACTTACCATTCTCCTACTAACTACTCTTTTCCACTGGTATAATGCAGTCAACAATGATTACCCATATCATATAGTCTATTGTATTCTATACATAATAATAGCCTTCAAAACCCCCAATGTTTTAACACTGGTTTAGTTGAACTGAAAAGGATGGAGGGACTGAGTCTAAACAGCTGTACTGTACCAAATGCATGACTGTGAGGAAGGAGAAGTAGATCCTACAGGCTGTATCTGAGAAGTATTACATCTGAATATCAGACAGAAGAATATGGTGACAAATAGGGAATCAACATTCCTGAGACTCTATCTAGGTGTTAAAATATTCTAAGATAAATAATAAATGGAATTATTTGCAATTTGCATTACAGAAAAATTTCATAGTTTTTAATGGGCAGTTGAATATATTTGCTTACACTCTGGGCAGCAGGATATACAGCAATGTTGCAAAATATGATAACGACACCAGTCTTTCCAATTAGTGAAGTCCAGAGGAATGAAACAATATAATGCAATTATATTGAATTTGCAGGTTCAATGGCATTTTCACACTGTGAAAATTTGCATGTGTCATGTACATTGTTGAGTTCTAAATGAACTGTGTCTACTCAGGCAAAAGTCTTGACATGTCACTGCGAGCGAGCACATTGAAACCGTTAATAGTGCTGAAATAGCAATAACTGAAATATCATCAAAATGGTATGGTGGGTAAAGAGGTGGATAAAAAAACTTTTTCTGGAGGAATATTAACTCTTGCATCCCAGATACTCTATACTCCAACCCAAAGTCAAATACTGCTGAAGTCTGGAGGGCTACAGGTGGATTTGGAATTACCTCCAGAAGTAGGTAAAGAATAATTTAGAAATGAAATTAATTAGAAGGGTCACTGTATCCTAACTCCATTTAGAGACATCTGGGAAGATTAAAGGCATTAAATGACTGTCAAAGAAAACAGAGCCAGGCCAACTCAACAATTTTCATTTAGAAAACCAAACTCAGTAAAGACTGAATAAAAATAAATCTAAAATTTATTCATGTAAGTAGCTTACAAAAAGCCATTATGAAAGACAGAGTTCAGAAACTCAGCTGAATTTAGAAACACATGAGTACTTAGAAAAAGGGATCCACCATAGACACAGTAATTTTCTATTATGATAAGGGTTATCCCTTCTCCATCCAACTTTAAATATTACTAGTTTTCTAATTATTAGCAGTAAAAAAGAATTGCATTTTAGTGTTTTCTATTGTGCAATGTTTCATTATAGGTTTTAAAAAGCATTGAAAATACCTCCTTATCCTCACAACCATGGAAATTTTTTATGGTTCCTAATATTTTTAGTCATCAAACTAAATTCTGCAAAATGTAAAGAAATTTGTACTGTCTGAATCTAGATTTTCATTCAAATGAAAGGTTTCAGTTTAGAGTTTCTCTTTTTCAGGTAGTGGAAGAAAATCACATAGGGGCTAAGAAAAAGATGGGATGAAAAAAGAAGATAACAAAGCCATCCCTATTGTCAGGAAGTCGAGTCTTCTCTCAACATTGAGAAGAAAGCGACTCAGTACAATTGCATTGTAAGAGCCAATCAAGAAAATGACTTCGTCATTTACCTCTACCAGTTGTACACAGATGTCATACATTCACCTCTTCGGTACCATAGAAGACTTGATCTTGCCATGCCCCAAAGCCAAGAAAAATAATGTTACTGCATGTTGCTGCTCCTGATCCCTCTGAAAGCAGTATCAGGATTAACTTAAATTTGTTTAATCACTTGGCTCAGAGCTTGCAGCACCTGGGATTACCCCACAAGGTGCCACCCCAAGCTTTTGGTCCTATCAGTAATGGTTTAAGTGCTTCGTTAGTGAGTCATTCGAGTGCTACCTTGCAAGGTCTTTTTGTGTGGTCTGGTATTATTGATTTGGATTTTATGGGACAGATACAAGCCATGGTTTACACTCCTTCTTCACCTGTGTATATCCCCCAAGGCAGTGGCATTGCTCAATTAATACCATTTCGAGCCTGTATTGATCCTGCATTACAAAGTAGACCAAGAGGGAACTTAGGCTTTGGTTCTACAGGATCGCCAGAAATCTAATGGACACAAATGTTAAATGACACTCTCCCTCTATTGATTTGTCAATTATTTCTGCAAGGAGGCAAGCCAGATTCAATCACGCTATGGGGTGTGGTTGATGTCAGTTTTGTCTTCCTGTTATTGGCCTGCACAGTGGCCAACAATAGAAGCACAAGGAGCTTTAGCAGAAGTTGGAGGTGCTGTGGCAGCAAAACAAAGCTGTCATTATGTCCAAATTGTTGGGCCAGAGGGACAAACTACAACTACTAGAGCTTTTATTTTAATAGCCCTTATCAATTTACGGGGAAGAGATGTTCTGCGTGCTTGGGGAGTTACTATCTCTGTGAAATCTCCTTTTATCCAGGGACCACTGAAGCATGGCCTCCCTCTTGAACTGCACCTAACTTAAGTGGCTGAGCGATACACCTGTCTAGGCAGACCAGTGGCCCCTACCAGAAGAGAAAAGCCGTGCTTTACTAGCATTAGTACAGGAACAATTACAGCAAGGACACCTTGTTCCTACCAATAGCCTGTGAAACACTCCAGTTTTTGTAATCAGAAAAAAGAATGGTGCCTGGCAAATGTTACATGACCTCAGAAAAGTCAATGAAGTTATAAAAGTCACGGGAGCAATTCAACCAGGAATGTGTCACGATCCACTCATAAGTGGACATGTGATGGTTCTTTTCTGCTACTATCTCAGCGTGCAAAAAGAAAGGAAATCAATAATTCAATGAGTCAAGGGAGTTAAATCACAGTAACTTTTGGAACTTTATTAATCGTGCTTGTAAATTGGCTTGTGATAGAAACAGAGAGAATAAGGAAAAGGACGGGGAGAAAAGGGAAGGAAAGGGCGGTTATATATCACCACGGGTCCACAGACATCCAGCACCTCTGGGGGTCCCGGTCCAGAAGGCATTCCTCTGTTTCTGTCTTCGATCAATGTGATCTCACGGTGGGGAAGATCTTCAAAATTCAGCTGCGCCAGAGCTGTCTTTTATGCTACTCCATGCACCTGGTTCCTCCTTGTGACCCGCCTTTGTCCCACCTCTGTCCTGTAGAGATATGCCAAACTCCACCTGGCAGACCACACATGCCAAGAGAAGAGTGTCTGAGGTGCGGGTGGCTTTGGAGGCAGGTCTCGTCCCCTTTGCGCATGTGCTCCTCCTGGTGGCGGCGGTCAACTTGGGGTCCCTGATAAAGGCTAGTTAGTCATCCTCACCTTGAACTTTGGATGACTTGTCCTTGCACATGCTCTGTTGGGGTATAGGTCTGTGGTAAGTCCCATCATTAATTTTCCTGTCTCGCTTCACAATAGTGGTCTTACTTCATGGATCTTTCACAAGAGTAGGGGCTTAGAGACATGTACAAAGCATCCATCCTGTATCAGCTTCTAGAGGTACAAAGCATACCAGCTTTGGCCGTTATCACACGGCTTGCACCTATGGTTTAGCTCCTGATGGGACAATTTGCGACAGAAATCAATCCTTTGACCGACCCTTACAGAACGCCATCCCCGACCATGATTCCACAAGATTGGGACATTGTAATTCTAGATCTAAAAGACTGTTTTCTTACAATTCCCTTACATTCTGGTGACGCTCCTAGATTTGCATTTTCTGTGCCTTCCACAAATTAGTCAGAACCTTTAAGAGATTTCATTGGATGGTACTGCCCCAAGGAATAAAAAATAGTCCATCTATTTGTCAGCAATTTGTTGCACAGATCTTGTCTAGTATAAGGCAAAAATATTCTGACATTTTTTGTTATCATTATATGGATTACATTCTTTTTGCAGGAAAACGGACCAAACAGCTCCATCTGATTGTACAAGAGGCAAGAATTGTCTTGAAAAAAGCTGGCCTTCAAGTCGCACCTGAAAAGATTCAAAACTGTCCACCATGGAAATATCTTGGGTGGAAACTTTTAGATGCCACAATTGAGCCTCAGCAAATTAAATTACAGACACTAGGTAAAACTTTAAATGATTTGCAAAAGCTTCAAGGAACAATCAGTTGGATTAGGCCTCATTTGAGTATTACTAATGCAGAACAAAGTCCATTATTTGATCTTCTTAAAGGAGACATGACTTTAACAGCACCTCATACCCTTACAAGTGAAGCACAGCAAGCTCTGCGCAAGGCTGATAAAGTAAATTTTCAGAGAAAAGCCCATAGACGACTTGAAAGTCACCCAACAGGTTTGTTTGGTTTTGTCACTCTTTGTCAAAACTTTGGTCTAATAGCTCAATGGATACCTGTGCTTTCAGATCCTCTTGTGATATTAGAATGGATTTTTTTTGCCATATCAACCTAAGAAAATCAGATCTACTTAGATCCAAATGATTGCAGGTGTCATCACTAAAGGCAGGAAAAGAATAGTACGAATAACTGGAAATGAGCCCATCTAACATTTTTGTCCGTATTACAACAGAATATTTAGACCGGTGTTTAGCTAACAGTTTTTCATTGCAGATTGCCCTTCAAGGACTTTCAGGAGAAGTTAAAGTTCATTTTCCCTCACATAACCTTTTACATCTTTGTAAAGACTTATCTGTCGTTTCTTTTCCTTTGTGTCGTCCTGTTCCTGTTTCAGGGCCTACAGTGTACAGAGATGGGTCAGGAAAAACAGGAAAGGCTGTGCTCACATGGCATGATGGCATGCAATGGCAGAATCGTATTTTTCATTCTGTAGGTTCACCACAAATCATTGAGTTATTTGCTGCTGTTCGAGTTTTTACATTGTGGAATGACAGACCTCTTAATTTCCTAACAGGTTCACATTATGCTGCTAATGTAGTGCAAAGGTTAGAGAAAAAATGGCTGAAACATAGAACCCCCGAACCTTTTTTTCAGCTTTTTAAACAACTGCGGTTCTTACTCACTTATAGAAACCATCCCTTTTATGTGCTTCATATTGGAAGTCACACCAGTCTTCCAGGATTTTTAACTGAAGGTAATGCCCATGCAGATCAGCTTACGTTATCTGTAGATGTTGTTCTGTTTCCTAATATTATGCAACAAGCTCATTTGTCTCATGACTTTTTTTCACCAAAATGCCAGAGCACTGCATAAACAATTTGGCCTTTCCTGGACAGATGCTAAAGAAATCGTGTGGTGTTGTTCTGTCTGTCCACAATTTGTTCCTATACCTCATAGTGGTGTCAGCCCCAGAGGACTTCAGGCATTGCAGCTTTGGCAAAGAGAGGTTACTTATATCCCCACTTCTGGTCAACAAAAATACGTTCATGATTCTGTGGATACCTTTTCAGGCACTATTTGGGCCACCTCACATTCAGGAGAAAAGAGTCGTGATGTTATTAAACATTGGTTCTCGGCATTTGCAGCTCTAGGAATAACAAATAAAATTAAAAAAGACAATGGCCCTGGTTATGTAGCTCACAAAACACAACATTTCCTCCAGCAATGGGGAACCATTCACATCACAGTTATCCCCCATTCATCACAAGGACAGGCTATTGTAGAACGTGCCCATCACACTTGAACAGATATTCTTGAAAAACAAAAAGGAGGAGAATCCCCACAGAACAGGTTAAATAAAGCATGGTATATCCTTAACTTTTTTCTCTTATAGATGCAGACACTCCTCTAATTTTTTCATTTTGCTTCTTTACGGTGAAAAGATCTGACCTTAATGCTGCACAAAGCCAAGTTCTTTGTGAAATCACTACAGTCTGGCCAATGGGAAGGTCCACTTGACTCA
Source organism: Cuculus canorus (assembly GCF_017976375.1). Taxonomy (NCBI): domain Eukaryota; kingdom Metazoa; phylum Chordata; class Aves; order Cuculiformes; family Cuculidae; genus Cuculus; species Cuculus canorus. Next base: position 34,333,569 of record NC_071406.1, on the reverse strand, counting down.
CTTGGGGAAGAGGCTATGCTTGTTTTTTAACAGATTCTGGAATAAGGTGGGTGTCAGTGCGGTGTGTCCATCCATATTTTAACAGAAGTGGCAATCATGATGAGGATGATGGCAATACTAACATGGACAGCAGTAATGTTGGGGATAAGTAAAGGTTTGATTCCTCCCTTCCACAGTAACAATATTTGAGTGTCTTTAGCAGACAAAATCTGAGCAGACTCAGACAAATTTCTGTGTGTCAGGTTTACCATCAAGCATCATGGGAGGTCCATGTGCTCTAGCATGATCAGCCATGCTTACGCCTAATACATCCATGATATTTAATCATTCTGTTTTGAGAAAGGTGATCTTTACATGCATTTGCCAGTAACTGCAATGACAACATCCAGCTGTGGAATCGCAGAGATATGTTTGCAGCAAGCCTACTTCTCCCACATGCAGCAGCAGCAAAGGCACTAACTCAGCTGAACAGAATGGCATGTTGGTTGGCTAAACAGGTGAACACAACATTGGAGATTTTGACACAACTGGCAAATGACATCGATTCGGCCAGACAGACAATGTTACAGAATTGTGCATGAATTGACTTTCTGTTGCTAGCGCATGGACATGGATGTGAGGACTCTGAGGGAATGTGTTGTATGAACTTAACTGATCATTCTCAGTCGATTCGTAAGTCTATATCAATACTCATGGATAGAAGGAAAAATTTAGAAATAGATGAGGGTTTCTTTGGGTTAGAAAACTTACTAAATAGTTGGGATTAATGGGATGGCTGAAATCTTTAGTTAAAATAGCTTCTCATAGAATTGGTATATTTCTATGCATAGTCACATGTTTGCCTTGTTTTCTGCCAGTTGTACAACAAGCAATTGACAATTCTTTGAAGTCTGTGATGGTTGTGAACAGAAAAGGGGGAGATATGGGAGTAAGCATGTATGGGTTTGAACTTGATGAGAAAAGACTGTGCCCCTGATTCAGTATAGGCCTAAAATATTCAACTGTCGTGCGTATGCTGGCGCAGGTGGCCGCTGTGTTGGCATACCTATGATATCAGCAGGGAGCACAAGCAGTCATTGGTCTCTGCAGAACTGGAAATGTCAAACCATACATGCTACAGAGAAGCAGTTACCACCGAATGCTGCTCCTTGTTGCTTACTACTTCAGAAACACTTTTACTGTGATCTGTAAAGCACTTGTTTGATTACCTTTTTGTATAGATTGGTGATCTGTGACTCGAATGTGCCCAGGAAAGCGATTCTGGAAAATCGGTAACATGCGAAGCATAACTGCTACAGAGAAGTTGCTAGCACTGAATGCTGTGTCTACTCCTAAAACGTTTTCACTGCAAATTGCAAAGTGCTTGAACAAACACATTTTATTATAGCTTGGTGATTTGTGACTCACATGTGCACAGGAAAGCCTGTCAGCAAAATTAGAAACGTCAAAGCATATCTGCTATATAGAAGCTGCTAGCACCAAATGGCAGTGCTTGTTACTCCCTTCTCTGGTAGCAGTTTAACTGCACACTGTAACGCATGAATAGGTAAATTTTTATTACAGACTTGCGATTTGAGACTCAGATGCGCACAGGAAAGCCAGTCTGTCCAACTGTAAAGGTTGAAGCATCTCTGCTATAGAGAAGCTGCAAGGACCAAATGCTGCTGCTTGTTGCTGACTATTCAACACAAGACAAGAAATCGTCCTTGAAGTACACATCCAAGTGAATGACAGAACAGAAACAAAGGGGGGAAAAAAAGTCAAAACAGTACATGCCTTAGCATTCTTTTAATACACTGGGAATTATTAGCTATACATTAGTTACAAAGTTAGAAGTATTTTTACAAAGTTAGCAGTCCATCAGATTTTGAGAGAATTGGCTGTTGGAATTTGCTGTTTAAACCTTTCATTAGCTCAGATGCAAATTATTGTCACAGCACTTCTTGTCAACTTCCTCCAGCTTACACTGATGCAAAAATAGGACAAAGTTTGATCAGTGTTGTCTACGTGGCAGAAGTTTGGGTCATGGATATGCAAAGAGAGATGCGTTTGGTTCTTTCAGCTCTGGCACTCTGAAATGAACATTGATACAGATGGGAAAACCAAAACAAATGGAAATACTTCTTGAGTTTTTGTTCAGGAATCAAGCACAAAACCACTCCTATTAAAAAAATACCTAATATTGCATGTAGTGTATGCATGGGAATCCCTAAAAGCTGTTATTCTTACTCAATAAAATACAGATTGTTGAATCTCATGCAAAATCATAAAATGATATGAGATACTGTAAAGTAACACTTTTCCAAAATAGCTCAGCTTCCACTGTATTATTTAAGTGATAGGTCAGATTTTCAAAAGTCCTCAGTACTTTGAAGCACTCTCTGAGAATTAAAAAGAGCTCCAGACTTCTGAATTCTTCAAAAAGACATCTCTAAAGATGTATGCATATATTTTTTCTAACATTTTATATAGTTTTATTTATTTGCCTGCATTATTTAAATTATTTGCATTGTCTGTATAATTAATATTTTGATTTTGTTGCCTCACTACATAATATATATGGTGTCAGAGACAAAAAAACTTCTAACTTTGTAACTAACGTATAGCTAATAATTCCCAGTGTATTAAAAGAATGCTGCCGAATTATATATGCAAAAGCAAAGTGCATCTGAAAAATACATTTTTTAAATCGAAGAACTTCGATAGTAGAAACCTGTGTGTTTCCGCATGTCAATAGCTCACATAGCTAAGGCATGTACTGTTTTAACTTTTTTCCCCCCTTTGTTTCCGTTCTGTCTCTTCTTTTCATGCCCCTGTAGGGGTTCCAAGTAATTATCTTCCGAAAGCAATAGATGAATCAGAATATGTAGTTTAGGGTATGACTGACTACCAGTGAGCAACAACTTCTCAAGATTTTATTTTTGTGTGAAAGCAAAACAGGAACAGGTGACTATAAGCTATTTTTCTCTTCATGGTTAATTTGAACCAAGCTTTGATATTCTTCTTGAGGACAAGTAGAAAACGTCTACTGACTTGGCCCTGTTTGGCTCAATTTCACTTTTTCATGGGTTTCAGATGGAGCCTCTGCCATCAGAAGCTTTGCAGAAGACATATGGGGTCTTTTCTGAAGAATAAAGAAATAAAAGTGTTGGTTAAAGGAACAACTGGACTAAGTGGAAATTTGTACGTGAAAGGAAAAAAGAAGAACCAACTATTTTTGGTCTCAAAATAAATATCTCTAAAGTGAGAAATCCTTCACTACTCATGATAAGAAGTGCTGTTTCAAGGTAGGATTTTCTGATGGAATCCTTTTGCGTTAGACTCCTTCTGAAGCTCTTGTTCCCAAAAACGTTGTCATAAGAGTAATTGTTACACAGACTGTTCCATTAGGCTAGGTTCTGAAATTCTCATTCATTTTTTCATCTACTCAGCCAGTAGCCTTCAATAGCCCTTTCAAAAAAGGACAGAGTTCTGCCTCTGGCATGCCCTCTCCAGAGATGTGACTCCTCTTGAAAATAAGGCAGCTTGTGCAATATACACTCTATAATGCCAAAAGCAGGCTGTTGAGATAGACCAGTCATTGTAAGGGAACAAAAAAGGCCTCTGGCATAAGTAAGGCATTCTTAGGAGTCATTTTACTGGGCTTCATTATTGCAGTAATGCAGGAGAGCTGAATATTTGTTTTAGTATTTTTACTGTCCTTGGTAGAATATTATTGAAGGACAAATCAGACAATATCACAGCTTATTACAGAATTTGTATGAGGCCTTAAATATTTTTTTGAAAGTAACTTAAAAAAGACTTTACACTTAAAAACGTAAATCTCAAAGGAAAACAAAAATCAAGCCCGCCAATGCTAACTAGAAGAACAGGATAGTAATTGTGGATCTTAGTGGATATTAAACAATACTCCTGCTAAACCATCCTCATATAGAAAAAAAAAAAAAGAAAGAAAACAAAACAAAAAACCTCAGCCCAAACCCCTCCAAACCACAAAACCAAAACCAAACACAAAAATACCTGGTTTACATTCCAACTGAAAGAGTTTAGGCACATAAGACCTGGGTTGTACAGGTGTTTCCAAAAACTCCTCAGCTTCCTCCTTCATTTCTAGACACTTCAATTATTTTTAAAAATTACTATTAACATTTTCAGAAAATGTACCTCTGATGGTACATTCTTACTTCCTTCATATGTGTGCACTGTACACTATTTTCCTTACAAACCTAACCTTGAGCAATCCATGTAAGCACTTGCCTGTCATTGCCTCCACCTGAACACCACTGATCAGTTAAGTGCATTTTTACATTATTGTTTCCTTTTTATTTTTTAAATCACAGAGACATAATTTGGTGCCACAAAGAAATGATGTTGACATTTACTATGGCTACGTTTCTTTGATGAAAGAGTACAGGACAGTACATAATTTCACTAGAACATATTGGTAGGAGCAGTCTAGAGTCAGATTAGGGCTCACACTTTTACTTCTGATTAGTAAGTATGCTGGAGCATGACTGCCAGTTGCACCCTGAGGCTGCCCACCTAGCAACTACACCCACAGCAGGCACAATGACGTGGGCAGTAGATTCTGTTGTTACTTTGAAAAAGCAACTCTTTCTTCCAACAATCCTTTCTCTTTGTTTGGGCTAGATATTGAAGCACCAATAACAAAAATACTTTTACTTACATCAGGAAAACTACAGCTTTTTATAAGGGTCGTCTTTCCTCCTTGGTTAACACAGCTTTTGTTCAGTAGTCTGTCTCAGAACCATTTCTCCGCTGTGAGTTTTCTTTCTCTAAACCTCTGATTTGCTCTCAGTGAAAAATACAAAGATTGTAAGAATATGAGCAGGAAGGTTTGATTAACTTTTATTTCTAAATTTCTAAATGGTTTCAGCCATAATCATGCATATATCTACCCAATTCTAATGCAGGTTTCCATCAGACTACCTGTTAATAAGTAAGGGATAAGTCCAGTGTAAAAGTCCATAAGAAATAAAACCATAATAATACATAAGAAAGGCTAAATGCATTATTTCTCTCTTGGCACTGCTACTGTTAAGACTTCACCAAATTCCTCTTTGTTACTCTACCAGAAAAATAGAAATCCTGCTTTGCCATCAGCACAGTTTATTCTTAGTGAGGGCCAAAAAGCATGTCCTGTTTTAATCACAAAGTCAAGGAAATGTTTCACTTCTAACTTTGTAACTAACATATAGCTAATAATTCCCAGTGTATTAAAAGAATGCTGTCAAATTATATATGCAAAAGCAAAGTGCATCGGACAAATACATTTTTAAAACTGAAGAACTTATGTGGTAGAAACACATTTTTATGTCAGGCAATGATACTATTATAAAGGTTTCATTTTACTTTGTAGAATTTTGTATTCATAGAAACACATATACATAGAAAATCCTTCCTTGCTAATGCAGAGTTCAGTATGCATTTCTCAAAGGAATGTGCTGCAAGAATATTTGCTGCCAATACTAAACTGTAAAGCTGGCATAATGTAGGAAGAGATGTTGAGCAAGAAATGACCATAAGTGTTGTCAAGACTGGAGCAGGAATACAGAACATTTAATACCCAGCAAGCCATTGGCCTGAGAAGAATAAACATTGATGGTAGAAACAAGCAGGCATGAAAACAATAACAGTGGTCACAAGGAGGCTGGAATGAGAAAAACATACTGTGGAAATTTTTATGAAGGACTTGTGGAAGTGGTGTTGACATTTTTAGTAAGGTATAAATATAAGCTTGTAACAACAAACTAGGTCTTAGCTCGAAACAAAGGCTGAGTCCATGCTTGTTAATACACTACAGCACAAGATGCCTTATTTGTAAGGACAGTGTTCCCCTAAAAGCAGCATAGCTTTAGGTGGTGTTTCTGGATGGCACAATAGCAGTCAGTAGAATGATCAAAACAGATTCACCTGAGAAGGTATAAACTGTTCTCTGAGGGACGCTTCTTACTGGATGCGGGTTTCATTTGCCATGACATGTGCTGATGCTTTGTATAAAGAGGCAAAGCAAGTTTTAATATGAAGCAAAATGAGAATTTACGTCAGCTTCCATATTTGATGAGTGTCAGTAAGGCCTGTAAAGCTGCAATTCTGTTGATTGTTTTATTGATATAAGCAATTGTGTTAAGAATCCTGAAAGCTGATGTAGCAATTGTTTTCTGTGTGTCATGCATCAGGCTACAGGGCTCAGTTGTTGATGTGGATATGGCAGGTAAAGAATGTTATTCATTCCAGTGTTGGAATTTGATGGTAAAGGGTAAGAATGTGCACAGTAGTAGAGATAGTGCACTCTTTAAAATAATACCAGTCCTTTCTGATTTCAAATTGGCATTTACTTAACTGGAATCGCCAAGTATACTACAAAAGTTTGAATTGCAATGAATAGTAAAGTAAGAGTGCACGATACTGATCAAAAGGTAAGGCCAAATAACCCATTCTTCACATCAAAACTCAGAATTTTCACCTTAACAGCCCACTTTCACTGGGATCAGCTTTACTGAGCTGTTCATAAAAAAACCCAGAAAATTAAAAGGCACTGGCCCTATTCCAAAAATTTCAGTCTTGTGTAAGAACAGGTTTCTTGCACCAGCAACAGAAAATTGGGTAGTGTACCAGCATAGCTAATGCACAGAGATATTCCTGAAAATCTGTGCTCCCTCTTGTTCACTTTCTGTAACTTTTCAGTTATGGAAGTTATGAATTTTTTTAACATGCAGTGTAGCTTATAAATGTAACATAAACTGTATCTTATATTGTTGAATTCTAATAAATATAATAATAAATAATAAACCTCATAGTAAGTTATAAATTGTAAACAATGAAGTTATTTTCAGTTGTGTAAATTTGTTAGAAAGTGCATTTTTAATTTTTTTTGTTATTTGTTATAGAAATCAGACATTTGTGGAACAATAACTGGAATCATTTCGGTGATACCACACAGCATTTATTTCTTTGACAGGTGATTTTCAACACCTGTAAAGCAAACACCATCAGTGTGACAGCACTGAAACAGTTTTTATTGAACCATTTATAGTTGCATTGACTTCACTAAGTTATTAAGAGGCCAACCATCGTATCTTCTTTTTCAGTTTTGGCACCTTAATGGAATCTTCTTCAACTCTTTTTGAAATATCAATTCCAAGGGGAGCTCTAGAAAATAATAAAATTCTGTATCTGTTAAAAATACATAATATCATTGCTGTATCACACAGATGCACAGATTCACAGACCTTTTAACAATGAGCGTGGAAGTCACTATATTTTTACAGATTACCTGTGCTTTAAGACCATGTGACCACTAGAGTGATCCATCTGCATGAAGCTGTACCTAGAAACATCTTTATATTGAGGAAATGTTTGCATTTGGAGCCACTCCAAACTTAGAAAGCACAGCTGTAATTTCCAAGCCATCTTTTGGGGATGTTATTTTATTTTGATTCCGATTTTAGCTGATAATTCAGTTTACATATTACTGATGAATGCCAGACACACTAGAGATCCAAAGGTATGTCCTTCAATGACAATCTTAAAGAACAACAATAAATAAAACAGTACTTTATTCACTGAGATATATAAAGCAATTTATTTTTTCAAGAAGAGTATTTTATCATTTTTCATGTGAAAATTATAAAACAATCTTTTTTTCTCCCAAGACCTTCCATGTCTGTTTTTCCTGGAAGTAGAATAGGGAAGAAACTGGAAAAAAAATCATGTTTAAGACCACTTTTAAAATACTAGAATTTTGTTTAGCCCTAAGCCTAGGATCTACTTAAATCCTTAGAACAAGTCTTATCTAATAAGCCGTTTAAAAAAAAACTAGTATTATCAGCTGTGTATGTCAAATTCTTTTTTTCAAATTGAGTGCTCACTATGAACACACAGTTTGACTTGGAACATTCTGATTTATGTCTACAGTGACTGAGAAGTGAGGGTGAGCATATTGCTTAACTTGCTCCAGTTTTCCTATACCACAGGAAAATATATAGAAATGTTATGATGGATGGTAATTTAAGTTTCTAAGCCAAAACCAGCATAAATGCCAGGCATGATCATTTGTATTTCACAACTACATTGAAAAGGAAGTGCTGGTAACTTTAAAAGCTTATCTGCACTGCAAAGACACTCCTCATTATCTACTGCTACTCTTTTTAGTTTACACCTCCTTCCACTTTTGTCGACCATAGTAAGTAAGTAAAGAAATAGATGCTGAATGAATGGAGTCACTTACTTCGGTTCATAGCGGATGCCATCAGTACTGTGCAAAACACCAAGTCCTGCACGTAACCGTTCAATGCCATTCCTAAACAAGAAAGGAATTCTGTAAAAATATATGGTATGACAATCCGAGTATGTGTACGTGGTTCAGTCACCAAAACCACAGGTTCTTGACTCTTATGTCAGCTTTTGAAGAACATTACAGAAACACATGTGAAAAGAAACAAGTCTTACCATGCGACCATAACACCATTATCAGTGCACAGACTTGGAGGAGGACACAGAAAAGCAAAATCATTTGCATCTGCCAAAGCCTGTAGACCTTTTCGGATGTACTGATTACTCGCAACTCCTCCTGATACAACCTGACAGCAGTTACATAAAGAAAAAAAGCATTAACTCAAAAGTACTGATGGGCCACACTCAACTGGCATCCTATTTAAAAAGAAGTTATCAGATTAAGTTCTGAAGACAGCAATAAACAATGGACTTGAAGATTAAATCGTATCTTTGAAGATGAAAACATTTCAGAAAAGAGTATGGAAAGTGAGATTCCTGAATAAAAGTATGTTATTACTAGAACAGCTGTCAAGTATTGGGGAGCACTAGGTTAAATTTTGTGGCCTAAATTGTTATGGAAGGTCAGATTAGATGGTAATCTTTCTAGCTTAAAACCAAACTATGAAAGACTTTCTGGTAAATATTTATATGACTATTACTTCAATCCTGGCATTTTAACTATGTAATACTGACATCTTCGTCGCATGTCAAGGGAGAAAGTATCTTCAAATGATCTTATACAGCCAAATATAAAAAGTAAAAAAAAAAAATATACCCACCAAAGTTGCATTTTTTTGTGATAATATGCTATTTTTTACACAGAACAGCATGGCTCGATACGTCCGCTGGATAACATGAACAGCCACTGCGTGCTGTACAGCAGCAGCAATATCCTTCACAGAGGACAGGATCTCACCTTCTTGAATACCTATAAAAGCATATGATCAAATGAGTTTTCCTGAGTTTACATCACCAAAACCATGGTTTACATCTGACTTTGTTTAAAAATACCTTCTTCTTCTTCTTTTTCTATAATGGCTTTATTGACCAGATTCTGCAGTCCAGAAAAAGAAAAGTCACAGTTACGATACTGTTGCATGGGCAGTCTGAATGCGTGCTGTTGCCGGTTTCCAGCTTGAGCCAAATGCTCTATCGCCTTTCCCCCAGCCATGCTGTGGCACTCTGGGTGCTTTCTTAATGAGAGTCGTCTTGCCACCTAAGAAGACAATAAACAACAGACTTGAAATAAAGAGCTGTTTAAAAACTCTGATTGTGTTTGAGACCAAAACTGTAAGTGACCAATTTTACAGACTGTACTCGGTAACCCAGAAAACCTAGATTCTGAAAGCCAAACCAAGCCTTTCAAAGTACAAAAATACTGGTAAGAAATATTTTAATATATATTGTTTGAAACGTGAGAGTATCCTTTAAAATATCACTATCAATCTGCTCAAATTCATACAGCTTGTTTGTATGATGGGTATCAGCGGAACTTTCAACACTAGTTTTGGTTGTCTATTTGCTAGAAATAGAATTAATTTACGTATGTTACGACTCATGCTGCACATAGATTAACAACCACTTATATCTTAAATCCATGGCATTTCAAAATAAACAAAGGAAATGTTCAGTAAAGCTCATATTGCACTGTATGGCTGTCCTTGGGCTGATGCCAATACTTATGCCATTATGTAGTATAACTGCAATAAAAAGGAAAACCACCTAGATTCACCTAGAATACCTAAGGAAGTATTACCTTATCCAGCATGTCCCCTGGTGCAATATCTATTGACTGTCCGAGCAGAAGGAAATCTGAAACTCCTTGTGCCACTGCCAAGAGACAGTGGCCTCCAGAGAGCAAAAGAACTAAGAACGGAAATTCCACCTGGTGCATCAGCCTGACGGTCAGTGCATGAGCCTCCATGTGATGAATGGGTATGAATGGCTTCTGGTATCTGTTCACCAAGTTCAGGCTGTAGTGTAGTCCCACCTCAAGGCTTAGTGCAAGTCCTGGCTTTACTGTAGTTGCAACTGCTGCAAGTTCACGTATAGAAACTCCACTGACACGGAGAGCCTCTTTTACTACTTGCTCGATGTTTTCTCTGTGAAGCTGTTGCGCCACTACAGGAATTATTCCACCTGATCTGGTAAAAACAATGAATTACAATACATCTGTATTTCTTAGCAGGCAGAATGGCATAAAAATCGATTGCAGACACCACTTTACCTTGCCATATCCTGCCTGTTTCATTAGTACATTCTCAAATGCCCTGTAAAGGGCATCTATACATTGAAGACAGCATAATTATCACTGGCAGGTCAGAAATGGACATAATTTGCTGTTTTTTCGTACACATACCTCTGAAATGTATCTCAATGACGTTGCAAAACAAAGTAACTCAAAATTCACACCTTCTCACTTGTCCCTTCATCTACGCATAGCCACCAATGACTATATTTGATTAATTTTTCCCCAAGAAAAAATGAGACATTTGGTGTTTTTAACAGTAATAATATTATTTTATCTTTCATTCAAGCTAGGTAAGTACTCTATCTCTTTTTCAACGAGAATGCTGGAGGAAATACATCAAATGCACAGCATTTCTTTCCTCACCCTTAGTAATAACTTAAGCAGAAGGTGGTGTGGCCTGAGAGAGGTCTTTACACCTCTCCATTTCCTATTGAGTCTTCTGGAGGAGAGAAGACTTTTAGAGGGATGACATTACAAGTAAGAACTACAATATAGTCATTAACAAGACGAAAGACACAGAGAATTATGTTCTTACTGTAAGTGGACTTCCTTCTGACAGTGCAGAGCTTCTCCTAGAACATTGCCGGCATCATCCACCACAGCCGCACCAGTGTCATCACAGCTTGTTTCAATTCCCAGAACTAATTTCTGAAGATGCTGTTTGCCAGAGTGAGCAGAGCTGCTTCTCAGCCACACAGCTCTGCCATGTTTGACCGATCTCAGGAGGCTTTTGGCAATGCTGTTCATCATTAGACATCTGCCTGTTAGTTATGTCTTGGAAGGAGCTGTACTTTGTCATTACTGGAGGGGTCTGGGGCACATGCTCCGATTTGGTTTTCCACAGTGGTAGGAAGACACTTCGAATTACTGGTGACCACGCAGGATACTTAAGATCCTAAGGAAAGAAAACAGAATCATAGAATAGCTTGGGTTGGAAGGCACCTCAAAGCCCACCCTGTTCCCCCCCACCCCCCACCCCCCTCCCACCATGGGCAGGGACACCTCCCACCAGATCAGGCTGCCCAAGGCTCCAGCCAACCTGGCCTTGAACACTTCCAGGGATGGGGCAGCCAGAACTTCCCTGGGCAACCTGTGCCAACACCTCACCACCTTTAGCATGAAGAATTTCTCCCTAACTTCTAATCTAAATCTTTGCCTCTCCAGTTTATAGCCATTCCCCCTCGTCCAATCAATTCATGCTCCTGTAAACAGTCCCTCCCCAGCTTTCCCGTAGCCCCTTCAGGTACTGGAGAGTCGCCCTAAGGTCTTCCAGGTACCTCCTCTTCTCCAGAACACCCCCAACGCTCCCGCCCAGTCCTCAGGCCGCGGTAGGAAGGCGAGGCAGAGGGCGCAGTCACCCTTGCGCCAGCCGGAAAGCTGGGGTGGGGAGGGAAAGCCACCGCCCCCGGTCCCACAGCCCCGCCCCACGATCTCCCTCCCCCCCCAACGTCACGGGGCGGTGGGGCCTGCGGCCGACGGCTCGCTCCGCCCCCTGGGGATGCGCGAGGCCCGGGACGGGGCGGGGTGAGACTGTGTGCGTGAGACTGTGCGAAGCCCATGGAGCTGTCGGAATCAGTCCCGGGGAGGCCACGGAGACGATCCGAGGACTGCATCCCCTCTGCTATGGGGAGAGGCTGAAAGAGTTGGCGTTGTCCAGCCTGGAGAAGAGAAGGCTCCGGGGAGACCTTAGAGCAGCTTCCAGTACCTGAAGGGGCTCCAGGAAAGCTGGGGAGGGACTTTTTAGAAGGGTATGTGGTCATAGGACGAGAGGGAATGCCTATAAATTGGAGGAGGGAAGATTTAGACTGGACATTAGGAAGAAATCCTTCACGCTGAGGGTGGTGAGGCAGTGGCACAGGTTGGCCAGGGAAGCTTTGGATGCCTTCTCCCTGGAGGTGTTCAAGGCCAGGCTGGATGGGGCTGTGAGCAGCCTGGTCTGGTGGGAGGTCTCCCTGCCCATAGCAGCAGGGGTGGAACTGGATGGGCTTTGACACCCCTTCCAACCCAAACCATTCTATGATTCTTTGACTATGAAAAAAACTTACCAGGTACCACTTTCCATACAAATAACACAAAGATAACACAAAGAATCAATTGCTTCCCATTGCTAGAAGAAATTCTCAACTCATTATCTTTTTATTTTTTAAACACCATCTTCATAAATACAGTAAACAGCCAGAACCCTCCCCTAGCAGGGAAAGCAGCACCACCATGGGCTTTTCCTTCTTTTTCTTTTTTCCCAGCTCACCAGCTTTCACTGCAATCAAAATGAACATCAGGTCTTAAACAGTCTTCAGTTCCATCCGAGCTGGTTTGGGCTGGCAGGTATGTGGCAGACTTCAAAATTCATCCTTTCTCCAAGACAGAGAAATAAGTGCTCAAAGCTCAAGACGTACCTCCTTCACTCCAGTGCCAGAGCTGACTATGTACAGGATTACTCAGAATTACACAATACCCCTAAAACACCGCATTCGTCCCCGTTTCCAAGACATGCAAATTATTTATACCTTTTTCTGCAAAAGCATAGTTAGTCCATGTGATTTGCCGATTCACCTACTTCTAGTTCAGCTTCTATTCTGACTCGCAACCTACACAGAGTTTCTGTTATGTGTTCCAACATTGTTGCTCTGTAATGGACCTGCTTCTTCAATGACAGCAGCAACCCTTTCCACCACCATTACAGGCCTCCCAGCTACTGAAAAATAACCTGTTAGCCAAGTATCGGAGAAAACAGTCAAAAATTTACAGTTTCTCAGGATGTGCCATTTACACACAGAAAAGTCAGAATCCTGGTAAGCAAAATGAAATAAACACAACAGTGGTGACTTGTAAAAATGTGCATAAACCAAGCTATCAAGTTGTAGAAATCCCGAACTAACAGTGAAGGACTTTCTTGGGTCTACAGAATCACAAGAACAGGTAAGGCATGAATTACACCATCAGTTTATGCCAGCTGTCACAGTATTTACCGCAAGACAAATTTCCACAATGCAATAACAAGCACAACTACCTACGACCCATATGGCAGTAACTAGCTACTTTCACTTAATCTAAGAATACTGCCTCACCAGTCCTTGGCAACAATGATCCTGGATTTACATGTGAAGTTACCACTTACACTGTGGTTGACTGGGTAGTTTTAAATTACTGCTCTCCATTTGAACTGGTACTTCTACCTTCTTTATGCACACAGTCTAGATGATGATTACACTTCAGAGCTGGGCCTGCCCAGCTTCTGGAAATCTTCTACAGGTTTCCGATTCACATTTAAGTATTCAGATGCATCTTCTTATAAACTCAGCTTTCATCCCAGATAATGCTACCGGAAGTAGGAATGGTAACTCAGATGTAAAAGTGTCCCACTGAATACGATTAGATATACAGCACAGCAGTCTACTGTTTCCTTCACCTGGGGAGCAGCAGCAGCCATGTCAGGGCAGTCAGTGTCAAACCTTCTGCTTAATATTTGTTGATGCCAAAAATTCGAACGCCATGCAACTGGGGCAGCTTGGGGATAAGCACTGTTAGGAGAGACGTTGTGTTGAGGATGAAGTGTGTGAGATCATACTTTGTGTAAAAACTTGCCAGGAAGTACCTGCAGGAGAAAAGGGAGCAAGCTTAGCTGATAACACCCTTGCCTAAAAAATAAGCAAACAAAGCAGAGTTGAAAAAAGTGATTTAGTAATCAGTAATATTTTACTGGTTAACAACTGATCTATTCCTGTATTAAATATCTCAGCTAAGGTTCTAGAATATCTACAGCAAAATTATGGACTAAGTCTCTTCTTCCCATACTGCTCAAGGTGCTAAAAAGCAACTCTCAGGTAGTGTTATCCTCCAGCAGTTCTCCCCACAAGGTGGAGTCTGACCTACAGCCACAAGCCTGATTTGTGGAACAGTGAAAGGTTTATTAGCAAAATACTGACAGTTCTGCTACCCTAGCAAGCTGAGAGATAAAGCATTTAACATTTTTCAGTGCAAAAATCATTTATGCCGAGCGCATCTGTGATTTTTTTTAGGAATTAGATATATTTTTTTCGGTTTCTATCCTTGTGAACCAGCTTTCTAAACATGATGCACGATCTTCCCTCTCCCCACCAACTCTGTCACACAATTGGACAACTTCCTTAAGGGAAAAAGAGAAAGACTTTTCAGAGTTGGACATGAAATACCCGTCTGATTTCCTTTAGTTATGCAACCATGCTTTTGTCAACAGAGACAGGTGGTGCAGAATTTCTTATCCTATTATATAATTGGTGTAAGCAGAAGACAGTTGGTATAAAGCAAAACCGACATGCGAAATCTCAGACCATATTCAGTGAGGACTGCCCCACTCCTCCTAACACACAAAATAGTTAATAAACGCTGCCACGTTCATGTGCTGAAGGCAATTAGTTCAGTTTTTCGATCTTTACCATCTCTTAAAGAACTTCAAGAGTTAGCAGTAAGTTTTCCTTATAACATGTCTAATCTTTAAAACCTGCTCCATTAATAACTGTTTACAAACTTTGAATTCAGTATGTGAATTAAGTGTTGAAAGCTGCAGGAAGGATTGCTGATTGTATGGCCTGCATATATGTACTCCCTTACCTCTGTGATGTAGAAACAAACAAGCAAAAAAAAAAAATCCACCAGAAAATGCTTTTAGAATGTAAATTGGAACTCATTTGGTTGCAGTTTTTGAGATCACGGTTTTGTGATTCAATTAATCCACAACACAGTTTTGAACTCACAGAATTATAGGAGAAATTGTGAAGAATTTTCTTGAAGATGTAAATTGCACTCCATAATCCAGTTGTTCCCAGTGTGTTAGTAGCCTAGCTTTCCCCTGATCTGGTGTTTCAAAAGGAGTTCCCTTTACTGCATGCAAAAACACATACATGCCCTGGGGAAAACAAAAAATGAATACAGTGGCACTTTTAGCTGCATTTCTGTATTTTTTTATAATTGTAACGTTGTTCAATGCATTGAAAAAAAAAAAGTTAATGAATTCTCACCCAGAAGAGCTGCTATCCTGTAACGACAAATTATAGAAGAGGAAAGAAGAGACAAGAAGTGATTTTCCCCAAGTCTGTACAGCCAGTGGCACAGTCAGAACTAAAGCCAAAGTTGTGTGACATCCAATCCACTGCCTTCTACATTACATAATAAAAAATGCATGAAATGAACAGAATTTTAACAAGCAAAATAAAAAGTTTAGGGCTGCCAATTTATATTAACGTTTTCCTAAGCAGTTAGGAGGCAGAGTATGCACAATGCAAAAAGTCTATCTACGAATACTGGCAATATTACAACAACTTCTGATAGCTTTCTCAGCCCCCCTCCAACTTCAGATACATAGAAGCTGACTACCAGCAATCTGTTGAATACCATCTGTCCATCTCTTTGCTGCTTCTCCTTAACCATGCTGGACTGTTCTTTGCTGTTTTAAGGGAGCATGCCATGTCTAGTCTGTTCTGAAAGATCAATTTTGGCCTAAAGATCAATCCAACATAGGAGTCTACCCTCCTCCAGTTTCAAATAATATTTGTTTTCTATCAAAGAGAGCACACCAGCTCCAGGCAAGAGTCTCTATCAGAAAACATCAGACTTCCACTTTCTTTCTCCCAGGTGTTATGCACATACAGAAATTGTTATTGAATGCTTTATATAGAAAAATCACATTTCTTTCGACTTCTTACAAAGGAGGTAAGAATTGAGCAAGTCATTTCACATCATCTTCCATTTTTGTTGTGGAATATCCCCTGACTGGAAGCCAATTAACCTAAGAGAATGAATTTGCTTAATTAAATCTTCAATTCATAACATTTGCAGCACCTCAGTTTGAAGAGCTTAACCAGAAAGGCACTTTTAGGACAGATCCAAATGCTTACTACACATTTTATTTCACAGTGGTACTTGCAGAAAGGATCACCAAAAATGCTTTCAAGGGCAGGTAACAGTTTTCCATTAGTGGAAATCCAAGATTTTTTTGTTTGTCAAGCCATTAAAGGATTTGTTTCCAAAGAAGTGCCATTTAAATGCTGAGATAACGAAAACTGCAGTTTATACTCGGCTTCTAGTGTTCTACTAGAAAACTACTTGCCAGTGCATGCTCTCGTCCCTGCTGTCATGGTAGCTACTTGCAATAAATTTGGTAAGGCATTTAGGAAATGTCTGATGCCGTGAAAGGTAACATACAAAATGCTCTAATGATGTTTACAATCCCACTACTAGTTTTAAACCTATCTATAATAATAATAAGCTCAAATAAAAAAAAATATTATTTTTAACAGGATTCAAGAGGATATTATCCATCTTCAGTCTTTAAAGTGAACTATCATTTTCCTAAATAAGGAAGAAGCTATCTTTTTGTCAAGACTTCTTTGCCGTTTATGTTAGAAAGCTGAGTTAGTAAACCTCACGTATGATGTAAATTGCTGGATTACGGCCCTCTTTTCTTGGCTGGACCAATATATGTACTTGCATTACTTTAAAGGATCACACCAAAATTATAGCATCCTGAAGAGAGGAGGCAGAAAGATTCTTACGATCTTTAACTTCCAAAGCCTTTTGCATACAAAAGTCATCATGCAAATCACAACCTACTGAATAGCAAATGGTTTCAGGGCTTGGGTCAAGGCAGTCTAGTTTTTCCCACTGCTTTCAAGTAAGATTTTTCTTATGTCATGCATAGTAACAAAGTTGTCTGCTGAAGTCATTCTGAGCTAATATTTAACTAGCTTGGCCAGAAATCAAAGCAAGAAGAATAAGAACACAAACCTTTCTGGCCAAGGAACAGGTCAAGCGCTGAAATTAAATATTTTGGGACACTAACGGATTTATATAAAAACATTAGTAGATAATATTCAAGAACTGAAAATGCAATATATTTTATTGATTCAGCACAGCTCTTTAACAATGTACAGACCACTGTAAAAGTTGTTTGGCGTGATTTTATGTTTGCAAGATTCTAGCTTATTTACATGCCTTTTGAAAGAAACATATCTAAGGAGTATTTCACGTTTTCTGTCCTTAAACCCAAAGTGATCATGTATCACTTCTCCTCCCCAAAACAGCCAACTAACTCAATTAAGGAGTCAATAAACCAAACAGAGATGGTAATTTTGCTAGCTAAATTTCATTATCCATAAAGCCTTGCTATTTTTCTCTTCTCCTGCTACTAAATATATAAACAACTTCTCAAATGTTGCAAGAGAGGGTACTTACCAGGTTGTGAATCACGTTTGTTAAAGTCCAGGCCACAGAGACACTAAAGAAAGGAATGCTGAGCAAGACAATGTGCAGCATGCCAACTCCAAGCGCATAGGTCAGCCACATTCCACGACTGTTCATCACCCGTGTGTTTGGATTTACCTCGCTATGGGCAACTCCTACGTTCATTTTTACCCTATAAAACAGAACTGTTTGAAGATTGAGACTACTATTACACAAAGGTACTTAACATATGCCATTCTTGAATTTGGGAAAAGGCTGTTTTAAATAAGCAGGTCTGGAAGGAACACAGTGCATAAACCAAGCTGGACGTCAAGATCTTCAAAGTATATTTTATAGAGAAGACAGTACCAGGAGGCTGTTAGGAATTTATTACTTAAAAAAAGCCCAAACAAAACCTACAAGCCTGCTAAAGAAGAGACATTAAAAAAGAAAACAATAGCAAGCTGTGCTGTTAGAAGCTAAAGTTGCAAACCTGTAAGAAACCAACCTACGTCATTTGTCTTCGAAACTCTTTTGACCACCCATGCCAATATCCAGTTCTTTTCCACTTCCCTTATCTGACAATTTTCCTCCTGTTTCTTGCTCATGTAACAGCTAGCGAAAGATTCCACATATACTAGTTGCCCAGCCACCTGCTGCTAGAACCAACAAGGAGTAACTTTTGTCTCCTTTTTTTGCAGCAAAGCCCAGATTCCAGGCTCTCCTCATCTCCTAGTTTTTGGACAGATATTTCCATCTTTCAAAAATGTCTGAAATGAGCCAATGAGTTCAAAGGTTCTCGCAGGCAGACACACACAAACAATTTTGTAACACTGATCTCTCCAGGACATTTACAGAACTTACACTTGTGACACTCTTGTCCTGTGACAGTCAAATTTGTGATCATAATTACAGAAAAATCATTGCATCTTCATACTCACGTGATCACCGAAGCTATTTATAAGCATTTACGGGTCTGAGATGGAAAGTTTTTAATTTCCTTCTACATCCATCCCCAAAAGCAACACATAACCAGCAACGCCAGCTTGGTTTGGGTAAGACCGCGCGCCTCCAGCCATCACCCGGCGGCGATGGGCGCCGGGATGCGGGAGGGCCCAAAGTACAGCCGCGCCGGGCCCAGGCGGAGGCGGGGCCGGGGCCGGTCCCGGGACGCGGCGCCGGCGCAGCCGCCCCTGCTCCCGCTCCTCCTCCCCCCTTCCCGCGCCCGCCTTTCCGGGACCCCGCACCGCCCAGGAGCCAGAGCTAGCGGGGCCGCCCCAGGTGGGGCACTGGGGCCGCGGGGCGGTGTTAGCGCTGGGGCGGGGATTGGCGCGGGGGCAGGTGGTGCGGGGCGGGAGGGGGCGGTGCCGCGCGGGAGTTCTGCGGGCGCCTTTCCCTTTTTTTCCCGCCGATAAAACGCAGAGGCGCCGCCGCGCGTGCGTTTCCCGGGGCGGGGCCGTGCCCAGCTGTGGCTGCAGCTGAAATCTGTGCCTTTTGGCTAAAAGTAAGCGGGGTGGGATGCGCTCCCCTGGGCGGTACGTTCACGATTGTTTAGCCTGGAGGAGAGGGGGCCCCAGGGACCTTGTTGCAGCCTTTCGTGCCGACTGGCTGGTGGGAGAGATGGGGACGAGCTCGAGGCCTGTACTGCTGCGACCAGTGGTTTTAGCTAAAAGAGAGGGGGTTTGGAGTAGATATAAGGAAGAAATATTTTACAACGAGGGTGGTGAAATACTTTAACTTGTATTTCCAATACACGAAATACGGGTTCAGTGCATGAAATACGTGATTCCAATACATGTAATATGGAAGGAATAACCTTCCAGTACCTGAAGGGCCTACGGGGAAGCTGGGGAGGGACTGTTTACAAAGGCTTGTAGTGACAGGACTACGGGCAATGGGTATAAACTGGAGAGGGGCAGATTTTGACTAGAGATAAGGAAGAATCTCTTCATGAAGAGAGTGGTGAGGTGCTGGAGCAGATTGCCCAGGGAAGTTGTGGATGCCTCATCACTGGAGGTGTTCAAGGCCGGGTTGGATGGGGCCTTGGGTGGCCTGATCTAGTAGGACGTGTCCCTGCCCATGGCAGAGGGTTGGAGTTAGGTGGTCTTTGAGGTCCCTTCCAACCCAAACTCTTCTATGATTCTGTGTTGTCCAGTGTCTTTTGATAAAGTTGTCCAGCTCCAATCTGGCACATGTCATTAGTTAATCATGAAGTACTTGGGAGTCCTATATAACACAAGAGGAATTGTGCCTTCTGAATGTGTGTGCATGATTAGTATTGGTCTGTCTTCAACACCACGTGTCTTCCTGTGCTCCTTTTCCAGTGTGTTGCAAACTGATTTGTCAGATCTTTTAACCACATCAGAAAGGCAAACTCGTTTTGGGATGTAAATAACAAATAAAGAGAGGAAACCTCTCTGTTACTATTCCAAGAGAAGTTTTAATTCTGCTTCCTCTTCAAAACGCTGTACTGTGTTTTTTCTTTGTCTTTTATGTTTAAAGAGTGGCAGCCTTTAAAAGGAAAAGAAGGCAGAGAAGTGTCCTGTAATTGCTCTATCAGCTGCACATACTCTGCGGGATAGGGATGCTTTGGGGTGTTGGCTGCAGTCCCTTGCTGTGTCCCAACTGTGTCAGGAGAAAGTCTGTGTTAGCTCCGTTCCTCCACATGTGCTCGTATCCTTGGGATGGGTGCTGAGCGTATGATCTTTGATCTCCAGCAGATGGCTTGAGCAGAATCAATGATGAAGCCAGGACTGCTGGGATTGTTTGCTTCTCAATGTTAAGTAACATAACCTAGTAGAGTGCTGCTGTGGAGAGAAGAAGCATTCCATGTAGCACAGAGAACAACGCAAGTCTGAACCAGTCTTGAGGTGCAAAGAGCTGTCTAGCAATGCTCTTTTCCCCACCTTTCTCTATGCATGAGAAACTATGCTTGGGTTCTTTGTGTCAAGGATCAACAAAGATTTTTTTGTGGAGCTTCCTTAATTGTCTGCTTGAGTACTTAAACAGAAATGAATCCAAAAATTTCCAGATCCGCTTAGGATCTCTTCATGGTGGAGTGTTTCTGTAATGCAACAGGAACTTTATAACTCTTTGTAAGTGTTTTCAGTGATTAAAAAAATTATCCATTGAGGGAGGCATCTCCGTTTACCAGTGGAAGATACAGGAACATAGAAGTAAACTGACCTGTAAGTCAGATTAGAAAGGCAAGGGTATAATTCAGATGTTTAGTTTTGTTTTTCGTTATTGGCAGCAGATTACATTGCCATGGAATACGAGTTTTGCCTCAGTACCACTATGCTTCCTCCCCACTTTCCCAACTCCCAACAGTTACCTCCAGGTCATGTTTATTCAATGAATGTTTAGGTACTGGGAATCATGCACACAACACAGCAGTGCTGAACTCAGAAATTTTAAAGGTAGGGGTGGGAAGTGATGCAAGGAGTTTGTAAAATAACTAACTAAATAATAATAAAAAATTAATGAAAGATTATAAAGTTCTACTTTATTTTCATCAATGCTGGAATTAGTATACTGGGTAAATACCCTATCTGAAGACATTTCTGACTGGCTTCCTGGGTTACCTTGTGGTCTGTCTACTCTGTTGTGATTGCAAGATCACAACCACATTATAGGAGTTTAGAGGTGTTGACTCTACACATGTGAGGTAATACTGCTTTGCTCAGTGTATCTTGGAATTCTTAGTTTTTCATTTGAAGTTTAATCTACTTAAAATAATATTCTCTTGTCTAGACCTGTGTTCTGTTCTTTCCAGAAGTCAAAACTGGATTGACTGCTGAAGAAGCTGGGTCTTACTGTATCTTGAAAATTTTACTCTTTAACCATAATGTTATGTTTTGCCTACATTTAAAAGTTGCTGTAAAACAGGTATTTGGGAACTTGTATTTGTAATCAACCTTTTGCCTTCTTTTCCTGTTATCTTCTTATGCAGCTTCTCTGAATCTTATTCCACTATGAAACAGCTGTCAGCAGAAACTATTCGTCTCCTTTCAAGTTCTCAAGTGATTACATCAGTTGTCAGTGTGGTGAAGGAGCTGATAGAAAACTCCTTGGATGCTGGTGCCACGAATATTGATACTAAATTGGTAAATCCTCTTTCTTTTATAAAGAATTGGATGCAAAATAAGATACAAGAAAAATTGTTTTGCTGCAAATATATTTTTTAGGCTCTCATGGTTTTGATGATGGAAAGGTATTTATAGTGTTTATACGTACGTATTTTAACCTCAAATAAAAATGGTCCAAAAACAGTTTCCCTTAATGTTTTTGAGCCCACACTGAAACAGTAAGTTGTGCTTGTGCTCCTGAGTGTATCTTGAAGAAAATATTAGTTTGTTTAATATTTCTTTTCCTACTTACGAATTGACTTTTTCTGACTAATAGCGTGTTTTAAAATATGTTGGACTTCCATCTCACTGCTAGACTGACATATTCAGTTCTCTCAGAAAATATTATCAGGAAGGCAAAAATGCAAGCAATGGAAGAGGTTGCAGATGGCAATGTTAGATGTTTTGTTAATACAAATTACTGCATGGTCCACAATAGTGTGATAAGCTCTGGCTACTGCTAATGCTTTATTTTTATAACATCCTAAAAAAAGTTGGCATATCACTTAAAGGTAGTTTTGGAAAAAAATAGCATCATTTATAATAAGAAACTTGTGTTCCCCCCCAGCTGGGTAACTGATCACCTTCTCTTGCTCCTATGAGTACTTCTGGTTTTGCAGTATTTTCTCAACAGCTGCTTAGTAGCAGTATCTCCTATGTAGGAAGAAAGTATGCTGTTACAGTCTGTATGAATGGATTTATCCAGAATTGCATCCAATTTTCTTTCCTGTAAATATCAGTGAATGTCTAAGCTATTTTCCAATTAAGTGTTAGGCAAATGCTCTTAATTATGAGGACAGTTCAATTTCTACTTGTTTCTTTGTCCCTATCACTGCTATCTTTTCTCAGTGAGTCTCAAGTGTTTTCCATCTGAGTATGGTTTCCTGCAGATGCAAAGGAAAATGCTTATTTGTTGTGTGCTTTAAGTGAGCTGAAAATACTCTGTCTTTACTGTGGTCTGTGCTAACTTCTGTCTTCTGAAAGCTGCACGGAAGAGAAGGACCTGGGGGTAATGGTTGGCAGCCAACGGAACATGAGCCAGCAGTGTGCCCAGGTGACCAAGAAGGCCAATGGCATCTTGGCTTGTATCAGAAACGGTGTGACCAGCAGGTCCAGGGAGGTTATTCTCCCTCTGTACTTAGCACTGGTGAGACCGCACCTTGAATACTGTGTTCAGTTCTGGGCCCCTCACCACAAGAAGGATGTTGAGTCTCTGGAGTGTGTCCAGAGAAGAGCAACGAAGCTGTTGAGGGGGCTGGAGAACAAGTCTTGTGAGGAGCGGCTGAGAGAGCTGGGGTTGTTTAGCCTGGAGAAGAGGAGGCTGAGGGGAGACCTTATTACTCTCTACAACTACCTGAAAGGAGGTTGTGGAGAGGAGGGAGCTGGCTTCTTCTGTCAAGTGACAGGGTACAGGACAAGGGGGAATGGCCTTAAGCTCCACCAGGGGAGGTTCAGGCTGGATATCAGAAAAAAATTCTTCACAGAAAGAGTCATCGGGCACTGGAACAGGCTGCCCAGGGAGGTGGTTGAGTCACCTTCCCTGGAGGTGTTTAAGGAACGGGTGGATGAAGTGCTTAGGGACATGGTTTAGGGATTGTTAGGAATGGTTGGACTCAATGACCCAGTGGGTCCTTTCCAACCTAGTGATTCTATGATTCTCAGTATTTAGATTGCACAGTGTCTCACTTCATGAGTAACTCCAAAGTGAATGGTGTGTGCGCAGTTCTGAGGGTAAGGGTACCAGAATTGAATCCTGTAAGCCAGTTAGTAACTGCAAGAAGTCAGCTAAAGGTTTTGGAGCCTTCAAAAATTGTTAGAACAAACCTTTTCTCTTTTACTGGAGTACTGATACAGGGCCATGCAGATAGCTGGAGGAGAAAGCCCTCTAATCAGCATGGGGTTCACAGTGCAAGAACCAGCTGTTTCCATACTGAGAGGTCCCAAATCAATTTAAAAGGTAATTTTCAAGCATTTCCAGTCTGAGTCATCTTCTCTACTGTTACATTCTTTATCAGTCCAACTCCAAATTTCTGTATTTCGAAAACAAACCAACCAACCTGGCTTTACATAGGTTGACAGTGAGTAAACAAGTTTTGCTGATTGTTATTTTGTGGGTACTAGGTGAGAGGAGAAAACTTGCATGGCTGTACATAATACTGTAAAACTGAGGATTCTTCTTCTGAGACTTTTGGGTTATGTTTCTATATCAGAATACTGTTGTTATCACATGACATTTAAATGAAGTTGACCACAAAATATAGCTCAATGACCACATCAACTCTGGATTGTTTCAAAAGCATAATGGGGAACAGAAACTTTGAAATTTCATTTTACAGCTTACTGATTTTTGCCTGAAACTTGCAGCATTTGCATTGTATTTAGCCTTTTTGAGATGCCTTAGGAAGGCTAGCTGATTTGTTCAGCCTTGTTACCCAGTTTGCTTGAACAAAACAGGAATGGCTTTTCGTGAGACAGACAAACAGGAGTTAAGCAGATGGAATAGTTCCTGGGTAGAAACCATGGCAGTGGTCAATTGTATTGGAAAGCTTTGGCTTGTGAAGTTCTTGGTTGACTGAACTCCAACAAGTGATGTTATTGAGCGTCTTTGCACTGTGTATCAACTAGCTCTTACGCAAACTGGCAACACTGGCAAAAACATCAGCTTATGTTGTAGTTTTAGATAATGTGATATTACTTTAATTACAATTAAAAGCCAGACAGTTGATTAGAAACTGAACTGTGGCCTTTCTACAGGGCATTGAGTGGTATCTATTTATTAATTTGAACCTTTGTTCATACTTTGTTGCTTTTAGAAATACAAATATGGTGGAGCTTGCCTTGTTAGCAACGCAGTCAACAGCCTCTGTGGCGTGGTTGTGCACTAAGCATATATAGAATGGTGGTTTTATTCTCCACACAATGTCCTAGCTTTGGGTTTAAGTGTGCTAAAGACCATTGATGCAACAATGTAATTGCTTGTGTATGGATAGACTGCAGGAGCATTAGTCTGTCAGTTTCTCCAATGACCTTCAACAAGAGGAATTTATGGGAATCATCTTCACGGTTGGAGACCTGCGTATTTTAAGTATTAGAAAAGGTGAGCAGCATACTCTGTTAATAGGTGGAGCAGAGTAGGGATTCAGAGGGATGAATCTTAGCTGCAGATTTGCTACTATTATACAAAATGTTGTAAAAGGCAGACACTCATTTCTGAACCTTTTTTCCTAGTGCATGATAGTGGGAGCTTTAATGCTTAGAACCTTCTCAGAAGATGTTAGCTCAGGGTGAATTTCTACTGTACACCTGATCCATCTCATCACCTGGAAAGCCTACATCCATCTGCATGGCATTGCTAGACATGTCTGCCTCTCATCATCCATTCATCTTGCTAATGCAAAAGAAAAGTAGTGCAGCAAGAAAAGTGGATTATTTGCAGCAGTTTAATAAGCTGAATTTACCTTAGTGTTCTCATGAGTAACAGAGTTGTAGCTGAAACAAAGATGTTCCCATGCAAGCGAGTGAAAGAGGAGGGAGTTGAACCATATGGTTTGGCATTAGTGATCTGGTAGAGCAACTTAAACATCTCATGGGATTGTGACCTCAGGAGGATATATGTCATGTAGCATGCTGGAAGGCGCTACAGGATATATAGTCTAAGCACTGTAACATTTTAAGTAAAATGTGTGTGAGTAAAAATGAAAGATTATATTGCATTAATGATTCTCAATTTTTTTATTTAATATTTTGATTCAAGTTGCAGAGGATAAATCTTGCTTTTCCTAAGCAGTTAAGTGGTCTGGATGTAAAAATTAGAATAGAAAGCAGGGGTTCATTGTAAAATGCTCAAACCCTTCATTAGTGCATACAGCAGTGGGGTGGAAGGTTTTCTCTTTCTATCTTGTTAAGTTTTTTTATGTTCAGTTGAGATGTATTATTTAGGTTCTGGTTTGCTCCCCAGCAGGATTGACTCGAATATGACAAGGTAAACCACTTAGTGGATGAAGGCCTGTGGGTGTGTCTACCTAGAATTTAGTAAAGCCTTTGACACTGTTTCCCATAGCATTCTCCTGAAGAAAGTGGCTCATGGGTTGGACAGGGTGCACTCTTCACTGGGTAAAAATTTGGCTGGATGGGAAGGCCCAAAGAGTTGTAGGGAATAGAGTTAAAGCCAACTAGTGACCGGTCACAAATGACATTCCCCAGGGCTGATGAATGTTGGGGCTGGTTCTGTTCAATATCTTTATTAATTATCTGGTTGAGGAGATTGAGTGCACCCTTGATAAGTTTGCAGAGGACAGCAAGTTAGGCAGGAGTGTTGATCTCCTTGAGGGCAGGAAGGCTCTGTAGAGGGATCTGGACAGGCTGGATCAGTGGGCCAAGGCTAATTGTATGAGGCTGCACAAGGCTGAGCGTTGAGTCCTGCACTTCAGTCACAACAATCCCATGCAATGCTACAGGCTTGGGGAAGAGTGGCTGGAAAGCTGCCTGGCAGAAAAGGACCTGGGGCTGTTGCTCGATAGCTGGCTGAATATGGATGAGCTGTGTGCCCAGGTGGCCAAGAAAGCCAACAGCCATCCTGGCTTGAATCAGAAATAGTGTGGCCAGCAGGACTAGGGAAGTGATTGTCCCTCTGTACTTGGCACTGGTAGGCTACAACTTGAATCCTGTGTTTGGTTTTGGGCCTGAAGGAGGACGTTGAGGTGCTGGAGCGTGTTCAGAAAAGAGCAATGAAGATGGTGAAGAGGCTGGAGCACAAGGTCTGGAGGAGTGGATGAGGGAGCAGGGTCTGTTCATCTGCGAGAGAAAGAGTCTGAGGGAAGACCTTGTTGCTCTTTACAGCTACCTGAAAGGAGGTTGTAGTGGGGTAGGTGTTGATCTCTTCTCCATAGTAACAAATGATAGGATGAGAGGAAATGGCCTTAAGTTGCACTGGAGGAGATTTAGACTGGATATTAGGAAAAATTCCCCAAAGGGGGAGGCTGCACAAGTTAGCAGCAGAGTCACTATCTGTGGAGGTATTTTTAAAAGATGTGTGGATGTGGTGCTTACGGATGTAGTTTAGCGGTGGAGTTGGCAGTGTTAGGTTAAGAGTAGGTCTAAGAGGTCTTTTCTAACGTAAATTATTCTATGATTAGCAAAAGCTTTGTTTTCCACCTGAAGATAGCTTTAGTACCATTCATTAATACGGAAAGTGAAACGTACCCACATTTCTATTAACCAGTTAATTAAATATGTATAGTTCTGTGCCTACCTCAGAGGCTTTTAATGTTTCTTAATGCAGATTGTGTGAATACAGATAATATCTCTAGATACCTTCCTTTGGTTTTTAATTGCATTAGTATTTTTTACTTTGAGAAATAACGCTGGGGGTAGAGTACACTGTATTTTTTCATAAGTGTCTTCAGTATATGCCCAGATGGGACAACAAAGTTAGTTCTGTTTAATCAGTCAGTTTTCTGTGTGCAAGCATCATGTGCTCTGTACAGCGTCAGTGGAGCCACCCATTCAAGATATTCTTTCTAAGCAAAACCACTTCTAAGGTCTTATAGATCTATTACACACTACAGCACATTTTCTGTATTTTACATCATCATCTTTTCAAAGACCCAGGCTTGCTTCTGAAAAAGAGGCGTAGTTAGTGATCCTGCAGCTCTAATTACTTTCTCCTCCTGGCTTGTGGTTCTTTTTGGGTGTGTTTTACATGTGCAGATTATAGTGTAGCTGGAAGGAAGCATTTATTTGCTGTACCCGTTTGAGATATTATAGAGCCCAAATTGTGTATTTCATTTTGCTGTCCTAATTATCCTGGTTTTGAGCATTTTCCCCTATTTATGCTGGCGTTTACTGAAATGACATCTCTAAATCAGAATTCAGTAGAATATTTATTTAGTACATATACATAAAGGTAAATCACAAAGATTGAACTGTTCTTCCTTGAAAGCTGTTTTTAAAAGAGCCTCTAAGAACCCTTACTTTCTGTAAAGTGTTGTACCTTTTTATAAGCTTTTGTATTTCTGTCTTCTTTGCCTCCATTAACATTGCAGATGCTGT
This sequence comes from Cuculus canorus, assembly GCF_017976375.1. Taxonomy (NCBI): domain Eukaryota; kingdom Metazoa; phylum Chordata; class Aves; order Cuculiformes; family Cuculidae; genus Cuculus; species Cuculus canorus. Next base: position 34,305,645 of record NC_071406.1, on the reverse strand, counting down.
ATGTTGAGAGACAATACAGAGACTGGAAAATCTCTGCAGTAGTGAAATCACATAAATAAAGAATGAAATTGAAAACAGTTCCTGGTGAGGACTCTCTGACCAGAATGAAGGCTGGGCTACATTTGTGGTGATTTGAAAAAATTGATACCAAACAGCTAAGAGAGATGGAAAGTGTTTAGCTTTCCAGCTATAGATCTTTTTCTGAGCTTAGGTTTTTCAAATTTCATGATAGTTAAAAAAAAAACAAAAAAAAAAACCAAAAAACACCCCCTCAATTTCTGTTTCAATTTACTGTGTTTATATTCATGTGCTATTTCCAAACCACAGAGTATGAATTACATTATTTCAAGAAGCCTTCACTACTATCCTAACATGTTGTATTTTTCTCTTTTTTCTTTTTCTTTAACAGACATTTAATGTTTGCCCAGTTTCTCCAAATAAGCAAACCTCCCACTTCTGTCTGGATGACTAGAAGCTGTAACTTTAGCTGCTTGAAACTTGTGTCTTGATTCATTCAGCTGTTTTAGTGCTCCTTAATGTTTTGTTCTTTTTTAGGAGAATTATGGATTTAACAAAATAGAAATAAGAGACAATGGCAGTGGAATCAAGGTTGCTGATGTTCCATTTATGGCGATTAAATATTACACATCAAAAATAAGCTCTTCTGAGGACCTGGAGAGGCTGACAACATATGGTTTCCGCGGAGAGGCTTTGGGATCAATTTGCTGCGTATCAGAGGTGAACAGTTGCTATAAACCTCTAGTGTTTGCTTTGTAGTTTTTTTGTGTGTTTGTGAAAGTTTTAATAAAATGTCAGTGCATGGACTTCAAATTGCTTCAACAGGATTACGTGTCCCGAACAGTTTAGCTTGTGTATGCTGCCTTTCACCTCCTCCCCAGAAGCCACGTCATATGGTTAGGAAGCAGTATGGATTTCTTTTTAGTGTTAGGCCTGCCTGTCTGTCACTGGTCACAGCAGTGCTCTGTGTATTTCGTCAGTAGGGGTCAGAGACAGTAGAGGTCAAAGAAAGAGTGCTTGGTGTTTCCTTTTATTTTGTATTAGGGTATAGAGACATGGTTCCTTTATATATAGGTGCATAGATAAACGATTCCTTAGAACGCTGGCTTAACTCCTTAGTGTTATCAGCAAATATAATGTCAAAGAGTGTGGCTGAGTTTCCTACTTGAATTAGGGTAAATCAGAAAGAGGAACAGCACATGGTGGCCAGGAGAAATAATTTCAGGGAATTGATGTCCCACATAGCTACAGTTCCAGTAACTATTTCTGCCTTGATGTTATCTAGGTGATCAGCAGTCACAGGATCTTGCTGGGTTCCATGTTGCTCCTAGACATGTGTATGAGTGCGGTTGCACAAACTTTGTTGACCATATGATAAAACAGGAAACTACTCTTTGGCCTATCCAAGCCTGATCCATATGTCTGTGTTAAGTAAGTTGGTTCAAAATAATCTGAAAAGTGTTCAGGCTGCTAAGGGCACAGCATCTAACTCTTCCATTGTGCTCTGTCTTTCTGTGTTCATGCTGCATCAAAGTCAAGGTTTGGATTCTTCTTTCTAAGTCTGCCAACGATTAGATCCTGCCAGAAGATACCGATATGTGTATCTGATGGAACCATCAACTGTTGAGGTCAGGAGAGATGTTAGAGCTTGACTCTAACTTGGGCTAGCTTGGGCTACGTTCACATTGCATGAAGCAGGAGTGGGTTGTGTGTTTGGATGGAGATTTCCAAAGATGTTTTGAAAAGTGTTGGTGTTTTGACAGATGATGACAGACCTCAGTCACTGGTTTCTGCTAATGAGTGGTCAGAGCAGGATGTCATCTGTTCTGAGCTATTAGTCAGCTCTACAGTATGTTTCATAAGAGATGGGAGGTGGCCTGAGTGTACTAAGTGCCTTAATAGTTATTACTTTAGTCCTTGGATCAATAATTATGTTCATTAAACATTCCTGGCATTAATTGCATTCTGCTACCCAAACTGCCCCCTGATGTTTCAGTTAAGAGGTAGTTTCCTATTGGCCTGCAAGTAGGTCTGTAATATTGTTATTTCCAATTAATCAGTTACTGGTTGTTTTTTTTTTTTCTCTCAAGAAGAATGTCTGAACTCATCTGAATGATTCGTGTGAGAGACTAAAAGAAACCAAAGTAGCCTGAAGCTCTGTACATGTGATAACCTTTGTCTTTCAGGTGGTTAAAGTGTAGTGGCTCTGCTGTTCCAAATGTTGATACCTGAACTCAGGGAACTGTTATTTAACTGGTTTATGACTGATCTTGCTAAAGCGAATCCAATTGTTACCTTAGTAGCTTACAAAACATGCTACTACTGATTGCTAGAGATGTTTGGTTGTGGAAAGATAATATACTGTTAGTTTGATAGTAGTGGTTATGTTTGTGGAATCTTACATGAATTTAATAAGTTGTCATAGTATGCCTTCTCTCGGGAAGGATGAAAATGCAGAATTATCAGTTGATTTAAATAACAAACTTTATTTAACCTGTGTTAGAATAAAAGATACAATAATGTGTTGTAGGTAGTAAGAATTGCTATGCTTTGTGTATTAGTGTGATGGAAATGCATGGCTTCTACTTAAATAGACGGAAAAAGAGTAATAATGCGGATTATTTCTGTGACTGTAAGAAACACCTGTAGAAGAAAAATTTTACAAAGTAATTAAATGTAATTGATTGGTGACTAAAACAATGCAACAGTAAGTGTGATAGTGAAGCTTATCTAAGCTCATTTTGAACTTTGAATCCTTCATTAACATAATTTTTTAAAATCACTCTTTTAGGTTTTGATCACAACAAAGACAGCTGATGATGAAATCAGCACTCAGTATGCTTTGGATAGCAATGGGCATATAACTTCTAAAAAGCCTTCCCATCTTGGACAAGGTAGGATATCATTGTTCTGGTATTGTACTGTAACAGAAGTATTTTGTTCCTCTCAGGCATTACTTGGTGTTGAAATACCTGCTCTGTACTTGAAGGCTTAGCATGGAATCTTTCCAGCTCTAAATATTTCATGCCTTGTCTGTCAACTGAGAATGTGTTGTTGTCATAAGAAATAATGTGTCTTGGAAGGTGTTTTAGATAGTAATTATAAACTAGTTTCTCCTTCTCTGACTTACTTCTTCAACCTGATGGTGGAAATAAGCACTATAAAAATTCGTTGCCCCAGGTCCAGGTGGACAAACTGTGTAAGTGTATGAAAGATTTATTCAGGACTGAAATAATGTTTTTTTATGTAGCAAAGTTCTTACTTTAAGAAGGAAAATTGCCCTGCTCCTATATGAAAGAGTTGCTGGAAGTGCCATAGCTCTGGGACCAGGCAGAGTCATAATTCTTTTTGACCTGCAGGAAGGATGTGTTGCTGGAAATCCTTCTGCATGTTTGTGTGGAAGATTAAAGGTTGCACTCGCCTCGGAGGCAGGCCTTGGTGGTTCAGGTGTGGTGTGGGTTTGCTTTGTGTTGCTCAGCAAGAGACCATGCTGTGTCCTCGCATTTGTGCTCCAGCCAGTGTGAATTCCCAGAAGACAAGTAGTGTTCTCCTTTCTTGTGACAGATATGTGCTCTTGAGGACGCAGTTGCAGCTCTTCATAAAGTTCATCTTTTCCCAGCTGAGCTGCGGTGGCTGCTTCAATACTGTTCCCACAAGCTGCCCTTCAGTTGCTGCATTGCTCATAAATCTGATGGGGAGCTGACTGATGACCTGACTCCCTCCATCCTTGGTGCTAATTGGCTGCAGGGAGCCATTAAGCCAGAAGAAGATGCTGAGGACTAATCAATGGGCAAATACTGAAGGCTGAGAACTCTAGTTTTATTTGATTTTAACCAGAGACCCTTCTTAGGATTTAGACTGTAGTATTTTCCATGGTTGGAAAGCCTTTATTTTTTGTCAAAACTGATGAATGAATGACTGAATTCTGAAATGTGTTTAATACTTTGCAATATCGTTTTGGGCTAGGAATTGATGTGATTGTGTTAGAGGTGAACATTCCTCCTCTTACTATGTACTGTAGCTTGAACAGAGGTATTGGGCTCCTTGGGTACCCTAAAGCAAATGCTTGTGAGGGGCCATAACAGAACTCGGTGTTCCCTTGCCTCCAGATGTCTGAGATTTGTTAAACATTTTACTGGTGGAAGTTAACTTAATATGCACTGAGCATTTGGTTTTATTTAGTGCTGATTCTCACTGTTGTCAGTGCATGCGGAAGAAAGCTTAGTGCTGCAATCCTAACTAATTAAAAGAGGAGTATCACAGCTTTTGTGAGTGATAGGTAGTTTTTTGAGGGAGGATGACTGCTAAGTTTGTATATTTCTCCTCATGCTAATATGATTTAATTCAGTGTTATCAGGATTTATTCTGTATGCAGCAGCACACAGATGGGTCTGTCTCTCCAAGTGAAAATGAAATTCCTCAATACCAAGTCAGTACTATGCTTTCAGTGTAACTTCTACTTGCTTTTTGTCACCTGCTTGCAGGTACTACGGTAACAGTACTGAAGTTGTTTAAGAATCTTCCTGTAAGAAAGCAGTTTTACTCAACAAATAGAAAATGTAAGGAAGAACTGAAAAAAGTCCAAGATCTACTGATAGCATATGGTATCATAAAACCAGACCTGAGGATAACCTTAACACATAATAAGGTAATAATGAATTTTTCTCTGTCCACTGTCTTCAGGATCAGTTCCTGATGAATTTAAGAGTTCATCTAATATTTGTATAAAATCATTAATTCCTAGGAGTTTTCTTATATCATGTTTTTCTCCTTCTTTCTTCCCTTCATAGACGTGTTATTTATAATAGTTACAAGTTTTGATTCTAAACTTCTGAATTGCAGGCTCACATCTGCCTTTCAGTCTGCTCCAACAGATGACTGGTTAGATGTATGAAGTATAAAAATTATTTTACATGCTAGTGGTATAAGAATGATTTTGCACACTAGTAGCAAAGATAGCAGTGATGTTCTGTAGAACAAAGCAGCAAGACCTTACTAGGCCATGGGACCTGAGCAAGTCTTAACCTAAGCCAACTTTCTCCAGGCTTTTGTGGTTAGGCTGTCTATCTGTAGCACATGCAGGTGCACCGAGTTGCAAGAGCTCGATACATAATGATGGCTTTATTTTAAAAGCCTAAAAGATTCAGAACAATTTACTATGTGGGTGTCAGTAAGAGTAACCTATGTTATAACAACAGGCTTTAGTTGAGCTAGTCGTTCTTTGTTTTGACTTGGGGAAATGGATTCAGAGGCTGCTTAGAGGAGACTTTGACTTTGCAGCATATTGAACAGTAATTTTGCAGCACAGCTACAGAAATGAGACACTGAACAGTTCTGCTTTACCTGATTAACTAATGCTCTGATTATGTTTGCGTATGTTCTTCTGAATATTGAAGTGTAGATCTTGTGAGAAACAAAAGCCTGCCTTGTGGCTAGAGAGTTAGTGTTCCAAAGCTAAGTAAGCACAAGTACTTTCATCTTATTTAATTGGGAATACAGAAGGTTTGAAACCAGAGATCTGAGGGTTGTGCACTTTTTAGTTTGTGTTAAGCTCCCTGATGTGTCTAACAGTACTTCTGCAGTATTAGTCTTAAATATTGGTTAATAAAGCTAATTTTGTCTTTCATTTGTGGTTCGGTTTTGCCCTCTGATAGATGTAGCGTAATTTTCATGTGGTTAAGCCAGGACTTTTATTTATCATTCTTGGCTGCTGTAAGGACTTAGTGCAGTTCATTTCCTGTACCTTCTGTGGAGCTGTTTTTCCCCTCTGGGGCAACTGTAGCTTGTTATTTTCTGATACAGATAAGTTTTACACACTGTGTTGGGAAATATTTATTGTGGGCGATGGTTGCTCTGTTGACCTCTCTAAACTAGATAGCTATTGCATGGTTGCTTACAGAGTTTGTGTGAGCCTTTCTAGTCTGTTTGGAAATTACTGTTGATGCCTCAGGGTGCTGGCAGAGAGGCAAGGAAGTGCAACTTCTGAGTAAAACAGTGATTTGGGATAAAAGGAATTGGGAGAAGGGAATTTGGGAAGCAGTGAGAGTGCTACTGACAAGCTGCAAATAACTTTTATAATATTTTTATTTCATCTCCTTTGAGTAGAATGTTACTTATTTCTTTTTTCTTCTTTATGCATCCTTATTTAATACAATGCCAATAACGTGCAGGAATTTGATCATGTGTCTTTTTCACAATATTTAGTGCTGAAATGGTGTGGAGGATAGCGTGGTAGTAGCCACTGCACGTTGATTTTCACTACCTATCCTATTAGTTTCACAGATAAATTCCTCAATATGCAATTTGAGTAGGTAATATAAATCGGTACGAATGCTATCTGCAGGTGGTATGTATTCATTGTAATGACAGAGGCAGTCTCTTCATTTTGCACTGGTGACCTTACATTAATTTCATTTATTTAGAGGTAAAAAGAAAAAAAAAAGACAGGAACTGCTCAGACATATTTTAACACAAGAGGTCGCTCAGTAGCTGTTGCTGAGCTGGGAAAATCAAAGGCCAAAGAAATTCTGCAGTAAGTTGATCTGTCTCTGTGCATGTGTAAATGTTTTAAAATAGTGTGAAAATGTTAAAACCCCTTTTGACTACAGATTCTTGTGTTTCTACTGCTGCTGTTGTGCCTGACAAAATAGAAATTACCTTTTAAGAAATGTGGGATTCTGAAGTTCGTATGTATAGCAACTTTCAACAGGTCTACGTGCACTCATTTTACCATAATAGCACAAAACATGAATATTCATTAGTTCTTTTTCCTTCAGGTGCCAGATATTATTGTAATTAAAGTTTTTAATTCAGATCAGAAGGTGTTTTTCCTACAGTGGTACTACAATATATGTGTGCTAGAATAATACTCTTCTCCATAGGGTTGTCTGCGATTTTTTTTTTTTTGTGGTGGCTGTTGCATTTCTGTTTGAAATATGCTAGAAGAAATAATCAACTTCTTAAAATGGCTTTATTTTTTGTATATTACAGCTTATAAATTATATATTAGAAAGTGCAATTATTCAGAGGAGTTTCTAGAATCCCAAATTCTTGAGGCTGAGCCAATGCTTTCTGTTGCAATGGAAGAAGATACATGTCAGGAGTAAGATCAAGTTCAGAGACTTAAAGGTGCAAGAAGGTAGTAGTGATGAGGTAGTGCAGAAGGAGACGAAGAAAGAGTCAAAAGGTAGTTCAGTACAACGTATTTAAAAGAAATCTTGAGAATAAGTGGCAAAAACCAGTAGTTCTTAAACAAATCATTCTTTAAAGTCCTGTATTTTATGAGAAATGAAAGGAGAATGGAAGAAAGCATAACTCTGGCTTTAACGAGGAAGAATATAAGGCAGCTGCAACTTTCTTGAAAGTGTCTGAGGCTGGGTATTGGCAAATGATTGCCTAACTGGTTCTAGCAGAAACTTACTTTGAAACATCACTGTGGGTTGTTTTCTAATAAGTAAGACAATAGATATCCTTTTATTAGTAATCCCTGAGTCCATTTATTGTCTGCTCTCCGTCAGTGGATTTCTGAGAAAGGAAATGCTCAATTGCTCTTTCTGCTCAGAATGTTTTGTTTGCATTAGCAATAAATAATGAATCACTTTACAGATCAGCCCTTGAAGTACTATTGCTATTTTGACCACTTGGATTAGCTAGTGCTGCTTCTTTTTATGAAGGTTTATCCTGCCAAGACATTCTTTGAATACTGATAATGTTGATCCTCGTGCCAGTATGGTTATGTTAGAAAGAGGTATTTTTCTTCTTTCATCACCATGTTCCTTGAAAGCATATTGAATAATGAGACAGCCGAATGGAAATATCTTACATGAGTATTCAGCGAGTTTATTTAAAGTTAAGATTACCTGGAGGCATGCTAAGAACATACCAAAGTCAGCTATCGCTTAAACCATGTCAAACTTCAGCCCGAAATGCTGCGTTCTAGCCACCTGTGAGCTCTGGCTGTATTTTAGCCGGATCAACAGTTTTCAGTCTTCTCTGCTTAACACCAATAGCCCTTGACTCAGTCTTATAAGCCACTGATATTCAAGAAATCCCTTCATGTGTTGAAAGGCTGATGCTGATAATATGGAATACTTTAATTCTGTTTTAGTTGCTTTTATTCCACAAACACCAAAATGAGAGAGGACTCCCAGTAACTCTGTTTTTCAGGTACAAGAGGGCTGAACAAATATTGGCAAGAGGTAGTTTAGGTGATACCTGTCAGTAGGTCTCATGAAACACAACTGGTTCCATGTCTTGTGCAAAGCACACATGGGCCATAAGTAGACTTTAAATTTCCCAGTTCCTGATGAGGAAAAAATTGCATAATGGAGGATTTTTTTTTCAGGTTTTTTTTGTGCGTAGTATTTTGAACCCTTAATCACACACAGTTCTTCCTAGAACTGTGTCTTGTTTGTTTCTCAAGAGAAACATAGATCAGAACTTCTGAATGCCAGAGGTCCGTTTTAAAGCTATTATTATAACTATGGGTAGTATTCTTCCCCAAACCTCCTTTATGGTTCTGTTTGTTGGATGCCATCTTCATTGTTTTCCTTTACTGTAAATTTCCTCTTATTTCCGAAGTTGGATAATCTCAATCTACAGTCTGTACCCAGTAGTCTAAACCAGTTTGTTTTCTGTGTCCGAATCCTTTGTAATAAGTGTGTGTGTGTGTGTGGGGGGGGGGGGGGGGGTGCGTTTGAGACGGAGTAAGTGTCCAATTTACCATTGTTAAGATCAGGATTGTAAATTTCCTACTTTTAATAATAAGATTCTACTTCACATTCATTCATTGTGTCTTCAGACTCTGCTGTAGCTGTTTGTTCTGCCTTGAGCAGAATCAGGAGTGCATAAGCTCTTTCTGGAGCTGGAAAGGCTGCTCAGTTTAATGATGAAAAATTAAGTGCCTCCCTAATCTATGTGTCTTAAAATATAAAGAGGAATTATGATTTTGAATCAGAAGTGCTCTGTGGCTTTCGTGCCAACCTAGAATATAGCTCAGTCTTTACTTACAGTCGTTGCTCAGTGGCTTTACTGAGAAAGTAAAACAGAGAGTTTATTCTGGTGTTTTTTGTGATGGGGACACCTGTCCACTAGGAAATGCACTGAGACCCTCAACTCAATTTACATCAGCCAAAGAACAGCTGCCAGATGGTAACTACTTTTGGTCACTACCAACCTGGTTGAATTTGAACTGTTGACCTAGAGGTGAAATGCTTTATATCCTATTACTAATTCCTTGAGGTTTCCAGTTTCTCATCCATCACTTTTTTTCAAATGACAGCACAGTATATGTCTGAAATCTCAAAACAATTACTGTTTCACATATGTAGTATGTGTTGCAGAATCTGAGAATGTTTAGCTCTTGCAAAGCTTCCACACTCATTTTGTACACTTAAAAAAAGGTTGGCAGAAGGATGTTTCCAGAGCCTTGGAGTTTTCCCTCTTCCTTACCAATAGACTTTGTCACGGCTAGGTATGTTCTCTGTTATTTTCGTTAACCATTGCTTTACAAAATGCTTTAAAACCTCAATTATTTAAGTGAGATTCACTCTAATGATGTACATCCTCTGAATGGCAGTTTAGCATTAGAAGCTGGTTTTTTTGACAATAGTTTAATTGGGGCGTTTATTTTATTTTTTTACTCCTGCTATGGAAATGGGATTTCCTCAAGCACCCACAGTTCAACATATGTGGTTATAGTCTTTGTAATTCTTGAAAAGCTTTGAAGATGTTTTACCAGATAAAAGTCCTTAGTTCCTTGTGATGGCTGCAATGGCTGATGGCCATGGGGTCAATTGGTATATCATCGGTAGCTGATGAGGGGCAAAACGGTGCTTTGAGCTTCTCTGTTGCATAACTCCGCTGATAGTTGTCCCACCATCACTTATGGAGTGGATGGGACAACTGATTCCTCAGGAGCAAGTATAAAATATATGGGGGAATAGTTATGATTATGTAGAGTTGCACTGTTTTACTTTATGCTAAGTGGAAAAACTGCTGTGTTTTCCGTTTTTAAGGGAATTTTATGCAAGAGCCCTGTTTTAGTAAGATAACTTACTGTTGCTGTTAAAGCAAGACGCTAATAATGGTGCAGAGTTGATTGACAACATCAGCACTTTTCAAGGCTGGGGTTTTAAAGAATGTGACTTTATCTTGCCTTCTTCTTGATGGTAGCTGGTAGGGGTTCTTTTTTTGACTGCAGAGAACTGCCAGCCCTTGCAGCTGTGTGTGTGCACGTCATAAGCAGAAGAGGTTATAAACATTGTACAAGGTGATGTCTTTTTGTTTCCCTTTGGCTGAATTCAATATTTGGGTATTGCTGTCTGGCTTTGTTTACAGTCTTGCTGCAGCCTAATAAACAATTATGTTTTACAGCAGGAAAGTTAAAGAACATGCCCCAAGGACTTAACTGTGTGAGATCTCAGGTGCCAAAGTGGCAGGAGTTTTGAAGCATGTAAAACAAAATTAGAGAGACTGTGAAATACAGTTCTGTTACAAAGCTCACTCATGTTACATTACCAATCTACAGTTCATGTACAGTGCTTGCTCTGCTAGACTTATAGGCACTAACTGCCGAAATTGGCCACGTCAGGGCTAAACTGTGACATTTCATTACAGGATAAATAACACAATTATCAAAATAAATAAAGAGATGGTTTCTGGGTAGTGAAATCGCACTTGGTTAAGTTACCTCCATTATATGGTACTAAGGTAAATGGGATGAATCTGTTTAACTCATACCATTTTAGCTGCACTGAAGTAGCAACAGCAGTATCATCCAGTTCCTGGCTCTCATTGAGATTTTTCTTTTGTCTATGATTGCAAATCATTATGGCTGCTGGTAGAAGTTCTAAAACATGAAGGATAGTTAGGGATGAGGAGTGGCTGTGCTTTTTTTCTCTGTCCTTCCTTAGTGTCTTTGAGGAGACAAATAATGAGCAGCTCTTACTCTTCTTAGTGCCATGTACCAGGGACCCCAGTGGGAAGAAGCTGCGCACTCTTTTTTCACCCTTTACACATTTTTCAAGGAATCCTTCTGCGTTATGCGTATGCATCCGGAAATAACAGAGACGCTTACTCCATGTGTGCATATATGTTGTCATCATCCACCAAAGTATGCATATGCATGTGTCCTATGGAGGGATGGGGGTGGAGAAATATGCACACGCATGTGCTAATCTTCTGTATACGTGCAATAGATTTTATATATATACATTATGACATTTTGTAAGGTGTATATCGTGTAATCCCTTTCAATGAACCAAGGAGGGAGGTGGGATATATTTGGCTAGCTTTAGCAAAACCTAAGATGGGCAGTATGTAATAATATATCTTTGAGTAGGCTGTTTCTGCAGTGTCATCATACTGATGAGAGTCAGATTCTTCCTTGGCTCATCCTGGACACACGCTTTATATGACCTAGAAAAAAAATATGGGGGATGTGTGGAGGTGTATTTTTAGCTGAACTAAAGGGTATAATCAAGGTTAAAGAAATAGGGTATTGCAGGAACCCTATGGAAACAGGCACTTTCTAAATTAAGTGCAACAGGCATTGTTTCTTACTGGATTTTTTAATGCCCATTGATGTATCTGGAGAGTCTAGAAAAGTAATTTTCTTTACATTACCAGCTATTTCTGTGTTGTTGCTTCACAATATGCATCCAGGGCTAAGAAAGAACACACAATGTATTCTGTGTTTGTGCAGTACAGAGGTTTGGGGCTTGCCTGACCTCTTTAGTATGTAGGCTTTAGTTTTACCTACAGCAGTAGATAGTTCCTAAAGTTTTGTCTGTAGTTCTGTGTGTTAATATCTGATAAATATGACTAGTTAAAAAATACCCCTGGAACTTAGTAACAGTGTCTACTTTAGCAAGTTCGCATTTAATGATTCTCATGTTCCACATCTTTCTTAAAATCACCTTACTGAAGCAATCTTTTCACAGTCCTGAGTATCAGCCATTCACAAGGTCAAGCTGTGTAATAACCTTGTGTTAATCAGCAGCTAAGATTTATATTTGTACCTGCGGCATCGTGCTAGTATAAGCTAAAATAAACAGCATGGTGTTTATATCAGTCAAGTAACAAGTGTCTTTCTCAGTTTGGTCACATGCATTTAATTTAAAATATATCCAGTAAAGAAAAAAATTGCTTGGCACTTTGTGTTTCCATTTTAAGTAATCCATTTTAAAATAGAAGCAGTACAGGATATGTTTTATAAGAGGAGCTCTAAAGAAGAGGACAAATTATTTCATCACTCCAAAATGTCTTTGAGGAGATTTACAGCAGGTGTGGAGGAGAGAGGCTGAGAGGCCTGTCCTTTGCTGCTGCTTCCTGCCCAAGCACGGTAGGGACTCTCCCTGACAGAGCTGTGGGTATCCAGCCTCTGGCTCTGGTTGCTCATTTCTCCTTCTCCCTTTTTTGTATTCCTTGCCCTCCCTGACATAAATTGTTAAGTGGTTTATGCTCGCGTAATATGACTGAGCTGCAATGCAGCATATGCAAAGGGTTGTCAGGCTGTTGTGTGGCAGGTAAGTTAGATTCAGGGCAGGACTACAAGTCCCAACTTCACAAATACTACAGACTCTGCATGGAAATGGAAAATTAAAGATTTGGGGAATAATTTTAAGCTCAACAGGCTCTAAGCTCTGCAATTCCACCTGTCCTGTAGGAAGGGAATATCATTTTACATGAGCACCATGTTCTTCCATAGAATTCACCCCTCAAGGCCAGCAAACATCCAACAGGACAGGTGGAATTTTAAGGCTATGTATTGCATTTCTTGAGATGAGTGGATCCTGTACCAGAATACTGTGAACTCACTTTGAATTTATTTGAAATCTAGCACCTATTTAAAACATCAATTTTAAAGTGCAACTTGCTGCATTTTTTTTTTCCTTTTGTTTGAATGTTGCACATTGAAATACACTCAGTCAGCTAATGGTGACAGAAATAAATATAAAGCGGATTTGAATCTAGCAGTCTCAGTTGTCTAGAAGCAGAAAGCCAGCTGAGTAAATTTTTTGTTGTTGATACACAGCAATAAAGTACAGCAGATTTGAAGTTAAATTGATGGCTGTTTAGTATGGGGCTAATCATTAACAAGAGACTAAATTTTACCTCCCAAAGTAGCTAATACTTTCTGTATATGTAAGTGGACTTGACAGGAAACTTCTGATGCATATTGCAGTTCATACTGCCTTTCTGTATTAACTCTTTGCAATACTATTGCAAGATAGATAGCTAATAAGGCAGGTGTCCTTTTATGCTTTTAACTTCTACAATTTTGATTAGACAAACAACTGCTTTGCTTATAAATGCTTCCTTATAAATTGCTTTCCCTTCGAAATAGCAGGCTTGTCATGGACCTATAGTTTCCAGTTGAGAGCTATGAATGGACATCTAATAACCTAATTTCTACTGAAATAGACTCTCTCTTGAGTATAAATAGAATAAACATTGCAGTACCCACCCTCAAATGTTGAACATCCTGCCAGAGACATGTCATAAGCCCTTACTTTAGATGCTTGGTAAAAAAACCAGCATCTACTGCTAGGTGTCTAAGAGGAGAAGTAGTATTTTTATTGTTTGTTTGGGTTTGGGGTTTTTTTGGGTTTTTTTTTACCAATTGTTTCAAGTGCGGAAGTCCAGATTGTCCATCTAACATCCATAAATACAAACTTTGCTTCATTTTCTGATCATTGTGTTTAAATATGAGAAGACATGCCAACAAATGCCATGTTGTATGTGTTAATGCTGAAAGTTGTGAATGTAAGAGGGTCAAAGTACAGAATGTTACATATACAGTATGTGTGCAGTTGCATATGCATGTTCATAGACTTGACTTGAGTTCCAACAAATACAAATATAATGTCAAAAATTTGACTCTGTGCCATTTGTTTCAGGCAGTTATTTGGCAGAAGACCAGGGTGTCAGATCACAAAATGGCCTGTATGTCAGTTCTGGGAACAGCCGTTATGGGCAGTATGGTACCTTTTCAACACTGCTGTGAAGACCCTGAGGTGGGTTTAAACTTCCTTTTCCCAAATCCACTTAAAGCCTGTCAATGAAGAGAGGTGAATCAATATTCAAAAAGAAGGTGACTTTGAAAAAGAGAATGTTATCTCCAGACTGACATCTGATTAGCACATTTGATTCTATTACTGTCCTCTCTGTAAAATTAATTGGTTTGGTGATTGAAAATCCACTCCAAGAATCATTTAGTCAGGACTCATGTGGCACTGATCAAATGGCAGTAAAAACAGTTGTGATGACAAATGCAGAATTGCTGATCACTCAGAGCTGTCTAAGTTGAGATTCCTGGCCCACGGGCAGGTTGTGCTCTGATTAATATCTAAGTGTTTATATCATTCTTGTCTTTGTGGCCTTTTAGCCTTATACTTTAAAGAATATCCTCTCAATTTCACTGAGGGACGCCTGAGCAGCAAAAGAAACACATTATTATAAGGCAAGTTATGCCAAATTTGACTAAACATGTATTTCAAGGAAAACCAGCTAGTTTTCAAAAAATTTAGTGTACTTGACCTTCTTTGCCCCTATTGAAATTGAGGGAATTTCCCATGATATTCTTCTTTGTCTAACATTTTCAAAAAATGTTTTACTCTGCTCCCATTTTGTTGGAGACATTCTTATAAAGGGCAGTCTTGCTACTGCTTCAAAGTTGCCTTGTCCTGTATTTTCTTATGATAAAACTTGACCTGTCCCAAAGATGAGATGGATCGCTATCTCTAAAGTCACAGTGGCTGCATTAGCACAATAAGTTGTGTTTAATAGCATTATTCAGACTTTATTTAGATATATATATTGAAGTTTAGTAACATTATTCAAACTTAGATTTTGAGCTTGTTAGAATGTTTGTAGTATACATATGCAGGGCAATGAAGGGAAGAAAGCAAAGTTGCTTCTTGTAGTTTACAAAGTTTTGGTTGCTTATGTCTGTACAAGAACATCCGGAGTCATTCCTACCTGAATGCAGGCTAGATGTGGCCCTCATGGCAAGTGCAGGGGGCTCCAAAGAGAAGACATGGGAGTATTTAGAAGGGACTAGCTTGAAGGAGGCACTCAGGTTCTCACATTACCTATCTGCTATATCATGAGGCATCCATATTCCTTGAATAGAAGTTGGGGAACATTCCATCTCTCTCTCTGTCTCTAAATAGTGTGTAAAATGCCATGTGCATCATTTATAGGTGTATAAGTGATCCATACATATTGCTCATGCACAAATCTACATTCAGAAACTATGGATATTTCTAAACTAAGCAGCCAAACACTATGAAATGACAGAATTAAGGTTGCCTGTGTAACCCTTTCTCTTTTGTGTGTAGGTATTGGAATAGGTATTTAATGACAAGGCACGTGCTGCCTTTTTCCTTCCCATTGGGTCTGTGCTTCATTCAGTACACAGACCAGAGAGCAACTCTTTAATTCTTTTCCTTCCTACTTGTTCATTGTGTGACTTCATATTCGTTTGCTGCAAAGTCTGCTCTGAAGACAAAGCTAGTGTTGCTTATAGCAACAGCTTCTTGTAAGCAGGACCTTACTAGCTCCAGAGTTAAAACTTCTGTAACAAGTGATCCAGAGGCTTTAAAGACTGTCTGCCTTCAAAACATATCCCTTATGAGCACTGAATGCAGCCAGGACACATTTCAAGCTGACTCCAGAGCATGCAAACTCAGGAGCCGCTTGTAAAATATAAAGAAAACTAAGAAAAAAAGAATTGACATAACTTCTGGACATGTACAGTGTCTATGCTTTTCACATCACTAGTCTTGGAAATGGATGGATCTATTTTTGCTGAAAACCTTCACACAGGAAATTTTCTTAGTCTCTTCTTTTTATGTGGAGGTTAAGTTTAGACATGCCACTGGGAAAAAGACAAGTACCTAAAAAAGACATTCTGCTTTCCACTCCACACAGAGATATTTTAATACATTTAGAAGTTGGTTTTTATTAAAGTATTAACTTTGAAAACAGTTGATCTAATTTAAAAGCAAAAAAAATCTGTAATATTTTCCAGTCTCTCTGATTTTGTCTTTGTACTTCATATACTTTCATATATGAAAATTCTAATTATTAAGACTAGCTTTGGAAATTATTGCAACTTTTAGTGTGCATACTGATATTCTGCGTGGCTTTAAATAGTGACAGCAGTCAGCCATTTCTAAATTTGGCAACTTCTTAGAGACTTTCAGTTTTGCTTTAATTTTGTCTGTATATAAAAATACTGTTTAAAGTGAAAGACTTGTACAAATATTTGAGAATTGGAAAAGGAGGTTGAAGCGTAGAAGAGGGCCATTCAGGGAGGATGTGCTAAAGTTGCAGAGTAAAATCTAGCTGCATGTTGTTTTCTAATAATCATCCAACAGATACTTGACACCTCTTTAACTTGACCAGTGGTGTTTGGTTATGAGCGATGTTGCTGACCAGAACACTCCAGCTTTAGCACAGAATGCTTATTACAAGGTCAAGAGGGAATAAGGGATCACATGAGCAGATAGCTGGCATGACGTAGATGAATGGGAAGGATAGGCCAAATCCCTGGGATTTTAAGTTCCATTTCAAATGCATGATAATTTGGGTTTTACTAAATACAAGTGGTTCTGCCAAAAGCCAAGCTAATGAGGTCTGATGTCTGTTTCCTCTGACCCACCCTGCTACCAGAATATTCTCCAGACTTTCCCATGTTTTCAAAGTTTCCAGCTTCATGATGCCCCAGTGTTCCTTCACCTATTAGTTTGGGCAAGTGGCAGTGGGGCGATGTGTGGGTCTGTATGTGGGCTAGTTGGCACGACCATGCTTACATGCTGATGGATCCTGTCTTTTGAAAAGTTGCAGTTGCCTTTTGCTCCGTAAGGTCATTATCTTCAGGCTCTCTCCAGCAAACAGCTGTTGGTTATCACAGAAATTGTGGAAATGTCATATCTTTGGGATTTCTGCCTCTTCATCGGATTGAATTGAAATTGATCCAACAGTTTCAAAGTTACTTGGTGGAGGTGAGAGGGGGGTGGTGGGACAGAGCAAGTCATCAGCCTCCTTTTGACCTAAAAAACCCTAAGCTAAAGAATCTCAACATAAAATCTTAAAACTTGGTGTTAATGTTAAATACTCAAATCGTGTGATTTTCTGAGGCTCCTTGGCAGTGCTGTGTGTTCACAGGTTCTGATGCAGTCTGTGAATTGTGGGTGCTCAGCACTCTTGAGAGTCGGATGATTTGGATACAGATGACGTAGGTCAATTTAGGTGCCCTGAATAAATGCTCTGTGACGGGCTATTTAAGGTCCCCGCATGTAGAAAGGGACTTTCTTTGGGGCTTTCCCCGTGGGGGTAATTCACTACTGCCTTCACCAGCTTGTGCAGCAGTGCATGCATTTAGTTAGTGCAGGGGTTAAATTGGTAACCCTACGGTCAACAAGCCTAACTCTGGTTGATGTTCTCCACAGCCCTCAGCTGCAATCAACAACCTGGTACAACTGGCAGCCCTAATGGTAGAGGTCTCAATAAATTGATCAAGGCGAATAGATACAAACCCATCCTTCTCAAGTCTTTTTTCTCTTTAAATGTTTTTATCTTTTTAATTGTAAATGTCAAGAAGCAATGCATATGTTTGAGTGACTAGGAGTCTTGTATGATTTCATTTTAATACCTCACCTCTAAAAAAACCTTTTTGGGGTTCTTTTTAAAAGACTTTGGTATTGTATTTATTTTATCATTGCAGATAAATCTTTCTGGATTTCTTCCTAAAGCTGAGTCAGACAGTTCTTTGACAAGCCTTTCAAGTTCAGAAAGGAGTTTCATTTTTATAAATAATCGCCCAGTTCATCAAAAGGAAATACTGAAGGTAAAGTTCTCTAGCTTTTTATTCAAACAATAGAAACATGACATCTTTGAGGACAAAGATGCCTATGCAATCTACAGCTTCTTCCCCCCATAAAATAACTAGATTATTACAGGTGAGGATACTAGTATTTACGACAGAAACCTTTTCCATGACTCTCATGCTCCTGGTGCTGCCTCAGTTCTGTTTCATTTTTTGCAGTCACTTACGACCACAGAGCCAGAGATGATTTTTATGGCTGTTTACAAAATGCAGTTTCAGCAATTCTATGTGAGAGATCAGAATAGTCAGTTCTTTCTTTGTATTAGCCTGAAGTAATATACATGTGAAGTTTTCCATGAGGGAATTTCATGTGGCTTCTTGTAAGAGAATTCTTCTGAAAATAAAGTTCTGATTTTGGCCACTTCTTACTGTGGCCTTATAAAGCAAATACACATACTTTTCCTTTAAACTTGTGTGTGCATTGGGTAAGAATGAAATTGATAATGCAGCGGCATTGGCTGCAGCTAGGCATTGTGTAGGCAGAATATGATGTTCTGGGGTGTTTCACACTACTGAACCTTGCAGCACCTCACTTGGAGCAGCCTTGCTGTCCTAATCCTTGCCCTCCCCAGGAAAGAGAATAATGTTCAGGTCAACACGTATGTGTGGCTTTTAAAGTGGAGACAATGAAGTAGATTTCGGTTGGCAAGCAAAGCTTTGTAGATGTAAACTCTGAACTTGTGTTGGTATATTAAGTGACAAATGAGGCTAATCCATGCCCGTGTAGTGTTGTGCCTAATTCTTCTGGGAGTTCAGAGCTAAACATAAATCCCATGACAGAGCATGAAGGCCTAGGTTCAAGGTAGAATTCGGAGTACTATTGTACACAGTAAAAATATGTTGCCCTTCGTTTAGGACTGTTTTTATGGTAGTGAAAGTTAGTCTTCCAGGGCCTTTTCATTTGGTTATTTTTCCCCCTTCCATACAGTTTTTAATGGCGTTTTTTTTTGGCCAGGTGAGGATGGTGATACATCTGTAAGAATACATACTAATGGGTTTGGAAAACAAGCTATGGATCACTTACATTTATCTCCATGCTACATATGGGAAAGAAGTGCTGGTGGACCTCTTATTACTGCTGTTCAGTGCCAGACTGGGGGAACATTAAGGTTAAAATATCTTGGAAATATTTAAATAAGTTTAAGGTTATTTAAACCATATTTAAGAATCAAAAAATAATTAAAAATTAATCTGCAGCAGCTCTTAATTTTTTATGCTTTTGATTTTGTTTTGTCATGTTAATGTATTCTTTTCTCTGGCGAGTATGTCTGAAAGATCCATAGTATTAGAGGGAAATGCAAGCATCTTTTCAATTTGTTCCTTCTAGTTAATAAGACCAAAATTGTGAAACAACTAAATAATTTTGTAGTCTTTTGGAGGAGTTTTGAGGAGCATTGTAGAGAAAATAATAAGGGTGAGCAGAGTTTGAGGAAAGCTCAGATTAATACTTTTCTGGGAAAAGAGTAGATCTGTGGGGCAAGTGCTACTTTCTCAAACAGAATTCAGTTTGGCTGAAAGAGACAGCAGTGTAGTTGCATGCTACGTAAGAGTTGACTGAGGAAGTATGTTGACTTTGGGCTTGCGGTGCAATTTGAACATATCTATCTTCCAAGTGTGATCAGTACATTCATACATTCATTGAGAAGGTCAAAGTAGCTACCATTATTCCATTAGTGTCTTGGAATTGATTCCTTTTTTTTTTTTTTTTTTTTTTTTTCCACTTTAGCTGTGAAAATATGGAAACCACTGATACCTGCCCTTTTGGTAATTATTCCAGTGTACATATATACCTATGAGGACATTTTTGGAATTCCTTTGAGTTTAAAAAAAAAAACCACAACAAACCAGTTATGCTTTTATAATGTTACATTCTGTTTCTGTGCCTTTGTGTCTATTTTATTGCCTTTACTGACATCTCTTTCTTAAATCAATCTGTAGGTAATTCGACAGTACTACAGTCTGATGACACACAAGGACTGTACTCGTTTATATCCTGTTTTCTTTTTGAATATTACTTTACCTGCCTCTGCTGTGGATGTGAATTTAACACCTGATAAAACTCAAGTTTTACTGCATTATAAGGTAACTAAGGCTTTATCTGTTTTTGAGTTGTCAACCTTTTAGTTATGTAGGCATAATAAGGGCTTCTGGAACTACTGAAATGTTTGAAGGTAAAGAGTGCCACTAATGAGTGGAGGATTGTTCAAAATTAATTTCACAGTTTATTTCAAAGATTGTATTTATCCTGTTGTATGTATGTGTATTGGCTTGTTTTCTGATACCTTTATAGTGAGAGAAGCTAGATAGAATTATGGTGTGTGTCCCTACATAAATCTCATGCTTAACTTCCTAATTACACTTAAATAATCACTTTTTAAATGCCATGTAAATTAAAGTGGAGGTACGAGGGGTCAGTTAATTTCTGGTCAAAGCAATGTTTTGCCATTCTTTGTATAGATTATTGTCGACATCACTTATTTTCAAGCTATCCTGTTCATACTATCAAGACCTGAAATATATGAGCATATATGCCTGTGTTTTAGAGGCTTTATAGTGGTAAATTTCTATAAACTCACTTTCACTTGCTAGCACTTGATTTCTGTGGCACTATTTTTCTGTTAAGTAGGCTGCCTAGGTAAGATAGTTGTTCCAAGTGATCATAGGTAGTCACACCTGTATGTTAATCCTCTTCACTGAAAGTTTTTGTATATGTCTGTGTTAATCTTGTAAACATACTGCCTGATGAGTGTCACTTGGAGGAAAATTAACACAGCATTCTTACATTTGATGTAGTTTAAAGCCTCCCTTTGGCATTAGAAAAAGGGCACATGAGAAAAACGGTTCTTTTTTGGCTTTATTTTCATTTTGTGGGTATTTTTTCTTTGTTTCTTTTTTATCTCCCTCATTTGGTACAAAGCTGTCCTGGAAGCATGTACCATAAAAGTACCTATACAAACATGCTTAGATGAAATGGGATGTTGTTGGAGAATCTGTCTTGACTATAAGCTTCTAACTCCATATTAGGTGGGTATAGCTTTGCCTGATGCTGGTTTAAGCAGTTAGTACCGTGTTGTAAAGCAATCAGTTAATTGGTTTTATGGTATTAGAGTAAACGAGTGAAACAAAATATTTAAGGCTAAAGCTGTCCAGTCCCAAAGTCTTTTGGAGCATGTGTGAACAACTAAAATGCAATAATCTGTTGAGATTTGTCTGAAAAATATTCTGAACAAGATCACTTTGCTTGTTGTTCTATATTCTCAGTATCTGTCTGTTACATTTTCAGGTGTGCTTGTGTGTATGGCTCTTCTGTTTTGTTTTGTTTTTCCCAGGAATCTGTCTTACTTGCTGTTGAAAATGTGTTGAAATCACTGTATGGGCCACTACCTGCTACAGTGCCTGGTGAAAGTAGTAAAACAGATGTTACCTCAGAAGACATGTTTGT
Organism: Cuculus canorus; assembly: GCF_017976375.1. Lineage (NCBI taxonomy): Eukaryota > Metazoa > Chordata > Aves > Cuculiformes > Cuculidae > Cuculus > Cuculus canorus. The sequence goes on along the minus strand of NC_071406.1, from coordinate 34,284,289 downwards.
TCATAGAACAGAACAAACAGATGTGGTTGTTAATGAAATGGGACCATCTGGAAGTGATGATCTGCAGGCTCATACTTCATTCCTTTCATTCAGCAGCAATGTGCAAAACTGTCAAGCAGGAAAAAACACAGAGATCTGCTTAAATCATCAGACACTTTGTGGTGAAAATGTACATAGTCACCTGGACAAAAAAGAGGTTTCCAAGAGTGATGCCTTTCCTGACAGTTCCTTAGATTTATCGTGTGAGGAGGAATGGAATGGACAGAATATAGTGTTACTTAATATTCAAAGTAACACTATTCCTGTGGACCCTGAGTTTAAAAAAGCCAATGAACATTTTCTGAGTTCTGATAATATTGACAAAATAGAAAAAAACGAGGACACTTTAGTCCCTAAAGACTTACCTGAAATCTCTGCTGATAGTTGGAGTGTGGGAAGAGGATTTAAAAACCATCTAGGAGACAACCTGGAGCCTGTTAAGATTTTGATTCCTGAAGATGAAGGAACAATTAATATGCAAAATGAACATACTGATGAACAAAGCAGTGGTCCACGAATCTCAGATCAAAGTAGAAAGAAAAGAAATGTGATAACTGATAAATTTGGACATGTAATGGCTTATGACTTAATTAGTAGTAGAATAATAAGGAAACCAAAGTCTGCAATTGGGTTTTTCACTCAAGAATTGCGTCCAAAATTGATAACTGATAATCCGAAGGCCAGCATGGAGGACATCTTGCTGAAAATTGAAGAACAGTGGAAGAATTTGAATGAAGAGGAAAAAAAGAAGTAAGTTCTCAGGCTGTCTTGCTTCTAAGTCTGGTAGCCACTAATAAGTAATCTGTAATGAATTTTGAAAATTGTAATTTCCTAGTTACTTATGAAAAAAAAATAGCAGAAAATTATTTTTGGCTTTTCAAGGTCTGCATCAATATTGTGAGTTTTCATCTTTTGCTGTGTGCGCATAAGTGTAGTGCTGATTTGAGTTACTCGTTTTGCCACTGTGCTGTAAGCAGTCAGATAGGAAAAGTGATGCTGAATTGTTATTTAGAGGTAACAGGCAAGAAAATGTACTGTTTGAATCCTACAAACTGCTGTTTTCCATGGACTGCCTGTATAATGTCACTCCTGATGCACTGTCAAAGGAAGACAGCATGGTGATGGATAAGGAACCATAGTTCCTCCAAAGGTTTTTCCTGTCAACAGTTCTTTTTTATTGCTGCGAAGTAAGAATTCATTTTCAGGATCTGAGTACTCAAAGATTTGGTAAACTCCTTTCCTCTAAATTTGGTATGTAACCCAACCCAGGCTGCCTCAGAGTTGTGTTTAGAAAACCCAGTCAGATTTTGAGACATAAGTTTAAAAATAAAGAAACACCAAACCTTCCACATTGTTTGTCATTTTAGAAAATGTAAAATTGTAGGGCATCACAGAAATGAGGAAAATAGAAGTAGTTCTTAAATGTGTAATGATTTGAATGTATATTGTGATATATAGCAGAAAGTTTGAGCAATTTTGGTTCTGAACTCATTGGAAGTGTTGTGAAAATGTATTTTATCCATGTTATGGAAATGAGAAGGAATTAAGAAATACTATTGAAAAGGAAATTATACTAGCCAAACAGTGTAATTTTAACACTAATTAGAGATTTGTTTAGGAGGATGGTAAGAAAGAGAGGTTATTCCTGTTGAAGTACTGATAATATATCTAGTTTTCCCTTCTAGACTTTTTGTGTTTGAAAACATCTGCATTGTTCTGAATACCAGCTATACCAGTGTTATCTTTTTATGTGCTTCTGATTTACCTAATTTAAAGCTCCCTAAGCAAATAGTATCATGATCACAAAACTATGTATGTGAGAAAGTGTTTTGTCCATCTCTGCGCTAGCAGAAATATTAAGGTAATAGTAGAAACCTACTCCAATTATATTTCTGCTTTTAATGAAACAAAACAAAAGTTTCTGCCAGCTGTTTCAGAAAATTTTAATTTGCTCTGCTTTAGCTTTTGAGATTTCATGGTTGTTTTCCTGGTACAACTGTTATGTTTAAGAGTGTGCCTACAGATTATCTTTGTATTGGTTAAGGAAGGAGATCCCTCTGGCAATGAAGTTTTCCTTATATGTAGGAACAAATGCAGTATGGTTCAATGGATGTTGAAGTGGATGAAAAATTTACCTATAGCTGTATCCATACGTTTCAGCTTTGGTGTACCTCTTTCTGTTTTGAATCTTTTAAAATTGCCTCAGAAAATGACAAATGGGAAGAGATCTTTTCCACCAAGGCACCAATCCAGAAGAACTGTTGTATGTCTGGCAGAGAACATGTAGTCTTGCCTACCAGATACTCTGGATAAATTGGGCCACCTAGAGGTAACAACAGATGTATATACAACGGGGCAACCAAAGTGCCTCATTTCTGCTGAGCGTGCTATACCTCCAACTTCATCCAGGCTTTCTGGAAGACACCACTTTTCCTGGGCTCTAGTCTTCCATCCTTTAGTGATAAAGTCATGTATTTGGTACTATGGATATGCTTGGCATCAGCATATCTCACTCTCTCTCTCTCTCTCTCTCTCTCTCTCTCTCACACACACACACACACACACAACTCCAGCAAAGCTAAATGAGTTGAAATCCCCTTTGGGAACAGTACAGCCAGCAGATGTCTCATCGTGACATGGGATAAGCCTTCAGCATTTATTGCTCAACCGGAATGTAAAATGTTACGGTCTTTACGTTATAATAGAAGAGGAAAGCTTCCATGCATGTCTGTGTTGGCAATATTGTATATCCCCCTGTTTTGCAAAGCCAGTATTTAATTTCTTGCACTCCCTCTACTCTCAGCTTGTGTGTGTTTCTGGCCTTAATGTTTCTCATCTATCAGGCTCAGATAGGAGCAGGAGGAATTCCTGCAAGTTGGCAGCAGAAATTATCCTGACGATGTAGGAAAGGTTCAGAGCCACACATGCACTATTATGGGATTGACCAGTCTTGTTGTCAGTGCTCTACGGTAATTCTTCATGAGTATATTTGTACCTTTGGAGAAACGTCACTTCAGGTGTGGCCTTTGCTCTCTGTTGACAGGTAAGAGTGTGTGTGTAGGCAGTTAGTAGTGGCTGGCAGTAACCAGCTTGTGTGTGATAGCATTTTAATACCTGATAAACTTTCCTTGCATCTCATGGTTTGTATGTGTACGTATGCATTATTTGCAACTCTTTTACATTGCAGCAAATGTGCTTGCTTAGCAGTCCTATAAAAATTGTTTTTTGCTGTATTTTAACTTGTCTTTCCTTTGGATGGGGATAATTTGGTGGTGCCATCTTGTCTTTGGCCATTCATTGTCTGTGGCCAGCTCCATCAGCTCCATTTATGGACTGCCAGATACTAATCATGAATAATGGTATTAATAATTTGTCTGTTACTTGTCCAGCTATAATAGTAGTTTTGTATTCTCCACTCCTAGGAAACATTGGTAATACCTGAACCCTATGCATATCAGAAGATTACTATGAAAAGCTGATATGGACAATTAAGCTTTTTTATTATTATTATTTTCCTCTTCACAAAGAAAGGAATCACAGAAGTAGAACGTCATGTTTACTCATGAGTTGTTTGGGTTTCATTATGTGAAGAAGCTGATGATGAGAGGTGTTGCATTCAGAGTGGGCTGCTTCTCTATTATGAACATCTATAAATCCGCGCAAGTGGCCACCTCCAGTCAGATTTTACTCCAAATAGTCAAATTCATACAGTATTATTTGTCTTATTAGGTTTGAGAGACTTTATATGAGAAAGTTTTTTTTATATGTTAAGTATTTCATTTGGGTTTAAGAAGCAGGAGGAAAGTGATAAGTCATAGGATCCATTTTTCTAGTTAAACCACAGCTGACTTTGAAGTTAGATTTCATTCTAGTCTTCCACTTCCCTCCTTGCGGTTTTGCAAATTTCCTTGGCTTTAGGTTTTGTAGCTTGAGCAAAGGATCCTGGATTCACAAAGCAGAGAAGGAACTGTTCTGGTAGTCGTTGTTACTTGCCTCTGGAAGGATTTTGGAAAGGCAAAGGTGTTCCCTTATAGTTTGTAAACCTGCTGTTTTCTTCAGTTCTGAACAAGTCTCTGATAGTGATGCATGTGAATTTGCAGACCCCTCGCAATCGAAGCTTGTAAGGCTAGAATTCTTCTGGTAGCCTACAGTGGCGGGCAAGTTTGGCTTCCTTTGGAAGTGCTTTTTTTTTGGGATTAACAGTGTATAACTGAAAGCTCAGGTCTATTATAGCTGAATATTCTCGAGCATTACAGTTGACTCTATTCAAAACAAAGAATTTATTGATCTGGTCAGTGACAAATGTATTTGTGATACAAAAAAAATATAGTTCAAGTGATTTCATCCGTTCATTTTAAAACAAGCAGATATTTTTTATCTTAACATTTACTCTGTATTTTCTAGGACATGATTTATTGCAAGAGACTACTTCAGCTGACTTTTTTAGTTAGCTAATTATTGGTACCATATGTGAATGCTAGCACATCATAATTAATTGCAAATGGTGACCCTTTTGTTGACCTTAATTTTCCAGCATGCATACACATAATTGAATCAAACTGTTCCAGCAAGTAGCAATAAATAAATATGACCAGCCAAAATACTTATTTCCAATACTTACATATGATAGTACAACTTTATTATTATTATTATTATTATTATTATTATTATTATTATTATTATTATTGAAGAATGGGCTGCTTTGAATTACCTGCTAGAATTTAGGATATTGAGTAAGGGGGGAAAAAGAGAGGATTCAGCAAATCGCTCCTTTTGCCTTCAAAAGAAGTAAGACTTGTATGTAGTAGGCAAGCATAAACCCGACGTCTATAAAACTTTAGTTATCTTCCTGACATTTGAAAACTCATTAAGAATCCATTCAAGTTGTAGAGCTATTGTATGTAGTAATGTTTTTAACTACTTAGAAAGCATCTTACAGTAGCTCACTATTCTGTAGGAATCTGTTAATTTTTATAATTACAGAATTCTGTGATAAACATATCTACGCTGTATTCTCATGTGCTTTTTTTGTGGTTAATTTTAGGCCAGTTGAAGTCAAATGTACTTCTTCATAACCCTTGGGCTTATTTAATATAGATTTATTTAGGTTTCAAACTTCCTTTGAAGTCGGTAGAGTTCTAGAAGCTTAAATGACTTTGTGAATTGGGCTGGATGTGTCTGGGACAACTTCTTCCAAAACTATCTCTGATTGTGAATTAGGGTTAAACATAGACTTTGGGACCGAGGTCAAAACCAGCCTGCTGTAGCTCCTTGTATGATGCAGTCTACTCCTCCCCCTTCATTCAGTTTTTGCTGGTTGTCATGATGAAGGAAAATTTCCAACTTACCATCTTCACATGGTATTGTAATAGCAGGACAGTTCCTGATCACCTTTTGCCTCCATCGTAGTGGAAAGTGTATTGATGTGGCTACTTGAGTGGGCTGTGGGACTTGTTCATGTCTCTTCAAATAGTTACCTTGCCTTTTGTGTTAGTAGTACGCTAGGACCTAGGGTTTGGGGCTTTTTATCTGATTATGCTACTTTTTTGTTTTATCTCTTAAGTTATGAAATAAAAGCAGCAAAAGACATGGAACGGTACAACAGAGAAGTCAAGAAAGCTATGAGACAGACAGTGCACCGACCAGCAAAGGAGGTGGAAAAACAAAAACCCAAGCTGAGGACTTCCCCATGCAACCAGCAGAAGCTTGAGAAGATATTTCATGATCAAATTGAAAAGAAGCGGAAACCTGAACAGCCTACAAAAATTGTCACAGTGCCTTTTTCTCTGAGTTCCTGTAGACGTCAGCTTCAGAGACATGAGAAAAATTATTCAGGTGAACATGAGCTTTTCCTGATTCGTCGCCACAGTTTTCCTGATATCTGGATATTTGCTACTGAAAACCAGGTGATGTTACTGAATCCATATAGATTGGAAGAAACCCTGCTACATAAAAGATTGCTGATGAATCATAAGCTTCCAGTAGAGAGACTGGAGAAGCCAATTGTGTTAACAGACAGGTATAGTACAATTGACCAAACAGGTGTGCGTTACTTCAAGTATCATTTGATAGTTAGTTAATTACAGAAAACTCTGGTAAGTCCCTGTGTGCTAATTCTGTGATTCATTTATAAGAACAGATTTTTATGTTTTAGTAATGAGCAGCCTGGTCATACTCTGTAAGTATGAATTTGACCAGCTTCCTTGGTAATGTGGGGAGAAAAAAATTCTTCCTCCAAAGCGAAATTAAAATCTTCACATTTTCGCAACTTTAGCTAACTTTACTTCATGGATTATGTAATTATTATTATAGGCCTAAACTTGATCACTCTTTAGGAAATATGAATAGTTGCTATTTTGTTTCTATAAACAAGTTATTTTGTCATAGTACTTCTTAGGATCTTGATCTATTTCAATTACTTAACTATTTTTTATTATTTTTCTCACAGTTTTAGTTTTCAAATTAAGGATTTTGGCTTTTTTTTCCCCCCAGTCTTCTTGGTGGATCTCTGTATATGTCTGCTCTTTATAAAATGCAGAAGGATTACCAGTGTTTCAGTGGATTAGGTTATTTGTCAGATCCAAGGCTTGTGGCAAATGGATTCCAGATAAAAGTGATAGAAGGTATGATGGTTTTAAAATCTTTCAATCTTATTGGAACTTATTTTCTATGATTTAATGATTTTTAACGTGGATCATGTTATTCTAGATAACTTTATCATTTAAAGCACTGACATGCTGCTTTCCGCAACACAGATTTTATTACTTGGTTAACAATGTAATCTTCTACATAAATCTCTAACTATGGAAACTGATAGCTGAACAGAAAACTTTAATGCAATGTCAAAGAATGCTCTGAAGTCTGCATTTTCCTGACTCTTATCTTTTTCTTTTCTCAAAATACTGGATGTCAGTATCCTTAATTGGCATTCTGACAGAACTAGATTGAACTGATCAGGCTTTCTTAGTCTAGGCAGGTTCTTAGGTGATACTTGCAGAAGCTTCTGTGAATACATGCTTTAGTGACTACTCCTCTGTCTTGAGCAGTTAAGGAGCTCCATTAGGGAGCTGGATCGGGTTATTCATTTACTTTCATATCAGGGTTGTAACACAGAGCCCAAGGGGAGCAGTAAAGAGATGACCATAACACCTTTTGACAGAGCTCAATGTGAATTTTTTTTGAGGCAGCCCACTTCTCAATGCCTCAGGATTGATCACTGAATAGATCTGTTTCATGTAAGATCCTTTTGCCTTAGCAAGAGAGATCAAATGCTTATACATTTTTCTGAAGAATTATTTATAGGGATGCTGTTGGAAACCCAGGGGCAACCCACCCTGGGTGGGTTCTGCAGACCAGGATTTCTCTAGCAGAATTCCAAAAAAAGCTAACTACTGACAGCTCAATAAAAAAGACTCACTATAAGAGCTGTTAGAAATGCTATAGCTTCACATGTTACAGATCCCCACATATGTAGAGTGATGACAGATCTACTGTAACATATGGAATCTTTTAAGGGTAGGTACAAAAAAGGGATGTAGAGCAACTCCTTTGCTCAGAGACTGACTTTTGGAAAGAATGGAGCCTAAGCTGCTTTCTTTACTGAATCATCCACAGCAAAACCAAGGAAGCTTCTTTGTGACTGGCTGAATCCCTAGATAAACAGCAGAAACTTTATAAAAGAGGTGTTCATGGTGATAATCTTAGATTGAATAACTAGAGATATTGAAGGCAGCTCTTAACAGGTCTACTCAGTGTAGCAAATGAAAAGCTGAGCAGGTCTATGATACTTCTCTAGACAAATATGGGAGAAAGAGATTGTTGGTTTTTTTTTCGACTTCCTGATATCCTAAGTTTGCTCAAAACCTTATTAATGTAAACTGGATGTGAATAAATTGAATGTGATATTTTGAATACAGCTTCTGGGCAGCAACGGAGGAGTTCGGTTGGCTGGTCTTGTGGTGCTGGAGATAGGAAGCTACTTTTAAGATAGCTTGATTAGTTTAAGAGCAAAATTGTACAATATAACAGCAAAGGATTTGATACAGTAACTGGGAAGTAGTAATTGTCTTCCAATCCTACATTCCTGATTATGTAAAATTAAGGAAATGAAATCTTGTGAGGAAACTTGTCATTTGGTTTAAAGTTAAAGTGCTTTATATGCACTCTGTGTTGAAGCACCATGGTCATTAACTAGTACCTATAAAGAATGGGAATGCAATTCAGTTCTTTGTCCTAGTCTTATATTTTAATTACTTGAATGAAATGTTAATAACATCTGAGGCTTGTCAGTCATGTTTATAAGCTTCTGCTGATGACTTTATAGTGGTTACAGCCTCTGTTGTTAGAAGAGCACACCATTGCAGATGAAGTGCCAGCAAACAAATGGAATTTCTCCTGGTCTTTTTTCCAGCTGATGCAACGATTTTCACATAATATTTCATCAGTTCATCATTTTTCTTTTTTTTCTAAAACTCATCCGTGAAGTATGCCATCTTCTACAAATATGCTAATGTCTTCTACAAATACTTATTAGTGCTGATTTTTAGAAACAGTGGTATTATCAACACTCATTATGTGCCCTTCTCTGGGAATTTCACCATGCAGTTTGAGGTTCTTTAATTTATAGGTTTGTATTGTATAACCATTATAGAAAGTGACCTGCAGACCAGAATAGATTTTTCCAACTTGTATCTGAGTATTCTGCAGGATTTCTCAACTTTGAGAGACCAAGTTTGTTTTATAAAATGAACTTCACTATCCTTACCGAAACACTCTTTTTTGTTTGCTCTTTGAATTCAGGTCTTTCCAACCTAAACGATTCTGTGATTGTGTCTGGTTTTGTGATTGTTTGAAACTCAGACACAGCCTGAAAGGGAAGCATTCAGATGTTGTTGGACTAGAGGTTGCCTCAGAAAAGTTTTGTTTCTTCAGGATATATTGTTAGTTTTTCTGATGTAGGAGTTGCCGCTTTGCATGGTAGATAATAAAAGTCACAGCTTGCTGTGGAGAGGTGTACAGAATGCAGATGAGCACTTAACCCATGGTAGGTGTAGTTTCATCTTGGCAGTATCCATAGGAGCACACCAGAACCCCATTCTTTGTGCACCTACCTTTATAACTCATTTTTTTCCAACTTTTTGTGTAAATTGGATCAGTCCCCTTATTTGCTGTTTCTCAACCGAACTATTGACTCTTTCTTGCTGTCAAGATCCACTGTAGTTTATTTGAAAGTCTATACTTTCGTTTAGGATTTCAAACCCGATATGGTTATATTACACATCCCTTTCTGACTGCTGGTTGAATTCTTATTGATAGCCACTAGTGCATTGCTTCTTTTTTCATCCTGGCTTAAGGATTTTGTTTCTATGGTAGAAAAGATCCTTCTTCTGACAGAAATGTCCTCTTATTTTACAAGCAAAGGTTCAATTTATTTAGCTTTGAAAGTGGTATTTCTGGCAATTTCTTGCAAAATAACAAACCTTTGTGTTGATACATGCGGATAAGTTTGTGACACTATCAGTAGTTCTGAGATACTTAAAGAACAATGGAAACTTAACTGCTCCAATCTGATGTTTGGCAGTTTTGGCTGCAAAAGAGGCAGCTTTCCTTGACCCATGGTGATCTATGAGGAGAACTTGCAGTTTAGTAGGTTGCATTGATTATTTGTTGAAGTCTCCATACATTCTGCCAAAGGAGAAGAGAAGGACTCCTAGTATGGCTGCCCATTACCATATATTAAGTCTAATAATACTCAGACATTTATTTGGAATGCAAGACTTGTTGCTTTGGTATCGAGCAACTTGCTAGGACTGTTTCCTAGGTGAATATAATGACTTAAGTGTAGGGCCATAGATTGATTCCTTATTTCCTCTCAATGTGACAGTGTTTCAGGACTGACTGACTATATTGATATTGAAAAAAATCTGAACAGCTGCCTTAATTCAGAAGGTGACTTTGTTAATTCCTTTGTTGCATTGGGCTTGCATCTCAACAGATCTTTGTTAAAAGTGTGCCTTCTCAGTTTATTTTCCTACCTTTTGGTAACTTGAAACTTTGGCACTGAGGAAATTTTTGTAAAGATTTTGATTCTGATAATTTCTTGGGAAAATAAAAACACCGCATGTAGTATTGTTTTCCTTATTTGTCTGTTGGGGACAACTTCTGTCATAGTATAAAAAATAAATCATTAGTTTTGCACTAAATTTGGCAGGTCTTAACATTAGTACTTGTCAGATAAATCTTATTCCCTCACAATGCTTGGAATTTGCAGAAGTATAACTATACTCTTAAATGACCAAGACCTTTTAGCTAGTGAGGTGGTTCTAAACTTAGCCACTCTAATAAACTACGAGGAGTCTTTCTCACAGGCATAGCATGGACATGCCTCACTCTGAACTCCATGGAGCTGTGTACACAAGCAGGAAGGAACTGACTTGTTTGCGGAAGACTGCACTGTCTTCCCAGTATTCAATTGGAAATTGATATCTGTCCTAAGTCACGTCTTCTGTTCTTTTTGCTGCGGCTGGTGCTAAACAACACCTGTATAGTAATGCCATTTTCTACCCCTTCTCATGCTTCTCCCTCTTTGTGCTCCACTTAGTTGCAGACACTTCTCTTTCTGACTGAGGAACCCGTTCTGCTGATTCTGATGCATTTCTGATCCCACAGACAGCAGGACACATGTATTTCACCTAAGCTTGAGCATTGCCAATGCTGTTAGTTAACCAGTGGTCAAGGCAGTTTTAATTTCAGAATTTTGTCTTCTCTTTCTCTTTGGAAACCCCAAGCTCTTCCCTTATTGCCAGATCTCCTGCCACTGCACGTGGGCAGCTCCTGCCATCTTAGAGTTGGGGTGTTGTACTGCTCTTTGAATTAGAATTAGGCTGTTTTGTTTCAATGGGAGATTTTTTTTTCATCTTTTTTAATAACAGCCATCAGCTATTTTTTATTATTTGCTCGAATGGTTAAATTTTCATTTGTCAGCCTTATATTTTCAAGACATTTTTATCCTAGTAGGTTTTTGAAAGATCAGATTAGGCTTTTTCTTCTGAACAAGCACTCAGTTCCACATGGAGTTTCATTTTTTTTCTGTCATTTTGGTGAGAAAACTGAACTTCTGGCAATTGTTCCTTTTTCACAAATGCAGCCTTTGGATAGTTATTTTTACAAGAGTGCAAGAATTTTAGGCCTTACCTGCCTGTTGTTTGTCTGTCCTTTGAATGCTCTCTTGTTGTGAGAGAGGAATGTAATTTTCCTTTTTTTCTGTATTGTTCAAGGACTCTGCATGATTGCAGCAAAAGTTGTTCTAAGTATCCTAGATGTTGGACATGCCTTATCTTCTTGTTTTTGTAGACTAAGATATTTTGTAATGTCTCCTTGTTTCTCCTCTTATTGACTGCTCAGCAGCCTAAGGAGTTTTCAACTGGATTTTTCTCTGGATAGCTGACAGTGAAAAACATATTGTGAAATAGCTCAGATAAAGCTTCTTACTGTAAGTATGTGGTTAGGCAGAATCAATGGTTTCTTTGTGGAACATGCCAGTTGTTGTGATTTGCAAAGCTATGATGCTGAGCTCAAGTCTGTCTTTCACTGCCCTCCCACCCCCTCATGTTCTGGCCTTACTGAGGCTTCAAGTGATGCTACCTTTGGGAGAACAATCTGTTTGCTTTTACTTAACTCAGTATTCTGGGATCTGCCAGGCATTTGTGTGCTGGGTAGAGCTTGCAGTGACCCCTGCATAAAGAGAAGCATTTCCAGAAGTAAGATGGATTGCTTTCCATCCAGTTCTTCTTAAGATGTGTTTGTCATATGTAACTTCACAGCACGTGTCTCTTTACCTCTGTGAGAGTCTTGAGAGACACGTAAATTCTTGGCTGAATAAGAGCAAAGAACAAGTCTTACCTAGTTTTGTAACGATTGGGCCTTAAGGGTAGGCATTTAGGGTAGAAATGTCTGCCTGATAGAGTATATGTACCCAATGTGTATGTACAGAGAATGAGTTTGCAAGGCCTCAAAGAGCTGTAATAGGTAGATAACCCATCTGCCTTGGTAATATAAGCTGCATCAGCTCTTGTCACCAACTAGTGGAAAATTGTGCTACTACTTAATTTTGCTCTGGTTTTGACCATAGACTGGAAGATATGTTGTCTTATATAGAGTCACCTAATCTAGGTGGCAGCTGGAAGAGAACAGCTTTTCCTGACCATCAAGAAAGAATTATCCAAAGATGACTGTGAATGCTTTGTTTGGAAAGAGAAAGGGGAAGTTTGTGGCAATGAGAAATAGATATTTTTAGTCAAATGAAAGCTAGCGTCTTTGTTCACAGAAATATTTTCCTTGGAAGTTGCAAAGCATTTAGTGGAAACTATCATGGATACTGCTTGAAGACTTCTATTTGAATACTCAAAAATCTTAACGTATATATTGGCTAAAATTTAAAAGTACTCAGAGGCTCAGATGTCTGCTTATATCATTGACTTATGCCAATATTGGAATTCCTGCAAAGACTCTTGGATAAATATATGTTAATCAACATGCAATGGGCTTTTTTCAGTCTAAAGAATGTGAGCAGAAAAGAACAACACACGAATACCAAAGAAGGAGTCTCGTTAGGAAGCAAATCCACTGTCATGAAATTTTAAAAGAAAACACTGGAGATACAGATTTTTAAACTTAAAAATCTTAACACTTGAAACTTAGTTTTCTTTTCTGTCTTTGTTAGCATATTGAATTATTAAAAGGCTGTCAAATTGACTAAGTTCTCATTCTAGAGAGAATGCAACATAATCGAATGTCCTGGAACAGTTACTCAAATCTAATCTTCCATTAAATCAAAATTGGGATAAAAACAAAAATAAAAGAGATAAGGAAGATTAAAAACAGACGTTGTCTTTTGCTCCTGTCTCTGGGAGCCTTTCCTGTGGGGAAATATTGGTGTAGTACATAATCTTTCCTCACCTCTAATAACAAGCAAGGTTTTGGATAGCTTAACATTTTGCTTTAAGCTGAATCTGATCACAGGTTTACAGCAGTGCATAAAGAATGTGCCTGGTTTTGCTGGCCATAGTTAGAGAAGGACAGCTTGAAAAAGAGTTGGAAGGCAATGCTGGGTGAAAGAGGAAGTAAAGTTTCAGAATTAAAGCAGTGTTAAATAAGTTGCTGGAAGGGGATTATGTGATGGGGGGAGGGTTGTTCTGGATATCAAATTCTCACTCTGGGCAACGTATGTCTTGCCTTGAAGCTTAAAAACGTTCAGCAGACTTATTTACTTAGTAACACATCCATATTTAGAAAAACTATCAACCTGCACAGTCCTCCTGTTGTTCACCTGTGCTCTTCTTTAATGACTGTCAAATAAACGGTGTCGAGTTGCAGGTAACAGCCAGCTAATGAAATTTCATTAGGAACAGAAATTTCTGTTCCTTCTGAAATCTTTCACATTGTTGTTTGGATTAGGAACATGAATAATCCTTTATCACACTTCATTAGTTTAATCCACTTTGTAGCAAGGTATTTGTCTCCTTTTTGCAGTTGGCAAAAACCATTTGCTGATCTATGCTGAATGTAATTTATCCTAACTAGGGCTGTTACACAGGAGTGGATTTATTTTCATTATGAATTGTATTCTTCCATGCTCTCCCTGTGAAGCTGTCTCTTTACCTCCTAGATGTGTAGGTGAGGAAAAAGGAAGGTAACGCTGTTGGTTGGGTTGAGATTTCTGTGCACTCAACATTAATGAGAGGAGGAGCTCTGAAGGACTCTTTGAGGGTACGTGAGCCTGACATCTAAAGATCTTGTTTCTGAGTGGCAGTGGAAGAAAAGTTAGCTGTACAGTAGCAATTTCATTAAAAACTTTTGCAAGTAATGTGAAGAAGTTAAATATCTTACACCTCAAAGACTGGATAGGTATTTTGTTGGGAAGGTTAAATGTTTTAGTGACCATTCCTATTCAGAGTGGTACCTGCTGCAGCAGTGATATCCTATGAATAATAGTACAATGTCTGTTACAGAGCCTTCAGTTACATGAGCTTGAGTTCTTCATGTGCTGTGGTAGGAGAAAAAAATGCTTTTTTATTTCAGTAGAAGCTGAATTTGTTATGATAACACTTGAACCCTACAGATGTTTCAACCATTTATATAGGAAATAGTGACAACACTCTGGTTTATTTTTTTTCTAAGTTGTATTTTATCACTAGCTTCTACTTCAATTTCTTATGTGTTTTAATTAAAGACATAGAAAACTTCAATTAAACGTATGGTCAAGACTGGGAATGCTGCAAAATGTTTTAAGCATTTAAACTGTGCCAGCTAGGATTTGAGTTAAAGTAAGCTGAGATATTTGTGATGTGAATGGGCACATCATCATAATGAAATATTGGACAAATAGATGCATTTTGCTCCAAGGGAGGATTAAGAAAACATTTCCTAATTATATTGAACTTGTGAGACCAATTTACTAAATGATTCTACATCAGTTTAATTTTCTCTGAATTGCTTCAGAATAGAAATCAAAACAGTGTATGAATTAGTGTCTTGGTTTTGTATTTTCAGGTGCTTCAGCCACAGAAAGTCATCTGGAAATAGAAGGAATAGCTAATTGTCTGCCGTATTATGGTATTTCCGATTTGAAGGAAATTCTGACTGCAGTAGTTCATGCAAATGCAAATGAAGTATATGCATGTAGGCCTCTCAAAGTGATAAATTATTTGGAGGTAAGATAAAAGTTTGTTTAAGTATTGGCCAGGTAAGCTTGTAATAAATCCTTAGACCGCTTGAGCAATCTTTCTTCAGCTTTCTGTTTTAATTAATTTATTTAATTAATTTGTTTAATTCTAAACAGAAATTACTTTTGAAAAGGAGAATTTCATATTCTCTCTGAGGTGTATGGGCTCTGCATTGCTTACCAATATACTCCCATAAAGGTTTTCCAAAACTGGTCATCCAATGTGACATAATACATGCTGAGAGCTGATGTTCACGGAGTGTTTCTATATAGGCAGTTTTCAGACTAGAATGGCATTTCTCCATGTTAGAACATGGAACTATCACTAGATCGCTTACAAAATTTAGAAGGCAGTTGAATCCAGAACAGTCATTGAGATTTAACTCTGTTGTAAAGAAATCTATAAAGAAGTTATAAAATTATTTAAGGTAATAGTTTTTGAAAAGTAGGCATTAACTGAAGCTTATTTCTCATGTAAACCCCAATGAGATGTAGACCATGAAAATCAGAAAGTGCACCATTTCCACTTAAAGAAGAAAAATTCCTATGATTCATTCAATGTGAAAGGGCAGAGGGAGACAAATGGGAACTAGTATTTTTGCCAAAAAAAGCAAGCTATCACTGGAATTAAGACACTGAAAAAAAAAATGAAGCCTCACTTGCAGTGAAACTCAAATGATTCTGCCAGTGCTTGTATTTAGTTAACACCCGTAACTTTTGCAGTTAAAGGAAGCACATACTGACAATCAACAGTGTCTTGTAAGTGCGTACTCTTCAGAGCAGTAGTAACTAAGTTCTGTAGTGTGTTCTTCACAAGCAGCCAGCGTTATTAGTTGCCAGAAATATGGTACTTGACTAACAGTATCTTTAATCTATTTTCTTACAATAGTTACTGGAACTGGAATAACTCTTGTTAATATTTGATATGCAAATAGGTAGAATTGTCTGTTGAGGGAAAACAATAGGCATGAAGTTTCAGAGACATCTAGTACTGATGTACTAGTTAAAGCTAGAATAACTACCAGTAGTAGTTTTCTGTCAGTTCTCGTTTAGATGTTTCCCTAATGCTATCTTTAATCCCAGTTCTTAAGAGCTCTGTTTAAAAAGGTTACCAAAGCATGTGTTAAGTCTCTTCTCACTAAAGCAGTTACTAGTGTAGTTTCCTGAATTGGGATACTCCTAATGGGACCTAGACATTTACACAGAGAATGTGTGTTATCTTTTAAACGTTTATTATACAAATCTTTGTCTATGTTTCTTTGGGGCATTAAGTTCACAACTGCTTTTAGAGCAAGTGATTCTGTTGTGGACCAGCTGAACCATTCAAGTGCACTCATGAGAGAAGTTTAAAGAAAGGATGAGTGAAGTGTTGAAGCAGGAATTATTTGTAAGTTGGCTTGGAGGTGGAAGCTTTATTTCCTCTGCTTACAAATACCGCTCAGTCAGATCAAGTGACATGGAGTTGGTTTATACAGAGAGTGATAAACATACACACACATGTGTAAAGATGAATATTAAGAGCTTATCAAAGGAAGGCTTATTAAGAGTAACATTGATGCTGTGAAGAACTGTTAGAAAGAAGATGCATGTGCAGCAGTAGCGGGAGCTGGAAACTATGTATTAAGTAGGAAGTATGTGGCTTGCCATCATGAAAAAAGAATATATTTTAAAAATAAGCACTGAGATTTTGACAATTATGGAGGGTTAATACTTGAAATGCCATTCACTGTTATGTTCAGAAATGCAACTTATACCATAAATTTCATGTTTGAGCAGGCAGCATATCTGCCTTACAGTCTTTTTGTAGACCCAGAAGAAAGAATAAGGTAGTGGTTAAAGAAGCAGTCCTCCTAGGCAGGGAATAGGATACAGTGATCTTTTTTCCACTTGGAAGAGTTGGAGAAAATCCAGACAAACAAAATGAGAAGATTCAGAATAAACATGAACACTGCTCCAGGTTTGGAACAAAGTGAAGGGAGATTGTATGCCGCATCCATCCCTGTCTAGGCAACACTACTGAAGTACAGAAGAGAAGTCAATGGCAAGAAGGCCCATCTTGGAAGAGGAAATAAAAAAACTGACAACTTCTTTTTGAAGCTGCCTAATTCCTTGAGGATGGGTGTTTCAGTAATGTGTTTAGCAGTCACTTCTGCTTTCTAGTACTGTGAGATAACTGGATGCAATAGTCAATATAACATGAATCTAAAAATTCACTGTAGTATTTTAAAGCTATTTAGCCGACTTTGACTTCATTTATGTTTATAGATCTAAAGTTTGTGCTGTAGAATGTGTCTTGTGAACTGGTAAACATCTTCACGTGACACTGGTGCCAACAGGAAGCACATAAGTTCAGAAACACATAAGTTCTTGCAGAAGTAGACTAAAAGAAAAAAAGAGTGTAAACATGAACAGGGGATTGACTGTGTGTGACTCAGGTATAGAAGTGTCATGAAATGACCGATAAGATACGTTTAGCATTACATTTAGTTTTCTGGGATTTGAAATATTTATCAGCAGAAAAGAGAAGAGTGACCTTTAAACAGTGAATGCTTAATTCCTGCTTTCTGGTCGCCCCAGGTTAATGTGTTAAAAAGTGGTACGTTAAAACTGTTGAAGTTTTGGTTTTGTTTTTCCTTTCCACAGGGAGAAGCAGTACGTTTAGCTCGGCAGCTGCCCTTACATTTGTCAAAAGATGATGTACAAAACACGGTTTACAGGATGAAGCAACAGCTTGGAGAGGAAAATAAAGCCTGTGTTCATGGTCGACCTTTTTTTCATCACTTAACAGATATTCCAGAAGATGACAAGCACAGCTCCATGGAAATTATTCAGTAAATGGAACGAACATTTTGTCTGGGATCACATTTCTCTTGCTTAATTTTGATCATTACTCTGTTATTGCAGTATGTTTTGTGCAAAGCTTTTGTGTAATGACTTTTCATTATCATATGTTCATCTCTCAGGCTTTTTTTTTTTTTAATTTAAATTCAAATGCTACTTGAAAGCTGGAAATAAATACTGTAGAGAAACAACTCATCGCTATTTTTTTAAAAGAATTGGTTGAAGACATGTTCTCAACTCATTTGATACTTTATTGCTGAAGGTTTAGAAAATATCAGTATGTCAAAATGTTTTAGGTGTGAAGAAGTTAGAAGTTCATTTAACCAGAGCCTGGCAAAGTTTATTGTACTAAGGGCATGGAATGGTAAGCTTCAAAGGAATTCCAGGTAGCTATGGGTATTTAAATGTGCCATTGCCATATGCAGTTATTATTGTTACACTCTTATGGTGTTCTGTTTGGAAATTGTTAGCTCCTGTAAATGTGTACTGAAGTCCTTATGCCCTGTCTCCAAAAAGCTTTTCTCTAAACTGTGCAAGTAATTCAACATTTTTAACCTTGGCTTAAAAAACTAGATTCTTAGAAGTGTAGTACACTCTTAAGAGCTTAGGTCAAACAAAACTGAGCGTGACCTGAGAAGTGAATGGGGCAGAGTCACAGGAGTACAGGTTGGCGCTGAGAGCAGATGTCAGTGTGTGTGTGTTGGTGCAGCCACTATACAGGAAGTGTTTGGGGGTGGGAATCGCAAACAGGCCTCATTGGGGGAGGGTGTAGCACAACTAGGACGAAGTCTGCTATATAGACAGCTACTGATGCTCATTAATTTGTTCATTCTCTTTTCACCAGAGAGTAATGTTTACTCATCTATTTCATGGAGTAGTCTTCTTCCGTAAAGCTTCCCAATTATGACTACTGTGCATAGCAGTGCAGTTATCTGTGAAAGAACATGTTTTAAATGTTTCAGGAAAGACCACCTGAAAAGTCCTGCCTATCCCCAGTTGTTCTGTCATAGCAAATCTTGGTGTTATGAAAATGTGGTGGTTAGACTGAGCTTCGTAGTGGTCTGTGGCTGCTAGGCGAAGGGCTGGAGGTTGCTGAAAGGCCTGAGTGCAGGCCCATTTGTGGACAGGAGTATCGAACCAAATTAGCAAATGTACAATCTGAAAATGTAAATTAGTGATCTGTTGCTCTGTTTCAGACAATTCTGAGCTGGTGGACTAAGTTAAGATATCACAGCACTACATGGCAACTTGTAAATTATGAACTGAAAGGTCATGATTATGTTTTTATGCAGTTAAAGTAAGTTTGACCTTTTCAAACAGAGGACATATTTATAACTTCAAACTGGAGTAAGGAAAGTAGAGAAATACATGTACAGAAAACATGACTGCACTCTGTAGAAGTCATTTTAAGTAACAATGCTCATTTTAAGTAGCCACCCATATTAATTGCTGAGTGTCTGCCATAATTTAGCTCTTCTACAATGTCGAGTTCTGTTGGTGCATTTGGAGTGAACTGCCTGGGGCAATGCTTGCTGGACAGCATGCTGGGAGCACCTTGTGCCCTCACATAGGTGAAGGGCAGGCTGAACTTGGCCAGCTGCTCTTTGCAGCAGCAGCTGGTTGTACCATGGCACACAGAGGCACTTGCTGATGCTTGCCCAGGAAGCACAGAGGAAGGCTTAGGGAACAATGAATGCAAATAAATAGGAAAGTTTTGTTTAGTATCCCTCCTGTACATGGCAGAATGGTGCAGAGGCCTGAGCTAAGACGTAGTAGTGAATCAGGTGCTCTCTTCCCTTTACTGCCTTGGGACGTGCATCCTCCACTGCTGCAAAGGAGGAGGAGCACAAGAACATGTGCATTTTCTTCCCTTGCTGTTTTCCCACCTCTACTATGCACATGTGTGGGGTCAGATTGGGAACAGCTGAAGGGCATCAGGTGAATTCTTTTTAATGGTAGTGTGAGCTCTAAGTCTGGGTGTCTACCCACTGTGGTAGTCATGGTTGGGGGTGCAAGCTGAAAAGGTGAATTACGGTGAATTGCGCTGATACTCTGCTGATGGAGATGGCTTTTTAGATAGGGTGGGTCTCTCCTTACTTTATCTAGTGTGGACAGAAGGAAAGTTAACTTTCTAGAGCTGCTCTTTCATTTTTATAGAGATATGCTCTCTGATGCCTCTATTTCACATTCCTTGTTCAAACAAAAAAAAAAAAAACAACACCCCACTGCTAGATTTACAAGTTTAAAAGAAGTCAAATGGTGTGCTTGATGTAATGGTTCACAAAGGAAGGCACATCAACTTGTTGCCATTGCATCAGCACCTGGTACCACTCAGATGTTTCATTAGGCAATGAACTCCATGAGGCTCTCTGGGGAGCATGCCTGTCCTTGCAGTCAGTGATTAAGTCCCCAGCTGTTTGGAAGTCAGAGGAAAACTTAAAATGCATAAGGATGAGTAGACTTGGTTATTGTTGTGATTGACCTCTTACATTAGTGGAAAAAGCAGCGGGGTGGGATCTGGTGGGCACATGTCCCAGCAGCATGCAAACAGGCAGCCACGTCATTGTACCCTACTGAATGGTCTCAAGCAGCTGTGTCCAGGAGTGGCCAGGTTGAGGCATTTCAAGGGACTCCCGGTATTTGCACTGCCCTCTGCTGGCATTTTATTTTTGTGCAGTTTTAACCATTTAAAATTATGGGTACACAGGTCAGGTCTAGGACAACTCCCCATGGCCAGCTTTCAGCAGAGACAATGCTATGTGGGGAGCCCAAATCCCTAACTGAAACCCTAACCATCCCTGTGGAGAGATGATTGCTGCAGAGAGTTGTGCGTTTCCAAGGAAAGTTGGTGATTGACCAGAATGACTATCATTCCATCATCAGTAGGTCAAAGTGTTATTGCTTATGATGCTTCTGGTGATGTTTGTATTTCTGTATTCTAATATGGAATATTTAAAATATCTGGTAATAGGACCTGCACTCCCAAGCATCACACTGTTATAGTTATAAAATCTCAATTTATGCAAGTGGTTGAATTCCCCCCCAATACATGTTAGTAATACTTTTATGAAAGTAAGCATCAAAGAGCAACTTTGGGGGGTTTTGAAAGGGTTTTAATATTTGGTCTTCAGGGCTTGTTTTATCTTCTGTAAAGCAGGTCTAGTTTTGGCTTGGTAAGGGGCATTGATTTAGTTTTGATTTGTTTTGTTAAAGAAACATAATTTGAATTAATTTTTTGTCTGCAATAGCAATATTGAAGGATTCATGAACATTTTATTTCTTTTTACCCAGCATTTTAACAGGCTAGGTTAGCAATGGTGAGAAACTTAAGGTACATCTATTTAATTTTGCTAATGGAAAGCTACTAGACGCAGGTTTTTGATTCTTTTGCCCTTCTCCCCCTCTCTCTGTGGAGATACCATATCTGAAACTACGGAGAGTATAAATGTGGAAATGTTGACTCTTTTGTTATTGGCTTCGAATTAAGCACACATTGTTGCAGATGATTTGGAGGACTTATTTAAAGTAAATATACAATTTCAAGCTCAATTATCATTCATAGTTTAACTGAACATAGTGAGATACAAGGTCTGTGAATCTGATACAGTGTTACTTCATAATTATGATGCTTTTTTACAGTAAATTTGATATAGAACAGTTGCTAAAGGAAAGCTGCTGAATGGTGTGACCAACCGTTTTATGGGACACATCTGGTGTATTAGTTCAGGATGTGCACTGCAGAAGAACAGAGCCTTTTGCACAAAATGAGAAGGAAGCTAACTCCACATGTATATGTTTTGCGGACATGCAAAGAGGTTAAACAATTACAAGTTAATTGTGTAAGCTAATAGGAAGGGGGTTTGTAATGTCATTTCAAAACAGCTAAGGGGGAAATGGAGGAGAATTATTGTTTCAAAATCTCAAATGAACAGTTTACACCTGTTAATGTTACATTTAGAACAGCTGTTTCTTTTATTATCAGTAAACAGATGCAGAAAGAAATGGAATGTTTTAAAGCAATATGTTAATCCTGTCTTCCACTACTGAACATTCTCACAATATTATGATTGAATATTAACTGTAGTTCTGTCATCTGCATTTACAGAATTCTTTTATTTGTGACTTTTGCATCTGAAGTTTTAATGTTTATCCAAAGCTATTGTAGTCTTTCATCAACCCATCATAAGTCTTTTTGCACATCAGTAGTTTTACTGATGATTTCATTGGGCTGAATTACTCAGCTGAAGCACTCTTGGCTTTGGTTTTGCTTAAAGGTTATTCTGTAGTTGCAATTTCACCTTGATATTAAGCAATCTATATTTGTAAGGGAAGAAAAAAAAATTGCTCTCGAGAGCTCTGCCTTGCACACACATTTTCTATGAACTCCAGGTGAAGCTGGTTGCTATTACACGCAAAGCTTTACTAGAGCACGCTTTGTTAGGTCCAGCCCTGTGTATTAGGATAGTACCAGTCAGGTGGTACAGGACAGATTCCGGTTCGGGGCATGGAATTTTTTGGTTTATGTGAAAATAATTTTAATCTTAGTTCATGTATTTTGTCTATATGTTATGACAAATGTATTGTGCTACTAAAGCTTTCAAATAAAGAGCAGCTATGGTTCTGGTAGTCTCTTGGAAAAAATATACCTTGAAACTGCAGATGCAATACCACGTGTGCCTGGGGAAAGAAAATAAATTCAAAATGTTTCAAAATTAGTGCCTAAACTGACCTGAAGTTTCCTAGAAAGCAGTGCCTGCCACTGAGATGCTCAAGGATGGCATTAGTAGTTCTTCAACTAGAAAATCTATCTGCCTTAATTTTCAAATTAGATAATCTATAAATGTTCAAAAAAAAAAAAGGTAGTATTTCAATGAAATAACGTGATTGTGGAGCATTACTGACTTGGCACTCCAAGAACGGAAGCACAAAAGATTGATACTGTATAACTGGTTTGGCAGATTGGTTTTCAGGAAATGTAGGGACCAGTGAATATGGCAGCTGCATTATTAAAATACTGCATTCAAGCCCAGGTCAAATTTTTCATTCATGCATGGAGTAACTCAGCATTAATTGGATCATTACATTTTTTAGATATTTTAGATCACCAATATTTTTTGCTTCGGCACTTAAAATGCCTGTTTAAATTAAAGGATTCACAAGAAGGAAATGTTTTGACAGAGCAATGCTGTATGAAGCGTTGATACGTGAGTCATCAATGTTGATACGACCACTTGTCAGGTCGTTGCAGTAATAAAGTTGCATTAGTAGAACTAACGTTCTGTTTCTACTGCCAGGACAGCCTATCTTTGGAGAACTTTAAAGATACTTTGTCAGGTAAAATAGATATATCTAAGTTGATATAAAACAAAGAAAAAGGTTTTGTCATTCCTTGTTCTCTTTAACCTGCTACTGTTCATGTCAGAGAAATGAGAGTGTTCCTGGTGAAAGGTGAGTTTACTTTCTCTGTTAATAAAAGGGTGAAGGGAGGAACCCTCTAGCTTTGGAAGAGTCCTGACATCTCGCTTCAAGATAATGGAAGCTTCTTTTGGAGATAATTTCAGTTGATTTCCTATAAAGTAGTTGTTAAAAGGCAAATGGTTTCAGCTGTGAGGAGCAGGTTCTCAAAGTTGGCCCAAAATGACTTGTAAGAAATAGGTTGTTTTAAAGCAACATGGTGTTGGATTTCTATTGTTCTTCACTTAAACCAGGCAGAGTTTGTCAGTTAACATGCCTGATGTTCCCTGGCAGTTTAGGTGTGTATCATTTACAACAAGAACCTGTTAATAGTTGCTAAGACATGAAACTACATATGTGTAGTTCTGGAAAAACGTTCCCTGGTCAGAGGAATTCAGGTGGTTACTTCTCCCACAAGTTAGCCACATCCATTACAGAATGTTTCCTTAATTGTTGCACTTAAAGCTTCACATTCAGCTTCAAAATCCTCTCTTTCAGAACTACTTGCCTGAGATCCCATTGCCGTGGGGGACAGCCATAACTTTTTTACAACAATCTTTGAGCTGCCAACTCCTTTGGGAGAGTGGATTTGACACTTTTAGTTTTGGTCTGTGTTTGCAAATAAGTAAATATGATTATGGATCAACTGTAACGGCAATAAAATGGACATTGATTTTTTTTTAGAATTGCACTGTTTTACACTGTTAGTGAGCTTTTATGTAGAATCTGAAAACACTTCATAGTGCACCAACTGCTTGTAGGTTATAACAGAAGAAACAGCTCAGCCAGCCTTAAGCTGACTGCAGAGATTACAGGGGGCAAACCCCCAAACTCTGTGACTCAGTTCCCACTGTTTCACTGTTACTGTAATAAGCATGAAAGCAATGATTAATGGGTGGGTATAGATAATTCTTGCCTAATCCTTGAGGCTGTAATTTCTGACTCTACTACTCGAGTCATTGAAAGATATGCAGGCCTTTATTGTGTCCTGTTTCTTCTGAGTTTATTTGGATGCTCTATAGCAACAGACTGTTCTGTTGATTTCTTAAACTACGTAAAGTAGTGAAGGTTTTAAGCACCACTAGATTTTTTTTTCTTTTTCCTTTATTATTTTTAAACCTGTGTGGATGCAGAATGATTAAGATTAAAACCAATTACAGCCAAGGAAGGACTTAAATGATAAAATATGTTGCCATAATAACTGTTTTACTGGTTTTCTTCTGCTTGCCAGTCTACGTCTTTTTAACTGTAGCTCAAAAATCTGAAGCAAGTATTTTGGCATAGCACAGTTTGTAAGGAAGATTTAATGGCTTGTTGTGTCCTATTTCTATAAACAGAAGTCATTTAGAGTTCAGCAGATATATTTAGAATCAGCATTTGTTCTGGTAGTTACTAGATGAATAAAATAATCTTTGAAAAGCTGAATATACAGAAGGGAACATGCAAGTTGAAATTCACCTCACAACTAATTCTCTTTCAAGAGATTTTGATGTATTCACTGTTACTGACCTACAACACAAATCTTTTTAATCATGGGTTTAATTGTTGTTGCAAGCTTCAATAGTTTCAAGAGAATGCTATGATTATTGCTGTGCAATAGGTATGACCTTGCACACTTTACAGTGGCAGAATTCCCCAGTCTTCATTCAGGAGGATTTCTCTGTCTCAAGGAGTGCAGTGTAAGGCCCAGTAAGAGGGAAATTCAGAAGTTCTGAAGAGTTCTTTTCTACTTTGGGCTGATTTGGATCAAAATGTTAATAGGAGTTTAAATTGAGCAATTTGTAGTCTAACTTGTGATTTGTTTACTTCAAGGTATGCATAATATCTGCAAAACCTAAGCAAAATGTGCTTTAAAGACATGAATTTTGTAGCAAATAGTAAATTAAAGCTATAGTGACCTTTTGGTCTTTCTGATTGTGTGCATAAATATGTTCATCTGTTGGTTTGTACTAAGTGCAGCAACAGGGCTCTTGCTCAGGGCATAGCAGGCATGAGAAATACTCTTGTATATTTGTTCTTCTACTGTACTTTTTATTGAAAAAAAATTGAAATTAAAATGTTTGTAATCACAGCTTTATGCAATTTTTGTGTGTTGGTTTTGGAAAAAATAGTTATTTTCCTATGAGAATAAGGTTCATTTAGTGTGAATAGACATCAGTACCCTATTTTAAATTTTAATTGATATTTCTGCCCCTGCTGCTGGCTCTGGCAATGCTTCTGTGAAGTCTGAAAAGTTTTACCGTATCATTTCTGATATAGATTTTGCCAAACAGGAGTTTGAAAACATTGATTGGAAGTATATTATATTCTACATTTAAGTATATTTTTCCTTTTGTATTTTAACATATTAACAATGGTTTTCCTTTCTTCTGTATTAAGAGTCCATGCTTTCAGCATCACCAAAAAATGTCACCCAGTCATGTGATTGCCCCATCAGCTTATTAAAGAAGTAGCTTGCAAATATTGTTTTGCAAATAACTAAAAACTTCATTTTATATTATCATACCTAAACAGGACATTTTCCAGGTTTTACCATGTTTAAATTTTGGTTGTTTCAGTGAAAATCAGAAGTATTCATGTAACTGTATTTTTTTTTAAATGAGCATGTTTTCTCATGTTACTTAACAGAGATTATAAAATGATACTTTATGGTGTCTATTGCTGTTCATCCAAGTGTCAGAAAGGTGAAATTGTATACACAAATTGGAGTCCAATTATGCCCATTTGTTCCCTCATTAAACTGGCATATTGAAAAAAGGACTGGCCAAATAACTGGCAAATCAGGGAACAGAACCTAACAGGCTGACAGCGTTTCCCCACTTCAACTACACTGGAAGTCTACTTGTTGGAGAAAATGATATACTGGTACCAAATGATATATATGATGTGCAACACAAAAGATTTCCTGTTTTCAGTTTATATGACATGACCTGTGGGCTAGCTGAAGAAAACATCACTGAGAAAGTACTATATCTACATTTACAAGTGTTCCTATTGATATGTTATTTTTCTAAGATTTTGCTGAGTAAAGCTGTTTCCATACATAAGCTTTTTGGCCATCTGCAACTGCTTGTCAGTGAGCCTGGTTTGAGAACACTGGTTGTAATTGTAACCTCAGGAATGTGTGACCAGCTCGTGGCCAGCTGTGCATGCCCTGACTTTTCCCAGGTGTTAAGATACATGGCCACTTTTGTTCACTTTAACTGATGAAGCGAAATGCAGTCCTTGTTTTTCCCTACCTTGTATTAAACCAAGAAACTGTTGGGTTTTATTATTTTTTAATATGTCATAGCAAACAACTAGATGAAGTCCATGTTTTTAATTATTGGGCTTATGTGACAGTGTGCTGCATTTGTATGATGGTATGTATATAGTGAAATACAAAAAGAGTCCTCAGTGTCCCATGATCTTGCTATAAATTAACAGTGCTGACCCTCCAAATCACACAAATGCTCTTTTTGTTTGTTTGTTTGAAAAAGATTTTACTTATGTTTCAATAGCAGAGATATTTCAGTAGTTTAAACCTCTTCAGACGGAGTTTCTTTGTAATCAGCTTTATTTTAATGATTCATTTTGTGATCGTAGGAACACTTACTAGCTGTCTTCTGCATGGGAACCTGATTGGAATTCCTCCTAAATCTGACCTGGAGTTGTGTGTGTAGGGAGGATTGTATTTTGTCTTTGCCTGCATAGCATTTTCTTTACTTGTGTATCTTTCTGTATTCAAGGTGAGGCATGAGTGACTTGAAAGCAGTACATGCAAGCACGGGTCTCCTAACAAGTGTTGTAGGGAAGAACACCTCCAGATATCATGAACAGAATTTGCTCCATAGCCTGTGACACTGTTTAGTAAAGTAAAAAGTGAAAGCATGGGATTACCTTATGGACATGATAATTTGCACAATGTGATTGTTATGAAAGAATAATCCACTTCTCAGGTCCCTGCTGCTAGGTCTCATTTGCCAATAAGCTGACATGGTCATCACATAGTAGATATAAGTTACAAACTTATTTCTTGGGCATATCAATTATTTTATATGATCAAAACCATCACATTTTCCCTAAAAGGAACCTACCCATGCAGATCAGTTTCCATGGTGTGAACTCAGACCGTCAAGTAGAGGAGGTCTGTGTCTTCTCTGACAATTCTAAGTTCATGAAGTATGAATTTCTGACTTTCATAGCTTTTCAAAGACCTTGCACTTTTCGGTTTCGTCATCTTTGAATGTAGTAAGGACATACAGATCCTAAACTAGCACTGGCTTTTCCTAAGTGTTAGAAATCAATGAGGGATGAGCACATGTGAAAACTTCGTATGTGCCCACGTGCTTTTCAAAATCTATCTCTTAGGGACTTGGAAAAGCTCATTTAATCTTGGAAGTCAGTGAAAAATCAGCCTCCTAAACATTTGCCTAGCCCTTGAAAAATTTACCAGAACTGTCTAGGGAGGGGGAGAGGGTCACATCTACCCAGTGCTGAGACCTACTTCAACATAAACTTGTAGCAAGGCAAGTTCACCCTTATAGCTCTAATAGTATGGAGCACTCTTGCATTATGATCTTATGTGAGACTCAGTGATGTGCTTTTTCAGGGTTGAAGTACTGCTCTGTGAATCCTCTTTAGAAAGCAAGGACTGTTCTCTCTTTCCCAGAGTACATGGGAGAGCTGTGAAGACCTGGGATAAAACTGCATGGTATAATCTACTAGTAAGTGATTTGTGCCTCTGACTGATGTGTCTCCAGTGAAGACTCCCAGATATGTGCCAGTATTGTGAGATTCCTGTAACCACTGATCTTCGGTGTTTCCTGTGAAACTTGAACCTAATGTTAGAAATCTGCATCAGGACTGAGCTATTCTCTGCTCTTTGTTTTCTGTTCATCAAGGTGGCTTTTCTCATTAGCATAAATCACCAAGGTCCTGCAGCAGTACTGTTGTCCATGTGAAATACAGCATCTCCACTCTGGTGAAGGAATATTTACAACCCAAAATGCTCTGCTTTTCTTGGATTAGAGAAACCTCTCATTGCTTCTTTTTTCAATTTTTTTTTTGCATCCTAACAAGTAATTCTGGTTATATGATGAAATAAATAAAGAGAAATCATATAGATTTAAGAGAAAATCATATAGAATGCCATTGTTATTTTATTATTAGGCATGTTTGATGTGAATAGAGTAAATTAGCCAAAGGCAAATAAAATGCACTGCTGTGGACATGAGCGAGTTCAAAAACAATGAAATAAAAATATCTGTGATACATTGCATTAGGTTGTGGTAAAGAAGTTAAATGGCTCTAAATTGTTTGTAACCTAGTTGAAGAAATAAGAGACTTCCGTGGGGTATGGATCCATAATGTAAACAATTTCAAAGCGTGTTTGGCAGCCTCTTGGAATTTGCTCCAAATGCTTTTGGTTCAATGGGACTGGAAAGCTATGCTCCACTATAGCATCACTCAATATTTTGTTCTGGAGGAAGGAAACTTGGAAACAGCTCTACATTTTATTTTTATTTTTTTTAAATTGCTTAAAGGTAACAGCGGAAAAAAGTGAGATGAGCTGCATGCTTATATTTCTTCCTACCTGCTCATCTTTCTTACTTTCATTGTTGCCTTACTTAAGAGGAGAGATTTAAAATGCACACACAAATGCCTACTAACATAAGGTACATTAATAAGTGTAATTGGTGACAACTGTTTAGTTTGTATCTGAAAGTATATGTATGCATGCTTTAGGTTCCTGCTCTTTCTCAGAGGTTACTCTTGTAGAGGTATTTCTGAGGCCATCTTCCTGTCTGTGTACCTTTAGAGTATTTTATTTATTGTTATACTTACTGAGACCATCTTGAACACTTTCTTTATGAGGACTTAGGACTCATCAGAGTAGGAGACATCTTTTTCCTGCACAGTTTTTGAAAGAACAGTAAGAATTGCTCTCGTTCAGTCATGCTGCCTTCTGCTGCATCTTCATCAGATAATGCAGACTCGTTGATTTTTCCTAGCTTCCTGGGGTGGCATGTGAAACCAGTTGAGCAGAGCTGTTCGCCTTGCTCCTGAGGGCTCATATAAATTAAAAGTCCTGAGCAGCAGGGATTTGTTAAAATTGTCATAGGGCTCTTTTATATGATGTTAACCCCCATGGTCTGGCCAGGCTCCAAACAGGGTAATTACATTCTTCCTACCTAAATTCTCCCTGCAATTGCAATTCGATGTGCTGGTATTCCTCACTTCCTCTCCTCTGCCATGCCCAGTGGAACAGTTGTTGCATTTCATCCCAGAGGTACTTTTGGTGACTGATGGAGTGGTCTGTGTATAGAGACCATAGAGCATTTCAAGAGCCTTTTGGATGAAAAGTAATTTATGATGCTTCTTTTTTTAATTATCTGCTTTTTAAAAACTAGACTAGCTTAATTTTTAAAGTTTTAAAACAGACTAGCTTAATCTGAGCCCTGAATGCGTGTGAACTGTTTGTGACAGACCTGGACTGAGACAGCATCAGCAGCCGTTCTCATCCCTTGTGGAACTTCTTCCCAAGGGGGTTTAGCTGGAGGAAGTAACAGACCAAACTAAAAATATAGGAAGGGTTTTCTTAAGGGTTCATTACAAAATAGGAAGAATCTGATCTATGTAGTAAGGCAAATGCAATTTTTACCTCAAATGAAGCGCATATTAAGGAGTATACATAGACATACACATTTATTTGATAAGTTCCTGCTGCTTATATATTCCATTGTAACCGTAAGAGTGGCTTTTAAACTCTCTTGTTTTGGAAGTTACTCTTCTTTTTTCCACTACTACTTATACTAGAAGTGGGTTTTATTACCAAAACACCATGTCTTTTGTTAAAGATGTTGCATACTAATTGGAAGAAGGCAAATTATATATAAATTTAAAGGTTGCCTATTAGCGGAAAGATACGGAGTTAGTACTCGATGTTAAGAAGACAGTAAGGGAATGTCTGTATATGCCAAATATAGAAATAGCGAATACAGTGTTCTCTAAATATGGGATTTGCTTATCATGTATCTGCAAGACAAATATGATAATTCTGGGGGATATGTTTGTGTTTAGTTTAACACTGGTTTCTCTCTTCACTCGTGGACCTGTACTATACACTAAATCTTTGCACAGTTGCTAACCTGAGTGACCTAAACTTGTATTTCATGAGATCATTCACTCTGGTCTGTTGT